>NC_132936.1:58025000-59280000 GCF_034638445.1 Ciconia boyciana
TTATTCCACAGGGAGTTGCACTCGCATATCAGAGGGTAAAATCTCATCGTATTTTCTAGATAGCAATAGGAAAAAGGGGAGGTCTTTCACTTTTAAAAACATTTACTGTATCCTAGCAATGTGCAGCAATGCTATGCAAGCCTGACAACAGACAAATGGCTTTGAAAGCTATTAAACCTTACAGAAATACTGTAGGAAGACAATGTGATAATCTTTGGGAGTCTGTAGGTACTGCAGGTTCCAAACATTGTCTTGATTCTAGGCACAAAG
The DNA here is from genome assembly GCF_034638445.1 of Ciconia boyciana. Lineage (NCBI taxonomy): Eukaryota > Metazoa > Chordata > Aves > Ciconiiformes > Ciconiidae > Ciconia > Ciconia boyciana. Next base: position 58,025,271 of record NC_132936.1, read on the forward strand.
CAACTAAGGTAATATAGAAGGAAATTTCTTAAACATTTGTGTTGAGGTTGATGCAGAGCTCAAGAAAATCTGATTGTCTAGAAATGAAAACAAACACAGGAATTAGGAGAAGTAAACACTTTGTTCTCAAGGTTTTGTAACTAAAAAAAAAATTAAATCTACTTTTTTTGTGTAGGCTGTCTTTCTAAAATCTTAGCGTGGGATTGTTGCTTTACAGCTTAGAGCTTAAGTGATTTTAAAGTTCTTAAAAACAACAACTAAACTCTTTGCATAAGCAAATAAAGTATGAATCAGCTGTTCTAATTCCCCAGGATAAAAAATTAAAACAATGGGAAGATTGTACTGAATGACCAGCTTTATGATCTTGTTAGCTACAAAGTATAGCTAATTAGAAAAAAACATTCGGAACTTGAACTTTGCTGGAGACATCATTGTTATTCACAAAGGCAACGTATGGCTGCACATGCAGCCTGCCACCATCTATGACGCCAAGTTGACTCTTGAAAGGATTGTGTAATTACCAGAGGAGGACAGATAGGTGGGAGTCTGAAGATGACAAACAATTTAGAAACTGACAGAAGGCTGCTGGTTTCCACAAGCTCAACTTCTTTCAGCCATTTGTAAATAAGAATAGAGAATAGAGTAAAAGGAAAATGGCCCTGCTGAAAGCTTTTCTATGGAAACCTTGAAACAATTTTCTTTCTGTCTCCTAAAATACCACAGGATGTGTTCCTAGTCTTCATGACAAGGTTCTGCCTCTTCATCAACTTACTTTCTTCCAGTTTTGAATAGTACCATTTGGTCAGTATTTATCATTGTGCATTAGTGCTCTACCAAAGTCTTTAAAATGAAGTGTCTCCCAAAAGAATGTGCTAAGAGGTATGAAAGAGAATTTGGGAAATATCAGACAGGGAAAGACTAATTTATAGTCAGACCACAGTTCCTATAAATGCAGCATATTTTATTGACTTGCATATTTGTGACTTGACAGCATCATGCTCTGGAGCTTGGCTGTAGAGATGAAGGGAAGGAACAGAATTTCCAGAGAGAATTGCAGCACCTCTAACTGCGGTGGCAGGACACTCTGCTCAATCCTTCGAGCAGAGTTGATGTGACTTTTGAAACAATGACATCTCATGTTGCTATCGAACAGTACAGCAATTGTAAATGAACTTTGGTAGAAATGGAGATTGAGAGAGGAACCTGAGTGGGATTTTTTTTTATAGATCAGCAATGGATTCAGCACAACTTTTTGGCAAGGATCAGATGCTAATATTTTAAAGGGCAGTTATACAATATTTTAAAAAAATTAACTCTTATATCCAGCTGTCTTAATATAATCATCAAATAATTTCAAGTGCACACTTAGAAAACAAATAGAAATACAGTATTCAAGACGTCTTCCTTCTAAAATCACTTAGGAGAGAAAAAAACAAGATCTTTTATGGAAACCTTAAAGCCATTGTTCCTCTAGGTGCAGTACATTTGGATTCATGAAGGCATGACTCTTCATTCACAGATATTTTTACATCTACTGAATGACTGTTTTGGAGCCATTATGGTTGGCTGAGGCCCTATCTCATGACAAGTCCTTGCTGCCGCCTTCTGCTGCAAACGAGAGACATCTGAGACCTTTTTCTACTCAGGCTGCTTCCCTTCTTATGAGTTTACCAATGAATTGGGTCATTCTCTGTTCCCAGTGATTTTGTGGTAACTCTTTGCTTTAGAGTCTTCCAGAATTATATCTTTAATGTACTTATGAAACTTCTTCACTGGTAAAAAATGCAGGCTAAGCCCAAAACCAACACTGGCACATCTGGGGTGTCTATATTTTCTGGCATCACTTTCCAGTACAGTCACATAATAATTAAATATCTAGCTGATATCATACCCAGTCTGGATAGCTGTTTTATCAGATATTAAACAGCAGAAAAACATACAAAAATAGCAATGGCAAGCTCTGCTTTATATGATAACCATAGAATGCATCATACAAAATAAGGCATTATTAGCTTTTACTGCTGGTTAAACTAACATACACACGTCTGCATTAGTGAGGTCACTGAACTGATAGCAATGGAGTCCTAATAATTGGGCTCTGTGAATTCCCCTGGAAGCTCTGGTGTGGAATATAGCTATTCCTGGAGGTAGCCACGATGGAGGTGGATGGGCTGCCAGTGGGGTGACGTTTTCTTCATCCAGTGACTAAGAGAATGTGCTACATCTGACAATGCCAAGCCAGGGGCTGCAGTTTCTTTTGCCCTCATATTTCTGACTTAAATCTGTGTCTCATGGTCCATTTCTAAGTTGCTACTCCTCACAGCCAATCTAATTGTTATCCTCCTTATCACTGACGCTTGTAAGGCTGAATGAGATCATTCACAGATCATTTACAAGCCAGATCCTCTAATTTCTGTTTGCGCTTTGTTTTTGTTGATACAGATTGTCTGCATTAGTTCACCACTGTGCCCTGTTCATTTGCAGCGGACTTAGTGCCCCACAATGCCCAGTGTCTCTGGACAGCGAATTATTCAGCCTTGTCATGGTTCCACCACTTCCTTTTCAGGTAAATCTGCTGTACCTCTGTCTGCCAGCCGTGGAATGGGGTTAATGAAATCTGCCTCATGCACTGGGCTGCTGGGTAGGACTTAATTCCCTGGGTGTGTCTCTACCAGTGCTTTATTTCAGATCAGGGCATGCTTTTGAAGTGGACTTCTTCATCCTCCCCAATTACCACCCTTTGGTTCACATCGTGGAGCAGTCTCACCAGATGCTAGCTGGGTCCTTTTTTGTGCTCAGCTGGAGGACACACTCTAGCTGCATATCTGGTGCAGTCCAATCAACAGGAATGGATTAAAGCTAGTCCAAAGTAAAACCCCCAAAACATTTAGTATTGGGGGCGTTGGGTCCTTGGTACTAACTGTTTTGCTCTGCAGGTCCATTCCTATTGTGCCACGATATATAATGGAGACATAGACATCATTATAACTGATGGTTGCCTTTGTGATCCTTGGATGAACAGAACAGCAGAAGTACGAGGTTTTGTGTGCATTTCAGAGAATAAATACAGCCTTTGTGTTTTAACCCCAAAATTTGGCTTTCTTTCACTGTACTATTTTAGTGGGAGATTCCATAGTTTATATAAGAAAGTTTACCTTACAAGATCTAATAGCAAATGGAACCTGCTTCTGCACTTATGTAAATAAAATCTATTCACGCTGAGCTCGTTCTGGCCCACGGACATTAACCAGCAATGTTTATTTTTTTATAGCTGGCAAATTTCCCCGAAATTTTCATTTTGAATAGATGCAGAAGGTTAACACCAGTAGTTTATTTTGATACTCACTCTATACACATCCTCAGATACTAAGCTATGCTTTGGGGTTACAGTAAAGTTAGTTTTAAAGACTTTGTACTCCAAAACAATATTCCCCTTTCCCCACCATATGTTTGAAATGGAAATATAAATGCCGACAAAAGAACCCTCATATATGTCATTTCGTTGCAGCACTTCTGTGTTTTACAGCATGCCATTTTTACTGATGCTGTCTCATGCTTGATTCTTATTCCACCTTCATATTCCTCACTCTGAATAATTCTGATTGTCTCTGCAGTATTACTTTTGATACAGAGAGAGATATGAAGAATCAGGCCTACAGAATTAATTTTTATTACTTGTTCAAGTCTCTAGTTTTTCTTTTGTCCTGTACAAACCTGTTCTTTCTGTTTACCATTGCTACTGACAATATTACAGAAACCTCTGGCTTTCTGAGTAGTGGCAAAGTATCGCTCAGCTTTGTGCACATGATTTTATATGCCGGCTATGCTCAGCTAGCTGTCATACCGATAAAAGTCTCTCCATGTCTCTTAGCCAGCAGTAGGTGCTGAGGAATGATGCAACAAATATCTTTTCACTGAGATAGTCAGGTTCCCTCTGTGCTCTACACAAAGATTTTCACTAACTTGTGAGCTGGATCTGAGCATTGTCACATCAAAGTGAGGATTTTAGTTCTATTTTTAGGATGGCATTTTATGTTTGGCTAGAGCAGGGACATTCTTCTTTTGCTCATGTTTTAATTAAATAACCTTTAAGACAAGTGAGCAGGAACATTTAACCCAAAGCAATGCTTTCTGTTACTCCAAGAGGGAGCAGTGATAATGCATAGCATTTATTAAAGACTTTGCTCTTCTCAATCTGTTTGGGATAGATGGCAATATATTACAATGATAGTGGTGGGATAACCAATAAAGAGAGGAAATATTGCTAAACCTTAAACTAACTAGCAAGATAAACTGTAATCACAGCCTTAGATGTTATATTATGTTAAGCAGTGATCAAAGAAAATACAAAGAGGGTAAGGAAAATATATAAGATTTTGTTGTTGTCAGATAATAATTAACTGCTGGTTATCATACACACCCCTAAAAATTCACCTTCATATTTGTTAGCATTAGTCCTAACATAACCAAAATGACTACTGAACCCTTGAAACCGGAATCCCCTTCCCACTCCACTGTTGCAGCTGCAGGTTTCCTTATATTGACTGAGTAAATATCCTCAGTACTCTTCTAGGGAACCATTAGTAAGGACTGGAAAATACAGATTGTTTCTCATGTCATTGTATTCCTTCAAGTCCTCGGAGGGTTCAGTTCTCAGTGTGTGATGTGGACACCTTTCTTCCAGTAAGGTGTATCAAACCATATAGTCATCAAACACAAATACTTTGTTAAGAGGAACAGGCAGGCATACGCACCTTACAACACTTAATCAGCTAGTCAAAAGCAATCACTGAACCATCAATATGTATTTTAAAGAAAATACGAAATACCGTGGAAGATACCAGGGTGAGAGAATGTCTGCTATAACACCTATCTGTAAAAATGGGAGCCTAATAAAGTGTACATGCCTAGAAAGATAATCCTGTTACCAGACAAATCCTACAGTACTACAGCATATAATCAGTTTGTGAACACTTTGAACATTATACAGTGATAACAAAGTGCTGCATGGATTTTTCAGAAACAAATCCATCTCATTTTTCTTTGATGGAAAATCAAAGAAAGTGGTTTTCTTTGGGGGTAAGGGGGGGTAAGAATCTTACCCCCTTTCAAGGGGGTAAGAATGAAGCAGACTTGCTAGATCTTGATTTTAAGAAGGCTTTCCACACAGTCCTACATGCTTTTCTCAAAAGTAAACTAGGAAAATACAGTGTAGATGAGTTCACCATAACACACATGGAACAGATGTCACTTCTTGGTCTAGTTCTAATCAATATTTTTATGAGTGACTTGGAAGACGAAGCAGTGGATCTTCAAGTTACACCAGCAGATAGGAAGTGCCAGCACTTTGGATGACTGTATTAGAGCCTGGAGAGATGATCTGATGTGAGTAATATGAATTCAGAAAAACAGACAAGTGTAATTTGCCACAGGTATCAACTGCATGAAATGGGAGAGAGCTATCAATGGCATGAATACAAAATGGGAAATATTTATGTGGGGTGCAGGACATGAAAGAAATCTGAAGACTATACAGCTCCTAAACTGAGTAACAGTGAGCTGCATCATATGGCTGAGGAAAGACGAATCTCACTGTAGTGCATGTTAGCAGGAGTCTCTTATGTAAGATGTGGATGGCTGTTCTGTTTTACTCAGTTGGCACTGGGGAGACTCAGCCTGAGTACTTTGTCCTGTTTTGGGCACCACACTTTAAAAATTATAGAGACAAACTGGAGAGAGTCCAGAGGAGAAGAACAAGAATGATAAGTGGTATGGAAAACATGTCGCATTAGGAAAGGTCAAGAGAATTGGTTCTGTTTAGTCTAGAAAGAGAAGACAAGAACAATGTGACAGCAGCCTTCCAGTATACGGAGCTAGCTGTTCTCCATGTCCACGGGGGATAGACAAGAAGGTGTTGATTTAATTTGCAGCAAAGAGGCTTTGCTGCACTATTGGGAAAAAGCTGTAAGTTGAAAGACAGTGATGTGGTGGAATAGGTCCCCAACAGAGCTTGTGGAATCCACTGCACAGGGCAGTCTCGTGCAGGGGTGAGTTGTCTCTCCAGCATGGTCCAAGGGACCAAGGATGCCTCAAAGCAGGGAGAGAGAACATGTGTCCGACAGTGTGTCTGTAATTTCTGTTATTCAGCTTTCTTATGAGAAAAGAAATTCCTGCTGGATTTCAACTTGTGACGTAAAGTTTCTGTGTCCTACCAGTAATTTTGTGAGCTTCAGAGGATTTATTTACCCACTTTCCATAGTTCCAGTGTCCTCTCTTCTTGCTCAAACTGCTCCCCAAAACTCATGGCAACATGTATGTTACTATCACTCTCTCAGTTTGGGTTTGTTGCTCACATTCCCATTTTATGTAATATGAAAAAACATTCTCACATTTAGGAGCATGCAATACACTGATAACAGTTTAAAAGGAAAATATTGACATTAGTCTGGTTGTGATAATGCAAGCAAGTAAATATTTAGCTGACTATTTAGTGGCAGGGTAGTCAAGAAATGCTGTACAACCCAAAACCAGATGTAGAACCAGAAGATTCAGTTCCCTTCAGTCCTTTCCTGTCTCCAGATCTAGGTACTAGCACAGAAGCAGAGTCTTTGCTGCTTTCCACATGTCTGGACATGCCAGTGTCTCCACTCATCTTACTTAAAATGCCACTTTAAAATACATCTGTGCTGTAATGCATAAAAGGAACCTGCTGTGCAATAACATCTTATGTAAATTGTGACTTGTGGTTGTTGCTACAGCTCCACTAAGCATTACAAGCACATTTCACCCCTCCACTTTAACTGGCCACTGCTTGTCTTAAACACCTGCCTTGTGTTTGAGATTGCAAACTTTTCAGGTCAGAGTTTACCTGATGTCTGTACAGTGCTCACACACCACCCTCCTGCCTGTCATTCCCATTTGTACTCTAAGCATTATCCACACTGTCTCCTTTAGTTCTACAAATCCAGGCTATGTCTAAACTCTTCTTTGTAACACCTTTAAGAGAAAATTTTCCTGGCATACAGAGTTATCCTCTGGGATCTTTATTAATGCAGCATGAACCTTTATACTGCAACACTAATTCCTCTTTTTTTTGGCTAATGCAATGCTGCCCTACTCTATCTTTCCAGGAGGCTTCTGCAGTGCTTATTTGCCTGTTTCTATGGCCCTGTCCCGCTTTGTGCTCTTCTGCTGGTTCCTCCTTCACTGACACATCAAATGAACTACCCCTTGCTCTTTTCAGGCTGCCTCATGGCTTGCTGCCATCCTCCCTAGCAGCCAGTTCTGTTCTCTCTGTTAGCCAGCTTTCACCACCCACATCCTAGATTTTCAGACGTGTACTTGCACACTCCCAGCTCAAGGTTTCTCAGCAGAGTAGGCAAAATCGAATCTTCCTACCCCAGCAAGTAGACTGCTGGTGTGCTGGCACTGTTGATAATGCTTTTTAAAATAGTTTCTTCTACTCTCTTTTGTACTGACAGTCCATATCAATCTCCTTTCTCTCTCTGCCCTCCATTTAGGTTAGAAATGTATTGAGGAAGGAGCCATTCATTTGTTTCCCCATCCAGCACAACAGGGCCTTGGTCAATGACTAGAACTCACAGACAAGTCACACATTCATCATTAGCATCTCAAGGTTTCTGCTTTCCATTGTAACATACATGTCTTTTTAAAAGAACAACAAACAAAATTACTCCCAAACTTGCATTCTGATCATTAGGCATTTCTTCGTTTTCTTTTAACACTGACAGATCCAGCTCTCATTTCCTTATCAGTTTAGTCACTCTAAATCTATGCCTTTTAAGCAGTGCCCAAGACTTTCTATTTTTCTTTTTGTGTTCTTTGCTGGTTATTTTGTCTTCTTCAACAGATAATCCTTAAATCATAGTTCATCCTGCATGGTCATTTTTCCATGTCCAAATTATATTACCAACATCTTTCAGCCCAGTAAGTCATATAATCAGTCACTACTGTTTCACATTAACCCTGAAGAGCATTATATGCTCAGATGAATTGTCCACCGATTTCATAGAGAAGCTCACTGGAGCCTGTGGTGACCTCTAATGGCTGTAAAAACCCTGTACTGAGTACAACAACAGAGGGATTTCTGGGTTTCCCACCTTTCTGTTCATCTACAGAGAGCACATTGAAGACCCCTGGTGCTATTCTTTTTTACTCAAACTGATGACTCTGTGATTAGAACGAATCCAATGTGCCTTTCACTGTCACTTATCTCGTTCAACTGTTATTTGAGTATCCTGAAGGAAATCATGAAACATCTAGGTCAGCAGCATGCAGGTACCCTCAGCCATGCATCTTCTTCATTCCCAGTGCTGATAATCCAGAGGCCTGACTGCCTGGCCTGAAATTAGCATGTTCATAAAGGACAACTGGCTAAAACTCACAGTGAGCAAACTAAAAGCAATAATTCGAGGAAATGGAAAATATTTGGCAGAACTAGCCACAGCATTTCCCACTGTGGGGAGCTCTGCTCTGTCAGATAACCAGCTGTAGTTACCATCTTTATGGATTTACTGAAGTATGTTGGTTTTGTTGGTGAGTGGCAGAAGTGCTAGAGCTACATATCTGGCAACTTGGTCACAGTGACTTCCCTGTTGTTGGGACCTCCAGCAACTTTCGGCGTATTTACTGCAGCGTACTATACTCGGGAAGAAGTTACATCCACCCTGGAAAGAGTCGCTACAACAGCATTTATGCCTGCAGCAAGACTGGAGACCTCATTGCTATGCTTGTTTTGCCAGATGGCTGATGTATGACAACGTGCTTTGAAGTCCCAGGTCTCCAGCTGGAATGAAGGATCTTCAGCCAAGACGTACTTGCTCTGTGCAACACATCATGTAAGCTGTTAATAAGAGTTATTTGTAAGAACTCTTTTCGTTTATTAAAATATAACTACATGTACAGGCAGTGGCAAATGAAAAGGAGGGCCAGGCAGAAACCACAGTTGGCATTTTAACACTATGGCACACAGATTAAAAAAAACCCCAGAAGTCAGAAAAGAGCATACTTGGTGAGTCACACTCATAGTTTGTGGCTAGGACAGAAAATGAGAATTATCGTTACCATATACAAGGTTGGACTTCATGGGAAATCATAAGGATTGCTTTGGAATTATGAAACTGCAAAACTTGTTGTTTTTTGGTGAAGTCCTAAAATCCCTTGTTCAAGTTTCACTGTCGGAAGGACAGTTTGACTGAAGAAGGAGAATAAACCCAAATGACTTGGGTTAGGATTTGGCCTATTCTGGACTGTTGATCGTCTTGCCATTCTGTAGAAAAAAATGTAGCATATGAACCATTTGTTGAGAAAAAATATTTTTTTTTCTGCCTTTGCTTTTTGCTCAAAAAGTGGGAAAAATTTTCAAGCTTGGTAAAAATTCATTAGTGTTGGATAAGCACTGCAAAATATATCTGCAATGATTTCCTGAATTATAGAGATTAAGTCAGAAGTCTACCTATTTTGTTGCTACTTGAACTCAGTTTTGAGATCTCAGAAGCCCCAGGTCCAATCTCTTGACTCAACAGAGAGCTGTTTTAAGAAAATAAGATTAGTAATCCCCTATAATTTTTTAGAGAGAGCCACTATGTGCTCATTAAATGAGAGGATTCATCTTCCATCCTTTTCAAGACCACTTTTCATAAGTACTCTAATGATCAAGTTTTACTGGCACAAAAGTTACTGGAAAACAAAGGCACTGGTGTCAGTTTCAATTGATATTTTCAGCCCTGGAAAGTTTCAAACAGCAATTTGAACTGTACAGGAAATCCACAGATGTGAGTGTGAGCTAAAAATGGCACTACTTGGGATAGTGGTTTGGTACAGAAGCATTGGGCAGACACAGAAGATTTCATACTCAGGGTAACAAAAAAGGGGAAAAAAGCTTTGAAGAAGCAGTGAAAGAGTCAGAGGATCATTACATTCAGAGAATAAAAAAAGGTACAGAAGTTTAATGTTTTATTTAATGCAGAAACAAAAGAAAATGGTAAAGGGCTTGAAGATAGTGAGATTTTTTTTAATGAGGGAAGCCAATTAAAAAGCCATCTTTAGGCATTTTAAAGCAGGTTCTTCATTAAAAACCAACTATAAGTAAGATCTGTAAAAAAAGAGTGGGGAAAGGGCTACTTACTGTCTGACCTGACACTTTCAAAAGAATTTTCGTATACCAGACAGCTATCAGAAGCAGAAATGCAAACAAAGGCCTCCAAGAAAAGCATCAAGCCTGTGGCATGTCAGCAAGTCAGGAAAAATTTCCAGAAAAAAAAAAGGCTAAGGACAAGAAATATGCTAAACAAGCAACAATGTATGTGATGTGGCTGTCCACATGAGAAGTGTTCATCGTTTGATGCATATGTGGAAACTCCTAATAAGCCCAGTTTTGCAAAGATGTGGATTTGTTAAAGACATCAGCTGAACTGAAGAGTTCAAGGACTTCAATATGTGAGCAGGCTGGAATTTCTTTATATCAGGCAGACCAGGAACTATGCTGATTCACTAGTCCATGCTGGGGGGAAAGGCTTCTAGAGAAATGTTCCTAACCTAACTGATTGAAGAACCAGATTCAGAAGGATATTAGATGTAGAAAAAAGGTCTTCATGGAAAAAAATCTGGTGTTTTAAAGGTTGAGAAATGTCAAGGAAAAAATGGGGATTGCTAGAAGATGAGATAAGTTCAACTTTGCAAAGAAAACTGGAGCAATAGCAAAAATATTTTTGACAGTTATATAAAGAGCAAGGAAAGAAGACGTTTCTCATTAAACATGTGGCAGTAATTAGTAGGCACGGGGCACATAACGTATGTTTGGCCCCTAAAGTAACTGAATAATTTGCCTCTGAGTTTGGTGGGAAGGATAATGTTGGGCACAAAGGCTCGGGTGGAGGAGTTAATGAAAGTAGACTCCTCCAGAGGTGGGGAGGAAAAGATGTGGAGAACTTGGTTTGTTCAAAGCCTGCCACAAATGTCAAAGAAATGTTACAGAGCAAGTAGCACTCTGTCTTCAGTACAGCAACTGGGACTGACAGTATTTTAAAAACTCCTTCATACCAATGAACTCAGCCATGTCAGGCACTGCTGAAGTCATTACCCACCATCGAGCAATTGTCTAGTGGGAGCATTTGGTGCTCCTTGTCACAGTGATCTCCCACACACAAGTGGGTATGCTTTCAAAAACACCTTTTCAGCAGGCATCCTCCCCGGAGAGGCCAGTGCCTGAGTGAGCCTGAAGCTTGGAGTCACTTCTAATCTGTGGGTGAAACATCAAAAGACAACATCTACTTGCCTCTTGCTAGTCTTATTTTTTGAAATGAGCAGAATAGCAGAAAACTGTGAACTGTAAAGGTATCAGCTAATTAGAATTGTGTATTTTAGGAGTTTCCTTCTGTAAGAGAAAGCATTCAAGAGCTATTTTGAAGAAAGAATCTTCATTTTAAATGCCTTAAAGCAACTGTGCAAGAAAATACTGGAGAAATTAAAAAGAATAGCAAGTACAGTGGAGTAATTTTAACAATTAATAGAAACAATTATATGAAATAAATATAAGCAAAGCTAAAAAGAATTACAGCATAAAATACGCACATGAACACTATGATTAATGTAAAGAGGGATTGCATATTCTATTATAAATGTTTAGTGCCTTTATTTTTAATGTTGTGGTTTATATTATGGATATAATGACCTTTCAGAAACGGCAGATAAATTACAATTTCAAGCTAAGAATTTTTCAACTACTTAAGGAAAGTTTGAATGCCAAGTTTTCTTATGATTTTTATTGCAGTATATTTACATTAAAAGCTACATATATATAAACTACAGCAAAGAACACTTTACTCAGAAATATCATTTGTTTGGAATTCCTATGGCTCTGCTCTCTTACAGTGATATGCATCTATTTAAATAATCACAATAAATCTAAAAAGTAAGATCTCAGTGCTAACAGCTTAACATAATATTTCTCATAACTTATTATTTTGAAAGTTAATTTTAAAGTTCAATTGATAGGAAAAACTCATGCAGTAATTTGTAAGAGCCTATCTATGAAAAAAATAAAGAAAAATAATTTCCTATCATCTAAGCTGTTCTTTATAGATACAAAGTAATAGCCTGTTTGTACATTTTTGACAGACATATGTTTATTCTACTGATGACTTTTTTGTATTTTTACATTACTACTGGTCAATAAATTTCATAAGACATATATCTCCTTTCAAGACTGGGCCAAACAGATGAAGTGTTGATCTGATAAGATACAAAGTACACTGATGTGTGATATAAGATGGCCATGACTTTTTTCAGATTGCTGGAAAAATATTTACTAAAAAAGGAAATAGGCGTTTTGGGAGAGCATGTTGTCACTATGGAAGTCAAAGCCCAGTTTGGGGGACCTCTTGCATAACAATACTGGCTCTTTCTTAGCACCGTTGAAATGTAAAATAGACACCACCGTGCTTACAGGTATTGTGAAAGACCCAGGTTGAACTTAATGGCTTCACTGAAGTCAGTCAACTTCACCGAGGTCTTCAGCTGGAGCAAATTACTGTGATCACTGAAATGGATTTTGCCATAATCACATGGACCAGCTGAGGTGCTCTGTTACGATGCTGCTGCAGAGTGATGACAACAATTTAGGGCAAAGAAGTATTGGACTGAACAACCTAATGCAAGTAGTAACAAGTGTGTGTGTGTGGATGTGTGAGCTGCCTGCAGTTTAATATACCTTCCTAAATTTTCTCTTTCTTCCTAGCAGTTGATCTGGAGTTAGGAGAGATGCTGTTATATGCTGGAACTCTTCTGGTGTGCTGTGAGTGACATAATTCATCACTGATATGTGAGTTCATGGTGAAAAATAGAAGGCTACTCTGCTTTTGGTCAGTTTGTTATGCTGTTGTCTGAGGCATTACGTAAAGCCTCTTGGGCAGAGTGATTAAGCTAGTCAAAGCATTGGTATAAGACTGGTTTGCTGGGAGCACTGTGAGGTGGCTGCACTGGGCCACACGCTAGATTTATGATGATCTAATTCAAATTTGTGCAGCTGCATGGCTTTGTATAACTTTACTTGCTCTGTGCTGCATTATGTGTGGCACCACTTCTCTTGGACTGGCAGATTAGTTTGGAGGAGGATCTGGTATTGTCTTTCCAGTGTTTTAAATACTTTTTTACATTTGGAAATTGTTAAACTTAAATTAGGATAAGAATCTAGTAGAGTGAAAAAGAAATCAAAATGACAAGCAAAGTCAATAAATTTACCATCAGTCATTTCGGTTTCCAAGTGTTTATAAGTTTCTAGCCAGAGTGGCTATCCTTAGCTGAGGCTGATGTTCCCTTGCTAGCTGTTTCTATAGTAATGTCCTTTAGCCTCCCTTTAATGAGCATCTGTTATGCAAATGCTGGCAGTGGCATGATAACTGCATTTCTATGACATCACACTTTCAGCAGGTGGGACTTGCGCCAAGTGCAGGAGAATGATACTGCGAATTTTCAGCTAGAGTGTACTGTGATTTGTGCCAAATGCTGTAGTTGTGTTTTACTCCTTCACTGACATTAGTCTTGATGAGGGAAAAATAACTAAGGACACTGGTATTTCCACAGTTAATGTCGTGCTCCACATTCAAGGTGGGTTATTAAAAAACACATGATCAAAACTAAGACAAAATTATTCAGAAGCACAAATCTCACTGATTTCACTTGTGTTTCACTAGGTCGCCAGTCTGCGCTTTCTGCTGAAAGGAAGAAGGCTACCTGTGGAGTAGCAGGGACTATCCAACATAGATAGCTGGGAGATAAGAGAAACGCAAGTAGCCATCTATGGCTCCCCCCACCCCAAGTGGGCATGGAAAGGGCTGAGCATGAGTACTTGTTGCCAAAGAAAATTGACAGCAGTTTGTAGACAAGGCTTCATTTTCAGTCAGTATACAATATGGTCATTGCCACACTTTGTTTTATATGTTTTAAGCAGTAGAGAAACTGGCTAACTGCTTTCCAAATAAGTTATGTTTGTAGAGGGTTTAGTGCTCTTAAGGAAGCAGTCTGCAAAGATTTAATGGGATCTGTGTAAAGAAGATGCTGGGATCAGTTTCTGTGTTCACTGATCTGTGTATTTTTTGTGGGATTAATTTGCAGTGCTTTACATGTTTCTATTTCACTTCTTGAATTGACCACACTGTTACGGCTTATTTCTCGCTGACAGGACAGAGGGTGCACTGTTGGGTTATACAGCCCAGCTCTCACGGTTATGAAAGCGGCACCAGAGCCGTTGACTAGAGAGTGGCCAAACCTGCCACCTCAGGGAGGGCTTGGTAGCTCTAAGGTGGCCTGGGTTTGGCCAGAAGCTGGGGAATGTTTGGACATATGGTCTGCTCCAGGCAGGAACTTGCTCTCAGCACTCAGGGTACTACGAAAATTAGGATTCCTCTTTAATATTGTCTATTTTCTTATTCTGTGCAATGTGAGGTTGGCTCTGAGCGTCTTTTAGGTGAATGGAGCTAAGCATACATACAAAACTGTAATTATAAGGCTTCTCAAGAAATTGCTACAGGATAAAAACAGCCAGTTCTGAGTTCAACTTAGTTCAGAGATACTCCTGCTAACTTCAGTGGAGATTTTTGTGGCATGGATGTTTTTTCCAGCCTGCCTGCTTAAGAAGATGATAAGAAAAGGTAAACACAAGTGTTTTGCTGAATAAGAGTAGTGCTTAAACGATTGTGTTGAGTGAGTTTCTCCAAAATAAGACTTATGTTTCCCACGACCTTGTCCATATTATCAAATTCTCACTTTCCTAGCAAGATAATGCTTTGAAGACTGAGGTAAACAAATCAAAGTCCTTGAACACAGATTTGTAGGGTGGTTTTGTTTTTTTTCTGTCTTTCATGGGATTTGCAATTTTCTCCGCAATGTCATGTGATGGAAAATGTTAGCAGAGCTGCCCTCAGATGGTAATCTGCATTCACCACAAATTCAAGCAATTTGAGTGAAGGCTGGAGAATGATGGTAAAAGCACCTCGAAATGAGAACTGCGTAACTTCAATCTATTTTGTCCCCCATTAATGTGTTACCTGGTGCAGAGTGAGCTCAAGCCAGTCCCCTGAAGAAAGTTCCCCTGAAGTAAGAGTAGTAGAGGTATTGAGAGCTAGAATAAAGACTAGAAAGCTATGTACCATCAGCCCAGGAATAGCTTAGGGTAGCAGGCTATCCTGACACCCAAAAAGGTGGAATCCAGTACCTTAGTGGCACTGTTACCCCCAGACTGGACACCCTTCAGTTTCACATGCACGCATACATATTAGTCAATGCACTATACTCAGAAAGGGCTCTAAGAAAAGAAGACTATGAGGAAAATGTGATGGAACTGGATTTTTTAAAATCTGAAGAACAGGAGATTGGGAAGAGATGTCATAATAGCATGAATTCAGCTTCTTTAAATAAAGCTCTGATGAAAACGGATGTATTGAAAAACCTGAGCTCCTGCTTCTGATGGGGATCCACAACCAGGCAGGCCTAAGTCAGCATGGAGAGAGAAAGATGAGTTGAATTGCCTGTAGCTTCCAAAAATTGTTCATGACCTGTGAACATATATAATCCTTCCTTTTTAAGGCTAGAGGAACAATGTCTCCCTGGCACCCCTCTAGGTTTAGTGGGGAAGGAACCCCGACACAGGACAAATGTACTTTTGTAATGAATCATAAGGATGGCCCCCTAATTAAACTAAACAATAAAATCTCTGATGCCAGCTGGGCCTTTTAGACTGCTGATTGTAACTTAATGGTAAATAATAAAAATGTTTGGTGTTCTAGCAGCACCTCAGAGTGCCCAAAGATGTGAGTGAACATTATCTTCATAAACACACTTGGGAAAGGAGAGTCACTGAGTATTATCTGTGCCATTCCCAGACAGAAACAGCACACCTGGCTTAAGCAGATATAGCTCTCCTTGAAGCCAGTGGGAGCTGCTGTGATAGCCAGAGCTGAATGTGGCCTGATGTGACAAATATCTGAGAATAGAACAGAAAACCCTTATTACCAGTCTCATGCTTTAACAACAAGAACATCCCCTTTACCAGGAAAATGTATCCCCTTTCATATAATCTGACAAATGTGTCTTATTCCAAAGAAAATGTTTTGGTTTTTTTTTTTTTTTTTGAGAAGAAAAAAAAAGAAATGTGGAGAAATTCAATCAGTATTACCTAATCTTCTTCCCTTCATCTGGATGTTCTCAACTCATTGATATTGCACAGGCTGTGTTAGAACAAACAAATCAATCACGCCATGGCACTGTTACTGGCTCAGCCTCTCTCCAGCCAATGATAAGTTACCTTTTTTTTTTTTCCTTTTTAAAGAATGCATTTCTTCCTAGTGGGAGAAACACCATCAGTCTTACTAATGTCAGTGCAGGTGGAGACACTCCACAGTGCCGTCCTCCCCTCTCCACATACCCCCGTATGCCTATAGACAAACTGAATACTAAGAAGTGTTTCCCTCTCTGCGCTGGATCCTTCTTACAGGACAATCAATAAATAAATAACAGCAGTGGAGCTGCAAGATCTCATGAAGCAGGACAAATGTAGGAAAGTGGGCAAACTGCAGGATTTAGTTTCAAGTCAGGAAATCAAAATCTCTGCAAAGCCATGTTCTGCATCAGGAGCATAGCTTTTGTCTGTAACGCTAAGTGGCTGCTGCATAATAGTGCTTTTGCTGCTAACCCAGTGGAAATTGATTTTTTTTTTTCTTTTGTGCCAGATTTCCCCTATTGTTCTGGTGAGTTTTGCCTGTGTAAGAACTGTGCAGTTCTTGCTTCATCTACTTAAAAGCTGTATTATAACAAGTCAGAAGAATGAACCGGTTGTATGATTCAGCTAATTGAGACCAGTCTACTTTCTTTTTTTTTTTTTTTTTTAACAAATCAAAATATATTTTAGAGATACACAAGTCTGAATGTTAGACTTGTGTGCTACCTTCATGTATAAAAGTATGTGAAGAGGGACTAATTAATTCATGAAGAAAACTCATTGGCAAAATACTGTAATTGGAAGAATTTGGTACACATATAGATGCATGCGTGAGAGAGATTGCATTTTATCTTTCTTTTTTTTTTCTTTAACACATGTGTACCCTGCTCTTAAAACTTAGAAAGCTCAATAATACCTGCTCTAATAAAATAGAAAACCTGCAGGAGCCTAACACTCCCCCCTGCTTCCCAGCTAGAGACTGAGCCTCTGATAAGTGGTCTGAAAGATAAGGCATGCGTTTGTGGACCTCTCTTTCTGTGGATGCGCCCCAAATGTTCCTGCACTCTTTTGTTCCACAACTTCACAGTTGCATACACAGCTGTATGGCAACTGGCTGCTGGACGTGAGCTCAGTCTTGTAACACTGTAGAAAGAAGTTACAAAATACGAAGTGGGAGTTAAGCTGTCTGAGGCAACACTTGGCTATTATATGTGATGAGCTAAAGTCTGGTCACAGAGTATTTCAGCTAATGTCTCCTTCAGCTTACCCCATTCCAGTCCGGTCTGATTATTCCTCAGAGCCTTTCCCTGTACTTTGCTATGGCAGGAGCAAATCACTGCATGTTCCAAATTTTTGCCACATGGTTTTGGTCCTGCTCTGCGGCATGTGAGATGGTTTTCTTTCTCAAACAATGTTACCAGTTACATTTGGGTTCTAAACCTATATCCATTTCAGCAATCCTGCTCTATAATTGGGTCCTGCAGACCCCAAATCGATGGCTGGTTCTCAGGTTTTCTTCTCTTGGTCTGTTTTTCCATCAGTATTTCTTGTAACAGCCTTCCGTTGGTGATCGTTTTCTGAGTGCCTTGGAAGTCACAGAAGCTGAGGATCAACATCCGTCAACTTTAATTGATGCATAGTGCTCCCCTAGATGCCTTTGAAAGACAAAAAGAGTAGAAGTGAACTAATCTGAAGAGCACTAATTCAGTATTAGCCAACTAACATAATGCAAAATAGTGGAAAAAGATTCTCGGACCAAAGGCAATATATTCTGCTTAAGATTCTGTTCTCACACATTTCTTGCCATATCTTATCATTGTCCACAGAAAAGGCATTCATCATAACAAGCAAAAAGAGGGTTATAATCTGCGGTTGACCTTTGATGGAGATAATGATATATTTTCTCCCAAAATCTGTGTGAGGCAGAGTTATTCATAGCCTCATGAAAATGCCCTGTTTAAAAACAGTGTATTGTTTTAAGTGAAAAAAAAAAAAAGATTTCACATTTGATTATAGTTTAGAAATGGCACAATCCTACCCTGCACACAGTAGGGGAGCTATGTTTATGTGGAGATTTGACAACCGAGTCCTTTTCAAATAAGAAGTTGAAGAGGCTGACATCAGTTTTAAATATAAAATAAATACAAATAAATACATAAAAATAAAAACAGAAGCAAGTTCATGTTTTACATGTTTTTAAATATGAAGTTTAGAAGTGGAATCATCAGATAAACATACAAATGGAGCAAAAGCGTCATAAGACTTTGTGTACTCTGTACTATTTGGACCTAAAATCTCTCATTGAATCACGTAAAATAAGTTTGGTGCATTCAAAATTCCAGTGGAGCTTCATATAATTTATTTTCATCAAGGTGTTTTTCTCATCGTATAAAGCACATTGTCTGCCTTTCAACTTCTGAACAATATTATACGTAACAGCCCTGATCTGTACAATGATTCTGAAGGGCACAGCCTTGGTCAAACTATCCCTATTGAGCCAGTCAATGTTAAAATCCAGATAGATTTTATTTAAAGATCTCAACATCAAACTCTTCATGAATTAGTCCTGTTCAGCTCAGAGACTTTTTATTGCATCCAAAGTATTCATGTTAGCAATTAATATAGAAGTAAATCTGCTGGGAGATCGATTTTATGGGCAAAACTGGTTGTAATATTTTTCTTCAGTTGTTCAGACTTGTTAATTTTCCTGATGATCTGCAATATCTCCTGCAGTTAGTGGCCTTTTTTTGAGATGAGATGACAGGTAGAAAAAGATGCAAGAGGGCAGTTTGTGTTTGCAGTGTTGTGGAATTATATGTCTCTGACAGTCAACAGTAGATTTAAACGTTTAAACATATTTGTTAAGTACTGTGTTAGTTTAAATATTGAAAGGGATACTTGGAGAATAGAAGTTGACCATATGTAAATTTGCATCCCAAACAGAGATTAAAATGAATTCTATAGGGAAAGATCTATTCATGAAAGAGTTTAGGAGTGTCCACATTATTAATGCTTCATATTAAACTTGTAGTATGCTCCAAACATTTTGTTATTGCGAATGCATTAAGTACCTAACTGATAAGAGACTGGGGATGGAGGAGAGGGGAGTAGAGAACTGAAAGTTTGGGTACCTAAACAGTTTAGAAGGTGGATTTTGGATTCTAGGATAAACACAGTAGCCATAAGTGACTGCAGAAATAAAGAGTACTAGGGTATCAGCTGAGACAACTTTAAGGAGCAATTAAAATGTCAGCATTATCATCCAGTCTACGTCAATAGGGAAGGCTGTTCAGACCTCTGAGTTGCCGAGTCTGATATTTAACTGTGCTATGATTTATAGCTGTTCTAAAGTAGTGTAAACTAGGTATGAGATCTTACCACATCACTTTTCTTGAAAATATGGCCTCTTGCTTGAAAAATAAGGAAGAATTTATTTAGCTTTGTAGAAGGACACACTTAAGTACTTTCTGAGCAGGGATAGATTTGTGACACTGTACTGGGCAGTGACTAATTAAGCCTTTAATATACTGGGTGCAGTAGAAGTAATATAGACTTTCACGTACACAAACCAAAGCTAGAAACTGATTTATTTCAACCTACATGCCTCTGTTTCCAAGGCATTCAAACATCCAAAAAAATTTTCCGTCATCTCAGGCTTATTGTAGTTTCATTTAGACATCAGGTTAAAAATAAAAAGCTATCAAATTCTGATGAAATATCCTGTACAAGTTTACACAGACACGCTGCTATTATGGTCCTGGAATCTGTTTCCTACTCCTCTCCAAGACATACCTGAGAACTTTTTTTGTTGAATAAAAAGTTGTGGTGTGTTTTTCCTTCTTTTTGTCAGGATGCAGCTCACAGGCAAATATAGCATTTTAAAAAGATTTTGTCCAGACTTCAGTATAAACTCAGAAAGAAAAAAGGACAACCTAGAGCAGATGGGAAATGATCCACCAAAATAATCATTATGCGGTGTCTTTTCATGCAACAGAAAATGAAGGGTTCAGATTTCTCGAGCAAAGAAGGAAAACAAATACGTTTGTGCAGTTTCTCAGCTGCTGTAAATAGATTCAGCTTCACTGACCTCTGCAGCACAAGCAGGGCCTGCATTTCATTTTATTATTCACATTATAGTATCACCATGAAGACATAATATGGTCCAGACGTAGAAGAGAGATAGTAAGGGGGGATCCCTTTCTTAAAGGCAGGTTGTAAGAGGTCATAAAGGCAAAGACTGGGCAGAGGGACAAAGAGCGGAGTTAGCAGATGCTTTCTGCTAACATTGTACTGCAGTGAAAGGCTGTGCACCTCAGAGCTCAAGTGCTGGTGCTACGGGTGAGAGGTGTGGAAGCACCGTCCAGCACAAGCATGAAAGCACAGGGCTGTGATCCTTCCAGCAGCAAAATCTCGGATGAGCTTTCCCCCTTTAGACACCACTTTTAATTTCACCACCTCCCAGGCCCCTGCGGCTGTACCTCTGCACATGCAGAGCCCAGGCTTTCTCCGTACATGCCCAGAGCTGCCCTGGTCTTGACAGGAACAAGCAGCTCCAAGCCAGTGACTCCTGAATTTTTTGCTGTGCTGTGGCTCGGTTTCAGCGGCGCGGGTGGGTGGAAAGTTTTATTCCTATCCCACAGGCTGATATGCGGGCTGCTCTTCTGAGGGTGGTGGGTTTGAACGCCTCAGACTAAGAAGGTAAATGAATTCCATTCTTTTACCATTGGGATTGTATATTTGGGGAAAAAAAAAAACCCAAAATAACAAAAAAACCCCCAACAACAAATAAAAAAATGGTGTGGTGAGCAGTTGTTTCTTAAAGGCAGTTACAAGGAGAGCTGTTTGGTTCTTTGAAGGAGTTTTGCCTCTCGGCTTTCTCAAGGGCTGTTTGCAGGCTGGGCAGCAGCAGCGGGCAGAGATGGCTATCTGCAGCTCTGTGCCAGCCGCGGGTTTCAGACCATCCCCTGCCCTCAGCTCTCCTAATAAGCAGGTTTCGGCAGCTGCTTGCTGAGTGTACTGGTTTTAGGCAGGTCCAAGCTTAGCACGCTGGCCGTTTTGGATCTAATTCGGAAGTACGTGGCTCTCCTCCAAAGATATATGGTGGTAAAGATTTCACTCCCAGACCTAAGCTGGCGGCCAGTGCTTTCCTGGGGCTAGCCTTTATATGCCTCCTGGGAAAGGAGCTGGGATCAAAACTGACACTTAAATAGACCTTCCTTTTAAAAATATTTGTGAATTCTTGCAGGATAAAACAGGCAGTCCACAAGTTCACTCTTCTGCTGTAAATATATCTCCCATGAAAATAGTCACAAAATGCTTCATTTATATTCTTGTATGTGCAACATGTATGCAAGGTCTAAGTCTGCTGTACCTGAAAATGTCAAAAATCAGTCCTACCAAGAGAGGTTGTTGTGTAAAACCTCCATCATATTCTAAAGCTGCTGTATATTTTTTCCTGTGTCTGAAGATCCTTTCGCCTCCATTAGTAGTTAGCACAGATTAATTAATTCATAAAAGAAAGCCACATTTTTGTCACTTTATCATTTACGAAGAGCACTTCTAGACAACTGATAGGCCGTATTCTAAATAGATTTAAGCCATCTCACCTCTGCTGGTTTTGGTATAGGCTTGTTGATTTATGCTTGCCTAAGGTCTTGCCCCAAAGTATCTGCTGCCACATGGAGTGATACGTGTTCTAAAGTGTGCTGAAAGGAAAACAGCTCTGTTTAAAGGACTGAATATAGTCCTTTCTGATGGAAATTTCATGAAAATGGAATTATTTTGGAAACTACAATGATCTTTCCTTAGCTGAAATTTTGCGTTTTTCAGATGCCATTGCAAATGTGTTCTAATGCAAATACAGTGTTTCCTAAAATTAAAGGGACAAGAGATCTCATTACTGTATGATCTAACATTATTCAAGCAGTCCTTCTAGTTAGCTCTTCGCAAAGCTTCTGGATGTCATTTTAAACTATCTATCACTGTTTCCATTTTATTTATAGTTTTGTGTTGTACTTCATCAAATTTCACCTCCCAAGGTATGATGTCATGAGGGACGTTACTGAAATCAGTTGGTCTGTAATCTTGCTGGAAGAAAGGAGGCAGTGATTTTAATCAGTCATTACCAAAGCTAGGATGTGAGTCAGTCTTACAAGAGGTGCTAAATATCAAACAAATAGAATAACAACAAATTTAGTTTAAAGCCTTACAAGATACTACTTTCCTGTCAGTGCAACTAGCTCATTTTCTTCATAGAATAATAGAAACATAGAATCACAGAATAGTTTGGATTGGAAGGGACCTTTAGAGATCATTTAGTTCCAACCAGCCATGGGCAGGGACATCTTTCACTAGATCAGGTTGCTCAAAGTCCTGTCCAACCTGACCTTGAACACTTCCAGGGATGGGGCATCCACAACTTCTCTGGGCAACCTGTTCCAGTGTCTCAACACCTTCATCGTAAAAAAAGTCTTCTTTACGTTCAATCTAAACCTACCCTCTTTCAGCTTAAAACTGTTGCCCCTTGTCCTGTGGCTACAGGCCTCTCCATCTTTCTTATAAGCCCCCTTTAAGTATTGAAAGGCTGCAATAAGGCCTTCCTGGAGCCTTCTCTTCTCCAGGCTGAACAACCCCAACTGTCTCAGCCTTTCCTCATAGGAGAGGTGTTCCAGACCTCTGAACATTTTCATGAGCCTTCCTGGACCTCCTCTAACAGGTCCATGTCTTTCCTGTGCTGAGGACTCCAGAACTGGATGCAGTACTCCAGGTGGGGTCTCACGAGAGCTGAGCAGAGGGGAAGAATCACCTCCCTTGACCTGTTGGCCATGCTTCTTCCTATGCAGCCCAGGATATGATTCCAAAAATTATTCCCCAGGCTGTAAAAACACATGAAAACAATGGGATCTTCTGAACTTTCTTTGCTGATATACAGCCAGAGAGATTCTCTTTCAACTGAAAAAGCCATTCAGTGCTTTTATTGCTATCTGTAAGTATCAACAAGGCCCTCTAGCTTGAGAAGTGCAGGTGTTTAGTGCATGAAAATAGCAAAAGCACAGCTGAGTAGTATATAAAGGAGCACAGTTGCAACAGCTTCATGGTATGTGCCAGCCATGGCATTGCACGGGCCTGGGCTTTTCCAGGCCATCCTATTCACCCAACAGGGTCCTGCAAGGCAGTGCTCTGTAGGGCTGACCATCTAGAAACAGACTGGTCATGGTCCTCAGCTCTGAGTGGTTACTCGACCATGTAGGGCACTAGGAATAAAACAAAGAGGAGCTGCAGACTGCTGGAGCTGCTAGAAGCCCTGCCAGGGCTGAAATGCTCTAGAAGTGTAAGGGATTGCTGGAGGAGGCATAAACAGTAACTCACTGTACATGCCAGCAGCACCTACCAGCCCAGGAGAAGGTATACACAAGATAGCCTTATTTCAACAATAGTTGATTCTGCAGTACTAAGTATATTGAAAGGGTTTCAGTTCAGTCACGTAGAGAAGGCTAGCATAAAACTCTGGTGATGAAATGTTAAACATCTGTATCTGCAGAGCAGCGCTGAGATCCCCCAGCTACTTTTAAACAGGCTTTGATATTGGCAGCGATCTGGCCATAGCAGCCCAGAGCTCAGCATAGGCTGATTTATCTTTGACAGGGGGAGTATTTGGAAGTGATTATGGTGTAGTCAGCTTCTATAACAGAAAAAAGTCATGAATACTGCAAACCACAGGAAAAACAAAACATGTATGACTGTTGTACTCAGAGAATACCAAAGTTGGAGAGACAACCTTGCAGTTGCTTGGTAATGAAAAGGGTTAAAATTAGATGAACATATCCCTTATAAACGACCAGATCAAAATGAATTCCACAAACAATGTTACACAGTTATTTATGGGGTGGGTATGGATCCCTAGCATTAATAATATACCCCTAACCACTCCTGAGGTAGGTATAAACAACTGCCTCCAGCCAGGTCCAACCCTTGTCCTCGCCTGGTAAGCTGCACAGGATGCATTCATAAACCTGTTCGTGCAGTGCCTGCCTTCTCAAACACTAACCCCAGTTCTGTCACTAGCCCTGCAATAATTAATTCTCTGAATATGGACAGTAGTGAAGGCTGCTTTCCTACCTGTTTCTGTCTGTCAGTTGACTAGTTTTAATGAAATTTTCTTTTATCCTTGTATATCTCTAACTTGCTTCTGAAGAGCATTTTGGCAATGATATATATGTATCATGCATCACATATACACATATTTCACTACAGAAATCAGCTGGCAATACCTGTTGAGGAGAACTTACGAATGCTCAGGCCCCATCTCTCCTGTCGAGCCTGTATCCCCCTGTCAGGTTTGTTTGACATCAGACAAAGGAGGCAAAAGGCACTGTGGATGGCACAGATATGCAGACAGACTGATGTTGCAAGTTTTACTTCCACTGGAATCATGCCTAAGGAAGTCAAAGAAGCACAGTGAAGATCAAGAATTAATCTTTGAACAACGCACACGGCTAGCCAAAGGACTCAATCAAGCTTAAGAAGTGGG
Organism: Ciconia boyciana; assembly: GCF_034638445.1. Lineage (NCBI taxonomy): Eukaryota > Metazoa > Chordata > Aves > Ciconiiformes > Ciconiidae > Ciconia > Ciconia boyciana. Next base: position 58,050,035 of record NC_132936.1, read on the forward strand.
GTAGCGGTTTGACTTTGGGGGCCAAGGAATCCGAACTATCACTTGAAAAAGGACACAGACTGAAGGGCACTTGAGTGTCGCAGATGACTTCACTGCTAGAAACTGGAGAGTCACTGGAGACTTCCAACAGTCAAGGCGAAACAAAAAGCTCAGTGTGAACTGGGATCCCAGAGGCTGCTACCACTTCGCAAAAATTACCCAGGGAAACAATGGTTGCTAGCAGAAGTGGGCAGCACTGGGCTGGCTGGGTTGTCACCCAGATAGATGCATATGATGGAGAAATATGCAAATCATTCTCCAAAACCCCTGCAAGAAGAAACCCAGTTCACTGTTTCCTCAAGCCATTTGTCAAACAGACAATAGCTTCAGCAAGCTATGCGGGCAGACCTCCTGGACCATGGGAACTGAGGACAAGCAGCGTCCCTGCCACCAGGCAGCAGGGCTGCCGTGGGGGTGCGGGGTACCTGCTGGCCTCCGGCGGGGAGGCTGCACCTACGGTGGTGTGTGGGACCGCAGGGCGGTTGGGAGGTGGAGTGTGATGGACATCGTATGTACTTGAAATGCCGTACTGGGTCATCGTTCGGTGGTGGTGGTGTTTTGCTTCTCTGGGAAGAGGAGTTGTTGAGAAACTCAGCCTTCATGAGGCCCTTGGGAGAGCCAGCCAGGAGGAGCTGCAGCGGTGCTCAGCGGTTCTGGTGGCAGTGTCGACCGAGGAGGGGTGACACAGGTGCCGGGTGAAACGCACCGCTGCCAGCCTCCTTGGCATCCCATGGAGCAGCACTGGGGAAGCCCCTTCCCCATGTGCTCCAAAAAGACCATTTATATGTTTAACCTAGGACATAATACCCAGAAACTCTTTAGGGGGGTGAAATAGCACCGAAACCTCCCTTGCCTTCTCCCACGAAAGCCATAACCTCTCGAAGCATCGTGCTCACTCATGTTCTCCGCAGCCGTTGCAAAGCTGTGGTTTGCTCCTGTAGGGTGGAAGAGCTTCAAAGGGCAGGGTGGAGAGCACTTTCACCCAGAACAGACACAGCCTCATGGTGAGGGCGTGGGTTTTGATCTCCTCAGGCGCAGGAGGGCTTAAAACCCAGCTTCCCCACATCTAGTGTAAAAGCTCTGACCAAGGAGCTCTCGAACATGGCAGAGGAGAGCAACAACTGCTGCCACTGCACTTTGCAGAGCAGCAGCTCTCTGTGTTTTGGGAATGTTCACCGGCTCTACCCCTTGGGCAAGATGGGTGCAGGTGCAGGAAAGCTGAGTTCATTGGATCTGACGGTGCTGGGGTGCGAACTAACTTGGTGCCATGACATGAGAGGCATTTCTGGACATGCCCACAGCAGAATTTCAGGAGTCTGGGGAATTTTAATGTGAAAAGCTGGTGCCTGTGGAGCTTAGGCACCTCCAGGGTGTTCCAACAAATGAGCAGGAATTTAGAAGACTGCAGTTTTGGACGTAGGTGCTTAGTACCATGGGAAATACCTACTTTCCTTCTGTCAGGCTGGACACAATTCCCTAAATTTGGCAGCACCAGTAGTGTAACTGGTCCTTGCTGAGTAGGAACAGTTTTTCTCCAATTCAAGGAGCATTATGCCTGGCAAAAAAATGAAAACTATCATCAGAGATGATGCCACAATGTTCTGACTCTGTAAGATTTATGAGGCCGTGGGAAGCCAGTTTGGATGAATCATAAATAATTGCATATAATATACTAATTTAGTTGCAGAATGGGAGTGAGTTAGCTTTATCCATTAATTCACAAGACTCTCCCTGTGAGCATTTGGGAAGAGTAATTTAGTAAATTCAAGCATGAGTCAAGACAACTAAAAATAGAAAAAAAAACCCTCCTAAATGGCTAAAAATGAAATGAAAAAAGAGGAAGAAATAAAACCTGGTGTCACAATTTAACAACCTTTTTTACACAAAGGAAGATTCTATAAAACACATACATAGCTGTTAATATATTAGTGAAGAACAGTTATTTCTAGTTTTATAAAGACACCATGTGTCATTTTAACACTGAGAATAAATTATGCATTTAGCAATATGTGCAACATGTTTATTGATAAATGTTGCGGGCACAGTGCTAGAGTCAGCTGTCTTTGATATTAATTTCGTGTCTCCCAGACTCACAGTGTTGTGAGAGCAGAATTTGACCTAATGCCTAAATTCCATACAGCCAAGTGGGAAAAAAACACCAACAACCAACCTGTCAATTACTAGTGTTTCAAAGGTGTGATGTTTTGCACTGCTGATTTTATCACATTGACCTTGGCTTATGCTGGTATCCCTCTGTGACATCGAAGAAGTTCTTTTGGTTGTAAATAGTAACAGTATCAGTCCCTAACTGGAAAAGTTCCTGAGGATGAGAAAAGTCCCATCCTTTTAATGTCAAAGCTCTAAATTTATGCAAGCAGACAGAACTCCCTGGACAATGGAGATGAATAGGAGGGTTGCACTTGCAACTAGAGGCTGAGAGCTGTGCTGGAAGCAGCTCAGCCTGGTTTGCTAGAACTGGCTCTTAAAAACTGCTCCTAAGAAGCTCTTATTCCCACTGCTACAGCAACTCTTACCTTTGCCTACTCAGATCTAGGCTGAGAGGTCCCTACAGCTTGACATTGCTAATGTGGCAGTACTGCTACCATGCAGTGTCCAGGGTTTCACAGAACAGCTACAGATTTTAAGAGAATGCTGTTATGCTGAAGTTTTTATAAGTTAAATAGGCAAGACACATAAGGGATACAAAAAGGCAAAGAGCTGGAAAGTAAAGCCCAAATCAGTCCGTGACAGAGCCAGGACTAGAACATAAATCTCCTGTTGCCAACTCAAAGACTGATTTTTTGGATGACTCTGCCTGTCATTCCACATTTGTTTGTTCCACCAGAAGGATGCATTTAGCATGTGATTTGCCCAACAAATATGGTTATATTTCCCCCCTTTCATTTTTCCTTTTCCAGAAACAAACTTACAATTAGAACTGGCTGGGAACTTTTGACAATGTATTTTTCCACAAACAATGTTTACCACGTCCATAGTGTGGGTTTTATTGTCAAAATGAAAATGAATCCACACTATAATATATATTACTTACCTAGAAAGCAAGGCACCTGGGATCAAGTCCATAGCCTATATAAGGAAGAGCAAGGATTTGAATACATTTTCTGAATACTCAATGAAAGCACATTCTATTGAGAGTTTCTATTTGTCTATCTTAATTTAAAAAAAAAAAAAGAAAGAAAGAAAGATAAGCTAATGTCCAAGCTTAGGAGATTATTTGCACAACACTATGTAATTTTAGCATCTGTACTTCTCCAGTTTAAAATCTACAAGTGGAAACTTTCTCAAATACATGGATTTTGGAAACTCTACCGTGTAATTGTTCTGAATAATTCTTTGCCTGCAGATTAGTTGCAATTAGAGTGTTGTGACTGTCATGTATTTAAAAAGAGAAGTTTGAGTTCTTTTGATTATGTGAGGTGGGAGAAATAGGTCATACAGTGCACTTCCATTCTGACTGGCTGGGGTCTATGCTTAGATCCAGGTTCCTGTTTTGGAACTCATATTCTGCACACTGTTAATGGCTACCAGCCTGTACTTAAGCTTTTCTGTTTGAAAATATCTGACAGTAAAATCGTTTGCTTGAACAGAAGAGGGTATAAGCAGAGTCATTTTTTCTAAACATTTGCCTGATTACTTTTGCAAATTCTTTTTGCAATGATTTCCCAGACTATTTAACATCCAGATAAAGCTCCTTGAACTTCTAGATGGGAACTCAGTGTGAGGAGACATAAAGGAGTGAATGCAGGTGTAGAAATAGATTTGAAGCAATGCAAATTAGGTGGAAGCCAGTTTATCCAGATCCTTTGCCTGCCCAGCGGATATCAAGCAGAATTTGGTATTCTGGTTTTCCACCCCCCACCCCCAACTCCATGTCGTGCTATGTAGACTTTAGGTATGCTGCATGGCTGAGACAGTGTAAAGAGAATCTGAGGCTACTCAAGTGTCTCTTTGGGACCAGACAGATGCCTCTGGGGGTGTTTATGTCACTACAGAAGGGCAGACGTGATCAGACTCTACTCACATTTATTCCAGACCCGGTGTAGGGAACCTGCTTCAAAAGCACCACAGTGCTTGAGCAGAAGCCATCTGGCACCCTGAAAGAGGAGAGCTGGGTTTGCAACACTCGGGCACTAAGTGCCTTTGTTGAACAGGCCGTCTGCTCCAGTGTTATTTATACCACATTCCCCTTTGGATGGTGCAGTCCCCCATTCTCTGTAGCTTGTCTTTCCTCAAAGAAATCATTGGGAAAGAGATAGTCCCAAAAGACTGAAGATCAAATATACATGATAAATCTGTACGAAAGCTATGTAAACATGCGTAGTGCAGCCTTAGTTGTCAGGTAACATATTTTCTGCTCAGTGAGGCTTATTATCTCAGGTTCAGCCTGGCTTTTACCTGTGTTCACACAATTTCTTACCAGCCTATAATGGAGCAATGCAAGTTCTTGTATAATTGAAGTGGAGACAGAGCAAAGTCATTTCTGCCTGTAGATTTATGATGTTAAAATAGTCTCAGTGTGTAATCAGGTTCTTTTGTCCAACTTTTTTTTTTTGAAAAGCCAGATTTGGAAGTAGTAGAAATAATCTTTAATGATGTCTCTGAATTTTCATCTATCAGAAGCTGGAGAAGGCTTTAATCAAGGAAATAGTCCCACTAGTGCTGCTGATGAGATGACTTCTATGAATAAAGACTGTAGCAAGGAATTGCAAAATTAGGCTGTAACAGTAGCATTCTACACCTGAATTATTTTCTCTCACTATCTAATGCAAAAAATAAAAGTCCTAAGAGAGCACTAGTGTAATTTTTCCCAGAGGTTGTGTGTCTGTGTTTGTCTGAGGCTGATCTCTTTGCTGTACCAAGGATGACTGTGCATTGACCAGCAAATGTAAAATCCTTGCCTGCTCCAACACCCTGGAAAATACAGTTACTAATCATCCTGAAACAAGCTTGGACTGGCTGAGACAACAACACATAAACCATAATTTTAAAAGCAAATGTCGCTTGAATTTAACACTTGCCTTAATTTCTACTTTTCATTGAAGGTGCCAGGGACTCTTTCCTGGACTGATCTTCCTCCTCAGCGAGGAAACAATAGAGATACAAGTAAACCTAGTCACAGAAGCTTTTCGTCAGGACTAGTTCTTGCCTATAAAAAGCAGTTTGCAGAGTTTACATAATGTCTAATTTATTAAGGGATCAGATTTTTACATTAAAGACTTCTATGCTGGCTAAAAGGAAAATGTTAGGTTTAGGATTTCAGAAGCACTTTTTCCATGTACACGCCTGCTGGTGGGCAGAAGTATTCCTCTGGAATTTTGGGACAGCAACAAAACTGTATTTAAATAATTTTTAGTTCTGGTTCACTTAATGCATGTCAGTCTGGTTAGCCATATTCATCAAATGTAGATTTAGATGATTTAGCAAACTATTGAGAGTGAGTAAATGTTATTTTTAATTCTAACATAAAATAATCAAAGTTATATTATTGTGACCAAAGACTTAGTCCATGTATAACATATAGAAAAGTAGTTTAATTTCTGCTTATTTATACTGCTGGTGCCCACTACTTTCCCTAATAACGTTTGGTATGAAACACAGGTTATTAAACACAAAACATATTATGTCACAAAGACATCTATGAGGTAGCCACGTATAATGACTGTACACTCGGAGCTGTGTTTGTTTCATAAATTTGATTCATTTGCCAATTTAGTTGATTTGCTGAACATTTACAAATGAAAAATTCTCTATTCTAAAATTATACCCTATGTTTTGCCTCACAGCAATCCAAATTTTTTGGGAGGTCAACTAGTCATTATATTCATATGACTGTTTTCTTGGAATGACCTTTAAAATGTACACAAAATAGCAATCCATACATGAATTTGAAGCTTTGGAGCTGCGTACTATGCTTTTATAACACGTCAGTGCTATAAAAGACAGTGAGAAACTGTACTCCACACCGATCCCAAGTATCATAATGCATTAGAGCTCAGAGATGATCATATTCTCTTCTAAATCTCTAAGAATTATGTGCCTGGGGAAAGATAACTAGAAGGTTGGGCATCCTAACAACTGGATTCTCCAGGAGCAGGAAAGATCCCTGGGCTAACTTAAACGATGATGGAACTCTGTAGATAATGGCAGATTCCTTGGGTTATCCTTGGGCTGTAGCACTATTAGGAGTCCTACTAATAAACTTCATGGTATCTCCTTGTTGCTGGTCTGCACCTCCCATGCTGCCATTCCCTAGTCATAAGAGGAGCAAGCAGGCAGAAGTACTGGCAAGACAAGTATGGTAAAGAGAAAGATTTCTTTTGCAGAAGCTATTATTTGTGGAAGGCAATAGGGTCCACCTTCTAAGCAGAGAAGTGAATACACAAGGTAAATGGTCCCTGTATCACCAGCCCTCTGCGCTAATTGGAAGACTGTTAAAATTACAGCAAAAGGGGAAAAGAATAGAAGACATGCACTTAGTGGAATGTCAGATTGTTGAGAACAGCCTTAATCAAGGCACCAAGGAGCATGAAGAAAAGAAATGTCTTTAATTATCTGTCTATGCTAGGATCCAGTGTAATAAACAAGAGAAATGAGAACTGCTCATTTTATGGGCTTAATTTGACTTAGTTGGTATTAATGAAATTTGGAGAGATGTTCATGACTTGAACGTTAATATCATAGTTATAGAACTTAACACAGAAAGGGGCCAGCTGAATAAATGGAGAAAGTGAGTGGCACTCCATCAAAATGAAGTTATTTGTTTCTGGCTCAGCAATAACTTGGAAATAAATTATATTGAGTCTTTATGGATTAATGTTCTAATGAAGAAAGCCCAATGTTTGCTGCTGAAAACCAAACCAGGCTAGTAAGCAGGATGATCATGTCCCTAAGCATGTATCCACACTATGCAAGGGGAAAAACCAACCCTGATGTATTGTCAGCACTCAAGCAACCTTGAAATTTCATAAAGTTTTAGAGGAAAATTTCCCATCTCAAAAATTACCAAATCCAATATCAGAAATTCTCTGTTAGGCCTTTGCTCAACAGATGCAATGTACTGGTAGCATGGCTAATAATCATGTACTTGTATGTATCATTTTAGACATACATTAAGTAAGTCTTCCTTTCCTATCGTGATTCAATGACAACAAATCCAATAGAAAAATCTGACTGAATTCAGTGAGCTTTAATTGTGTTTCATATATTTATACTCTCAATTTCTGGCTAATATATTATTACTCAACATATATAGCTTGCTCTGGCAGTTTGCCTTACTCACATGGGTAGTTCCATATGGGTCCTCTATACCAAGGAGCTTTGGGAGTCACTAATAGCTGGACAAGGGACACTGGTTACTGAATTCCTGGTTCTGTTTTCAGAGTTGGACTGACTAGCATGTTTATATGATGCAAAAGTCAACCACAGGATGCCTAATTCATACTTACAGTGCTGCATGTTCCTATTATTTTGTGTAATAATATATCATTTACTTTACAAAGACTTTTCTCGTTCTATTTTATCAGTGGTTCACAGATGAATTTAGAAACAAGTTGAACATCAGGACTTGTAATTTTTCTAAGCCTCTGCTTAGAATCTTTTCCCTGTCCATGTTAATTATAAATTGCATTCATCACACTGAAGACTGTTTATTTGCTTCTTCTGTTTATCTGCTTTGCCTATCTGTAATATCACAGTGGGAATGGCATGTGCAATGGCAAGAAAATGACCTATGGGTTATAGTCAAACAAATGGATGGTTTGCACACAGATAAAAAGACAGATAAAAAAGACAAAACCAAAAAGTTTACAATACAAATCAGATTTTTTTTCTTTCTATCTTTTGATTTTTCATTGTTCAATGTGAGTTAAAGATCCAAACTGCTACCAGCAATACTTTTGCTTCCATTCCTCCATCAAAAAGTAATGTGATACTTAATACCTTTCCTTGCTGTTTCTTGTCCAAGATCTGAACAGAACTTTTATTTCCCCCTAAGAAGGGAAATTGGATTTCAGTGTCTTAAAACCTTACCTCAGCTTAGTCTGATTGGATTTTTTAAAATGTAAATTTCTTATTCTTCCTGTTGTACCTGTCATTATTACCTGTCATTGATTAAAAAAAAAGAAAACAGTGCGAGTGTTAGCAAAGGGAAATGTACTTAATATGAAAGAACAAATAAAACAGTCTGCAAAAGGCAGGGCTGAGCAGGTCTAATAAGTGGCCCAGTTTTAAGACTTCAGTCCTGGCACAGCACTGCGATGTCACCCCAGAAAAATACCTTAAATGTAATGACAACAACTAAGCTTCAGTGGGACTAGCAGGTATTTGTCTTTCAGATTTTGTTCAACAAGTCGCCAGTTTAGGGGACCAAGAGTGAACTGTAAATAGCACTTAAGTTCCCAGAGTGTAATTCAGGTCCAGGAGAGAAATTCAAACAAGCAGGTCCTAATCCATGTGTCAACATGCAGTTAAGCTGTGGAATTCCTTATCACAAGGTGTTCAGATGCTGAAAGTTTACATGATTTCAAAAGGCAACTAGGCAAATTCATGTAAGAAAAATCCACTGAGAATTATTGTATGTAAGACAACTGGTTCCAAAAGTCAATGAGGCACAAAAGGTTGAATGCTGGATGAACATTCTTGAGTAGCATCACTTGCACCCTTCCCTAGGCATCCTCTTTTTGACTTTTTTGAGAATAGGACTCTGAGCTGGATGGACCTGTGGTGTGACCCAGTCAGACCACTCATATTCTTATGCATCCTTATGCATCAAAATATCTGAGATAGCACATGCACATATCTTTTCTGATGGAAGCTCCCCAGCACATGTAGCTCACTGAAAGTGTACATGTCCAGAAGTGCGGCTGCTCACCTGAGATGATTAAGTGACTATTTTCCACTTAGGTCTGTTTGAGAATTATTAACAAAGTATTCTTAATTCTCTGTTTGCTCAGAGAGCATGTAACACTTCTGGATGGGTTTGAATTCACTACCTATAGGTACCTTCCCTGAAGAAACTGTTTGATGCCTACTTCTTGTACAACAGCCTAAAGGTTAGAGTATATCCAGGGACTGCGACACCTGGATTTTGGTCGAGCTCCACCAGGTTGGACAACATAGTTTCCACCCCGCCTCAAAGAGCATGCTAGTTTAGAGGGGGAGGTCCCTGTTGTTTAGGGTATTTAGAGGCAAAGACATTTTTTTCCTTTGAGTTGAAAGCTGTGATCCCAGGAGCACAGGCTCAAGCAGGCAGGGAGACCCGGCAGGAGCGTGGCTCTCTTGCAAGGCAGTTAGAGTACCGAGGCAAAATGCAGGGATGCGAATTTGCCCCCAGCCCACTGGGGACACGCACTTAATTGACAAGCAAGAGACTAAATGTAACAAGAAGTCTAGACAGCGAACTCTCGTATCTCTAAGGCCTTGGGGATATATGGAGAGTCTCTTAATGTCTTTTGTATACTTCCTTATGTTTAGCTCAAGGAAAAGCACAAATGGAAACCAAATCTTTCTTTGCCAAGTACTTTTTATGTGAAGATAATAATTTCCTCTCTAGAGCATATGTTTTGAAAGACTTCTCAGGTTGCTGCTTCAAGGAAGTTAAGGATGGTCTTTGTTTCCCCAAGGTTGGTACCATTTAAGTGGAAGCAACCAGAGAGGAGAGGAGGCAGAGGGAGGACAGCTAATAATGACACAGTAATCTACATTTCCCTGGGGAACGCAAATAAGAGTTAACCACAGCAAACGGAAGATTAAACTTTGAACAATGTTTACTTAAACCTAGAGTAATTTCTAGCTACTACAGCTTGATTTCCAAGCAGTTTGTTGCCAAAATAGAAGTTTGTATCAAATGGCCTTAATGTGATCACAGTTTAGTTCTTGCTAGAGGTATTTTGAGATATTCATGTTTTTAATAATTACTAAGCTTATTTTTTATGGCTAATCACAGCTGCTTTGAAATGTAAGTAATAACTTTTGTATATTTTATTTCTGCTATGAACAAGTATTTCAACCACAACTTCAACAAAGCTTTGCTACACTCATTAACCATGGAGGTGCTAGGGCAAAATGCTACAAACCCAGACAGGTCTAAGCCTTCTCTTGCCCAAATTTCAAACAGCTAAAAAAGCCTTTTAAACAAAAGGCCTGTCTCAACATAATTCCATTCCTGTTAGTTTGCATTAAGAAGAGATTAAATATTGTTTCGAACAGATGTTAGTCTACACTCGTTTGTTCCTCTCTTCAAGTCCTCACATTCATATACATGTACAACCATCCACATGTGAATGGTTGAGGACAAATACAGGTACATGGAATTTAATTTATATAAATTGCACCTATTTTTCATATATACCAAAAAGTATTTCTTTACCTACTCTTTGATTTTCTAGGCCATGCATGCATCTGTCTTTTGTGTTTCTTTCATAAATATTTATACATGTGCATGTATGCACGTATACAGATGAAATCCTAGTTACCATCCTATTTGTTTACCTATTTATTATTGTCAGTACATATGCAGAGAAAGAAATAAATTAATGTTGTCATGCTGTGATGTAGTTTCAAATTTATACCAGAATTAGTTGAAGATGGCTGTGCTACTCACAAGTGGGTAATCGGTCACGGATGATGGGTTGCAAGTGAAGAATGCATGTCAACCCAGAGCAGCCCCAAGAAACTAAACAAATCCTATTTGAGGGATACTTCAGAGAGTTTTCAAACAATTACAAGCGTAATTTTTGCATCCTTCCTATAAATGAACCAGAGGCAATTTTCATGATTATCCACGCTCCTCAAGGTTCAGATAACCTTCTGGTTCCTCCTAACTGGTCTATGATGGATGGCATAAAAATTCTGATGGAAGAGTTTTATCTAGTACAGAACTGAGGCCTGATGCAAAGCTCATTCAAGTCAAGCAGGATCTTCCAAAAAAACCCCAAACCAAAACAGGTGTTTTGTGGAACTATATGGACCCAGTGTTGCAAACAGTAAATGAAGAAGAATATTTTTCAACAAAATTATCTTACAGCTTTTACATTAGCTGCAGTTTGGTACTAAAAGCACACCCTCCAGTAAAGAACAGACTTTGTGTCAGAGATCTCTACCATCAGGTGACACCAGCAATTAGATGTTGAGCTTCCTCATATGGGTTATGTTGTCTTAATATGTATTTCATACCTTTTTTCTTCAGGATAGCGTCTTATGATATCTATTCTGTATAACAACTGAACACATAAAGTCATAAAAGCGTGTAAAGTACATTTTCATAAACATAGCAATGATAAAGAGGGAAGAGATCAATTAATCTTGCAAGCAGACTTTGGAGTCACAGTGATAAACATGTTATCGACCTTCCAAAACCATCCTTTGGCATATAGAGAAAAAAAAAGTCAATTACCAAATGTTTTCGTACAACAATGTTTTTCATTTTATGCAGTTACAGTTTCAGGCTGTAACTGTACTAGCAGCTAACCTGCCATTTGGCAATTGTGGATGAGTTAATAATTCAGATACTCTTGTGAACTGCCATCCAGAAACAGCAATTTTGCTACTTAAGGATGTTTGGTGGAATAAATTTATTGATATGATTGTAAACTGGGACACATGGAAACCAGGTCTGCAGATAGCCTGCAGTTCTCAGGAGCATTGGAAACAGAGGTCAGAATCCCTTACAAGCAGTCCTTCCAGACATTGCAATGTTATTTTGAAGGTAAGATAGGGTTAGTGTTGCTGGAGAGTAATTGGATTAGAAAAATAGTGGATTTTTGTCATATTTCTAACAGAATATTGAGTTTAATTTACATTTTTGGCAAAGTAATTTAGATTATCTCAAGAATGAAGATAAAATTTCAGGAATTTTCCTTTTTTCATAAAACGCTTCTCTTAGCTGCAGGTCTGTACTTGGACCCCATATAATTTTTTATTTGGTTTAATATTACATTAGAGCATACAGGCTAGCCAAAACACGGCCTCACTCACATCTGGCAAATAACTGAGCCAAATAATGAACCTGCAAGCACTCTTTGCTGGAGCCTCCCTTTCAAGTATGGGAAAGGTGATGGACTTGTTTGATGAAAAAAAATCCCACATATTTGCAAACAGAGAAATTACAAGACAAATGGATTTTAATGAAGAAATTTCCTTTAGACGATGACTGGTCCTCATAATTACTTGCAGGATGAAAAATGTCTCTTCCTGAGAAAGCATTGACAGGAAGAGTGACAACATTCAGGGTTGCCCCTGAGGTGTCTGAGCATTGCTCTTTTCTGATCTGTTTTCCGTTTCTGGTCTTCTGTTCATCAGCGCTTTCTCAATACTTTTGTGTGGTGGAAGAGAAACAACAAATGGGTTGAAAATCATCCAGTGCAGACTTTCCTTCTATAGAAGAGGTTAGCAAAGTGAAGCCTACAAAGTCTTTGTAAACAGGCTGCATACTTATAAGTCGTGGCCATTTTGTTAAATGTAACAAGGATTTTCATGGAAAAGAATTTTGTTCTTGTTTTCCCTTTGCTCTCCAGAAAGAAACATTCAATAACCCCCTTTCTGTAGCAATTTTAGATATTATTTAGTTTTTCACTTCTCACACACTTTTGAGACAGCTGCCACTTCTACTTCATTCTTCACTTCATTTTGTTAGTGTGTCTTGCTCCCTACCAAGTCCATGACTCTGAATTCACCAGGATTCCATTAGTTTAACCAACGCAAATTTAGCACATCATCTTTTAAGGTACCACTTTTTTACTTCTGTGGCACTACTAGCTGTCTTACTGACACATAAAACTCTGGGCCAGTAACTGCATACATACCAGGCTGATAGGTGACTATAATCAAGGCTTTCTTCAAAATATATTTTCCCTTCATAAAATAGATTCTACAGTAAAGCTGTGTGTGTTGAGACAGGAGAAAAGAGGGAACAGGGAAAAAGGAAGTTTGGTGACAGAAGGACATCTCACTCATAATGCAAGGGTTGTCTCAGGACTGGCTTTACACATTGTTCCTTCTAGGCAACATTTCAATAACATTAAACTATTTTTGGAAAATGTTCTGTACTTTGGAAGATAATTCTGCCTGCAGGTGTAATATTAATTCTTTTATACTTTCTGCATACCTCCTTCATTCCTTTCTGACAGCCTGGTTTCAAGTTTCCCAAACTTCCACAGATTCTTTCTGACTTATATTTTTAGATGCTACCTCCTTATTTCTGTATTTTTGGATTGAAAAAGTTATAATTCATGGTAAATCCAAGAAGTTGGGAGCAGCACAAAACTCTCAAAAATGGAACAGTGTCTTCACCAGGTTGGTGCTAATTCTGACCATATTCTGTTCATAAATCATTAGGGAAGCTCAGCTTTTTCTTAATATTATTCTACAAAAAAATCTGCCAGTAAATTGCTTCAATCCTTAGACTTTGGGCCAACAGGAGTAACAAATCACGTACTGTGAAAGTTCAGATTACCTTCAAACCTCATCATGGAAAATTTGCTAACTACTTAAAAACTGTTAACTACACTTAAAGACGTGGTCCTCAGGGTCAGTACAGGACATTTTACCAACCAGTGAGAAGACTGCAAAAGTTGACTTTTTTTTTCCTGGATGTCATTGGGGTAAAACTTTACATACAGGCCTGCCTCTGGCCACGCACTGGGAGTGGCATAGCTTACAGAACCAGTTTAGATTTGTGGTGAAGAATATCTTCTCCCTCAAATCTTGCCAAGAGATGTACGTGCAGATAACAGAGACAAGTAGGAGAGCTCTAAGCAGATGTAGAGACAAAAAGGAAGCAAAATGCGTTTATGGGAATGGCCTTTGCCTCGAGCTGGTCTCGGAGGACCTGACTGTGCTGTGGGTGGGACTCTTCAGAGCTTCTCACAGGGCAACTGAAACCTACTAAAGCTTTTCCTGAAACGAAGTTTGCACTGCTCTGATCACAAGAGTTACCCTGTGAAAAAGTCTGGGAAGGCTGCATTCCACTATTGTGGATTTCATAAGCCCTATAAAAGCTGACATGCGGATTTAGGAACCCTAAATGTTTGCATAAATGTCTTTTAGCGACTAAATAATTGCCCCCTGAAGCACCCCAAAAGAAGCCAAAGGAAACAGAAATCACCATCTACAAAAGATTAAAACAAATTTCTAGTTTCTCAGCCAAGCCATTTTGCAGTTACTATAAGCCAAAAAAAATGTTAGGAAAATTTTCAAGAGGTGAAACCGCTTCCTTTTTTGAGCCCTCATGTCTCCCAAACATCTTGTTGAATTTACCTCAAACTTTCCATTAAACTTCTACTTTGGCAGAATAACACACTTATGAAATTTCAAGCAGATTGGTTTGGTCTGGTAAAAGGCAAAGAGGTAAAAAAACCTGACCTGGAGTGGAAACCTAACTTCCAATTTATTTGTGGAGAGAATATAAAATGAGAAATCTACCAAAGTGAACCAAGAGTATTGGGTTGTGTATGCATGCTTATTTCTGATCAGTAGTATCTAGTGCCATTTAGACTGCTGACAGAGCATAAATCCAAAGCTGCTCTTAGATCACTACTCAGCATTTTGTACTACCAGATGAAACAAGCATTTCAGGAAAAAAATATACCATCATTCAGTTTCTTTAGTGCTGATGGCAGAAGGAGGTGATGACCCCTGTGATTTGCATAAGCTCGGGAATCTGATTATTCTTAAGGGTTATTAATATGTTTTATTCCCAAATTCAAGTAGCACCCTCTACTGGCCAGTCCACATTGATCTACTGCCAGGGACAACAAAAAGACATCTTGCCTTAAGTAAAATGTCTGTATAATGATCTATACTGGAAAATTGGAGAGTGAGAGATTAGTGTAGAAATGTTGAGGTGAATGTAAGAAACAAAAATGTATAGAAGCACTGGGAAAAACTATATACTGTGTTGTGGGGTTCAACTCTATGGATTTCAATGGAGTTTGGCTATCCGACACCAAGGCAGAGTTTGGCCACAACTTTGTGGTTAGCTTCATATTTAGATTTCAACAGAAGCTGAGAGCCTGAGCAGGAAACCTAGTGTTCCTTTCATTGACATGGGTATTTTCTCTCCAGACCAGTGAAGGTATACAACTTTTTTAGAAATCTTTGGAAAATCAGCTCATGGTCCCCTCCAAGGTAATGCAAGAGATTGACATTGAAGAGAAAGACATTGATTCTGCAACACAAGAAGAGATTGCATACTGAAGTGCTGCGGTTTTGGAGGCTTATGCACAGATGATGTTCAGGACACACACATACGTCAAGCAGGCGTACTAGACAGATTGCCCTTCCTTTCACTCCGTTTCAGAGCCCTTAGTGGGTTCTCTCAAGGTTGAGAGAAATTTGGCTGTTACTGCTTTAACCTCCATAAATGCCTGATGTCATTTACTCACACATCCTGGCAAAAACTTCTGTCTGATCTCTCCCAGTTGTTCTCTCTCTCTGTCTCTCGCCCCCCTGCAAGGAAGTTTCATCTAAGTGCCTTTTTTGTTCTTAGTTTTCCATCTGCTTTTCCATACCTTCCCAGGAGTGCTGCAACATGACCAACCAGAAGACTAAAGACAGTTTGTTAGAGAAGGAGCAGTGTTTGGCACAGCAGTGCAGGAATGACCTGGTGATGTGGCACTTGGCTGAGGAGTCACTTTTCTGAAAGCCAGCTCTGAACAGCACTGAAATCAGTGAGGGTCTCCCCATCAGTCTCAGTCAGCTTGGATCAGGCCCACAGTGCACATCTGGACGCAGTTTGTTCAAATGTGCCTGCACTATCCCACCTTTTATCTGGTATCACTTTTGGAAGGGGTTAAGGAAAGCCTCAGCCTTGTATCTGATGCTCCACTGTTTCATGATTCTTTTCCAGTAATGAGAGTAATATGTGACTTTCTCATCTGTGGAATTTATTATTACTGTAGATTTAGATTTATATTTTTTTTCTCTGCTGTCAGTATATTAACCTCAAAGAATGTGCAACAACTTGTCTCAAATGCATGAGTCGATTTTGTTGGTTTTGTTTTGTTTTAAGTAGGAATCTACAGTTTTGCCTGGGCTTAATATACTAGCTCACAATCTGGTTTACTACTCTACTGTATTTGTAGAAGAATCACCATTAGCTGAGAATAAAGCATATCTGGGGAAAGTGGACTTCTTGGCATAACTGATACAGAGACTTTTAGTAGAAAAATCTAACTTAAAACATTTCTAAAAATCATAGCAGGAGTTAGCCTGCATTTGGTAAACTCCAGTGCTTCATTTCTTGCTTGTATCATATGGAAAACCATGTAATTATTTTTAAAAGTTCATGTATTCAATAGTTTCTGTGAGAAGATTTTGTTCTCACTAGTGCACAGTTATAGATGACAGGAGGAGCAGAAATACAATGTATTTGCTTTTCATGGCTAAAATTCCTCAGATTTCAAAGCTGGAACCACTTAGAAGTGGCTACTCAAATGTGTCATGGAAGAGATAATAACTTCTCTGTTTGCCTTAAAAATGTGGCCCATGAGTAATGTCAAAACACTTTTATTTTACTGAAATATAACCTGATTCTGTAATTTTAGCTTTACTTAGGAAAGAATTGGTTTGCTGAAGAATTCACGCAAGCCTATTTTCAGATGTTACAGAAATGGGTTGGAATACATCTTAAAATAAGGTACAATTTCATCTTTATGTAGAAGATTTTAATAACACTCACAGTGGAATCAAGTTATATTTTTGTATTTAAAATGCAATACTGACATGTTTTTCAAGGCAGACATTACATATAATTTTGTATTATCCTTTGATGATAGTACACACTGGTAAAGAATTTTCAAGAGTATATACACTTGGCATACGAAGAAGGAAGATTTAGACTATGATTGCTTTGAGTTGGAAACATTTCAAATCACGAGTTTTTTCTATATTTGCAATCGGAAATTGGCAGGAACTCTTCACAAAACTATTGGATTGGATACTTAACATGCTCTTACCTGTAAGAAAATCAGATTGTTCTTGTAATATGTTAGCCATGCATCCAGAATAGTTGTGAAAGAGAGTTGTCCCCAATATTCCAAAATAATTTTTTTCCCCTGGACTTCTGAAAGTATTTTGGCATGTACAGTAAATTGCAAGTTATTTTATTTAAACCTGTGCAGAGGAAGGACTTTTGTAGTTTGTGTTATGATTTCAAAGTTTTTATTACTTGTAAATCAAAGCAGCCCTTTTCAACTTTGGTTATCATTAGTGAAGGGAAATTCTGAAGAAAAAACCCCACCTTTTTGAAACATCCAATACATGCTATTTTTTGGAAATGTGAAAATTTCAATCTTTAATATTTTTGTACTGTAATAATTTATTTCAAAATGACACCATTACAAAATCAATATTAAAGGAAATTTTGAAAAGAAAATTTGTATTTATTACCTCCCCAAACTGAATTAATATGATTATATATATGTCAGTTATTTTCCTAGATTTTCCTTTCAGGGGAAATTTCTGTTGTCCTTTGCACAATCTCTGGACACATTTTCAATGGGAGAAATACAAATGGAAAAGCAGATATAAAACTTACTGGAGAGACACTTCCATTGAATAGAATGGTAAGGAAGTTATGGGCAGAGGGTCAGGAAGCCTTGAGGACAGACCCTGAAGATAAAGGCTGAAAAATTGGAAGAGGGATGAATATGTAAACCACAGAAGTCCTGAACACAAGGAGGAGATGATGGTATAACTAGCTGTCAGGTGAGTGAATTGAAAAACATAGCTAATAATTTAAAAAATCTGTGATTAATAAACGCTGATTTGTGTGAACTGGAGAGAAGCTAGAGTAAGAGAAAATGAAGAGTAGGGAAGAGGTTACAGTGGGTGGACCAGAGCAGCACTTGATGACTGAAATTGGGCGGAGGTAATACATAGCCCTGTAACTATTTTCCATATGTTTTCATTTATTTTCTTATTCTACCAAATGTCTACCAGCATATCCTTCCTTTTTTTGTTTCTCTTTCATACAACAGTTTATTCTCTGATATTTATTTCTGCTTGCTAACCCTCCTTCTCTGACCAAAGTTCATGAGTTTTCCTATCTAATTAGCACAGAAGGGGCATGTTCATATGAACATGGAGTCAGCTGTGTGAGCCACCCCACCTGTAAGCCCTGACACACATCCTGTGAAGAATCACATGTGTGTCCTTGGCATGGATCTGACAAGGCACAGAGCTCATCATAGCCTGGTATGAGCAATGCTCACTTTTTTCAGCATCAAGCTTGTTCCCTGATTTTGTCCCTCTTGGTTCCAAATATTAGATAACCTCAGAAGATGGTGCTTACATTATGCTTATCACTTTTTCTTCAATAAGAGGAGAGATAGTCCAGGCTGGATGTGGGGGTGGAGGACCATGCAGTCACAGACTACTTCACTTTCATGTGACTAAGGGTATTCAGTGTCCCTGGGCACTCCCCTTGAGAATCCCTCACAACTTTCAATCCATCCATCCCTAAAGTTATTGCTCCAGAGGCTGGGAGTCCAATGAGTGGAGAGTTGGGAAGTCCACTTTTGAAAGTGTAGTGGGAGAGGAAGGTGTCCAGCAAATAATGAAAACAATGGTGGGAGGAGGACTATTCTTGGGAACTAATACCTGTACGGGGATGATCACAGGCTTCACATACCACTGAAGCCAACTGTAAAGGTCTCAGTGCTTTCAATAGGAAGGTGGATGGTGTCCTATGGGCAGGGGTTCACCCTGCAAGGAATAGTTTGAGAATGCTTAGCACAGAGCAGCAAAAACAAGTCATCAAATGGCGTAGGTGAGCTCTTTGTACAGGCTGAGTTTTATACGCTGGTTGAGTCAGCTGTTCCGGACAATTACTTTTAAAGAGAGGGGCAGGCACTGAGTCACATTTGTGCAGCTGAATTCATTGCAGAACAAGTTGCTTTAGGCACCCTCTGTGCATTGTCAGCCTTTTTTGCACCCTACTCAAAGGACAGACGAATCGGTGTTTGCTGAGGTTGCAGCTAACATGCTAAATACGCTAAGGACCCATAGCTTATTAGTAAGGAAATTAGGGATCATAAAATGCAACAAAAGAGCTAGTGTTCAGCAAGCCAGCAATTTTAGCAGCTCAATGTTTATATTATGAATGGTATCAAGGAACTCTTAATGAAAACATAACAACTGTTACTTTAGATACTTTTCCAGCCAAGATCTTGATCTGAAATAATCCATGATACTTTAAAAAATCTTAATTAAAATTGTCATGCAGGTGTGATATGTAAGAAAAAGATACATAACTGCATTTGGTTGATATAAAAGAGGTAACCAAGTGGCACTCAGTGCAACTGGATACAGGCTGCAAAAGCAAGACATAACAAACTTAACATTCAACCTACAAAGTTCAGGGCTAATTTTCATAAATTGCAACTCGCACCTGCAGATCATCCTCACAGTTGCCAGAACATGCCACTCCTTTCATGTTCCTGTATTCTTTATACATATAATTTTCAAATTATGGATCTCACTAATCCACAAATAGTGCCTCAGACAAAGCAGATAGGTGCAACGACTAATGCAACAGTGATTGCTCACATACAAAGCAAAGGGATTTTTAAAAAATCCAAATGATTTAACATCTATTAGGAAATGCAGTAAGGAGAATGGCAAAATGGGGCTTAACTGCAGAGCAAAATTTCAGGATGGGGAAGGATCATCATTTGTCTGGCATCTGTGGGGGAACAGCTGTCTGCAAAAGCCCTCTTGTCTCTACGACCAGGAAGGAAGTGCTCCTCAGGGATCTTGGCCAGATGTAGAAAAAGAAGGAAGAAAAGACAGGGGAAGGCAGCTGCTCACCATTCAGCAGCTGAGGTGAGGAATCCACAACATGAGCTAAAAATGAGGGTTCTCCTGGGAGAAGGCAGTCAAGTATCCAGCCAGGACACTCTTGCCTCTCTGCCAGCACATTTATGTCCATGATGCAGGGAAGGAGATGGTGTAACATGGGAGACTCCGGACAGACAAATCTTAGTGGAAATAGGTCACTAGCTGCTCAGCACATTTTACAGGTATGAATTGTGTCATGAGAGTACTTTTACTCAAGGCTGGAAGTACAGAGGATGCCCAGTGGTGCCTGTGTGTGACTGGAGCACTCCGGTAGAGATACATTCCCCTTTGCTGCTCAGTAAATATGCACCTGGCTAGACTACCCTGACATCAAAAGTCACTGTAGGAGTGTAGCTGTAAGCCTGCTAAGACCATTTTGGTGCTTATGTTGGGATTATATTATTAGTATAAAATTGGCCAAAGTCACCTTTTCAGAAAATACTTTCCTATAACATAATATCTCTTACGAGGCACTGCATAAGCCTGGTTTTTCATGAGTCTGCATAGAAAATTCCTCAATAACTACATGGATTCCAGATTGTTTTTATGAATTGTTGGTGTTATTTTGATATCTGAAAATTTTGAAATATTTACAATACAACAGGAGGTCTGCTGGATACACACCTATGGGAATATACTTGGGGGAACCCAGCTGCAAATGGAAATGGAGTTGCAGGAGGCTGTAGGTTAGCTCAGGTTAAAGGCACAGGTAAACACACAGTCTCCTCGGGCTGACAGAATGGCTCCCAGTAACCCAGCAAGGTACTGGGAGTACTATAAAGGTAACTCAAGTACGTCTGCATGTGATGCAATCATAGCTCTGCCTGCAATGAAGACATGCCTTTGCAGTGACTGCTTCCTACTATTAAGGCTAAAAAGCCAAAAAGTGGCGTCTACAAGTCTGTCTGTGGGAAGGAGAGAGAGAGAGGGACTCATTAAGTGTTATTATCTTGTGAATAGACTTGGTCAGGCAAAACAATAAGATAGCTGAAGCTTAGGGGAAAGCTCCTCTGTGAGGCATTGGGGTCTACATCATTAGCATTTCTTCAGAGACAGAGCCAAAGAAAAAAGGTTCTGGTAGAGCCCTTTGAAAACAGAAAGGCCAAAGAGGTGAATGCAAGGACACACATGGGAATAGGAAATATGGACATGAGGTAGGAAAGGGAAGTGCCACTCTTCCAGTGGGGAAATGCTTCTATCAAATTATTTGTGACTGAAGAACCAGAGAAGGAATCACGTATTTGGACATCTACAATAAAGACAGAAAAGGAGCAATGTGGAAGATGAAGGATGTCCCCCAGCTGCTCAAAAATGTAAGAAAGTCAAGATAGGGAAATATGTATATTTTCGCTTGGACCGGCGGATTTCCCATGCTAACTAAAATAAAGGAATCCTTAGGAATTCCTTGTGTCTATATATCTTCAAATATTCTGTGGACTTACAGAGTGAATGGAAAATGTGGCATGCCAACAAGACTGGAGTTGTGGGATGAGGTGCGGTGGAGAGTCCAGATGTATGGGCCTATGGGTGGTACTGGGCTGAGGTTAACCTCTGCTTTAATTTGCAAGATGAGTAAGAGAGAGGGAAAACTGTCTGATAAAGAGCTCAAAGATAATGTCTGCTGCTTGGACCAAGGGGTGCTGAAGATCATCACACTGATAATACTGGAGGTCTTTGGGATACAAAATATGCTGTTTTGTCAGAGTTCAGTCATGGGAGCTCAATGAAGCACAATAAAATTTGAATAATAGTACTATTAAAATTTAGTCATAAATGTAACAAAAACAATATCAAAACACTATTTACAACAAATTGCAAAAAGAAAAAAAAAATCCACCCCCCCCCCCCCAATATTCAGAACAAATTTCAAAATAAGAAACTAGAATTACAAAACATAGGAAACATAGGTGCTTTCCTTAGCTATTGTTAGCATTTAATCTGTATTTGTTGTTTTTGACACACTAGCAGTTTCTGAAGGAGGAAGTAGGAAAGATGTAAGATGCTAAAATTGCACTGCCTAATTTCAGAAGTGAAGCCATATTAAGAAGACAAAGGCCACTGGCAGTGTATTAGTTTATCACATTCAGGCTCTCCTCTTCTGTCTCTCATTTATATCACTGCCTTGTGACAGCTGAGAGACTGAGGCTATCTGGAGACAAAATCTTCACTGCTGTCATCCTCTTCATCAGATCTTCCACCTCTCAAGGTACCTACCCACAAGTACTGCTGAAGGACATTGCACCAGCACAGGCAAAAATAAAGGCTTTGTAATGAAACGGCAGAAGACTGTTTGGGAAAATAAGATGGCCATCTAGCATGCCAAAGAGGAAGGAGGAAGGAAAAAGAGAAAGCACACTGGCAAGGAGGACAGTTGAGGGACATGGCTGTTCATCCCCAGGTGGGTTTGAGGGGAGAGGTCTCTTATCATACTGCCAGCGAGCTCTGTCTGTGCAGCCTTTGGAGAACAGGACTCTGCCTTCAGTCAGCTGAAGCAGACAGAGGGACCCTGTTCACTCCATGGCTATTGAGGATGATGTGTGCAGTGCATGACAGCAGAGAAGGGGGAACAGGCACATATCAAGTATTCAGGCTGGTTATCAGCAAGACTGTAGTGCCACAGTTCACCAGGTGATTTTACTGCATGAAGAAGTGAAATAGCTTTAGCTCTTCTACTTTTGACAATAGAGCAAGGTCTCCTAAAATAGCAATAGTTTCAGGCAGTTCATATAAACATGCCATTTGTCAAAATCCTGTTTGCTTCACAGAGATGATTGATGAGTGTGCTCTTTTATGCTAAATATGACAACTTTCTGGAACGTTCCTTGTTGATGACCTTGAACTTCACTCCTTGCAAAGCCAGCTGAGGCTGCAGAAATGTAAAGAGCATGTCCTTATGCTGTCATTGACACCTGCTTCTAGATAAACCTCTGCTTCTAGATAAACATTTGCTTTTTGCAAATGGACAAAAAGGCCATCAATGTGCTTAGAGAACTTTGGAAAATCAATTGTCTGAAAGCCAACTGTTATTTCAGTGAATTCTAGTTTACATGCAGGAAATCTTTAGCTGTGTCTGAGCCATTTGGTTACACATTTTGAAGGACAGGAAAAGTCACCTGAATACTTGTTGCTGCATCACAGATCCTTTATCAGTACCCTGAAATAGTAATACAATGTTTGAAAGAAAAGCTTTTCCCCTGCTTCTGTATCCACAGCTTGGCTGGGGACAGCAGACAACAGCAGCATGTGTAGAGCCAGAGGACCTTCTGTTAGGTATGTTGGGTGGGCTAAGGAAAGTATTTTGAGTGGAGAGAGAGAAAGAGGGAGAGAGGGAGGGAAATATTTCAAATCCCTTTTGGCACCTCTTTTTTTTTCCCACTCTACAATGCTCTACAGCATGGTACATTGCAATGGCAAAGTAGCAGTGAAGCAACACCAGTTCTTGGGTATTCCCAGTGAGAAAAGCAGGAGAAGGTCCATGAAGCAGAACAAATGCACTCATTTTGCTGGCTCTGGTTCGTGCTTGTTTAACATATTTTCATGTAAATAATTTATTATCTGTCATTTCCTCACAAGCCTTCACAGGCTTAAAACCTTTGAACGGGCTGAAGCATTACATTCCCCATTGGTACCAAGCAGACAGTTCACAAGGCCTCCTGCATCTGTTTTTCAACATAACTGCAAGGATCCAAGCACTTAGGTCTTTATTATGGGTTTCAATATAATTAGAATGATGCAGTGACTTTAATGTCAATGGAAAATAAATGAGATGGGCGCTGTTTGTAGTATCATTGCTGGTAATCTCAAGGCTTCTTCTTGGTACAAAGATCATTAAAAATTTTTGTAAAAGTTCATTTACAAAACAGATGGAAAATCCACACACCTCACAAGGTCAACTACTCTAGCTGACATTAATGGCATGTACTGTGACAATCTACATTATTGTACTATTTAGAATAGATTAAATGATCAATTTCTGTTATACCGAGAGTGTTATGTCTAATTTGCTACACATAGCACTGAAAAATGACCCATGTGTGCCATAACTTTGATTAAGGATTCTGCTTGTTTCTAATGAAAAAATGAAACCAAAATAGAATCACAAGAAACAGTGCTTCAGTTAATCCAATTTTTGTTCAGGCCTGAAAATCTCTTCAGACTATGAATGAAGCTCCTCTCAGCATGTTCTTTTTATCTGCTATCCTGAAATGTATACAGTTTTCTCATTCTTTCTAATGGAGCATACGGTTAAATCTGTCTCTTGGGTACTTTAAAGAGTCAGTTCTCTGGGCAAATATTTCCTAAAACCAAGGAAGTAGGCAAAAACCAGCTCCTCTCAAAACTTTACTTCTAAATCCAAATGGATCATAAAGAGAAAATGTCTTCACCACAAGCAGAAAAAATATTCAATGCTAAATTTTCAGCCTAAACAAAGTAATGTTCCAAACATAGAACTGGACAATAATGTGAGATAAACTGAACCATTCCAACAACAGAGAGATTGGCCTGGTACCATCTGCCTGTTGTATATCCCTCCATTATGTTACACCTGGGCTATTAAAAAATGACCACACCAACATGTGAGATTTAGCAGCGACTACTGTGGCTGTGTTCCCACATTTCTTTATAGTCTCTCTGGATCATATTTTTCTTCCTAGAATGGAAATGATGGAGAAGAAAATGTTGCAGTGACTTAGTCCGCATAGAGCCTGGACTTACTCCCATGCACCACAGCTACAGGGATCAGAGAACCTTTCTGCCCATTGTTGGCCAACAGAAGTTGTTAGTGATTTGCTCAAAGTAAGCTTTGTGCTCTTATTTGGCTGTGTCTAGACAGCTGAATACTTCGCTGCTATCCAAGGAATGTGCAGCTAATGTCAGTGATGTATTCACAGGAAAGCATTGGTTCTTGAGCACAGGCTTAACACAGTCAGTGCAAAGTGTAGAAGAAATGAGGCAAGGGATCTTCCCTGAGCAGGATATTTACTATGGAACCTACTTAATTTCCTCCAAGAGAATAAAAAAAGGAGAAAAGTTATTTAAAAGTTAATTAAAAAGAGAGCTAATATTCAGTTTGAAAGCCACAGGAGGGATTTAGTTAAGGTGCATTTTAGGCATATAAACACATATGAAACTTTTCTACACTCCAAGAATTACAAGCAGAAGAAGCTGAGCTACCTTCTGTTCTCCACTAGCAAATGGAACTGTCTTTGGATAAAGATTTATGAGCTGTCTTAAGTAACTGTATTAGCAGTGGACGGGAGTTTAGAATAAGCAAAAATGGCAACCCAAGAGATCAATATGAAACATTAGCATATTTTGGAAAGGAAAAGAATATCCAGACAAAAATTCAGTTGCTGTGAATCCCAATGGAGTTATGCCCACTTATAGAAATGACCTGCCATTTAGTGACACATCTTTGATGGCATCTGAGGAAAAGTCAGTTATTAGTATTGTAAACCACAACCAATCATATGAAAAACCAGGTAACTTTCTCACAAAGAATTGAACAGATGCAAATAATTTGAGCCAGATAATGAACATTGCCCCTGTTTATCAGTTGTGCAAGCAAAAACACAGAAAAGATAATTGAGTTGCCCACAGTCACGCAAGGAGGGTTAAATATGGGAGTTCTTTTCTAGGTGAAGGGTGGAGGCAACAGACCAGAAAGTGAGGTACTTGATGTTAGTTACAATCCTAACATTGCAGTAGCTTTGCTTGTAACTCAGCAATGCATTTGGCATATTGTCTCTCCTATACATCAAGTGCAGGAAGACAATATGAACAGTTTCTAACTCTACCTCATAAACTTCCCTGAACAGGCACTGGAGTCACAATAACATCTTTGTTGGCAAACATTTCCAGGCACTGTAAATCTGTCTGACTCTACAGGAGAGACGGTTGATGTGCAAATCTCTAAGTCACTGTTGTTAAAAAACAGAGCCCCTGTTGATCCATCTTGGGCCTTATTTTATAGCACACCATATAAATGAGAACTTAAAATAGTTCTTTATCCTTCCAAAGTGAACAGTCACTGGAAAGGATAACACAACAAGTTTAGCCTTGGGAACCTGAATCAGCTGAGAAGAGAGCAACTGAGGGACACATCTATGTTTGCCTTCCCTTATCCAGAGGTAGCCTATGCAGTCCATACCTACTATGTCAGTGCGCTTTTACTCACTTAAGAAATTGAATCTGCTCCCACAAATGTTCACCAGACAGAATCAAGGAGTTACAATCCTTATCACTTAGCACCGGGGAAGCAGTGCAGCATTGTACAGGAATGTTCCCAAGGAATGCAATAACATGAGCTGGAATGATCTGGCTTCTTACCACATGAGGCCATGGAGAGAAAAATAGCTATTCTTCCCTGCCTATAAGCACACAGGAGGACATGCACTTATCCTTTGTTATCTGTGCTGTAAGTATGCATTTATTAGAAATAGCACAAAGACTTTATGCATGGTTTTGACAGCATCTTTGACACTAGGGCTAGATTGAGAGGACTTCCACTTTATGAAGAAGTGTAAGGTTTTGAAAGATTTTGCCAAACACAAACACAGTTTGTTTTAACTTGTGACCTGGAAATGGAAAGAAAAATATTGGAGAGTTAGGGCTAACAGCTACTATAAAGCCTTTCGACTCCCCACTCTCCAGTAATATTCTGAACCTGAAACATTTTCCAGGTGAGACATGCTTCACAATCTAGATATTTCTGTAAAGCTTGATGGGTTGAACAAAATGCCATTTTTCAGGGGAAAAAAAAAAGTTTGATCTTTTTTTTTCCCCCCAGCAGCTCTACTGCAGAGCCATATTTAGAAATGCTTGATCGTAAGGTGTTTGGATTTGGCAGGGAATGGCTATGATGCACTTTCCCCAGGGCCTGGGAAAAAGAAGCGGACTGCAAAGACAGCTTTCACAAGTTGCTTTGAAAGGCAGTGTATAATTATAGAGGCTGGCAATGAAAGACAGAGCAGCCTCCAGGGATACCCCTTTCCCATTCTGCTGCTTACAGGGATTCTTGACTTTGCAGTCAAGTTCTGTCGTGTCCTGAGTAAGAAGCTCGGTCAGCAGTGGGTGAAACAGCTTGCATCATCTTTCTCCACCTTCAGCTAAACTATTAAAAGGGGGCAGGTCTAAGCTTTTTTTTTTCATGACAGACCTGTGACTCATGAATATCACAGAAAGGAGAAACCAATAAAAAGCTATTTCTACACTTTAGCTTTTGAGCTTCCCTTTTAAGGATCATGTAAGGTAGAGTGTTCACAGCTTTTGTTAATAGTGCTATTATAATTAATTACTATTATTACTATAACAACCTTGTATTTAGGGCACCTTGCATCCACTCTAAGAACAGGCTTAAGTATACAGCAGATCTGTGTGATGATGCCTAAAAGCTTTGTGCTTTTAAAAACTCAGTGCTAGGGCCACCTGCAGAGCTTCCTGAGAAATGTACACTGCTTCCAAAGATTGTTTTCAAAACCAATATTGGTTTCCCACAGCCAGGGCCTGTTCTGCTGAATGCAAGAAACTGCTTGTACCAGCATCTCGCCTCCCTTTGTGCTGCGTGCCCATGCAGTATTTCTGGTTGCAGAATAGGGAGGGAAGCACTATGGAGCTTTCACAAACTGCATTTTTGCCTGTCAGCAGCACCCTCCTCCCTGAAGTTTACATCAAATCCAGTGCCAAGTTTGTGGCTTAAACCCAGCTCTGTACTGAACTTGCAAAAAAACTTATCAAAAAAATTTAGTCGCCCCCACTTCCCTCTCCCCTATGCTATTTCAGAGACAGATATTATGTATTACATTCTCTTTAAAACAATTTTAAAAAGGCACATCTATGGGATGGAAGTGGCATAAAGAATGAAGAAAGAAATGGGCCAGGAAATGGCAAAGCAAAGGTGAATGCACTGCAGTTTAAAAAGACTTTTCTATTTGTTATTTTTATTGCCATTCCCAGATTAAACCTGAAACTGTTCAGCTAAAATGTATGCCGATATGTGGCCATCAGTTTTGTATGTGTTATTAGTTCTGATCTCTGTAAAGGCCGTCTCCATTAGTGGTAGAATAGACAGCACTAGCTGGAAATACAGAGTGCTCCCAAATCCATTCCTCCTGGTTCTTCTTTCTGGGGTACATGATGCTGCAAAAGGCCCTCCAGAATTTAACAGTACTGCACATGGAAATAAATACAGCTGAATGGAAGTGGAGTTTCTGTCACATTTCTCCATTTCAGCACCTGTTTACTTTCCAAACTGGGACAAAAGGTCAAAGCACACTATAGAACAGAAATTATAAAGCATTTTGATTCAGAAATACTAAGCTAATTCGTTTCACCATTTTTCAAATGAGAAGAAGAATTTTGGTATTCTGCTACCTAGTAGAATTTACCTAAGTCAAATTATTTTGATACAATGTTCTAAAACCTTTTTTTTTCTTCTGGAAAATTAAACCCTTTCCATGAAAATCCAGATCTCTGGAAACTTATTTTCCTATTCTGAAAAGAATTTCTGAGCAGCTCAAGAAAAAACTCATACCATAGTATAGTATTTGGTCAAATTCTTCTTACATTGTGCTGTGTATCTTTCAGGTACCATGTATATCCTTCATGTGTCTGTGAGGGATTCTTACTAATAATTCTTTTTTTTCCCCTGGTCAATATTAGAAGTTCATTACTACTGTTAGTGAATATGTTGGAATTCTGCACAGCTGTGAGACCAAGATCCTGCCGTCATGAACAGTCATGAACAACTGGGACAGGACTTTCCAATGTCACTATTGCTTTCTATTACAGAAGGAATGGGAGAAAAGGAAGTTGCTCAGCAGGTTCTCCTTCTGGTAAGCAAAGTGGAACAGAAACTGTCGTGCACCAGGTTTTACTCCAGCTAGTGGGTGAAGGTACATTTTCCCCTTCAAATAATATCAAATCACACAATTTGACTATAACTATCCAAATTCTGATAGGGATTTTTTTTAGAAGAACTTATGCAAAAAAGTAGACTCAATGGTTAAAAAGTTGAAAAGATAAATCTGAATGTGATTTGGTCTCTTGGTGTCTGTCCATTGAACTTAGTATCAGCCTCTTTTAGACCAGTGTCAAGTGAGGAAAAAAAAAAACAGTTTTCTATAAAAGAATCCTGAGACCAGGCATAGATACTTTACATCCCCTGTACCTCTTCTGCAAGAAGCTCTTTAAATAAGTGTGTGGGATTTTAGATACCTTCAGGAACCTAGGCTTTGCTTCTCTAGAGTACATTAGTTGCAATCAGGAACATAAGCTACACAATCTTGAGTTACATATTATACTATAGAAGTATAGCTTTAGCTTAAGGGTCGCCCTCAGAGTCAGCGGCACCAATAGAAGGGTATTTCTACATTTTCAGAGAGGAGCTGGAAATGCTGCAAAGAGGGCTTACACCATGCACATGAGAAAATTCTTCATGATTTTTTTTCTTCCCTCCTCCCCTCCCTCCCTCACCCAGACAGTGACTTGGATGAATAGCTCAATAATCAACTATAATCAGTATATTAATTATATGTCAACCACTGCAAAAATGTAATAGGTGTTTTTAATTCTGTAAATGTTCTAGCATTTGTAGATAAAATACATTAAATGTGGGCCAGACAATGCTATATCCTTTTAAGTCACCACCCAGTTTTCATACCTGCAGCTTGTCACGTTTAGGAGGTGTAAACTTGTACATTAGTCAACATGTCTGCTGTAAATTATCCCACTACTGTGATGTTGAAACAAGTAGTTCAGCATGAAGCACAGAAGTCCTGATGTTTGTCTTTTATCATCATAGGAGAGGTGTCTTTAAACATGCAGTGAAAAAAAGACTCTTATGTTCAAATAACCGTTCAGAACAAAACCTGGTTGTTAAAAAGATAGGATTTTTTTCCTTCGCTTTGGTTCTGTACCTTATAAATGACTCGCATGCAGTTTAAATGGTGTAATAAATATACTCCATCATGTGAGTGAGAGTTAATAATATGCCATTTGTGATTAGTTTAATTGACTTGATTCTGGTGTACCTGAAATAATTGCAAATGTTTCTCCAGAATCAACTGCTTAATGTGTAAAGCATGGTGGCACTTTTTACCATGTGAAATGATACGAAAAAAATAAGTCTTTCAAATGCATTTTAAACACTTTTGAAGATGCTAGCAAGCTATAATGGTATATCAATATTAAATAGCCTGTCTTAGTAGAAAAACAGTGATTTACTTGGAAGAATGGCAAAGTTATAAGAATAGCTACATGGTTAGCCTAGATGAAAATAGAACTGATATGGGTGGAGGATTAAAATAGGGGTAGGATAACTAGTAGTGACATAAAATACCAGACATCTAAATTTAGTATAGTTTTGAATGCTCCACACTTTATTTTCATTGGCTTTTATGTGGTGTTTCATAGAGTTATTTGAGTAGAGCTAAGGGCCTCTAGCAAGGACAGTCAGTCTTCACACAGAACTATTCTGGAAACCATCTTAATTTTTTTTCCCTCAAAGCTGTTAACAGAATAAGAATAAAGATTCCTATAACTTCCATCTCACTTGGGCATGGCTGTCACAACAGTCTAGGTTGTGAGAGTGGCATGAAAGTTTACAACTAGCTATTTAGTTCAAAAGGAAAATTCTCCTCACACAATTTGACCCTTTTCTGTTTTATGAACTTAATGCCAAGCTGATCTATCCTGTAGAATTGTCTGATGATAATTTATCTTTCTGCAGCCTGTTCCTTGAAAGTTAACTGTGGAAAGTTAATGCTGGAGCTTCATGGCACTTTGTTTGAACAAAGGAGGCAGAGTGCATCTCTTCTTCACCGAAATATGCGCTGATTCCCAAAACAGATAGAAGGGACTCATCCCTCAGGACTACACTGAAAGCAGGTTGGTATAGAAAGAATGGATGAAGCTGTATTCTACTCTGCCATTCCTGATCTGGGGTACTATCCTGCAAGCTGAGGCTGGCCTGATGTTAGCCACGTGAAGGTTAGTCATCTGGTCTGAACAAATCACCTAAGCTCCCTCTGGAGTCAATGAGGAGGATGGGCATGTCTGGAGGACTCTCCATCCTGCCCTAAGTATCTGACTTACTCATTGGAGGGGCCTCTTGCTTATTACGATCCATAATACAACCCTCAAGGATTAGCTCAGACTAGAGGCCTGTATTTCAGATGGCTAGAGCTAGGTGAGAGGAATCCTACCTTCCATGAAAAAATGCCATACAAGTACAGCAAAGCATTGTTTAGATTCACACCAGGAAAAAACTGAAGATCCAAAACTACCTTTCCTAGTGAGCCTTCTGTTACTGTGCACCAAGTGGAGCTCGTAGGCAGGAAGTGTTTTCCCCTACTATTCTCTACGGAAAGTTTTTTGTTGCTGAAGTCTCTTTGCAAAGCTAGTTCAGGAAGAGACGGAAGACAAATACACAAATCTACCTGACAAGCAGCATTAGTGGGAAGAAGAATATTCACATTTTTTTTATTGGCATGGTGTTCTGCCTCATTCCTTATAAAAATCTCAGTCCAGCTCTAGCTTTTGATATCATTAAAAGCGATTCCTTTCTAAAGAGTAGAGATAAGTGTGAGTTACCTGACAAAATCCTCTTTCTCAGTGATCAACTTTTTCCAAGATCCTAGTGCCTGATATGTGTTCACCAAAGAGGGAACTGGAGACTGGAGGTGCATTATCTACTGCAGTGGAGATTTCTTGCTCAAAAGACCGACATAAACTTAGCTCTCAGTATCTTCATATTATAAAAGGGAACACATCTATTTGCATTTATGGTGACAACCCAAGTGATGTCAAATTGCTTCCTGAGGTGAAACTGGAAGGGAGAACATCACCTTGGAAGCATCTTATGGCAGCTCTTTTCTGGGAAGATGATCAGAGTTGCGCACTGAAAGATCATGAGACAGGTAAATAGAATGTGGAAAAAAAAAGTAGGAAAAGAAGACATGAAAGGATTCAGGTGAACTGGGGATGTATACAAACAAAATGAGTCACCGGTTTCAAGGTATTTTTGTCTCTAATTTGGGCACCTGAGTTGTAGCAAAGAGATGGAATCATATGCAATTTAAATAATATATTTGCACAATTGCCTGGTGGCTATAAAAGAATCCACAATTGTTTCTTCTTTGCCTTGTGCCAATCTTTTTATTGACTTTATTATTCATTTTATAGAAGTAACAAAAATATTTCTCCAAACAGTTCTGTATTATACTCTATATCTTCCTGTACACATGCATATATGTATGGCTGTATCTTTACTGATGCTGGGTCTGAGAATTTATGAAACAATTTTGACGTTATCTATCTGGTCCACAGGGTATTAAACAAGAGAGATTTTTGGATTATGAAAGATTTACATTTTCCCTTGGTACCTGCTCCTGCAAGTTGAAAATCTCGTTGTTTTGACCCTTTGACAATGACGGCAGGGTGTGTGGCTTAGAGAGGCAGATAAAATCCTGAAGACTTAAAAGAAAACATTTTTTACATTTCATGATCACTGAATAAATGAACTTTCCTACTCAGGAGGGAATGAAAACTTGGTAGGGAGGTAGAGATTAAAAACATTTCATTTTCTATTTTCTAATATTTTTAAAATTAAAGGTTCTTTCCTACTACAAAGCATGGAACTATGTGAAATTAAAGGCTTACACTTGTTTATGATATTTTCATTTTATGTACAAATATGGACCCATGAAAGGGAATGTTTGTACAGAACAATTCTATCTATGATAATAACTTGCTCCTACACTAATGTTAGACAAAGATGGGCAATAAGACATAGTAAATACCTGATCATCAATAATTTCTATGATTTTTTTTTGTTTTTACTGAAACTATCTATTAATTTTCCTCACTGTGACATTTAAAATCTTTATTTAGGAGATTGTATGTATTGTGTGACCAGCTGATAGATATGTATTTCCAGATTCTTGAAACTAAGGATCTGAAGCAGTAGCACTTTTGCAAATATTCAACATGATCTCAGCTAAGAAAGTTCTTACTCCATGAAGGCAATTAGAAATATTGGGTTTAGTAGCTCTGTTGCTTCCAGTAGTAGCTCTTTTTGTTCCCTTTATTCAATAAAATTTAACAATTCGTTTCTGTCCCAGTTCTCTCCTTCCAGAGTGATTCTTGCTGATTCCTCAGCCTCTCTCTCTTTTTTTCTCAGCTGATCTGAAGAACCGTGGCATTAGCAAGGTCCCTGGCTCCCTGGTTCCTCGTGGTTCCCTACGCTTTGCCATTTCGGAATCTCTCTGCAGCCAATGGAGCCCCAGCAGTTCCCTCTCCCCCTTCTGGTGTGGTAAGACCATACACAGCTGCATAGTGCATAGGAAGCTATGTAGTTCCCAATAAACAGTCATCTCCAGAAAAGTAGTCATTTCCATTTTCTTAAGTCTACTGCAATCAGGTTTTAAATAACTTTATCCACTAAATTTTAAAGATGTTTCACATTAATATGAAAGTAAGATCTGATGTTTCATAGCACATCAGATTTCACTTTCCCTTTTTAAGCTAAAAGGGCTCAGGAACATCATATACCCTTTCCTAAAATATTCCATTTTCATCACAAGGAAGATTGTATTTACATTGCCTCCTAGCTTATGAATAACAAAAGACAAAACTTCCGGCATTGAGTCATTCGGTGAATAGATTGCAGCAATACTCCCCAAGGCACTGCTTGGTTGCACCAACCCATAGGGAAATGAAAGAATTCATACCAAATCCTCCCTACGACCCCTTGCTTGGTAGCCCTTGACCACCTCCCCCTGATTTCTGTGGGGTGGAAGTGTTTCTGACATGTCTATTGTGAACTGGCTCACACCCAAAATAAGGAGAACTTCAGTGAGTCTGACTGAAATCCTGGCCCCGTTGCATCAGTGCCCAGTGTGTGTGAGCACGTTCCAGCAGCAAAGCGGTGAGTGCTGTAACATTTGAAAGTATCTGGACAAATTTGATAGAATATTATTATTTTGTCTGGATGTTTTCTAACTCCCTTCTGTTTTCCTTTTTGGCTCACTTTGGGGCTTATAACAATAACTGAGGGCAGTGTCTAACCTGCATGCGCTGGATTATCCCCTTCCAGATAGAAGGACAAAGACAAAATGTTCTAATGTAAGATAACACAGACAGAAGAAAGGACAGGTTTTGGAGATACTACTGCCCTGCAGCTATCAAACTTAATTTTCTGTGTTACAGCCCACTGTACTGTGAAACAGAGCTCTTTTCAGCAACTTCTTCAAATTTTTTTCTGTTATTCCTGTTTGAATATTGCTTCTTAAATTCAGGACAGTAAGACAATGACTCCTCCTCACCTGGTTACTACATCAATTCTACAGCTGCAGTGACAGGCAAGATTTATAAGCACAAAGCCTTTGTACTAACATGAAATGATTTACACACTGTATTGCCTAATGGAAAACACAACAATTATGTCAAGGTTTACCCTTTGCCCAACAAGGCTTGAGGTAAGTGGGCAGGCTAAGTAATCCAGCCAGTTTCAAAGCTGACAGCAGCTTTTCCAGTTTTTTAGGATCCTACAGCAGATGCTATGACTGAATACCAGGCAGAAGGCTTAGCCATGCAGTTCCCATTAATTTAATTGCAGTTTTGTAGCTAAATACCCTAGATAGCTCTAAATAGCTCAGCCTCCATTACCAAAAGTCATAGATTAAAATCATTGCCCGCTTGACTTCAGAAGACTGATATTTTCTTTTATGTAAAATAAATGAAACTTGCACTAAAGACCATAATAGTAGGCAACTCCTTCTTTACTTTGAAATATACTTTTATTCTGTTACAAGAGGCAAAAACTCATCTGTTTCTGACTGTGGTTATGCAATATCATTGTCTTATGGTGCAGTTAATTTTATTTAAAAATTCTTAGTTAAAACAAAAGATAATAACATACAGTATAAAATTAATAAAAAGAAGCGTTATGCCTTTAAGAGGAGACATAAAAGGAATGGCTTGCTGTTTCCCTAAAGGTGATAGTTCTATTGAAAAGAAAAACATTGCATATTTTCAGATGCATTTTGAGCAGGTGAACATGCCTCAGTGCTTTAGAACTTAAGTAATTTACAGCAGAGTGCCATGGAACAAAACAATTGCACTGAGAAATTGGTGTCAAACTTCTGAAAGACTAAATAGTTAAGCCAGAGAGAGAGCTATAATTTCAGGGAGAAGACAGTAGCAGTTGCAGACATGTTTAAGGGTTGGCTAAAAATCAATTAAAATAAGTAACTAAAACATATTTTTATAGTATTGAGTCTCTCGAGACATGCTGTCACACGTGGGCTTTATTTATTTATATAATTTTGTTCTCAGAAGCGTGCATCAGAGTGGAAAATATAGTGTCAGAGATCTGTAATGAAAGTTCTTCAAACTCTTAAGCGTTTGAAACCTAGCTGCAGAGGGAAAACTTTAATGGTAGCATTAAAAAAGCTTACGGTCTTTGGCAAAAGGCTGTGAAGTCATCTGGGTATAATCAGCCGCATAAACTGCATGTGACAGTGCAATCCCGTGATCTGAACACTCAATGAGAACTATTTCTGCTTCTGAAAGGACTCAGATGAGTTGTAGTGTTCTTCCATTTTTTAAATGTAAGTTATTATATTTTGAACGTGTGTGTGTATATGTGTGTGAAAGTGAGCGTGTGTGGAGGTGGGGGAGGAATATCACCTTGTCAAATACTGCTGATATCCTAGTCTGTGTTTTGTGCTGAGAAGATACAAAATAGAGAGTCTTCTGCCTTTACCTGATTAAATAGAAACGATAAAAAAGGTATAAAGTAAAAGGAAAAAATCATCAGAAAGCTCTAAAGAGCTATAAATTTTGGTGCACTCACACACGCACATATGCACACAGATTATGAAATTTATATGCTACATATGTATTTATACCACATGCACACAAATAAGGATATACATATATTTATATATGGACTGGAATCTCAGCTAATTGACACAGTGACAACAGAAAGTGTGGATCACAGATTTTTAGTAGGTCTTTGGACATTGTTTCCCCACTTTCCAGGAAACTCCCTTCCTCTTTCTTAAAGACCCATTTATATATCAGCAACTGGAATGTCAGTAAATGCCTTTGGGAAGGAGAAGGACTTTGGTCATTAAACTATCCAGGATGGAGTAGGGAGTTTCTCTCCTCCTCACAATGCGAAAAGTGTGTCCTTTGCAGTATCACCTCCAAAGAAGTTCAATAGGGTAAAGGTGTGACTGAGTGACTCTCAGACATAGGCGTAGAAAAAGCCTGAAGACATTTTGGTCCTTTTAACACAGCTCCTTACTCAGCAAATTCTGGTCCATAACTCCCTAGCTCAACGTCAGTATGCATACGTTAGTTTTGTTAATATTCTGTTTTCTGGGAAAGTTTGGACTGTTTCCTTTTCTTTTTCTTTTTTCTTTTTTTCTTCCTTTTTCCCTCTCTTCTTTCTTTTTTATTCTTCCTTTTGCCTTCTTTCTTTTAATTCTGTTTAATAGATTGTAAGAAAAAAAACATAGGAAGGATGTAAATGTGTGATACAAATGCAGCTGAATTTCTATCAGGAGCACGGGAGCTTTGATCACCCTCTTTCTCAGGAACTCAGAGTTCAAGAGAGAGTGCAAGCACGGCTGTTGCTAGCGTTGTCCTTTTGGTCTGCTCAGGATGTGCAGTTTGTTGGGTTTCCAGGAGGTCCAGTACCTTGCCCTTATTTTAATTTGGCAGACTACGAATCAAGGTAGCCATCAGTCTTCTCTCATAATGAATGATGTTTAAGTAGTTCACTTGCAGTTATAACTCAGACAGCTTTTAGTTGCAGTCATTAGACAGCTCTGCCTCCAAACATCATAAAATATAAAGAATGACTCCTCCAAAGAACAATATCTTTTAAAGTAAATGGTACATTAAACTGCAGTACTTCCAATCTCTGGCACTTGATTTCTATTCATTTGAACTCTGGACTTAAACAGTTTTAAGCTTGCTTTGGACCGAGGAATATGTCAGGAATATAATCACATCAGTTGTGCTTTCCTTCCAGATTCTGAATGTGCTTTCATGAGCCCACTTAATTAGTTACTGTACTCCTAGCATGGAGAGGATAATTGCCATCATGAGTCAAGCATTAAGTGGGATCTGGAAATATCCCAGAAAGCATCAAGATTTCTCAGATTTTCAATATTTGATGCTGCATGACTGTTGTGGGTTTTGTAAGGATTTGTAATTTCCTCTAGAAGTGAAATGAGGCAGAATATATGGCAGCTACTCATAACAAACTAAAGGCTTGGGAAGCCCAGTGCCAGCTCCACAGAGATGCATCTTAGTTTTTCTCTCTCTTCTCTCCACAATTTTTCCAATTATGTTAATTTCTTTCTACTTGCTCTGCTTCAGAGGCCATTTTTATGTTGACGTTACACAATAAGTTCTTTCTCATTTCACACGTACCCATGAAGTTTTAGCCCTTTTCATTTGGCTGAATGGTTAAATCAACGTATTTCTGAGGGTAGACAAATCCTGCTGCCCTCTGCTGTCACTTCTTGCCTTTTCCACAGAGGTTGCTATTAAAGCCTGCTGATGCTTTCTCTATAATATACTCAGATTAATTCCATTTCTTTAAGTCTCCATTCTATTCCAGGTCTTGTACATCTTGTTGAAGGCCTCTGTTGCAAGAACTCATCTTCACCCCTAGACGAAGTCATGCAAAATGGTTCAAATTCACATTGCTCAGAGCTAGTCCCATCTACAGTAGGTTGAAGACATGCACAGGACAAGACATTTGAAGTGTCCTCTGGACTCCGTATGCAAATATATAGCTAAAGTTCCCATGCCATGTTTGTTGCATGTTTTGAAATATGTCATGGTGGCTTGAGTGGAGGGTGCAATGACCATGGGAACAGTGGTGGAAAATGAAACTGGAGAGGAGGCAGTAAACTTGAATGAAATATTATCCATCATTCATATAAGCAGCAGTCCCTTGACAAACTACACCAGGATTTTGCTTTGAGAAGAACTAGTTTAAAAAAAACATAATCCATAGGCAAACTAGCCTGCATGCAGTATGGATAATCACAGGCTGGAAATGGGGGACGTAACTAGGGAATTAAGGTTCTTTCCTCTGCAATCTCATGGACACTTAATTCTCTAAAACCATCCAAACCTGAATTTCAAAAATTATCTCTTTTTCTTGCATGCTATCAGGTAGGATCTTGATCCTCCTCTCAATGAAAGATTTCAGCAGTCATCAGATAGGGTCTTGCCCCACTCTCTGGCTCCTTCTTGCCATCAGCACTGACCTGCAGCTATTCAGTGTCTACTTTATTCAGATGGAGCAACCCACTGTAATATCACCTCCTCTTCTTACAGCCACCACTGCACAGCTCACTCTCATCCCTGGAGCACCATCCATCCTCTGAATGGAAGGAAATTTTATTTTAAAACAAGTGTTATTTGATCACATATGTAAAGCTTTACTATGAAGTACATGTGCAGCAAGAATTTACATTGAAAGGGTGACCTTAGCATGATTAGTTTCTAACTTTTCAGGGCTTGACTTTGTTTCGGTAAATTTAATTAAATAAAAAAAATCTATGCATTGACTAAGCTACCTCAGTGTCTGAAAAATATTATAAATCTTTTTCTTTTTCTTTATTTTTTTCCACTATGCAAATACTGTTTACTACAGACCACTAGCCTGATAAACAGTATGTCCTTAAACCACAAAAAATGCTGGACACTGCAAATTGACCTTGCAACAAGGGTGGAGTGCCACATAGTTTGTACATTTAACAAAACTTAAATGTGCAGATGACTAATGTTAACAGATATTAAGACATATGAACTACCATCAAGGCAAATTCTTATGATATTTGCTTGGGTTTGAATATATGCATGTGTGCTGGCATGTAATTTCCTACAAGAATGTAAAAATACTTACTGTAAGTACCTACATACTTTGGAAAAGCTAGGTGATTATTTTTGAAAAGTACTAAGGACATTTTTTTTTTTTCAGAACAGTCCTTCTATGAATTTACATAAACATAGGAATTGAGTCACACTTTGGCATGTGCTATTTGGATACATCTAAAAAAAAATCAATAGAAGAAGAAACACTGAAATAATTTATCTTTTCCAGGCCCAGATATCTTTTGTTATGATATGGGGAGAGGCAGTGGTTTAACAGCCTGAAACACTGATTGTGATGAAAAAACACATGCACTTAATGTACTGTCCTGCTCTTTATATGTGCTGTAGTGCCCTAGTGCTTCATTCCTTCATTTTGGCTCAATCCAAAAGCTATTGAATTCAGTGGAAAACCACCCACTGACTTCAGTGGGGAGTAGATCAATCTCCAAAAATATGTAATTGGACAGGGTAACAACTGATTTTTTGCCATGTGTTATAAATCTCTCTTCCACAGCAGAACTTACAGCTCTGTCTCAATAGCACTAAACTGGAGTAAGAAAGGAAGAGGTATCTTAATCTTCAGCTGAGGAGATCCTGGGTTCTTAGCTCTCACCACAGAAGTAACTTTTTTTGCATTGAGTCCAGTACCCACACAGTGGAGTTATGACCAGAGGGGCTGAGCCTGAGGCATAAACAAGTCATGTTATAGTAGCTGTGCAAAAACGAGCAGGTTAAAAGATAGAGATCTGAAATCCTGATAAAATTGCTCATGCTTTTGGGGAAAAAATCACTGTTGGATGGGTTTATGCTGTCTTTGCAGGATTGAGTCATACATGTTTGGGATATTGTTCTGAAATTGGTGTAGCTTGATTTACCATCTTCTCTTGTGTCCATCCTCTTAGATAGATCTTCCACTGGGGGGTAAAATGTAAAGAAATAGGGTCAAATTCCAAATCTCTTTCTGTATTATAGGTTTGATAACAAATTGGAGGAGAGCAAAAGAATAATATAAGCATATGCTGGAAATGTTCCCTCAGCAGCCTGGGCATGTCTGCTACAAAAGTATCTGTCACAGGTTATGAGGTTGGAGAAGAATGGAAGCAGAAAATAATTAAGAATTGAGAATTTACATTTTTAATATTGTCAATAATATGAGGGATTGGAAGGGCTTTCTTCTTAGTGTTGTTAGATGAATATAACTCCACTAATTTTGATGAGATCTACATTCATAGATTCAAGGGAAAATGGCCCAGAAAACAACAAAACCTCAATGCAGTCTTTGAGCGTCTAGGATGCCTTTTTCTCCAGAATTTCAGCAGAGGCTGAGAAAGTAACATTAATCAGCCACCTCCAGCTCTAAATTCTGAATTATTTACCTTATTCTTTCAGCACTTTCTGGTTACTCAGGAAGAACAGGTGACTGGGAAGGAAATCTTGAAAGGTATATCATTCTTTGGGCAAGGTTAGGCTTCTGTTCACATCGTTCTAAGCAAGGTAGAAACCAGATTACCTGAGACTGACTGTGTTATATTGGAGTCTGAAGCCCTGATGGATGGTGTTCTTCACGGGTTGAGCCCTTCATGGATGACTATGCTTTGCATAAGCAAACTCACAGTACAGACGACATAGATAAATTGTGTGCATTCATTCTACCTGAGCGTTCTCACTCCTTGACTTTCCACTTCCGTTCCCTATTCTTAAAGATACTAAATCAAGATCACTTTCTGATAGCTGTAGAGTGCTTCCCATTGACCTGAATTACAAAGGAAAGTAATGAGGAAACTAATCTGAATGAATTCCTCTCCTCTGCTAGGCTGTTGCAGAGCACCAGTACAGCTGCCGCTTGCTTCTCCTGTTGCTCATACTGCTCCCACCTGATCATCCTGCGGATCAGTCTGGCTGGTGTTTGCTTGCATGGCAGGAAAAGGTCAGAGCAAGAGTTTTGATCCATCTGCTTTCTTACTGGGGGATTTTTTGTCTCCACAGACACAGTCTCTGGTCTTCAGGCAGTCTGTATGACAAATGCCTCACCAAGACTCCTTCACCTTGGGAGGTGCTGTAAAGGAATTTTTATGAGACAGTCCTCAGCTAAACTTGCCTCGGGTACAGAAAGAGAGAGAATGAATACTAACAAGTAGCAGGGACAATAGGCTGTCAGTAGGATGTAACTTACTCCAGTAAAACACAAGACTTATAAATACTGCATATATTTGGCGAGGAACTGAGGAGCTGCTGGATATCACAAAAAAATCCAGATCCTGCCCTGCATTGCCTAGTGAGTCTGCAGTAAAGCATTCTTAAATGCTAAATACTTGAAAAACATGTTTATGGACATTTATATTTTAAGTGCAGGTTCCACTGTTATTGATGGAGAAGGGATTTTAATTAAAATCAGTGTAGATGGTAGCAGTGTTTCTACTGTTAGAAAAGCAGGAATAGTTTCTGGAAATGTATGGCTACTATCTGTGATGTGATGTGGTGTGGGAGAAAGGACTGTGCTAGAAGAGACAAACCCATATCCAGATAACTTCATAAGAATCAGTGGGGTTACCTACATGCTAGGGAGTGTTGACTATTTAATCACATAGTTCTCAAACATCATGGATGTTGTGTCCTAGGTGTACAGAACTTTCAACAAAACATGGTGTTAAATACTGTAAAATAGCATATTACTGTGGCAAATGTAGGAATTGGAAAGCTCACAAATACAGTCTTGAACAGAAGGAACTGCTTAGCAGAGATAGAGGAAATGTTAACCAGGATGTTGGCATTTATTTCCATATTTGTTAAATACAAGTGACACATAGACAAATGCCAGAGATGTGCAGGCATGACCTTAGTCTAACAGCCATTCCCCAAGGACAGCACCTCTTCCAGAGACAGTGCTTAATTAGCATTGCAGAGCAAAGTTAGCACTGGGCATACGCCTGCTTCCTGGTATGGAGCTTGAACTGTTGGCCAAAAGGGAAAAGAATGGTTAGAGACCTCTGTAACTTCATTTCTACATCTTTTTTTGTGTTGCTTGCTAAAGAGTCTTCTTTAACATAATATTTGTTACTGAAAAATGCATAACTAATTGTTTCATTTCAGGGCATTTGTTTTCTCTACATAGTGAATACAGTGAACAGTCCGTAGCCTGTGCTAACGAACCCCCCTGAAGTCCTTGGATAATTCAAACCCAAATAATTCAAGTTTTATAGCTGATGCTAAATTTACCTGTTGAAGTGCTTGTAGCATCAGTGAAGGAGTCAGGCAATTGGTACTGATGTAATTTAGGAAGACCAGTGACTGGTGCAGTGTAGTCATACTAGAGCATGACTAAATACAGCTAAAGTTTATTTAGAGCCCTAACCTCAGGTTGAGCTGGTAAAATTACCATGGTTCTTATGAACTTTTAGTTAAGGATTGCAAACACTCCCTTTCGTCTGCACTGAAAAATAAAGTAGTGTCTGAAGCCTGGAAATAATTGCTCTCTATGGCAATGGTTAAGGCTTTGAAGTGACCAGACGGCTCACAAGACAAGAGAGGATCACAGAAATGGGCAGAGCAGCAGTTAGAGCAGGTAAGCTGTCTTTTATCCTTCAGAGGACAGTGCCTGAGATCTGGAGTGTCAAACATAAAGTAATCTGCCCTAACCTAGATGCTGACCTATGCCATTAAGCATGAGGCTGTAGGTCTCTTCCAAGCTTTTGTTTCTGAGAGGTGGCAAGCCCTATGAGTGCCAGTCTGCACCACTTGGTAGTCCTGCAGGTAGATGTGCCATCCTTTCTAGAGCCGCAATATGGCAAGGTCTCTCTGAGAGCTTGTGGTAGCAAGTTCCACAGAGTAAATAAAATTTTGGATGGAGGAAGTATAGTAATGAGATTTAGAAAGGGAAAGGAAGGTCACAGTGGCTCACAAAGCATCTGTGCTACCACAGAGTGAAACTAGCATGCATTGAAATAGAAGGAAGGAAGAAAAAAGTGTGAAGGTTATTGAGACTGATAAGTTTATCTTGGCCTCGTGTAAATTCACTCAGGGTCAGACCCTTTGTTGACTCAATGACAATCACACAATAGCCGTGGGATGCAGTTGGGCTGGACTTTTCCTGAATTACCTAGGGGACTCCATCACAGAAAAATTCACAGGGAACTTGAGTCACCTTTGCTGTTACTGTGATCTGGCAACAAGATAATACCACCCAATTAAAAGAGATCACTTAGGAGTCCCACAGAAATAAATACATATATACCTCAGTCACACAGTTTGTCAAATATACCCTCGTCAGACAAAACACTCAGCTGGTGTCGAAAAATCCTTCCAAGAAAAAGAAAGCTTCCCATCCAAGATCACTCTAGCAAACTGAACCCTACCTTGCCAGTGGTAATATCAAAGACCCAACATCAACAAAGCAACATGACACTAAATCAATTGCTTGATAATGTGCCAGCATTCCAGCAATTGATTAAGAAAGCTTTTTAAGAACAAAGTTTATATTTCTGTTCCTACAAAGGTACTGTATACGTACACAAAGACAAGATGCATTAAAATTCCAAGGTATGTGCCAGGTTACTGCATTGTCCCTTTTGGTTTCTTTTTGTTTGACATTATGTGTGTGTGTGTAAATAATTTTTCAGTGAGAAGGATGGTGTGTATGTATATTCCAGACTGATGGGGAAAAAATTAAGAAGTTGGTAGAGTTAATGAGCTTTGGCAACAGTTCATTGCTTTTCCTAAAGCCCTAATTCACACAAAGTCTGTGTCCATTGACTATTTTTGAGAGTACGTATAGGAAGGAAGATCTGTTTACTATTTGATTTCATTACCGATTTTACTTGAGGAATAAGGAAAGTAGGTTTTAAAAACCCTAGCTTACAGTTCACTTTTTATTGCATTAATTTCAACTATAAATTGAAGAATTTTCTCTCTTTCAGCAGTGGATTTGGGGTTTATTAAATCTTTTTTCAAGCATTTTACCTTATATTTGAAAATATTTTTTCTTCAGTAGGGAGAGGCTTTGAGGCTTATAGGTGTTAAGCTTAAAGTGGTGTTAAATTCTACCTTCTATTTAATAATTTCATATGTTGGAAGGAATTTCTAAAGTATACATTTTACTTAGTGGCGTGCAATTATAGTCTTCAGTTTAAACTAGTCCTTTTCTTTTGATAATGTGGTGTGCATGGTTGCGGCTGCTGCTATTTTGACTGCAAGAACAATGGAAATGTTGTGAGGGATCTATAATCCCAAATATGTTTGGAAAGGCTTAATTGGAGGTAACCTTTAAACAGGAGCAATACGAACTCCAAAATTCACGCAATCTCAATACTACAGGGCAAATCTAGATTTGCACACTGAGGCCAAAGCCTGACCTTTATTTACACAATGTGTGTGACACACACAGAGGCACCGACATTCCAGCATTCTGCCGTGGGCAGGACCAGGGGAAGGGCTGGAGCAGCTCCCTGACAGTCCCTGGGGAGCAGGATGCTGCAAGAGGTGGTGCAGCCCACTTCTCATGGCGCCAGGTTTCTTCTCACTAAAAGCGGGTGCAAGGCTGGGGTCAGGTTTGGGTTATACAGTCTGAAGCTACCTTACTTCTGAAAAAAGGAGCATGCCCAGCTCTAATTAATTTTTTTCCATGACCTAAAGTATGCCTGTGTAGGCAGCCCTCAGCAGACAAGGATTATTACCTGTAGTACCAGTAAGCTCAATTCTTTTTTTTCCATACTAAGGAGTATTTCACTCTTTATA
Organism: Ciconia boyciana; assembly: GCF_034638445.1. NCBI lineage: Eukaryota > Metazoa > Chordata > Aves > Ciconiiformes > Ciconiidae > Ciconia > Ciconia boyciana. Next base: position 58,094,567 of record NC_132936.1, read on the forward strand.
TTCCAATTTATCATTCCTGCTCATTCTCTCTTGAACACTGTTAGTAACCGCTGAGGACAATAGCCATGCTTTGTAGGGCAGAGGGCAGAGGAAGAAATGAACAAAGTCTTTATCTGGGTTCCTCTTTGGAGGGAGCTGGAGACTGGACTTTTTTTTCTCTTCGAGGAGGCTACGGCACTGTCAAGAGCCAGACAGCGTACATACCTGGCCTCGGCTGTAACCACAAGGAGACAAATGGGGAAGATAAGCTGTGCAGCTGCCAGGACTACTCGGTACTGAGCTACATTTCTGTCTCAGTTCAGTCCGTGCACTTTAAGCAATATAAGATTCAGCCTCAAATCAAAAGACAGTGGGTTTTCTCCGTGTAGGAAGCATGCTATCCGCTGTGATACATAGTGAACTCAATATACAGCGGGAACAAAGGACAAATGTTTTGTTGATATTGTTTCCTTGTCAGTGAAGCCCGATGGCCCAGAGTATTCAACGGTCTGACACATCCAGAAGGTGATGACCAATTGTTAACAATCCTGTGAGCAACTTCTGCCGGTAGTTCTCAGAAAAAGCAGTGCTGTGATGACGGAAAGGCACAGGATGTTACGGGATCCGTCTATGGCTTCTGAGATGTGGGAAGCAGAAAGTGCTCTGTTTTCGGAGGATGCACGGCTGTAAACAGGAAGCTTTGCAGGGCACAGCTGAGTCCTTGGGCTCTGTGTGGGACAGGGGGACAAATCTGCTGAAACAGGTAGCTTCAGCCAGCATGGGATTGTCGAGGCACAGACAGCGTACTCGGATTTCCTAAAAATACATCATTCATCCTTGTCATTGCTAGTCCATCGGGCCAGCTCGTGCACTGTTGTGTTTTTAAACCACTGGAAAAAAAGTGAGATGTTCTGAAATCCAGGGCATTTTGGAAGCACTCTAATGGCAAACACAGGCTCCCTTAAGACTTTCCACTTAGGAAAGCACCTAAGTTAACAGTGAGTTGTTAAACCAGTATTATGAGGAACTACTGCCAGTATTTCATTGAATTAATTTACTATTAGTTGAGTTAATTAAAGACCAAATCATTTCAGCCAATCCCCAACATAAAAAAGTTTGACCAGCTGCAGAAAAACTGCACAGGGAAGGAGAAGGAATGGGGTCCCTAGAGTGCTTTAGCAGACCTGCTCTGAAGCTACTGGCAGTCCAAAAAACCAGACAAAAATCACTTGTCAAAAGGACCTTGTATTTTGGCTGTGCAGGGAAGAATGGCCAGTACATTCTCACAGGGCAGATTCAATCTTCTCAGCCCTGCCCCTCCCTCTTCCCCAAAAATCCCGTTGCAAAACCTATTCCTCAAATTATTCCAGTTCTGCTGGCGTTAAGATACATGAGTTTAATAGCTTAACAAAGGATCATGGGAACAGATAAGTGCTCCAGCACGTCCGCTATTGTGTTTTGTGTTTTCGGCACTCACTGTTGCCAAATGACCACTGAACAAAACGGCGCCTCTGACAACAATGCTTATGCCACAGCATTAATGAGTAGAGAAAAACACATCAATTTAGGAGTTTGCATTTTGATCATTTTTACCACAAAGACAATGCACGTGTACAATCCCCTAAAACTTAGCTAGCGGAACCCAGAAAGGAACTGTAAGGCTAGGTCTTATCACTTAAATTGAATGCGTTCACCACAATGACATGCATTTTAACCTTCTAAGGCAAGCAGATAAAAGTCAGGAGGCTGAAAGGACCCTCATCCTCCAGCTGGCCACTTACTTCTTACCATGTCTTCAGTGACAAAGGCTGACTCAGGGAAGATGATCCTGAATGCCCGCAAGTTAGAGCAAGGCATGTAGAAATAATCTGCCCTTTCACCTGCAGGTCAGGCACCACTGCCTGCCACAGAGCCTCCAGAGGACCAGGCAGAAGCTGGCACCCAGAGCCATTTCTGCCACTCAGACTTCTTATGCTGGTTATCCTGCAGTACAGCCTTTGAGAAATAACTCAGCACTCTTATTTCATCCCTGTGTTACAAATAATGAGAATACCTTGTTTGGGAGGGGAAATAACAATCAAATTGCAAAGTCATTTTCTGTATAGGAGTGAGTTATCAACAATGATTTATTTACTTCTCACAATAGATTTTAAATTGGGAAATAGGAAGGCAGAGAAGGGGAGAGGCAGACAACCTAGTAATAATACCCAGCTTGTTCTAATAGAAGCTGAGAAACATATTGTCTTTTTCAGGCAAGAAGCATCTTGCAAAAGGAAGAGTGTTTGTTCGTGAGTAGTCTGTTTCGCCAGCTCTGTCTCCTAAAAATTACCAGACTTGGCAGACAGGGGTATTCCTTAGATTCTTTTAAAAGTAAAACCTTCAAAAGGTTAACAACAAACAGGGACAGGGGCATGAGTCAAGTCCTGGAACAGCAGTAATTCCATCCAGTGAATATTAACCAAGGATCCTTGCTTCAGTCTTAAGCAAATATCCAGTCACCTTCATGCTAACTATTTTGGTATCTTCTCTACATCAGCATTTAGTTGGTTTAGGCCCTACCAGTATCTCATTACCTATAGATGAAAGAAGAAGGTAGCTTTTTGTCTGCTGAAGAAGCCTATAAATCTCCCCTCTCTCCATGGCTTCAAACACCTGGCTCTACTTCCTACCCCTACGACTAGCCCAATGCTGCCTCTTGCTCATTCTCTCCTACACTATAAAACTTTCCTACTTTATCTCTCACTCGTCTCTCATAACTAATCCTTAATGGGTACCAGGTGGCTCCACTGACACACGGCGCTGACTCTTCCTATCACAGACATTAACTCCTTCCTTGCTTCGCTTAACATTAACATTCTATGGATTTGAATATGTCATCCCATGATGAGAACTAAAACAGGGTGGAGGAACTGGGAAGAGTCTTATAACCCCACAAACAAGATGTTACCATCCTCTTTCTTTCCACTTTAGACCAGAAGAGCTTCTGTGCAAGTAATGCAGAGTAGTGGACAGAGGAGTGGATTCAAAGGCAGGAGACCTGCACCCTGTTCTCTGTTCTGCCACTGAACTGTATGCAACCCTGCCATTAAGCAAGAACAAAATAGTTATTCAAATATTTCCTGCTGGCCAAGGGTTTTACAGGAAAAGCAGAGCAATAAAGGCTGAAGAACCTTTTGCTATCGTACTTCTTATTAAGTGTAGTAGCAGCCGGGAGCTCATCACTACTAAGATGCTAGGTAAGTTGCTCCTACTTTAGGAAACTTGTAATACAAAGAGGCAGAACAAAAACCTCTGTTCCCTCTGGGGAACAGAGACATGACGGTGCTGGGACTAGTTGATTCCTTATAGCACTCACTTAAGAGAGCCGAGCCTCGAACCCAGGAGCCTTGCACCCTGTCTACAGCCAGTACAACTATTGAGACGCAACACCAAGCAACACCAAACACCCAGGAGATTGTTGGTGTTCGAAAGTAGAAAGATCTTCAAGCCAACAGAGCTGGAGAAGAAGATAAAATAAAGAATTTTAGTGAAGCTTATTCTTTTAGAGTTAGTCTGATTGCATGGTAGCAAAAAGTATCTTTGGAAAAAATACTTTTATAGTGGAAGAATTACCATCTAACTGTCCAGTTTAAATAAACTCTAAGAGATTTGCATTGTGTCACTGGGCTTCTAACTACAGACACCTGTGGTAGAATTAATCTGAGCGGATATAGGTATCTGTGACCTGACCTAATCATCTAGGTTCCCTTTTTTTAGAGAACAATCCTAGAGCACAATTGAGCTCATTTGCAGCTGATGTCTAAAACTGGTGAGATGAGTCTTCTACAGTCAGATGAACTGTGTCCTGTCCCATCTGCCAGGTGACACTCTCCTCCAGTAGTTTCTTTTTTATATTTGAATCAAATGAATTGTGACTTTTGGCTGTGCCCTCTATAGATCACATTTCATATAGTATCTTGAAGGAGCAGAAAACAAGGCCATAAAGAATTGGCTTGTGACTCTCAGAAATCTGCCTATTGCTTTCTGTTATTGTTGACACCAATGTGGACATGAAGGATGCCTCACCAAAGGGGATATATGGCATACTCTCTTCTCTGCTTTTTGCCTCTACTTAGCTGCTTCTATGGAGAAAAGGGGAAGCTTTGATCAACTAAACCACTTATAAATTAATATTTTCACGTAAATGAAATAAATATCAATAAAATCAGTGATATGGGAACCATAAAATATTCTGAACAAAAATATCTTCATGAACAACAAAAACCCCTAAGTTAAGAGGAAAAAGAATTACTTGGATTAGAAAACCACGAAGGATTTATTTTGCATTGTTAATGGGATCCAAATGAAATGGAGATATGATTTCTCATTGAAAAAAACAATATTTTTTCAAATTCCAGCTACACTTAAATCTATTCGTAGGTGCCAAACCTTTTTAGTAAAACCTTCTGGACTCCAGACTTGCAGGTAATTGTATACAGTCACATGCTGCATTCCTCACTCTCAGCTTCCCTGTGCTTGTGAGTTGAGAGTCAAATTCATTTTTAATTGTGATCTGCAGCTGACATATCCAGGACATAAATGATTTCAGTCACACCTGTATTAACCTTTGTCGGGTTGAACCGAATCACGAGTCCATGGCATCATTTTCCTGCTAAGTTCCACCCTCATTTGTGTTTACAACGTTACAGCTAATTTTGTTCCTCTGAACTCAAAATGCTTCTCTCGTTGTGGTATCTTTAAACTTGTTTAGTGGCTATGAGGATGAACTCTTGGATACAAGGCACACAAGAGATCTAGAAGACAAAGATTCTTATACAATATTTAAATTGACGTGTATTTAAAATTTTCCAAAGTAAATGATAAGAAAGAACACTCCCTAGCAGCAAAACAAATAAACAATAACTTGACTTCAAAACTTTGCTAAGCTACAAAAGATGGTAAATCACAAATGAGCCACACTGAGCATTTACTAAAAGTGGGTAAGTACAAAAAGTAGACACCCACTTGCTGAGGACGAACCTTTCTGCAAGCAGGCAGAAGGAGGACTTGCAATGAGATTGCCATGGTCCCCAGCTGCTGCTGGCCCATCAGCTGAGCAAGCTGTGAGCTGTGGACAACATGGTGCTTTCCTCTCCACACCAGACTCCCATTTCCTCCGGATGTGAACAGGGCTATAGAGTGTCCCTGAACCCTGAGATTAAAAGTCACTGGTCTGCTGGTTTGTGGAGGAGTTTTTTTGACTTTGGCTTAGTGGCATGGAACCATCTGCTCGAGCAACCACCTCTTTCTTTCCCAGTGTGAATCTGTCATCACGGCAATTAGATGAGGCTCACAGGCTGGAATCTGCTTAGCTTAGAAAGTATCAAACTGCTGGCAAGCCACCGGCTCTGGACACTCGTCTCTGGAACGTATTTTGTCTTTGGTCTGAAGGCAGCCACATCTATTGTCTCTCTCAAACAAATTGCAAAACTCTAATGTTTTCCCCTGGCTTTAGGGGGAACAGGGTGGGAGATGTGTGGTGAGGCAAGGGTGATTTTTAACTTTTTTTTTTTTTAATTTGTTTGGTTGTATTTTGCAATAACTTGTGGAAATTCAGTGGTTGGATTTTTTTAAGTAATGTTTTCAAATAATTGGGTAGGTCTCCTGGAACACTGTTATTTTGTATAAAATCAAATAAAGACAGATATAATACACAGATTCCCCTTATATGCTGTTTGCCAGGATGGGAAACATACCCATGCTAAAAAAAATTGGAGAGTTTTAAGGGAGGAGAAAAGAGAACTGAAAAAACAGAAACAGTTTAGTTAAAACATATAACCTGATACTGGAGGGGGAATGTTCTTCAGGTATGGGTTCATAATTTTTGGCAAGATTATTTCCTTATATCTTTATGTTCTTCTGTGTATTTAGACAACACCCTTAGCTAGAATTTCACTTGGTGGCTTGATGGAGAATACTTTGGTCACTGAGTATTTTAAGCTCCTTTTTTTTACTCTGGAGAATTTAACTGTTTCAGCTCAGTGTAGCACCTTGCATACACTTGTGTTTTCTGTCTGATTGTTTTAAGAGAGATAAAGCCAAGGATCCCCTGGCTGCCTGGCAGGCCACCTCCTACATCTATTATGTACTGTCACATGCTGTGCTCCAGGTATCCAGGTATCTCATGTAGCAATGCAAATGGAGAGATAGAGGGAATCCTACTCTCCTGGCCAGTTGGCTCACAGGGTTGTATGTTTCAAGTCACGCATTACTTTAGAGGTGGCTAAAGAAGAAGTCTAGTGGTTTCTACTAAAGCATGAGGTTAGAACTGTGGCCAGTCTTCAGGGTTAATTGATTCCATAGAAAGCACGTGGCCTCCTCACTGATCAGAGACCAAATGGCACAACATGAAAAAAAATGACATAATGCATCTTAAATCATAATTCATTCTGAAATGACAATTGCTATTTAACAAACCCATTTGCCTCTGTGTGTGGTTAAAGGAAGCTGGATTTATGTGTTCTTGTACAATCTTTATTAATGAGTCCCAGATATTTCTACCAAAAATGCTCAGTGTTCAAAAAAGAGGTAAAATATAAAGAGAATTTGGCTCACCGGTGATGGCAGCTACCCACCTAGACTGCAATGCATCACTGATTTCTTAACCAAGGCAAGCCTAGTATTTAAGCATGCAAATAAGGTTAAGTATGTAGCAAAGTTTCTTTATACTTGGGTACAATGCAACTATGTTTTGCATACAGTTCCAAAGATGTTCAGTGTCATACATTATGTTTATTACGTGCTTAATAAAGGGGACCCAGAAGAGATTATGATTTGTAGAGGAGAGGGGAAAAAGAAAGAATGTTAGCATTTGATTTTCTGTGTTGAAATATTTTGTAGTTTCACTAAAAAACAAACCCTCAAAATGGAATTTTATGGCTCATTATTTACTGTATAGTTTAATGTGAACAAATTTTGGAGAATAGTTAGAAGCAGCATGTTTTTAAATTAATTATTAAAAAGCCAAACAATGGGTTTTCCCAGGTATTTGTCACAGAAGTTGGAGAAAACTGACCCCCTCACACAGGCAAGCCATGAGTAGAGAAGGCATCACTCTCTAGAGAGTTTTGTAGTAACCCACTCTCTTCTGTGCTGCTTACAGTTAAAGGGTCTACAGAGCTGGGAAAGTACTTGCTCCACTGTATCCTAAAATGTAACCAGCTGTAGGACTGTGCTGTTCTACAGACAGAACAATCTGCTGGTTTGGGCTCTTTTCTTACATATGCACAAAAGAGAATTTTATCCTTAAAATCACACAGCTTAAAAGATATATTTGTTTTCCTCAAATGCAGAAAAAGTACATAAATAGCTTTATTCTTTAGCATAAAAGATATAATGTGAAGTATTAAAACAATAGTCTACAACATCATAAATAATAGTCTGTTTTCTCTGTAAAATAAAGGAATTTGGACTTCAAGCCAGTTTCAAGAGCATAAATAACATTAATGCTCCATTAGGGTAATTCATCAGTATATACTTAGCAGACCGACTAGAGTGAAAAAAAATGAAAAACAAGTATTTTAAAAACTTGACAGCATTATAAGGTACATTCTAAAAAGGAAGTCACCTATTTTACCTACCAAAACTAAAATCAATATATTATAGCACCTGAATCTCATCTATTCTGTGCTACTACTGAGAATTAAGGGAACAAGAAAAACCATTATCCATAGTAAGGGAGTCGGGCAAGCAAAAAATGAAGGCAGGCATGTGCTTCTGACCTCAGATGAACTGGTAACAAATAAAATGTGCAGTCTTATGAAATGCTGAACACATCTTGGACCCAAAAAACCCCTGCCTTTTATTTTATGCATGTGACCGGCCCCTATCAACAAAGGACGAGCTATATTAACCGCTCACTCTATTTACCTATTCGGGAAGCATACAGCTCCACACACTGCAATGCATTTCTTATTTGTTTAGTTGAGCAGCTGCTTCTTTCCTCTATCCCCTGCTGCAGCTGTGGGACAGGGTAAGTGAAAGAAAATCTTGCTGCCTTTTTCTCTGGTACGGTGGTTCCTGGTCATTAGTGCCTTCCGAGGAGTGAGCTCCAGGGTCATGGGCTGTCCTTCGGGAAGCTTTGTTTCCTGCACTCGTAATATTTAGTTGAAGCTGACAAGTCCGTCCTTCCAGCAGGACATAAGTGATGTGGGAGTCACGCAGTATGAAGTGCGCTCAGTAATTGAAGCCAGTCCCGCTTAGGGCTTTTGAAAGGAAGCATGAAGCTTTGCATTCGACCGAGTTGTCAATGGGGCATCAGTGAAGAGAAAGAAGACAGGCTCACATGCTCTCTGTGGTCCGTGTCGCTGGGTAGACGGGCTGCTGTGATTTGAAACAGCTGTAAATGTGATCTTAATACTGCACAAGTCTTTGATTGCAGTGTTTCAGTCTCCGGCTGGCTTCTCCCTGCAGTCCTACATGAAGGCGAGATGGTGCAAAGCGGGGAAGGAATCCCTGGACAACAATGAACGCAGAAAGAGGGATTCAAATGTCAGCTGGCAACGCTGACATATATCGTGAGATATTTTTTTGCCTGTTTTTAGATCTCTCATGCAAGCAGTCTATAAAAATGTACACAGAGAAAAAAGATATTCTTCTTTCAGTGAAAATTCTTTCCTGAGAAAACATGGTGTTGACACTTAGTGCTACATGTACATATTCTGTGTATCACCTACATGATGTTTATTGTCCCAGTTATCGCCTTGCTGAAAGTATTAGCTACTCCGAATAATTCAGCATTAAAGCAAAACTTTAATTACAACCTTACGCTTCTGAGAAGGTGCTAAATGGATAGAGGACAAGATATTTTTATTCTTCACTCTGACTTGTCTTAACTCATCCATTGAAATTACTAGTCCAAATAGGCTCGCTGTCAGGGCCTGACTCATTGAAGTCACTGTCCTCCATAACCATATCACTATGGGCTTGAAAGTGTCTATGGACACTTTCAGGAAAACACAGCTGTGTGAGCATGTGCCCAGTGGAACTGCCTCTCACAGAGGGGTTTTGCCAGACCTGAAGTACATGCTGAGTTATAAGTAGTCCCATGGACCATTTAGCTATTAAAGGTAAACCTGAACTGAAGAGCTTTCCTGGATCAGGTGCTGCCTGGGGTAAAGAAAAGAAGTCACCTAAACTAATGTTGGCTTTGTGGTATCTGTTTAAAGTGTGGCATAATGCAGAGTAGTGGCTCTGCCAGCTGAGACAGAGGGACTGGGAAACCTCAGTCAGGTTTCCATCCACTCCTTAGTTTGCTCTACATTTTGTAGCACATATGCAACCCTCCACATCTACACTGCAGATCCAGAAAGTCCCAGGACAGCCATCAAATGTGAGGGATCCATATTTCCCAGCCCTGGGGAATGGCGTGATCTAGGTCTTAATTCTTATAACAAAAGGATTCAGACAAACCAGTCTGAAGTGATAATAAAAATGAAAGCTACATCTGCAGAGCAAATGTGTGGAGCTTTTCAGAAAGTGTGTTGCTTGCTATGACGAATAAAGTCTCAGAGAAACTTAAGGAAAGGCAATAGAAAAGCAAATATCCTTCCCTTTCCCTACCCACCCCTCTGTTGTAATAACTAATTAAATAAAATGTGCATCTGAAAGCTGTCATTTTTCTGTGTTTTCTGTCCTGTCTTTGGCAGTGAAGAGTTCAGCTGTGACTTAGGTAAGTCTGCAGTTATTTCTTTTCTCTCAGGTTTTATTCGCTTTAGCCAAATGGAAACCCACGCTCTGCCTGGTTTGCTGAGGCAGCCGCTCCCTTGGATTGATGGCGTTTGACTTTCATGCTTGCATACCTGTGGCTGATGCCTCCCATCTTGCATGACATCAAAGGGAGGCAGCGTTGACTGGCATCTTGATTCGATGCTCGTGTTCTCCGTGCTTGGCTGGGCTGGGAGTGCTGCACTTGCTGAATTTTCTTCCCGTTGCGCTGTGTGTGCGCTGAGCTGGTGACCCCATCTTGCCACTCGCATCCTCCCACATGGAGAAGGTTGCCTAATGTTGGGTGGGTTCTTCTGCTTTTATCTGCTGATTTCCACAAGATAAGGCCTGGTGCATGACAGTTTGTTATTTTTGCTAAACCTTTGATAGTGTGTAACATGTTTCTTAGAGGTGGGCTAATGTGGGGGTGAACACCTGAGGTCTGTTCAAAGATACAGGTTGCACTGCAGTAACTGGGCTTGTCAAGACATGTACAAATCAGGCTGCACTGTGATATAAAGTGAATTGTGCATTACTTGTGCTCCCAGATGCTGAGGAGAGATTTCCAGGAAATGTCAGGATCATCTTTTTATTTACATTATGGTAATGCCTCAGACACCAGCCATGACTGAAACCTCATGCCAGAAGTGATGCAAACATGCAAAGAGCGTCTGCCATGAAAAACCTTAGAAACTAAGTAGGCACCACAAAGAAGGTATGGAAGAAAGGAAATCCTGCTCCTATGCTCACATGCTATTCTAGGAACATAGGATTGGAAGGGATCAACTCAGTCACTAAGCTCAGTGCACCACAGCCATGGGCAACAGGTGTTTAGGTGTCCACAGACCGTCTACTTCAGAGAACTAAAACACTGTGGTTCAGCACATGACTTGTGTGCCTAAGTGTCCTTAGTGTGAGACCCCAGATCTAGCAAAGTGTTTTAGGATAACCTTGCCTAAAATTTCAGGGAACAAAAGTCTAATGTCCTGTCTACTGAATGGATCAGTAATACCTCTCTCTTTTCTAGGCTGACTACCTACGTGGCTACCTCCACTCAAAGATGGTAGGGGTCAGGATGGTAGCTGGTGAATGGAGAGAACCTCCAGCACCTTGCACCTCTGGTCTCTGAATGCTCCTTAGCCTCTGGAAGTTTGAGTCCCCAGTACAAGATACCAAGAGAGTGACCATAGTAAAAGGCTATGAGTTTTTCTGTGTGAAAATATTGCTCATATCTCCAGGGCAAGTCAGACAAACATGAAACCAGAAAAGCAGTATTTCTGGGCCCCGGACATGCTGATAGAAAAGGGAGATTCTGCTCTGTAGAATACATTTGATTTTTCCAGCAGTACTCTGATGCAGAATACACAAACAGTCCTGATAGAAAACTGTAGCCGAGGCAGATAAACTGAAGCCATTTCAGACTGTGAAGGCCAAATCCTTATAAATCCTGCTTAACTATGGCATTGAAACATGTACTCAACACAATCTGGAGAGAAAATTTCAAATCTGCATCTCTCTTGGCACTTCCTACTGGCTCTCTGAAGCATCCCAGCTCCCAGACCTGGCTGCTGAGTATCCCAGTGCAGAAGCCTAATTCCTTCAGTAAGAGATGTGTCATATAACCACCTATAAAAGTGAGATATCTCAGCATAATTAATTCTACTCCTGGAGCTGGGAGACTGCCTTATAGGTTTTGCTATACTGTTACAGTGCCCTAACTCCCTTTATTAAAGGTTTGCCTCTGCCTTACTAAAAAAAGTACTATTAGAAAAAACTGGAAATTTTGTGAGAGAATAACAGTCCATAGCTTTAATCACAGTATCAGTTTTCCTTGAAAAAATTCCCAAAGTCTTGATCAAATTCAGATCCACTTCATTTTTACATCTACAGAAGCTCTTTCAGCGCACCATTTAAAAAGACAATTTAAAAAGAAGTTATGCTTCCCTACAAAAGATCTAAAATATATGTGTGATATGCAGTTGATAATACATTCACAACCAAAGAGGCTTGGCCGGCATTGTTTGTGTCTCATAATCTAGGATACTGAGTATAAAATTAGGAAATCAGTGGTCTGTGGATAAATATATGACCTTCCTATTTTCTCTGCTGCTGGAGTCTTAGGGTTTGGGTCTCACAGCATCAGGTTTCGGCTAGGAAATCAGTGGGGTTTGCCTAGTTGTAAGTGGGAAGATTTTGGCCTAGATTTTGTTTTTTGTGTAATCTGATTTTTTTGGTTGAAACCTTCAGGATGCAAAAAATATGTGGGAAAGGAAGCTTCTCTACTCTTCATCATATCTTCAAATCTGGCCCAGACTACCACTGATTAAAAATCTTTTCTATCTTCTCATAGCTCTTGCAATTTATGAGAGAAATACAGATAGAGTTGGCTGAGTTCCAGGTGGAGAAAACTCTCGAAGCCGCACCTCGCTGGTGAGCCATCTCGAGGTTGACCACTGCAAAAATCAGAACTGCTCACTCTCCCAGGAGTGTGGGATCCTTCAGGGTTACTCTTAGAACAATGTTCACTTGCCCTTTTGGTGCCCTTACTGGACTTCTTCTGAGATAAATATTTCTGGTTTCCAAGACTCTGTTCATAAACATAAACTTCACTTTACATTTTGTAAAAACAGAAAAAAAAACATATTCTGAGAAACCACAAAGAGAAACCCAGAGAGCATGATACCAGAAGAGAAAACATAGCATCTCCACATGAATATTGGTCTTGGCAGTGCAATGCAGTATCACTGATCTTGTTAAAATATCTAAAATTACTACTCCATCAGTATTATTACCTGCAGAGGAGGGGAGAGACAGAAAGAGAAGTTCCTGGCGTGTTTCAGAAAGGCAAACTGTCAGAAGAATTGTAATGGACAAGGGTAGAAGTTTCAAAACTGGGAGCATCTGATCCATTTTATCCCTTATAAGTTAGGAGTGAAGTCCAAGCAAATCACATCATCTGCCTTCACATACAATGGAGGAAAATCAGGCATTTGCAGATTGTGATTTATGTTGTTTGTCCGAAACATGAATTACTGTCAGGAAGGTCTTCTTTCTGTCTCTTGAGCCTAGGTGGTTAATGCAGCCTGCATGGCCACTTTTTAATTAGGTTTGACAAGATGAATTCTACCCTGAATGATTTTGGAGTGTTCACATTTCTTCATATCAGTGGCACTTAGCAATCAAACTAACTTGATAAAGTAGGTTCAGTTGTACAATAAGCACTTTAGCACAGCAAAATGCACGGTCATTCATCTAGGTGTATAACCATAGTTATAAGAGGGATTATATCCTGCAAAGCAGTGATGCTGACATGGATTCCATGTTCCTTGGTAAGTGATGCATTAAACATGAGCTCCTACAGAGACAGCAACACTCAGAAGGTAAACACCAATTTTGGATGTATAAACAAATGAATACCTTGAAAAAGTAGCAGATAATATTATCTCTTAATAGGATATTACAGAGACCATTACTGCTATCTGTTTCCAGCTCTGTTACCCATACTTCAAAAAGGATAAACAAAACCAAGAAAAGAAGTATAGCAATGCTTATATTACTGAGAAACAAATAACATGCTGTAAGACTCAGGGTTGTATTTTTTTTAGTTGATCCAGAATATGATTAAAAGATTACTTCCTCAGCTTCACTGAGAAACAAGGAGGAAGATTAAAGAGTGGGAGAAGGGCAAAATGAAACTCAGTAACTGCACAACATTTTTGTCACATTAATTAGTCACTGCTTCTTTTGAGCTAGCTTATTTGACATGTGGCAGATTCCCCATTGCTGGTTTTCCTTAAGAGAGGGCCGATAGTGTGACAGAGATATTACGAAAGACACTGCTCAGATCACTTTAAAAAAGTGGGGAGATTGTTTTCTAGCATTGGTATACATTCATCTCTCCAGAAAAATAAGACTAATGTCAAACTGGACCTAAACTTGGTAATTAAAGGCTTACTTCAGTCCCGGACTGCCCAAAGTCTTCACACTTCTCTGTGCTGAGCTCTCAAATTCCAATGGAAACATCCTCATTGTAGATTTTTACTATTTCCAAAATGTGCTACGGTGCCATGGCATTGAGAAATCCTGTAGTTCAGCTGTACAGAAAGCAGGTGCCAAACAACATTTCTCCCATCCCCTCTCTGCACCATCATCTAGACTTCTGTCTTGAAAAGTGTGCACATCTGGACACACTTGGAGGATTAAAACTTCTTGTTTTAACATCAAAGAAGAAATAATTGCATGCATGTATGGATATATATATACACACATATATGTGTGTATGTCTGTACACGTATCAGTAGTTCCTTGCAGCAAACAGAAAACAATAAGCATTACTTTCAGTCCTTGCATGTCCTTCAGTTAACTAAGGTAATGGCACTGTGAGGCATATATAGTCTCATCATTGTAATCTATCCACAATGACTTGGGATAAATATTTACAAGTAGAGAAAGGGAACAAGGGATTACTTCAATTCTTAGGGTTCTTTCTCAGCCAACTTTTCTGAGAACCTTTTCAACAAGATACATCTATCTTTGTTTTTCCTTTTGTAAAACTATGCCAGCATTGACCAACTTAACTCATTTATCTAGCAATACAATCATATTTTGTACAGTGTTTCTCAATAATTCTTTAAAATTTGTAAAAAATTTAGATTTTTGCCTTTTCTACCAAAGTTCATCACCTAAATAAAATGTTGTCTCCTAAATAAAATACAGATCTGCCCATACCCTTGAACTAAGTAAGCGGGGAGTAAGGAGAAGACATTTAGAGAAACCCAATTCAGTTGCAAGAGAAGAGGAAAAAGAGAGAAGGGCAAAAGAAAAAGAGAAGATTGCTGTAAATTTTAAGTGTTGTTTTTAAAGTCCTGGTTCAATTCTCATGCATATCAGTCAGATTCGTTTTTATGACTTTGAGATATGGACCACAGATAAAACTTCCACAAAGGTTGTACTATATTTTTCCTCCCTCATGGTAACAAGTTCCTTTCCGGTTTATATCCTAAATTAACCCCACCAACAAAAATAGCCCAGCATGAGATCTGCGAATGTCACTGACAGAAATCCCTTCTGTAGGAAAGGCTTGTGAGGCCGCCTGCACGTGGGGGACATCCTGAGCAGGCACAAGGGCAGTGAACATGTAGCTCAGCTTCCCATGCGCTGCATCTGCTATTGTTATAAACACAATTAGCTGACAAAATTATTTCTCCAGTAAAACAAGTAGAACACTCCGAGTGATTGGAAAGATATGAAAGTGAAAAAGTGCCTTTTCTTACTTTTTCTTCTGCTAATAGTAATTTCAGGTACAAGAAGTTTTTTTTATTCTTTTCCCTTACCTGACAAAAGGAAAGTTGCAGCTTTTTTTTTCTTTTTTTTTTCTCTCCATAACAACTATTGCGCCTGCTGGATGTCTGTTCCTTTATTATCAGCCAAGGACAGATAAGACAAACACGTCACACCCACAAAGTTACTGGCACTTGCTTGGACTAACTGTATATTTGAAGCACAATGCAGAGTTCCTCCTCTTAATCTGAACAAACATCCATCCCATCCTGAAGTAAAATCCTGAGCACTTACAAATGAGGAGATTAATTTGCTGGACAATTCTTTGCAGCTTCAGGACAATAGCAAACATCATGATTCACGTAGTTATATGTTGAAGAAACCGTTAGACAAGGACCTCTCAGCCAAATTTCCCAAGTGTGGAGAACTGATAGAAATCCTTTGCTGCCAAAGGATTGTCACAGTCTGTAGTCTTTGATTTCTAAAAAGCCCTCCTGCTGAAACCACCTTTGAATTTACAGGTATTCTTGGTCAGGAAAGCACAAGATGAAGATGGTAAAATTTATCTGAATTTAATAAGAATCTCCCAGTAGCTATGCCAGAAACTTTAACTTGTTTGCTTGTTTGCAAGGTTTTAGAAAGCTTAGGAACTTAAACATAGTTACTGTTATGATTCTTACTGCTTCCTGTTTAAGGGCAAGACAAGAAGTGGAAATTGCTCAAAAATAGCTTCTTGGAAGTTGTTTCCATACCAGACTGAGTGTGTTTTTACAATATTTCCAGCCCCATTTTCCATATCAACAAGTTCTCATAAATAGTACTTGACCAGTGTGTTGCTGATTAGAATCACACTAAACTTGTAAACCTTAGATCCACCCACAAATGTGAAGTTAGTGTTGAACCTCAAAGTGATACTGCCAAGTTAAAAGCAAATTATGAGTACGAGTTCTTATAGGTGTCAGGGTGGAACATAAAATTTATTCGACACAAAGAATGTTGCTCACTTAGTCCTAGCCCTAAATGTACATGGTGATCTGTATTTTCTAAGTGCTCAACTGGTTGCTACAGAATGCTTTCTCCTGAATAATGGTGTTATATTTCCAGAGAATTATGTTTTAAAATATTCACTTTTCAATTACAAAACTTTGTAATATGGTCCTATTTCATAGACCTATAAAAGTGAGTGATGAGATTTATACAAATCACCAGTAATATCTGGCAACATAATACAGGGGAACGTATACACAGAGAAGTAGGAAATCAATTGTCCTTCGTGGTCTGGTTACATGTTTCTACGGTCACAATCATCAAGCAGACAATATGGCTCACACACAATCCATCCAAGTCTCCTTACCTCTCTGGGGATCAAACAAGACTGACTCAAAGATCTGCCCATCTCACAGTATTATTTTCTTCATAGGGACAAAATCTCCACTGTCTATTTTTAAAGCATTTTCCTCTCTGTGCATCTCTTCAGGACACTAAGGCAAACTTAGTTCAAAGTAAATGGTAAAACAAAAAGAAGTAGAAGGAAACACACCACCAACATGGTCTGGTGACTACTGTATATATACAGTGGCAACTAATGTTACCCATGCACCAGCGTTGTGCTAGAGCTTGCTGCCTGTGAAGATGCACAATACTTTAATGGACCTGACCAAGACCACCTTTATGACAGTTTTCTCTGTCCTCAAACGCTCTTCTTTCCTTCTCTTTGTTCTTGGTCATTTTCCTGCCTCCCCCACCACAGCGAGATGTTTGGGGTTTGAGTTCCATGGCTGCTGTTTCATGGTACTTGTGGTAAAAACCAAGTCTGGCAGCTGTCTTAATATTCAGTCAGCTTGTTTTCTTTTTCTTCAGAAAGCCTGATGTGGGGGGGGAACCCCAACAAAACCTAAATGTCTGAAATGAAATCTTTTGGCAGGCTGACTTTATTCAGCATTTGTTCAGTTCTGATGCTCAACCAGGCATAATAATCACTAGGGTGACTTTGGAGGATTAAAGTCTTAAGGCCCAGTGGATTAGTATGTTCAAACCTATATCTTTCAGCTGTCAGATAGAAGAAGGGTTGCTTCAGGAGTAGAAATTTTTTGTAAGTGCTTGCATGCAGAGAGCCCAATTTGTCAAAGTACTGAGCAGCTCCCAAGAATTAACGAATTTATCTTCCAAGCTGCCTGGAGAAGTGGAGGATTATCTCCAGTTTACAGATGTGGAAGCAAAGCACAGATGGATTAAATGACTTGTTTCAGGTCATGTACAGGGCACACCAGGCTGCAGAGGCACTTGCTGATTTGGGGCAAGAACAAAAGAAAATGGACCTATGAGCTTCTTCGCTGCTTTTTCCAGGTGGGGAAAACACCTTATTTGGGCCTTTGTCTACTGAAAGTTTTGGGAAAGTTTTGGTGAACTCCAGAGCCCCTGATCTCTCCAGCAAGGTCTCTCAGTAATGGTGTTGATGCTAGCCATTAAAAACAGCAGAGAAAGACCTTGGCTTGATGCCCTGGATGTAAAGGAGTACATCTTGGCTGAGTGAGGTGAACTGGGCAATCCACCAAAAGGTTTTGATTACTACTCTGGCCCACA
Organism: Ciconia boyciana; assembly: GCF_034638445.1. Lineage (NCBI taxonomy): Eukaryota > Metazoa > Chordata > Aves > Ciconiiformes > Ciconiidae > Ciconia > Ciconia boyciana. Next base: position 58,112,153 of record NC_132936.1, read on the forward strand.
AGTTTTCTTCAGCTAGACCTGTTAAGAGAAGGAATGCTATGTAATTGGTAGAGACCAAAGCCTCAGCGAAAATTAAGTCGGAGGAGTCTGTCTCAGGTCTTTTGTGTGTGATAACATGCATCACACCAATTCTTTTAGTGCTGGGAGTAAGAGAGCTGTGCTGAAGTGCTGATTTAAAATGCTTTTTGTTCTTCCAACTGTCCTTATTATTAATGACAGTCAAAATTATTCTCCTTCCCACTTTTGAGATAGCTGACAGGAGTGGTGATCATTCTGAAAGTGCCTTTGGAGTTCAGGCATCTGTTTTCCATGCTGTCATTGGCTTGCTGTTCTTGGAGGTGGTTGAGATTATTCCCCGAAATATTTGGAAGATTTGGAATCTTCTTCTAGAGAAGAAGTGTGGGAGGTGTACCAAATACACCTGCTGCAGATAGCTGCAAACAGTTTCTTTCAAATCTAAATTCTATAAGGGTTTCCAAGGCATCTTTTTAAAAAAAATGTATTCAAAGTCCACCATAAATGAGATACTACCTATTATGAAAAAAAAAAAAGAAAAGAAAAAAAAAAAGAAAAGGAAAAAAGAAGGAAATCCTCAGTTTGGATATTTCATGACCTTTTGTCACCAGAGACTCTTGTGCAGATGGACATTTACAGCCCAGCTGACATTGTGGCACTTCCTCTCCCGTCTTTCTGTGGGACTGCCAAAAAGGAAACAAAATCATCTGGATTATCTGAAAGCCAAAGGCCTTGGAAGTTCTCTCTGTATTATTCAGTTAAAGCTTGCAAACACACTAGTAACACCTTGTTAATGTCGTTTTCCAAGGATGTCCTGGTGGCATCAGCAGAAGTCACAAATATTTCATTTCAGTTCCTACAAGTAATGCAAACATAGATAAAAACATTCTTCATCATTTGAATCTGAAAAATGAGTTCTACATCAGTTTTCCCCACTCCTTCAGTTCCTTTCTTTTCTTCTAACTTCATCTGGCCTCAGAAGCATGAAGTCTTGTATATGGATGTGTAGTTTTCCTCCTAAAACAAACTCAGGCCTATCTTCTCCTGACTACTACAATAGTAGAGTGAAGCAAAAAGCCATGATCTTTCCCGCTAGTACAATGGTTGTCTATTCTTCTTTAGAAACATCACTAGATTGTATAAGAGGTATGTAAAGCAACCTGTCTCACATCAGGTAAGATACACCCAGAGAAAAGTACAATCTTAGGAAGGTAATACATTGGCCCTGTCTTCTGATACGCTAATCACAGGGAAAGTGAAAAACACACATCCCCATCCACACTTGTCTGGATCAGAACAACTGTTATGGTTGCTGAAATTGCTTCTGAAGGCTCAGTCAGAGCTTGACTGGATGCAGGTATCTGTGCTACATCATTTTTCCTTGACATGTGCAGGTAAAAGGTACTTCTTAAGAATGTGGAAGAAGATGGGCAATGGGAAAAATTTCTTGTAACAATGTGTCAGCCAATGCAGTGGAGATTTCCTGCATGGGCTAAAGAGGTTCCCAGCAATACAGCACTGGATGCTCTTAAGGATTTCCCTTTGTTTTGGTTAACCTACCTCTCTGCCTTTTACACAAAGCTGCTTTTGGAAAGTATTTGTAAAGTTTTCTACGGGAGCTGGAGAGACAATGGAGCTGTGCAGCTCCTCACATGCCCAGGCTGCCTGCTTTTGGCCTTACAGATGCCCTCAAAGTCAAATTTTCCTGCATATATGCAGACAGTTATCCTGCATGGGCAGTCTGGATATTGTCTTCTGGAGCACATGGGACTCATTGCGTTTAAGCACACCCTACTACAGTGACGGTCTTTTGGCTGTCTGTGAAGCAGCTGTGCCATAGGAAGGCAGGCAGGTAATGGAGCCCCATGCCTCTCTCTCCACTCTCCGTCACTTGCTGCCTGGATGTAGCCAGAGTTTTAACCCACAAACTGCCAATGTCTTTGAGCAGTGCTAGTGAATGGGGTGTATCTCTCAGAAACGACTTAACAGCAAATGCATCAGAGTTTCATTTTTCATCTCAATATAAATCTACTAGTATGGAAGGAAAAATAGGAAGAAAGCAAATTTCCTCCTCCCCCATGATGTTCATTCATCACAAAGATGACACCAGGAGGGTAGTCTGGTATATATGATATATTATTTTGTGGTACATAGATCATTTTTCAAATAGAAAAGCAATGCACATAGTCATTTATTCACATCTGGATATAAGTTTTTGGTCTGACTAAAAATCACCTAAGCATCTTTATGCACTTAGGAATGATTCCAATGCATATGTAAAGGGATGCTGCTTCCATTTGGTGTTTTTTCAAAAGACTCTGGAATACCATGCATTTTTTCCAATAGAAGAGTGAAATCAATTTACCTCTGAAAGTGCCCCTTTGGCGATACTGTACTTTTGCCAATATTAAGAATATGTGAGCATGTCTGGAACTTACTGGTGTGTTTCTGGGACAAACAGAAATATGTTTGTAAGAAAAAGAAGTGGCTGAAAACAGTTGCTTCCTCTGTTCTTTTGGAATAGCCTGTTGCTCCAAATAATTATATGTACATAGTATGTATAAAAAAGTGTCCTCCCTCTCTCCAGATTTTAAATTTGTTTCAAGTTTTCATTGCAAATTGCATATGCAATGATGTTGTCTCAACCTGCTGCAATGGTATGGCAGGATCTGCAGAGTAAATGCAACTGTCAAGTGAATCACAAAGTGCCAAATTTTAAATGAAATATGTTTCCAGGGTGAGATTCCAGGGTGAATTGCACCATATATTACTTAAACATAAATTTTAATTCATGAGTTTTTATCAGACTCTGGCTCTGAGGCAGTGTTGTACTCACAATTCTTTCTGTCAATCCACAGAAATTACATCAGCATACATAGATCAGAATTTTTTTACTTACATAAGGAAGCAATAACATTTTGGTACTCACTGAAGGACTGTTTGGAAATGTGTATTTATATTACTATATTTTGGATTGTATCCTGCTGTATCCTTCAAAGAGTCTCCAGAAAGATTAAGACCAATATCTAGGCATGGTAGAAAACAAACAGGTAGATCTTTGTGCAGAGATTTCATGGACTGTAAAAGAATTAGAGGGCTGAAGGGTAGGGTAGCATGATACCGAAACATGCTTTCTTTCCCCTCTGTGTTTTTCTGCAGATCTTACCTGTCCCACTACGGTAATTCATTTTTCAGCAGAAGAGAACAACATGTGGCAATGTAACTGTCCAGCCACTAAGAACAATGAGAACAATTCCTTTTTCAAAGCACCTAAAAGGAAATACAAACATAAACTGTCAACTATTTCTAAAGAGCTCAGACCCTCTAGAGACCTTTTCAGTAGTTTAGCAGCATCCCTGAGGGAAAGGTTTCAGAGTGGATCTCAGATCCAAGCTTTGCAGGTTGGATAGGAGTCTGCAGAGGAAGTTTTGGTCTGGGCATGCTTCTAGGATGATAAATTATTGAATTAATTTCATCACTTCTGTCTCTCTTCATTTTTCACCAACTACAGATATCTATGAATCATTAGGGATCCCAGTTGGGTGCGAACAGAATTGATTAGTATAATTTGCTGTGCTATGTAATTAAACAAGCATTGTAATTGTCTGGAATTAATGAAAGTAAGAGGAAATGGAGACTAGCAAGTAGGGACATAGGCTTTCACTGCTGCTGAGCTGAAGTGTTAAAGACTGATAAACAGCAATAAAGAATTGAAGGGAAAATTTTGAGAGATGGATCCTATTTCTGTCAAATTGTCTGAAATTTCATATCTTGTGAAGAGCGGGGGAAAAAGAAACTCAGTTGTGTAGCATTCAGCTGACTACTACAGTGCAATACATGTTAACAGATCGCCATAGATACATATATACTATACAACACTTTATTCCAGTCTATGTTTGATCTACCTATGGCTAAATTATGTCTAGGATCAAAAATACATAGCAAAAGACAAATTAGCAAATTAGCCATCAGACACTTACAGATCTGTGCCCCAAAGGTTTTACAGTATAGCAAGAAAACGTTATTCTCATTCTTATAGGCTGGTGCTTGAGTCCAGAGTTGGATACAGTGTGGACAAGAAAGAAGTGGAGAAGAGAGGGAAGGGGAGGAGGGGTTGTACAGTGAAGTAGAGCATCTCTCTGCCACGTGGCCTGGAGTGCTTTCCACATCAGGTGATGTTAACAGGGGCATATAGTCTCTTCAGTGTCACATCTATGTGGTTAATAAGAAATTAAACAAATAGCCTCCTCCTATTTATGTAGACTGTGGCTGATCTGGCAATTTTATCCTGAAGCTTTGAGGGCCAACCAGGTACCTGAATGGCAAAAGCAGTATTGCTTCATTAATCTCATTGCTTCATCATTTGTTTTGTGCTACTCTCCATTTCCTCCTTAGTCTCTGTCTCTCTGCCTGGATTTCCTTGTACTGCCTTTCGATCTCTACAGCTATAACACCGAAGTTATAGAACCAGAATTTGTGCTATAGAACACCTGGGCTGGTTCCCTATTAAGGTCTGTAGGAAAAAGTTGTGTTTGTTATATACAGCTGGGTTTCATGAAGGCAGTCATTCTTTTACCCGTATAACTTTAAAACAGAACTCGTATTGGAAACTACACAAGATGAGGGCTAAGTAAAAAAAATATATACATTGTATGCTGTTTTACATGTAGCAGTCTTGCTGCAGTGGCTGTGTGGGCAACGGCAGGATATACAGTGCAGAGGCTGCTCCACCGCATGACGAGGCATGTGTATCTGGCCCTGTGTCTGTGATTTGAACAATGAGAATGGGAGCAACCTTTTTAAACTTTCTGTGTGGGTAAATCCACACAGGTCAAGCAGGCATACAAGTAAAACATAAAAGAGGGGGTTAAAGAGGTGCAAAAACACAGCATAAGAAAGATTACAGAATATATAAGGAAAACAGGAATAAAGAGTTGACACCATTGAGAAGGAGAAGGAGATCTAGTATTTAAGAAGGAGATCTATCATTATGAGAAGGAGATCCAGCACTGAGGCAAGACTAGGAAAGAACAGAAAAGGGAATTTCATGAATGAGGAGAGAGGTGGAAGATACAAAACAGAGGCAGAAAAAAAGGACTGGGGAAATTTTATCAATTTGTATGTCACAGAAGAAAAGGAAGACGGAGTCGTTCAGATATCTGACAAAATGATTTGGAGCACAGGAACAATTGTAAGCATGAGTTGAATGCAAATTAAACAAGTTGAAAAGGAAATATTGTATGATGTCTAAAAAACATTCCATAGACCTTTTTTTCACACGTATTTTCACTTACTAATTCAAGACAGAACTAGAAGTGAAACTTGGAAATATAGTGCAAAAGAGGATTCTCACAATATTTTCCAGACAGCTACCAGGAAGGAAAGGAAGGTCTCTGGGAAAGCTTACAGGAGTTCAGATCAAAGAGATGAGGATATATAGAGACCAGCTTTGAACTTCCACATGCTTTTCTGAGCCCAATTTGCCAGCTTTTGGAGGGCCAGGCAACATACTTGAGAATACCAATGCAGAAGAAGAAAGAGAATTCACATAGGGAAAAGTGCACAGATGCTGAGCAGAGAATACTGGAGGATGGAAAAGAAAAGAGTAATAAAATATAATTACTCCACTTAAATTTGGTTCTTTTATGCATGTCTCAACACTGTGTGTACATATTCCAACCCTTGCATCATGGTTCTTTACTTTCACTTACTGTTGATTTTCTGAAGCAGGTATAAATGAAGTAATAACTGTATACGGCAATATAAAGGTGGCTGTAAGAGCTGAGTTATAAATGTGAAATCAGACTGTTTGGTCACTAAACCATTTAAAGCAACAGAAGACATAATCTGAATGTTGAACTGAACTTCTATTGGAGGATCACAAATGGAAAAGGAAGCGTTTGGGAGATTAAAACTGGATGACCTAAGTACTTGGGGGAAAAATGTAGGAAAAATATATGATGTGTGTGTGAGAGTATCCAGAATATTATTTGTTAAACTGCTGTCAAATTTTAAATTTAGAAAGAGAAGGAATTTCTTTGGATGAATACTTAAAAAATATAACTATGTATTACAGCCTTAATATCTGACAGGCTGCTGATTAACAGCTATGACAGTGCCTTCCTTCCAAAGATAACCTGAGCCAAAGAAATACAACTTTTTCTTTAAAAGCCAAGGAGAAAGTTAATGAGTCTTTCATAGCCTTGAAAACATAAATCTTAAGATGCCAGGATGAAATGAGGTTACTCCTAATTGAGCAAATCTCTCATGTATATGCCTTATGATCAATCATGAACCCAACACATGAGCAATCACCACTTAATGATGCAAAATCTGTCTCTGGACAAGTTTGAACTCTGGGGGTGAATGGTATGGATACATCAACATTCCTCCCAAGAAGGTGTTTTGGACAAATTCCAGCTTGGCAGGTTTTACACAACACTTGCTATCTGATGAATACAATAATCATAAAATGACCACCCTTTACATAAGAACATGAATGGTCCATGTGTAAGAATAGCCTTGATGGGTAAGGAAAAGTTTATCCACATGAATAGTGTTAGTTATAAAAACAGACACAGAATAGGGCTTTCCATATAAACAGTCAACTGAAGAAACAGGTTGCAGTGACTCCTTTTTTCTAGTCCAATTGCTTATTGAGTGCAGTAGTCTCCATGCAAGCCTTCGCAAAAAAAACTAAATCAAGTTAACTCATATTACTTATTAATATTGCTATTCTGCATAATAGCTGCAGCATTTAGCATGTTTTATTCAGATATAAAACTTTGCAGAGTCATCTTATTGATCTATGATTTGCAGTAAACTATTGGGTAACAGGATAGGTTGAAATGTAAAATCTACAGGTGGAAATGACAGAATTAAACTCTAAAAATAAGGATGCCTTTTCATCTTTAGAATTCTTTTTTTCTGGGCTTTTTTCTCTTCACAAGTGACTACACAGCTACATGATGACTCACAGTGTGTCTGATACTCAATTGTAAGTGATTCTGGAACCCGTTAGTCATCTGCATGATGCATTTCCTGCAAAGATGAAGGTATCCTCTGGCAAGGACTGCACACTAACACAAGCTGGTGAAACACCAAAGAGAAAAGCAGTATGCTGTTCCCAATAACACTTGATAAAAATGCTTGATAAAAGTGTACGTGTATAATGGTCTATCCATCACAACCCCATATCCATCCATGATTAAACTTTTTGTGAGAAGTTATGCCTCTGGCCAACATCCTGTACTCTCAGTAGTGAGTAGTTTCCTGTAGGCTTTTTACCAAAAATAATAACCAATATACAAACTGAATGAAAACTATTCTAAGTCAATTGCCCCAAACCGAAAATGGTAATTAATACCATTTCTCATACAGATTCAGGAACTTCACATCCCATCTTTGAACTCTCAGGAAGGCAGAAGCATTTTCCACTAAGTATTTTCCCATAATTGTTCAGAAAACAGTACATTGAAATTCCAGACACCTTTTCTTGCTGAAGTCAACAGTATTTCATTTGTCTTGTAAGTCTCACTGGAAATTAAAAAGAAAGATCCTGGTTACTATGGGCAGAGGTTAGCACACAATGTGATATGTTATATGAGAAAAACAACTTCCTTCTCCAGTGTCACAAGTCTGGTTTATAGAAGATGAGATGTGACATTATTTTAGAAGTGGCACCGATTTTCAAGGTACAAGAGCAGAGAACCACTCTATCTTCTATGAGCCCCTTTTTCCCTTTTGTCAAACAAACTTATTTCAAGTTCTGCAAATGCTCTTGAGTTGTGATTCTTTCCTTGACACTTAGAGTCAGCGAGTAAGAAAATTCACAGGTGCTCTATATACTGAGAACGCTTTAACTTTGGATGATTTTATAATGTTTACTGAAGACAAAGACCCAAAGCGTCCAAGCTGATATTATATCAGAGGGCCTTTGATCACTTCCAAAGATGGTTTCAAAAGGGTGGGCATAAGACCCACAGCAAGTACCAGAGTCTTCAATAGATGGCATGCCATAGATACACATCAAGAAGCACACTCCTTCTGTAATTTAGAGCACAACTTTGCTGGCTAGTAATGAAAGAATTTCTATTACTGATTAGTTTGCAACTTGGGCCAGTCTCAAAGCCCAATTTTTGCAAAAGGAGAATAGTCTAGGCAATCTATGTCAACGGAGAAAGCCAGACTCCACTGGAATGAAACCCAGGGTTCCTCCTCAGTCTCCTTTAAGAGATGCCTTTTTCTACTCTTTACTTAGTACAAAGGGAGTCTAGGAAAGCGTCCTTCTTTTCCTCCCACCTTCAGTTATCAACCAGAATATTACCAGTCTCTGGCCTGATCAAGATATTTACACAGAGAAGCAATGCCTCCTGCTTTACCCTACCATCACCTTATGTTTGGCTGATCAGGGCATGACAGAGTAATGTCTGTCCACCTGCCTATTTCCATTCTGTAGTTATTCCTGTTCTGCAAATAAATTCCCCTAACAAGTACTCAGAGGCCAGAAATGTTCTGGCTTAGGCCAACAGGAAATTGTGATAACTCCTTGAAGCAGAGGATCTCAGCTACTATCTAAGAAGACCTCAGAGCCTTCCAAGTTAATACCTCTGACCCCAGAGCCTTTCTTTCTTAGCTGCAACTGGCACGATTTATGCCCCTAATAAGGGCTATGCAAAATCTATCCAAAATCTATCATTAAGATATCTATGTTCATCATGGTATTCTTACCTCCAGAGCTTTTTGAACATAAATCTTTGAAAACAATGTTAAACAGACATACCTGGGTGTTTATAAGTTCTCCCTTAAACCAGCTTCCTATCACCATTTACCATATCTCATCCTATTCTTACATTTGAAAAAACAGAAATACATTTCTAGTTGATAGCAGATTTCCATCTCTTGGAATTACATTGTCAGGAGACAACAGATGAACCATTCATTTTTCTTAATGTGCATGGCCGAAGTACCACAAACACCTGAAGGGACCTTTACTTTGCGATCACTAAATTAATGTCAGTCATTTATAGACTGGACCTGACTTCTTACAGAATCTAGAAGAAGTCTGAGCTAGCATTTTGGGGAGCATCTGGCAATGGCTTAAATAAATTTGAATAAATAGGAAGCTTCCTGCAAATAAATAGTATTAACTCAGATTTTTGTATGTTTCATTGTAAATGCTATAATATAAAATATTATTCCAATAAATCCTGCAGCAGGATTTCAACTTTAACAAAAATGTTTTCCAGTTTTTCTTATGAAACAAGTGTTTTAAGTCAGTGTTGCTTCCCAGAATGAATGGACTTTTGACAAATAGACATTTTTGGTGGAAAAAAATATTCTGCTGGAAACCACACAAACAATTCTACATGTAATCTTGCAACGTGCTTCTTAAGTCCCAGTCCTCTCCCATATCAGTCAGCAATTTTTTGTCACCATGGCAGAACTGGTAGAGTTGCACTTTGTGCACAAAGTAAAAGCTTTTTGAAAGCTCCCTAAAGTGCGTGAGCCCTGCTTTTCTGATCTCAAGATGAAAGGCAGCCCCTCATTTCATAGGTAGTGTTATTTCTACTGCTGGCATCCCGTCAACCACAGGAATGTGTGGCACACAAAGCAACTAAGTTACAAGTATATCTAAACACCACCTTCTGCCTCCCCTCATTGTTACGAGAATGGATTGTATTATACTCTGCTCTCCTTTGATGAAACAGATTTTTGCTCTTCATGCCAAAAAGCTTGTTTTGAACAGAAAATAGAAATAAAAGCACATTTTTAATAAAAGCAAGATTCTGCATGTTGGTGTTGGAAGTTACAGTAAAACAAAAAGCTCTCGTATAACAAGTTAGTGCTAGATCTGTAGAGGTGAAGGAGAGGGGCTGAGCTGCAGGGGGGTGGGGCTGGAGCCATCCTGTGAAGCAGTACCGAGAGCGCCAGGATGAACCTCTGCTGGGACAACCCAGGCTTGGCACTTCATCTTTTGCAGAACTCTCAGCCTCTCCTAAAAAGGCTGTTATTTTGGGGCACTTTGCCTTGAAAGATAACTTGCATTCTGGTCTCCCTTAGAGCAAGTGTATACGGGAGATGATAGAGGCAAGACCCCAGCCCTAATTTAGCACATGTCTGTGTGAAACTGACTCTGTATCCAACCAGATTATGCGTTTAACTTGAAACATCCATCTGATATGTGCTACACAATCCCCACTTGAGCCAACTCGAATACTTGGCTTAAGACAAGCACCCCACATAGAAATACCACTTTCTTACACTCCTACTGGGCAGAAAGAGAAATGGAAATATGACCAGCCCCTTTTGCATATTTATTTTTAAAGGGAGGGATGAAAAAACTCCATCATCCAAGGACTGTGTGTATAATACCTTCAGGCAGTAACATCCTCTTTCCAGGAAAGCTTGATACATTATCAAGACTTTTCCTTTAAATCCCATTGAGAGATACCTTATTTAGCAGATGTTAGCTGGTGGTTAAGAAGGTTAGCAAAAGAGCAGATGTGAAGATGGAAAAAAAAAGTTTGCAACACTTGAGTACATGAGCAAAGCTGTGTCAGCTACCATAACTGTTGTTTTATAAGCTATGCAATGTTAAAAGGTATAATGATATAAAGAATAAAATGAAAGCCTGTCTCTAGAACCAGCTTTGCTATTTATAGGGCCTGACTCCTCTATCAAGTGATACAAGTCAGGAATATACTCTAGAATCTCCTGATCAATACTTCAGCTAACATAAAGTTGACTAATTCTGTCCTGATTTTCACCCACTAAGACTCTGGCCTGCTGGGATTTCAGAGACTTATCTGAAAGATAAATCAACCCGACAGTAGTATGGTGTATAGAAACTTCTTGCAGCATATCAGCGACATCTGTCAGAGCTTTCCTTAGCAGTCAGGTATGTAATGCAAAAATTGTTGAGATGCATAGTGACAACAGAACAGAATTTTCCATGTGAGAAAAATTCTTCTTCTTTTCTTTTATTTATTAAACTCAAGTAGAAACAAGGAGGATGCATCTGTGTTTAAACAGCTAAAGCTTACGATAGTAAGGTATATTTGGAGCAGAAGTCCTTTCCCAATGCAGTTCTGAAGGACCAAACACATGTGGAAATGTCCACCAATAATCCTTCTCAACTAAATCATTAATCTGCTCTAATTCATAGCACCCGTTGGATGCTGCTATCACACAAATCTGTGCCATTAATATAAGACCTTGTTGCCTCTTGCCAGGAAGGTTAAAGAGAGTGGGAGAGGTAAAAATGTAAGGAAGAAGGGTATACCTCTTTCCTGCAATCAGGCACTAAGAACTACTTTTGGAGATACTTTTTTTATAGCTTGGCTTCCAGTTCCAGTTGACCGTGGAGTGGTACCTACTGCCAAATTCTTTTCTGCACTAAGCATCTGCTAAAATGTGACAAAATGAATTCAACAGCTGAGTTCATATGCTTCTGGGAGAAGACGAAATATTCTACTAGCCCACCCTCCCCCATGTATGCTATTAATGACAATAGAAGAGTTCCTTGTCATCTCTAAAACTTGGTTTCAATGATACCCATATCATGTCCCTCATACTTGGTCCTTCCCTATTGGAAAAATGAGGGAAAATTATCTTTTTTGCATAGAAGGCTATATTCGGGCTGGAAGAAAGGCTTAGATACAGGGGAAGCCAATAAAATATCTTGTCCAACCAATTAGCTTTCTCTTCAAGTTGAAAAAAGGCTGATGGGTATCAGGTTAAGCAAGTTACTATTGTTAAATGGGTTAATGGTTTGCCTTTCATTGCTTGTCTAAGCAGACAAAGGAAGTGTTTTCATACAGAAAAGTCCAAACTTGTGAGACTGCCAGCTTCATTTCACAGACTTAGTTATTTCAAGTGAGCTTTAAGAAATGCTCGAGAAACCTTTTTCAACCAGGATATCAACCTTCTGATATGTTTCTTAAAAACATGTTTAAGAACAGATTTTCAAAGTAAAGCACACTGGAATTTTGAGTACACATGCCAGTTATTATGTGCACAGATGCCTGATTTGCTTAAGCATATGGCAAATGCCAAAGTATTTCTTTACAGAGCATTTGTTGCATCCTCTGTTTTTAATTGACTCTTCTATTTGCTCCTGCAGTTCAGTTATTTGAATGCACAGATCAAACCATGGGATTCAATGGACTTGAGCAAAGAACTAATTTACCTGTCCTATGGAAATTCTCAAGAGTTAAAAAAATTTTCACATTCTTTCTCAGGACAAACCCAAGATTTTAGAACTTTTTTGTTCATTAAATAATCCCCAACTGTCCTAACCTAAATATGCTGAGGGCACTTAGCTGAAATGCCAGGGACCAACACTTTATTCAGCCTAGTTCAGCAAAAGAACTGGAGCACCAATATCTCAAGTAGGTATTTCAGAGGAGGGGAGAGGAGATGTGTGTAATGTCTCTCTGGTTTCTCCCAATCTGTATATACAATTGATCATTCATTATTGGAGGGAGTAAAAAAATGCTATTAGCAAGTCACAAAGTCAGAGTTGCTTGGTCACTTGCCCACTCATCTAGTAGATATTTACTTAATCAAGGTGCAAAAGCCCCAGTATGCTCATTAGGGTGTGATGAAAAGCAGAACAGTCTCAGCAGGGTGTTAATGAAAGAGCCCACCCATCACAGCCACACAGGAACATTCAGTATGAGTGACTGAGAGTCAAATTCTTTCTCCAAATCCAGCACAACAAAAACCTTGACTGCTGTTTGCTATATCTTAGTGAACATCTTGATAGCTGTGTATTAGATCTTCTCAGGCATCTCTCTCTGAACAGAAACCCCATCCTTGTCAAGACTATATGTGTCTCCCCACAGGAAATTGCATTAATCTTGACAAGATATTTTGTCAGAAAATTTCTGGCCATCTTTAGCTCAATTGACAAAAGTCCAGCTATTTATTGTGTCTTCTTTTCAGTCCCACTTTCCTGGCCTTAACAATTCCTCTCTGACAACGTCCTCCATTTCATTTTGTCTTTCTACAGTTACCTGATTCTGCAGGCTTCATCCATCATCCTCCCTCTTACTCTGTAAGCAGCAGAGGACAATAGTTTCTCCATTATTAACTGATTTTGTTTCAGGATATTTCTAATGCTGCTTTTTCTAAAACAAAGCAACTAAATTAAAAATAAAATGTAAAAATAAATGTTCACTCTTTTATTCACAGGTCTTGGATAATTAATCACTTGCAGATTCCAAGTGTGACAGGAGTCTTAGTCTCTTGTACCCAAACTTTCTTAACAGTTCAAACTCCTAATGATATCGACCTGTTTCTAGGAACTTACTCAAGGATTTTCAATAGATTTGAGATTTTATCCATGCTAAATCCTATCATGTGGTCCTGAGATTGTTTTTACTACCAGATTATGGCATGAGAGGGATCAGGTGACTTAGGGCCCACGGTCTCAACACAGTCCTAATTCTTCAAGGAAGACCTCCAAGAAAATCTCCCCTCCCATCTCCTCGACTGTAGATTTTACTTTGTAGAGTGTTATACTTTCCATGGGATATTTCTGGAAACTGTTGATTTTCAGTTTAGACCATTGCTGGATTTGCTTAAGGCTCAGTTCTTAATCATATATACATACCTTTAATGAAAATATAATTTAAGAATCCAATAACATGAGAGCAGGGAATGAAGAGAGCAGGGTTCACATTACTGCCTTTGTTCACATTAAGTAGATGTGCCAGTCCTCTGATTCCTCAGGAAGTCTTATATAAATCTTTCAGCCCTTTATACTTTATTCCCTTAGACAACTGCCCAAATTTAGTAGTACAAGGAATTGGTTGGAAAAAAGCACACTGTATTCTGCCCACTTCATTTTATCTCCCGGGTGTTCTTAGGCTCCTCCTGCAGACACCCAAGAGCACAGCTGGCAAAAGCCATTGTTCTGCTCTCTGCAAATCAATTGCTGCCCTCTTGAACAGCAGAGCTTACATTTTTCTCACACCTACTTGGCAGAAAGACCTTTCAGTGAGACAACATCCTCTTAAACCACCTAAAAAATAAACTGTGAGCAAAATCCAGCTTTTGCTGATGCGAAGGTGAAAAAAAATTATTTGCCTTAAAATATACTCTTCTCACATCCTCCTAATATCTTATTGTGACTAACCATTTACAAAACAACACCTTTGAGAAGTTCAAAAACAATTATTTGCCTATGCAACCAGCAGGACAAATTCTAATCCCCATGCACGTGCGCACACACACACACACAAACTTATGTTACATATATAAAGATAACATACAAAAACTTTGGGACATTGGAAGATTTAGCAGGCTCCAGAAGTTCATCTGGCCTGCCATTTGAAAAATGAGTCTCTAAACATGAGTAGATACTTTCAGTAGGTCAGACATGGACCAAAAATGTTTATTATGTCTATCTTAGGCACAATTTATGTTGTTCTAGATCATCTTTTCCTGTTTTCTATGTTAAAACAACAATCCAGCTTCTGCCCTTGCAGATATGCGTGCAGTTTCACAAAAAGCCAGTGCAAATTGTGGTTTCTGTATTTCAGAACAGGTTCTGAGCCTTAAATTGGGCTTTGGAGGGGTTTTGCGTGGGGAGACATTTTTACGGTGGTGCAATTGTTTGTGATTCCTGTTTGTGTGTTTCTGCTATGAAAACTTCATGGGTGTCTAATTTTAAACTCCTGGAAACAATCGTTAAAAAAAAGATTTTAAAGTACCATCTTTATTTCAGTGTATAGGAAATATGAAGCACCAGAAACACACACAATAATTCAAATTCCTGTTAGGCTTTTGCAAGTGTAAGGATGGAACAATCCATTCCAGATATCTGATAGCTTATCATAATTATTTGGACACATAGTGCAGAACTGGTGCCTGGAAAATTATATAAGGTCTATAGAGTTTGGACTTAGGCATGTGATCTACCCAAGGTTCATGTCACAGAAAAAAATCCTACGGGGTTTAGCAGCATTTAGGTCATGTCCCTGCTCACTCTAAGAGAACACGGAAGTTTTAATTAGTCTTTCTGAGGGTCTTATGTTGGATTCTGTTTTCTCAGTTAGGTTCATGACTTTGATCCCATCATTTTTGAGCTCCCCAGTGGGAAAATCTTAACCAACATTTTTAAAATAGAATGCAGGTAAAGTTTTTGCCAGTCAAAGATGTTGTATCATTCTATGTAGTTTTTCTTTTGCTTTGGTTAAGGAGTTATACTGGATGTAATCTGATTTCAATAAACATTCCTTTATGGGGCAAACATATTCCACAGTGCCTATTAGTTGGGGTTAAACAAGGTAGAAAGGGAAGAATTTACCATCTGTGTTTAAGGTAAACAGAATTCCTCTTTTTTTTTTTTTTTTAAATAAAAAGTATTTTAAAGTTTGAGTTAGAATACTGTAACCGGCAAGTGGTATGAAAGTTTAAAAAGTTCTAAAAGATCTGGGGGTTTAGGGGTGTTTTTTTGCCAAGAACATAACAAGGACAAAGAGGGAGGAGAGACCTCTCACAGTTCAAAGATAAGAACAGATAATCGTATTTTGATATGTAAAGTAATAAATATAATTACCAGGTTGCCATTGGCAATGTTAACTTTTCAGAGACAGAAATAGTATTCAGAATTTCATCAGGCTGTAAATAATAATCTAGAAGAGTTTCCTTTAAATTTTGCAGAGCCAATGAAGAACCATTAGAGAAAAAAATACTAATAACAAACAAACTGTGCTAATAACCTTGTATACATCTCAAAGTCATTGTGAAATCTTAATGTCAAGAACTAAGAACACAGGCTCTCATCCAACAATTCCGTGTTCATGGACAAGTTTTTATCATCATGCAAAAATCCTTGTTGAACTCAAATTTTAATCATTTGCAGAGCTGAACACAAGATTTTTCTTCCATGAACAGCACATGACGTTTTACCTACTTATTCAGGTTACCATGTGGTCCTACCATGATAGCAGGGTTACAGAAGTTGTGAAAAATGATTTAAAATGATGAGACTTAGGACCTTAGGTGAAATTTTAGAAGTATATCATCCACTTGGTAAAGGAATCTAATACATGGGAAATAATTTATTCCTAAAAGTTTCTGGAATAATCAATAAACTTATTTCTGTTGCATTTCATACTACACCCATGATCCTCAAACTTGTTCAATTGGATGTTTTGTCTGCTTGTTTTAAAGTAAAGCTGGGACTGTGGTCTGACCTCCTTATTCTTAGAATCATAGAATCATAGAATCATTTAGAATCATAGAATCATTGAATTGTTCAGGTTGGAAAAGACCTTCAAGATCATTAAGTCCAACCATTAACCTAGCACTGCCAAGTCCACCACTAAACCATGTCCCTAAGCACCACATCTACATGTCTTTTAAATACCTCCAGCAATGGTGACTCAACCACTTCCCTGGGCAGCCTGTTCCAATGGTTGACAACCCTTTCGGTGAAGAAATTGTTCCTAATACCCAGTCTAAATGTCCCCTGGTGCAACTTGAGGCCATTTCCTCTCGTCCTATCACTTGTTACCTGGGAGAAGAGACCGACACCCATCTCGCTACAACCTCCTTTCAGGTAGTTGTAGAGACCAATAAGGTCTCCCCTCAGCCTCCTTTTCTCCAGACTAAACAACCCCAGTTCCCTCAGCTGCTCCTCATAAGACTTGTGCTCCAGACCCTTCATCAGCTTCGTTGCCCTTCTCTGGACACCCTCCAGCACCTCAATGTCTTTCTTGTAGTGAGGGGCCCAAAACTGAACACAGTATTCGAGGTGCAGCCTCACCAGTGCTGAGTACAGGGGCACGATCACTTCCCTAGTCCTGCTGGCCACACTATTTCTGATACAAGCCAGGATGCCATTGGCCTTCTTGGCCACCTGGGCACACTGCTGGCTCATATTCAGGCGGCTGTCAGCCAGCACCCCCAGGTCCTTTTCTGCCAGGCAGCTTTCCAGCCACTCTGCCCCAAGCCTGTAGCACTGCATGGGGTTGTTGTGACCCAAGTGCAGGACCTTGCACTTAGCCTTGTTGAACCCCATACAATTGGCCTCGGCCCATCGATCCAGCCTGTCCAGGTCCCTCTGCAGAGCCTTCCTACCCTCAAGCAGATCAACACTCCTGCCCAACTTGGTGTCATCTGCAAACTTACTGAGGGTGCACTCAATCCCCTCATCCAGATCATTGATAAAGATATTAAACAGAACTGGCGCCAATACTAAGCCCTGGGGAACACCGCTTGTGACTGGCCTCCAACTGGATTTAACTCCATTCACCACCACTCTTTGGGCCCAGCCATCCAGCCAGGTTTTTACCCAGCAAAGAGTACGCCCGTCCAAGCCATGAGCAGCCAGTTTCTCCAGGAGAATGCTGTGGGAAATGGCATCAAAGGCTTTACTAAAGTCCAAGCAGACAACATCCACAGCCTTTCCCTCATCCACTAAGCCAGTCACCTTGTCATAGAAGATCAGGTTAGTCAAGCAGGACCTGCCTTTCATAAACCCATGCTGACTGGGCCTGAGCACCTGGTTGTCCCGTATGTGCTGCATGATGGCACTCAAGATGATCTGCTCCATAACATTCCCTGGAAGTGAGGTCAGACTGACAGGCTTGTAGTTCCCTGGATCCTCCTTCCGGCCCTTCTTGTAGATGGGTGTCACATTTGCTAACTTCCAGTCAACTGGGACCTCCCCTGTTAGCCAGGACTGCTGATAAAGGATTGGAAGTGGCTTGGTGAGCACTTCCACCAGCTCTCTCAGTACCCTTGGGTAGATCCCATCCGGCCCCATAGACTTGTGTGTGTCTCAGTAGTGTAGCACTTGCTGCACTTAAGCTATTTCTGCCCTCAAAAGTTATTATTGAGATTGATATTTGACACAATTCTGCTTATGTAAAGAGATACATTTTTGTGGAATAAATCTGGTAAATGCCAATTTGACTGCTTTTAATTATTCCAGAGTGAAAATATGGTGCTAAGACATGTTTTAAATGCTTGGTGAGGTTCTCAAATTACTTAGAAATTGCTTGATTTTTGAAATTGTAGGGACTTAGCTCTCAGTAAGAATGAATGCATTTCCAGCCACTGCAGATATTTAGATTTTAAATAATGAAGTGTTTGGATATCTTATGACATATAGAATGATTACTTATATATGCAATCAAACACCATAGTTTGCTTTGTTCTGTATTTTTGGAGTTTGGCAAATGGAAAAATTAGATTCAGTACTGTGACTATGTATTTAAACACATAAAAATGAACTCATGTGTTGTGTATCTACATGTGTTGTAGATTGTTCCTCCTATACATAGATATGGATACAATTAAGCCATATAAATCACTACATATGTACATTGGCTCCACGGCTTTAAAATTAACATTTTGCTCTTACATTCTCAGTCACATTAGTAGTGATACAGAGGGACTCTTAAATTTGCTTTCCATTAACTTTTAGACATTCATAGATAGGTTATTTGTTATCAATTCTTTCCTGACAAGGTTTATTTAAATAAAGAAAGATGGAAAGAAGAACATTGCTTTGTTTTGTTATATGCCCACTGAAAGTGACTTTATTCTCAAGACAGTAAGGTCAGAACATGTCAACTTCCATGAATTCAAATTTAGACAGTCATTATCCTAAAATATAAATAAGATGGAGTAACATGAACTTCATTACAAAAACACTTCCTGGGGCATCTGTTTAATCCACAGCCAAATGATAAACAGTCTTCTCAGAAAGACCTGTCCCTTTGCCCAGTGGAGTCCATTAGACACTCAGTTTTCACACCTTCCAAAACTACTCCTTATTTGTTCTTTGGTAGGGGCTGACGTATATGTTCATTTGATAATGGGAATGTTACCTTTACAATGAGAAAACTGTCAGATGCTTAGTTCAAGGGGTATTCTCAAAGAAAAATTACGTTAGAACAATTCAGAAGGAGTTTGCTCAGCTTCAAAATGATTAATTTAGCCTGCTTTCAAGTAAAATCGTCTGAACCTTTAAAAACATGCAAATCTACAACTCTATACAATAAGTATATGAAAACCAGTGCTTTTGTATTAACAGCCACTTATTTTTCTGCTGACTTGCTGTGATGATGGCAGAACATGCAGAACTGTTCCCAATATTGGGCAGTTTCACTCCTGCAAAGGTTATTGCAAACATTTTCCTTGGTTTCATTCTTTGTGGATTTACACCCTTCCCTCTAAAAGTTTTGTTTTTGTGATGTTCAATTTGACAGGAATGTTAAACTGACCTTGATTTGATCTAAAGACCACTAAAAGATTATTCATGACCAGGGTTGACCTCAAAACTCAAGATCAAGGCATAACTGCTGAGTCTCACTGTTTTTCCATTGCAAACATAAATGTTTAGTGCTCTCAGCACTAAAATTTCCATTGACTATAATCTTTTCTTAGCATGTTTTCTCATAACTAAGTTATGATCTCTGAAGACTTATGTAGAAAATTGAAATGTAGGATGGATGTGTCTTTTTATTGTTCTAAAAAGATCAATTTTTACAGATAGATAGTGGACTTGAACATGTGAAATGAAGGACACTGATAATAATTCAACAGACCACTTAAGTGGATGCTTAAAATCAAGCTTAATTATCAGTCTGTAAGCCCGAGACTTATAGGTTTGTGACCTTCTGTGTTTATGATTAAGCAAGTGCTTAAGTGCTCTGCCAGAGAAGGGACTGAATGCCCTCCTCGCAGTGCCAAACCTATGGCCAGTTTATAACAAGAGCAGATTTACACTGAATGAGGTGTGGTGTCTTTGTTGCCTACCCCAGATGACATTTAGTATAAGAACAGGGATACTAACTCGTCTAACCCAATAATGTGCCTCTGACAGCAAAAGAGACATACAGCTACCTAAACGTAGGTGACAAATGACCTTTTAGTGCCCAAGGATGTCCTGCTTAATCTCCAAGAGCTGTTCCAAAAAGATACAGGTCTCCCATAATATCATGTGTCATACCTGTGCCAAATAACATAAGGCCTCAAAAAAATGTCACTAGATGCATGTGTTCAGGCACCTGAATTTCTCCCTATTTGCCAGAGTGCTCTGGCTTGTGATGAACTGCTAGCAGTTATTTTGTTACATGTCCTCTGAACACAAGTGTCTGATCAGTCTCATTCAGAAGAGCAGCATGGAGTTTTCTGGGGTTTTTTGGTCGGAAATTATTATTCTAAATCATTCTTGAAAGTTGTAGGTCAGGTAGTCAACACCATTGCAGTGGAAGATGAGAAATGTACTCCTCCAGACTGACTGACAGGTTAAGCAAGATTACTACACTCCTGTATATCAACCTTTGCTACTTACTAGACTTGCAAAGCAGTTGTTCTCAGGGGAAGAACAGTCAACTGGAAGGATCACTGATCTCATCTGTTCTGGCAGTTCCTGTGTTTTTATGTCCCCTTGCTGAACAGATGTAATGTAAGCTTAAATTGTAATACTAAGATTACCCACAAACAACAAGCCTATCCTACAATAGTTCCTGGTTAAGCTCAGATAATTATAGGTCTATACAAAAAGGGAGTGAAATTTGTATTGCCCAAAATAGTGTAAAACTCATCTATCCTTGACTGCATCACTTCCCACTCAGGTCAAATGGCTTTTTTTATGCAGTTGATGACCTTCTTTCCTCCAAATAGCTGACCCCAGTTTCCAAAATAGAATGTAAATCATGCAGAACTAGCCTGCCTCCTTGCCAGGGAGCTTTAGGTGACTTGGTAGAGCCAAGGACAAAGGAATGAAGTTGGACAAAATAAGTATGAAAACTCAATCAAGGGTCAGGAGAAGTCAAAAAGGCTATCAAGAACAGCCCTGGAATCAGCTTGAAGGACAGTAAACAAAGGGTATTAGGTGTAAATACATTTTTGTTGTTAGCAACTGGCAAAAGCTGTTGTTATTAGGAAAACAAAGTATCCCATCTTTTCTCTCAGAAAATAAAATGTTAATGAAGAATGTCCTCTCTGTATCATCTTTAGAAACTGACAACTTATCTCAGACTGAGATCTATGTGTCAAATGGCAATACTGGTCAAGACAAACAGGCTCAGTCCCCAAGCAAACATTCAGAAGACCTGGAGGCCCATGGCACTAATCTCACATGTGGATGTGAAAAAAGCTGGGGTAATTTA
The DNA here is from genome assembly GCF_034638445.1 of Ciconia boyciana. Taxonomy (NCBI): domain Eukaryota; kingdom Metazoa; phylum Chordata; class Aves; order Ciconiiformes; family Ciconiidae; genus Ciconia; species Ciconia boyciana. The sequence goes on from NC_132936.1 coordinate 58,133,308, forward strand.
GGGAAGAATATAAGGCAATGTCCAGTGCCTCCAAACTCATAGTCTACATGAAGCTGCAAAGAAATGAATTTGTTTGCTTTTCATAACTCATGCTTTCTTTAGCCTTTTCTTTCTGCCATAGCCAAAAGCTTAATTCATCAAGAATGTGCTGATAGGCCAGACCAAGTAATAAAACGTACAAGCACACAGATTCTTCCCACCCAATGATCAAGAGGAAATGTAATTAACACACACTAGAGAAGCCGGAGTTGCTGTCATGAGGATGGTGCTTGCTCCCACTGTGAACAAGGCAAAGCCCACAGACAGTATGATCTCAGGTCTGCGGCTTCACAAAGCCTCATGGGAGAGTGCTAGATGAAGTGTTAAATAACAAACTTATCCACAGGGACCTGGTAATGAACTTACCCCACAGGAAATTAAAAGCAATAAATTAAGGCATGGTCCACTTGCTCACAGCTTTAACCCACAATTTGCAAGCTCATCTTTTAGTAATGACAAAATAAAAAGATTTCATCATGCCAGGTGCCGCTATTTTCTGTGTGACTCCTTGCATTGATAAAATGCAAAAATATGCAGATCATCTTTTGTAATCCTGCCTTTCTGATGCCTTTTACTTTCAGAGAAATCTTGCCTTAAAAAGTGCACCTGGAATTACCTTACATGTGCACAGCCATGTAATGACAATATTTCACAGCTGACGTTTGAGGAAATCCTGATATTTATTCTTGCAATTCCCTGAGTATCTGTTGATGGCAAAAGTATTTTTCACACTTTAAGTCTTCTCTTTTGCTGTCCTGGGCAGACTTTCTCACCAGATTTTCTCACCAGTTCAGTTTACAGTTATACTGATGGTATGAGAATAGTCTTGGTAACTTAAGTATTTGATGCAATTTCAGGTGAAGGAGCTGGTGTGCTGGACCATTTTCTGGCTGCACCATTTTAGATCACAGACTGCTTTTTTGCTGTAATATCTTAGGATTAGAGGGTATAAAGATTGCTTAGTGCCATTCTTATAACCTTTTCCAACAGGATTTGCCTTTTGGTGTCACATCACAAAAATTCAGACTATGGAGTGGGAGCTGTGATTTTCACTGAGCTGTCACTATTTCCCTATGTTCAGTAACAGCCAGATGAGTTCAGGACCAGAGATCTCAACTCCACTTGCTTTTACTTTACTTACCTTTACCTCCAAAAGTAAAAAGCCATGGCCATAAAATATGATCTTCTGTGAGATCCTTTTATTGAGCCCACTTCGTATTTGCTAGCTCATTTAATTTACACCTTCTACTCGCATCTTAGATCCTTCCTGTCAATTCTGTGGCTTTTATATAGTTCTGACTGTTGTTAAAGAAATGTCAAAAAAACCCCTCCTAACAATGTTAGCTGAGCAAATGGTTAGTTTAGAGGATTTTTTACTTATTTTTATTTGAAGAAGAGGTGAGGAAAGTATAGAGAAATAAAAAGAACTATTTGAGGGTGATTTACTGTATAAAGCCTAGCAATGTGTAAGACCAAAGGACAGTTTTCCATTTTTAAAATGAATGTTTCTGAAATTAGAAACAAGCCTTTCTCTTAATTCTTCTGTCATTAGTGTGGAATTTACAATCCATGTAAATGGGCTATCAGCCAATCAAGGGGAGAAAACTGTCCCACTAGGGTACATAAGAACATATTTCATTTGGGGTTTGGGTACAAGGAGCCCACTACTGCGTCTCTGACAAAAATTAGTGCTAAATGCTGGAAGAAAGTGTAAAAGAGGCAGGAGAGGCATTGCGTGGTACTTCTCCCAGTATGTCCTCCCAGTTTCAGGAAATCTGTGGTGCAAGGACTTCCTGAGTTCCTAAGAGCATTTTTCTGTAAAGTAAGCCTTGATGGGCACAGAGTAACTATTTAATTTTTAGTCACTTTTTGAACCTACTTATGCTTTTTGGCATCTTCAGCAACCTGTAATTACGGACTGTGTAAAAAACTACTTATTTCTCTTTTGATCCCTCTTAGTTCTTCCACTGGAAGAAGCAATGAATAATGATTACCTACTCACCTTCTCTATGCAACTCATAATTCAAAGATTGCTTTCAAATCCCTCCCCTCCTTTTACCAGACTGGGAAGCCCTAGTTTATGTAGCCTACTTCTATGATAACCATTCTTCACCATTGTTATTCCTGTTGATCTCTGTTGTATCTTTTCTACTACTGATTTTAAGACAAGGAGACAGAAACTTCATGTCCACTTACTTTACCCAGTAAGTGGACACACCAGACTTATGCCATAACATAGTGTAGTTTCCTGTTTTGTTACGTATCCTAATAGTTTCTAATGCTCCATTTGTCTTTATGGTTCATGTTGGGCACTGATTTTTTTTTCCCCCTCGAGAAAATTACTAACAGCAAAAATTGACCTCAGGTTCTTTTTTTGGATGGTATCTAATTGAGAACCTGTTACGGTGCATGTACTATACAGGATGTACATTGTTTACATGTATTGAATTTTATCTGCCTTTTTAGCTGGCAGTTTTACCTCTTTCAGTTGGGAAATCTGTCTGCTTACTCCCTGTTCTTTGCTTCCCATCTTTTAAATAGCATCTTATCTCTGCTTATCTTTTAAATTCATAGGAGGACTTCCTTTTTTCTTAACCTGTAATAGCCAAATTTCTCCAACAGCCTTTGGTGAGCAATGATCTGAGAGCCTTCTGGAAATCCAAGTCCACTGTATTAACCTGATCTCATGTATATGCCTCTTTGTTTCCTCAAAGAACACAAGCAGCTTTTGAAGCTTTTGAAGCAACAAATTACAAGTAACATGTTGACTCTTTCCTGGTGTGTTAATTTAGCTATATGCCTACTATGTCTACCTTTATGACAGATTTTTCCAATTTTGCAAGTATAGAAATACAGGTTACTGGGCTATAATCTATATGAGTCCCTGTTTAAGAACAAACCATTTTCTATTCCATATGGATGGTGATTGAATTGATAGAATGTATACAACATTTAATAGCTTGGCAATGTAATATTTCAGTCCCTTTAAAGATCTTGGATGATTGTTATATTGGCCTTGTGACTCATCACTCTTCATTTAATAAACATTTTTCTAAGCTGCTTCTGCTCGAGATGACTCCTCTGACTCATCCCCCAGAAATAACAGTTTCAGGATAGGAGCTTCCTCATGTTCCTCATAGTCAGAAGGAATGCAATGAATTAATTTAGCTCTGCTCTTACCATCTTACCTTTCCTGAGTAAACCTTTCACATCTTGACCATCTATTAACCCTGCAGACTCTGTCAGGCTTCTAGTTTCTGGTATGTTTACTTTCTAATTAATCCCTTTTGATTAATAATTTTATGCCTTTAACAAGTTGATTCTAAGCATCTGTTTTGGCCTGTATTATATTTGTTTTGCATTTAATTCATCAAAGTTTATATTTTCTATATTCCTTTTAGTTTTAATACAACATTGATTTTTTGACAAATAAATTTTTCATAGCCATCCCTTCTCTGCTGTTTACCAATTTGTTTTCTTTTTCATTATTCTTTTAAAGTCTTTTTTGATATGCATTACTGTGCTGGTTTTGGCTGGGGTAGTGTTAATTTTCTTCATAGTAGCTAGTATGGGGCTATGTTTTGGATTTGTGCTGGAAACAGTGTTGATACTACAGAGATGTTTTGGTTATTGCTGAGCAGCACAGAGTCAAGCCCTTCTCTGCTCCTCACCCCACCCCACCAGCGAGTAGGCTGGGGGTGCACAAGAAGCTGAGAGGGGACACGGCAGGGACAGCTGACCCCAACTGACCAAAGCGCTATTCCATACCATATGATGCCATGCTTAGCATATAAAGCTGGGGGAAGAAATAAGGAAGGGGGGAACATTCAGAGTGATGGTGTTTTGTCTTCCCAAGTAACCATTACGCGTGGTGGAGCCGTGCTTTCCTGGAGATGGCTGGACATCTGCCTGCCCATGGGAAGTAGGGAATGAATTCCTTGCTTTGCTTTGCTTGCGTGCATGGCTTTTGCTTTACCTATTAAACTGTCTTTATCTCAACGCACAAGTTTTCTCACTTTTACTCTTCTGATTCTCTCCCCCATCCCACCAGGGGGTGAGTGAGCGAGCAGCTGTGTGATGCTGTTGCCAGCTGGGGTTAAACCACGACAATTACACAATCAGTTTGAGATCCTGATAGAATGTCTTCAAAAGATATTTCCTTGCTTCTGTAAACATTTGGCTGCCTTCCCTATTTGCTTACATTTTTTTAAAAATCTGTGGTTCCTCATCCCTACGCTGTTTCCATTTTTTAAATTAAAAACTACTCTACTGGATTTCTGTGGGTAATAAAGTTGAAGGAAATTTACTTTCACAGAGAAGTTATGGCAAAACGTCTCATTTCAACTGTATTCATGTATCCTTATCATTATTAATTATCATCACATAAATTACTTGTAAGAGTGATATCTGACAAAAGTCTCTTGCAGAAAACACATCATTTGGCTGAAAAGTCTGTTTATATGCCACTTGCAAAACATCTGTTAGCAAGACACTATCCCTGTGAACAAGTTACTACTTTTTATGCAAATACCAACCCCAAAGAGTTTCACAGTGTAGCCTCATAACAAATATATTGCAATAACCTAATCTTGAGATGACAAGGTTTCAAAGACCAGTGGCAACCTCTGTACCTAAGAAGAAAAGTCAGGTTGCCGGTCAACAGCATTGATAATACCTGGTTCAGCTGCTAGTGTGAATTGTCATCAGACAGCACTTGGGTACTGCTCCAAGTTGTGAACAATTTTAGCTATGAAAGGCTTTGCTCTGTCAGTAGAGGGGCTGAGGCTACTTCTGCCATTTCTGTCATAAATTTCTCCCAATTTGTCTTCCTGCTCTCATCTTATCTGAGCTGAATCACAGTCAGGTTCTCATGTATCATGTGCCCCTGAGCCAGATACTTGCTGTGGTGAAATTTTGGGTTGAATGTCTTGTCAACATATCACTGTTATCAGCCTTTGAGTACACATATGTTGCACATCTAACTAAATTGCTTTTAGGATGAAATTGGGTAATAAATTCAAGAAAATAAAGGGAGAAACTAGCTCAGGTTCATTGTCCATAAGTTTTTGTGCCTGTTGCTCTTTGCCCGCTGCCTACATAGATCAGTTTTGTGAGACCTTCAGGGTCTAGCATCTGTGTCAAATTCAATAAATCAAATTAATAAATAGGAAAACTGCTTGAGGAGCATGGTAGATTAGTTCACTCTGGCAACTTCTATGTTTTGGGAGTAGGGGGTATGGACCTTTGTTGGAGTAGAAATTTTAAGTTACAGTAATGAACGCAACCATAGAACATGATGGAAATAGGATAGTGCAAATTTTGTCCATATGACTTCCTAAATTATTTCTTATGAAATATTTGTATCACTTTCTTGTCCTCTTACACAACTCCCCCATGAAACTGTCAATCCAAGCCATATAGGTCTTTTCATCTTCTTTTCCAGTATCATCAAATACTCTCTTTCTACCCTGGATACAGGTGTACTTCCCTCTGTTTGTAGCTGGACTTGACCAACCTGTTTCTCATTCAGAACTGTCCCCCAACACATTTCTTGAAGAGTCCTTCTAGTGATCCCTATCCATGGCAGTTTTGGGGACCAGTACCTATTCACAGTCTCTTCGAGCTTCCTGTTGCCTCTGACATACCTGGAATCCTGCCATCCATTGACTTCGGGGTTTCCATTCTTCCCTGGTTTTCTCTCTAACCTTTTGATGCACCATTTGTGTCTCATTCAGAGGTGTCTTACCTTTCCTGTTACTCGTGCTGATGGTGGTCCAAAATTTGTAGTCCTTGGTCCACCTTCTGTACATTTTCTCTAAACTACTATCCAGTGAGATAGGTCTGAATTGTAAAGGATCCTTGTAGAGGTCTACAGACTCACAGAAAGTGAGAAAATCTATGAAGCTGAAATGTCAGGAATCCCTTTTAAAATTAATCCTGACTGCCCAACCCAGTACAGCACTATACACCTACAGCAAGTTTCTGAGCTTCTGCACTGTCACTGGATAAATATTGAGAATATGGAACTCTCTGTGTCCTTTCCTCTTGCCTTCAGATTTCCTCCTCTTCCTTACATGTAAACTACGCTGGGTAACAAAAAGCATTTCTGGTTCAGCTTGTCCACTGAGGACCCTCTTCATGTGTTTTCAATATAACACATAACAGATTACGCTGTTCCCAAAAAGGATAAAAGGTTTTATAAAGTACAATATAATTATATTTATAGAAACAACTAAAATCACTCACATTATGCAATTTTTTTGTCCTAAAATGAGGTAAAATATTGTAGGAAAAGAAATATTTGTTCCTCTGAATCCTTCATAACCCCTGTGGGACACTCAGAAATTTATTTGCAAATGGAAAACACACGCATTGTCAAGTAATGCCAGACAAGTTTGCTTACAAAGACTTTGGAGCATTTCAAATGTTCATGTTTATATCAAACATAGTGCTCTTCCAGTAGGGAATCTATCCAGGCATGCAACTGTCATTTACTTTTAAAGCCCACAAGATCTGAAATATGACAGCTCTAAAACTTCAGGCTTTTTTAAAAGCAGGCCTGATAAAAGACCGCATCTTTGAAGCTGGTGATGCCTGTACAGCTGGAAGACCACAGCCAACCTTACCAGAGAAGGTCTGGAAGGCAGAGTGGGCCAAGGACCATTCCCCAAGGGGCATTTTGTATGTGCCCATCCTGCTTCCGAGATCTGACAGAGTTTAATAGTATGGAATTGGCCAGACTCTGCCTGGTGGCCTCCAGGTCACTTAGTTTACTGCCAAAGATGTAGTCAGTGTTTGTGCATTGATGGTCAGGGTGCTGCATGCGCCGGCAGCTTCCTCAGGGCCACGAGATGGGGCCAGGGGATCCCAGGGCCAGCAGGGCAGGACCTGGCCACCAGGGCCTGGTCCCACCTGCCCAGCCAGCAGCAGGGCAGCCAGCGGGCACCAGGCTAGGCCAGGACATGGGCCAGGGCCCACGGCTGGGCAGGGCAGGGCTGTGGGGAGCTGGAGATGGGCCCTGCTGCAGCATTGCTGGGGCAGGGGCTGATGGCGCCAGGGGGCTGATATGGGGTCCTGGGCCGAGGGCAGGAGTGGGGGAGGCCTGGGGAGCTGAAGTGGGGTCCTGGGCCGTGGGCAGGTGGGGGAAGGCCCCAAAGGGTGGGCAGGGACAGCCAGGGCTGTGGGTGCCCTCATGATCGTGATACTGATGCTTTGCTCCCCTTCTTTTAACAATTTAATTCTCTTATACACTCCTCCATAAAATAGTGAGCTTTTTTAGTATAGATGAGTGGCTACTTAAAAAAATCAGTCCATGTCATTAAATACCAAAAATACAGCTAGGACAAATGCCCTCAGGTTACAGCACCCAGCTCTTTTCCCCTTCTCCTGCCTGGCAGCAGGCGTTTGTCATCCTGGCCACCCCACCTCCTCCCACCGATGCCACAGGGCTATGGGGACAACTGGGTACAGTACTAATGCAGGCAGACTTTTGATGTTTTCTGAACAGTTACTGAACAGAGGGCAAATATAATTTGAGTGTACCATACAGGCAGTCTCAAAACCCAGAAAACTGCTTCTGCCTATAGGGAAGTATTGTATTAGTTGAATGCTCTATTTTTTTCCCCTGCTACCTAGAATTTCTGAAATTTCAACCTGAGGACAGTCTGTACCTGTTTTAATAGCCCTGAGTGCCTCACGGGGAAGCATTTCATAAGCGTGAGCTCTATTCTTTTGAACTCCAAACATCTGCCTTAAGCATCTGCTTTTAATCAAAGTGAAACCAATGCCCTCCTTCAGTGGACAATGTGGTACAGATAAAAAAGGCCGATGGTGTATTGACTGCAAAGCCCTCAGCTTTCTTATTCCCCACTTCAGATCCATTGCCAAAGAACCTTTGTTGTCATTTCAGTTTTCCAGCAACAACCCAAATTTAATGGCCAAAATTTCAAGGAAAGGTTATATATAAATATATTCTTTGGGATTAATTTTCTACTCTTCTTTTTCTACAAGCAATGTGCACATGCTTCTTTGAAAGAAAAAACTAAATTTTGTTCATGCAAGATTAAAATACGGTTTATCATCTCTGAAGGGATTGGAGATGATTATTTAGTGCGGTATGTAGTGGGGGAAGTTAACCACATAATTCCTGTTAACGATGAAAAACGAGTGAGCAGTTCAAAGTACACCAGTTTAAAAATGCTCTGAATGTCCCGAATATAGATATACATGGTGCTTCCAAAGGCCACACTACCTGGGGATATAAATCATTTTGTACACATATGTGACAGCTTTTAAAATTTTCATTTCTGCTTCAAGAAGCACTTTTTGCAGTAAAACTAGGTTTCTTCCAACTCCCACACCCATATGCATAAATTGCATATGCTGTTTGCATCACACAATAAGATATTTGAAAACATCCGATTTAAGTCAAAGAAAATGAGATCATGGCCTGAATAATTGCAGAGCCATGCAGCATTGTCCATTGAAGATGATAAACTTAAGTTTTTATTTGTCAGCAAAGAAATCATAGACAGTCTAGATGCAAAAAACATTCCCCCCAACGTTTGCATTGGTCTACGAAATTACAGCTGCTCTCCATAATTGTCTATCTCAATAACATGGTTTCTGATTGTCAGATATATTTACAGTTTCTTGGGAAAAAAAATCCTCGGTGAAGAATTAGTATATCAGAGAAGGTAGGAATTTTCTCACAAATTTTTTTTATGGTCAGACATTTCAACATGCCTAAAAACTCTGACCTACCTCAAATAATATACTTAGGCCTGTGCAAGAACCTAGTCAAGGACACTTTAGTATTTAGATAAACTTGAGCTTTCTTGTAGTCAGAATAGGCAGCAGGAGACTGGACAACCAGTCTCTGCCTCTGCTATTAAACTAAACTGCTCCAAGGCATGGATCTGATTACTGCCCCACAGTCAACGGATTGCTGTCGCCAGCATGGCCCATGGCACCCTTTGGCCAGCTAGCACTCTCCCAGGCAATGCCGGGATACAACTGAGGGGTTAGCACAGTCCAGTGACCGTTCTCAACAGACAGCATGAATATGACTGTTCTGTAGGATATAAAAGCTGGGACTGTACATGAGCCATGCGAGCTGGCCTCAGTGCCAGAGAGGGGTGCTTAGTATTTTTTATTTACTACTGGAAATATAGCCCTAGAGTCTATTCCGGGCTCTGCTGCTGAACTGCTGTCTAACCCCTCTGGGCCTCAGCTTCTCCTGCTCTGCATAAGGGTCAGGTTAGTGACAAATGCTTCCCGCTGTCAGATACAAAAAATGCTAAGAGTTCTAGGCAGAATTAGATCCACTTTATTTTATAAAACAGTCTGTCAAACTAATAAGTTATGTCAGCAATATGACCCTGAAGAAAGTTAGAAAAATATTATCTTTATAGTATAGGAAACCTGGATAATGATCAAATTATATTGAAGACAGACTGGGTAGTTTTCTGGGACTTGTGTGCCTAAGAAAGCCTAGTTTTTTAAAACCTTAGTAATTACTATCAGATACTCCTAATACATAGCAGACTCAAAAAAATTTAAGGTAAAGCAGGACATGATTGTTAAGTATCAGTGTTTCTCACTGTCGCTGGCTGAAGCTAAAGACATTGCCTGCCTGGCTGAAACACTGGTACATCTTTTGACTTTCTTTCAACTCAACTTGCAATTGGTTGTCCAGTATGACTGTGCAACTGAGATGTGCTTCGGATCCCCTGTCCTGCCACACAGAAGGGTATGTGGGGTCAGAATTCCTTGTAAATCAACATGTATGACAACTTCCAATCCTTCTCTGGGAATTTTTAAGGAGAGCACTAGTTGGTTCAGGCAAAAAGGAGGCCAAGCTGTTCAACAGCTGTTCAACAGCTTAATAACATAGAGAACTGGCTTTTAGCTCCTGTTCCAGTGCCCTGGCACTTTTTAATTTACTAGTATAGATAGGTCCATTATGTAGAATGGATCATAAAAATGTTATATTTGTTTCTTAGCATCAGAAGTCATACCCATGTATCATAAACATAATTCCATGCTCTTTTAATACTAGTGTTTCTGAAAACATGACTGACCTCATAGACAGACATAACTAATTTTCTGCATTATCAATAATTTCAAAATCTTTATCATGTTTGGTGTCTCTGCAATAGAGAAACTCTGTGTTAGTGAAAGTTTCTGATGTTTTGCTTTTCTGAATTCAAATAGACTTTCTTTAGCTGAGTTCATAGTTTTTAAATTGTAGTTAGCTGGCTTGTAGTTGATAAATAGAAAAAGAAAAAACAGAAAGAAAAATGTATTCTGCTATATTGAAATGTTCTCATCATCTCTTACTTATCATTGATTAGCTGGAAATATAATTGTTTCTCTTTCCTAGAAGGTGGGAAAAACTATTGCTAGATAATCAGTTTTATGCACTGAGGTCTGCCCACAAGACTTGATTCTTTTAAAATTAGATGCTGAGCTGGTGTCCGAAGCTGGATGCAATCAGTGGAAAAACTCCAATGAACATTAATAAACTTCAGTCCATCAGGTCAAACGCTGGCCTCACTGTTCCCTTTTACCATTGTTGCCAATTGAACCAAGAGTTCGCATTCAAGCACTGCTTGCTCCCATAGGGTTACTGATGTCCTGCTAGAATCTGGTGGAAGTGGCTTTCTCTCAGCCAGGTCGATTCACCCCTGGTTACACAGATGTATTGCTAATGTAACCACAGCATATCTGTTAACTGCGGCTGCCAGGGATATGGTAGAATCCATTCTAGGTTAAAAAACTAGGTACTTTTGGTAGTTTTACGAAAGCTATGTGTTTCTCCCACTACTCCAGCATTATTTTTAGGTACTTGCCCTTCTGTCTTTTACATTAATCTTTTATCTGGTTGGTTGACTGTTACCTTATTTTGACTCTTCTGTCCTCTCCACTGCTGAGTTGTGAAGGCTGGCTGGAGAGGTAGTGCTGGTCTGACTGTGGCTCAGGATGTGATCAGCTGTTATTGCAAATGAGTCAGCAACGTTGGCTATGGAGCGCTGGGTGAAAACACATTGTTTTCTTTTTTCCCTTCCTCTTGTTGCTACACACAGAAAGAAAAAGGAGAGCTGATTCAGTCCTCTGGTTTGAAAATATGACACTGACAAGAGATAATGCAGATTGCCTTTTATGTTGTACTCTGTCCTAGAGCGTGATTGCCATTATGGAAAAGTTCTATAAAAAGCTAATGAAACCCAGTAGCTATAGATCATTATTTTATACTCTGTCTGTTTTCAGAATGACTTCTGCAGAAACCCATTTCAATTCTGTAGACCCTTATTGCTTTATCCTTTTAAAATTCTGTCCCTATTGCATTTCCATAGTAAGGTTCTAATCTTTTGAAGATCAGTTGAAATGTTCTGCAGATTTTTTCTTATATCAATTGTACAGATCAGTTCACTACAAAGAAATCAGTCCAAAATGTGAAGAACCTGCAATTTCAGGTGACAATGGAAACTGATAAGTGAAGTTTATATTTTCCAGTTCATTTTGCAAGTATTCACTCTGAATTAATTCAGTATCTTTATTGCCTCTATTACTGCAACAACTTGGTGCTTGACTATATATATATTTAAAGTTATGCTAAGAAGAAAGTGAGCCAGAGGAAAAAGGAGAATTAAGGAGAGTTTCCTGAAGGCTGTTCATACTTGTTTGAGCTTCTTTGTCATTTCTTCAGCTGCAAAAAAAAATGCAAGGAGCACAGAGATGTGAAACACCACCTTCCCTCCTTATCCCCTACTCCTGTATTCCTGTCCCGAGTGCAAGCTTTAGGGAAGGGGAAGTCTCACACAGAGATAATTATTTTGTCTTAGGTTAATTCCCAAAGGGTGTATTATTTTGAAACAATAGCTCAAAGGATAATTAGTGGACCTGATTCTGATCTTACTTATTTATGGATACACCCAGAACAATTCCCTTAAAGTCAATGGAGTGGCAGTGATGAAAATTATTAGATAATTTGGATTCTACTGGGGAAGATTTCTAAAAACTCGAGGCAATCTATTTTAAAAGGAAGCAGAAAGACATTATTTCTCCTCAATTTATAAAACGTGAATGAGATGTCCTTGTTTTCTCCCTGCTGCACAATATCAAAACTTAGTGCCACAAATAAACTAGCTTTGTAATCCAGAGACAATACGTTATATTAATGTTTTATGCAGAAGACAGGCCAGATACAATTCCCATTAGAGGACTGCACATGAAGGCAGATGTATCCTTCTTTTCCAGTTATAATTTTTATTAGGCTTTGAAGAAAATCCAAGTACAAATGTGTTAAACAATAACGATAATAGCATAGCAGGGTAAATGCTTTCTTGGCAACAACCTTGCAGTTACATGCTTGTTGTTTATATCTTCAGCATCTTGTGTTGCATCACATTGGCATCCTATCACAGTCAGCCAATTTGCAACAGGCTTCACTGCCACGTATCCATTAGCAACAAGCTCTGAAGTGCACAACAGAACCATTGCCACGCATTGATCCCCTCCTCTTTTTCCGTTGTTGTACTTCTAACCCCACTTCAGAGGGCATAAAATGATCCCAAGCAAGTGCTCAATGTCTTATCATCTTTCAAACTGCTCTATAGCCTCTTAATCGTTAACTCTGTTTGGGGGTTAATAGACTGTATTTTGAGGATTGGAGACACTTTCCACTTTTGTAGATAGGATGTTGGGTTTTGATATCCTTCTTCCCTCTGATTTTCCCTGTTGTTTGTGCTGAGCCTGGATGATTTTCTTTCTATCCTTTTAAAATTAGGAGTGAATAAAAATAACAAGCAAAGTTGCAAGGGACAAGGTCAGGGAAGCTCTTTCTCTTTAGATGAAATATGTCACTTCATTTGGATAAAGGCTGTGCAGTAAGAATTTGGTTTTTTATGAGCTGTCAGTGATCAGGCAAAACAGATGTATTCATGCTATTTGTGTGTTTGAAGGAAAGCAAGCAGATCTGTTTCATTGTATTCATTCAGAGAAGTGAAATCTTGACAGAAGAACTGCAAATGATGTCATTATGCTGAAGATTCCCGTCATGGGCAAGCACTTTTCATATTTCCTCCTCACACCACAAAAAAAGAAACTTTTCTCTTCGTTATTATTGTAATAAAATCTACCTGAAAAACTGGGAGGCATTTCCTAGGGCATTTTCAGAAAATTGCTTACTCTTGTTGAAATAGTTTGCAGTAAGAATGATGGACAAGAATAGACTTGATCTAAAATGTTTTGAGCTGAAACTGGAAATTCAAAGCTTTTAACTTTAGAGCCCTACTTCACATCTAATTTTCATGCCTGCCTATCCCAGGGTGGTGGAGGGGGAATGGAGCAAACAAAATAATTGAATAAAACAGTTTTATTTACATCCCTAATGTTTTCATAGAGAACAGATAACATTTTGTTTCATTTAACCCAAGCAGGTGCAAGATGCACTACGACCAAGGCAGTTAAGGGATAGGTTACAGATGCTACTTTTGGCCTTAGGTAATATTTTACGCAGAGTGGGAGAAATTAAATCAATTAACTTAAATGAGGAATTAACCTTTTTTATTCCTGCTTTTAATTTATTATTCTCCACATTCAATTTGTATGGATGTCTTCCTCTGAGTGGCATTTATCTATGAGCAGAGGCCAGCAAAATCTTGGTAAAGCACTCAGCTCGTATTGTAACGCTTTAGAATGCAAGCACCATCAATTTTGAATGGAGTGAACCAGATTTGATTTCAAAGGGAAAGTGAAGTTGCACGGCTGCCCTCCTGATGTGTGATCAGGAATGAGGCATGCAATAAGAACAGCTACAGTCCCTTTTGTTCTCTGTGTAAATCCATATCAGTCAGTCCTAGCAACTATATGTAGCTTGAAATTTAATTTTTCAGCCATTCCACAGTCACAGTTAATGTGAAAGAATTATTTACCTAAACTACAAAATATTTTTGCTAGTCTCTCACTACATAGGTGGGGGTTTTCTCTAATTTATTTTATTTTCTAATGGAGAAAGAACTCAAAGACATTTCAAGATAGTGAGATGGAAACATCTTTTTTAGAACACATATGTGTATCAACATGTTTCATATGTTCACACCATATCTACCACTGTTTGCGGAAAACAAAACCTATCCAGTTACAATTAAAGGGAGTAAAGCTCATTAATTCTAAGTAATGAAAAATTTGTTCCTGTTCCAGTAATATGGCTTGTCATTAACTTATGCAGAAAAAATGGTTCTTAAATAGTTGTTAAAACAATAAAGATCTCATTAGCACTGTTTTTAAAAATGAAAAACACTGCTCTTTTCTAAACCATGCGCCCCATGGATCTTTGGGAAAAAAAGTCCATGTTTTTAAGCTGCAGTGATCCAGAATTATGGCAGCTTCAGTTTTCCTTCAGAAGTACTGGTTTCTGAGTCAACGCTTGTGGGAATATATTGTTTCAAAGTAGTTCATGCGATATAGTTTTCAAAGGGATGTATGAAAACCATGCACTTCCGATTAACGTTAATGGGGAGTTGTGTGGCTAAACACAGCTTTGAACATTCTGGTTAGAAGTTTATATCTTAGTGAGCTGCACATGGTTCCCCCGCTCTAAGCAGATGGTATTTTTATAGATTGCAGAAGAGCCCTGCTGTGGATCAGCAGACACCATGTTGAATGATTCTCTCTACTATATACTTAATAGGTAACCCTATTAGGAGAGAGAGACCTTTTCTCTATTAACTATCATATTTCATAGGTTTACCTTATTAATTATACGGTATAGCTATCTATTATAATACAAGAAACTTCCTCATGCAAAATCAAAATAGTTCCTTGCTCATAGTAACTCTATCATGCACTGCCAAGTAGCCTAAATTGCTATTGTGTGGCATTCTTATCAGACCTGCAAACCACTGTGGAAAGTGCTCAGTTAGCTTTACTCACTAATTGCATTCTCAGTGAAAAATTTTACTGTTTGTTTGTGCCTCAGGTGATAAATTATGATACAGCATTACATAATTACAGCATGCATCACTTCAAACTGGGCATGGAATAATGGGAAGCCATGCAATATCAAGTGGAAAGAGGCTAATGGCAATGCGATAAGATAGGACAAAAACTTATTGAATAGGTGTACTTGCTTGAATAGGTGTACACAATGAATTGACATTCACATTTTCTAGCTGTGAGCTGGAAGCTGTTATGAGTAAGCCCTAAACTACCTCAACTATATCACGTAACATAGTATATTAGATTTAATAGCATTAGTTATCTATTCTTGCCTGCTAGATATCTAAACAAATAATCTTTTTGAAATATGAATTGATCAATCTTTCTTTTTCTGTTTACAGATCACTAAAATGCAATATGTGCACTGCAGAAAGCAACTCCTGGTTAGGCGACCATTTGCGTGATTAAGATAACAATCATCACTAGAAGGATTCCATGGGGCTTTTCAACAACAACAAAAAATCAACAGATCTCCTTTCTCCTCATATCTCTGCAGGTGCTCAAAGAATCCAACTTATTTTATTCCAGATATTAGTCTTGCCAACTAATTGTTTTTATAACAATAGCTTATGCAGAGCGTGGGAAACTGGGCTGTTACGTTTTCACTGCCTGTGTCCTGATTCAGGACTCAGCACAGAGATCCAAGATATGTAATAACACTCTGGTATCATAACGACTAAGCTACAAGCTAGGTAATACGTGATAATGCATAACATCGAGCTGAATTTAATACCTCCTATTTTTATGGCTGCTATGCAAGGGGACAACAGTGGTACAGCTTTACAAGAAGAAAAAAAGTTGGAAGAATACAGTTTTCTGCTCTGACCATCTTTTGCTTACTGGTCCACTTTGATAAAGTTGGTTGTCATTTTAAAGTGCTTATAAACTCTCCAAAAGTCATAGAGCTGCATGCAGTTTACCTCCAACTCCAGAACTAGTTCAGCTTTTCCAATTTGCTGGAATGACAGAAAAGATGGACAGAATAGCTTCACCAGTCTGGTGTTTCTCTCTGTTGGAAATCAATGAGAGTCTTTGCATTAGAATCAGTGACCTCTGGATCAGTCTCCAAAGATGGTGCTTTTACAAATCATCCCAAGCAAACTAAATCATGACTCTGGACCAGAACATCACTGAGGTCAGGAGGATTTAAAATTTGGCTTTGCAGTGGAATCTTAGCTCATATCTAATCGTACATCCCATCATAAATATGTTACCTTCATTGGTAAAACATTTGTATTAGTTACTTCTGGAAAAATAAAATTTTCGCCCACCAAGTAGTACTGGTCTTATGATTTTATGCATTATATCAAATTCAGAAAGTGTCATTGTTTTAAGAACCTTTTGTTCTCCTAAATTTGTAATCTTTCATTTTAAGCATCAATGAAAAGTATCACAGCTGAAATACGCTTCTCAGAATGTTCTCATTTTTATATCTCAGAAAATGTTATTGGAAATGTAGTTTTATCAAAACACAAATTTGATCACATATTTTACTTGGAAATATTGCTGAGAATTATCTTGAGCAGAGAAGTAATATGAGCACCTTTTTTGGTTCACTGGCATTTTTTATTTTGCAGCTTCTCTAGAAATCAGATCACTTGAAAGACCATTGTGAAATGGAACCCTCAGCTTTTAAAAAGCAGAACAAATATAACACTGCAAAATAAAATGTTTAATTTGTTAGACAAAATTTTAATCTACATTTTTAACTCTTAGATCTTGCCTAATCTACAAGAAAAACAACAACCAATGGTAAGTTTGCCTTTTTAAATTTTTCCAAACTGGAGAGCTTACAATATCTTATTAGCTTAAACTAATATTTCTACTCATAGTCCAAAGAAGAATAGACCCTAATATGCGAAGAAAAAAATAATCAGAAAATGTTCAGCTTTTTTCCATATTCGTTCGATCACAGTTTCTTGTAGGTGTCACTAGTAAGCAAAGATAAGTGAGCTGGTACAAAATCTTTCCTAGCCATTCATATGATATTTATGTTCATTACATCCTTTTAAAATAATACTAAGTTAATATATATTTATGAAGGCAGTTAATGATACAAATCAACAGAACTTTTTTTTTCCTGAAGGCCGCAAAAGCCTCAGAAATCAGGCAATATGATCCTACTATAACAAGATACTCAGTTACAGTCTTATTTAGTCATTTGTTCAGTTCAGTTTATATAGATAAATCTCTTAAAATAAGGGAGCGCATATTTTTGTAACTCATTCCTAATAAAATGGACCTCACACCTCTTTCATGTTCATTCATATAAGCTAGCTTTCCAAATTCATTTTTAGCTTTGGCACCTGAGAATGAACAGATTGCTTTGTGGTAGAGAGTATTTCTGAAAAACAATGAAAAAATGCACAAGAAGATGCTACTATCAAATTCTGTATATAAAATAGCAACTAGAGGTCTAGAATCTGGAGAGGTTTAGCCAATTATGTTGATTAAAACACCTCTAACAAAACTAGTGTCACTGATGTACACAGATCTTTGCTCCTTTGGGAGCATCTTTCAGAAGAAAAGCATAGCAAGTTAAAACTCCCAATTAATTCTCTTCCTTATATTCATGTTATAAGCTCTCCTACCACTCTGATAGAACTTTGCTAATTATTTCCCACAGTTATCCTACTGTTCCTTATTCAGTCAAACATCTTTTATTGTTTGCTAACGGGGCATTTCCTGCAAGCACATTATAAAAGATCAGACAAAATTATGTATCCTGCACAGAATACTCATCTGATTTGTTACACTGAGCATGAATAAAGTTCAGTGCAAACAAAGATTTTAAAATTGAAATAGCTAAGATGCCATTGGGAAACACTTGGCCATCAGCGGAAAAATTTTAAAAGCCAAAAAAGTATCTATTCATCTTGCAACACACAGACAACATGCAGTTGGAGCAATATGGAATATTTTCTTTCTAATCTTTCAAATCAGATCAGACAGTTCAATGGTTGAATGGTTTGTTCTCTGACTGGACAACAGAAATTTAGATTATCCACTGTGGGAAGGGATTTCTTTCCCCAATTCACCCTGACAAGTCAGTGATGCAAAAACATATTTCCCACATGGGACCAAACAATTTACAGGTAAATTATGCAGAACAGATGAATTATACTCTACTCTCAGTCCTCTCAGTCCCTTACTTTGTATTTATTGCTCTATGTGGATGAAAGCTGAACAGAAACAATTGTTTGGAATTATAGTAAATCTGCTTCTTAGTATGACAATATGCAATAGTTGTTTTTATGACTTCCATATGATTTGGAGGTGAATATCAGCTTTAGTTATAGCATTTATACATTACTTTAATACACAAGAAGGAGTAACTTCTAACAGTGGAAGAATTTGACTGAATCACTTAAGGCCCAAACTCCAGCTGATCATAGCACTGGGCAGTACACTTTGTAGTCATACCCAAAAAGTAAATTATCAAGTGACTCTATAAATATCACATCTATAAAGATCGTTTCAACAATTGGTGCCACCTTAGGGTTTTACCTGGAAATGTTGTAGCATGGTGGCTTAAAAAACCACTTAGGGCAGAATACATTTCATTACTGGTTTTATAAAAAGTTTAAATAAAAATATTGCGGCTTTCTGTTTAAACATCTCATGCAGAGCAGTGAAACCAAAGATAACAATATCGAATTCCTGGTGAGAGGCAGGAAGTGAAAAATCAACACTAAATAGAATTGGGAGAAAACTGGTTTTATTGTCCAGACAGACACAAAATGTAAACAAATAGTTTAAATAGTGGAAAACATATCGGGTAGTAGAACATGTTTTTAATGGATACTTTTCTGTACTGATTAACACAATTATCTTTTAACATACTCTTTTTCTAGTGTTTATTTTTACAACCATTAACATCTCAGGGTTTTCAAATGTCAGTTTTGTATTGTGGAAGGTGATGGAGCTGATGCAGTCCCATAAAGATTTTACCTCCTGATCTTTAGAACAGTAATTTTATTGTTTAGGCAAACCTTAAAGTGAAGCCTTGGCATTAGAGAGTAGTACAGATCTATCCCATCCCTGAAAGCTGGTGCCTGGAGGTACACATTCCTTGCTAACTAGTTGAAAGTTATGTGAAATTAGTCACCTTTGCTAAATAACATTCACAAAACAAAGCACCCTATTTTTTCAAATGCCCGTGCCATAGTGTTTAGAAAAGAATAAGATCTCAGGGGTTCTTCATGAGTCAGCAGTGAGAAGACAAACTGGCACAGAAAACTTGTCCTCTTTCCTAAAAATGCTTTATTTACAGTTTCTGTAGCACACAAACTTAGTTTCAGTGGATTTCAGTAGAAGTTTAATCAGTGAGTATGGCAGTTCTGACAGAATATTTCTTGACAGGAAATGCCAGTTAATCAGGACTGAAGTTTGTTAGTATTAGGGATGCTCATCACTAGATTTAGACATGTGGTCTAACCTAACATATTTGTCCTTACATCTTCCTACCCTGTGCTTCCTACCCTGGGTTTTGGAGCCTGTCTCTTTCTGATGCAGTTGATTTTTACACAGTGAAACAGCTTCATCAGAAGGGAGTGAAAAAGTTACACTGTGGTATAACCAAGTGCTCATCATCTTGCCCCAGCTGTCAGGGAGGCAGAGAATGGCTCAATCCCTCTTTGAAACAGGCAAAGTAGAAGACATACCTTTTACTTTTGAGGTGAGTGCTTTCAAGTAGTTTGAAACCTTCAGCTCTACAGTTTTAATGAAAGACTCCAGCATGCCTAAGGCTCTTCTTCATGCAGAAATTGCACCTTTTCCATTCCTCAGCAGAGGCTGATACCTCTTTATTTGCCCATGCTTGTTTCTGCACTTACCGCTCTGCCACCAGACTGATAAGCAGTCAAACTCTTAATACACCAATCTTCCCCTTCCTACCTGCTCCCAAACAACCTCATCTAACATGCTTATGTATTAGGCAGCTTTTATTTCATTCCGAAGCTATGCAGTGTCACTCCAGAACAATGAATCTCTCCTGGAACTAGGAGTGCTGGGGTCTGCTATGCATTGTTGTCTCACCTAGTTGTTATCTCTACAAAACAGCTGTGCTATGAAAGCAGGACCTTGTTCAGGCACTAAACTAGTAAGCTCCTGTCTGCCCCACAGGGCTACTCTGCACCCTCCATATTATCTTACTCTATTTTAACCCAGACAACCCTGATTCAATCTCAGCAGATACCAGGTCAACTCTTGGCTCTGCTCAAACTTCTCGCATTTTCTTCAGTAATTACTCCATATGTGACTAAATTTTTATTCTAAAAATGAATATAATAAATAATCCTTTATATATACAAGTTTTTGATGCTTTTCACTAGGTACAAGCAATGAGGGGCAGACATGGAGCTCATCTGGGCTCTTTGTTTCAAATAGGAAAGTCAAGCAGAAGGTACGGAAATGCTCTTCTTTTTAGTGTCTGCTACTGCAAGAAAATGGATGGAGAGCAGGTTGTTCCTGATGCTAATGAACTCAAGAAGATTGGAATAATCTACACTAATAAGTTTTAGTGTTCCCAGGAATGCTTCCCTGCATTAAAATGATATCCCTCATGCACTTGAAATGCTAAATTCTTCTGTGACACAAATCTATCCTCATCCTGCTAGCATTTTCCCTTCACAATTTCCTTTGTTTGAAGTCAGAACACACCAGGGGCTGTCCCCAACAGGAAATGTATTTTGGAAGCTAAGACAGACTCCACTAGCAGAAATACAGGTGATTCCGTGCCTATTGGCCTCACTGCTGTGCAAAACTCCTAGTCTTTATTAGGACACATGTAGCTATATTTACTGACAACAAGGGTGATAGTGCTTTAAATATATACATATTAAATGATCTGTGGCTTATTTATGAAATTTTGGTACCACCTTTACATTCCTAGTGAATACAGTAGGGGTATAATCTGTGGTGTTTTAGTAACCCTTTGGATCACAAAAAATGTATATTCTGGTTATCAAAACAACACAGTGTTGGATATGTTGGAAACGACGGATATTTCTTTCCTTCAACAAGGATAGAACAAATGAACTTTTTCACATGAATCTTCAGTCTTTTACATGTTTAAACAGGTCAAGTTGAATTCTTTTAGTATATAATATTGACATTTTCTACTGATAAAAGCCAAGAAAACAGATAGAAATCTGCCAGAAACACCATCTTACAAGGTAAAAAAACCTAATTATCAAGGTACAATTAATTCTAAAGTGAAGCTGCCTCCAACCACATCACTATGAACTATAAAAGGGAAAATAATTGTTATGCAAAAATCAGAGACAGAACCAGGCACTTGTCTTGTGTGTTGATTGAGATATAGGAAGGGAGAATAGAAAGGAATAAGTCCAAGACTTAAGACCTCCCAGAAAATCTTGCTTCCCACCTACAATAAGTTCTGAGCAAAGAGCAATGCACATTTCTTCATCTGTCATAAAAACACAGAATCATAGAATAACTTTGATTGGAAGGAACCTGTGAAATCACCTGATAGAATCCCTCAATGAAAGCAGGGGCAACTTGAATGAGATTGCTCAGGGCCTTGTCCAGCCAACTTTTGGATATTTGCAACGATGGAGATTTCAGAACCTCACTGGACAATGATTCAAATAAATATTTGACCACCCTCATAGTGATTTTTTTTCTTCTCAGTATCTAACTGTAGTTTCCCTTGTTGCAACTTGTGTCCACTGCCTCTCATCCTTTCACTGTGCACCTCTGAGAAGAGTTTGGCTCCATCATGTCTCACACTCTCCCATTTGAAGATAGCAAGAAGATCTGCCTTGAGCCTTTTCTTCCTAACATTGAACAAACCCAGCTCTCTCAGCCCCTTCATGTATGTCATGTGCTCCAGCCCCCTAATCATCCCCTGCACTTGCTCCAGTATTTTGGTGCTTTTTTTTTTTTTTTTTTGTACTGAGAAGCTCTAAAGAAAATCACATAATCAGAGAATGGCTGAGGTTGTAAGCCACCTCTGGAGATGGTCTACCCTGCTCAAACCCCCTGCTCAGAGCAAGGTCACTTAGACCAGGGTTCTCAGGCCATGTCCAGTCAGGGTTTGAATAACTCCGAGGATGGAGACGCCACAACCTTTCTTGGCAACCTGTTCTAGTGTTTGATCATCCACGTAGTAAAGAAGTTTTTTCTTATGTTTAAATGGAATTTCTTGTATTTTAATTTGTGTCAACTGCCTCTTTACCTTTCATTGAACACTACTGAGAAGAATGTCTCTCCATCTTCTTTACCACCCCTCATCGGGTACTCATACACATTGATCAGATCCATCAGAGCCTTCTCTTCTCCAGTCTAAACAATCCCATCTCTCTCAATGTCTCTTCATATATCAGGTGCTCCATCCAGTCCCTTAAACATCTTTAAAGCCCTTCTCTGGACTCTTTCCAGTATGCCCATGTCACTTTTGTAGTGGGGAGCCCAGAAGTGGACCCAGAACTCCAACTGTGTTTTACCAGTGCTTAGTAGAGGGGAAAGATCACTTTCCTTTACTTGCTGGTGATGCTCTTCCTAATGCAGCCCAAGATGCTGTTGGCTGCCTTTGCCGCAAGGGCGCATTGCTGGCTTATGGTCAACTTGTTGTCCACTAGGACCCTCAGGGCCTTTTCTGCAAAGCTGCTTTCCAGTCTGTCTGCCCCCAGACTGTGCTGTTGTATGAGGTTATTCCTCCCCAGCTGCAGGACTTGGCATTTCCTGTTGTTGAATTTCATGAGATTCATGCCAGCCCATTTCTCCAGCCTGTTTGAGGTTCCTCTGAAGTGCAGACCTGCCCTCCCGTGCATTGATCATTTCCCCCACTTCGATATAATGCATGAATGTTCTGAAGGTACATATCAAGCAATCTGCAAATACTGTAAGCAGCTACTCCCTTTCTTGGAAGTCTGTAGTTTGATATTGTCTTTAGCTACCAAGGGCCAGAGGCAACACAGGTGGGTCATAACTTAACATTAAGTGGGTCATAAAGAAGTGTAGGTCTTAATCACTTTTGCCACTTCCCTCTTTAACTCTAAAGTTCCTCAAGAGATCAGCATGAGAAATTTTGCCCCTGCACATGCCAATAATGTTCCAGTGCTGACAGGCAGAGATTGCAGACTCAGCACCCAAGCTTGATCAGTATCTACAAGCTACGTGCTCCTCTGCCATGTCCCTTGTAGGACTTGATCCAACACCATCTTCCGGAGAAGGCTCCCTACAGATACCTTTAGTACAATCACTTTACATGAGCATGTCAGAAGAAGACAATGATGTTACCTACCTTGCCTGTATAATAACCCCAGGGACAGGCCAGTCACCTCTGAGAAAAGGGTCTGGAGGTCTGCATTCACATTACCCATAAAGGCTCAAGTCCATCTCAAGCTGAGTGTTATGTCAAACCTCACCTATTATGCAGAAACAAACATTCAAGAGTCATTGATCTGGAAAAAAAAAAAAGTGATTTCCTGTTTGCCAAAGAAAATGAGATTGTGAAAGTCATTATGGAAAAAAATGAAGCTTCTAAACCCAGGCTAACCAGGAAGGCTCTACTGACTGAAGTATTGCACAGGACAGGTACAGCATGAAGTCTGGCTGTAGGCTAAAGAAAGGTGACTACTCTATGCTGCTACTTCAGACTGTAGAGAATGTGTGTTGAATTCCTTAGCACAGGATTCTCTGTGGAAGGAGGAAAATAGTATTTGTGTGTCAGTGGACATAAAAAGAACAACCACACAAAAAACATTGTTCTTTACACTGCTCAGATCTAATTGTGGTGGAGGAATGTGGTTTTCTAAGTCAGCAGGAAGAGTCATCAAAGAAGAATCCCTGGTTATGAAACCAGTAGGACATGATAAAAAAAATCTAAAATAATCAGCTCAGATTTTTGTCTGTATTGAACCTGGTGATTTTCTTAGTGTTTTCTAATACCCTTGCAACCAGAATCTCTGAACAGTACATGCAGTGTCACAGTTAGCATAACAAGGAGAAAGAACCAAATACTGAAAAGTATTATTAGCAGACATACAGGGGAAAAAAAGACTGAAGAAACAATGATCATAGACAGTGGAATGTAGATCCACACATATGACTTGTATATGCATATTAGGTTGATTTTTATATCCCCAACTCATACCTAAGACCCAGAAAAGAAAAAAAGTTATAATAGGTCTTAAGGGTTTTAAGTCTGGAGCACCTGCAGTACCTACATGAAGACAACAAGTAAGCCCAGAAATTCACTGAAGTTGTTAAATAAATTATTTAATCACCATTTACAGGTCAGTCAGTCATCTGTGAAAAAAAAAGAAAACGAAAAAGAAAAAGAAGCAGTGCATGGCAAAAGGCAAGGAAATGAAAAATAGCAGAATTGAAGTGTCACTCTCCCATGCTACAGGGACCAGGCAATTCATTTCACTCTTAGAAAAAGAGGGGTTCAAAGGTCAGACGGTATTAAACCTGAACACTAATGATCTTACTGCTTATTCCAAAGGGTCCGATGACTGGGCAAGAGGCCAGGGCATCTTAGCCAGTAAAATATCTCAATTAGCTGCAAACTCTTTGCCAAGTTACTCAGACACATAATATGGTTCCCCTTAATTTCTTCTTGATCTCATTCAGTCAAATACCTTTTGGAATTCAACAAATGGGACTAGACAGAGACAACTGGAGGCAAGCAATGATGGTAGACAATTTTTCTTTTCTAAGGAGGAAAGAGGGTTTTTCCTCTATGTAGGAGTATAGACTTCCACAAGGTGCTGATCACAAATATAGAATTTGAATTTAGACACCTTTTAAAAGGTTATAAATTTTGTTTTACTGTAGGTCAAAAACCCCCAAATCTTTGAATCTGATGCATCTAACTGTATCTGTTACCCTGGACCTTGATTGTTCAAATCCTGGGTCCGTTTGATTACTAAAAAGCCCAGTTCCTTCCACATCACCACAACGTAACCCGAACTTGATTTTTTTATATTGTATATCACACTGTAGCTACAAAGTTAGTCTCTTTTATACTCATCTTCTCTCTCTCTCTCTTTAGTTCTAACACAGCTATCTGTCTGACTCTGTCTTCATGAAACATTTTGGATTTACTAAAACAGAATACTTCGGCAAAAAAAAATATTCTTCCAGCTCTAATGAACTGATATCCTGTGTACAGAAGTTCTCAGTTATTGCAGGGTTTTGCTTTATGCTATGGACGTTTACAGAAGAGACTGCTAGTGTACAGAGAGAAACTCAACATTGTTGATCAGAAGAACTTTTTTAACATTTAACTACACATGAGGTCTCTCAGGATCTTGGTTTTTTGCTTTCCACCCTGTCAAGAGACCGACATTGGACAGTTCAATCTCTGTAACTAACAGGGCTTGATTAATTTTAAACATTTATATTGCACCAGATATCTATAGCTTTTTGTAGTAACTGAAATGCAAATGATGATCTTGACCCAAAGGATGTACACTCAATATCATGAAGCCTACCATCTGACCCTGATATCCCTGGAAAGGATGGTGACAACATAACACTTTGACACCACTGCATTCACTGTCAAGAAAGCTAAAGACTAAGCAGGGATACAAGATTGGACAAGAGGATCTCAGGATGTCATAGGATTCATACTTTCACTTAAAGGAGGAATGACACAGAGAGACCATCCACGTTTGCTCTTTGTTTTCTGATCTATCTTTCAGAAAACACCGGTGACATTTTTAGCTGTCTTGTTCCAGTGCTTAGCTCTCTATATAGTTACAAAAGCCTGTTTACTGTTTAATCCAACTCTTGCTCACTAACAGGCTGATTATTTCTTCTGTTTTTCTTGGGAATATGAAACTAACTGATCATCAGTCTTATTATAACAACATTTGAATCCTCTCTAATTTATTTATGTTTTAAAGTATGGGGAAGAATATTTTTGTTTGGATGACAGAAATGCAACACAACATTATTTGTTTTGTTTTAGATTCTTTAACGGTTTATAATCTTTTAAGACATATTTATACGAATTTTTCAAATGTGAAAGTAATTTTAGAAAATGTTAATGTAACTATTTCAGCATTTCCTAAGCAGAATATTTAATCCAGAAAATGATGAAACAAAATGCTTCAGCATTTTCCCCATTGTCAAAATTCTTTGCTGAATTCGAGTGAAATTTTCAGATCACATTGGTCTCCACAAAACTATTTTTATACATGTACTGTTCATCCTTCTCCTGCATATCTTCCTAGTTTGCCTTGTATAACTGATGATTATCTTTAAGTACTTTCTTAGATCGGCTTTACACATATCTTGTAACAATTTATTATAAGCCATATTTTTCAAATTTCCTCATAGGATATCAAAAGGGAGTGTCAAAAGCCTTACTAAAGTCATGGTATCTCATGTCTCTAACTTCTTCATCCAATGGGTCACTCCCCTTCAAAGAAGGAAATTAAACTAATCTAACATGATATGCTCTTAACAAATTTGTCTGCTGTTTCCCCTTGTCTTTAAGCATTTACAAATTGATTGTTTAATTACATGTTTCAGTATCTTGCTAGTTAGTATCATTAGGCTGACTGTGCTGTAATTCTCAGGTGTTTATTCCTTTTTACCTATAAGACCTAAACTTGTTTTCTTCAGTCCTCTTGAGTGTTACCTGCATTGAAATTCAGTCCTCATTCACAGACCTTGCTGAAGGATTTCAGATCATTTAAATGGAGCTTTGGTAATCTTCTTTGTTACATGGAAAGCTATACTGGATAGTCATAGTCCTTCTGTGTGTTGAGAAAATGGCTTGTCTGGCCTTTGGGTAGGTGGTACAAAATATGTTTTTGATGTAGTTTTGCTTATTTATTTGAAGGGAACCCTTGGACTGTATTTGCTCTTTTTGAAACTGAAGGCAAAGTATCATGGAGGCCATCTGTAGATTAGCCTTAATTTCAGCACCAGCCTTTTTGTATGCATGACCTCACTTGCGCTTTTTTTGTCTTTTTTGTTTATGGACAAAGAATTTTTTTAATTGACTCTTATGTTCTGTATAATAACTAATTCTTTTTATTGTTGCATTTCCTCTGTGCCAAGTCTTCACTTTTCCCTAAATGATAATTTCATTTTTTTATTTGGTTGTGAGGATGTGGAGCATTCTCTTAAAAGATTTTTCTCAATTTGGAGGCAACTTACAGATTTTTTTTGTGTGTGTCTGTGTCTATCTCTTATTTAAAGGAATCTTTATTGAATTTGTCCTCTGCATTTGTCCCTAAATTCACCTGCCTCTTAACTAATTATTCCTTTAACTTCTCAAAATGAACTCTTTGAAGTAATAAAAATATTCTTTGTCATAGACCTACTTTTGTTTATCCATTCATTTAATTTAAATACACTAATTTTTATATCTGAGGATATTTCTCATGAGTTTCTTTTCTATAAAGGCCTTGCTACTTGATTAAAATTAACTCTAAAACAGTATCTTCTTGTTATCACTCCTTGACTACTGAGCAAAGAAGTAGGATTTTTTCCCTAGCCTATATCTAGTGATAAAAGTCCCCTATAGTAATAAAAGCATGTTTATTTAAAAGTTTTTTATCTATAATCAGCACAGTCATATAGACTTGCCTCTTCCTGACATCTAGGTTTCTCATCCTTTTCCTTCTTACTAATTACAAGCTGTACAGTACGTAGCAAGAAACAAACAGCTTGCCAACCCCCCTGACCTCTCTTTTCTTTCCCAATCCCTCCAATTTTTGCATTTCTCTGTGCATGTGTGGCCAGCGGCAGGTCTGTCTTGGAGTCAGCTGGCATTGGCTCTATCGGACATAGGGGAAGCTTCTAGCAGCTTCTCACAGAAGCACGTGCATGTGCATGTGAAATGCATACACACACGTACATGCTCACACACATCTTTCTTTCCAAATACACACGTAAGTGTGTGAGGTGATCACTTATAATGGGATTGTTCCCCTCCCTGCAGGAAAGTTTCTCCTCAAAATCACTGGAGCTACACTGAAGTTGAACATGCAGTGGGAGAAAAGAGCTGAGACCTTTTTGGGTCTCTTGAGTACGCCTTCCACATGGGCTAGTACTCACCAACTGGTTACATAAATGCAGGGAAAACTTTTTGAAGTAGACATAAATGAAAACTATGACATTGATATCAAGATCTTCATTCCATTTTCATCTGGACCCTCACCTCCATTTGCTAAAGAAATGCAAGGCTATTGAGATGTAGAGTTTGGGTTTGGTGGGGCTGGTATTTAGAATAAGGTGGACGTGTGACTGGAACTGCAATTCCCTTTGAAAACTAACTTCTACTCAGAGCTCGTTTACGGTGCTGAAAAACATTATTTCCTTTCAAGAAGGTTCATCTGTAGACCAAAAATGTTATTATTATAAACAGTATTGCTTGTTACTAAGTAGAGTTAAAAAACCATACACAGTAACCAGTGTTCATAAAGGAGTCCATACTAGGTAAATCTGTAAGAGTTGAGCAGTGTCTTGACTTGTCTCAGCTTCAGAGTGATTTCATTCACTAAGTGGGCCGTTATAAGTACATATAATGTACTTATTTTAGTTTATTTAGTCCCAAAGTGTATAGAGAGATGAAAAAAGGCAGACTGCTTTATAATACAAAATGCACATTACTGTTTCTAGCCAGCATGCATTATAAGATGTTTTAAAATATTTTGCAATTGTTTTATGTCTTTCCATTCCCAGGCTATGCCTTCAATTAGGTTTATGTAAGTAAATGAAATTATATTAGTGCTGAAGTAGTAAGGACTATATTTGAAGCCAAGTCTTTTCTTGGCCTTTGAAGCTATGTGTGTACAAAACTGTTCCTTCATGTGCATATGGCTACAGATTTGACTGACTCCAACACCTGCACAAACATGTGGTATTATATGTGTGGATTATCTTAGTGAGTGTTTGAATGCCAGATCTCCCACTCATGTACTGGTGGTGTTTAATAGCAGGTCAAGTGTGGGTGCAAGTGTTTGCACTGCTGGATATGGGAAGGTATATTTGTTAGTGCAACTTTGCAAGTACATAAAGGAACTGACAGGTTGAAAATCAGGTCCATGGAGCTGAATAACAATGGTTGCATTGCTACGGACATCTCAGCTCACTGTGGAACTCTCCAACACACCTTGATTCATTGTATATCTACACCTAAAATTATCTTGCCTGTGTCAAATTTGAGTTCCGGGAAGTCACAGTCTAGGTCCCTGGAAGGCTAGGCAGTGAACAGGAGCAGTTTCCTACATCGACCCCCCAGATGCCTTCTGCATTAACAAGATTCATGCTGGAAACCATATGTAGGAAAAAAAACCCAAACAACAAACCAACCAAAAAAAAAACCCCCAACCAAAACCACATGTTTTTCTTCAGCTCTTCACCTGCCTCACACACCTTCATGAATTCCCTGATTTGCTTCCAGAAAGTTTCCAGAGCTTATCTTTGTCTGCCTTTTCCTCTCTTCAGTGGTTTGTGATTTTCTGTCCTCATTTAGCTGCTTGGAACTATTTTTAACAATGTAGAGAGCAATTGTAAAAAAGAGACAAGTTTTTCCAAAGGAAAAAAACACCTGCAGATTAGAAGCGGCTACTGGCCAGAGTTATATTTCAAAACTGTATTTAATAATAAGGATTGAGCTAGCGGTAACTTGAGATTTCAGCGAAGGCACCTTTAAAATGGAAGTGTTGATCAGATGTGTAAGTCAAGACACACTGAAGTGTATTGTCAGACTCAGTATGCAGTGTTTGGAGAAGGTTAACAAAAGAAACTCAATTGCTATAAGACTAAGTGAATAATAAATTGAAATACCATGATTCCCTTACAAATAAGGGAATTAAGGAAAGAGAGACTATAACAGAAACTTACCCTGATTGACGATGGCGAGCTTAGGAGGTATAGGTCACATCCTTGTAGACACAGGCAATGACAGTACTAATGAAAGTTTCTGTGTTTGGAAAGCAATCTAGAAACAAATTTACTGAATGGAAAACACAGTACTCTAAGACACAATTATACCACTTGTCTTAAGCCTACTCTGGCTTCTGAAAACACCTAACACATTAGGAACCTGCTTGGAAAACATCATCTACCATAACACTGAGTTTGCACTGCTGGCTTATCTCACTTGCACTGACAGCTTTTTGCTGGCCTGTCCTCACTGGAGTCACGGTGATCGCACCACTTTGTATGGCAGGAGGTGTCTCCTTGCCCAGTGTTGATGGAGTAGTTAAGGTCCCTTTAGGTCTGCCATATAGTCATTCAGAAAACCTCCTTTTCTAAACCCACTTACTCCCTTTTTTTTAAATTTTCTTTGTGTGAGTGCACTCTGCACGTTCTGTACTAACTCCTATCTTCCCTGTTGAAGGACTAATATGCCCTGAAGTACGATATCAAATGCTAGGTAAGCCCAGCCTACAGCATTTCTTCACCTGTGGAGGGGAAAGCAGGTATCTTTCTTGGAGCAGTGGGTATAGGACTAAACAGCTCTCCAAGGGGATGAGAAAGGTCATTGCGCAAAGTGACAGAAGGCATCTGTGACTCTCAGCAAGTGTGTTTTATTTTTTATTAAAGTATTTTTTATTTAAAAATATTTTGTTAGCTTATAGTTTAGTTATTTTCTGTGTGATTTCCCACTTGGAAATAATTCATAGGATTGCAAATAATTCACTGAAATACAAATACATCCCAAATCTTACAACTTCTCCATGTTGTTTAAGCAAATTGCTTTAATGAAAACTCTTATCAGTGTCATAATTACATTTTTTACAGCTTAAAATACACGTAAATTAGATTGCTGTAATAATTTGTTCCAGACAGAAAATTAAAGGTCTGTAAATAATTAACTCAAAAGTGAGCTACTTAACATATTTAGTATTAAGCCAGTAGGAGAGAAAATATATTTATACACATCTATCAAAAGAAGTCAAGCACCTTTTTGACTGAGTGACAGTCAAACATGTACAATTTGGTCACAAGTTTTCTGAACCTGTATCTAAGTGAATTTTCAGCAAATGCATTTTAAACTTCTAATGCTGAAGGCAATTTATCATGCATACCTGAAGAGTGTTGATTTTGTAAGAAAGACTTGCATCTTCCTGTTGAATTAACTCTAAATCTGGTACTTATTGAACATGAAAGGCTTTCTGCCAAACCTCATCCGATCTGATGACATCAGCAGACGTGACAAATCCCATAACTGTACCATCTCCATCCCTCTTCTATATTTTTATATGAAACTGTAATAAGCAATGGCAACACGCTTTTTGTTTGAGCCAGTTTTAACACTTGAACTTTAAATAACTAAGAAGGCAGGAATTTTTGTTTGGTTTCAAACTCATGATCTCTTTACTATTCCTTTGCTTCCTAACTTGTAAAGTATGAAGCAGATGTGTATTAATGAGACTACTTCTTCTTAGAACAAGTTAAGAACTGGCTTCCAAAAGTTATGATCTGCTTTGATTTCTTGTCTAGACATATTTTTAAATTGGAAAAGAGAAAAGGAATGTTTATTGTTTTTTATAGTATGTCAATGTTTTGATTAATGCTGTATTAAATTAAAAAAACAGGAACCCACCTACTTGACACAAGCAAAGTTGTGTTCTGCAATACAAGGATTTTATCTCTCATTGCAACAATCTGATATTCATGTGAGGTTCACACACTGCTGACTGACCATGATCCTGTCAGAGATCTGTCCTGGTGAAACTAATCAGAAGGGAGTGGCTGATATTTTTGTCAAAGTACACACAAAAAAAGCTGCTGCCTCAAGGTTGTTAACAATCTCCCTTGCATGGAAGAAGAATTTTACTGGAGAAAATTTGATATCCAGATTTCTCCTGAAAATTTTTTCCATATGCAGTGCCTCTCAAGTAATTTCCATTGTGTTTCTTCACATATAGAAAGGAGTTCAGTTCAGGCTGTTTTCCTGGACATGGTGTTTTGCTTCAACCGATACTTGAAAAACCAAACAAGAAAAATGCAGTGAAGCATGATGAGAAAAATCTCCAAAGATTTAGAACATGGATTCCAAAAGTATGGTCCAGATGTAAATTGTCACAGACATATAGACCTTAATGGAATTACACTGATACATGCCAGCTGAAGGTCTAACCCAGAATGTTCATAGGAATACTCGAATGTGTGAAACTGGGCGTACAATTGAGTATAAATTAACTTTCTTGGACAAACCAGATCACATTCATTTGGAAAGGAGCCCCCACTAGTTGGCATTGATTTTAAAAGCATTTTCTGAGCACCTTTTATAGGGCCTGATTCAAACCCAATGAAGTCAGTGGAACAGCTCCCCTTAATGGGGCTTGGAATCAGGCGCATCATGAAAACTGTTTCACCATATGTTTCAACAACGTTTAAGCTCACTCATCCCGTTTGAAGAATTCTTTATTCGGCTACTCACAGCTTGAGATTCTCAGTTCTTTGGACATTTTTCGTTAAATCTGTTCTTGTTTGGAAGGAGCTGGAATGGGAAGAATTCAGTGAACTTTTTAGTCTAGGAAAAATAGTAAGCATTCTGGGGTTGGCTTGAGTTATGAAGGAATGACCTTTTTTTAATGCTAATTTAATTATGATTGCCCAAACTTTGATAAAAAATATAATATTATGGGTGTGCCAGAGATAGAGAAAAATTTGAAAATATTTCTTTCCAAATTTATTTCATTTTGAAAGGAGGAACAAAATAGAATCCAGACCCTACATTTTGCAAGGTCACGGAAGATCATGTAAGATCATTTTTGGTCTTCATGGTAGCGGTATTGATGAGCCACATCTATTACAGGATGATTATCCTTCAAAATTACAATAATGCACCACTAGAAATATGGTTTTCATTATTCTTAATACTCTTACTGCAATAGTGACAGCCATTTGGGGGACTATTCCAACAAGATCAGTATGATCTTGTAAGGAAGCAGATAACCTTGTATGTAAACTTTCTAAGCATCATCCCATCTTTAACAGCTTAAAATCTCCTGTGAACTAATGAACCTCTAAAAAGAAAAACTGGTTATTATTAGAAAGAGCAAATATGAACGGAAAATAAAAAAAACGTGTGTACAAAATTCATGTCTGGAATTCATTTTTCTGTGTTACAAGGCATTAGTTAGTCTAAACCTAAAAATAAAGACAAGCTGAAAAGAATCCTAATAGTGTGGTTTCTTTTGAACTACAAATTGACACAGACATTTTATGGGGGGAAAAAAAAAAGTGAGGCAAGCCATCTACCAGTGTGAAACAGTGAACGTATGCTGCAAGTCATATATGAATTCCCTTACATTGGCGATAACTTCCATATTCAGTAGAGGCGGATTGAAAATGCAGTTGATTCATGTTAGTTTTTGCTGTCAGATCATTGCAATTTCAAAGGCATGTCCATGGAGTTATGCACAAGGAATATCTTACTGTGAAATGGGGAACAGGGCCTGTGGTAATAAAAATATTTACACCCTCACACACAAACACTTTCTTAAAAAAAACAGATAAGCTCCCCCCATCCCCTACTGCAACAGCCAGTTGAATAATAACAAAAAAAAGAAAAAACAGTGTGGTTAAGGAAAGTTTTGCACCTATTGGCTAGTCTCCTAGGGTTTAAGGGTTTTATCTTCCTTTATTTAGAAAAAAAAGTTTAAATACAATTTTTAAAACAAATAATGTTTGTACTGTGTTATCATCTTATATTCTGGACTGGGGAAAACAGCATAGATTTCTGGATAATGGTACTTTCTTCAATCTATTTTGTCTGTCAAGGAACCTTCAAGGTTCTTCACAAAAATATTTAAACATCTAACCATATTGCCATGGAAGGAAGTATTTGCATCGGAACACAAATGTTTAATTGTGTTACTTTATGTAAATATGCATGTGATTGATAGGATTTCTAATGGGCATTCATAATCTCTTAGATACCTTCTTCCTCCATAGCCTACAGCTGCATTAGCACACTACCTTCCCGAGGCAGCTATGTCCCTGTTTCCCTTTGGGAAGTCACCATTTTCAGCTGCACCACATTTTTGAAAGCCCTATAAAGTGTTTTGGGAAAATCAAATTAATTAGTTTAAGCAACAGGTCTTTGCTAACCCCACTCATTTGGTTAAAATGGATTAGGAAGCAAACTGTGTCTGAAAATGAGGGGTTGATAACTTCCAGCAGAGAGTGGTCATGAGCATTAGGGGTGGTACCTGTCTCAGTCCTTACGTAGAAGCCAGCAGAAGCTGTGTGAGTACAGCCTAACTCTCTTAACAAATGCGCCCAAAGGTGTCCTCCCGACATAGATGAAACTAAATGAACACTTACATCTAGTGGGAAAGCACATAACTAAAGGGAGAAGTTGGTAGATATTAGCCTATTGTCTTGGTCTGTTTTATGTTGCAGTTAGAAGTCAACTTGATATGATACAGCCCAGCATAAGCACATATGGAATGAAATGTGACATGCAATAAACAAAGTATTTTAAATGAGACTTTTTATATCCCTTAAGAAATAGAAGAAACAGTCACACGCTGCTCGTTAGCTTGTAAAAGTAGACACAATGGCTTGTTTTGTAGGAAATTTCAATTCATGCCCATAAATCAAATAACAACGTAAGCTGTTCTGATTCTAGTTTGTGGGAAAATGTTTAATTGCTTATTTATTTGATTTGTTTTACTAAAATTTATTCTTATAAGTTGTATTCTTACATCTCGTGTCTGCGAAGAGATGTTTCTTAAAGGCATTTTTCAGAATGACTTGGTATCGGTCCAGTGCTCTGATGTCACTGGAACAAAAACAGGACTCTCTGTCTGGATTTATTAGAAGGGGGAAAGGCTCTTTTTAGTTTTCTCTGTTTTATTGCATCTTTCTTGACATTAAACTCCAATACTCAGTACAGCCTATGCCAGATGTAAAGCCTTTCTTTAAAATACCATGCCAATTACTGACACATAATGTCATATAAATTATTGTAAACTATTAGATAAAATGCACTGATAAAAACAGGCCCATTAAATACTTGCTCCTCAATTTCATTTCTCCTTTTAAACAACCACATTAAAATTATGAAAGGTAATATATTTATTACATATAGCATATGTTTGCACAGTAAAATAACAAAATGTAAACTTAACTCTCCTTATTACTGGTTGTCAAATAAATTTTCTGATAAAGACAGACTTTTAGCAGCTCCTGTAGGCTTTATTACAAGATTACACGCTTTCTCTCTAGTATGGTTGCAAGATAAAGGACAGATGTCACAGATCTCTTCCCAAAACAACAATTTCTTCTTTTCCTAAATGACTTATTTTTATCTGTAAGCTGTAAAACTCCAACACAAACTTGTAAACTACATCCCTGGCTTCAGTGCTTCACGATAAGCATCGTATATCTCATTCTGTTAGGTAACATTAATGCATTATATTATCCCCTGTCATAGTGCTGTTAGAGATTGCTTTTGCACATATTGGAGAACAAAGCCTTATTTCCTGTCTTCTGTACTTAGGGCTAAAATGTCCACGTTACTTAGTTTACAAACATTTAGACTCAATGCTCAAATATAGTATGAGAGTAATTACGCGTATTCACCCATAGTGGCAATCATAAAACCTGATATTCAAGTAAGGCTTTATATACTTAATTCTTCTGTTCAAGCTCAAAATACTTTTATGGTTGTTAGAGAAACAAAACAAAACAATTATTTTTAAGTAGGCCTCTCCAAAGCATAGTTTGTTTCTATTTGTAAATCCATTATTTCAATAATCCTCAGTATAAATAACAAATATCTTCATATAGTTAACATCAGGCAAAAGATCGCTTGGGATCTCAGACATTAGAGAGAGAA
Source organism: Ciconia boyciana (assembly GCF_034638445.1). Taxonomy (NCBI): domain Eukaryota; kingdom Metazoa; phylum Chordata; class Aves; order Ciconiiformes; family Ciconiidae; genus Ciconia; species Ciconia boyciana. Next base: position 58,169,147 of record NC_132936.1, read on the forward strand.
ATATACTTTAGCCAGTCAAACTAGGTATAGAAACTCTTGGCTTAATTACAGAAGGGTTTGGGGTTTTTTTTGAGATTTCTGAAACAATCTTTCTGAATGAGCATGCACAAAATATGGATATATCTTTGGGTAAATATCTGTTATAGGTTCTTTTAACGTCTAAACACTTCTGCACAACCAGGAATTAGATCACGATGAATGCCAGGCAATTAAAAAAAAAAGTAGGTAAATCATCACAACAAAAATCTTCATGATAATAAGTAATCTATTTGTTAGCTTTTTGGAAATTTTGAAATTTTTTTGAATTGTTAGCAAGCCATACAGCACAGTTTCTCCACCATGCGTGATTACATTGGCAGATCTAATTTTGAGCCATATGTCATACTCCGGGCACTGTAATTTCGGTGGTTCACTCAAGCCAATAGTTAAGAGCATGACTTTGTAGTTTAACTGTGCTCAAAGAGTTTGCTTTAGAGCTCTCTGAAGAGTGTGAGAGAGTTAGTTGCTCTGGTGAATTTTTTGCTACTGTTTAGACAGTAAGTTTGAGCACATATAATAGATAATGTTCCTATAGCTACTGGGGTGAAAGATATTGCAAGTAAATGGAGGACAACAAAGCCTGGTAAGAGATGTGATAACCTGTAGTTTAATCAGATTAGGAATACCTGAAAGCATCTGTATGAATCACTGTTTCACATTAGTTTCCCAAATTCTTACACAACAACAAATAAGGCATTAGCATGTAAGAACATTTAAGAGGAAAACAATGGCTCCATTCCTAGTATACCATAAGCTTGAAAAAACTATAAATCCTAGGGTTTCTCAGAACAGATTTTTACAATACATATAATGAAAGAATTTGTAGTTTAGGATAAATAAGGAAAGAGTAATGCTATCATATGAAAAAGAAGTCAGCTTATTTAATGTAGTAAAACAAAGGCTAAAAAGGGACATAACTCTTCCTCATAAAATATGAACAGCTCAATAGTAGAGAGGGAAAAACAATGCTGGCACAGGAATAAATAGGAGAAAACTGACCATTAATAAATTAAAGATGAAAATGGGAAGTCTGTTTCTTGCTTTCGCTGTAAAAGCCCAAAGAAACAAACAAGTAGGGGTAAAAAATGTAGCTGGTTTTGAGGAAAAAAAACTGTATCAATTTAATTTAAATTTAAGTTTTACATTTTTGTGCTGAGGAAGATTGACTCAAGATACCGGATATTGTGAAAAAAATGGGGAATTTCAATCAGGAAAGTATGTTTTGATCCCCTTTGCATTTGAAATTAAATTACTCCATACAAAAGTCATTGTTTCATGTTCAAGTGTTTCATAGACACAGTAGATAATTGCATTTAGTTTCACACTAGATAGATTGCTTCATATGGTTAGAATAAAATTATGTTATTGCAAAAATTTCCTGCCTAAAATGGTCATAAAAACTCCACTCTACCATTGGGTTTACTGAGGCTGAGCAATTTTAACCAGGAGAGAAGAGGGTTTGGGGCTGGGTTTTTCATTTAAGTTCTTGTATTTGCCTGGAGCTACATAAACATATGTGACTCATCATTTAAGAAGAAAAAAAAAAGGGGGGAGAAATTATTTCAGCTATCACTACGTAATGAACTTACTGTGAACCAGTAATTGTGACATTAACCATTTTGGATTTGAAGTATCCAGAGACCTTCCACAGATGCCAATGGAAACCTTATAGTCAGAAGTATCCTAACAGGACAAAAGTGGGCTAGCAAGATGTTTTAAAGACAAGCAATGAAGATGAAAATATAATTTATTTATATCTATTCCCCTCTCCTGTCTCTCACAACTAGGAGACAGGCAAATGTATGTTTGTTTCCCCGTGCTGCAGCACAAATTTTTTCTTTAAAAAACCCCAAGAGTGAGACTGGAGCTTCGCATTGGTTAGAGCAGAGGACTCAGTATCAGATTTCCTTTTTTACCACTTTACCTCATGTTTAATTACACCCCCTACTTCTTTTAGCTCTCTTTGGGATAGAAAAGAAAAAAGATTGCAGCATCTTAATAATGGAAATTCAGGAATTACATTGCCCTTTCTCCCTGCCAAGATGTGGTTGTCCCACAGGGACTACTCAGAGTTTTCTGAGGATAAGATTAAAACCTCCAAGGAGTGGGTTGTGATGTGCATATACGCAGGAGCATTGTCCCAGGACTGAATTGTTCTTTTCCCATACCCTATACCACTTCTCACATTTGAGAGTGCAGAATGTCCTCAGACATGTCATTTAAATTTGACTGCCATATCCCTTAGAAAGGGACATGTTTTATATTTTAGACAATGCTATAAGGCTTGATTAACAAATATCTTCATCTATTCCCAATATTGTATGAAAATCATTTACACGTTGGTCCTAGAGTGGCATATTGTCTGTGTTATTCATGTCAACTAGGCATGTATTAGACCCCATGGGTTCTCATAGTTTCTGTTGTATATTACTGGTCTTATGAAAAACAGCGTAATTAAGGCCTTGCACTTCTTAATGTATGTGAAAAGATTAACTCGATAAGATGCTGAATATGAAACAACAAATCTGAGGAAGATAAAAGGAAAATGTATTCTCTTCATCTGAATAGAAGGCACAGATCATTAAAAGCACATGGGCTTAACGTTACAAAACACCAAACACACTCTCAGGTGATAGAATTTAATTAGGACAGACAATCAATTCCCACGTCCTTTGGATTTGTTTGTCACGACTTCTCTTTATTGTCCAACATTTGAACTGAGTATGTATCCAGAGGAATGAGTCTAATAGTTAAATCCTTTTCATTTTCTTGTTGTTGTTTTGGGGGTTTTTTGAAGTTCACCACATGAATAGTTGAAAATTGGCACTGCCAGTTAGAAAAAAACAGAACCAACAGACAGCAGAAGGGGAGGGAACTTCTACTGATTCTCCAAAGTTTCTGTTGTCTTCTTGAGAAAGACATGGGAAGCAGCTTGGTAAAAAGAGGCAGCAAGCCTCATCCTAACTATCCAGCTTTTGCTTTGATCGCCTGCTCCATAGCACTGATGCTCCAGGATATTACATTTGCTTAGCTGGGATTCCTGAAAATCTTTTTGGAATTTCAGGCTTACAGAAAATAGTATATTCTGTGCTTTGCCCTCCCTCTTCCTTCACCTTTCAGAAGTAAAAAAGTTCCACTTGGGAAAATGTATTCACTCTTGTCTTTTATTTGGGAACTACTTAAAAGAGAAAAGAAATCTCAAGCAGCCAGTGAAGTAACAAAAGCATTTTTGGTGTACTGGCTCCTTGAGAAGTTTACAAATCTGATCTTCTCAAAAGAAGCATTCCTTCAGGAAACAGAAAGAAACTTTCTTTAAAATTCATTCTCTTAAAGCACAGTTATTTGTCACCCTCTTAAATGTGGTTAAAACATTTTCCAAAACTGTTTAATAACAAACATTGCTTTTTTCTTAAGCATCAAAAGTATGTACTGCTAACATATTCTCTGAAGCCAATAAATACCAGCTGATCAGCCTCGAATCCTTTTAGGAAGTTTAAAACAGCTGTGCTGCAAAATGAAGTGAGAAAAGCAGCAGGAATAGGCTTTGGCAAGCCTGGATTTGTTCATAATGAAACAAAGTAAAGGTTCTAAATTATTTCAGTGCTGGTAACCTGCAAGCTGTAACTCCAGCTATTCACTTCTGTGACTGAATAGCATGCAAGAATGACCCAGCAGACAAATGAATTCGGCTGCAACTGGGACACAAAAAATGTGATCCCTTTATCAAAGTTATTTGTCAAATAAGGGTTCATATACCTTGCAGACTTAAAATATGTCAGTTAGATCCTCCTGAACCATTTGCACACTCAGAAAACTGGAAGGAAATTAATCCCTGACAGAAATTAAAGTGTGCTTATTTAATTAGCCTGAGAGAGAAGAGCTATTAATAGCACTTGAAGACATTGTATAACAAGAAGCATTTCATCTTAAGTATTGTTTTTTGAATCAACGCTACTCATGGGATGTGATGTTTCAATAAGCAGGTTGTAACCACCCAGTGTGCTATTGGATTTGCTGTCATAGGCAGCCAACCTTATCTTCAATGTCCTCATTCCATTGCTAGGCATATTCAGTAGCCAACCTTATTTAATGGTTTATTTATTTTGACAGTGACAATTGATAATTGTTTCTCATTTAACAACAGCTTACAGATTCAGTAAAATGTTGTGCTGCTGACTTGAATATTAGCTATGGCTTTGGCACCTTCTTTTTCCAAGGATTGATTTCCGTCAGCATACGTGGACAACCTTATTTCAGAAAAGTAATACAGAGAGAATGGCTTTTACTTTGTTAAATCTCAGTTTCAGATCTAACTTCTGCAATAATTCTTTGAGAGAAAGAGGACATAACCTTATTTCATGTTCAGAGGAATAAAAGCCTACCAGATTCTTACAATCGTGGAAAGAAATAGACAAGTGTTTGTTACAATTCCAGCTCCTTTCTTTGATCTTACTGAATAAAGTTCAAGAGTCATTTCTCACACAGCTAGTGTGTATAAGAAATTTAGTTCCAAGCATTGGCCAAAATGGCAAATCACCAAATTAAGTTTTTTTAATCTTCTGTGTTAACTAACTGATTTCCTTACAGACTAGGTTCCAAATGTGGATTGCTTAGTCTTTCAACTGAAGAAAATTATAATTAGCCTATTCATGATTTTATGCCAACCTGAAAGTGGTCTGTCATCTCAAAATGCCAATAACATCTCATTGTTTATTTCAAGAAAGCAGTTGGATGAAAAATGTTACTGGCCAGCACTTAACACTACTATTTCCATATACACTGCGTGCAATTTCTCCAGGCCTTATATTGCACCATCTATCCTCCCAGTGCAAATGTACTCTTCTGTTTAGGTCATTTCCTTATGAAAGAATTTTGAAAATTTTTTTATTCTCTCTTTTTACAAAGCTAATGTTCCAGAAAGTATCAAGTGAAATGATGCCAAGTGTATATTATCATTCAAGCAACTCTGGACAGTCATTCATGGATATGTTTCTTGGCACTTTCTGATCTCCTCCCAAAAACATTCCTGCTCCTATTGAGGCTCTTGGTGAAATGCCCTTAGAAAATAATGAGATGCAGGACAATACCTCAACCTTTGCCCAGAACTATCCAGTAGAAACATCATCATAAGAATCAAGAAACTTGGCTTCTCAAAGCTTAAACTCTGTTCACCCTTCTCTGTTCACACTAGCTGTTATCAGCTACTTTAGGCAGAATGAGATTTCTGGAGACCAGAAGTTCTTAAATATTGTTTCCTTGTGCTCCCTCACATACACCCTGTCAGAATTAGGGACTCAGGGATTGTTTCCCCATGGACCAGTTCAGGAGGGCACATGGTTAGAAGCCACTGGGAGAAGAATCAGAGGAGGCAGGGCAGAACATGTGAAGGTAGAAGTGATCCCAGAGGCAGAGCAGGGTGAGAAATATTCACCAGACAACACTGAGGTTAAGAGCAGAGAAAGCTTATGGTTACTGGGAGCCTTGTAAGATCTCAGTGCTTCAGGACTTGATCACAACAGCTTATCTGACCACGATAGTTTCCTCACACCCAGGAGCTCCTTATTTGCACCACAACTGGAGCCATCTAGCCATAACTTTGTGCTTTGTCTCTGACCCAGACACCTCTTTCCAGTTATAATCCTTCATTTCACACACAGGACCCCTGCAGCAACACTTCTTCCCAAGCTTTGTATCTCACTCCTCTGTTCCACAGAGGGAGCTGACTCCCCCACGCACTTGCCCCTGTATAAGAATGGATATGGTCATGGGTTTAGTTTCTTGACAAAACAAGAGAATTAGAAAAATTCCTATTAGAAATAAGAAATTGGCCTTAGCACAATTACTGGCTTCTATTTGGAAGAAAAAAAATGGGTAAAATTCCCAGCTGCTAGAAGACAATATGGCCTGCCAATATTTCTACTTAATCAACCCATTTTTATTCTTGCCTAGGTAAACTCTGTATGATACCAGATGTGTATTAATCTGTTAATTTTATTAAATTAAAAATAGTTAATTAACTAAATTAATTATTATTAATTAAAATTATATTCATTAATTTAAAAAAGTTAATAGTTAATAGTTAATTAAAAAATAGTCAGCAGTCATAGACACTTAGCTGGATAAGAACACCTCTTGAAAACATAATACCTCAGCATGCACAGGATCCAGATTCTGACACTGTATTTCTAGTGTACAGCCCAGGGAACCCAGAGGGTTAGCTACAGACATAATGACTTGTAGCTATCAGATCCAGATTATACTAAATTCCTCACAATCTCTGATCTAGTAAACATGGCGGGGTAGGTAGAAGCAGAGATAGGAATTTGCCAATATGCATCGTATGCATTTCCAAACTGGTGCCTGTTGCCTGGGAGATGCTATCATGTATTCTTAAGGTTGTGCAGAGATTTTGGCAGCTGTAAAAGACTGTGGCACTAATCTTTGTTGTAAAAATCTTCAGGAAGGAATTGCAAGTAAGAAAGAGCTTAGGCCATTGAGTCCTTAAATCAGTATCAGTGACAGTAGGAATCAAGAGCAATAGAAATATGCAAGGAGATTACAAAAAATCTCCAAAGTACAAACATATAAAAAATTCCTCTCTGGTTAGGATGGTCATGTCATTGCCAACTTTAGCCCAATGAAAATAAAAGTTAATAAAGTTCAGAGCTTTCTGATTTTTTTTTTCAAATGTTCTGTTAGTATATATGGTCAATCATTTCCAATGGATGAAGCTGCCAGGTCAATTTAATGGTTTCTGAAGGACCCATCACGTTTCTTTGGGTTTTGCCTTTGCAAATCACTAGCAGAGTAGCTAATGTAGATGACAACAGCCTGACCTACAACAGGCCTTCACAGAAAATAATCAGTGAAGTGCATGCTCAATTAGCTATATTCTGCCTCTTAAGGAGTTATTTTCAATATACAAGTTCTCTAATGTGACTGATTCAAGCTGTAAACAACTCAGAACATACAGAACATATATTTCTCTCTGCCAGATGGTTTACTGCAGCAAAATTCCCAGCAATCAGTCTTCAAGTGATCTCCATCAACTGTTTTGAAAAAAAAGAAAAAAAAAAATCAGAATTGTTATTCTGTCTGTACTATCATCTTGAAAAGAAAGGAAGTTCAAGTGTATGGTCTTAATAACTTTAAGTGATAGATAGCTTATCAGTAACGTACCCAGAAACTTGTGGCATCAAGTATTAGATCCAAGAATACTTTACAGCATTTTAAGTTGCATCACATCTTACCTTGGTTATATGTTTCGGTTGTCTGTCTCTTTTTTTTTTTCCTTTGCCCTTCTACTGAATTTACTATATTCAGTATCATTTATGATGGATGATTAGTAGTGACTAAATGTTCACAATTAGTAAACTTGCATCTGTATGATACCTGTATTGCACACAATACAGAGTTGGTACTGGGGGCACTTAGCATAACATAAAAAAAAAAAAAAGAAAAAAAAAGGAGAATGTACTGTATAATCTCCCTCTCCTCCCAACATACCTCTGCTTTAAATAGCAAAGAAACATTTACACAGGGTTATTTTGTAAAAAATAGGAATGACATCTTGTTTGATAGGACTGATGTTCTCAATAGTTAACAGCTTCTGAATACATAGGACTGAGACATCTGAATCCTGGTGATGTTTACTGGACTGTGTTTTTCCTTTGCAAAGTCAGTATGGAATGCAGTGTGGTAAAGCTTCATTTTGGGGAATGCAAAATTCATGAACATTGCCCACACAGGCAGAGCCATGGTGGGCCCTAGGGCACAGAGTACAGGAGGTCAGCTTGGGACTTTTTCAGCTCAGGAGTAGGACCAAGCAGAGCCATCTTCCCTCCTCCTCCTTTACTCTACTCCATACTTGGGGTCCTCCCCTTTTCTAGGCACGGAGATCAGCAGGAGTCCTCTGAGCAGCAGCAGCAGGAGGAACCAGGACATGCCACCGCATCGCCTCATTGCTGTTTGTTTCCAGCATGTTCTGACTAGAGTCAGATGGGGCACAGCCAGACCATGCTGTTGCCATCAGTGCTTTCTGACACCTGGGCCTCCCAGCCCCATGTGAGTGGTGCCCTGGGTGGGTCCTTTCACGTACCTTCACCACAGGGCTGAGTTAGACCTTGGAATTACTGAAACAAGCGGCAAAACCTGGTCAGCTTCAGAGGAAGTGCCCCAGTTTTACTGTGAATGTGAAACTGAGTACACCTCAAATTAGCTGTCTAAGAACCAGGTGTCTTCCAAGCTAGCTGTCAGTGTAAGAGACAGAGAGCACCAGAAGGTGATTCACTGCATGTGAAGAGCGTACCTAAAATGCGTGGAATGAGTCACCCTCTGAAGATGCTCTTTTCTCTCTTTGCCTCTCTCCTTGGACTACAGAAAGAGCTTAGCCAAGAGAGTAAGCACCTAACACATAGATGGTCATTGATAGGTGCAATATAACCCACCTGACTCTATATCCTTGCCTCCACCCAGATGACTGATGGAAACAGGGTTCATTCATTAGCCAAAGCTACGTCTGAGCAGGCAGAGTTTTCTGTTGAGTTGCTTCTTTTGTGCTCCATTTTATTTTGTAGGAAGCAGCAGTTCAAGTGAATATCTTATTGCACTATTTCTGCTCTCGTTCCCTATAGAAAAGTCATGTCTAAATTGTAAAGAATTGCGTATGCAATTAACTTATTCTAATTTCCCTGAGAATAAGAAATAAATTACTTTGATAGGAGTTAAATGTTATTTTCAGTAGGCTCATGTATTTTGGCCATTCATTATGCATGCATGTTGTTTTTTGCTGCCTCGTGACCCTTTTGACATCAAAAGACACTCTTGTTGTTCAGCTACATTAGCAATTCTGAAACTTATGTCTTGATCGCAGGTTCCTATTGTTCATCAGGAATCTGTGTTATACATTCCTCAGTAGGAAAAAACCCACAGTCAAATCTCTTGTGGGAACAAAATGTGTGTCTTAATTTTAACTGAGACAATGCATAGCAAACTGTTCTTTAAACTGTAATTATTAGGCCTAAACAAGCAGCCATTGAAGACATCTACATTGTTGGTACCCTGGTGAGATCACTTGGAAAGCCAGTGGTTAGTGGTGTAAAACAATATGCTAAAATGCCCAGAGGAATTAGGGCGCTTCTTTAGTGTTGCCTGTAAACTTTTCTTATTGGCTTGCCTTTTCTTGTATATGCCACTCATAATTAACTACAGCAAAAGAGGGCCCAGCAAGGAAAAGCAATTTATCTGAAAGCCTCTATTCTTTTCTCAAAACGTATCAAGGCTTATTTTGTACTTCCAGTTGGCCAGCATTTCATTTTTGTTTGCAGAATAATGATATGATTGTCTCAAATAATAGAAGAGCTTCTAGGGAAGCTCATAGATGCTATAAATTTGCACTCCCATTTGCTGTAGCAGCTTCCAAACTGGTAAGTAGTCCCTGCCCTTCCTGCCTAGAAGTGAGACACATGTATGATCACAGCATTAATTACTGGATATTTCAGCAGCTGTCTCCTGTGATAAAAAAAAATTAGGAGCTTTGGATCTTTTTGGCAACAAAATAACCAGTAAGTGGTATCATCCATATAATGCCATCTATGCTAGTATCCTGCATTCCTTTGTCTGTAGGAAAGTAATTTCTTCCTTCATCTGTTGGAGACAACGTGTTGCTTCCAGTTTTCTTGAGGACAATTCTTAGTATTGGGGAAGTTTCTGGACTTGTCCAGCTTCTGCACCAGGCAGAGTGTTTGACATGGTAGATATTGTCTAAAAGGATCGTGTATGCAACAAGTAAAATATATTAAAAGAAGTAAAAGACTGTGTAAGTGACAAGTATGCAGATCAAAAGCTATTCTGCAGAAATTATGAGCCCTGAGAGCAAGGTTAAGTAAAAGCCCTGTGCTTGACTGATTTTCCATGTGAGCTTTCAGAAACTGGTCAGAGATGTCTTGCACTGGCCTGAGGAGGAATCCACTGTCCGTAAACAAATGTTACACTTATGACTGAGACTTGGGCTTGCAGGAATCTGTATTTTCCCAGTTATGTTTTGCTTTTTAAATGTCAATGTCAAGTTGCCTTTAAAAAGAGGACAAGCACTCCCATAGGCACAAACATAAAAAGACTACGGTGCTTTCCTCTTAACCGCACCTTCACTGGAGTGTCTACATGTTTGGTCTAGACTGTTCATCTGTGCCTTGTCCTCAGTGCCAAATGTCAAAGGCACATCAAGCCTGAACAAAAGTCCACTGAAATCAGTAGAAATCCCTCCAGTAACTTTAGTGAGCCCTGGATCCAGCCATTAACTTACAGGTCATTGCCAAGATGGACTGAAGAGGCGCCTGCTGCCAGTAATATACTGACTTCCTTAAGGCTTGTATGTTTATTAAAAAAAAATAGTATGAATCATTCTGTTTCCTAAGCGGTACACAAAGAAATGAAGTGAATTTTTCAGGCTGAAAGGAAAAACCCTGGAAAATAATAATTATTGCAAAAGAGAAGTTATTGTTTAAAGCATAGCACTTCTGTGATTAGATTAATACCTTGCCTTCCTCTCCTCCCGTAATGTATGTGCTTGTCAAATGTGCAAAATGCATATTCAAAGCTATTTTGAAGTTAAACATACCAACGGTGTTTGTAAATCTGCAAGCAGTTCCACCTCCTGTGCCCTAAGTCAGCCTAACCAAGGTTATTCAAACTGAATTTCAAGTGACTGTTTCTGGGTTAAGACCCCATTCTGCTAATTTTTAGCAGTTCAGGGTAATTATTTTGGCAGAAGTTATAAAACAATGAAAACAGACTATGTAGTGGCAAGATGACAAACACTTCTGAACTCTCACAGGACTGACAGTGAGCACTACTTAAGTGCTGTCTGTTCCAGAGATGAAAAAGCTGCTTCTTATGTTTGGGTTTGCAAAATGACCTGCATTATCTTGATTTTCTCCTCAACTAATCATTCAAGTGGTTTACAACATGTCATTAAAGGTAAAGGGAAACTGTTTAGTGAATTGTTAGCATGTACAAAATGTTTGTTTTGCTTAAATAACATTCCCAAATAAAGGATGTTTAGAGTCACTGTTTAGCAAAAGGAAAACAACGTTGAACTTTAAAAACACAAAGACCCACAGCACAAATAAGTGAAAATTGCAGTGGTTAGCTGTATACTGAATGCAGTACCTATATTTGGCAAAGACAAAGCTCCCAGCATGTAAATGATGGTCAAGAACAAGACGACTTTTTCCAAGTCAAAGATTTAAAAGATTTTTTCCTTGCACAACTTAAACGGCATTTTTTTAATTGTATGTGCCATCTACTTCTCATGGACTACCAACCATATTGTCTTGGTTTATCTGCTGACCTAGACTGCCAGGTAATAATTCTTTTCACTTAAACCTCTGGGAGAAACGAAGAGAATGGGTGAATTATTTTAAACAAGTTCCCAATCTACAGTTATCCAGACTACACCACCAAGTACCAGTCCTCACTATTGATTCCACTTCTCATTCCAAAGTGGATTAAAAATCCTGTGTTGCAGTCTGATACCTTTAAGTGCTATTGCCTTCTGTTGAGAGAGCAATATAGTAGCTTAACATTGGCTTTAAATAGACATGTTTCTACCCTTTCTCCACATAGGCAGAAGGTGGTGTCTTGTCCTCTCAAATAAATCATGTAAGGGATGGTTATAAATCAGAATGCTAAATCTAAGGATGCAACGTTATGGACATCTACCTTCCACCCCTTTTCTCTGCACTAGTGATACTGTAGGAGAAAAGACACTGACAGAAGGAAGTTTCCCTCCTATCCATCACTGCAGGCTAATCTCGTGCCTGCACATGCTGCTGTAGCTGTCTGCTAGACTCTGCTATTGCCCTGAATTATATTCAGTTCTGAAACTGCCAAACCTTCCTGTCTGCTTTACTTGTGCATTTCCCCTCAAAGCATTTTGTTAGACTTGTTCTCTGCTGTTTGAGATGTCAAACCTTCATTGACTAGTAGTTATTCAATACTTGTCACACTTTCTCACCTTCCCAGACCCACGCTGGGGTCAGGACACTCCTTAGACATAATACCTTGGCACCAGAATTGCATATACATCACTCAGAGAAACACTACAAAGCAGCATATCTAGAGGCAGTCCGAAGGTGACAAAAGTTGCCTGGGTAGCCAGTGAGAATAAGATAACGCTGTCACACAGAGTCGGTGAGACCCTACGCATGTGCTCTGTATTTGAGATGAAGTTGCTTGTATTTGGCAGTGTTCCAGGCCGAATACAGATGCCGGACAGGACACAACTGGAGAAAAGATTGTCAGGGGCATCAGCGTACCAGCTTCCATGAAACTAGAGAGGTGGATGAGTGGATAATGAGCTTCAGCTTCCCACTTAGCCTTGCAGACACGTGATCCATCAGCCATAACATTTAGTGGTGCAGCACCATGGTAAATGCAGCTATGAGTGTAGTTGTATGTGTTTCTGTACCTCTGTGAATGGTGTACATATTCCTTTCCACCTTATCATCAGTATCCCAGCTTAAAAACAGTGCAATACCCTCTTATGAAAGCCTGCAGTGTCTACTTCTGAATCTGAGATCATACAAACATTCCACAATTGTGCACATAGTTGTACTGCAGCCATTTTTGCAGAACTCACCATGTCTGGGCAAAGTTTTTCATAATTTCTTCTGCACTCAGTGGTGATGTCAAGGGAAACCACCCCCTGTGTTGTGTTAATAACATTTGTGCCTATGGCAGTCCTTGAAAATCCCCTTGATGGGATCTTCAGTCTGGGTATACAGGGAACTCTAACACTCAGTTGTTTCATTCTTCATGATTAACTTCTTGCTTTTTATCAATCTAGCACTGTAATCCAGATTGTGCTGGAATGAAGTCAGGGCTGGCTTAAATAATGAAAACTACAGAAAAAGAGTACATAATGGTGCACTTTGGAAAAGGTATGAAAAGAGAGGTTAGATATACTAAAATTTTTGGCATTGTTCCTAAATTTAGAATAATCTATTAATTGGATCTTAAACGTATTTAAGTGCATCATGAAGAAATAAATAGGGATCTCCTCACCAGTGAGGCCACCGTCACTGTTCGTTCTTGTGCGCTGCTTCACCCTTCAACAAGAGTGCTTGACCTGCACTTGCACGAGGCTTCTGGTTTATGTGCTCATCTGTACAAATGAAAGTCACAGAGTACCATGAGCACATCTTACTGGTCTTAATACTGGTGAGATATTTTTTGAAATACTAGTTGCTGATTAAGTTAGAGCAAGCTGAAACATACAAATCCTAAAAGCACAAATCCCAATCAAAACACTGAGTTGCTCAAAGCTGATATATCATAGGTATCTTCTAAACTCAGTCAAACCTGTGATCAGCTGCTGGTGCTTTCGTATGTCCTCTATTGCTCTGATCAGGACTATGGGGAACGTAAAATGAATGGTCACCACAGGAATCCTTTTTCTTCACCTTTGAATCTAACATCAGTGTTCAGAAGCAGAACTGCACTTTCATCCTCTATCTTGTAGAGTCATGCCACTTCCCTTAGGCTTTATGGGAAGATGACAGTGTTCACAAATGCCTGGACCCATTCCTCCTTGCCTTTGTAGCTATGCACATTCATAGATCTAAAAAGCCAGGGGGGACCATATGGATGCTCTAGTCTGACCTCTTACATAATACAGCTCATAGACTAATTTACCTTGGTAATTTTCATCAGGTCCAGTAAGCTGTGGCAGAACTACAGCATATATTTTAGACATTATCTCAATTTGTGGCTACATGATTCACTCTATCTTTAGGTAAGTAGATCCAAAATTTAACTTTATTCACCTTTCAAAAACTGTGCCTTATTTCTAGCTTGAATTGCTTTAGTTTCAGCTCGTAACCACAGATCTTCCCACACGCTTATCTGCTAAGGAGGCCTTTACTATCGTACACATGTTTCCCAGGCAGGCATTTCTAGATCCTACTCAGCTGAAGTCTCAACTTTCTATACTGTGGCCTTCAAGCATCAATTACAATTATTTAAAAATAAACTGCAGTTAGTTAGTGGGATATTCACACTTACAGCTGATTAAGACACAAACAGCTAATAAATGTTTGTTAGCTAGCAGAACTCCAAGTATACAGAGGAGAATGAAAGAGCTCCAGAACTAATTTGGAAATGTCCTTTCTTGCTGTCTGCATCCTGATCCTGAAATAGCACTGGAGTTTTCTGCTAACTGCTGCCTCTAAAGATTTCTGATTATGTCCCGTTCAGGATCCACAGCCATGCATGGCTTGGCTTTATTTTTATTCGTTGTCTTCTTAGAGATAATCCATTTTTATCCATTGCATTTGCGTTGCTAGAATATTTAATTTATCTTTGATGAAACTGAGAGGGTCAAAAGATGAGCCTGGGTAAGAGAGCACAGCTCTACTAATACCAACTTGATGGAGCCAGCTGTAAATCTGGACCAAACTGGCTCTCAGCTTGACAACTGTTTAATGCAGTCGATCCATGAAAGCACAGTCTTCTTGATTTTCAGCTATTTGTCTGTGACAGGGAAAAGACAGCTGACAAGCTGAGCATGAGGGTGTTGGCTGCAGGATAAACAAATCATATCTGTCTCTAAAGCTGTAGATCTGTTTCTCATTGCAAACCATTTCTCGACAAATTCTATCACAAATAAGCACCAGTTTTCAGTGAAAACCCGTACCTACTTTAGCATATCTTGTCACTTATCCTGAGATAGAGCATACAGTGCTGATCAAATGTATCCATGCAGGAATACGTTATTCCAACCCTGCTCTATTAAATGGATTTTCTTTTCTACACTATCGATGGGTTTAGACACAAATGTGAATTTCATAAATAAAGGTACATTTCCTGCACAGAAAGGCAGAAGACTGTATTTCTGTGTGTCTGGATCACTTCTTCCTGTGAATAGGCACATCTTCATTATTTTAAAAAACCCCAAACCTCTCTATATCAGCTGTAGATAATGCTGTACTGTTACGGAAAAGATAATAAGGCATAAAACCCTCACTTCTTCTGGAAAACACTGCGCATTTTGAACACAGTTAGTCATGAACCATCATAGAGCATTAATGTGTATTTCCCCTCCCTGCCTGCTTTGAAGCAGTGGTTGGAAAAAATGATGATAAATCAGATTAGAACTGTGAAATCACATTGCCATTTTTATACGCTGTCATTGCTTTGGTGGATGAATAGCTATGAAGGTAAGTGCAGCTATATCACGTACCTCTGTTCCCTTCTCCACCCTACCACCCACACTCAAGTTCTGATTCAAATGCAGCCCGACTCCTCTGGGGCTGTCCAGGAAATTGCCACCCAGAGATTTCTGTAGTGTTCACAGTCAACACCACCGAAGGAGAAGATAAAGGTTTGTTTGGAGGGAGTGCCTTAAACTGCTCTTTTTATTCAGTCAGTAACGGATGCCTTAAGCCTGCTTGTGATCTGTCATCTCATCATTATCAAAGTTTTTGGCACTGTACACATTCCTTCTTTGCTTATGTACAGTCAACATCTGTGTACATATACACATAGCCTTTCTTACAGTGAAAAAAACCCTGCAAAAGTGAACGTTCATTTTAAGAGAAACTGGCAGAAGTAGCACCATGTAACATGCTCGTTAGGATTTCTGGAGCTGCCTTATGATATCTGTATCACATGTTACAGGAATCCCTCCACACTGCCTGTTACTGTCTGAGACAGTGAGGTCCTTTCTTGTAATTCACTTGCCAATATATATAAAAAACTTGTTAGGAAATGGCTGTTTGAAAGGCAAGTGGATGAGGAGTGACCCTAGAACTCAGCTCAGTAATTAGTTGTTATTCTTTCTATGATTACTACAACAAAACCTATACAAGAAAAGTTTACTTTTCCAGAGACTGTACCATGGTGTGTCCAAACTTCGTAAACACAGTACAGTCATAACCCTTCCAGATGATCTTCCTTTAGCAAAAGATAGTTATCAAGCCACTCAGTCATTGGCCATATTGTACACACAGCTAGAAAACTTGGCTAGAGACAGAAGTGATCACTTTCAAATGCAAAAAGAAGGAAACAGAAGAACAAACCTGCAAAAACCAGAAATGCCAGCCTGAGGAGAAAGGGAGGAATCAAGGGAGTTAACGTGAGGAGACCATGCAGGAGCCAAGGTGAATCGTACATACTTTTGGGACCTGACCTTAAGTTACCGTATTCCTTAGGTTGGCTCAGAGGTGAATTTTTAGGTAGAAGAGTTTGGAAAGTTGCCGTGAAGCACACAAGCTCCATGCATCAGCTATGGAGATGATAAGGGGGGAAGATGCCTCAGGGAACTATAGCAATGCCATAGCTGTGACCTCTCTGCTGAGCAGCTTCTGAGCAGGCAGATTTATGCACCTGCTTCCACTGTTAAATGAGAAACTTGGTACCTCTTAAGCTCCTCAGAGAACCAGAGACCTGCTCACTTAGAAAGAGATTTTGCATCTTTTCATTCTAAAGGCATACTGGTGCCCCAGTGCTCCCAGGGGAGTGGGAAGGGTAGGGAACAAGTGACACCTTCCCCTCTCCCTGCCCTTGCAGGACAGAGGTGGAAGCAATAAGGATGAAGACTGGAATACGTCTCATACAGTTAGCTAGTATCAAGCACTTTATTTCACTGCTCAGATGATGATTTCCTAGTTTAGATATAATACAAAGTGGGATTTCCCTCATTTCTTTCAGATTCGTCAAAGAGCGCTCTTTGACAGCAGCTAGGACTCGTTGTTTAGAGCTGTATGTAAAGCCACTCTTCTGGACTGCTGCTGAATATTAGGGTACCCTGTTAGAAGTGTCAGAAGGCACAAACAAGGGAACAAAAGTAGTTTAAGTCCTTGACATTACTGAGAACTCCTGTGCTCCTTGCACAAGACTGCTAGGGAGCCAGAACAGGCTGCAGCAGAGGGATGAACAGGAGCAAGAGCAGACAACGACATTGGCTCATTCAAGAACGTACATCCTTGCCAGGAGGCTTTTCCAAACTCAGACACAGAGTAGTCTGTGCTTGCACAAGAGTCAATGCTTTTCTGTCTTACACATGGCAGCACTGAGGCAATAATCTTTCGAGCATTTGCTACTGGATTTGTGCCCTCATGTTAGGAGGGATGACTGGTACAAACGCAATGGTGGTAGTTGATGAGCACTGAGAAAGCCAACAGCTTTTAAATTTCAGCATTCACCAAAAACCAGACTGTGGAACTTCTGGTCCTCTGAGGAGTCCCCCAGCTTCAGTGCCAGAAGGGGGGAGGCAGGCAGCCTCTGATAGCTCTTCCCTGAGGTAGGATGACCCTGAGGAGCTGTCACTCTGATCCAGAGTATAGCAGCAGTAATCATAAACTTAATCCCCTATTCCTCTAATATTGGCGTTTATTCATAACAGACATGTCCCTACTTACATATTCATTTGCTGCATTATTAATTACTTCAAAATTCTTGTCATACGTTGTTTTCTTTGCAATGTGGTGGGGGGTTGGAGAGGTTGTGGCAGTGAAAGTTTCTGATGTGTATCTTTTATTCTGAATTCAACTAGACTTTCTTTTCTCCCATATTTCAGTTAAAAAAGGAAAACTAACCAACCAAACATCTGGCTCCGGCTACTACTGGAGAAAGGAAGGTCGTGCACTTTGGTGTCCAACCCTGGAAAGGCCCAGGAAGAACATGGCCCTGGATTCCTATCATGACAGGGCTTACAGTAAGTCTTTTGGCTCCAGTCACAGTCAGAAAGAAGAAGGAAGGAAAATTACATTTGTAATCGCAAAAGCGTTTTCAAATAAATTATTTGACAAATCTTGAGTATGAATAATTCAATCTCTCATGAGTGTGAAATTACATAGTATAAGATAGACATTTCTAACCATCCAGTACTCCTTAATGCATGCATTTTAATGTCTTTATTGCCTACAGTTATCTATAAAAAGCATCACTTTCCTTTCTTTGTGGTGTTCACATCATATACAAACTGTTCCAACTGTTCATGGTTTATAGTTTTGCTAAAAACCCTTAATAGAAGTTACACAGAGATCCAATGCACCAGCAAATGTACTCTGTTCTGCATGCTTAAATATATAAAAACCACAATTATGCTTTCTAAGTGCCTAAACGTTTTAATCCAGAATAGCTGTTTTTCTATGTTACTTCATACCATTCTTGAGTGGCAGGAAAATGTAAAAATCTGTGAGTGTATCTGCCTAAAATAACCAAGAGATGGCAGCACTCCATTCAACCCAAATTTGACTTGTCATATAATCTATATAACTACAGTACAGCAGGCAGTACAAGTAGGAAATGCAAGTGAAACAGAGCAGTCAGCTGTAGAGTAAGCCAGGACATGCATCATTTCATCAGTCATTCTCCCCGTTTGCCATGGGGGACTGAGAAACACAGCAGTGATTGAAAGTTCTTGACCAAATGGGGAGAATGAGGAGGTTCGTGACAATAGTGTTTCTTCCTGGTCCATTGTCTATCAGTGGCAGCAACATTCGCTAAGGTCCTGACGCTTTTCCCTTGCATTTGAAATCATTAGGAAAAATTTTGTCACCACGAAGAAAGGTATTAAGATAAGGCGCATAATGAACACATTCCAAAATGGATTAATCATCATTAAAAAAAAAAAAAAAAGACAACAGAAAGTTTCACACATATTATAGTAGGTCAAATTGGATACAGTATTCTTTCCTTCCTCTCTTAAATGCTGGAGTAGAAGTTAACTCCCCCTAATTCTCCTCAGTCTTCATACACTACTCCCTGTCAGTGCAAGCTACAAATTATTAGGTACTTTGTCTTGGTTGGCCAAGGTGCAAATGGCTATGCAGAGAGACCTTATTGGATGTCAAGCGCTTTGGGTTCTTTGGGAAGAGAGTTACTGTGTGGAGAACAGAGTGCTAATGCATTTGAAATCAATCTTGAAGAAGCCGTGACCTGACATAGTGGTACGTTTTACATATTTTGGTCTCCAGAAATCTTTGGATGCTTTTTAAGCTTCCTTATAAATGTCCAGGAATTCTCTGATACTGATGATCACTGCTGGAGCTAGGCTCAAATATTTTTCCTTGCACGACTAGCACGGAGGCATTCACAACACGTAAACTTTCTTTGCGCTTAAATGGCTACGCTTACCTTGCATGTTCAGTAGGTTGTTTCCACTCCAGTTTTTGCAGTACGTTAGGGCAATTGCTCTATTTGGCTTTATATTTTTTTCCATATGTTCCTTCACTGCCAAAAGGTGGGAGGTTATAAATTAGCATGCAAGAAGTATCATGTCACAAAATCCTAGCAGAGATAAAGCACCAGTCATTTGTACCTAGTCAGCTCTGTAAAATCACTGCTATAGTCCCTGCTTATGTTTGACTCAGTCAGTCTCCATGACAGCAAAATTACAAAGGCATATCTCCACTAGGATGTTGGAGCAGCATGGGTTACTCTCCTACAACAAAAACCATGGTGTGGTAATTAAATCTCAATTTTCAAACACATGAAGGATCCCATGGATGAAGGTCCTCACCTTTCCTTTCCTCCCCCACCTTTCCTAGCTGCCCCGTCAAGAAGCACACTTTGCAGCTTTCTCTCTCCTAACCCGCTCTTCCTGCACAGGGGGACTTTCCGTCATACTTAGGCACAAGCATTAGTGGCTTTAGTTAATACTGGGAAAGCTAAAGGAGACAGATGGCTGTTTCAGACAAGGCCAAATTGAATAATTAGGCTTGCCCACATTGAAAAAGATGCAACTTCTGGGATGTTGCAAAAAAAGTCTCTCATGGATGTATATTTAACACAGATGAAGTAGCTGATGGTCATTTCCCATTACAGTAGGATCTGCCTTTTATAATCCATTAATTTTACCAGCAAAACATTCCTTTCACCCCACTTCTGAGCAAAGATTTCATAGCAGATACCACTCTCAAGAGACCCTCCTTCCACTTAGAAGTCACTGTTTAAATAAAGCAGAATATGGCTGGCAACGCATTGTGAGGAACTACTTTGTGTGACACTGGCGGGATCTTTGATTGTCACAGGCTGTTGGGGCTCTGCTGTTAGGTGTCTTCTGCAAGGCAGCCTCCAAGCAGCACTGCATCCTTAATGCCATGTCAGACAAGTGCCTGCTGGACTTGCCTCAGACTTTGCACATACATAGGCTCAGGGAAGTCCAGGAAGACTTTCCATCTTTACAACTCAGCACATAAGCCAAGGACAAGCAGAGTTGCTATAAGAGGAAAATGCAGCCCCTCACATGCCAAAGAAGGGGAAAAAAAAGGAAAAAAAGACATTTTAGACAGGATGGAGGAGGAGACACCTTCAGAGGAATGACGTTAAGCTTCAGAGTGTAGCTGCTTGGAGAGCACGAGTGGAGCCATGCCTTGGCAGGCTGCAGCACACACTCCCCAGAGGCAGCAGCGGATGCCAGTAGGAGCTGGTGCTCCCTGGTGCTCCCTTTCCTAACGTTACCGCTGGATCTTTTATGGGCTCCTCTGGAGTGATGGCTACCCCCACACATTCCTCCTTCCCAGCTTTCTCTGTAGTCTCCACCTTCAACCTCTAGCCCTGCTGAGCTTAACTTGCGCATGACACTGTGACCTGAGGTGGAATGATATATTTGATGTGCATTATCTAAAGTCCTGATTTATTTACTTTGGAGTAGGTGGGGGAAGGAGAGGTATTTGAGGGAACCTGAAAAGTTCAAGAAAGTGCTTGAGGATTAATACGCTGCTGGACAGGATAAAAAGAATTTTGCCAACAAAAACACAATCAGGCCAAGTGCAAATGAATGCTGAGATTGGGCTGAGAGGGACCGCACGGGCAGAGAAAGGGTTTGGGGAGTTGGATTAGCTCAGGGGGTCAGGAAAAAATATAGGAACAACTGG
Organism: Ciconia boyciana; assembly: GCF_034638445.1. Lineage (NCBI taxonomy): Eukaryota > Metazoa > Chordata > Aves > Ciconiiformes > Ciconiidae > Ciconia > Ciconia boyciana. Next base: position 58,190,068 of record NC_132936.1, read on the forward strand.
AAGCAGAGCAACGGGAAAGAAGGAGTGTGTCGGCCCACGTGTCAATGAATCAGCTGTTGGCAGCACATAAATGTTAAGGAGCAGCTTGCAGTCTCTGACTATTTGTAGCCTGATTCCTAAACCAAAGAAGAAATCCAGAGCAGCACTGGATACCAGACTACACCTCTGAGCCATCAGAGCCTTTCACTTGCACTAAGGAAAATAGATTATTGATGCTGGCAGGGACATGTACTCTAAAAACAGACAAGGAGATTGCAGCCTAATCCAAATCCAAACAGAAGCAAGTTGTCTAAAGCCAAATTCCTTTTATAGTCCCTTAATTTCACTACAAAATTGCTTTCCTTTAAGTTTTAAATTGTGTAGTATCTGAGCCAATCTAGCTAACCCTTTCTTACAAGAACAGTCTGTCTGTACAGGAGTGGACCCATTAAAAACTCAAAAGACTAATGGCTTGCAGGACTCGGGGTAAAATCTTGGCCCCACTGAAGGCAGTAGGAGATTTGCCAAGGACTTCAGTGGGGCCAGGATTTTACCTCAGGTCTTTACAAGCAGCAGCGTTGCTCATTTAGAAGCACAAAAACACCACTGTGAATTTCCTGAGGTCCAATCACTGGCTCTTGCTGGTGCTTCCGACGTCAGATGGCTTCGCTTTGAAACCCAAAGGGAAGAGGCTGAGAAATGAAGCCATATCCTCTCACTAAAAGCCAATTCCTTTTACATGATCTATGTGCGATGTTTTATTCCAGCGAAAAGAAGAAGAAAACCAAAACTTGGGTGTTTTTCTTTTCCCCCTTCCTCTCATTCTCCCAAACCAACCTCCTTCCCCATGGGGATAGTATAAAGAGCCTTCGCTAGAAATGACGCGGCAGAGGGCTGCTGGCCCAGCCAGGAGTACACGTGATGTGATGCGGCCGGAGGGCCAGCCGGGAAGCACACCAACCTTGGGCTGCTCAGGGCCCCCACCCAGCAGATGACCAGCTGCTAACACGGTCCTGTTGGCCGGACATGACGCCAGGACGGCACAGTAATTGAAAACAGCGGGCCTTCTGCCTGCAGCCTCCCGGTGTTAGTGCTTGGGAGTGTGTGATCATGATCAATAATGCTTCATGGGAATCTTTTAAAGTGCTCCCAGCCACATCACTCCAGTAAAGGATTTGTCAGCCTTTCCATAAACCCCAGTTTTGAAGAGTTTATAGCTCAGCTTGTTTTCATTACCTTGAGGTGAAAGTTGCCATATAAAATTTCAGACCAGAAACACTTTTTTCCCTTGCTAATACACAATATCATTTAAAACAAATTTTTGTCTCCAAATTTAGAGTCCCGGTAAGAGCTATGTTTTTCCCTGACTGTTTTGGGTGTGCTGCTCAGAACTTCAGCATGAAAATCTGTTAAATTTAAGGATTAACAAACAAATGGCAAGCTCTTCTGCTGAATTTTTAAACCACTGACTAATACATCCAGAACTGCCGAGTTATTTTGCTCACCCCCAAGAAATGCCGTAAGTCTGCATCAGGGACTTCTGTGGAAGAAGAACGGGAGATGGTCCTCTGCCTTTTCCCCTTCCAGCAGCTGGAACTACAGTTTTGCGGTGCTTTGTTGTTTTAAGGAGCTGAATTTCAGTTCATATAAAGTCGCTGTAGCTCCATTCACTACAAAACTACAAACTACTTCGCATCTTTTCTCTGTTAAACAGTTGCTGTGCTGCAACCCAGAAATAACTGAACATCCAGTAACAGACATGACTTTTCCTGTTACATGCATGAGTCACATTCCAGCTACCTGTACTTACAGAGCACAGTGGGAGAAGAAAACTAGGGCTATCTTTCCAAACTCAGCTGATGTCTGTGCCTCGCACAGACAGGCAAAACATTTCTCATCACCTGAACAGTAATATCTGACCTCTGCATTGCAGACGGCTTCCTTCACTGCTGAACTGGACCCTCGCCCCATGCAGTGTGGTGGGATCCCACCTCTTTCCGACCTTACCAGCAGCCACAGACCAAAGTCCTTGCCTCTCCGGGGGAGCAGAGAGCTGCGAGAGCAGCAGTTCCCAGGCCTGCAAGCCTAATGCCGCTGATTCACAGCAATAGATGTTAGCATTCAAAACAATAATTGAGAAAAACACAGAGGAATGATATACCTGTGCATACCATGTTCACCTATCTATGGTTGGAAGATATTAATTTCCTTATTTAATATCACAAAGTTAATTTCACACCATGTTATTTCAAAACAGGGTATAGAACATCGCAGTCTAATATCTTTGCGGATTGACCCAGGAGGACCAGAAGTGCTGTCATGCAGATGAGTTCAATCACCAAAAACACGTGGATTTACATTTGCTAGATCTCCAGTCTCTGAAAAGTCTGTCTATTTTATCCAAATGTCATATGACCATGTTACTCCTGGTGGAATTAGTATATTCTGGATGCTTTCTTGATGAGAAGGTGTATTTCACTTTTTTTGGCATGGCCTATGCCTAGGATAATTTCTCCTTAACCAATGGATTTTTGCTGGTGTAAGAAAGTTTAGAAAAGTCAAAGAGGGGAAAGAAACATGTTTTTTTTCTAAGCAGGACCAGCTTTATAAGTGGCTGGTGAACAGATTATTGGTGGGGGGGGATTTTGATGAAAGGAAATAATAAGAAAGATTTGGAGAAGGGGAAGAGATGGAGGGAGTCTTCAACAAAATTAATAAAAATAGTACTAATTTTGCCATTACTACAGGGAGCTGGAAGTGCATTGCCAGCTATAGAATAATACCAAGTATAGATACACAACTTTTCAGTCTCATTTCTTAAGGAAATGAGGCTTATATGAATCACATGTCTCTGTGTGCATCAAAGTGTTTTAGTCTGTCAGTTTTCCCTTCTCCTTCAATCCTTTTTAATTCTCTAGGCTGAATCAGGAAAGCAATAGAGGTTTTAAAGTCAAAATATTTCTGTAAGGGTCCTGAAACCTTGAAGCCCTGCAGGAAAAACAAAACAAAACAAAAAACCAAACCCCCAAAACTATTAGCACTTCCACTGAAGCAAATGATGCTGTAAAAACTCAGCTGCTTTTGAACACCAGAAAATCCACAAATGGTAATAGACAGTCAGAGCACTTCAACAGCTGGAAAGGTTTTACTCAAAGCTGTTACCTTATCAGACACCAGAAAACCTATTGCAAACAAAAATGCATAGACTCTCAGACTATGTTGACTACCTCCGCTCACAGAAGCACGCATTGACAGGCAAAGGTGATGTGCATATACCCTGACTCCAAAATTTCCTACAAGTTTTCAGTCTCATATATCTTGTAATCTTCACAGAATGCTGGCAAATAGACAGCATCGACAGAAAGCTAAGCCCAAGCTAACTGAAAGATATATAGGCCCTTACCGAAAGGATTTCCTTGGCATTAATTTCGTGCTGCAGCCAATAGACCATACTCCCTTTTCATTTATTTTAAATTGGGGCCATTTGGAAAGCTATAAATTCTCCTTAGGAAGCAGATTTTCCTCTAGTATTATCCTATGCAAAGACTGTATTTCTTGGGGCTTTCCTCTAAGTAAATCTCATGGAAAGTGAGTCACCTGTTAAAATGATGTGAGCCATTTGCATATGCCTCCCCCAGCCCTAGAGCCACAGGCAGAATGAGACTACATCTTAAGCAACCATCCAAAGGAGGCAAGGAGGCAAGCTTCTGTTTGTTTCACACATTTCCAAGCTATCACAGGATCAGATGGAAAAAGACAACAGTAAACAATTCCCAAATTTCTTCTTCATGGTAGAACAATTTCCAGTTGTCCTACTTTCCTGTTACTAACTGACAAATTTATGTCTGTTGATATGGCATTTATTGCCATCAGTCATTTCCTCCGTTGCGGGGACAGTGGGCAGGAGATTGAGTCTTCTATTTTGTTTTCTCCCCTAATGGGAAAGCGTGTGATGCTGCGGGGTTCCCAGCCTGCGTGCGGCAGAAGGAAGGGCGCAGAGTCCATGCAGCCTCCCGCAGGGCCCGTGCCTTTGTACATGGCTGTCTAAGGCGTATCAACCACCTTGACACTCTGCCAGTGAACAGAGAAGCAGCAAAAGCAAGCCAGCTTTGCTGAATGAGAGAGGGAAGCTCGTGTAGTCCAAATGAACAGCAATTTAGACTTTTTATGTACATAACCCCAGCCTTCTTTGTGTTGTCAAGAATAGCAAACAAAGTGCTAATGATAATGAGCAAATCCATCTTGTGTCAGTTCCAGCCCCCTCAAATGCAGATCCTTGGATTAATCTAGCCCGCGCCAAGTGCTTTGACTGGCATGGATATTAGAATTTATTTTCTCTGTTGATAAATAGCCAAAGCAATGTTCCTGTCCTGGTGTAGCTGATGGAAATCCCTCTGTAAGCACTTGTCTCTCAGTATTTCCACTGAAAATACCACAGGATTCCTGCCCAGCCTGAAAAATAGAAGGGTAGGAGGAAGCAAAATTGTGTCTTAGATTTATCTCCTTGCAGGTATTTCAGAGACTTTATGGGCACTAATAGCAGGCATGCTGAGGACAAAAAAACCACTCACTGCAGCATTCCTGTTGCTCATGAAGCTAAGAAGAAACCTTCATGGTGCTCATGACCTCACACCAAATCCCAAATGTTAAATTACTGTATGTTGTTAGGCTTCCACTCATGAAAACTTTAAAAAAAAACAGGCTTTACAGTTTTTTTGCATGGCAGCAAGCCTGGACATTTTTGTTTCAGATCCACCATAAATATTTGACTCTCAAGTCACCCACATTCATGATTCATTTTGTTAGCAGGCTAGTAGGCACACTCTGGCAGAGGATTTGCCATGTGCTAGTTATGTGGAAATATGGACACATTGGAAACTTCCTTTTTTGACCATCTACTATTCTATCTTATCAAATCATAAACACAGGAGAGGACTTAGAGACAGATTGTTCCTGGCCCACAAAAGCTGGAGTAAGAGCAGGGAGTTTTCTGGCTGATCAGTAAATGCAGTCCTTGTAAAAGAGCAAAAATTCTTGGGACACCTGACACTTTGCAATGTGTATTTGGAGCTGACGCCACGACCACTGAAGTCAGGAGGAGATGGCCTGCTCAGTTTACAAGAAATTTGATTACTACCCATGCAGGAAAAAGTGTAGAAGGAGAGGGGCAAAACTGGTGACTGACAGCATTTGTCCTTTACAAGTTGCTAATACCTAGACTTTGAAGTGATGCACTGTGAACTGTTAGGTACGATCAATATGAGAGAATATGGTGGCAGGGCTCCAAAGCCAACAGGACACCAAGCACAGCATGCGTCTGCCAGTGCTGAAGCTGAAGAAAAATAAGACAATTCAAAAGGACATGAGGCCTTATCTATATTTAAGTGTCAGCACTGGAGCAACACCAACACTGAGGAGAATGGCCAAGAGCCGCTGGAGAACTTAGTTTCTCTTGACTACACTTGGTTTTGTACTTCAGCATGCCTTAGTGGGATCTGAGCCCTTTCCTGGAGCAGAGTGAGAGCAGGAGTGGAAGAGAGAGATGCTGAAAAATGAGAGTTGTGTATTGTGGGAAGAGGTCAAGTGTTAAAAAAGACAGTGGATGAAGGAGGAAAAAAATGACAAGTTACCTTCCCTAAGTGCCTGGGAGTATCCACCTGACCAAAAAGAGGAAGCCGAATTCAGAACAAACAGGGGTTTTTTGCTCCACAAAGAGCTGCTAACAAGCTTTAAGCCTGGTCCTTCCACAAGGTATTTTATATGCCAGCTGTGAAATATCACAAACACTTGTCAAATGTTTAACAATCCAGCCCTGCTATGTTTATCCCTTTCAAACAATACCTTGTTGGAGGCCTGGTTCCGAGAAGCAATTGTACGGAGAATGCGGATGGGAGGAAAAGCAGCTTGTCAGAAAAGAGAGAAATGGCTTTTACGGAAGCTCCAGAATTTCTGTGTATCTTCCCCCGATATACAGATGTCACTCCCTGGCAGGTGGAATCAGCAGCAGAGAGAGCTCTCTAAGCATTGCTTAAATGAGGAAATGCTTCATTTTCCAAGCTCAGTTATGGCAGCAAACTGCTGGGGAAGTGAATTGGTGAGTCTGGATACATCTAAGGCATGAAGAGCCTGCAATCACCTCCCAGCGTTCAGTTCTTAGCAAACAGACCTGTTGAGCAGGAAAGGGAAAGACAACCTACCACAGCTCCATGTCACAGCCAGTATCTTTGCAAAGAAATAATTTGAGGCTTGTTTTTTCGGAGTGACCAGTTGTACAGTATATGGTAAATGTACAAATTTATTTGGTCTCAGTTATGCAATGAAAGAGGCATCAGAATTGCTTTCTCCAGGCAATGAACCACTGGAGAGTGCCTCATTACCTTTAACTCTGAAATCATCATTCAGAAATTTACAGGCCATGCTGTAGCTCCTCAGAGAAACTCTGCATTACTTTTGTTTGCCTTGCTTTGATATGCCTGCCTTTCCCTCTGTCACCTTTTCCTCCACCAGAACTTTCTTTTTTATCCTGATGGTTCCAGTTCAGTTTATGCAGCGGAAGGTCTGAATGTATTACACCAAAGTTTTGGATGACTTAAGCCCCTTTGAAAACTTTCCACGCACACTTCAGGTATGCTCTCACCAGCACATCCCTGGCCTTGGTGGAGCCATGCCACAGTCTAATCTCTGAGTAACAAAGGCATAGATGTTTGCAGAGAGTCATATTCAAAATAAGAACTCATTACCCCTCTGTTCTGTGTTAATCCCGGTAGGCAGCTAAGCCTTCCCGCAGTGGGATGAGGGAGAGAACTGGAAGAGTAAAAGTGAGAAAACATGTGGGTGGAGATAAAGGCATTTTAATAAGTAAAAAAGACAAAACAAAGAAAAACAAGTGATGCAAAAGCAATCGCTCACCACCAGCTGACTGATGCCCAGCCAGTCCCCACTCAGTAGCAACCCTTGGCAATCTCCAAACAGTTTTGCTGCTGAGCACGGTGTTACATGGTAGGGAATATCCCTTTGGAGTCAGCTGTCTGGGCTGTGTCTTCTCCCAATCTCTTGCCCATCACCTTGCTGGCAGGGCAACATGAGAAACAGAGAAAACCTTGGCATTGTGCAAGTACTGTTCAGCAATAGCTAAAAATGGGTGTGTTATCAACGCTGTTTTGGTCACAAATACAAAACATAGCACCATTTGGGCTGCTATGAAGAAAATTAACTATCCCAGCCGATCCCAGTACACCAGCTCATATGGAAACAGTACCTGGTTACTACCATGACCCACATACCCAAAGCAATGTACAATCCCCTTCACTCAAGGGGACTGATACCATCAAGAGACGTTTAAGAAAAACTTGTCCTTTCCAATTATATCTGTTGCTCTGATACAAAATATGACCTTTTTCTACAGATCTTTAATCCTCCCTTATATACTGAGGCCATCAGAACCTCAGCAACACTGTTTCTTTACTTATCATCTATGAATGGACAGACTGGACTAAAGGTCCTGCTGGCATGCAAGCTCCGCACAGCCTCATCTGGATGTCCTTGGACTGAATGAAGGCACTGCAATTCCCTGCCTCATCGTGTTTACAGTCCTCTCCCATCTCTTTCCTAGCTGTGGGATCTAAGAAGATAAGGAAGGTGGTTACCAGGGCCCTTGAGTTTTATCCTTAGCAGACTGGGATTAGGAAGAGTCTAGAAACATCTTCTGGAGCAAGTGCTGGAGGCTTCTGCCCTGTGAGGCTCTGCATCTGGGAGAGCAGAGGCTGGGGCAGCCCACGCCCAGCTCATTAACTGTAACGGTCTGCTCTGAGAGTGGGAAAGAAAAAGATGTTCACAGCCTGGGAGCAGGAAAAGGAGATGGCATAGCTCAGGGGAGCCTTGCTAAAACCCTTTCCTGGCATGGGAGATTGCATGGTTGCAAGATCATGCAGATTCGGACCAGCAATGCTCCAGCGTCCGAACAACCAGCCTCGAGAGAGAGAGGGAGCTTCAGAGAAAAAGAGAAAGGGAGAGATCCTGGAGGCATCTAAGCTAGAGAAAATAGTATGTTCATACTAAGCCACAAAATGCCCTTCATCAGGAACAGTGGAGAATAAGTAGGGGTACCCATGGTGCCTCTGCCTGGTGCTGTCGCTGGCACAGCAGTGCTGGCAGGAGCCACCATCACCAGCGGTGGTGGAGATTTGCTCTGTAATAGGCAGCTCCCTGCCTTCTGCGAGGCCAGATGCCATTTGTGAACCCTGAGCTACAGCCTTGCTGTGAGGGAAAACTGTAATCCTTCATCTCATGACATGCAATCTCAGCCAAGCCTTCCACGAGGAAAAGCTGCCAGGGAGGGACACGGGACTTGGGGGGCTCCATTTCCTGGTAGTGTTCCTTTTTGAGTAAAATGACCCATCTTGCTTGAGAACAGAAAATTTGGTATGGAAGAGTGAGAAGGGGTAAACTGAAGATGAAAATGCTATATACAATTTTGTGTAAGTTAGTAATGCCAGATGACTCATGGAAAGCTTAATAATCTCCTCACTTCAGTTTCAAAACAATGTAAAAATGTTTTAGTCCCATGTCTGCACTTGCTTCCTTCCCCCTCCCTGCTCCAAGACTTTTACAAAGACCCTGTCTGATGGCAGGGTACAGCCTGGCTGCAGGGTGCAGCTTCTCTGTGCCAGAGCTCAGGGCCAAAAGGTCTCAGGCAAACACCAATTTGAAGTTAATACAACACGCCCCACTGAGAATCCCTCCAGACAGATCAGTTTTGTTCTTTTTGTATTAGGCTACAGGTAAGTCTGGAGATGGGATTAACTTTTTTTTTAATCTAATTTTTTTGAGTGCAGACATTCACTTCATGCAGCCAAAATTCACAGAATATCAGTCATGAGTTTGCATGCCCATCACTACATACTTGTACCACATCCAGTACAGAGAGGGATTGGTCCTGATCAGGGTGTACAAGCTTTACCATACTACAGAGAAGAACCAGGAAAGCCAAACCATTTGACCGACCGATTTCAGTGCAGTCATTTCTGATTTATACAGGCAATCAGGATCAGCAGGTTCTTAATCCTTGTTTTATCTGGAAAGAGACTAGCTCTTAGTTGGGCTTCATCATCTAACCCTCATCTGGGACCCAGAGTCAGCTTCAAATGAATCAGAGGAGAGAGAACACCAGAGGAGAGGCAGGTAAATGTTACAAAGGTCCCAAAAGCCCCTGCATCTCCCCACAAGTTCTTTGCAGCCTCACATGTGCACATGCCAGAAGATGCATTTGATCTCAGTTCCATTTTTTAAGTAATTTTTATTTGGAGACACCAAAAAAAATTAATCCAGGTCATTTGACTTCCTGAATTTGTACCAACTCTGCCAAACTCTTTTAAGTGAAATTTAAGGGAAAATCTTTTATTCTGACAGTCTCAAAACAAACGTTCCTACGTTAAGGTTTTAGATGACATTTCATCTGAAACTCTGTATTCATTTCATTCAAAAATAAAGATGTAAAAATAATTTAAGAACAGATAGGTCTTTCTCATGTAAAAGGAAATATTTTGAGAGATCTGACTTTCTTTAATAATTTGGCTTTGTGCAAAAACCATACATAAGCAAGAATTGGGGTTTGGATCCACCAAACCCAAACTGTTTGTTTTGATCCCTTTGTGTTGTAAGGTTATGATTTCTTAAAATGGCCAGAGCTGAACTGATGGTTCTGCACCACAGAAGGGGAGGAGACCCTGCTCCCCCTGGCATCCATCTGCTCTGTTCATCCCCACTCCGCTCTCCCCAGCAGCCAGCTCTAGCACTTGACTGCCTGCCGAGGAAGCTCATTCGACTCACTAAAATGGCCAAAAAAAAAAAAAAAAGTAAGAAAAACAGTCCCCCCACCCTCCCAAAAGAAAAACAAGAATATCTTTTCGCCTGGGAGTAAGTTGGCTTCCCTCCTGGGCAGAGGGATGCCAGCGCTGGCTGCAGGGCTGGCTGGCTTGTGGCTAAGGAAAGGAGGGAGCGGGGAGGGAAGCGCGGAGAGCAAGACTTCCCCCTCTTGGCAGCAGCAAGCCGTTAGCTCAGCTCCCAGTTCCAACTTCAATGCAAACCCGAAGTGAACTGAAAAAGCTGTTTTTCACGCAGTTCTGCCTTTCCCTATCAGATGGAACTTTCTGCCTTTTGTCTTTGCATCTGTAGCAAAGGAATTGAAATTATCTGATCAGGTAAGTTAGTGTTTCACTCTTAAAATATAAGTTTGTACCCATATCTTATCTGTTATGTTTCTTTATACCTCTGAAAAGGGATAAAATTCTGCACAACAGTGATGGTGGCCGTACGTAGCCTGTATTCCTAAGCACAAAATAATGTGGGAGTTCAGCTAAGCACATCTTTTAAACACTTTCTGAAGAGCTCCTGAAAAATATCAAAGGGATATTCACATTCACTCACTTCTATAAAGACAAATACACATCTATAGAAAGAACTACATGTGTGCAGACACTCAGGGTGATGTAAGCAGCTACACACTGGGAGAGAATCTCTCTGTTTCTGGCCTGACCTTTTCAATACCATGTATGTTAAAGCAGGAAGGAGACTAATTGCTGCAAACCAGAAGCTGTAGTAATTACTCTAATTCAGAAGTTACCAATCTTCAGAGAAGGAAAGCGCAGGAACGGAATCATGTTTAAAGGCAGCCCATTTTGCTTTGTTCTTCAACACAGCCCCATTCATAATACTGTGGAATTTATGAGTCTACTGAAAGTGAGGTCTCATAATGTGCACAGCATGTTGCCAGTTAACTTGAATGAGCTTCTCCTCTGCTTTCTGTCTGATTACTATAATACTGTGCTTGAAAAGGGGCCCTTCCTTCTAAAACACATGTATTATGGTGGAGTATAAAACCAGGCCATAAGCTGTCCAGGTAGGTTTGTGCGGTGTACCTAAACAGCAGTCTTCAAAAACGTGATCTGGTGCCCCTTGAAATAAGTTGGAGTGATGAATTTCTGCGGCACTCTGGATCCGGGCCCGCGACGGCATGCCTCTTTGTAAGCCTTCCAGTGCTTCCTGGTTCAGTTCAAGAGAGAAATGCTAGCCTGCTTGTGGGACTGCAGTGCTTTGATGTCCGCTTCCAGATGGAACCAGAAGCGCCAAGGCACGTAGGGAAAACAAAACCAAAATTTTACAATCTGCAGGAAAGATGCCTAAGAATAATAGAAGCATATTCCTATATGCTGGCCACTGGTTTTGTGGCAACATCATAACTTTAAACAAAAAAACTCTTAAGCACAGGAGAGAAAATAAGGATAACAGACATCTTTTTTTTTTTAGTCTTTCTGACATTTAGTTCTCCCGAAGACATACACAAGGCTTCTTCTGATCTCAATGGTATGGGATTTGACTAAAAGTTCAAACCACAAACAATGAAGCTGTTACTCCTATGATTCATCTGACCCTCCAGAAGAAGAGTACCCTGTTCCTATAGCTTCAACACTTACTGTACTTAATTATGCATTTACATGCAGTACTGGAATATCCAACATGTTTTATATGCAGACGAGCTCCGTAGCACTAGCATATTGAAAGCACTCAGCTGTAAAAGTTATTTTAAAAATCACTTATACAATCTTGTACATGTTGATCTTTATTTCAGCTACAGTGTTTGAAAGCTGTAGAGCTTTGTATACTCTTTTCAATTGATTTCTCAATATTAATTCCAATTACAGCATCCTGTATTAATCCACATTTGTAAGTATGCAAAATTCTAGTTTGAGAAATGTATTTGTTCTCAATACTCTTTCATTGCAGTCTACCCATAAGCACTGGAATATTTCTTCCTGTAATTAGAGCTATTCAAGCCCTTCATGACATAGCGGCACTAACATTTTGAACTTCTTATTCAAATACTCTGACATTTTATCTGAAACTGCCAGCAAAGTTAAAAAAAAATACATTTATAGGAAAAAGATTGTTGGGTGCTTGGCAGTTATGAAATGGGGTTTTTCACTCTCCTTTAGGTCACTGAGGACAAATTCCAGTCCCCACTGTGGTATAAATCCTATGATTGCTTAACAACCTGTATGACATATACTGGTCTCCACTTTTAGAGAAAAAAACACAAAGAAACTGTTTCATCTGAGAAGTTCTACCTTGCTCTCACCATGAGCTTAGCCCCGAAAGGGATGAGACTGAGCTTCGGGGCTCAGCACAGACTGGAGCTGCTGGCTTGGGATCTACAAGTGGCATGGCCATCCATTGCTATCGCTTCCTGCTCTGTCCTGGGTGCAGAGCTATAGTCAAGCCAAACACTTCTCGCAGTGGGATTCCCTTTGCATACTTAGAGAAGATCTCAATTTTTCCCTTGCTTCTAGCTGCCAGAGCTGCAAGAGAGGCTTCCCACTTCAGGAGATCTCCAGTCAGCAGTTCTGATTCCCAGGAGCTTCACAGGTTTCCCCCATGACCAATTTACCACCATTCTACCCAAAGTATGTCACCGAGGCCTGAGGAGACCCATCTTGCCTTTCCCTGCTACAGCACTGTCAGAGAAACAGGATTTCACCAAAGAAAGTTTGACTAGCATCACCCCTTCTCCTATTAACCATATCACCAGCAGACAGCCCAGGATGAGATGAGGACCGAGCCTGCCCTTTCTTCCCAGGACGCCTTGCGCTTTGCCCCGGCTTTGAGAGAGCCAAAGGAGGATCGGTTGCACTAATGTGGTACCAAGCCTCATGTCCCATAACTGCATGAGCATGGTGGTATGCCTAGGTGATAAACCACACCTGTCCTTACCACGCAGTTCTCTGCACACCTCTGACTGGACATATCCTACCATACATATGGGAAGAGAGGGGTCACTGAAGGGATGGATGTCAACGCTGATGTGTCTGGTCTCAGGACAAGAAGAGATACTCATTGTCCAGCGCTGCTGGGCTTTGTGTTTGGTTTTGGTTTTTTTCTCAATTTTTTTTTTTAATTACAGGCTCTCATTCTCCTGGTAAATTCCAGATTTCCATAAACTATGGGCTATTTAAACAACATTTTCCTAGAGGAACTTCAGTTTAAATAGCTGATGGTGGTAAGAGGGTCTGATGTGATGTGCAGCAAGTCGTTTGACAACTCAGTCTCAAACAGCCAGCATTTGAAAGAAATACACAAATCCATTCATGTACTAGGAACCTAAAGAAAGAGACACATTAGGATCTGGGAGCAGGATACTTCAAAATATTATCCAAGTTTCAGGCCCACGTCTTGCTTATTTAGTGTACTATGTGCTATAAGTCCCATAGCTCAGACTTACCAAATCTTGAGGGAGAGTCACTCATCTGTGAATTAATTTTAAAGTAGTTTAGGAGTATAACTCTTCCTTATCGCTTGCCTACATAGGCAAACAGACCAGCAGAACTACAACAGTATAATAAACCATTACAGCTATATCGATGTAACTTCCTCTAGGGAACCTAGGGTGGAATTAAGTGACTTTATATGCCATATAATGAATTCTTTTCCAAACAAAAATGTTCTGTTTCTGTCAAGAAACCCGTATATTAAAAAATCTCCAACCAGTTCCCCTCTTTGAGATGAAGGTTTACACAGTGTGAGTTTTAAAATCACATTTATTCAAATGGTCAAAATTTGTCAGGCCCACAAAAATAATAGTCCCTTCATTTAGAATAACAGACATACTTAGAATTACTTTGGGGATTATTATTTAGTGTCTTGATTATTTTTCCAGAAAAAAAAAAAAAAGATAGAAGTTAGAAACCCTAATATATGTTCTTTCATAAAACTGAAGATCATACCTTTTTCCCCCAAGCACTTTAAACCTGGCTTTTTTGCTTTTGTTTACTGCATATCACAGTGACTGTAACAACACAGGTGTGACAACTATATTAGTAAATGAAAGTAACTTACTTTAGCATTGTCACTATCACTTTAAGCTTTATGTCCATAATTGTCTTCTTAATTATTGTTCCTTATAACTGATCTATGACAGAAATGCAAAAATACAAATACTACACATGGCAGTGACAGAAGTTAATTAGGTTTTTTCTTGATTATTTTTGTTCATATTAGTGTGCATTTAAACCAGCGTTCTCTATGCTCTATGTTATATTCCATGGGGATGTATTTATGGTTAAACTGAGAAAGAGGCTCTAAAAACCACAAACAGTTGCCAACTTTGCCAGCATGTCCTTATTACACCACTCAGTATGCTTAATCTTTCCTCTGTTTCATGTAAGCCAAATTCACCCTCAGCAGAGGAAAAGTACATGGCCAAGGCACAACTTAAATCCCAATTAAACTCAGACCCTGCACCACATAATTGTAGCAGAATTTCAAGTATGTATATTTCTCTGATGTCTATGTCTTAGTTTCAGCTGATAAATGAAGGATGTTGGGGAAGATTTTACTTGTGCCCTGCCCTACCTTGACATGGTAGGTTAATTTGAGTGGACCTATTTGTTCTGCCAGCAGTCAGTTGCTTCCCATATTTGAGCTGCCTTAATTAAAGTTAGCTGTAGAGGAATACACAATATATGAGAACTATACACACGGACACAGTTAAAAAATTATTATAAATCAACCACTGAAAACCCAAGCAAAATCAGAATAAATGTGCAGCAATCCTAAAACATGCATGTATGTGTGATAAATCAGAAAAACATGAAATTTATCATTAATGTCCCTTAACTAACACCTTAATAGAGCAAAGCATTGATGGTGTTATCTGAGATCTATGTAATACACAAGAAGCCTAAAGAAATTTCAAGTGAAAATAAAGTTCAGACCATCCTTTCATTATTGTTTCTTTCTTTCCTCTGAGTAGATAAAACAGACCATATTGTTAAAATTAAAAAGTCTGACCACAATTATCTTAAATGTGTTACTTATTAATATGCAAAGCTTTCTGTGGATATTGTCTCTGGAAATGCTCTTTTCAGATCTGGAAGGAAGCTCTGCATTCCAGCTCCCTGCAGCCCTTCTTGGGAGGCATGAGCTTTTACTTGTCCTAGCAAGCTGGATAGTATTTACCCATTCCAGTTATTCCAGCTGGCTTGTGCCACCCTTGACAAGCTTCAAAAACTGTGAGAAAGAAAACAAAGCAGCATGGATATGCAAGGCACAAGAGTAAGCTGATAGTAGCTTTGTCTGCTTATGCACAGACTTATCTAGGGGTGCTTTATTCCTCCACATGAGCATCTGCCAGAACTCATCCCTGATTTGGGGGTTTTAGGCACACAGAATTGAACTAGTCCAAAGGACTGTGTAGGAATAATTGCACTGTTGTATCTTTCATGTTTGTGGAAGCAAAAAGGCCAGATGAAGCCAACTTCTGATTCATCTGACTGCTAGGTTCTCTCAAAGCCTCACCCTTTTGCTCACACAATTCTGGCTAGTGATTCATTAAGGTTAATACTATTAATGCTCATAAACACATTTTGGAATGCTGACGGCTTTCTCCTGGAATGGTGGTTTGTGAACAGTCTCCTTCCCATTCCCTACACCAGCAATGATGCAATCAGGGTAGGACCAGGCAGTGTCACATGCTGGAAATCTAATGTGCATTGCAAATGATAACATCCACAGCTGGGTGAGGAACCTTTCTGCCCCAGCTTGTGGACCCTCAGGAGCTTCCTGCTTTTGCTCTATGAAAATGAGCTAGCAGTAAGAACCCTTTTTTTTCTTTAGGTTAGCTTTTAGTGAGCTCAGATGAAAACCAAATGAACAACAATAAAAAAATCTAGTTTTTCCCTTCACACAAAAACCTGTGGTTTAGCCCGCTTTTGTCCTTGAGACTGAAGATCCAGATGTTAGGTGTAGTAGGTGAATGAATCCCACTGTGGTATTTTCAGTGTTGTCGATCGGCAAGAATATATACAGGGATGTCTTCAAATCTAGCAGGAGTTCCCAAAGATATTGATTCAATACCTAAAGCTATTTAAGCTACTAATTTCCAACTATTTCAGCAGAGTTAGGTACCTAACAACCTTCGAGGGTGGAAAGTCTGTAGAACCAAATGAGGAAGCTCTTTCAGCCATGCCCATAGGTGCACGCCCCTTCCCAACAGTGCTCTTGGCCTCTTTCCCCTCCTGGTACAGGGAAGGCAAATGCTCCCTAATTCCTTCTCCAGGGAGACAGTGACACTCCATGCAATACCGCAGCAATCAGCCTATTCAGCGTGCACAAAGATGAAAGACCTTTGGGTAATTCATTGTGAATGGATAGAAATGAGACAGCCTCTAAGCCTCTTTAGTTTCCCATTCCTGCATTGGTCAGGCACAATCCACTGTAGCCCACAGATTTCTTAGTATATATTCACTGTTCACATACCTACAGATATTATTTTTGCATTAAGTTGTAAGTGGATAACTTTCACTTTGCCAAGAAAATTGAAACCCAATTCTTTTCTTATTAGAACTACAGGTATAAGTCTTTTTTTCCAACATTGAAACATTTGGGAGAGTCCAAATTATGTTAACAACAAAGTAACTTTCCAGTACCTTATGGAAGAGAAAATGTTATGTCTTTGCAGAAACAAAGACAAAACAGCAGAGCAGCTGTTTCATACACAAAGGCACTATGAACTAGGTCAGGGCCACTGAATGACGATGACAATGATATTTAGTGCTGCAGCATCTTCAAAGTGAAATTTTGGAACCATAAAGAGGAACTTGCATTAGGCTATTTGAGAGCAACTTGGTTGTCTTATTTTTTTAAAGATACCTAAGGGTACCTGCTTTTAAAAAGATGCATGTTCATCAGTTTAGAAATTAAGTATATTTTGGGCTATCCAGACCTTTTAACTTCTAAAACTGCTGGTCATTTTTACACCTAAAATAAAGAATATGGTTTTCAGATGTAGAAGCACAATTCAGGTAATTAATTTAATTAATTCAAAAGTTAATTAATTACTTGAAAATTCATTAAGTCCCATTAATACAAAATTGAATAAATAAAAGTGGACATAGGTTTTAAGCTAAAGCAGTTATGTTTGGAAATGTTCATATCATTGTAAACTACACGGATGGTTAAAACATGGATCAAAAGAACAAAAAAACATGGATTTTATCCTGTACATAAACCTCCTACAAACTTCGGAGATCAATTTGGTTACCTTCTTACCTACCATTGTAGGCTCTTCAGGTCTGTTTTTCAAAACATGGAGGGGAGAGGAGGCACCTATTTGTCTCTAAGATGCAAATAGGTAGCAAGGGAGTTTTTTAAAATTTAAATCAAGAGAAATTAAGTATCTAATGTCCTTTGTGTTCATAACTGCATAGAAAATCTCATTAAACATTAGTCATTTGGGCATTGTTGTTTACTTCCTTGGAGACAGCATCAGACCCTAAGGTACAATTGAAATCAAAGGCAAAACCTTCATCAACTTCCAGGAAAAACTGTTCAAGTCTACAGTGAGGTAATGGGTTTTTTTATTTAACAAAAAACATTTTTCAAAGCCTCAAAATGTAGCCAACTAGGAGCTTTGGGGATTTCTATCTTTCTACTCATCCTTTAGCAGATCATTCAATTAATTCAAGTGCATTTTAGTTTTGAAGAAGAGTGGTAACTGAGTAATTGCTAAAAGGGGCACAACAATAAATGACATGTACGGGGAACTTCATCTGAAAGAAGGTTTCTGTTGCAAGAATTACTACTGGAATTATCTTGGGTTCACGGCTGGGGGGGGCATTAATGTATTTTTGTCGCTGACAGAATAGGAATAAGCGTAGTGATGAAATTTTCTGATTAAATCTGCTGAGGACACTAATTTGGGAAACACCAGGGAAGCAAACAGGAAGAACTTGTGGATTTGATGTTGCAACAGAATGAAGTTTGACAGAATGAGTTGTGGGAGCCACCACCATGAACTTGGTCTGTAATTGAGGAGCTCATCAACTGGAAACAAGCACTGAGATGAAAAGATCTGGGTCTGCAGGCTGATGGCAGGATGACAATGAACTTGCAGAGCGATGCATCCATGAAAAAAGAGATGTGACATTAAGACATACAACAGCATTGCCTTGCACGCTTCCCTTGTAAACTACTGGTGCAGTGTGAAACACAGCATTCAGTTCTGTGTTCAAGAACGATGAGCTTGAACTAGAATCAGCATAGTGAAGGGATAATCAAAGACTGCTGCAAATAAAAAAGGTGATTAAAAGAGTTTTGAATTGTTAGGGTAAGCAAATCTAAGCCCTGGACAGAATATGACATTTCTTGATAGACACCATTGAGAGAAAAACAAGCTATTAATATATTCAGGATGGAGATTAGAAGATTTCTTATCCTTGCAGGACTAGGGTTTTGGAACAACTTGTTTTAAGACTAGTCGTTATAAATTTGTGCAAGGATTGCATGACAGAACCACAAGTAACAACAAGGGATAGGCCTCGTTGACACAGTACGTTCCTATCCTGGGGGCCTGTGGTGCTCAGTTTTAAAAACATGATTACAACAACTGCTGAGAAAAAAACAAAAACAAAAACACAAACAAAAAACTTCTGCAGATAAGGGTGAAATTCACTGAGCTGTCTACACCTGTCCTCTAGCAATGGCTATTTTTATTGTTCAAAGTAGGAACACTTCCTTCAGCTTGTACACAAGAATTTGTATTGAATAATATTTTGATAATAATTTCAAGGAAGGCATATAGTTTAGCATAAATTTTGAAAATTATTTAGGTTTCAACACAGCACCACCTATTGGAATAAAATAGTAGCAATGAGTCTGAAACAGTGCAAACACAGCTGGAGTCAACTATGATTAATTTATAGACTTACAGTTTGGAGAGCTCTGTAACTTGCTCTGCCTTGTATGTTATACCTGCTAATATAAGTTTGATGGTAAATATGCTATTAATTTTTTTTATTTTATTAGAAAGGAAGGTTTTACCACAGCATAGGTGAGGTAAAGATTTGCTTTGAGCCATTAGACATAACTTGGCACAAAATGAAGATATTTACACAGCGTTAAAGGAGATAAGAATATATTTCCTGGTAAAGAGAGCATTGTGCATAAGAATTTAAATGAGCTGAAGATAGATACAGATAAATGATAAAAAGTAGATGCCTGGCCTATCATTACAGAACATATCAGCCACTTTAAAATAAGCTCTGCTTAGATTAATCACCACATTACTGCCATTTGAAACGAGGCGTGCAGGTGTAAAACTGGAATAACGTAGGCCTTTCTTCTTGTTAATGAGGAGATTATAACATGTTGCAGTTCGGAGTTTCAGGTGAGCAGGGAGCTCAGGCATTGAACAACATCCAGAGAGCAAGATGGGACGTGCAGTTCACAGCCACATTCTCAGGGATTTCTCTCCTTTGAGTACCCTCCGTCCTCCATCCAGGAAGAAAAAGAGAAGTCCTGCATATTTTTATTCCCAGGAATTATTTCCACTCACAGATTTAGAAAGCAAGTTACAGTGAAAAAGACTTCTGCTGCTTTGCGTGGCAATTACATTGGCAAGGTCTGAAATACCACTGGCACCTTCCCCAGCCTTGCGTGGCTGCTTTCCCACACATCCAGCGGCTGCAAAGAGCAACCCAGAGAGCAGTGCTGTAAGATGCACGGGGCAAAACGATAAGGTGCCGGTCTACGTCTCCCTGAAATGTTAGGATGGAGAAGGGTAATGTAAAAACGTGCTAACGTTGCTCTAGAGTTAATGGCTTGCCCTCAGCTGGCCGAGGGTGCTCAGGAAGGTTGCTTGCCCCCAGGGTGATGGAGAGCTCAACGCTGCTAAGCTGGCCTGCGGCCTCACGCCAGCGGCCTGCCCTGTCAGGGATACACGCTGACGTGCTTGTGTCAGGCCAGGAAAGTGGTAGCTCTGGATCAGGTGGCGGGGGCTTCCCTGGGCAGGAGGCACCCGGAGGGCGGCGGCGGCAGCCGTGCAGCGCTGTCACGGGGCATGGGGCACGCGCTGGCGCCGGGCGCAGGCAAGCGGCTGGGTCCTCCCTCCCATGATAAAATAACCACCTTTCTTCTGCCCACAAGAGCACCAGGACAGATGCCAATACAAAAAGTGGTGCCAGGGGGTACAACAGCAGGCTGTCACGTTTACTGCTGGCCAAAGCATCCCTCAAGATGGCCAGCCACAGACCTGGGCTTGCCAGGCCAACGCAGCCCAGCGCCAACTCCCCTTCCTCCTCAGTGCACCCTCAGCTGGGTGAGCTGACTTCACACAGGATCAGTCCCACCTGGCGTTACCCACCTCACAGTTGTCCCGTGTTGCTCAGAGCTTAGGATGGCTCTGGAAGCACCGGGACAAGACTGGTGTCCACAGGGGGAGACTGGTGCTGTTCCAGCAGCTGCTTACAGAAAATGAGAGGAACTGTCACTTGGATGCATGATCTGGTTGAAGACGTCCCTGCTCTTGCAGGAGGGTTGGACGAAATGACCTGTAAAGGTCCCTTCCAACCCAAAGCATTCTATGATTCTATGATACTGTGATTCTAATCTCAAGTTAGCTGAATCCCAACCTGGAAAACATGCTACTTATAATTGTTACTCTGAAGATCCGTAGATTATTAGTTATTTTTTTTAAAAAAAAGGATGGTACGTCCACTACTGTACACATAAAAAGTTACAGGCACCACGCTCGCATTTAGAAACCATACCTGTGTCAGGTAAGTCTGTTCTTATTTTGAAATTCATGAACATGAAAGCAACAGCTTTCAAAAATAAAAGCAGCACTCCTACATTTCAGGACTATCATTGTACTATAGACAACAGGTATAAAGTTATGATTCACAGTAATTAGATGATACTGGTGCATGATTTATAATGCCAATTTACACAATTTTTTCTTTATTGTTTGAATTTTGACATTTGAAAGTCTTGCACTTTATTTATAGAATCAAAAAGCCACAAGGCTTCACATTCTGTAAACGTTTTTGTTCTCATTTAGTTGTTTGAAATCTTTGCTTGCCCTGTGTCCTCAACCCCAGACACAGTTTATACAACCAGAAGGAGACTTCAAACGTGATTTTTTTTTTTTAAAGAGACAGGAGCCAAGTACAAAGTTAATAACAATGTTTGGGGTTTCAGAGCATGAGGTTCGAAGGTGTCTTATTTTAGATATCTTAGTCATCAACTTCTCATAGTTTCCTCCAGGACATGAGCTGAAAAGAGAAACCTGGAGATATTTTTTTAAAAAGTGGTAACATTTGAGGGGGAGAGTCTGTCCTTTATTAAAATCCTTCAAAACTTTCTTTATACCTGCAAACCTATGCTTCTTTCTCCCTTTTCCACCCTACAAACAGCAATACATTTCCAAATGGCCACCAAAGAGCTTTCAAGGAAAATATTTTTCTGACTGTGATTATTCTGTGTTCTACGATTACTGTGGAAAAGCATTTGTTCACTTGAGTTTCCCTGTATAAGCAAATAAAAGAAAAAGTGAAGATGGGAAATATATTTTCATATACAAATAATAAGCATAATCACCATTTTTATTGTATTTTCACTGGTTAGCTGTGACCTAGACTTGTTTTTCAAACTTTCTTTCATTGCATCTCCAAGCATTTCCATGTTATTCTGCATATCTCAAGATTAATGTTTTGTCTATATCAGTGCATTTGCACTAACTCAGACTAAAAATTAACCTTCTCCCTCGTTTTTTTATTCCCCTTGTAACTTTTCCAAAGTATCTGAAATAAATATTCACCAGAAATCATTACTTTGCCATTTGCTATAGTATAGCATCTAGACTGAAACTCTATGTCTGTCTTCATTTTTGTGGTTAGTGATTTCAGCAGAAGATGTAGATTGAGTTTCAACTCACTCTTCTGGAAAGACACATAGTTTATGCTACAATATGTATGACAAATGTAACAGGATTGCTAAATCTCTGTATAGACCATATGTTTGTTGCTGTGTATTGATCTGATGAAATTATTAAAAAAAAGAATAATGTCTAGGGACTCCTGAAAATCTTTTGCTGCAATGTTACAGCACTACATGCTGTTAACTGTGAATTGGTTGAATAAAGAAAACATCTGCGTGCTTGCATCCCAGCAACTGAAGACTGACTCTTTCATCCTCCTGCTATGAAGAACTACTGCATGTTTTGATGTATCTTTACACTAACTTGGATTCTTTGGGTCATTACACTCAGAAATACTTTTCCAATATTTTTTGCCTTACTGACTGAAAAAAATCCCATGCTTTTGACCCCTGATTTCTGTCTGTAGTGTTTTGAGGCTAATCCATGAATTCAGGCAAAGTCACCCAACTAGAAATAATGCCCAACTTTCAAATGGGCTGAGTATCTGCCACTCCTTCAACTTTGATATTTGTGAGCACTCAGGTTTTTTTGCAAATTGGACCATTTACAGTAAAAGCCATAGACAGTCTGAGTTAAAAACCTGGCACAGGTCCTTCCTTTGAAAGACCCAACAAACCACTAACCATTTCTAAATTCCAACCATTGCACTTTCTAGGGGAGAAGGAGCAGGGGGGGAAGCAGACGGTTGATTTTCCAGCTGCAACAACCTCTACTCACATCAGCAGTGAAATTCTGACTATGGGATGTTTTTCTGTGTTATTGAGTCATAGCACTGGTAGTGTTGCTTAAAGAGTTTTCCAGCACTGTAAGCAATCACTGCAGCATTAGGGCTGTTAACTTTATTTCTGAGCTCCCAATTGTTTTTGAAATGTTTTCACTGAAATTACATTCACTTGTGAGCTTACTGTTTTTACAGGGAAACCTGTATGTAGCATTGGAACAGGTGCCAGAGACACTACAGAGTCTCCGTCCTTGGAGATGCTCACCACTCAGCTGGCCAAGGCCCTGAGCAAGCCAACACAGCTCCGAAGCTGACCCTGCTCTGAGCGAGGGCTGGGACCAGATGCCCTCCAGACAGACCCTGCAGACAGAATAGATTATTCCATGATTCTGTTGTTCACTGTCATGGTAGCAAACTTAGTGCAGGTGCTTCCTTTTTCTGCCATGTATTTAATATTTTTCTCATTACGGTATTACCAAATCCTGGTATAATAAGATTTCAGTGTTTTTTAGTATTTTCAGTAGGTACAGGAAATAGAGAGGGTCATTTGTTAAGAAGCAAGTAATATCATCCCTAATTAATTTTGTATACTATTTACCTGAAAATTTAAGTGTTTTAAAATACAAAAAAAAAAAAAAAAGAAAAGAATTAAAATAAGAAAATATTAGTTGGAGCTATTTATACCCTTCTTCAGATCTGAGAGCATAGGTACCAGTTCTCATAAAAAATTTCTGTATGTTGGATAAATTAACCTTTGACATTGCTTATCTCTTCCTACAGAGGGTAATTGCCAAAGTTCATTTCTAGGCCCAATTTCTCTTAGCTGGAATATGCTCCGATAGAGACTGAAACCTCCTGGGCAGTCTAATGAACAAGATGGGAGAGTTGAAGGCTTTGGTTTATTCATATCTCTGCCACTGAGTAAGCTCATTCTTAAACCAGGCTGGGTCCTAATTTGAGGTTTATTATAACCAGGAGGAAGCTTTATATTGAATTCAGTGGACTTTGTCCCAGTGCCCACAACATGAGTCCTGTGACTTAGACCTGAGATCAGGAATGACTGGTGAGATTTCATCTCATCTCAGTTCTGATTCTGACTCTTTCTAGCCTTGTGCAAGCAAAAATACCTAGTTTTCATCTTTAAGAGAATACTAGGGGCTAGGTGCAACCTCAGTGAGGATGGGGAATAGGGTTGCATAGAAGAGCCACCCCCACTCATGTGCCATGTATTATATGCTGCAAAGGATGGTGCCAACTGAATGGTGAGGGAGGGAGAGCCTTTCCTTCCCAGCTAAGTTTTCTCATGAAATACTCCCCTATTTGCCTCAGAGGGCTCTCATGAACATTAACTGTTTAATGCTGTCATTGTTGTTGTGTTAATTGTTGTTAATTACAATATTATTGTAATAATGCCTGCAGCAAGGCTTTCTAATTCAGGGAAATTGGGAAATGATGCTCAGCTCCTACCTGTAGGTACAAGATTGTTTCTTATTTGTTAGCTGCATTTAAACATCTTCATTATGCTAAACTCTCAGAGACTTAGAATTCTACCTGTCTTGCAGACAGGGAGGCATTTGTGTTTTGCTTTCGGGTGGGTTGTTTTTCGTTGTTGCTTTCGTAAGAACACGGTGTTAATAAAATTCACCCTGCAGGTCAGGAAGTCCTCCTGCAGGCAGATGGAATTTAAAGATAATCCAGAAACACCATCCAAAACTGTCTGTAGCTGGCAGTGATGTTGATCATGGTGGGAGAAGAAGATCCTATTTATATTTTTCTTGCTGCAAGGGCATAAATTATGGGATGCATATGAACCAAACCTCAATTTCTGCGCACCTCTTGCAGTAGGTCTATGTTTATAAATGCAGAAACCATCTGTTTAGTGTTTGCAAATTAAACACCTGCTTTTTTATAGTACAAATTAATATCTAGTTCCAAAAAAGCCTGTGAGGTCCAACAAAGCTGCGCAGGCTGTTGCTTGATTCTTTGCAAGAAATGCAAAACATCACATAATTAAAGAAAATGCCTGCAAATGCAGACTGTGTTTTCCTGTTTCAGCTGAATTCCTATGTTCAAGTAATTAACTGCACCTTTGAAATGAAAACTTTGCAGTCACTTCAATTTTTGCAAGTCTTGTATCAATTTGTGTGATGTATGTATCTTCCTTGAGAAATAATCAGAATAACTGTACATAAAAGAAAATCAGTTTTACAAATAAGTAAATACATAACGTACTGTGGATATATCATGTGAATATCAAGCTGACATATCTGCTTTTTCATTTACAGGAAATATCTCCAAGTCACTGTTTATGTTAGCAAATCCTTTCCAGCACTAAGGTGGCTACTAGCTTTCCAAATAAGACACTGTTTGGCTTGGAAAGGTGGTTTGGCCTCACAGTTCCCAGAGATACTCAGAAAGCCAAGACGACTGTTTCTCCAAACTTTGAGGGGAAGTGGTTAAAGTAGTTTTTGAGTATCCTCGGTTAGGATAGCTGGACATTTTACAAAATCTCACAGAGCATCTATTTGCATCATTAAATGCCTAAAAACATTCTCCAGACTGGTCTTAAATCAACAAATAGATTGTGTTGCAAAAGGATTTTAAGCCTTTTCTTCAGAGTGAAGCCAGCCATGAAAATTCTGGCACGTTCCTAAATTTGTTCCATTGGATTCTTTGTGTAACTGTAAGTCTAGTTTTAACAGGTGCTGTTAAAACTTGTGCTGTTTTATGAGGAACATTTTGGTCAGCTCCACTGAAAATTCATGACTCACCAAGTCTGTCAATCTTTTAGTATGTTTTGCTGAGTGATGAAATGGAAACTAACCTCTTTATCAGTGAGTACATCCTGCAAACATACAACAAAACAAAATGAAAAAGCTCATTTGATTTCAGAATCCAAAGTAAAATTTTCTTAGCTTATTATTACTTTATTCCAGGCAATGCAACAAAAATGTGTCATCATCCCAGCTGCACCAGGACTTTATTAATAAATGGCTGTAACTTTCTGATGGTGCAGGCAAGGAGTTTGGTTCTCTTCCCACTGAAGTCAATGGGAGTTTTGCTACTGACTACAACAAAGTATCTTATCCTTGTATGAACTCAATGAATGTGTCATTTCCATGGATAGCATACACCGTGTTTTATTATGATTATTTGGTTTACTCATATTTGATTATTGGTCACTTAAAACTTTGTGTTTGACATTGGGATACATTTTCTCCCTTGAACTATTTACTTTGTGCAGCCCCAGTAATGGAAATAAATAGAATAGATATTGGCACATTAGGGACAACTAAGAATTCATCTGCCAAAGAGGATTCCTCAGCTGGTGTAAGGGAAAAATAGCTAACTTGCATGTCTCACAAACGCAACGCCCAGGACAAGATGGTAGCCAGCCAAAATCCAGGAGGTTCTACTGATTTTTATCTTCTAAATGCCCCTGAGAAGCATTGCCAGGCAGTAGAGAGCAGTCCTTCAGGGTCTGTACATCTCACAGTTGGCACTGCAGCAGCAGAAAGCAGAAAGCTATGAAGTTATCTGTCTTTGGCTGAGTTGTTGGCTCCTGAGTTTGACCACCAAATATCAATATATCAGTTCTTCACTGTATTAACAGCAAATGCCTTTTGAATTAATCCCTTCAATGATTTATACAGCCACATGTCTCTGACTTCTAGGGAACATCCCCTGGTTTTCTATGCAACAGTGAGTGAGGGCACTCTCTGATCCTTTCCTGATGAACTACAGGAAAACTTGTCTGTCTCTGACGCACAGAGAGAAGGCACTTGAGGACTGGAACTACTCAAATGTTTTAACCTGAGTGTTGAAGTAAGAAAGGCTGAAGGGGGACAAATGCCAAGAACTCATATTGTTTCACTGAAGACCTTAGACACAGAGCTATAAACTGCAGTCCCTGTGTGATGTGCTCCTCATTAGTGCCTACTTCCACTCAACACCTTTTAGCCCCTGAGTGCTTTCGCCTGGCTCATCACAGCTGCCTCTGGCCCCTTACAGCAACAGTGCTCTCTTTCCCCACGACTTACAGCTCCTTCCAATCACTCTTAGTGCTAGTAAATGCTGTGATGGTGACGATGGCTCTGAGCAGCAGGAGGAGGCTGCTCAGAGTGGGAAGGTGATGAAGAGCAGCAGGTGACAGCAGTAGCAGTGCGGGAACAAGCACAGGCTCCTCTGCCCCTTCTCATGTTCCCTCAGGGCATGACCCTGCTCACAAAGCTCCTGAGAGCTCCCCTACGCCCTGGTGCTTTGAGACAATCTCAGCATTGGAGACGCTGGCCCACTGACTGAGAGAGAACTTTCTTTCTGTTCTTACTCATTTGTTACTAAGAGGAAACTTTCTAGTTCTCAGGAAAATGTGTTTCCCACTTAAGAAAGTACATGGATATGGGTCAACCACACTGATTTAGCACTGCGATTTAGGAAAGCAAAGAATAAAACATTGGCTCCTGGAGCATCAGTCCACCTTGCTGACACACACGATGGGAGTCCCCATGCAGCCCCTGCAACAGTATCATCGTATCCAGCATTTTCAGGGTGAGGGGACATGCTCTGGCCAGTTCAAAAACTGTCAGCTATCAATATAACTTACAGTATTTAGCAAAGACCTGCAACAGATCAAATTAAAAATAAAAGTGTTATGAGGTGCAGAATAACCCCACTACAAACCTGATCTGCTTCAACTGCATTGCCTGTGCAGCACAACCAGTTCCTTGGCATCCACTTTACTCTCCCATTACAGAAGCCTCCTCACACTCATGAACATGTGTTTCTAATCAGAAAATGCTCAAGGAAAGACCACCTGCCTACAAAGGATACTTTTTTTCCCAGTCCCAGTGGGGGTCTTACAGACAGGTTTTAGTATACAACAAAAAACGAGCAGAGCAAAAAGCTGAGAGGACAGCTTTCTTTTAATGAAAGCCTACAGTGTTACCAGAGATGTTTGTAACAAAGCTAGGAGAGAAGACATTTCTTAATTATTATTCCTGCTGAAGATATCGTGAATAAATAACTTCATGGGAGAAAGCAGTAATAAGAAACTTGTCCTTTGCTTTGGCGCTTTAGTTTACTTTGGCTTGTCTGACTACTTTTTAAGGAAAAAATGTCTGAATGTACTCAAACAGGGAAATAAAAGTTCTTTATGCCTCCTGATTTTCAAATGAGAGTTTTCTGAGCCATCACTAAACAGTGGGCAGTTAAAAAATCAATGCTGTTGTTTCTAGAGCTCTTTAAACATAAACCACAGAGACTGTTAGACGAGGAAGGTAATCATCCTTGTGGCTTATTACATTAACATCAGGTCAGCCAGATGTTAAAAGGCCCTAAGCTGGGGAACTCGAAGAGTAGAGTCACAATCCCTTGCATTTGAGGCTTCATCCAAAATGGACTTGGTTTAAAGTTTTCTGTTAACTTGAGTGGACACTGGGTCAATCTGATCTGCTTTAGTACTTTCAATTTCACACAGTCATGCCTTTAAGAATGCGAATGCAGCCTGAGAGGGATGGAAGCTTTACTTAGCTGGACCATCAGTGTAAAAAAAACATTGGAGGCCACTTAGGTCCAGCAAGGACTTGTCAGCATAAGTTTACTAGCAGTAATTAAATAAATAAATAAATAAAACCACTAAGAAAAGACGTCATAATCTGTAGAAAAGAAACCTTAGCATTTAGTGATGATCAGAATTAATGTACAGTGCTAAGTCTCTATACCAACGTTAATCAGCACCTAAATAGGTGAACACATGGGAAAACAGCCCCTTCTCTCAGAGTGGTTCTCGCTGGCTGTGGGTTCTTTTATTCCAACAATAACAGAAATTGGGGATGAAGATTTCTTCCAGTCCAAAGGAAATCTAAGGAGCTGATTATCCAGAAACAAGAGAGGCCTCTGCAGCCTGAGCCTGTGCTAGGCAGCTGCAGACAACTCTTGGAAAATGGGCAACGTGCCATATGAGAGGCCAGCAAGAGACCTAGCAGCAAGCCCATGTGCTGCTGCTGCCAGAGATCAGCCTGGAAGTTGATGGTTTAGCATCCTCCAGCTGCCACGCACATCCTGCATGTGTCCAGAGGTGGCTGTGGGTCATGTACCGCAGCCAAATGAGTGTCGGAGGAGGGCAAGTAGTGACACTACGGTCAGACCACCAGCAATAGGAGGGGGTGGTTGCACAGTGGCTCATTCTCACACATATACAACATGCACACACATACACACTTACAAGCCAAATTGCTAACAGCTCTGCTATGCAGCAGGTACGAAATCCATGGCTTAGGAAAACATCCTTCTCTATGTGCAGAACGTCACTATTTTTGCAGTAATGTTACCTTGTGCATTTCTTGCCCACGGGAAGTCTATTAAAAGCTCAAGGCCTAGGGACACAAAATAAAAAAGAAAGCTGAGCAGAACCATGAAATCAACAAGTCCTAATATTCAGTTGCCTTTTTAATGAAGAGAAAAAACACTAAAAAAAAAGTTATATTTTTGAAAGTCTTTAAAGGCCTAGACCATTATTCATTTTCAAAACTGATTTCTATTCTACACTTCTCTCTTCTCAAAAGTTAAGCACACACCTTTCTTCTAGGAAGCTTCTTATCCATGACTAGCTTCTTAATTCCTTTCTACTATGCTTGCAGGCCTGAAATCAATGGGATAACAACAAAAAAGCTCCAAACCCAACAACAATCCTACTTCAGTGGCCGTCTGTGTGCTTCCGTCCGACAGCTCTGAGAAGGTGGAATTTAAGCAGGCTCTTGGGGGTTCATGTGAGGCATGCAGTGACCACCAGGGTCCTCAAGCATTTCTGATCTAGCTCTTACTTATGCGTGCAGGAAAAGGCAAGCAAGTAATGTGCATGGACACATATACAAACATGCGTGCTTCCTAATCCCCCGCGTGGTATGGATGAGCAGATCAAGCAATACTTTATAAATGGAAAATTATGTGTACTTAATGATGTGCAAAATCTTAAGTGGCTTAAAGGTTTGTTTAGGACCACCAGGGACTTGCTGTTTGTCCAGGCCTTATCTGAGCAAACCAGACCTCTCAACTTCAAAAAAACAGGGCTGGAAAAGTAAGGGTGACTGTCTATTCACAATACTTCATGTTGGACCTGGCCACTTTATTTCAGATATAGATGGGGAGAAGAATTCCTACAGAATAAACAAGACAAAAGGAAGAGATAGAAAATGTCTATACTCAAAATACTCTGAGTAGCCCAGATAACACCATTTTGAGCATTTAAATTCATCCAGCCACTTTTTATTTACATCACTGATGTATACTTCTAAATAACTAAGTTTGCATTTGATTTAGGATAATAGCTGAAATCTGCTGCTAGGGACTGGAAATGTTAGGATAAACAAGGCCTTTGAGTCCAGTTCTCTGTCTTTGGCATGATACTTGCGGCTTTGGGTTTTGCAGTGCTTACTGGAATCACAGTGCCCTAATGCTCCTCCATGATGGCTGGATTAAGTACGAATGTTGGGGGTTTTTTCCCATCTTCTGCATTTCAGAAAAATTTCAGCCAGATCTCCTAACCTCCCATTAACTGCATCCTTTATGTCTTCTTCACAGGTCAGCTGCAGTTGGGCAATATGGGTGAAAGCAAATAAATTTAAACTTGAGATTTGGTATTCTTGAGCAAACTTGTGTATTGTCAACATCTGTCTCTGCTTTTCACCAATAGCCATGGTGATGTCTCAGTGTCCATTTCTGACCATGCAGTACCATCTCTGTTCAGCCACTAAATACAGACCCAAGCCAAGGACTTATGCAAGGAGTAACAGGCCATGCTTCTGATAACTCTACCAGGATTTTACTTCTTCCTCGCTGGATATAGTGATGGTTGTGTTACGCTATATATCCACTCACAGCATTTCTTCTGGTCCTTTGCTCCTAAATCTCACAAATTCATTCCACTTGGAATGTTTTTAAATGATTTACCCTAACCCAGGAGATAACATGATCTTCCCTCAGAAAAAGGGGCCATCTTCAAGGTTTCTTCAGGAAGCCTTCCTTATTTGGAAAGCCTTCATCAACATCTACCTCAGGTATTTCACAAATAACATAGGCACTCCAAATTCCCATATTGTTGTGGTAACAGCAGTTGTTGATGGCACTCTAACAAATGTTTTGAAGGCTTCGGTCAAAGCCCAATGCTACAGCCAGACAGCTGTGATGGCTGGCACTGACTTTCACTAGCAAAACCCACAAGTGGTTTGTGATCTGTCCAAATGGTAAAGAGACTTCCCATGCAATTATTGAGGCACTTTTAAGTCCAAAGATAACAGTTAGACTTTCCGTCTCCAACTGGCAGTAACTCTATCCTGCCAGTTGGTTATTCCTCAGTGGCTGTCACATTATGGGTCAGAACTATCCCTTCTCTTACATTACAGATAAATTGTTGCTCGAAATAAATAAGTGGTATGGAGGGCCTGGGAAGCTCCAAAACACTTTCTCTCCAAACACTGGTTCTCTTTCTCAGTACCAGGTACGTCTCTTGTTCTTAGCAAGCAATGTAAATAATTTGAAACTGCTAAAGCACAAGGAGAAAAAATGGTGATAAAACTTAAACAAATGCACACATGCTTTTAGATGTTATGTTCAGGAAATCAGAATCCTTTCACTGTTCATCCTACATCTTCTGCAAGATTGGCTTCCTCTTTGCCTGTTCTGCTGCCATCCAGACCCATATTTGTAGTTTAAGCATGTGTTTTGTTTTACAGGAGGCCTCAATGCTTGTGTGTTTGACGTACCCTCCTTGGCTTATCAGTATTACTTCTGCATGAGGTGAGGATACAAACACCATTTGCTAAGTCACCTTTCTAGAAAATTCTGGAAGAGGATTACAGTTCATTTGGCAACTTACTAGATCAATATAAACAAACCTTTGTGAATGTCTAAAACGTATCTTTCTTACAATCATAATCCAACTAACTCCATTGGCAAGTCCTCTGTCTGTATGCATAAAGTAGTTATCTAACATAGAGACATTAGTCACTAGTTTTTATATAGCCCCTTCAGATGTGGATAGTTTTGTCTGGCTTAATGATAGAGGAGATTCATTCAGAATATTACAATGGTGAAATGATGTTGGCCTATCATCTAGACTGTCTAATTTAACCTCGGGTTTTTCTCTGAGGATGTTAAGAGCTCATTTTGTATTCATATGTTTTGGCCTAGATATAAATCTTGATCTTTACAACACATTAACCCCTTTCAGCAACAGCATTATGTGCATCTTCAGTGCGTGGTAGAATGTCATTTGAAGGTTTGCCTCAGTTTCAATTTCATTTCTTACAAGCAACGTTCTGCCCAAGAAATTTACGTTGGTTCCCTTGAACACAAGGACTAGATAAGATTTGGGTCTTTTTATTCTTTAGGTTTTTATTTTATTATATATTTTTGGGGTTATGTTTTAGCATTTATTTTATTTAGCTTTTTTGTCAGTACTACAGTTGTGACCAGGATCAGTCCTGCTATGAACAACTGATATATATACTCCAGGTATACTGATACATAAATGTGTAACTGAAGTCTTTGTCTTCACATCTTGGGTATCTAATTATATATCTGTGTCACTAGTTGGCAAGATTCTACTTTCTTTTCTTTCAGGCATATACCTTTCCCCAGTATAAGGAAGTTCTTTACTCTTTCCTTTTCCTACTGTCTTTTGGACTCTACCTCATCGATTTTAGAAGATGACTGATGGACTGCTTTGCATTTGCTGGCTGAATGCCTAATCTTGAGGCATTTCTGACACGAGGCCACTTAAAATATACATAATCACCTAAAGTGAGCTAGGTCTTAGAGAGCAGAAAAGTCCTTTGTGAGCCTGAGACTCTTCCAGCATGCTTTGCATTTTGTTTACTAAGCCAGTTTGTTTTACCCTCTGTACTAAGCACAAGTCCTGCAATATTCCTCACTGCTGCTTCCATTGTTAATACTAATTCCATTACTTTGGACCACGTTAAATTAAATTCTGCCTTAAATTTGAAAGCTGGCATTATTCATACAAAGCAATCTGTCCCATAGCGTATCCTTTAAGACATTTCCAGAAAAGCAATATATAAGCTTTATTGCATACACAACTATAGATTCCCTTTGCATCCTGATACAAGTCTGAAATGTGAATCATTTTCCAATAATTCCGTATAGGTGCTATGTAGCCTTCTGTTAAGAGTTTTGTGGATCTTCAAAAGGCCTTCTCATCAGTTCTGAGGCTGTAAGAAACTCTATAAGTAGACAGAGACTTTGCTGCTAAATAACTCTGAGGGAATAATTTGCTACCCCTGTCTACCATGTCCATCACAAGAAATTAGTGGCTGATTTAAAATTTTTTTAAAAATAATTTTAAATTAAATAAATTTAATTTAAAATAAAATTATAATTTTCACTGGTTGCACTGACTCCCTTAATTTGTCATAAATTTTAATGATTTTCAAGTATTCCTTGTCAGCAGTGTTGTTAACTCTCTACCAGAATATTGCAAGCTGGAAACGGCTGCCTAACTTAACTATGGCATGACTGGAATGGGAGTGGGGGGAAAAGCACTACCACTTAATGACAGGGAGTAAGAGATGGATGGAGTGTTATATTCTGGGGTAACCACATGCTGACTGTAAGCTTGTTTTTGTTTTCTTAAATGAAGAACATCTCTTTGAGTTTGCCTGTCTTTTAATTTTACCACCATACTCTGCACTGCTCAGAGCTTTTAAGCATAGCTTTTTATTTTTCAAATGAAGTTCATATACATTCGGGTGACTTTTCTTTATACATAGAAATACTGCAGATGTCATAAAAGAACATCAGACTCCAGATTTCATATCTTCCACCTGCTGAATTCTAAAGTGAGGCTTCTCGTGAGGCAGACGACTGGTTTATAAGAAAAACAAACTTGCACAGTATTCTTCCATCTTAATTTGGATTAAAACATCTGTCCATAGATTATTAATGCTATAAACAGCATGATTTCAAAAATTAAGTGAATAAGAAGGGTCCACATTGCTGTTCTGTTTCACATTCTCATTTGTACCAGGCATTTTTTTAGGTGTTTCAAATCCAAAACAGGTATCTGCAGGCAACTGTAAAAAATGGAATAGTAATTTATGTCCATTTTCATGTGCATTTGAAGATGGCTGTCCACTGCTGTGTGCAAATTGGACCAGTGACCAGTTGATAATACTTTATTGCTTCTTCACTACTGTAACTTTCTCTCAAGGTCAAAGACCCTGGGAACAGAGGAAATGACCTCTAAGGTTATTTAAACATTTCTCTACCATCGCATCTTTCATACAGATTTGCACGCAACTAGGAGGACAGTGATGTTACATGATTATCTGTGGGCTAATGGCACTTATAGCTCTGATGTTTATTAACAGCAATGTGTGAAGAATATACTCACTCAAAATGGAATAGACAATCCTTGTTAATCACCTACCTTGACTAAACAACACACTTCCATCCTCAGTCCCAAAGTAGGACTTTGGCAGGATATCCACATATAAGTCAAAATCTACGACTCAGAAATTTCACCTTACCTTGTAGGTCCTCTTTAAGGACTTAAACCTCTCCTCTTTCTCCAGTTAGAAGCATCTCAGTCCTGTAAGGCCAGGTATATTACATATTCATCCTCCTTCTCTCGTGCAATGCCAAGCCAAGTCACAAAGAAGTGGCATGGTAACTGCACAAATACCATGGGAAGGGGCAGTGCTTCTTTTTAGGAAGGAGGGCTCCAACCAGATT
This sequence comes from Ciconia boyciana, assembly GCF_034638445.1. NCBI lineage: Eukaryota > Metazoa > Chordata > Aves > Ciconiiformes > Ciconiidae > Ciconia > Ciconia boyciana. Next base: position 58,224,282 of record NC_132936.1, read on the forward strand.
GGCAGCAAAGCATTTAGCGAACTGGTATATTCTTAGACAGGTGTGAGGTGGGGCAGACATATTTGTGCAGATTTGGGAAAAACTGGCATAAAACAGACAGGATGAGGGACAATTTTGCTCAAGCTTAGTTTCCAAGGATTTGGAAGAATGGGAATAAAGAACTGGGCCTAGAAAATATGGATTAACTGCATTACCAGCCAGAGAACCGGCCACATATGGCAGGGAGGAATAAGTGGAAGAAAGTACTCTAGAAGGATTAAGAATTGATGGTATAAGAAGATAAGTGTCAAGTAGACAGCTGCATATTCTGTTGTAGCCACCTACAAGTGAGGTACTGCCATAACTAACTCTTTTTTTGAATCTAGTCTTTTCTCAAGACTGCCTAGCTAAGACATACAGTTATTTCGCCAGGAAACAGAAACAATAGCATGTAACTTAGGTATTAAATCACATTTAACAACCCCACACCCTTACATTATTATTTGCCAAAGTGATGAACCTATTGAATAAAAGGAAAACATGTAAAAGCATCGGTAAATAGATTTATATGTGATATGAAAATATTTACAGTTTGACGATAGGCAGCAAGAAAGACTAATTCATTAAGTTAACTATTTTTTTACTAATCAAAATAGTCATCAACAGAAAACCTACTATGACCAGTTGGAAGTGTATGGGATATTTCACATTTCCTTTCTTCTGTTGCATAATATTTGAAGAAAATTAAACCCTCTCCATTTGACATTCAAAAAAAGAACCAACCACATGATTTCTGTTTATTAACATACCATATACTACAAATAAACAATCAACCAAGTCTCCAAAATTGTGCAAGTCTTTCTGTGTAAAAGACTCTAAAATTATGTAAGTTTTTCAAGTCTTTCTGACTTGAAGTTGGAAAGATTTTTGTTTAACTATATTAATGGACTTAGAAGAAACTTAGCTTGAATATCTGTTCATTATATATCCTGCTAGGACCAGATTATGACTTCAAAAAAGATTTAGGTAAATTTGATCTTCTTAGGTATATTTATGAAATTGCTATACAAAACATGATAATTATTTTTCCCTCAGAAATTGTCACAACGTTTCTCCTTGGTCTTTTGTTTAGAAGCCAAAAATCTTTCAGGTTTACCATTTGGCATTTGAAAAATAATTTAAACAATGTGGATGCAATCTGTTACCTAGATCTATCAGACAAATTGCCAGGTAGTGTAGGAAGACAGATGTTCTTTTTTTGCTTAGCTTTTATGTTCAGTAAACCTTTTATGTTGGTTCTAAAATAATATGGCAGTGTCACAAATGACCACCTTGCAGTCTGAAACACAGCAAATGTTCCATAACAAATAATTTGGCAGCCAAATCCCACCTTTTTTCTTGTGCGTGAATTTTGTATTAATAGAAAATGTTTATCATTTTAATTAAACAGGAAAATTGTTTTGCAATATTCTGTAGTTTATTCAAGAGCATCTGGTTTCATTATCCAAGACTGGAAAACTGAACTGCTTTGATTGGATGCATTAGTCACAAGATATGGGTAAGAATGCTTCCACTTGGCAAGCATTCCTCCCTATTAGTTTAAAATGTGCTCTTTCAGTAAACATTCCTGAGAAAAGCTCCCCAACTAGCAATGGCCACATGAGGCCAATGTTTAAAGTCACAGACTAGCATATTTCAGAGATTACTCCACCAGGGTCCCTGTTCAACTAATTCCTTCTCCTTTTCATTGATACACTGCAGATGGAAAAAAAATGGCACACAGACTGTGGACCACTGCAAGTTTCGCCTCTGCAGCAGACTAAGTCTTCTCTGAACATTAAAATAAGGTCCAGGTTTTTTTGCCACTGAGAACCAGTAACAAGGCTGAACTCAGGGTAGTTAGGCCAGCCACATGGCTTCCTTTCCCCATTAAATCCCCAAGATTCACCAAGGCCAACCACATTCTGATTCTCACTCTTAGAGCATGGCAATAAGGTATCTCCAAGACTCCCTCACTCAGGCCTCCTAGGAAACCATTTGTGGGCTTCTGGTCTGTCTGTCTGGGCTTATCTGTGCTACAGGAACACAAACAGCAGCAAACTTGAGATGGGCTTGCTATTGATGGACTTGCAGTGCTCCGTGCCTGTACATGTGCATGCTTTCCAAAGGGACTGAATGCAAATCTATTGCCACCTGGTTGCCACAGAGCCTGCAGGTACAGCACGGACTGCTGAGGAAGGGTTATACGGGGTTCGCCTTACAGATTTTTAGTGAGACCAGGCTTTAAGGTCACCTTAAGGTCATGTGTAATTACTGGTGTAGACACAGAGAATGTGTATAAAGACGACACAACACACTGAACGATCTGGCCTGCTTTGGATTTGTTTTTTCCCACAATCACTGTGGTCTTAAATCTTAATGAAAAAAGCAAGAAAGGATTATGAATAGTGGACACTGAAGAGACCTGTTTTTTAAATTCAGTTAAGAACCAGTCTGTATCTAGCAAAGACAAAAAAATATTGCTGGTGTTTTACACCAATTTTACCCTTTGGGATTTTCTGTTTATCTTGTTTCTTTGGCTAAACATTTGGAGTAAAAATGAAGATTAAAATCTTGGAAGGAACTTTTAAAAACAAGAACTGTACTCCACCCTTATTACAACATTATTCTTGTTTAGCCAAACATTTTTCCTTTAACAAATGATCTGATATAGACACACATACAGAAAAGGCATAAAAGACCTACATCAGCCACATCGTTTTAGATAAAAAAAAATTAGGAGGGGTGAAATGTGTGAATGAATGAGAGAAGGCAAGGAATGTAAAATAAATATAGGAAAGTAATATCCCTTCAGCGAATAAAACTAATATCTTGCATAATAGTCCCTTGAGTCCATGAAGAATTTAAACTGAATTAAAAATCACATGGGCTTCATGGTGGCTTCCCTTTGTGAGGGGGTAGTAGGGCTCATGTAGCTAAGCATAAGAAAGGAGAAAGCATATGAAGAGGGGAGGGGGAATAAAAGAGTAAAGAGCTCTAGCAAAATAAGAGTCACATGGGTAAACATGTTAAATGTAAAAGTCATAGTAACCTACACCTTAACCTTCTGAGATGCTTAAGTGAGAGGAAGGTGTAAAAAGAAACTTGCAATCATTTCAGGAAGCTATCAAAGATGTGGCCTTTCTGGGTGTTTATAGCTGGATTTTATTGCTGGACTGTTGTGCTGTTCACTCAAGGTTAGCGATTTATGCTTCAAGTTTCTTTCTTAGAGCTAGACTGCTTGCTGGAGTGGCCCCTTGGGGCAGCAGGGTTTTCAACAGAAAGTGGTCACATACGTCACCAGTCCCCTGAAGTCTATATAATTGCCTTTGCTGACCTACAGACAGAGGCATTTAGAGAACACTCTCTCCAAGAATTTCCAGAAGGACTTAAAACAGGGACCATTACATTTTGTGACATCCTTCAGATCTCCCAATACAGTTTTCTTCAAAACCTGATTTGACATAATCTAAGTCCTAGGCCAAAAATGTTGTATGGTTTACGTTCATATTTTTCTCATTACACTACAGATTGCTTCTTGATGACTAAGCCCTGTTAAAGGAGAGGCCACTGAATCAGATTTGTTTTCAAAGACCGCTTTGGCTACTATGTGCAGTCACCACAGAGTTCTCTCATGCAGCACAGGGAGTGCCAATATCTCCCAGAGCAGCCTGTTAAAAACTCACTTTGAAGTATGCCCTGATTTCAGTGTGGGGGCTTGCACCAAATGACCTACAGAAGTCCTTTCCAATCTGAATGTTTCTATGAGTCTATAATCCTATGGGTCACAATATTGACAGAGCGGGGGGGGGAGGGGGGGGGCAGAGAAAGCCTATGTATCACCAAAATACATTTAATCTCTCCAAGAACATGGATGCTCAAACATTACAAGTTAATTTCTGTAGGGAATCTAGAAACTGCCACTTAAAGATTTTTATAACAGTCATATTTCCTTTTTCTAAAAAAAAAGAGCACTAAAGCATTACTGCAGAATTTTGCTTATTAAGAATTACTACTTTTTACATTTATTTTTTTTAAGTCAGAAATAGTTCACATTTCTCTCCCTTAACTTTATTTAAGACTTACCATAACAAATTTCATCACTGTACAGATAGCTAACCATAATCAGGTTTATAATGGAAACTGGTTTACTGTATTTTTTGTTTTGTGTCTGTACGAGACTGAGTGAAAGTATCACAACCAAACGAGGTCTTACACCAGTTGTAAGTGAAACTATGATGTTGAGAGAATCCCAGTTTCCCACCAAAGTGATAATATTTGTATTTACACTACATTAATGATCTGTGAAGAAGGTTGGAAACCAGCTGGTCAATGCTACAAAACACTTCTTGTCAGAAGTTAAAACTTCCTCTCACTTAGCGAAGGAAGTTAGTGCTTCATAAAGTTGAATAACCATATCTGAAATCTTAGCAATCATCTTTTGTGTGCTGTACAGTCAGTAGCAGTGCCTAAGAACAGAGTAAACGCAGACACAGGGTGAGAAGTAAAGCATTATTCACTTTATACTTCAATAGTGTGAGCATCATCCCCCAACACCAAGTATGTGCTGAATGGCCTCATGCTCAGTAAGAGACATCCAGTTCTCTTAAATCTGAAACAACTGTTGCAGCTTTATGCTCTAACAGGTTGCACCTGGCAGGTGCCTCAGGCTGCAAGATAAACCTTCAGTTGTTTCCTATGACTCTAGTTTTCCTGCCTCAACTGGCTTTTTCAAGCCTTTTCCCCAAATTAGATGGTCATTACAAGGTGCCAGAAAGAGTTTCTCCTTGTCTTATTCAAGCTAGCCTCTACGATCTCCCAAGTATATATTGTGTCTAAATATATGCTTATTTGTCATGTTAAGGTAAGTACATGACATTTGTGCAGAAGTCTAGAATAATACCATTGTATTCTTTTAGATACAATCCATTAAATCATATACTTATCTCTAGTAATTGATAATACAACACTCTCAGCAGTTTACTGCTAAATCTTCACAACTCCTTTACAAACCTCAATGTCATCTTCCTCTAAAATAAGGAAATCAACAGATTTTAGCCAACAGGGCAAGCAGAGGAGGGCCAAATAAAGAGCTGGGGCAAATAAATTCTCCTTTTAAATGTTCAGTGATGTGGAGAACTGTCCCCAAAATTCACATACAGTTCACCTGCTGTTTTTCCGCCTTCCTCTCTTATCAAGAAATAGCAAAACCAAACACATACCTGATTTCTGAGGTGTCCTAAAATGACAGAGAACATCTGAAGCAGTGCTGCTCTCGAGACACTGCAGGTTAAAACATTTCCAAATCCAGCTCTCAGTCATCTTGAGTCAACCAGAAATCCAGTTCTTCCAAGCAGTAGGTAGGCCTACACAAATCTTAAATAACAGAATATCAGTCTCTGATGAGCTCTCTGCTTTCACAAAGTTGCTGCATGGATCTGTTCAGTTTAAGCCCATTTTTGTATACATTTTCTATAGTTTTTATCAAAAATACCTGGTCATCTGGGCATTCCCTTAATTTTATTATGTGTGTCTCCCTCCAGGTGTCAGCTTGATAGTTAACCTGCATCCGTGTCAGTTCAAATGTATCCTTTCATTTCCCAGACGTTGCTCCAGTAACTTCAGAGTACTTAAAAAAAAATACAGCTGGGTTTGAGGGACAAAGGTCTTCATCACTGAATATTTAGGAGGAGAAGAATTTATTCAGCTCAGCTCTTTGTTTGCCATTGCCACTGCCCTACAGCATCACAGTGATAGTGAATCATCTCTATCATATAACGATACAATCCTTACCGGCTTCTGGTGTATTGTTATACACATGTACATGATGCACAAAATGAAATTACTGATTTGGCAAAGCTGAAATTTCCCAAAGGCAGCTGTGCCTGCTACTCTATGCCACTAAACAACCTTGTTTAGGAGTGGAAAAAGTCCCATAAAAAATTTCATGATCTTCTGTCTACTTCTCTCACCAGATTTTTGGCTGCTCAGTTTCTGGGGCTCCAAGACAATGGATTCCACGAACATCTCCAGGGTTTCCAGTATATAATGACCCCAGGACAATGGACTGACATACAGTCCTCCATTCCCCAAACCTGATAATTTCTAAATTGTTGCTTTTCACCCCATATTGAGATCAAATCTCAAAATAGCAAAAATTCTCCATGACATGGAATGACTGTTTCCACTGATTTCCAGCAAAATACCAACTTCCCAGAACTATGTTGGCTAACTGTTCCTTTGTCCAGCATGACATTTATCCAATTTGAATCCTAAAAATGTTCATCTCTGGTGTTCTGCAAGACAGTCTTTTTTTCTACTGAAATGTGGAAGTAAAAACATGAGTGAATTTACCTAAATTACATTTCACTGCCAGTTGGAAGCCATCCAAACAGTGAAACAGTGCAAATTCATTTTCAGGGTAACAGTTTTGGCCTTTAGGTTTGTCTGTATCTGCATAAACTCAAAATGAATATAAATGTATGCAGGAGGGGATTAATATTCTCATGCACCAAAGGTTCTCCAAGGTTGAATACTTGATAAATAAGCCTGTCATGATCTTTACCATTTTGATACAGCAATACCCAAAACACATAACTGTATCTCCAGATACTGTTATTTTTAAAAGGTTCCATTAATCTTTTAGCTCTTTTTTCTACCGCTTTTTCTTTCCTTTTATGGAGTCTATTAGAAAAACTAGATTTTTTTCTTGTGATGTGAAGAAGCCTTGCTAAAAAATTTTCACCAAAACCAGATCTGTGAGCCTTGTGGCAGAGTTGGTAACATCTTCATATTGCTTATAGATTTTCTTGAAGCGCCATTACTTCCAGTTCCCCATATCCACGTGTCCTCCCTTGGGCACATGAAATCTCAGGTGGAATTCTTACTTGCTACTCACTTCTGCCATCAGCCTAACCTATTTTTTCTTAGAGAGGGGATATAGCTCTGCTTTGAGCATTTCTTTCCTCATTTCTCCTTCCTTTCTGAAAGGCTCCAGCTAATACTGGACAAAGAAAATTTTACTGGAGCTTAGCATCCTGTATGTAGACCCTTGCAGATTCACACACAAATGTCCCGTGGATACCTGCATTGCACCCTGTAGAATATTTCTGTACCTTCTAATATCTTTGCCACTCCCCTAAATGAAATGTCCATTTTCAGTTGGATTGCTTGAAATTAGCTTCCAGATCAAACACATCATTGTGGTAAAAACCTGTTAATTCTGTAAAGGTAAGGACAGAAAATGTAAGACAAAATACTTGCTGCCTTTCTTTCCTTCTCAGATGTGTTTTTACATGCACTTTTGATGAAGAGGAAAAGCTGGAAAAGACAGGGAGAAACCTCTAAAAAGGGGCCAAAGAAGACAAGTTTAGCTCCCAGATGCCTTTATTTGAGGACACTAAAACTGTTTATATCCTAACAGTCTGAGCAAACATCCCTTGCTTCACTGAGATGGGGGAGAGCATTGTCTGCCTGTCTGATTCATGAAGTTACATCCATAACTAGGAAATCACAGCTTCAGCCTCCTAGTAAATCATGCACTCTTATGAAATAAATTTTTATTTATATAAAAAGAACACGTGTAATTTATTTTTTTAATAAGTCAAGTCTCCCAAGAGAATTTGGCAGGGAACTGTTATTCTAATACTTTGGCTGTCTTTGCAAGATGATCGTCTTGATAATTTAAAATGTCATAGGATGTTTGCAGGAACAATAGACCAGATTCCTGAGCTGGTGTAAATTGGCACAACTCCACAAACATCAAAGAAGTAATGCCAGTTTACACCAGCCCATCAATGTTCACAAATTAAATGGATGTTTTGTGGTTTACTACATGTCAGAAAACTTGTAGTGCGACTCAAGCCCTCATAAGCTATGCCATAAAACTATTTTATTTTTAATAGATCTGCAAAAACAAACTTTCACATCAGAATACTGACCTCAAATAGTTCTTTAACATCAGAGTTAAAACCCAGATCTTTAATGCTTCAGAGAGTGAGCGTGCAAAAGAGGCTAATGACTGGATACGCAGAAGCACAGGCCAGATTTGTTCCAAACACATGTACACACCAGATGAAAATGCAATGCTTTTCAACACCTTGATCATGAGAATATATCTTTAAAATTATTCTGGGTAAAGTTTAACAGAACTTTTATTCTGAACCAGCTCCCTCTCTACTGGCATTAAAGCATTCCCTTAAGATGCACATTTTAGGTTTCAGAGTAAAGATTCCATCATTCTTTTCTAAGAGCATATGAACACTAATTGGCAATAGCAACATTTTAACTTGTTCCGAAGTTTTGTTTGAATTCCTTTTTGGCTCAAAGAAAATCAACAGCTTTTAAAAGTAATCGATGTGTACGCACATACACTCAATATAATATTTTTATACTTTTAAATAAAAATGACATAGTGAGGAACTATGAAGAGTGAGCTTTTCTAGTATTAATTATATATAAAATGCATGGTGCTTTTACACAAAAATAATGATACTTAGAAAAAAAATCTTTCATTGAAGAGTCCAAAATCACTCAACAAACATCCTGTGAGCCTCCAAACACTCCTCTGAGACAATTGCATGTGATTAGACCAATTGATGGATCATTCAGCCATATTAAATTACTTTCTTACATTCAGCCATGTTAGGAATAGAACCAGCAACAAATAGTTCATAGCATTTCCAACAGCAAAGAGGAGCGGTGAGTAGAAGGACAGGAAGGACACTATGGGAGGTGACAGGAAAGCAAGGGCGTGAGTTAGAAGAGAGGGCACAGCAGTTCTGTTCCTGGCAGGAGAACAGGAAAGAGGAAGATCTGTCCACACAGCAAGCCAGCTCCTCATAACCTAGAGCTGCTTGCACCTAGAAGCATCTCATCTTCTTCTGAGAAGCTCCAGTCTTCCTAATTCTCCCAAAAAATCTTGAAGTGCACTTTGTTTATATTTGCCCCTCTCTGGCTTTACATGCCCAGACATTATGACTGCCAGTCCTTTCTCACTTTCCTTTCCACACTTCGACTGGTGACTGATAACTATTGCAGATCCTCTGTAGACCACTTGCAGCTAGCTGAGCTGGAAGTCTCACCTGTTTTTTTTGTCTGTTTTTTGTGGTGGTTTTTTTTTACAGAAACAAAATCCTGGCTCTTGCTCTAGTAGGGATTTCAAAAACATGAGTTGCACATGCCAAAAATCCATCTGTCTCAGATGTTAAGGGCAGAAAAGTAGTCAAGTCTGGTGAGACACAGGGCACAGCAGCCCAAATCAAGAATCCTGGATGACCTTAGCCATTATCTTTAGCAGTCCCTTTCCATCGTTGCTAGATGGAATGCGATAGGGATGCTATTATGTCTTCATTTCCTTCACCATATTTATTATGATAGAAAGCTGTGCAGAAGTTGCTTTGGTATTAATCCATCATATGTTGGCTTTCACAAGTGTTTCAAAATCTGCCAACTAAAAAGAGACTGCTACTATGGCAGGCTATAGCAGGCTCTGTAATATACTAGTCAAAAGACTTTCCAAGTGTACACTTTCATTAACCCTGATATAAGCAAAGAAAGGAAAATCTGTTCCTCATCCCTTTTCCTGTCTGCAAGAAGTAGAAAATCACACCCATAAATTTACAGCAGAATGGAAGCCACACTCCATAGCTCTAGTTACAGTGCTCTCTAAAATCAATAGAAATTGAGTTGATAGAGTACTTGCAAAAACAGCAGTCTGCTTGGCACTAGAGACAAAGCTAAAAACTGAAGTAGTCCTCTGGAATAGCCCACCCCAAGAGATAACAGCTAGTAACATGGATAAGAGGCTGCAAAACAAGCACTGCTAGGCAAAGCCACAGGGTCTGCCACAACTCAGTGAACAGTGTAGATTAAACTTTTTGATGTGGGTCAGACATAAGCAGGTAATTATTTTTCATTCTTAAATCAATTGCCCCCAAAATGTGCCAAAGAACTGTCAAAGCTAGTAGCTCTAGTAATGCGCTTTAGTAGAAAACTATCATATTTACAGGCAGTAATACAAAAAGTCTGTATAGAAAATATTTCCTTATAATTACCACCAAAAATAGTCTACCATACAGATTTATGCCACTGCAAATACTATTTTTCCTTTTAAATGTTTCTTTCTTATGTTTTGCTCTAAAATATATTTGCAGTGAAAGAAAAGGGCAAGAAAGGCTCTTAGCTTTCAGTTCAATAGCAAGTAGTTCCTAACAGACTAATGAACAAGGACAACAAAAATCTGGGCCGTTATTCACAGCCACTGCAGCTAAAATGCATCTGTCAGCTCTACCGAGAATATTTGGTCTAAAATATAAGCATACTGTGCAGGGGTCTCAAAGTACAGGTATTACGAAAAGATGTATATCTCCTGTTGAAATATATGAAACCATCTGAATTAATTATATCCAGGAAGACCTTGCAATAAATTAGTAACACATTTTAAACACTATTTACACTGTTCCTTCTTCCCTTGGAGGAAACTCATTGTGTTCAACTGAGGAAAACATGTGAGATGCCAAGAATGATGGTGATTTATGGTTTCACAGTAACAGTCAAACACTCCTCTGAAACTTGAATGAAGAAATAATGCATGAGCACAGAGAATATATTCCAGAGATATCATTCAGCTTGGTCCTGAACTTGGAAGAAATTTCCTGTCAGTGGATCCCTGTTCAACACAGAGTACTCTGCAGAGCTGTGGACTTAAATACTGGAATAGCTATATTTCTTTTAGACTGCCTTTTATTTCATCTCAGCTAGCAAATGCATCAGGGAAATGTCCTACACATTTCTACACCATCTAATACAGTGGAAGGAGCATCATGCCTGACTGGCTCACTTGACCTCCAGCGCCACTTTAATACAAAATAAAATGATCGTAATTGAAAACACCATTTGGCAGGTTGCTATTAAATATGTATTGGACTATTGCCTTAGACCCGTGTTTCATTTAATCTTCTTGTTCATAGGTTCTGGTTTCTATTATGTTTTCATTTATTGACTGCGGACCAAATACGAGTTGCAACACTTTCCGCAGGATCCCATTCAACACTTTCGTTCAGCAAGGCTGCCCGCTGCAGGCAGCGACAGCCCGGCAGCGCTCAGGGCCCGCCAGCCACGCCGCCACCACGCCAGCCACACCACCATGCCGGCCACACCGCACTGCCACGCCGTGCTGCCATGCCACGCAACGCTCCCCCCATGCAGCCCAAACCCAAGGGTCAGGTTTTGCCCCGAGCCTGCTGCGAGGAGGATAATGCATGCCTCTTCTGCCCACACCAGGGCTGCCTGCCGGCCTTGCCTCCACAGCCCCTGAGGCCCTTGAGGACAGTGGAAGGAGCTGAGAGGGCGAGGCGCAGCGAGGGGATGCGGAACATGGTGGCGGGCCTGACCCCCGTGGTCCCAGCCTGGAGACGAGGGCCCGGCGCGAGGCTGATGCCGGGTTTCTGCAGGCGTGCAGGGCACGTAGCACAGCAAATCACTAAAGCAACATGCAGTGACTCACTTGGCACTTGACTTACAACAGGCCAGCCAGATCTTCTCCGTGCATCTGCGGTGTCCCAGCTGTAACCTGCACCTGCAGTGCAGAGGGGTAGAAAAGCCTAAAACAAGGGTGTTTTGTAACTGGGGGGACAACGAGAGACTGCGCTCACCACCTGCTCTCGTGGCAGGGAGTGGGAGATGGTAAGGAGCATTGCACCGCTGGGTCTTGCTCTGTCTGACTTATCCCAGACCCCTCTCCATAGAGAAGGTGGGACTGGACTCAGCAGTGAGGCTGCTCGAACGCTGCTCCTCCAAATCAGTTCTGCCATTGACTCAGAGTTTCTGGTTTCGTGTCCAAGTAATTCAACCAAGTGTCCTTTGGGGTTTTTCACAGAGGGGCTTTAATTTCGTTTTCTTTCCTTTTTTTTCCATTTCCATGCTTCTTTTTTCTTTCAAAAAGTGGATAAAAACCTTTCATTAAACACTTTAAGAAACCTCTAGGAAATGTATCAAGAAAATGTTTCTTACTTAAGGAGCTCTACTCTTCTGTCCCAGTTATCAGACAGCACTGACAGGAAACACAGTTTCAGTTTCACAATACTCTGAATCATGAAATGTTAGTATCAGCTGAAATATTTGAAGGTCTTTCTAAAAAGGCCTCTCAGCTTCTTGCTATGTGACCATCATGTTGGCCACCATGTGGCTGTGGACTTGGGAAACCTGCCTGTCCAACAGAGGGGAAGAGTGAGGTTGTGTAGACTGGGATGGTCTCACACCTGAATCTCCATCCTTGACATTTACACATTGTATAAAATAGTTATATCTCTTTTGTTTGTTCATTTTAACAAATTTTGGCCTGTCTCACCTTCAGCACTTCACAGTGGAACCCACTTTCCTTTTAGATAATTTAATAGACTTTAGCTAATTTAATAGATATTGTATAGTCTTGGCTAAATTTGTTCACCATAATCTATAAAATACTTTGTGGTCAATAGAAGCAAGAAGCTCTTGTCCTGTTCTTTAAACTTTTCTGAAGAAAAGTTGGACCTATTTTAAAAGCTATGTTTCTCTAGAGTGTGGAGTAAGAAAAGCGGAGGAAGGTACATGACAGTAGCTCCAGGATGATCACCTTAACAGCTCCTTTCTGAGAAAGCTTGTAGCAGATTTAAGAAAACACAAGCCACTCTCATCTGTTGTTAATCCAAACCACAGGCAAAAGTAGTCCGAGGTCCTAAACTGGTGATGTATTGTTATAGGACTGTGAACATAGCAGCTACCCAGAGATGAGGGAGGACCTCGGAGATTAAATTCTGGCTGGAGACCTGGTGTCCATGTCTCTTCGTTCTCCCATGCTTTGGCTTTTGTGAAGCACCCACAATTACACAAACTGATAGCTTTCCTGGGCTGTCTGGAGTGGGAAATCTCTCAGTGCTGAGGTTCCGTTTATAAATTGCTATAGATCTTCTGAGTACAATGCAGCTTTTTTATTAAAATTTTCTCTTTAAAACTACTGTCTTAAATTTGTAATATAAGAAAGGCAATAAAATCCATAATGCTTGCCAGAAGACTATCTACCTAAATCCACTGACACTGCGGTGCAGGCTTTCAGTCTCCAGGGAACCACTTCAGGCTGGAGATGTAAGAAATAGTGGGCGTTGCATACAACTTTATTTCCCAAAGGAGAAGATGCTCTGATCTCTTTGATTATATGGCATTACCACCTTATCGGAAGGTAGAATATTTAGAAGAACAGATGATTCTTCTTAATTTGTGTAATCTAAATTTTGAAGAGCAGGTAACATTCAGAAGAATTCATCAACCACCAGTTGTATTTCTTGCTAAAGGTCTGTTTTGCTCATTTTTTTCATCCAGTGTAATTCCTATACTCAGTAACCTGCCACTTTTCTCTCTGAGTGTATTTTTTTGCTTGGTTGGTTTTTTTGGACTTCTTTTGATGTTTATTGGACTTTGACCCTGGTGATCAGAATTACTTAATGGTACAGCAGCCCAGTCAGCAATCACAAGGCACAGGGCATACCCCTATGCTGCGGCTACAGATGCGCTCATCCTAGCAAATTTTGCATGAGGAGCACTACAAAATGCACTGCAGAGCCACTTTAGCTTCTGCCTTGGAGCAGGTGAAAATCGAAGCCTCCTGACAGATGCTTTGCAGCATAACATGGCTCGCCTGCTCCCGAATCTGAGTTAGCATTGCATTAACCCTACTTTGCTGCATGTGGGTTTACTTGAACGGGTGTCTGCTCCACTTCCCATTTGACATCATGAGGTATTCCCACCCCACCTTGAGTTTCCAGCCATGGGTCTGTTATCCTTAAACTAGGTCTGTGCATCCAGCAATACAAACGTGGTCTGGATCCATCTTGGGCACATGACTGCATTGCTGTTGAATTAGCCAGGATATCTGGTCATGCTATTGTTCGTGTATCATGTATCATGTATCATGGATATCTGATCATGCTATTGTTAAGCTTTGATTTTGTTTCTTGCTGGTCGTGATAGAGCAAATACTTGAAGTGGCACAGTAGTTTGAACAGATGATATATGATCCAGCACAGAAGCTACTTTAGTAGGATGGTCCCTCACAAAATTTTGAACACACTAGAACTGGTAAATTGAGTTTATATTGTTTTATCCATTTCTGTCTTGTAGTCACACCTGTTTTAATCTAGTTCTACAAGCCATCAAGTATGATTTACTGTATTGTGGAACCATGGTCTCAGTTTTACCAACTTGCTTCTCCTAGCAATTTCCTTCTCTTGAAAGTCTCCAAGCACTAGTAAAAGGCAATTTATGTTTCACAGAAATCTTTGAAAGTATGTGATGTTTCTGTATAATGTGCCAGCTCATCAGCTGCTGTAACTCCATTAAATCCAAGGGAGCTGGTTCACAGCTTACTCCTGATGAGGACCTGACTCCATATATCATATCCTTTCACAAACCAGCACTGTTTCAGTTCGCTTTCTGTAAAAGTTTCTGTCAGGGGAACAATAATATCAAAACCTATTATCCACATTCAAGCAAAAAATTCTATTACAGAACTGAAAACAACTCAATAGTTTAAATAACTAAAGGATCTGTGGTGTTGTCCGGAAAGTAAAAGATGTCATTAATTCAGTGCAATGAAACTCCTCACAATGATTAGGATTAAATTAAGCTGATTTTTAATGGCATATTAGCTGCTTTTTTTAAGGAGCTGTTGGTTTGTTCTCTCATTTTCATCCACCATGGTGTCACTTCAGGCCAAAGACAAGTTTGTGCTGATGCCCTGCCTTTGCATTTTTGTACTGTTAAATGTTTTGATTTTTTTTTTAAACACATACTTATGTCTGAATTTCCTGGAATTTTAATGCTTGAGAACAATTACAAGATCCTGTTAATGTAACTTTGTACCTCTAAGGGACTGGTGCACGCTTTCCAATGTCAGGCCTTTCTTATTTTTTGCCCTTAAGAATATTTAGTAATATTTGTTAAAAATCTCTACATCTATGAAATAGATTGTATCAGAGCTGTGAAATACATCCTAACATGTTTCATGTGACAATGAGATTTATAATAATGGGGTTAATAAGTGGCATGATCACTTTGTCTTAATGGGTTTTTTATGACAGAGAGGATGCAAATTTACTTGTAAATTACCCAGTTTTCTTCTTGTCTTCTATAAGGCCGTCCTTTTTTTAATGCTGTGCAGAACTCATGTAATGTGGGTGCCTGGTGACTCCATTACTGTTAGCATCTGAGCATTCATTATTCCATCAACTTTCCCATTAGCTGTGCACACACCTACAAAACATAACTATTCAAACTGTGATGGGCCATTAAAGGTTTGAATGGTTGGTTATGTTCCCAGGATTGTTGAAATCAATAGAACTAGCTATTCAGCTTAATGGGGATAACTAACACCGTTAAAATCAGTGGCAGATGAGCCAGTACTATTGTTCCCAAACACATGTTTTCAGATAGGAGCATCTAATAATTTAAAAACAGGACTGCCAGTATGCCTTTAACCAGAATATTCTGTAAATCCATGTAGTATTATTTTATTTATTGGAAAGCTGTGACTTTTATTATCATCTTTTCTACAAACATTTCAACTTTCTGCTGTGAAACAAATCTGTTTTCTTAAAATCACAGCACCATGTACTACTCCAAGCATTGTTTTATTTAAACATCATTCATGCCTTGACAATACCAGGCCTCCCCCTTCAAAACCCTGTTTTATTTCAAAGGTAATGTAGCAGAAAGACTTGCTCTGAAGAGTTCTGGTACTGTACCACAGCAGTTGGCTTTTCTATTCGTGACTCTTTCCTTAACCAGCATTTTTAACATCGTGAGTCTTTTTATCTCTCTATTTTAACTTTAGAACAGTTCTTAGTGTTACATGGATAATTACACTGATTTAGGCTTAGTCGTGGCTTATAAAAGGCTGTGATTCCACTATTCTTGGCCATTCTTATGTATGTAAAAAATAAATTCTTCTGACTGCTACTTCACAAAAAGCGTACTTTACACAGTCATGTTCTGTTGTTCCTGATCTGCGTCACTGGCATCTTTTGTTTCTCCCCTGAATATCCAGTCTCTTTATACTTTTGCTATCTCACAAGTCAGCACTTTTCATAATTACACTTGTGTTAATCTTTGTGTGTTTGCCTTATGGTCAGTGTACAATTTAATGCATTCATCCTACAGTTTGGTTATCTGTCTACCAATGGAGAACCATCCCACCAGCGTCCTCGGTCTTTTACAAACTGCTTTACAGCACCTTGCAGAATTACATTTTTGCAATTTAAGCTCTTGTTGCATTGTATACTAAAAAGGCATTTTATTAGTTGTTCTTACCAACATTGACAAGACAACTCAAATATTGTAGGTTCACAGCCTTGAAGCTCTAGTTAGCACAGTCAAATTGGCACTGGCCTGGGCCTTATGATGTTTCTTAAAGCAATATTTAAAGATACTATGAAGAAAAACATAGAATCACTAGCAAAGACATTTGCACTTATGACCTTGCACAAACTTTCACTGGTTAATATCCATTTCTCTTGAAATCATGAATCATTCCTTACAGACTTAGCAGTTCAATCACTTTTCTCTTAGGTGTGTGCCCTTACAAGGGCGTTGCTAGCCTAGGAAAAAGCAGTCAGGGCTTTGTTTATTTGTGTCCATGGGTCTATGGTTATCCAGGCTCCAAGAGTATCTAGGGAAAAGTACTGTGAAAACTTTAAAACTAAAAAATAAAACAAAACAAAAAACAACTCCTATAAGAAACACTTTTTTTTCCTAATTTCAGGAACAGAGTTTGTAAATAAGATAGATAACCTCTGTAACCGCCTGTGGGTCAGGCAGCTTTCAAACAGTTTCCCATTCTGGTTGGCGGTCTCACTCCTCAGATCTCAGCATGTAACCAGGCAGGCTTAAACCTTTGTCAAGGTCTAGGATCTCCTCTTCTGTGTGATACTCTTCATTTGACAAGACTTAGGCGATCTCCAGGATGTTAAAAGAAAACCTGCTCATGGTAGCTAGGGAAAGGAGAGGACTAGCCTGCATTTTAGGGATACCTTTCAAGTTGTATCTGCACAGCTCTTTCAGGGCTGGAATGAGGCAGGCCTTGCATCCAGACAACCCATAATGCCCATCTGAGAAAATCACATTAATTGGTTACTGATAACTTTTTAAAAAATGCTTCCTTTTACTGAATAGTTCCTAACCTTTGCAAACTAAAAATTGGGAACATAGCACACTTACCTTCCTCCTGCTGAGTAATTTTTCTGTTTATTGGTATTAGCTTTCAAATGACAGTACTAAAGAGCTATAATGATCTGTACTGAAGACACTTAGCAAAGGGCTCATTAACAGCTGAGATGAGCTGTAAAAGAAACACATAAAATGTCAAGCTAATTTAAAAAATCACGCTACACTGGGGAACAGACAATTAAACAATAACACTTACACAGCACAGGAAGGTCTGAAAATGAACATAGAGCGACAGACACTACTATCATTAGGAATCCAGCTCAGCTCCCATAGCGCGTAACAGGAATCAAAGTCCTGGAAATATAAGAAGAGAGACATACAGATCCAGCATGAAAACTCAGTAACGAAGGCCCATGCTTCACGCTTACCATATAGAATGTGTAAGAGGGCATTTGTCTTACAATAGACAACATGGGCTGCCAGCCTATATTCCCCAATGACAGGCCATCTAAACAGACGTGTAATAGTAGAGCAGGGACAGCTGTAAGCTGTTGTGATATTAATGCCAGCTCTGTGGGGAAACCTGTGACAGAGTGGAGGCCAGCAAGCACAGACCTGGGCTGAGCTCGTGAAATGAATTCTGACTTAGGTACCTTGCATGTGCTCAGATTTTAAACACCTACTGAGGCAGTTCTAATGTAAATACCTATATTCCCTATACAAACAATGGAGACCTCCAGATGGCTGACCCTGTTCCTGCTGAAGTTTTGATAAACAGGTCAGGCAAAATGGATGCTGCACCAGAGCTTTTTCGCTTGCACTCCTTGGACTATCTGTCGTAAAGGTCCAATTATTTTCCAAAAGAACCAGAAGCATCACTGAAAGATTGTGAATTACAGAATCACTGGAAAGGGAGACCTAAAAGCATTGATACTTAGTCCTTGCAATTTGGCCATCAGCTCACATTCTACACCCAAGTGACCTTTCTGTTTCTGTGTTCATAATCCTTTGTCATGGGAATTGCTTAATCATCATTAAATCTCTGTAGTTCAGAGTACTTCTATCTTTTATTTCACTACTGAATTGCTCATATGAGTAAGCTGTTTCACAGATGTTCTGAAGAAGTATTTGAATAGTCACAAAATCTTTTGAAAATTCAGTTAAAGACTTTAAAAAATGCAGCTCATGTTCCTGAAGTTCCACCGAAAGCTTGGATACTGATCTGATTTTTTCAGATTCCTGTTGCATCCAGCCCTAAGTCACTTAAAGAGAATGATTGTGGAATTCTGTGGAGCTACTGAAAAATTAGAATGTACAGAACTGGGCTTCTTGTCAACAAAAGATCATTCATCTGCTGCTGAAATATTAAAAAAGTATGCAGTTAGTCTTCCCTGTGATTTCATGAGTAATCAAATTTAGAAAAATGCACTAGGAGTATTAAAGTTTTCATAGTTTGTGCACTTGTTCACTATTTGTTTGGAGGTTGGTTGGGGTTTTATTTCTAATGTTTCTTTGCTCAGGAGAAGCAACTACTTGGAAGGATAGTTTGGGGTTGTTTTTTTTCAATTTCCATTTGAGAAAGCAGTAGTTAAAACATAAAAGCAGCATTTAAACTCCTCAGTCCATAGGTCATGCCTGAGCTTTGAGCAAAACCTTGTCACTCTTGAACTCCCATTGATATCAAGGGGCTGAAATGTCATGTTTAAGTTGAAACCACTTTCTAAAGTCACTTGAGAAAAACTAACGGATGATGTGATATGATACTGCAGCCATCAATAAAAATTTCCACTGAATATGACAGAGAAGGCAGAATAGATCAGATAATGAAGACAGGATGGCAGAAGAAAAATCCACCAAAATAAATCAGTTTTAAAAGCAGAGTGGAAGTAGAACTGTGGAATTGGACCACTGAGGGTAATAAGGGAGTTCACCTCCTAAGTTACTTCTAGTCATATTGACCCCACACAGCTGGAGAACAATCAGGTAGTTATGGCAGTTCTTTATGTACATTTCTATTCACATCCCAGAAACCTGCAGTCACTTAATACAACAGTGGTGGTGGAAAGGGGAAAAGAACATTATCGTTACTAAAAAAGAAGCCAGGCCTCTGAAGACATGTTCCTTTTTTAGTTCAAGGATGGATTGGACATTTTTGGAAAGCCAATATTCTAAAACAAGGAAAACAATAATGATATGTCAGCTGTTCTAAGAAAAATGATTCTGACAAAAAAAGTTTCAGTCATGGAAAATAGTCTTGAAACCAGATTCTGTTGTTAGATTTATTAAGGGTTTTGGTTTTTTCACGTCTGTCTTTGATGGCAATGTGGAAACTCACATCCAGCATTCAAACTGCAAAAATGACATACAAAAATAAATATTGGTGCTGCTGAAGGAGGATATTTTTGAAATAGTTGTATGGCTCAGGCAGACAAAAGCTCATCTTGAGCCCATTCTTAAGCATTTGCAACACATGGGATACATTTGAGATTTCTTCATAAAGTACCACCAGCATGTTAAAGTGCACTCCAAGTTTGAGCCAACCCCAAAAGCTTTTCTTTTTATGAGCTTCCTGCCAGTTAAAATAATATGTTCTACCACACACACACACACATATATACATCTATACACTGTAATGTATATGAAATTGGTTTTATATGTTGAAGTATGGTTTTGCCTAAATTCTTTTAGTATTTTAATGCACACTTTTAAAGTTATTAATATTGGAGTGGAGGTACCCTGGTGGTATATAAAGTTTGTTTTATTCATCAATTTGCTGTCTATCTTCATAGAAAAGAAGTATAGCATTCTCTTTGAGGCACCACATGGCAATTCACAAGTTGTGCCTTCATTTTCTGGCTCTACCATTGGCTTCATGTATAACACTTGGCAGAATATTGAATCCTTTTGCTTTGTAAAATGGGAATAAGACTTTTCTGTAACAGGAGGAGTATCCAAAGGAATGAGACAAGACCACATACTTAAAAATAAAACTAATTTTGAAGGCAGCTTGTGGCTTTACACAGTAGCATCTCTCTGCGCCAGTGCTGCTGACACATCTTCCCACCCACCAGAGGAACATTTTATTGCAGCCCCCTCCTCACTCTCAAACCCTGCTCCAGTTGTTGGGAGAGAGGCAAAAGACTATCAGGTCTCTATGTTCCTTGGGTTTTATCTGATTTACCTACTTAGGTTAGAAGACCCAGGCCATCATAACCACCTTCTTAGGCTCTAACTTCCATGAGAAGTAGGCACATAAATTTCTTTATGGCTCTAAGTCCTTAGGGTATGGGCATAGTCTCACCATATGTCTGCATGGTGCATAAGGCACTAGGACTATATGGCAATACTGGAACAGGAGAGAAATAAAGTAACAAACTTTATAATCAGACTAATTTAAATGTCATCCTCAGTGGCGACAAGTAGGCTGCAATCCTCATAAAATGAGGGTTGGCTTTATTTTTCCCTTGTGTCTCTCTTTATCTCCTTAGCAAATACAACAATGTTGCTGTGTAATTTTTATTTAGTTTAATTTAACGATTTTTAAAGTAATGTCTAGCACACTGTATCACTGAGTGCCCCTTCCCTCTTTTTTGGTTTCTTTTATAAAATAATGTCAAAAAATAAATATTGCACTGAATGTCTCACATTTGAGTATATTGAGGTGTGCTTTACTAATATCTGTTTTCAGCAGCACTATTGCACTAATACCTCTGAAGTGATGTGAGAAGCAGCAGGTCTTTTTAAGTTATGAAAGAAGAGAGACATTTAAACAAAGGAAAATATATATTAATTGGAATAAGTAGATTTCCTGATTCTGGATTTAATATTCCAGCTCTGTTAGAGTCAAATACCGAACTGGGGCACACACTAAAAATCATGCTGGCAAACAATGAGTGAATGAATAATCCAGAAAATGAGCTTCACTTCTGTGAAATTTTTTTGCTTGCTGTTGCTGTCCTACTTTAAAGCTGACTAATTTTTGCAGCATTCATAGGGGAATCTCAGCGTAGCCAGGTCACTGTAGTCACTAAAAGTATGGGGATAGCAGTGATGGCTACAGTGTCAGAGCCATTCATCTATGTTCTGGCTAGGAAAAAGGTGACATGCCTCGTGCCTCCTATGTCCCGTTTAAGATACTGGACTAATGAGTACCTGTGAGGGTTCGCCTGGGATATAGGCAGGACTCACTGCACTGGGTCAGAGCAAAGGTTTGTTTTCCTGGCCGCAACAACAGCTAAAAGCAGAGGCTGAGGAAGGGCTTTGAGAACAGGGGAAGTGCATGAGATGATACTTTCCTAGGTGCTCTCCCAGCCTCTCAGTTTGTGTTATGGTTTTTTAGGAAGAAGACCCAAGCGGACGCAGAGGGAAGGAGAGATTACTCTTTTCCATAGAGTCACATGGCCTGCTTTGGGAAGGGGAGCGAGAAGAAGGGGGAGAAGAAAAGCATGCAGAGGCGGCCGTGTGTGGAGGAAAGGAAAGGAAAGGAAAGGAAAGGAAAGGAAAGGAAAGGAAAGGAAAGGAAAGGAAAGGAAAGGAAAGGAAAGGAAAGGAAAGGAAAGGAAAGGAAAGGAAAGGAAAGGAAAGGAAAGGAAAGGAAAGGAAAGGAAAGGAAAGGAAAGGAAAGGAAAGGAAAGGAAAGGAAAGGAAAGGAAAGGAAAGGAAAGGAAAGGAAAGGAAAGGAAAGGAAAGGAAAGGAAAGGAAAGGAAAGGAAAGGAAAGGAAAGGAAAGGAAAGGAAAGGAAAGGAAAGGAAAGGAAAGGAAAGGAAAGGAAAGGAAAGGAAAGGAAAGGAAAGGAAAGGAAAGAGTCACAGCAGGGAGCAAGAGCCTGCTGGTCGTGGAGGGAGGCGGTGGGACTGCAGTGAGAGCAGGCAACAGACGGTTTTAGTTCACTCAGCAACTTTCTTAGTCACAGCAAACTCTGCCCAGGCCCTGCTGGTGTCCAGACGTTTTTTTTTAATCTGCTCTAGGGTCTGGCTGGCTGTTCCCTGGTCTGTTCGTAGGCCAGACCAGACCAGAGGGGACTGGTAAGAGTTTGCTGAGACTCAAAAAGTCACTGAGTCGATTAAAACCAAGACTGGAAGCAGGGATTTTCTTGCAGAGTACATAGGGGTAGAGTTAGCTCAAAACACTTCCTATTTCTGTTCCATCTCCCCTAATCACTTTGAGTTTTGTCTGCCTACAACGCTAATTATCCTATTAGCTATTATAATAAAAAATGGCTTTTCAGTCATCTTCACTTAGGTTGCCATAAAAAGAAGGTGTACTTAGATCTAACACCAAGCTCTGGCTGACTTGTCCCATTGCACACTCATTTTGGTTTTTTACCTCAGGTTTTTCTCTTCAGTTTTCTACTGAGGCCCTCATAACAATTTTCAATAGTGCATTAAGCAGTATTACCACTGAAATCTAGCTGTATATAACAATTGCTGTACAGGTCGCACTCAGCAGTAAAAGACATAAGTAAAATGTAGTACTAGATTCTGCTCTTAGTTGCACCAGTGAATTTAAACACATCATTTAGTGGCTCAGAGGAAAGCTCTATTGATATTTCATTTCCCAGAAGATGTCCATTGCAATGTAGAGGCCTTGAATATGCTTGTCTGCTTTCTGAAGTAGATGGCTTAAGGAATATTGAGTCCCTTGCAGCTGTGGGCTGTCACTTTCCCCCTGCTAGAGGAGTACTCACAAGTATCCATCAGGGAAGATTCTCTTTTAACGCTTTTTCTGTTTAGTGCACCCAGTTTTCCCCAGCAGCTGCAGTTCTGAAAGTGCACTCTCCTGGCAGGTTCATCAATAACTCTGCTGTGCTCTGGGTTCTTCACGCTTGGGGAAACCTAAGCATTTCCAAATTGGCAGCATTCTTTTTAAAAACCATAATAGTTTGAGAATGAAGCAGGAAGTTTGTTCTGGTAAAGAAAGATTTTTGTTCTTATTCTCACTTGTTATTGGGTTTCCAATTAATTAATAGCATAAGTATTTATGCTTAGAGACTTTTCTATTCTAGATTACTGGTAACAATAACAGTTCTTCCTTGATTGCCCCTTGAGGAAGGTGGGCAACACATTCTCACTTCCCCTAAAAAACTTCGATCTTCTCTGCCCTTTTGTTCTAAGTCAACCTTTCTTCTCCCTCATATGGTTTAATTTTCACACTGAATTTTCTACAAAAGTAGCTAATTAAGGCCTCAGTCACTGCCTGGAGTCCTATGACCTTCTAGGTGGTCAGAGTACTTTTAAGATTATTAAAACATTTTATGAAATCATGCGTCATGAACAGTGTTCACTATGGACTCAACTCTGGACCTTGAGTTCACATTTAGTTAAGCTGTATCTGTACTGCACAGTGTGACCTACCATACTGCTTTTTGACTCCTAACCAAGGGTCATGTAAAGCGAACCTTCCTACCCACATACTTGGATTGCCAACGCATAAAAACCGGAACACGGTTGCTCCAGCTAGATCCCATTGTGGTCCACATCTACATCTGAGAATTTGGGACAAGCTATTAATAATATGAATGATAATCACATTATACCACCTCAGCTGATGTGGGTAAAGTAGAATTATCCACTGGAGAATCTGAAAATGCCAGTGGAGAGTGAAGTTCTTGAGATGCAGTGGCATTAGCATTCATACTCTACTGTATATACCATCCCAGCTCATACCATCCCAGCTATCTTAGCTGTTGATCTTAACATTAATACTCTGCTCAGAAATGCAGTGAGGTCTTTTTTGATCCTTGCAGGACCAAAGATGAAATAAGTGTGGCTTTCATGGCCACCACAAGGGCATATTATAGGCATTTGTATTGTCATTGTCCCTATTCTACCTTAAATACAATATTGCAGAATTCAAGCAGCTTGTCAAAATCTGGTCTGGCCAAGATGGGCTTTCCTCCAAGAATCTTTATTCCTTCTGGTAATTTAATTTTGCTTTTTGATTTCTTGTTCCATTTGGGGTGCTAACCTGCCAGTTCAGTTTACTGGTTGTTATGCCACCTCATGGTTTCTGGCCTTCCTAGGGTCTTATTGTAGGTCTTTCCTGTCCTAGCCTCTGAATTTCTCAGTGTTTCAGCTGTGACATAGTTTTATGGTCACCTGCCTCAACTGCAGCACCTGAGTTCCTTCTTTTGGGGAGGTATTTCTTCTCACTCTGACAAACACTCTCTTTCCTTCTCGCCCTTCTGCCATCTAATTTAATCTATGCTACAGCAACACTTTTCTCCCCATAACTATTCTATTTCTGTAGTTTCTTCCTCACCCTGAACACAGCAAGACAAAGTGTAGTTCAGGACATGCTTCAGTCTTGAACTTTTCCTTTTTTTTTTCCTGGAAATAAACCAGAAAACTAGCAACAGAAAAACCTCTCTTCACTCCTCCCCCAGAAGACAAACAGCTCCTTTGTATCTAAGATGGTGCTGTGTTGTTGGCACAGAATTTCCTGCTAACTAGTCCTTGGCTGAAGAAAAATTGTACTCCAGGCCTGCTTCAGTTGCCTAAACATAGGCATCTAGTGCTGTCTTAGACACCGTAGGAACCTGGCCGCCAGCTACTGACTGCCCCAAAGGCCAAGGTTTCTCATAAGTCCTGTGTCATGCCTGCCAGCCCCATGATGATGTTTTGGATACTGTAGGGCACCTCAAATGGTACTGAGCTCCTATATTTAGGCAACTGGATCATTTCCCCAGCAGTACAATTGTTCTGGGATGAAATGAATCACTCTCTGGAAGACACATCCTCTCCATTGACTAAAGAGGGAACCTAAATTACTTGTTTACATGCCTAGCTTTCAGACCATGGTGAGAAGAACTGCACCCTGAAACTATGTCTGCCCAGCAAAATGAAGGATGACTGTGGCAGATGCCTGCCATGGCTAGCCTAATCTTGGTCCAGGTAAGAAACGCAGGAGAAGACGACATACCACGAGGCCAGCGTGTGAAAGCACCTATACCACTGACCTAGATCTCCTAGAGAGCTCATACTCTGGTTGCTAACGTGTGCTAAAGCTGATACTGTTCCATCTTAACAGCTACCATTACCTGTGCAAGCTTAGATTAGGTTAACTAAAGTATGATAGACATGGTACAACTGCGTCTTCATTTTCCTTATTGACCCATTGTACTAGGTTAACTTTCTTCAGCGTAGCACATTTTGTTTGAATGTCACACAATCATCTTTTTCTCCAGAGAAAATGTGGACATATTTAACAATCCATTATTATCTTCCAACATTTTTTTGCATTTGTTTTTTATTATACTGATTTGCTTTCCCAGTCTATCCATACCACTTTACTTTGGTTCATTCCCTATTAAAACAGTCTAAAACTTCCTGCAATAACATTCTCAAAGCATAGTTACTCAAAAAGGTTTTACTACAAGAGTCGCTGTAATTTCCCTATCAATATGACAATTGTACACTGCAGTGTTTGGGAGGATTATTGAGGAATTCTGTAGCAATTTTAAATAAGAGTGGTTGGTTTGTTTGTCAGTTTATAATGTCCTTCTTTTATTGCCACAATCACATCTGCAAACAATAATCCTTCTATTTTGTCCTCTGAGCATTCAGTTATGGTTCATGAAAAGCTGCCATTTTATTTCTCTTTTGCCACTGCTTCCATCTTATAAACGGCTCCGTTATTTAGATTTTTTCTCTGCCTTGTTTTCACACGTGCACCCCTGTAGCATACACAACAGTGATTTCTCTGAAAACAGCTATTCCACTTGCACAAATGTTAAGTGTTATAACAGGATTTTAGTCAGAACCCTTCAATGTCATGTTCATATGATCTATTTTCATTTACAAAAAGACTTGCAGCATTAGCAGAGTCACAACCTCTGTATTAAGCCATACAGAGGTAAAGAGGACATGCTGCAGAGTGGCTTACACCATCAAAGCTGACAAGGGTAAGGGCATGTGAGCTGGATCCTGCTCCGTCTCAGGCAGAATTGCTCATTTCCACTGAACTGCAAATTCTTCCTTAATGCTGATACACAAGTGGAAATTATATAACCAGGGTATGTTTACACTGCACACAGAGATGTTATGTCTTGGGTAAAAACCTAAAGGTATTAGTGCAAAGGCGTAGAAAGCCTATGGCCCAATGCTGCTGTTTGTCAGAAGTTATGCTCAAATTATGTCTCAAATAATAAGCTGAAACTGAAAACAGATCAGAAACGTGAAGGCATAGAGATGGACTAAAATGAAGTTAGGCTGAAGCATTTTCTTTTGACTTGGTATTATTATTTGTTTAGTAAATTCTGAACAAATTGCAGACTAACATCAATAGGAAAATATTTGTGATTAACTGACAAAAATAAGGTTGCGTTGATGGAAACTGTGACTTAACCTTATAAAATAACTCATTTCCAGAAGCCAGCATTTTCAGCTGATGCATACCTTCACTCTGTTGAAGCCCAGTTTCCTCCCTATAGTCACTGAACTCATTCTTCCGATTTAGGTCTGCTTGGGGAAAAAAAGAAGAAAAAAAAAACCAGATAAAAATGTATCTGTGACTGCTTAGCTGTGCTTCCCATAGATTTTACTGGGCTTCTTCGTAACCTTAGTTTATAATGTTCAGTATCTGTAAACTGTACTGAACCAGAATCCGCAATTTGGAAATGTTATTAACATTTAAGCTGTTGTCAGCAGTGCAATGGATAAGTACCATTCAGGTACTGTTCAGGTACTGAAAGCAAAAGAGCTGTCAGTGTTGTCCTGTCTCTGCTGAGAAGGTGCATGACCAACCTTGCTCAGCTAGCCCAGCAACACTTACTGCCACTGTGCTCTCCAGTACAGTGAGACCAGCCAAGCTTAGAGTTTGTTCAATTAGGAAGCTTGGAGAAAGACTTCACTGCAGTGAAGTAAAAAGAGTAACTGAAAACTGTGTAGGTTAGAAGTGAAATGTATATGGAATGAAATTTGGTTTCAAGCTTTATTCATAATAATTCTTCCAGTACTCAAAGATGGCTTCAATCAGAAAATAAGAAATGTAGTTGTTCTTCATGGGCTTACTTTAAATATGCGCAGTAGTGCGCAAAAAAGGGTTGCTTTTCCTTGGGAAGCCTTGAGCCTTAATCACATCAATCCCTTACTGTCAGGTGACTCCAGAGGTGGAATCACAACAACTGGACTTGTTAGAGAAGCTTTTTAGCTGCCACAGTATACTGAAGCATAGTTCCAAAGTATTTGTGTTTAAATGTCACCTGTAGAGCTAACACAGTCCAGTCTGAAATACAGACCTAAGGTAGGTTAACACATATTTTTTGAAAGGAATGAGTTGTCAAGTGTTTGCTATATCTTGACACCAGTCTAACAGCTCAGTTCAACTGCAGAAACACATCACTAGACCAGATTTAGGCTGATTTTGCAGACTAACAAATTTGGTACAGGCTGTACTAAATTCCTCAGAGTTTTTAGCTGTGACAAGGATAGGAGGAAAGATAAAGAAGATTTCTTCCCCCTCCCTTATGACTTCCTTCATATCCCTTGGAAAGAAACGAAGATATTTTCAGGGACTGCCATTTAAACTGGTTTGTCCATTCTCAATAACCCTCTGAGAGGATTATACCTGTGTAATCTACTGAAATTAGTAGTCTTTTTTTTTCTCTTTTTTTTTTTGGGGGGTGGGGAGAATCGTTTTCCAGAGATGTAACCATATTGTTTATCTGGTATCTGCCTGCAACCCCTATTTTCAAATCTATTTTGAACCTCTTGAGCAATTTATTTAAAGGAGGTATGCAAGACTCAAAATTCCTACAAACTGAATGTGGGGTTAGGGAGAAAGACCCAAATTAGTATCTCCACTGAGGAAAGGCAGGCAGAATTAGTTCCATTTGGCCACAGTTGCATGGCCAGAGACTGTACACGTTTGCCAGCAACCAGACCACATATAAATAGCTCCGTATGCTGTCTTTGACCAGCAAAGTGTCCATGGGACAAAAGACAGTTCAAAGGAAACTGAACTTCATTAATTTTGCGGCTCACAGAAAATCTTGCTGTTATAAAGTGGAAGACAAAATTTAGAGAATAGGGAAAAAAACAGTAAGAAAGAGCATTATATAGTCTGGCTTCAGAACAATGGTCAAGTTATTAATTTAAAACAGACATTCTGTTCACAATACTTCATAAACAGATAAAGAAGGAAAAGGGAAATTTGTACTTGAAAAGTAGTGGACCTCTGCCCTAACACATTGGTTCCAATGTGCACTTGAAGATTTGGATGCCAATCCATTGGATCTGCAGCATTGGTCTGGAAATCTTATAAAAGCACCCTCTTGCTATATTTCAAATGTTCTCCATTTCTGGTATCAGCTGAACTGCAGAATTGCTGAGACTTGAACATAAAAATTAATAGGCCATGGAAGGAGTTCAATTAATCACATATAGACTCTTTTAAAAGTTTGTTTATTTTCATTGACACATTTTAGATTTTCAGATGTCCTAGTTTACAGAATCAAGTTTTTCTTGAAAGGAAGAAACTCAGCTACGCACCAGTGCAACCCAGGTACCATGGGCTTGCTTTGGAAGTAATATTCCACCGAGTTCAATGGAACTGGGGGATGGACACAGTGGTTTTCCACAACTATTTCAAACTAAGTATCAGGGCCCTCTCTCACTTTCAGGCAGCAGCTTTTTGAGCAGATAAATTATTAATTTGGGGAGGACAAGTCAAATTCAATGAGACTGTTGAAGCCAGCAAGTGATTTTCTTCAGAGTCCAATGGGCTGGGAATCAAGCACACATTCCCGCCCTCTCAGGCAGAGGGATTGCAAAAAGCTGCCTCAGCAACTTTAAAATTTTGTTCTGAGTGGGAAACAAGGAATGCAAGGAGGCCTCCAAAGCAGACAGGGAACCAAAATTCTCAGGCTGCACTGTCTCCCCTCTCAGAGGACTTCACTCCAGACTCTTGCCAAAACAGATCTATTTGGAAATGTGTTTTGCCAAATCATTTTGTTACTTTCTTAAAGAAAACTGAATTTAAAAAATAGGCATAGTCCTATGACACCAGGCACATAGGTGGGGTGAATCGCCCCTTACATAATTCTTCATTTCGTGTGAATTCCTCTAGTCATTTCATCCACACATATATTTTTATCTGTTAATATATTTTTGTTCAGCATCCTGGGGCAGATTTTCAGCTTCTCTATGAGAATCTATTACACCATACATTTCATGTAGTTCATCTATGAAGAAAAGTAGACAATGACTTTGGACTTTGATTATTCAGCTTGGGAATACACCTGACCCACAAAGCTGTGTTCCATATTTAGTCCCTGAACTATGGGATCTATAGGATTATTCACAAGTTTGAAATTAAGCATATGCTTCCACACATTGTTGGATCAGAAACTAGAGTTATGGCTGATCTGTGCCAAGATTCATATTTGTCCTCTTAAGGAAATAAGAACAAACTACAAACCTTACATCTGGAGGCTAATTTGAGCTTCCTTCACATTCAGGAAAGGATGGGATTTGATTGAATCCTTTCTTTTATTCACTATTAGAGGAATCTATTGTCTATTTAAGGACACATAATATTTTCCCAGCTTATGTTACTGCAATTAGTATAATTTATTTGAGTCCACTGTGTTTATGACAATTTTATGCATTATGAAATATTGTCAGTAAAAGGAGCAGATAGTCATACTTGGAATTTAAATTAGCAATCAGAACTTAAAAAAAGAAAAATATCTTTTGTATCATAGATGTAAAGGTAAGCAGTTGTAAAGCAGAGCTTTAATTTTTTTTTTCATTTAATCCAGAAGTACTTAAATAGAGTAGCCTCTTAATTCTTTTTTTAATCAGCTTTTACAAAGAATGTTTCAGGGAAACAAAGAATATCAACTAAGATGGTGAGAATCAAATATTGGTGAGCATTATGACTAAACACTGTGTTATGAAAATATTACTGAAGGTAATTTAGTACCTTTTTCCCCTTCCCTTCCCTTCCCTTCCCTTCCCTTCCCTTCCCTTCCCTTCCCTTCCCTTCCCTTCCCTTCCCTTCCCTTCCCTTCCCTTCCCTTCCCTTCCTTCCCTTCCCTTCCCTTCCCTTCCCTTCCCTTCCCTTCCCTTCCCTTCCCTTCCCTTCCCTTCCCTTCCCTTCCCTTCCCTTCCCTTCTTCCTTTTCAATAATGTTATATGTACCTTATGTGTTTTCGTCAGAAGACTATTGATTAAAAGAATATGAAGTAGTTGTGATCTGAATTTTTGCACTGACATAGTGATTTAAGGAATTATTTTTTTATGCATTCCATGTTTTTTCATAATTAAAAGGAAAATGCAAGGAAAAGAGGAAGTCTCAGGCAGCCCACAATAAAGACTCCTGTTTCTAGCTCTGTAGCTGGAGCATTCAGTTAGTTTAGGATGATAATCATGGTATGGATGCTATTAGATCTGAAAATTGTTTTATGTGTTTTTAAGACTTTTTGGTAGCTTCTCCCCACCTCTGAAAACCAAGAACATATACTTGGATCGTGTAAGTTCATCTGTCCTGCCTGAGGAAGAATTAGTCCCTTCTATATTTTGTTTGAGGCTCGTAATGGATGTTAGAGTTAAATGTAAACTAACTGGTGTAATTAAAATGAAGACTGAGTCACTTGTTTGGGAGAAGGGAAAAGGGAATGAAGCTCTGCAAGTTGAACAACTGATTCAAGGGAGCTCCATATAAAGGATGAAGCAAAATCATCACAGAACAAAGAATGTAATGCAGCGGCATCAGCAGTGATGGTGGAATAGAAAGGTTAGTGCCTTATGATTGCTCAATGTTAAATGCCAAATGCAATGTACACAGAAAGCCTTCTGCATTCACCAGCGCAGATCTAGAAGCAGGAAAAGAAAAAAACAAAACAAATTACAAAGACTTTGCGTCAAGGGTGACAACCACATTGCTATTAAGTATGACTCACATCTGCTCTTCTGTAAGATATTTAGGAAGCAGTTTTACATGTGTTAAGCACAACAATACTTGTCCAGTAGCTAATATGTGCTTGTACACTTTTTTCAGTGGGTCCAGAGCACTTAATGCTGTTAGAAACTGCGCCTAGACAACAGACTGCCAGGATTGTTCTATAATATAGACCAGAGCCAGTCCTGTGTTGAGCAGGAAATGTTATAAATAAAAATGCAATCAAGATGTTGGCTGATTATTAGTGAATGCATTTGAATGTAGAATGTGCTACAGTGAGTGCCCCTTCATTGACTTATTTTGTTTTATTTCTCATTCTCTAGGTCCTGTCTGGACTTGATCTTGCACAATAGAAGTATTGGTCTCACACTTACAAATGAGAGCTTAGGGGACCTGACTGCCAGAATGACCAGTCTCTGGAGAGAGCTGGGACCACCATTGTGATTTCTCACATGGTTGTACTCAGAATGTCCATATTTTAACTTCTGGAGTAAACATCATCTGCTTGTTGAGGAGCAAATCTGATGGTAACTGCCCTCAAGAATGTTCTGTTTTCAAAAGGCTCAGCTGTGAAAGGACTGGGATTGATGACCTGCAAAGCCTTGTCCAATACTTTCTGTCATATTTTTCTTCTACTTGCTGCAGACCTTGTTTCAGGGCTCAAGGTTTAGGGGTCCAATTATCACGTTACCACATATCAACAGAAAATGCCTGGGTGCACAGTCTTAGCCCTCAAAAATAAAACCTTAGGCTGTGATTTCACAAGCAACTGAATCAGTCTGATCACTACAGCCATAGGGACTTCTTGTCTTATTCTCTCCCAATCTATTCCTCCATCTCCTTGCCTTTGCCCTTCTTCCACCCCATCCCCTTCCTCACAGCTCTCATAAAACACATCTCTGACAAAAATCAACATCACTGAGTTGACAGACTCACCATCCACTTCTTTTTGTAAGGGTATTTTTTTTGCAATGTTAGTGAGCCAAATCTGCTCATGGTGGGATGTCATGGGTGCAATACTCTCTGACTAGGTTCTGTTACATATTCGACATGAGGAGAGTTTAAAGTTTAATACCAAATTTACTTATTTGCATATACTTGACATTACATGGGATTTTGATTTAGCAGAGTGGTACAACAATGTACTGAGATCACAATACAAGCACAGTATAGCAATTGCAACATAGAGTTAAATTACAATACAGAGTGATTCCCATTACTAGTGCCTGTAGGCTCACCATCATGACACTGGGCAGCCCCAGTTGCCAGGAAAGAATATGTGGAATATCTGTCTTCTCTGAGCCTTCCATTATAGGGATTTGGTGGTCAGTCACAGTGCTGCAGCTGATGCACAATAAACACAGGGAGTCCAGAGCAGGGAGCAAGAAAAGGAGTGGAAGGGATTGGGAAGTATGAGATGCCAAGTCAATTTATTTGGCCTCATGAAATTGCAGCCTTGGTTTAACTCACCATCTTTGTGGACTAAATAACTCCTACCCAGTACTGAGAGGTACACAGAATTGTAATCACACACAAATTCTACATTCTCTGTTCTCCTGCATCTCTCCTGTGGTCTAGCATCTGTATTTTCCCTACTACACCATCCATCACCAACTTCTGGAAACATGATCTTGAAAATCAACTTCTCTTGGACAAGGAAGATGGAAACGAATTCTTATTGCCTATTACTGATCTCTGCTGTTCAAATCAATCAGAGGTAGTCCTAAGTCTGACTTTCTGGATACATCCTCATGGAAGATTTCAGAATCACATGGAGACCTCCATGCTAGTGGTAAGTAGCCTACTTCCAAAACTAAACTACTTTAAGCAGGAGGGATCTTTGAAAGGCCTAATTTACTCTGCTTTTCAGGTCAATTCTCTGTGGAGACCTGAATCCACAATTCAGCAGCACTGCCAATTGTGGCCAGTCCAAGGAGTGACATCTTGAGCTAAGCAGCAGTACAAAGCACAAACACATCATCAGGCTGGCTCTGACAGAAGTTTTCCATGTTTTCTAACTCCAAAGCAAGACCACTAATATCAGTCTGCAGCGGTAGTTCTAGAGAAACTATGCGGGTTTTTGTTAGTTATGGAAAAGATATTTTAAAACAAGAAGCTGTTGGCTCAGCTCACCCTCATAAGGACAATCAGAATGGCAGCCTAGAATCCAAATTCACTGTTTTATAAACCAGAAAAAAATCTTTACAGTTGGCTGTAGCAAGAGCTTCATTTACCGCTGGCTTCTGGCAAGCATTTTCTACTCAACCCATTTCCATCCCTTGCATTTCTTTCCTCAAAAAGGAGAAAAGTAAAACTTGGCAAACCCTCAGTTAGCATGCTGGTACCCCCTTTCTCCTCCACCTACTACAGTTACCTGGAAGGGCTAACTGTCAGTGCTTGTAAAGAAGTAATGTGCTAACTTTTTTGTTTGCAATATTTTCACATATTCCCAAATATGGACTATTTTCTATAAGAGAAGTCCTATATATTGTAATAGCTTGAGCTCAGAGCATTTTAGAAAGGAGCTGTTTATTATCGTCATTAAGTGAAAGGGGAAATGAAGCAGTTTGGACTTTGTCATCCAGTCAATCAATAGTAGAAGAATGCTTTGGACTCCTCTTTTTCCTCAGAGACTGGTTCCTTCACCAGTTTGAACACTCCTTGATACTGCTTGGTGACATTTGCTGTTCTATAAAAAGATGCAGGGAGTCACAAGTGGAATAATAGTGATTTGCCATGGAAACTTCAGTGAGTATTTCACTGAAATGAAAACAAGTCACTGCATAAGTCCAGACCCATAGAGTGTGACAAAATTCCATAAACAGACATGTCTGGTGTCATAGGTTATCCAGGACATCCACCAGGGGATGGCAGACAAGACACAGGATGTATGGGAGACCTCTGACTTTCTGGACTAGCATCTGAATGTCATGCAGGGTATCTTGGAGCATCTAAAAAGGCAAAGCACACCCATGTTTAACTGCATTGAGATCATGACATCTGCCTTTATATTTCAAGGATGCTGTGAAAGGAAGGGGACATAAAAAAATCTCATGTCAGTGCCTAAATACAGTCCACCACTTATGTCTACAATATGTGCTTTGTATAGCCAACATTTGCCAAGAACTACCTCTGAGAAAAGACAATAATTGTCATAACTAAGATAGTTCGAGGCAAACTGACTTTACAATGAGACCCACTGCAACTGTACTGCCTCAGGGTTTTATTTTTTGGTGTTTTTTTGTTGTTTTAATTATTAAGTATCTTTTGTACAATACTGGGAGAAAAATCAAGTTAGGAAATGCCAGTGTGTGGGTTGCCCATGCAATCTTAAATCTTCTTCCTCATTTTACAATGAAGGCTTTAATTACATGACCATGGAACATTTATGACACAAATCCCTTGCCTCATTGAAGAAAGATTACATATAACAAACAAGCAAAGCAGAGTTCTTACCATGTTTTCAAGACACTAACATATATGCTTTCTTAAAAATATTGGACTAGAACAGGACTTGCTCTGTCACACCTATCTTCAGTCACACTGGGCATGATTCACCCAAAAAGGTGTACCAGAGTAGAACTGGATTAAGATGGTTTGAGAACCTGAATTCTTATATCTCCTGCCTCTGGCTCTTCAGTTTGAATCTGATCATTGTTTTCTTCTTTAGTTCTTTTATTAGTAAAAAAAAAAAAAGCAAGAGTAGTAAAGTCTCTGCCAAAATTATGCAAAAGTGAGTGTCACTAAATAATTGAGTTAGTCTAATAGTTTAAAAACACATTTTTTTTTAGTGTCTGCTTAGTGAGGTTTGGAAATTGATCTGCTTTAATGACAAATTAAAGCCTAAAAGCCCTTTTATGTGAAGCTGGTGTTATTATGAAAGCTCTTCACACACAGCAATGTAATCTTAATTACAACAGTTTTTCTCACAAGTAATATAACGGGATTTCTGTTGAATATGGTTCTTTTAGGTCATTAAGCTATATGCTAGCATTAGGCATGTACGTGCATTGTCTCATTATCACCTTGTGCATCTTTGCCATCCCATCTTTACCCACTAATTATTTTTGTTTTGTATATAGACTATAAAGTTTGGTAAGGCAGACATCAGCCTTCTGTCTTATGTTTGCACAGAAATCAGCCTAAAGGATCAAGGACTTGGTTTGTGAGACACCATCACAAATAATAGGAAAACATCCTTCATGACAGTCCATAAATAAATTAATTTGTAACAGACCCTTCTCCAAAAATACTTGAGCAGGGGGCATCATTATTTGACTTTGCTGTGAGCCTGAGCCTGACTGTTCTGCTCTGTGAAGCCTTCAAGAGGAATTGTTCAGCAAATATATATTGCTTTCCAATGGAACATGTCACCTGTTGCTTCTGCCCATACTCTAAAAGACAAATTATGCTGTGCCTCTAAAGAATTGCATAACTATAAAAAAGGCAATGGTTACTACAGGACTAATTAGTGTATAAGTACCAACCACAGCTACAAGAACTGGGAAAGGAATTAATATAAAGGGTTTGTATTCATCCATTCTAGATAAAAGCAGGTGTAGTGATCATATTGGGACAGATGACATTTGGCTTGTACAAAGCATAAGAAGCCCTTTGTTGTGATACTGCTAGTTCTGGCATGGGAAGAGGTGCTTATTTACTGAGACCAACATCTTCTGAAACTGTGAGAGATTCGCTTCTCCAATTAGATGTGCTTAATTTACTCTCAATGTACTCTTTATCTGTAAAAAATGGCCCATCCATCCAGAAAAACTGTTTCTGTTGTGTAGAGTAGAACTCAACTGAATTTATAATAGGAGATGTTCTGCATCAGTTGTCCAGTTAAAGATGAACCAAAGAACTGCATTGTTTGCCAAGACCTGAGTTCAAGGAGCCTGTTTCCCCCATACAGTTGTTGATGGTGTTTTTAGCAACCAAGCGGAGTGGGAAGCTGCATCCTTTGTTCTTCTTCAAGGCGTAAGCTGTGCAGATGTATGTCTAGTGGTGTTATTTGCACGTGTGTGGACAAAACTGGGAAACAAGTCCATGGTCCTTCCTACCCTCAGAAGAACTAAAATGTAGCTCCTGGACTATTTTATCTATATGAAATTGCTACGTGTATTATCAGCACCAGCTGTGCTGCAAAGGGACTCAGTCATTGGCACCTCTAAGAGATAAGAGCAAAGCAGTTTCTAATGACTGGTCCTAAGGCACTATAGCTCTCATCTATGCTCAGGTGCAGGACTGTTTCTTTCAGGTATGTAAAAACAAATGCTCCAGACTTCTCTTTCCTTATTCCTCTTCCACCAATCTAATACCACAACATAGGCTGAGGTTTCTCTGAACTCCTGGTTAGAATTTTTCCAGGGGAAACATGTCAGGAGAGCAAGGCATGAATAAGCCATCACGTAATATCACCAGAGAGCTGTAATTCTTGGGAAAACAGCAAATCTCCTTAGAGGTTCTGTACCCATAAAATGATCTTTTCCCACTTGTAAACCCAAGTTTTCGACTGGTGAGGCTGAGAAGAATCACATCTACCTTCTCTATGGCATATCTTGGCCTGGGTTTGCAGTCACGTTAGACCAACACACCTTTCTCAGCAGGAACCTGTCTCTACTTCTGGTATGTTCTCAAACTCTATTCAGAAGTGATGATCTGGAACATTTTCTCTGGCTGGTACTTGTCTTTGTCTTTCAACCTTCTTCCTGTCTAGGTAGCATTACCGTGATCTGTCTTCCTTAAGCATTTTTAGGGGTGATTCCAGAGCCTTGGGTGGGGAATGCTAGTACCTGTGTGCATCTCCTAAGGAGGCTGAGCAGGAGAGAGCAACTGATCTGTATATTTCTCCTGTTGGCCCATTCCGATGCTGAAGTGTGGAACAGTCATGATGTTTTCACCTCACTGCCTGTCCCCATGAAAGCATGCTGGTAGCTAGAAACTGGTTTTGAACAGAGCTCATGTGCAGAGATATATTTTAATGCTTGTCCTTTGCTTGGTGCACATGATGCATATGACTCACCACCTACACCATATTGATTTGGTACACTAATTGTTTTGATTTCAGATGCTCTCCTTAATGCTGGTGAAAGCCATAAGAAGACCCTTATGGTATAAATCCATAGAGGGGATGAGTGCTATGAGCTAAACCAGAGATGAGATGAACAATTAATGAGTAGTTGTGAGACGAAAATGCCCATTCACAGAAGTTGGCCTGCTGTTCCCCATTAATTTCACATAGAAACAGGTCTCTTTTCCTCTTGACTCCCTTTTGCATATTATTCTCTACTCAGTTCTAAAAGTTAAAGCATATTCTAGGAATGTCACACTTGATTATTAAACTTCACGGATGTTTAAATCAAAAAACCTTGGTCTTGCCAAAAATTTTATTATACAGTTTATTGCACAGTAATTAAAAATGATCTGCATCCAAAAAAGTGCCAGACTTCAAGATAATTAGATATTTTAAGTGTTTCTTTTGTTACTTGCATTGGTCAAGGAATAATTAACATAGGCCCCAATTCCCTCCTCTGTGTCAAAAAGATATAATGAGGTTGTTTCTATGCATTTGATTTACTTATTCATCTTTGACAGTGTCTCTGATTATAAAAGAAAAAAAAATCCTGTCACATTGTGAAACAATAAGATAGGGCCTTTAATCTGCACCTGGTATCAAACCATTTTTCAGAGTCATTGTTTGACATTTTCTCTCTCCCCTATGAGCATTATTTCCTGAAAACTTGTTCTCTCATTAAAAAAAAAAAAATATTGCGAATGCATTTTAAATACTAAATATACTTTTCATTATGCATGTTAGTGATCTGCAATATATCCAAGAAGTTCAGAATAGTCCAGGAGTCTCCTCACTGAACTAGCTGAGTTAAGCACACTAGGGAAAACATATGTATTTCTGCTTATCATGTAAGCTTTGCTGGACAAATGACATTATAAGTTTAACGTTAAAAATTAATATGGCATCAGATCAGTTCATACAAGGAGATGATCTCTGAGCCCTTCGTTATGGCTATTATCCTGATCATGTTCACACAGGCACAAAAGTCATTTTTTTCCTATCTGTGCTTACCTGGAGCTGATTATCAGATCAGAACTGGAACCTAATTATGG
This sequence comes from Ciconia boyciana, assembly GCF_034638445.1. Lineage (NCBI taxonomy): Eukaryota > Metazoa > Chordata > Aves > Ciconiiformes > Ciconiidae > Ciconia > Ciconia boyciana. Next base: position 58,262,524 of record NC_132936.1, read on the forward strand.
AGTATGTGATGCAATGTATCACAATAGCTATGAATTTGCATAAAAACTGAGGTTGAATGCACCTAGAAAAACAATGTATCTGGGCCTGCCATCAGAGTGTCAGAGTGGATGTCCAGGCCCTTCACAACTTAAAGACACTTTCAAATGAGGGCAACATCTCAGTGCAGTGTCAGCAGTTCTTGGTGTAGTTGTTCTTGTTTCTTGGTTTTTTCTTGTTTCTTGTTCTGTGCTTGTTTCTTGTTCTTTTGCAAGAAGCAGTCCACCAATCTGTGGGAATACTAGAGATGAAATCTTGCTAATCTGATGTTGACTTTGAAGTTTATCTGGGAATCCAGGATTACACCAGTCCCCCAAAAGTATATTTCTGAAGACACAAGGAAATTATATAAATTTCATTTTTAGCTCTAGCTCGATTAAAATGGAAAAGTCTACAAACTGTTCTTTTGCAGCAAATCTGTTTTGGCTGTCAAAACATAAGAGTGAAAACATTCTTGCCCTGAGGAGAACACATGACAATATGGGGACTTCCATCCAAAATTTCCCCATTTATACACTCTGGGACTGTAATCCTTATGTGTAAGTGCTGATATTCAGAAATACTGCTCCTTCATGTACTCAAAAGTAAAACTGCACTCCCACAGCTTGCTTCTCTATTTCTTTCTCTTCCCACCCTTCTCACAGCATGAAAGCAGCTCTGGAGAGTGCCTCACTGTCAAGTTCTAAGAGAACCTCAAAGAAGTGAAACAACAGGCCAAAACATATTGTCACATCTGCCATAGCATTTTTTTTCTTTTCTTTTTTTTTTACAATAACTTATGGCCTATTTCTGTCTCCCCTCGGACGTTCTTTTACTCTGTATAACATATTCCTCAGTCAAGTCATAACTGTTTGTGTTGAAGGATGACAGAACACCCATCTTCTCCACTCAAATGATGAAAAGCAACATGTTGCTTTTCTAACAAACTTCTCTTTAAGCGCTTGAACTCACCTTCAGTTAAACAATATTAAGCCTAGCAAAAGAGAGAGGAGGGAAGGCTGTTGGTTTATCACTTAACTTGGAACAAGGGAAAAAATTATTGTCTTGTGAACAATAATTCTCTGCTTTTCTGTGCTGAAGAGACACTGTTCTGTGAAGAATAATCTTTGTCTAAATAAAATGACCTTTATTGATTTAATTTAAAACTCTTTATTGTCTCAGCTAAAGTAAATCGAATGGAACAGCTACAGCTCAGAAGAGTTTATCACATCATTAGAGCATTAATTTCCTAGATTACTGGGTCTTGGAATTACATTAAAAAGTTAGTTTCAGAAGTTTTAAAAATAGGAATGGACTTCAGTAGGACCATTGAGAAAAGGCTTTATTCCAGCAAAGAGTTTCTAAAAGTGTGCACCATTGTCTCCCAAGCTTAAAACATCTCTAAAAGATGCAATTGTGGTACATATCTAACCACTGACATCTGGGTAAGCTGTTAAATGGGAATACTTTTTCTTTAGTAGCAGATCATGAGCTTTTACAAATCAGATGCAGATAAAATTCCCAAGAAACTGGACTCCAACATCTGTACTCTCCTGTGCATTATGCCTCATGTAATATTCTGGAAGATATGAACAGAGAAAGACAGAATTCCTTTATATATTTCAGGGCATATTTGTTGTTTTGTTTCATTTTCTCAAAAGTGACCATAATATAATTTTTTATATATTTATATATTTATTATAGGTCTTAGTAGTGCAGGTAAGTAGTGTTCACTGTTGTTCTCTAATCTTAAGCTTGGTTGTTCATAGGGATAAATAAACCTTAAATGATGTCTCTGTATAATATGTGCTTCATCTAATTGTATCAGCTAAGAACAGCTCATTTACATGAATAAACTGCAGCCACTCTCAACTATTTCTTTTAGATAGATTTCATCAGACATTCAGCTTTGGTTAAATATAAAATATTTGGCTTCATACTCTGATTTCAGGGTAGAATTTTAATGGACACTGAAATACAGCAAAATGGACTAGACTACATAATAGTTTTTTCTTACCTTAAGTTTTAAGAGTAACTAGTTTCAGGAAAAATGCTCAGATAAAATTTCTTCCTCTATCTCACCAAATTTCTCCTTTGTTTGAACCATCTGCTCTTTTCATACCTTCTTGCTATTTTCTCATGAAAAGAAGAAATATTAGTGCTGGTTCCCCTCATGAATTGTGAACACTGGCATGAAGAAAGACATGTGCCACCACAAATCCGATGCTTTCACTTCAGAAGTTGTCTCATTTGCCTCTTCAGGAATGTATTTAATATATCTAAACAGCAAATTGAAACAATGACTTCAGAGAACAGACTCTACTTCTGACACACCTGCCATCTAAAATGAAATCTTGACTGCACTTATATTTAGAAGGATTTAACCAAGATTTATTTCTTACACAACCAGACAAACAGAATATCCAGGCTATCAACAGCAGCACCATGCAGCAAATCACAATACTGTTAGAATGATGTCCTCTGCTCTGCTTGCAGTTGGGAGTTAAATTATATTTTTCTGCCTTTGTTTTTCAACGCACTGGACTTGCTGCATCAGTGGGTATATTTAACTATATCCTCAGCATATCAGGTAAGATATTTCTTCCATAGACAAATTGCATAACAGGCTTCATACTTGACTCCCTTTTCATACATGACATACATGACTCTCTTTGCATACATGAACAGGAGGTCCGATGCTTCCTAGTTGACCCATATGCCCTGCACAGACATACATATTTTTGATAGAGAAATCTCAGCCTTGGTACATGGTACTAATTAGTCATGTACCAACTGTACCTACCAAAGCCTCTGAATAGTCACTGAAAATATGTGAGATTTCCCCAAAAGGGAGGTTGTTTATAAATGAGATCATTCTTTCAGGTTAGAAAGTGTCTCATACACTCCACTCAGTAGCCACCTGGGTCTTGATCCAAAGCCTATGAAGTCAACAGGAGGTTTTGCATTAAGTTCAGTGGCTTGGAATCAGGGCCACAATAAAATGCCGGTGGGAAACTTTGACCTAGTGGTTTATGGATCTATGAACTTAAGAAGAACCTTGCTACATTAAAGACATGCAGAAATCTCTTCTCCTGAAAGACTGTGTAGAATGACCATCAGTTGAAAAGAAATATTAATGCATTTTCAAAAGGGTTTTAGTGAGTTTTGAACAAAAAGCACAAGAATTCAAGTAGCTAAATTACTCTTTCTCTGAAGTGTTCTCCTGTGAACGTGTGGCACCATCCTATGGCACCGTTAAAAGGTTTTTTTTATAAGTCTGTCTTACTGGTCACATTTCACCAGTCATTTAAGAATGTTAGTCTTGTTTCAGCTCTTAAGAGGTCTGGAAACTTTTAAGGATGGTCTATTAATGCTTCATAGTTTTACTTTGCCTTTTTGTGGTCCAGTAAATGTTATCAACTTTTTGTGTGCTAAATACATTTACTGGCTAATTTGAAAATTCACCCTCATAAACATTTCACCATTATTTCTCTTCATATCAGCACCACATGGGATGAATAATAATGTTAGCATGACCAAGCCTGACTTCAAGGACCAGCAACTGTGCAGTACTAATCTGGAAAACGGTGTTCTTCACAGGGAGAATTGGCTTCACAACAGTAAAGGGGCTTGAGCTTTACCAGAAATTTGGAACAGCTTTCTGTCCACCAAGAACTTTTTTGTAATGTACCATTCTTAAAAAAAAAACCTAAGAAAAAAAAATAAAAAAAAACCCTCAGGTTTCTCTTTCATTTGTCTCCTAAGTAGTTCTTTCCTAAGACCTTCACTTGATAAAGCAGTTCGCTATTAGTCTAACTTCATACAGAGCGTAAATAGTACAAATCCTGTAGAAACAATGAACTTTGCATCATGCAAAAAACTCTGATAATAGAAACTGTGTTCGAGGATATGATATAGGGGAGTCCCAAACAGATATCCTAGTTTTCTCTGCAGTGCCCCATCTTGTGACATATGCCAGCTCATTTAGAAAGCTTAGGGCTTCGTACATTCAATTCTTGATTTCTTTGGCTTATCCCATTAACTCTTGCCCCAGTTGTCATTATCTTTACGTTTTCTGGAGTTTGGGTGTTGCTGTCACCCAGCAAGGAAAGGATGATTCTCTAAACTGGAAGTGGAGCTTTAAAAGGCAGAGCTTTTCCAAAATGAGGTAATGATAACAATAATAAACCAATTGCCTACCTCTCAAGGACAACAGAGGTAAGAAGAATCAAAATTCAAATGGTGTAGTGGAAAAATTTTAAAAGAAATTTTCCATTTCATACAGCATACATTTCTACTCCAGAAATATGAACCACGTGCAGAAGAGCCCTGAGGGAACAGCAGTAGTGCAGATTGCCTATTAATGTCCTGGACCCCCTCCTGTTTGCGATACGTCTCAGGCAATCTTTTTTCCTATGTACATTTCATGATCTCTTACACTAATTATTTGGAATTCATTTGTAATAAATGCCTTATGTCTCCTTGCAGTGTGGCACGCACACTGAATGTTCACTGCTTTTGTGTGCAGCAGAATGCTTAATACAATAGAATTCCAGACAGATAAAGATAAACTTTTTTGTTGAGGAGTGTTTACTTAAAAAAGGCAAAGAAATAAGAAAAAAAATATTTGGGCTCTACTGTGTGGCCAAACATATTTCCGTCAGGGATGCTTTCATTTCCTATTTTGCTTACAACAAGAAAAAAATTTAAAAAATTGTTTTGGGACGATTTAAACTATCTTTGGATGAGCAGTGATTTATTTAGAATCACCAGGCTTTTTGTCTGCTTATTTACTTACCATTACTTACTGTAATAATTTATCTTGGTATTTGAGGAAGACTAATAAACCATTACCTTTTGGCTGAATATTGTAATACCAATACCTAGAGAAACTTTGAGAAAAAGGTTTCTTACAAGAAGTACTGTATCTATGGATTACATATGCTAAAATGCATTAGAAGCCATTAGCTCCCCATGAGAAGAGATGCAACAATGACGTTTCCTCTTCCCAGAGTCCAAGCAGAATACAAAATACCAGCATATTTATAGTATATTTCATGGCAAAACTGTGACATGATACCGGGTTTTGACTATTTTTCTGAAACCATTTTGGCCATTACCTAATCTGAATTTGGACTGTTACCAGTATCCGTCAAACTCTGACCTCCATGTCTCTGGAAAGAAGTGAGTGCAGTCTTACATATTATTGTTCCATGCATTGTTTCTACTCAATGCTTTTCTCTGTCTAAAATGCCTGTTTAAGTTTTGTCCTTCTTTTCATGAGGACAGTAGTAGTAGACAGGATAGACGTGTGGTTTACTTTTCTGGTCCTAGCATAATGCTGTTCTTTTTGCATTTTCACAAGCATTTCAATGCATTGAAAGCGCTGTTATGTTATAGCAATGAGAAATTTCCAATTCCTAATCCATATAGCTTTTGTTGAAAAAAATAACACAATATTAATTTAGTTGACATTTCTGCTCCTTGGAAAAGCAGAACGGTACAACAGTAAAGTCTGTCTAGGCAAGACACAGAACACTCCTGGAGACTAGGCCGAAGCACTCCTCTCAGGGGCTGAACACCTCACAAACCACATGCTCTTTCTTCCCAGCTATACAGCATATATAACTATATGGTTCTTTCACCTTGACTTAAATAACCAGTGAACAGATACACGCCCTTAGCCTGAAAAATTAAACTGCACTTACAAATACAAATCTAACTCCAGCACCCTGCATGCTCACTGAGGACACATGGAGAGAACAAGCAACATATGCCACAGACATTTCATGCACAAATGAAGATAGTCATCCAGCTGGATGCTTAACCAAGAGCCCACCTGAAATTAAGTAGCAAATAGAACAGATCAGGCAGAAGAATGGGATCTATTACAGCATCTCATCCAGACCTCTACCTTAAAGTAATGTATACTTTTACCAAAGGAACTGCATGGTTACATATTTAAGGCATTAGGGACCCCATGCCTGATGTTGGGCTTTGCCGGGTGCCAGAGCTTCTCATTCATCCCAGAGAGTCAGAGACAATGGTCTGAGCCTTCTCCTCTTCTTAGCCTGAAGCCCAGGGTGTATCTAGTCCTTCTTCTACTACTAAGTTATCATAGTTCTGGTCAAGGTTTCCCTATGAAAGTGTCATCAGACTGTGGTTTGTTTTGGAAGATGAATTAGGGAGATTGACCCTATCTATTATCCAGTCTGTCTTCTCCAAGATTCCTTAGGTCCCAAGAGACTGCACCACCATCATATAACCAAGTATGTTGTCAAGGAGTTTCTGTTCCTGTTGGGGAGGCTAGAAGGATCACTGGAGCTGGGCTTGTTGTTAATTTCCTTATGTAAAATGGCTTGACAGGGGACCAGAGTTTGCAGAGCTTTGCAACTTGCAGAGTTTGCCCTTCTGCCCCCCAAAGTGTGGACCTTGAAGTTAGTGCTCCATTTCTATGAAGTAATAAGGTTGCCTGCAATTAGGTGCTGATTGCATCTAAACCAGGTACTCAAACTATTCTTCCCAGACATAGGCACTTGAAGCTTATTCCTTTTTTTAAATGAAAACCAGAATTTCTGATGCAATGCCAATACTGGCTGGAAGTACTAGGAACCCTGGCACAGGCCTTGAGTGACTTTTTGTCCATCCAGCATGAACTGCATGAGAACACATCCAGCCAGATTGCGTGAGAAACTGTGAAGGCTTCTTCCCAAATTATTTGCATGCAAAATTCTGTTGCTATCAATTCAATTCCGATTTACATCTGAATGAATGTGGAAGTCAAGGACAGAGTATGCCAGTTGCTGCTTTTAGCTCTTAATGAAATTGGACATAATTCATTTCAGTGTTTGACAAACTGGGATCTTTAAAGGAAATTGTTTAGTTCTATACTATTGGAAGTGGCATTTATATATTCTGGATGTTTTCTTGTGGTTGTCTTTTTCTCTGTAGTATAGTTCTCTGGTACTAATAAGTTTTCCAGAAAAGAAATGCAATAAAGTCAAGTAGTGATTTACGTGTTAAACCAGAGACTATTCTAATGCTGAAAACTGATGTATATCTTTTCTTACCTTCTTTGCTATAAACAATAAGGAACTTAACTAGATCAATTTCTTAATCTTGGAAGGCTTCATCCAATGTGCACTTATATCAGTCAAATACCAAATGGATTTCAGATCAGACCTTTAACAGTCAAATAATGGGGCGGTATGAAATATGCAGAAATACACATATTTTCTTCTTGTATGATGAAGTTCCTGCTGTTGTAAAAGTGCTGTTGCTACCATCCAGTGGTATTATTGGCACATCTCCATCTTATTGTTCTTATTCCCCTAAGATTTATTTACCAGTACTCACTCTTTTTTAGGCATTCTTTCCATTGCTTGGTCTATCTATTATGCTGTGGCACTACTTAACCTGTTCTTGTGCGAGCACCATCCTCCTGCCAGGCCAAGGATTGTCTCCCTTCCCTGGTCTGCAGCTATGTCCATGCCCAGACCACAGTGCTAAACTCCCCAGTCCCGCTTTCCCCAGTGCCCATTCTCCCCTCTCCTCCCAGCTCCCCATTCCCTCCCCACCCAATACCAAACCCTCCCACTCACTCACCTCTCCTCAGGACCCTGTTCCAGGGCCTACACCCCACTTAGAGTTCCCTCATGTCCCCTGCTCTCAGCCCTCCCATAGATCCCTGCTCCATCATTCATAATTGTATTTTCCCTGATTTGTTTTTCTCTTCAACAGTATACAGTAAAAGCCAAAGAGAATAGCTAAAACGAGGGACATTGTTTTGCTGGAATGTGTTAATAGTTTTCTGAGAGTAGGTCTTTGATCTATAGACAATTAAAGAGCTGCTCTGTCAACTAACCAGATGCCAGGGACTCTGTGTGTCCCCCATTTTCACCCTTTAGCTGATTTCCACCCAAACCCCTAGGATTCTGCCCACTGACACCCAAAACATCCCCTGGAAGTGACAGGATGTGGCATTCCAAAGTTACTATGTTAGGTCCAAACATCCAAACAGAGATGCCAGACGGCAAGGTCTTATAAGCTCAGCCAATAAATGGCACTGCAAGTGCCCCACATTTACTGTCTCTCAATGATTTCCAGAGCAAATGTACTTTGTACACAAGCAAAAATATGGTTTTGTTTTTCTAACTACCAGCTTTGTCATCACAGGCTGGACACTGACACTCACGTCTGAGTTCATTCCTTCTTATGCATCAACAGCAGTACCAGCGGTCCTGCAGATCAAACAAGGTCCTGTTCAGCCTTGCAAAAACCAATTTTCTTCCTGCTGTGTCTTCAGTGACTCCAAGTCTCCCCATGTTCTTAAGAGTAACGCCTATTTCAAGCTTTCAGCAATCACTAGGTGGTCTTAAAAATCAACATCATGAGCTTAGCTTAAAACTAATCTGTATGTTCCTTTACATTTAACATGCATGTGGGTTGCCTTCTCAAACTTTTGTTTATCACTGTGAAAACTAAAATAGAATTTAAATGTCACTACCTGTAAACACTTGATTCGAAGAGGGGCCTTTCAAAGCAATACCAAATAGCGTAAGGGGCTCGTGCAGCGGTGCGCAGGAGTTATTGTAATTGGTTGCATTAATCTGTCATTCTGCCATTGACAGACTGGGTGAAATAAAATCCTTGGCTCGCTCTGTTTATAGGTCTGTGATCACTCTACACTGACATAAGTGGTGGCTACTGCCAAACGGGGGTGGTCTCATTCCTGCTACTTTTCTTGTGCTGATCCTACTTTTCAGTCGCTGCCTGACGAGCTGAATCAGAGAACTAACTAACTGGTATTCTGACAGTTTAATTATAAGCTGGACCAGTTCCTGACCCAAGAAATTATGTGGATGCATTAATTTTACTGGTACCAACATTCCAGAAAAAGCCAGAATGTGAAACTGAGGAAAAGAAGTTATATAAGGAAACATTTTTTCAGCCATTCTTCAGGATATAAACATACCTTCTCCAATCAGTCTTGCTGCAATTTCCATACCAACTTGAAAACTGAACTTGCCCATAGCAATCAATCATCAGCTGCATTTCCTATGCAGTTCCACCAAAAGCATCCCTCCTCTAAATGTCAGGCTCCCATTGCTTCACCGCCATATGGATCATGGCTAACGGATGCTGGGTGAGTGTCTTTCTGCATCATCTACCTGTTCTATGGGTCATGAGAGCACTTATGCTATACCTACGTAGCAGCTGAAGATCAGCAAATACTCCACAAGACTTCTCACCACCAGCTTTTGCTTATAGCAAATATAGATTGTATATAGATTCCACCATCAAGATATACACTGATGAATACATGTTAATAATGTGGTCGTTCTCCTTCAGGCTAAATTGATTTAAGATGCAATATTCTATAAATCTTCCTTGGTTAAAGTATTTTAAGTGAAAAAGATCTCTAGGAAGTTTGTGAAGAATTTTGAAATGATCTAATTATCTATCTGATCATAGGCCTCACTCGTACTAATTTCTTGTTTAGAGTTTAGAATTGTAATAGTACATTCAGTACTTTTACAATAGCACATTTACTGTACTTTTCTGAAGGAGTTTCTAGATAATTGTTATTTCCAAAACTGGAAGAACTCATAGTTGTTATAAGGCTCCATTTTTTTTGTATAGACTGATATTACCAAAGATTACTGCAATATCTAAGACATTTTTTTCTGACATGGTCACATTTCATATACATACATATAAAAGACAGCCTGAACCTTCCTGATATAAGTTTCATACTTAGGTAACTCTTCTTGAACAGCAAAGTTATTTTCTACCATCGAACATATGAACTGTCTGTCCATGTTGACAAAGAACTTGGCACTTCCTATTTTTGAGTCTTCCAGAAGCGCTTTTGGGCGTTTGCTTAATTATATCCTCTAGAAAATATCTGACTCATACTTCCTGATATCCTTAATTAAAGGTTCAAAGGTTTCCCTCAATTATGAACCCTTTGATGTACCCAGATTTATTAACAACCAATGGGTGAATTCTGAGCTTAGGACTGAAAAATCGTACAAACTTCAATTTCTACTGCAGAATCCAACCTCAAAAGGTCCTCCTAGAAAAAGTCAGAAATTATTTTTAACGCTATTAAAACTATCTGCTGTGCTCCCTTAACCATCTTCACAGAATTCGCAAAAATGGGTTTCCTAAGTTTCCAAAGAAATTTAGCCTGAAATGAAGGGCAAGCATGGAAAATTCCAGCTTCTATTATTATGGTGACATTGTAAGCAACTAAATTCAGGCATTCAGAATATACTAGCCTACCTTAGTTATAGCTATCATTACCACTGTTACTTAAAAAGACTAGGAAGGGTGACAGAAATCCTTACCTAAAATGCTACGTAAGCATGCAGGTATATCTGAGCAATGCAAGATTTATAAATAAGGAATTTTATCACTATGGACACTCATGCTATCCTGCTGTAAGTATTATGCAATACACTAGACTTGTTGGTCAGGGAGCAAGGCTGTATTCTTAATATGTCCTTCAACTTTCATTGTTATTTGATTCAAGCACATTCTACACAATCTTCCAAGGACACTTTTAAAAATTCAAGGAGATTTAAAAACATGTAGATACTATGCAGGTGTGGGGGGCATTTGTTTATAACAAATATAAAATGGGGGGGATTAATCCAGAATCTATTAAAATTTACATAAAAGAAAACCCTGTTAATTTTGACAGGATTTAGTTCAGCCACTTCTAGTAAATTAACAGGGTGTAATATTAGCTTATTCTGACACATCCTTGGAGCTACAGCCATACAAGTATTAATCCATTCCAACCCCTGGCACATAAAAAACACTTTAAGTGTCGTTCTCCAATACCACACAAAGTGACATTTAACAGTCCCTTTAAGTATACGAATTCCATGGGGACACACAGCTAAAGAAACACAACTATTAAACCAAACCAGTGGCTTTCTTAACAGTTAAATCCATTTACACTTACCCTGGTGCAAGCGGATTCAAGACAACCATCAATTAATCAAGTGTTAAGGGGCAATTTTATCATGTTTAAATGCTTTGTGCATTATAATATTGTGACTGAGAGTTTAGAATTGTTCCATATGTTGAAAACATCATTTAATTAAAAATGAAAAGAAGTTCAGAACTCTATTGTATCCCATCGGCCTCTGTTCAGGCCAGCTCTTCTAGCACTGACTCTAAATCACTGATGTTTGGAGACATGCCAGGAAAACAAACCAGTCCTCTGCTAACATCTCCTTGTCTATACAAAGTTAGATATTTACAATTAGACAGTCTCCAAGAATGATGTCAAGGCATCATTTATAAATTGGAAAAAAGCAAAATAACTTTCAAATGAGCATTCAGGATCCGGATGAAGAGAATATATAAAAATATAAATGTAAATATACAAAACATATATGTGCACATAAATAAATACATGCATATATATGTATATATATAGGACAGAAGTAGCTGAATCTAGTGGGCTACAGGACCCAGGTGGATCCTTCCTGTCCCAGCCCCAGGAACACAAGACTGCTGCAGTCCCATGTCCCCAGGTGCACAGAGGAGGACAGCTGACCCTGTGCTCCTGCTGGGCCCACACCTGTGTGCACACACACGTGCACACACATGTGTACACACACACACACGTACACACACAGAGCCATACAGTCCAGCACAGACAGAGTGCAGTGCCTTTGCCAGCACCCACAGAAACCCCAACAGCACTCCCATAAGCAGTGCAGACGGCTCCAGCCCGCTCCACCTCTCCAGCTGCTCAGGATGGAGGTCCACTGGTGAGTCCTACACACAGAGGGTGTGGGTCATGCCAGCAGCTGGCCCATGGCTCTCAGGATCCAGGAGCTGCTCCTGGGGCCCTAGTCTCCCCATGCTGCTGCTCCACACACCTCTGGGCCCCTCGGTGGGTGGTCCCACTCCATGGCTGGTGGTCAGGTCTCCCACCCTGCTCATTGGCCATTCTGGCTTGCACTTCATTAGCAGTTAAACATGTGCAAATGCAATATGGGACTGTAGTAGCTGGCCTGAGACTCACAGCCTCTCCCACTGCTGACCCCCAAATCTATGGCCCCCTCAGATCCATGGTCCCCTTCTCTCTCCATTTGCTGATACTCAGACATCTCGTCCAACCCACCACCCAGTCCAACTTGACATTTGTTAGTAGTTGTACAACACGTTCAGAATATTTCTCAGAATAGAAAGCACACCCACGCAGAATACAGTTAGAAATAGGAATTAAATAAAAGACAGGATAGATGCATTTTCCTCTTGGATCCACTCTGATCCCTCCCTTTTCCTTTGGTCCTTCCCCTAAACATCCCTTAGTAAGTTTTGTACCTTCCCCACAGTCCCATTAAAAGGTCTAATAGCAAGTTTTACTCAATCCCACAATTCTCTGCCCCCTACACCCCACAATAAGCCATGTGCCCCTGGAGGCAGTAACCCTCACCAGTTTACACAATGTTTTCCTTCGCTCCCCTTGGTGGGTTTCCTTCCGGAGACCATGGTCTGATCCTTTTTCAATAACCCTGGGAGTGGCCAGGTCAGGGTACCCTGTTTGAATTGAATAAGTTAAGGCGGTTCCTCCACCCATCATTGTTTCTCTTGTCTTTGACAGGTCTTTGCTTAATATGATTAGCCTTCAGTAACATAACCTAACATATAGGTCTTCCATTTTTAATTTATTTGGTGCGTTCTCCATTAACGTGCCTTTCTCTCTCCTTTCCATCTACATTGTATTTACATCAGTGCTCTGTAGCAAAAAACAAAAGTGTATCACAAAGATGAACTACCTACATCTTGTATTAATCATGATCCAGCTGTGGCAGCGTGGTATCCAGCACAAGGTAATTCATCTCCTTTTGGCAGGTTTCACACATTCCAGCAGGTTTTGACCTGTTCCTACTAAATGTACTGAAACACCTCCATATTCCTCAGCTTTGCAAAACGTTGTTTCTAGTCTTTTTCCCTTCTTCCACTGAACTTTCATCTTTTATTCAAATCAATTCACCACATGTTTTTAAGTATCTGTCCTGTATGTGGTTCTCCCTTCAGACAAACATCTGCATATTTCTCTGTTTACATCCTCTGACCCGCCTAACTCTGTCTGAAATACAGTGCTGTGAAAACCAAACTCCTTCCAAAATGGTCTCCCTCTGTTTCCTGGCAATGAATACCAACCTCCTCCCCTAGTCCTGGTCAGTTTACAGTTTTGGTGACATTTTTATGTTCTCTCCCTGTTTCCTCTCCCCAGCGTGTCTTTCCGCTTTGTGCTTGTCCACGTCCATGTATTCCTCCTCTCTGCTTGAGCTCATTCTGGCTCTTATTATCTCTTCCTTTTTGCTGCAGCAATCTCTTCTCCAGCAGCCTCCTGTGGATTTTGTTTCATTACTTCTACAACCTCCCTGTTGCCTGAAAAATCATTAATGTTTTCCAAAATCACTCTATACCCGTGGCTTCCTTTGTCTTTTGCACAAAGCTGCATTTCTTTTAGCAACTACATAAGAAGCCAGTCACTGTCAACAAGTCTGATGTGATTCATAGGACACTTACTAAGTCTTACCCTTTTGTGTGCTACTCCAGTCTTCCCCAGCTCCTATTTAAATTCTTCATTGGTTTCTTCTCAGCCCAAAATTGAGATTTTTCTCATCTCTGAGATGGGAGGTAAACTTACATCTCTATTGAATGCAAAAGCAACAGTTTCATCAACAGCTCCTGGGTCAAGACATCACTCTGGTCTTTGCTACTGAATAGTTTTGCCTTCATTTTCCTTTCATCTTTAATTATTCTTTCCCAACCTTTCTTGTGCATCAAGATAAATTCAGTAACCATTTTCCTCTTTCTTCCGTTTCTGTCTCTCTGCTTGCTATTGGGGTTGCCCTGTCTCTTTGGGATATCCTAATCTTACCGATAGCATAATCGTCCCTGTATCCTCATCCCTTTTAAATAATGCTTCTGCCCTGATGTTCATAAAACTAGACATTCCTACAAAGACATTAAAACCTACCCAAACATATCCTTCAAACTAAAAGCAAAATTTGGTTTCCAAATATGGTAATCACTCTTCCATCACTTCACATTTTTTTCAGCATCTCCTCTCTCTGTGCTTGGTATGGCCCTGTAGGCATAGTGCTGACCATATCTACATCTCCTACTATACTCTGTCTCTCCACTTACAGAGAGGCAGAATTCAGGCAGGAACCTGGTGTCTTATGGCAGAGCAAGAGATTAGAAAAAAGTAGATTGCAGTTAATTTTTAAGTTTTCTTTTGAAAATTCAATCCTTTTTCTTGTGAGTAGCTGTGTCAACATAGAATTCAGCAGGTAATGAGAGTAAATATTAATTCAGCATTTTGCAAAAGATACTGGGACTTGAAGCATGCGTGGGATGGAATATGCCCCATGTTAGCTGATGCATTCTGACACCTCTTAGCAAACGTTCATGGCCCACTGTGCGGTTTGTCTTCTGCTAATCTTTGGCAAAAAGCACATGTAGAGACTACGCATCATAACTGGACTTGGCAGCTTTCTGTAGCTGAGTGGATTAAGCCAGTGCGGTGAAGGAGGAGGTGGGCAAGCTGAAATTATTTCCATATGGGAGAAGAATTTCAATTTCCTAAGGGGATATTAAGCCTAGAGTCTGAGCCTTCAAAGCTTTCCAAAATTATAAATGCACCTTTGCACAAAAGCCTGAGAGTTATGGCTCAAGTCCTCTCAGAAGCCTGAAAACCAGTATGGTGCTGGCGTCATATATCTCTAGCTGTGCAACAGTTGAGGTGATAAATCTAAAAAAGAAGAATTAAATATTAAGAAAAATGGTCTGATAAAGGGAGGGAGTAACTAATATTTTGTACTTAGTCAAGTACATAATTGTCTCTCAAGCAATTGATGTCTCAAGTACCTCGCAGTCTCTCAAACAATTAAACGCAGCATACAGACTTCAGAGTCAAATTGTGGTGGTCACACACCAGTGTGGCTTTACTTTATCCCTTCTAAAACCTGGAAAGATATTGGTTTTCCAGGCATGAACCTAGTGTTATAAGTTTACTTGTGTAAGAAGGCACTTCCTCGCCTCCCGGGGGGAGGGTATTAATATCAAGAGGATCTTCGCATGGAACAAAATGCAGAATCATTATGTCATATTCAGGACCAGCTGAGTCCTGAAAAGCTGTAAATCTGCCAGACAAGCAATTTTAGAAAGGGGGAATAATAGCATACAGTACTATTTTTGATAATAATAGCCACTCACCCAGATGTATTCGTAGCATCTGGGATCACTGTAACACACTGCAATTGTTATGCTTCATTTACACACCTTTTCATGTATACTGAACATTTCAGCTTGTACACAATGAATGCTTCTTCACCTTGATGCTGTCATTTAACGATGCTGATAGCTTTAATCTTTGCTTCATTAGACTGAATATGTTTGTATATTCAGTCTTTGGGTGTGATTGATAGCTTTATCACCTGCATTGGTTGACTTTAAAAACTATTATTTCAATAGAAAATATGGAAGAAAAATCCTCATTTTTAGACAGGTAAAAAGGTGCCTGAAAAATTCTGAAGGGAAAAATCAGTTTTGTATGAAAATTGTGTTTCATTTAAAGGTTTCTTTTGCTAAAGTTGGGCACTACACAGGCTGCAGCTTGAATGCTTGATATCTGTGGGTTAGAACAGAAGGCAATCTGGCAAGATAGTCTTCAAACCACAGAAATTGCATCTCTCTGGATATCTCATGCTGAGATCTAAATATATTCCCTTAGTCACCAAAATTTTCAAGTCTCATAGAGTCCAGTACTACTAAAGGACTGATTCCTAACATTTAGCAAATTGTAGCATATCTTTCTCCAGGAAACAATGTTATTACATCCAGTTAGTAATCGCAGGATGATTTTTCATTGCTTTTCAGTAACAAGGTTTATAGATAATAAAAAAGGTACACTTACTAACAAGGCCAGAGAATGACAAAAAAAGAGGAATAGTTACAAGTAAGCTGAATCTACTCAAAAATGAAAAAAGGACTGTTTCTCAAAAATACCTATGTTACCTCAAGTGAAGTTAAGCCCTATCAGGATAAACTTTGTAAGATGTTGTGTATTTCCCATGGGCAAGATGGCATGAAGTGTACAGAACCCTTGTGCTTTTGGCAGCAAAGTTTCAAATATTGAAGCATCCTTCTTAGACCAGATAAACACTACCAGTGCAAGTCTCCATTCAAAGCTGTTGGGGTCACCTGCAGAGACTTTGATAAGACTGACTTATCAAAGTCAGGTGCAAGCACACAGTTCACATATAAAACAAGGAAATACTAGAAACAGGAGAGAACATAGCATCTGCTTGAAAAAAATAGCAGGAATACATTCATTAGTTTATCTCTCCATCTACATTTTGGTTAAACTTATTCCCTTGTCCTATCAAATTCACCAAAAGACATATAAATAAAAATTACAAGTTCATGAAAATCTCTTACGGGTGATTAAGTACACAACTTTAAATAGGCTCTTATTTGCTCTCTGACACATTTTTTATGGCACGAGATGACATTTTATGGTAACTTTATCAGTTTTATGGTCACTGCCAGATTTTTTAATCTGTTATAAATTTAAAGGTCAATAAACTCTCTCTGTTTGGGTCTTAGCAAGATTATAGAATGACAATTTGCCATGGCTTTACCCACTCCAAAGCTCATATGTCAGAAAGCAATGCCTATAAATCCCATGGGTAAGTGCCAGCATAGCTGTGAGTGTTCTGTACAAGAAGTGACACTGGCGTTTCAGCAGCTCAAAGTATCTGCACGACAGAACATCAATATTTGTTTACAAATACAAGCTTAACAATTGTAAAAATAGCTGAGGCTTCCCTTTCAAGCCAGAGAGCTGCTTCTGAATAAACAATGTTGATTTCCATGCCAAAAAGCCACTTGAAGCTCAGTAGAAACAGGAGCCAATTTTTTTTCAAAAATTCATAGCAAAGTCCAAAGCTGTGGTCCACTACAGGACTAATATTGAGTGTTATGGCCAGCCATTGAGTATACACTGTTCCTGAGCCATGTAAGATCTAAATATACAAATGCTGTCACTGTTGCCTTTCCAATGAGGTACGTGAACCAAACGTCTCACATACTGACAGAGACAGTTTATAGTTAGAGGTGTCATAAGACAATCCAGAAAACCATGTGGTTGCCTTGGTTTTTTTCATTCTTCGTTTAAAAAGGAAGATTTCAGGAAGATGTCTGAAAGCTCTTTGTACCTTTGGTCTTTTACTCTTTGAAACAGGTGAAGATAAAGAAGCATCAAGAGTTTTCTGCCTTGTCTAACCTTCCTAGACGTCCTCTGAGCAGACAGCAGAACAACAGAGGGAAAACCAGGCTTACTATTATTACGTGGTAGAAAAAGTTTCACAGAATGCCATTATGATAGTCTAAAAAAATGAAACGCTATATCATTTCAATAAAATATATTAAATTTGAACTTAACTGTGAAATCTGAAATGAATGAAACTACTTACTGAAGTTGCACAGACCAATCATTAAGAGGAACTTTGAGCAAGGACTTAATTACATTTATTGCCACACTAAAGATTATTATTCTAGAAATAAATATCTTTTGAACATCATTGACTTCACTGTGCTAAGCCTCCAGATAGAGTTTCATTTAACACATATAATATGCATAAAATTAGTTAGGAAAGTCTTTCTGAGTACTGATTCTTTATGTCCCCACATACTCCTTTGGCAGTCTTTGTAAAGAACTAATCCAGTTACCCCCCTGTCAGTAATGTGCACCACTTGTACCTATAGTGCTAGAAAATACAGAAGAGAAAAGCTCAGCTCTGAATACTGTCTTAAGATACAAAAAAGGCTAATGCAACTCTAAAGTGAATTAGGAGTTTGTTAACATTAATCTGCAAGGAATTGGTAAAACTGCATGGCTGTGGCCACCCATGCTCAAGCTGGTAGAGGTCAGACATGATTCAGAAAAGGCTCCTGGGATGCTCTGAAAGTTGGAGAGATCATCTATGAAAATACTCCAGAAGAGTTTTGCTTAGCCTAACAAAACAAGGTCAGAAAAGGTCATCTTCTTGTCTATATTTATGCTTATGTTGAGAAGAGTGTAAACTTCAGGAAGACAAGGGAGTTTTTCATGCTAACAGTCAGAAGTTAATTGAGCTGAAAGTTTTTTTTCTTTCAAGATAAAAAATTTTTTTTTTTTGAGCTGAAAATTAATTCTGGTTCATCAGGAATAACTTATTTCTATATTCTCTTTCATTATATGAGCCACCAGGACCACAGAATAATCTCTAGGATACAGTCAGAAAATCTAGGTAGTTTTAAACGGGGCTTAGACAACTCAGGAACTGAATTCTGTCTGATTGATAGCAGCTTCAGCTGGATGTCATGCCATTAGGGGAGCAACTCAGTTGCCCTACCATAGGCAGTAAATGCCACTGTAGACATGCCAGGCTATCATCTGACACATCCTCATGAGACTAGGATACAAGACATATGACCTGCAGGAAACCTTCTGGAATGGCAGGCAGAGACCAGGAAGGATGCTTAAAATGTCCAAGATGGTCTAGGACACCTCTGTCTAAGCACATAAACCGATGCCAAGAGATTCCCTCCAGTATTATGTTCCTGTTGAATGAATGTGTTCTTGATGTCCTGGACTAGCTCTGGCTTTGCCTTCCCTCAGAGTGCTAGAAAATATAAAGATAAGTCAAGCCTAGGTGTTTCCTTCAGCTGTATTCCCATATGTCAACCTTGACGAGGCTGCTCCACAACTGGCTAAATCAGCAGGCTAAGCATTCCTCTGGTCTGGGAATGAGTCCGAAAAGCAATTCTATATTTATGTTAACATAACTCTTACTGGATTACCACAGCCTGGATTTACATCAATATGATACCTAGACTCTTTTTCAAAATGATTGCAGTCAATTATTTTATTGCTTTGTGGTATTTAAACATTTACAAAGCATTTGGCTCATGCAAGCACTTATTTAGGGCAGGACATTGTTTTTGTGAAAAAAAAAAAAAAAAAAAGAGACCTGAGAAGAAGTGGTCAAAAACACACATAATTACTGCAGGATGAGGATTCTGTCTCCTGTTCAAAAATCCCTGTATGGTTTCATGATCTCAGAGAATTCAAGTTTATTGTTGCTAATGATAAATCTATCCTTATTTCTGCTTTAAATGTTTTCTCAAGTAAGCCAAAAGTAAGTAAGGTCCCCAATTTTCCCAAGTAAGCAGGTTGACGGTTAACAGAGAATGCATTGCTTTCCCAAAGCTGCCTTTGGAAGAATGCCACATTATAAATAACACCTGGACTTCATACTTCATAGGTGCAAAAAGTGCAAATCTTCATAACAACAGAAAAAAATATCTCTATTTTCTGTACATAATTGTCAGATTACCACCAGGTCCGACAAGAGAAGAAGTCACTTCAATTGCCAGCCTGTGTTTTGAGCACACAGGACAGTGTAGGAAACAGAAACTGGGAACTTTCAGAAAATACACACTAGAAACAACAGAAAAGGTTTACTAGTAAAGAGGGATTTCTAGGGTCATTTTCATGTCAAATTTTTGTACAGATTTCTGTTCAAATAAACCAAGCATTTGTAACAAAGAGTCCGCTTATGTTCAGGGATTAAAATGTGCGATACAAAAGCTTTCTGACAGGCTATATTGCCTAAAAAATCCCACATTTTAAAGTGGTTTTAAAACTTAACTACTTTCTGCTGCTTATAGAAAATTAAAGAAGGTATAGTCAATTTAGACTAAGGAAGCCCTGAAAAGCCTATTTTGTAGCCATAAAGTCAATGAAATTATTTTCTATGGCTTCATCCACACTGCATATAAGCCTCTTTGAATATGATAATGTCTTTGGCTATAGCTTCTTCATGTTTGCCTTTCCTCTGTGTCCTCCACTGACCCTTTCCAAGGAATCTGAGTCATTGTTTCCAGCTGGGATTGTCTAAGAGAAAAGATTAGGATCACAAAGAGATGTGGTAGAAAACCAGTCATGCTACCTTCCTGCCTTCCCAAAATTTCAACACGGAAATTTAGCTGATGCCCCAACCAGCTCACAGGTATGATGCTTTCAGAAACTTATTCCAAAGACATTATTCCTACAGATTCCGGAGAGCACATGCAACAGGGCCGTATGCTGGAGATGCATTTTAGAATGCAAAGGGCAGGGGATCGAGTGGAGGTAGCCATCCGTGATGCTTGGAAACAACAGAGCAGCCCTTTCCCTGAAATCTGTAGGTCTTCAGCTGTAAAGAATATTCATAAATTCAGTGGAATGTCACCCAAATGGTGGGGGAATGTGAAATTCCAAGAAAGGATTTTCATGGACTACTGCTTTCACCACCTCCTTTTATAATTTTGTCCATAGGAACAATGTCCAGGGCAAAGCCTTGAAGTGGAGGAAAACAATGAAAGGAGGAACTTGTGTGTG
Source organism: Ciconia boyciana (assembly GCF_034638445.1). Taxonomy (NCBI): domain Eukaryota; kingdom Metazoa; phylum Chordata; class Aves; order Ciconiiformes; family Ciconiidae; genus Ciconia; species Ciconia boyciana. The sequence goes on from NC_132936.1 coordinate 58,283,013, forward strand.
TTGTGGAAGGTTGAAGGGATGTAGCAGGGACTAACAGAGTCATGAGATGTAGAAGTAAGAACTCAAAGTCCAGTGGGAGGATTTAACAAGGTGTCAACAGAAGGGAGAGGGGGAAGAAGGGACGTAGGCTTTACTAGTTCTGCTCGTAAAATTTGTTTTATTTTCTACCTATCTAAAAACCTTTCAGAAGTACTAACCAAAGGTCATGAAGAAGGATCACTGTGCTGTGTACCTGTAGTGAATGCCTCCAGAACAATGAGAGCTTTGTGGAACTGTGTATCTTCCTTTTTACAGGAAATAGAGAATCTGGTTTTGAAATATCAGGAAGCAGAAAGGAGAAAAAGATGCTCTCCTGCAGTAATAAATGGTTGTGGTTCTGTAACTTCTGCCTGTGCTGTCCCTCATGGCCCCTGCTTGCCAGGAGCCACCAACAATGAGGCCTGAAGCAGTATAACAGTACAGTTTCTTTCAAGTGGCATGATCTATTTTCTCCTCATAAGTCGCAGTTTGGATCTTTCAAACAGTGGCTGGTATGGTATGTTGTTTTCCTAGAAAGGACATTTCATCTTTTGAAAAAAAAAAACAAGAAACATGAAAGTGGCCTAAGGAGTCTCCTTGATTCTACCAGTGAGGAGTAAAGACTTGAGGAGCAATAGGCGGACCCTGTGGGACAACAACTGGTTGCACAGCTAGTGTTGGCAGCAGGGATTCCATTTTTATGACCATGGGACTCTCTTTGAAGGCTGAGGACTGCTAGGAAGAGACAGGATCCACCTGACCAAGTGGGGCAAAAGCATTTTTGCCAACAAGCTGGCCAAACTGATGAGAACTTTAAACTAGGAATGACAGGGAATGAAGACAATGACCCACAATCAAGTGAGGAAATGGTAGATAGGGTTGGCAAGCAAAGGGTACCAGCTGATGTGGTCAGGAGACACCTCATAACCAACAAAGTAGGTCCAAAGGGGGCCCACCCCAAGTGTCAACACACAAATAAAGAAGTGCTGATAGATTTGGGGAAGCTCTCACACTTTTTCTGCGAAATCAGCCCTGTTGGGTCCTTCTCTGAAGTCCCTGTACACTAATGCATGCAGCAAGGGGAACAAACAGGAGGAATTCAAGATCTGTGTACAGTCACAGGGCTGCAGTCTCATCAGGGAGACATGGTGGGGTAGCTCACATGACTGGAGCACTGCCAGGGATCAATACAGGTGCTTCAGGAAGGGCAGGCTGGGATGGCAGGGGAGGCAGAGGGCAGAGTTGCCCTTTACATGAGAGCACAAGAAATGCATGGAGCTCTGCCTGGGACCAGATGATGAGCCAACTGACAGCTTATGGGTCAGGATTAGTGGACAGGTGAGGGTTGTGAGGGGTGAGGTCAGGGTGGGTATCTGCTACAACCTGATCAGGACGAAGAAGTAGATGAGGCCTTCTTCAGGCAGCTGGAAGAAGCCTCACATTCACAAGCCCTGCAAGGGGGCCTGTTGCAAGCACAATACAGTGAGCACAAGCAATCCAGGAGGTTTCGGGAGTGCATTGATGAAAACTTCCTAACACAAGTGATTGAGGAGATGATGAGGGGAGCTGTTCTGCTGGACCTCATACTAACAAACAAGGAAGAACTTTTCAGGAATGCCAAGGCTGGGGCAGCCTTGGCTGCAGTGACCATGAGATAGCAGAGTTCGGGATCCTGAGAGGAGAATACAAGGCAAAAAGCAGGATCACAACCCTGGACTTCAGGAGAGCAGATTTTAGGCTGTTCAGAGATCTGCTTAGAAGAATCCCATTCAGCCCTGAAGAGAAGAGGGGTCCAGTAGAGTGGTTGATAATTTCAAGGATCACCTCCTTTATGCTCAAGAGTGGTCCATTTCCATGAGCAGGAAATCGAGCAAAGATGGCAGGAGGCCTGCACAGCAGTACCTTATCAATTGGTGCAGATACCTGATGGGTGAGTAAAGAAGTTGGAGCCATGTCCTTCTCAGTGGTATCCACTGACAGCACAAGAGGCAACGGGCACAAACGGAAACACAGGAAATTCCGTTTAAACATAAGAAACACCTTTTTTACAGTGAGGGTGGTCAAATACTGGCACAGGTTGCCCAGAGATGTTGTGGAGTCTCCATTCTCGGAGATGTTCAAAACCCAGCTGGACACAGTCTGGAGGACCCTGCTCTGGGCAGCCCTGCTCTAAGCAGGGATGTTGGACTGGATGATCACCAAGGGGCCTTCCCCCTCAGCTGTCCTGTGGTTCTGCTTACCTCCCCTGAGGCTGGCCAGTCCTTCACTGTCATAAAAGCCAGCAAGCAAAACAAACCATACTCCTCCCAGGCTGTGAAATGTTATTTACAATGTTTTTTAATGAGATCAGTGTATTGAAGTACTCTTCTTTTAACATTTGTCACAACAGATGTTATTCTTAGTCAATACTTATACACGTCCTTTTTTTAAAGTTTAGCCATCATATTTGACTGGAACTATTTCCTGCAGTAATGCATGCTGCAGGTGAAGTCCACACAATGCAGAGCAGAGACACTCCCTTCACTTCTTTCTAAATATAGCAGTCAATAATGTAACTGACTCCACCTAATCACATGTTGTTTCGGTTTCATGATACACCAAAAATACATAGATGCTGATTCCAACAAGCCCTTTTAAGCCTAGTTCATCTCTTCGCTTTTTGTTTTTTAAATTCAAAAGAAATGCTTACACATAGGAGAGGAAACAAGTCAGAGTGCAATTATGAAATTCCAGGAAGTACATTTGGCAAATGTTGCATATCTTTTGACAAAACAGGCCACATAGGAATGTAAACAACTGAGACAGAGAAGAATTATTTGCTAATAAAACAAGTCTATGAACAAACTCACTAGATGATTCTTGCATTTGATAAGTAAAAAACAGATCAGAATTAAATGGATCCTACTCGGCTGAACAGATTCAGGTTTGAAGCTCCTGGGCCTCCATGTGGGAGCTACACCTGAGGCTTCATTTTGAAGCTTTCCAATGAGGAACAGAAGAGGAGTTCCTAATTTTTTTTTATTACTGCTTAATTACTTGTGCTTCATACACATTTGGGCCACTTATCTGGTTAGACCGGGGGAAAAAAAAGCAAAATCAGAAGCAGTAAGTTGAATGACACATAAACTAAACCTAGCTCCAATGTGAAGTTTGAGATTCATGATATTTTCTGATTTCCAAAGGTACTCAACATCTCCTCTTCCCCTGGAATGGGTTGCAGGTTTTTAGACTCTTAATCCTCCACATATCCTACTGCATAAAGTGTGTAAATTTAGTAGCCCAACTTTAGACTGAAAGGAGAAGAGGGGAAGCGAGTGAGGTTGTTTTAAATGCTTTCAGTGAATCAACAAATAGTCAACATCTGTGAAGTAGCAAAGCTAGGTAATATTTCAATGGTGAAAGCAAACCAACTGTTTCTTTCAAATGTGGCCGAGAGCATCCAGGACTAATGGAGTCATGGGACCAGAAGAAGTGTAAACAAGAGGGAGCTTGGTGGTTAGAGCATGCTGCTGGAAATAGGGAATCCCAGTGCTCTGGATCATTTCTGGGCTTTGTCCAGTGCCTGTCTAAAGTAAACTGCCTTAACAATTCAGGGATCAAAGACCAGAGCCTACAGCTCTTTCCTACTGTTTTTATTTGTAGCAGAATGAGTAGCAGCACCACCACCACTAATCTTTCCTCTTTGACCCTGCTTCTGTAAGAAGGCATTCACAACCACTGAACCTACTCTAGTTTGTGATCCTTACCAGATTTGTAAACCCCAAAATGTGCACAGGCAGAAAATACACATCTAGATGCTCAGTTTATGGGCAGATGCACTAACACCATCCAAGTACATACAAAGCTTAATTCCTTAAATAGTATCTCAGACACCTACATGGTATAGGCACGGAAAGGGTTGTCACCTTGAATTCAAAGATCTAAATTTCATCTAATCTTTCCTTTAATTTCCTAAAAGCTATTTTGGAAGTTACTCTTCAACATATTTAAAAATGTTACCAGAATGTCCACAGTTAGAAAATTAAATCCACATTCAGGCATCTGAAAGAGTGACTTGATTTTCAGAGATGCTAAGCAGCCAAAGTCAAGTTTTCATCTCCCATTGATGCAGAGTCAGTAGCTATATGTTTACATGTTAGGTAGAAGATGGCATCAGCATTTAACATTGCACATATGCCACTGGGTTTCCAGTAATAAGTTTTTCAGGAAAATAAGGTGCATAACATAAGGTAACACTTTAAGAAGAGGGGGAAAGTGGTAAAAGAGAACATGACAAATAATGGGAACCAGCTTTATGCTACTGGTAAGCAGCTGGATAATAAAACTATGAACTTTTTCTTACATAGAATTAATCACTATTTGTTTTTTAAAAAGGTGTCTTTTTATGGTTTATTCATGATGTATTTCCCAACAGAGCAATATAGCTTCCCATTAAACAGCAGACAGGTACAGTATCAGATTTTTCCCAACAGTCCTATATTTTTCCCCTTAACCCTTGACTCTCCTCCCACTTTTCCCTATCACATAACAGTAGTCCATTACTCTGTTGCATCTTAAAAACGCCACCATTAACTCAGCTTAGCTCATCAGCTTTAACCTCCATCTTCTTTCATTTTTTCAGCTTTCATCTCAATGTCATTGTCTGGAGTTCTTCTTCAATCCTAGATACTTCCCAATCTGGTAGTCTCTCAAATTTTTGCTGCCTAAAAACTCTAACAGATCAAAGCTCAGAAGCACTAGTGCCTCTTCTCTCTTCCTGACCTACCAGCTGCTGTTGTTAACACCAGTCGTGCTCCTTTCCTAGCTCCTCTTCTTTCTTGGATTTTATGCTTCTTTCCTTTCATTGTTGCCCTTCTACTCCCAGTTTTTCCTTAAGGTCCTTTGTGTTACTCCCCTTTTCCCTCTTGTTTTGATGTCTGTGTCTTCTCTCGTCCTTCTTCACCTTCTCTTCTCCACTGTGGTAATCTCCTCCACAAAACCAAATTCAGGTAGCATCTCAACTGAATATCTCACAAAACTATATTTTTCACTTGAGCCCCAGTTGTTTCTATGCAAACTCAAATTTTAGCCTCTGTCTGACATTTTCTCAGGGATGCCTAGCTGTCGGCTCCAATGTCTAGCTGTCATTGTTAAAACAAAGCACATAATATTCCTCACGATGTTCCTTTTTTGAGTTGCTGTGGAAAATATCACCATTTAGCCTTTCATTTTGGCATGTCACCATGCACAATCTTCAATTGCAGCCATGACCAGGGCTTCACATATCAATAACAACAGTGAGAATGTTGTTATGACCTCCTATATGACCTATGACCTATATGACCTATATGACCTATATGACCTATGACCTATATGACCTCCTATATGACCTCCTGGAAGCATCTTGAATCATGTTGTGCCTTGGTTAGCACAGCATCCCTTTTTCTGTTTTTAATGAAGACAGTTTTTAGTTGTACGTCTACTTCAACATTTCACTTGCCTGCTGTTTTGACCATGTCTCTGCTCTCCTTTACTGTGCTATCGAACATAAACTTCTTCCTTTTCAAATCCCAGTATGTCCCTGTCTTGCTGTTTCTGCTCCACGTACATTTAACTTACCTATCTTGGAACTCATAGTTTCTCAAGTTTGTGAGGAGGATATCCATATAAAAATATATGATCTGATTTTTCCAGAACTAACCTAAAATTTTATGTTTGTACAGAGTAATTACATATTTTTACGTATACATTTCATATATGCAATCCCTTTCTGTAAACAATAGAATAACAAATCTATAGGTAATCATTTATATGCAATAACTAACAATATACACTCATTTTCATGCCATGAGTCATTATTCAAATGAGGGAATATTCGTTTTGGCAAAAGAAAATCTTTAAAAAAAAATTTGTCCATTCTGGCGTCATTATTCTTTGTTCACAAATCATTTTTGTCAGTGTTTTAGACCCTGCTCTACAGACATGCTTCTCCATATGTTTTTTCTGGAATTCTATCTACTCAGGGAAGTCTTCAGCCCACCTGGAAGTTAAGATCAAGGAAAATACAGGTATGTCCAAGATGCACAGTATGCTCAATAGCTCACAGTAATCTTCTAAATTCCCTTCTCGTGATGTTCATCCTACCCAACACTCCTTATGAACATAGCGCTTTAATGCGATCTCTAGTCCCCAAAGAAACTATGTGATAAAATGCCTTGATCTTTTTGGATTAGGATGATTCACACTTTCTAAAAGAACACTAGGGGGTTACAGGGTGAACAGAATAAACTGGTGAATAGGGACAACTGCCACTGCTGTAGTCCTGAGACGTTAAAACATCTCTATCCCTTGTCTGTCGTAAGCTTCAATAACTTACAAAAGAAATTTCCTATAAAGGACACATGGAAATACAAACTCGCTCTTCAGGGATTTTTGTTGCTTTATATTGATTTTCTCTTGGCTCTTTCCTGCTGAGGTTTTTAAACAGTTTTTGTACCTTGTATGCCCATATAAAGTGTCTTCATATTGGACCTAGAAGAATGATGGTTCAGCGGTTGATTTTGTCATAGCATTACCCCTGTAATTTCCCTAACAAGTTCAGCTTTGCAAGAATAACAACAATGCTTTTTCTAATTTGGCACAAGCCACTTCCATGACTAAAAACTAGGTACTGCGCTGCTGTTCAGACAGAAATTGGATTAAAGAAGTGATGTGGGGACATCAAAATAAATTGGAACAAATAAGAATTCCAGTAAAAAAAACAGAACAAGAATGTTATGTCTTGCATTAAGTGGATTAGTGGAAGATAAAAATATTATCATTAAAAAACAGCTGATGCTGCATGGAAAAGTTTGAAAAACATTCTATTTAGAAGCAGTCCTACACAAACAATTATTTTCCCCCACTCCTTAGTGCCGTCACCATTTGTATAGAGTCAGGGGAGGCCAAACACACAAATTCTGACTTTGGGACCTTTGGTGATGACTGTCAAGTCTGTTCTTAAGCTGTGCTAGAATAATGGCCCCAGCTGGACTGGATGTGAGAGACCCATTTTCCTTCTAATGCTGGGTTTTCAGTGCTGTCAGTACGATCCTTAAAGTCACATGTCATGACCAGTTTTCTGAGGTCATTGTGAGCCTAGAAGACAAAATATATGTTTTAAAGTTCTTCTGAACTGATTATATATGCATTCTACTAGCTGTGTAGTACTAGTAATCACTTACAGTCACTTATAACCAATGAAACAAATGCATATGGATGGATTATTTAACAAACAGCATTTTTAAGAAATGCCCATGAATTGCAGACATTGAACTGAAATGCACAATGCACAGTACTGAATGCAAAACATACTTTCCAAAATAAAGATACCTAAGTGCACACTGTATTCCTGGGACACACCTATTTTATACAATCAACCGTGCAGGCACTCAGCATATGGTTACATGTTAGGAACATGTGGATACTTAAGATAAATGGGAACATGCTGTAGGCTACTTGTATGACAAGTGAATATAAAAATCACAGTGTACTGAGAATTGTGCTGTGCTGTAAAGGAAGTCAGTGGCTATAAATAGAGATAAATCAAGGATTTATCAGGATTCAAAGTTACCTGCTGCTCAGATTTGGTTTGTTAATTTCTCATTATTATATCAATGTTTTCATTCAAAATGTAATACTAATTATAATAATCATTGACAGAGAACTTGCACATCTTCTGTGTTCAATAAAGCCAAAATACTTAATAATTTAATACCCGCTGTAAGATAGATAACTGCAATTATTGAATCTTTCTTCTAGCACAAAAGGGTTTAGTTTTAACTGGCCAGAGCTGAGCCCAAAAGTAAATTAAAGTAAGAAGTTGCTATTTTAGCATATGTGGTGTATGTAACTGCATACTATTCTGCAAATATGAATTAGTTGCATGAAAGTGTTTGTATGAAAAATAGTAGCTATACTGGAAAATATCTGACTGAAAAAGATTAATTTCATATCCCATCAGAATCTCATAAGCTGTTTGCCACAAGATCCATGGGAAAATTAACTGGGGGGGGCTAAGAAGCAGGTGAGAAAACAAACAAAAGTATATCACAATGTTATGAAAATCAGACAACCAAGGATTTTGAAATTTTTGTTTTTTACAGAATGTTATAGCATAAGTAAGTCTCATAAAAGATACTTTTATGAGACTCTCATTTGAGACTCTAAGTACTCAGAGCATGTAGTACTATGAGCATGATTTCCCCTGATCTCCAAAGACGTTGCTCACAGACTAGTCCAGTCCCAGACTGACAACATTGAAAGCAGATCTGATAGTTTTATCTGCAGAAGCAGCCTAGTGAAGGGGGAAGTTGTTCAAGCTTTCTTCCTAACAACTTGCCAGTGTATCTCTCCACACAGCCACAGAGGAACCATTTCTAGGGATCAACAGGTAGTCTTTGTGCTCACTCAGCCCATGATTTTTCTGCTGAGAATGCCAGAACAAGTACATTTCCAAGAGCCTCTAACCTTTGAAGGGAGTTTTTGAAACAAAAAGTAATTTCTCAGAGTTGCAGTGTAAGTTAGAAGGGAGGTAGAACACCCTTGGAGAGTCAGAACTGAGAAAAATGCACCAGAGTAGTACTTTGGCAAATGTTCCATATCACTGCAGCCAAATTAACTCACTGTTTACTGTGCTTTCTTTCAATACAGTGGCGCTGGACTTAATTTCAGACTGTTTCTTCTTCTACTTCTATACATGTCTAGGAATTTCTTGAAGGACTGACACACAGGGACAGAGTCTTGTTCTACTTTTTATAATCTTGCAGAAATGCTTTACACTTATGCAACATGTCTTACTTGCAGATCAGTTTCCAGATTCTTTTTTCCTTTCACCTTTCTTGTACACCTCCCCAGCTGAGTTCAGCCTTCATTCCTTGCCAAAGCCTCTGTGCTAGGAGAGTGTGCTCTTGTGATCACACTGCTAACACTGTGACTAAAAGCTAACCATCAGCAAAAGATGTAGTTTAGCTTTGAACCTCAGTCCTTTCCACTCTTTTAGAAAACAGAAGTTTTCTTTTGCTATCCAAAAATGAAATCCCCATTTCCTTAAGGTGAAATTGCAACAGAGGAAATCATGCACTCAGTCACTCTGTAGACAAGTGACTGAAGAAAGCAATGGATATCTTGGATGTTGTGGCTTACCCTGTAATAAGTCAAATAGAAGATGGACCTTTATTTGGAAGAGGTGAAGTTACATTTGTCATTCAAGCTGGTATGTATGTTACAAAATGTACATACACATATGGCTTTCTCTTCTTGCTCATTTTGGGAAAAGCCATGTCATACCATATTTAGGATGCCATGAGGAACTAGTTTTATCCCCCCTTTCTTTCCCTCTCTCTGCCTCCTCTTCCTGTCATTTTGATTCATTGCTGAAGTGTCAGGGTTAATAAATCTTCTCTTCATCTCACATAGTTGTCCTGTTGTCCAGTATCCAGGAAGTAGCACAAAGCATGATTTTGCCAAGTCACGGTATCCTCACATCGTGTGAGTGGAAGAGTTTCCTGGGGAGAAGGATAAGCAAAACTGAATTACTAGATCTCCCAAACTTTAAGCTTAGCAACAGCTTTGTCCCAGAGAAAATTATTCAGCTTGAGCTTCCCTAATGAATAATGCAGAGGGACTTGAAGTACCAGAACAATCTTCTTGCCATTTATGGATGCTAAGTTACCCAAGACAAAAAGCAGTTTTGTAAAAAATAGTTTTGTAAACAGCTATTCTTTGGTAAACATTTTGGAACGCCTCCTTTTTCCACCCATAAGCAAAGAAATCTTCTTTGTGCCTGTAAAAATAAAACAGCCTTAGCAGAGAAAGTCTGTGTTAAGCTCCTTCATAGAAAGAGCCAGAAAAACTTTGAGATGCGCTTTGAATTGGGAAATAAAAAAAGAGATTCTCGGATTTGGTCTTCAGGGCAATATTTTGCCAGCATCCGAAATCATTGTATACCCTACTTACAACAGTTTTGCTGATCAGCTGGAGATAATGCGAGGGAAGAGCATCCAATCATAACATGAAGTTTGCTGGAATGAGTCAGATTCTTGATATAAGGGCTTCCTTTCAGTAGGCTGAGATTTTCTTTCAGGAAGATGCTTCATGAGGAGACGTGTCTTGAAACTGTAAGACTTTACTTGCTGTTGTGGCTTTCCGTCTGCATGGAAACTGAGTGTGGCCCAGCCAGCTTGGCAATAGGAGCGCAAGGATAGGAACAGTGTGTCATTGAGAAAAGACGTATTCACCCTTGCCTCAGTGAAGCAAGGTCATTTCAAGATCATCTCAGAAAGAGATGACAGGTAGGCCATGTTTTCTTGACCTAGACCTCTATTTAACTGGAGTGTATTTCTAAGCACAGAGTAGAGCACACTGCAGGGGTGTCCCATGGCTTAGCATTCACTGTTCCTAATCCTGAATCAAAAGCTTGCTTTGAACAGCCCTCACACTAAAATTTCATGCACTGCTTGCACAGCGTTGGCAGAGCTACACTAGTTTTTAGGAAACTGGTGCCAGCATTCCTGTCCAGAAACATCCTGAGCCATAAGTTAACTAACAGATTCATATTGTTGCCTGTTTTGATAAGTAGGATTTCTTTTCTCTCCCAGTTTTGGCTGTGCCACCAAATTACTGGAATGTGCTGACAGGACGTCCAGTACATTGCAAGCGTAGCATACAAGGCAGTGTAAGAAGAACTGGTCTCATGAGATGTTAGAGTAGCAGTAACACCCCATCACTGTTCCGGTTTCTAAGAAAACTTTTATCTGGCAAGCGGCAGGGCATTTTGAACGCATTCAGAAAGCGTGCTAAGCACTTTGAAAGCTGTCAGCGGTGGGCAACGTGGCACATGTGCTTGACTGATCTTCATTGCTTTAAAACTTGTGACTTCAGTGGATGGAGTTAATCCTGATCTACAGCTTGATTCTGTACCCATGGTTTTCTGTTTGCATGTTTGTTTTTTACAAACTGGTCATTCAAGTCAGATGAGAATACGGCCCAGTAACATCCTTGATAAGCATTTCTGAAAGAGACTGCCCCTTTGATGGTAGATTCTCTAGGCATGAAGATGTTTTTCAACTTTGCCAGAACCACCTACAGTAAGGTTTACCTCAGGATTTTGGAGTTTCTCAGGTTTCTCTCAGGTGGCTGAATTCTTTGTATTAGCTTGTACGCAGCTCCTTATAACTATTACAGCTAGAAAATCCTGTTTTGATCTCATTTACATCACAGTTAATCCAAAGAGATTTTCAAGAACTGGGAACAGGAGCTCTTTATTCATCTTAAAGACAAGATAGAAAGTTCTGGGAATGGATTTTATTAATTTTTCCATTCCTTTTGGCAAGTGTAAGGCTTCTTTAAAGTAATCCACTAAGAATTTCAAATTTCAATACTTCTTTTCTGGATACACCTTAAAGGAAACTTGTTCCTCAAATAGTGTTGAACATCTTTTCCCATGAATATAGACTCCTTTCAAGTATCTCAAACTACAAGACTCCAAAAATGGCACACCAAAACCAACTAAACGGTATTGAAAAATTCTGAGTCACTTTATATTTAGATTGCTTCTTTAAAGTAGAAGACTTCTTTAAAATTACTATCTGATATCTGCCATTGGACAACTTCTAAATACATTGTTGGAACTGTCTTAGGAAAGAAAGTTCACTGTAGTTATTTGCACTTGCTGGAAATTTAGTTTGAATTTCTGATTTTACATTTTTTGTTGCTGGGATGGTTTTTTACTTGCAAATGGATAGTTTGAGTTCAAAAACTCTGTATGTATGGGTCTCTGAGTACTGGGACCGTAAACTCCAAGGTATAATAAATAGCTCGGGTCTATAATATGCAGTCTAGCAGCAGATGTTGTGGGAGAACTGTTGTTGTGCTCAGTGATCACTAAATCAACAACTTACAAAGAATCAAAAACTTACAAGGAATCTCCCTTGTAAGTGCCTAAGATCTCTGTCTGTGCCTGAGATCAATAAAAGCTGTCCAGGATACTCAGCCTTAAAGACAGAATTTTCAATACCACAAATACTTCCTTTTAAGCCTGAAAAAAAAAGCAGCATACTGAGTGTCTCTATGTAGCAGAACAAACACAAATCAGAATTATTTAACATTGAAAAGGAAAAAAATTAATTTCCAATTAGCATGCTTTCTGGACAATGAGCTACTTCAAGGAACAAGTGTCATTATTCTTATTGTTGTTGCAAACTGTTCATTTGCCCCCAGCTAGCACTAGAAGACTCCTCATGTTCTGGAGTAATATCATCAATCAGTTTCAGTCAGTTGAGCTATCCAAATAGAAGCATATAGTCATGTCCCAAAATCAAACAGTGAATTAACAGAGAATTAATAGTAAAAAACAGTTCCAACACAAGAAATTAATCAAAATCATGCTTCGATATGTAGAGTAACTTGTCTTCTACAGCAGAGATGCTAGGGTGATGTGGGTTAACCCTGGTGGGCAGCTCAGCCCCACACAGCTGCTCGCTCACTCCCCCACAGTGGAATGAGGGGAGAGGATCGGAAGGCTAAAAGTGAGAAAACTCATGGGTTGACATAAAGACAGTTTAATAGGTAAAGCAAAAGCTATGTGTGAAAGCAAAACAAGGAATTCATTCCCTACTTCCCATGGGCAGGCAGGTGTTCAGCCACCTCCAGGAAAGCAGGGCTCCATCACACGTAATGGTTACTTGGGAAGCCATCACTTCGAATGTCCCCCCGCTTCCTTCTTCTTCCCCCTGCTTTCTATGCTAAGCATGACATCATATGGTATGGAATAGCCCTTTGGTCACTTGGGGTCAGCTGTCCCAGCTGTGTCCCCTCACAGCTTCCTGTGTACCCCCAGCCTACTCGCTGGTGGGGTGGGGTGAGAAGCAGAAAAGGCCTTGGCTCTGTGTGAGCACTGCTCAGCAATAACTAAAACATCCCTGTGTTATCAACGCTGTTTTCAGCACAAATCCAAAACGTAGCCCCATACTAGCTACTGTGAAGAAAATTAACTCTATCCCAGCCAAAACCAGTACAGGTGAACATTGAACATTCCTAGCTATTGAACTGCTGCATCACTAAGCTGGAAGTGCTGGGAAGGGAAAAAAATCACTCCCTCTCAGAGTATTCTGTTGAATCAAAATGTCTGATAATCATTTATTTGCTCATACATGGGGATTTGGAAAATATACTTACACGTGTAACAAATCAGACTTCAATCAAATTTAGTCACTTCAGCTTTTGGGGGACTATCATTTCATCTCTGAAGAGACAAATATAAGAAATTATATCATGAAGGTTTCTGTAGAAGGTTTTTGTTGGAGGCTTGGACTCTCAAACTCTTCAGGAGTGCTTTGATCTAGTGCTTTGGTCTGAAACAATGTATGTAGAAGAGATAACCAGAAAATTCAGATAAGATGCAAAATTGCACAGCATTCCTTTCCTCCATTTTCGAAGTTGAAATCTATTCAAAATGGTCAGGTTACCCTGGTTATAGTATTTACTGTCTTATATTCATATACTTTTGTTTGTATTAGTTATACTTGTAACTCATGTTTGCAGTTTATACTTGTAATTTGTACATTTTCTAGAATAATTAAATAGATTTACACTAGAGAAAAAGTAGGATACGTGAGAAGTGAACTGGCTCCATAATGTATAAGTGTAGTGCTGTTCCCTCAAAGTGGGCTGAAGGTTCTGTGCAACCTAAACAACTGGGCCAGAACCAAAGTTTAACCTGCACCATCCCACTAACCTCAGTGAACAAAGACAACTCTGCACATAAAAGAGGAAATTATGAGAAAATCTCCCCAAGTGTTCAAAATCTCCCCATTCACGTGTTCAGTTCTACAAGAGAAAGTGATTCTTCTAGTCCTGAGAGAGTAAATAATTTTCTATATCCAAGATTTTCACTCTTTGGTAAAACTGACAGTAGCTGTGTCAATTATTAATATTTAATGTTTTCTAATTTGTAATATGTCATACAGTACCATGCAGAAATGTCTCAATTACACACAGAGTACTTTAATTAGATACGCTTCCATCCGAACCTGTTACATCGGCAAGTACTTCTAGTTTATGGTATATAAGAAAGGGTCTCAGATACATTTATGAAAAAATCAAATTGCCATTTTCATACCATTAAAATATGTCTATTTTCTGAAGTCTGACCAAGGTAGAGTAAAATGCTATCCATGAGAGTATCAAAATACACAAATAAGCAGAGATTTGGATGACTGGAAAAGCAAACAGCTGAGTAGGCCTTCTGGGCACAACCCCATTTTTTAGGATATTGGTAGCAGTTAAACAGATTATGGTGTGTAATAGAGTTGATTTGCAGTCTTCGTCACTCCAGTGTTGTTCAAATTGTGCCTTTTGGCCACTTCCCTACTGAGTGAACTTCCACAAGAAATGTGCAGTGCTCAGCATTGTTGGTGTTCTTTTTCCCATTATCTCTGTTAAACGGATAAGGACTACACATTTCATTTAATTTCTGAGAGTATCAGCCCACAGGCCAGAGATTTTCTATGTCCTCTGTTATCTGTAAAATGAGCACCTCATGGCTCATGTACCAGGTTATCACAATAGTAAGCCTGCCTTTCCATCTTTTTGACTTGTCCTGATACTATCCAAGCCTAGTTAATGAGTTTCCAGTGAATGAGTTCTGAAGTGGACCCAATTTTTCCAAAGCCTCAAGCTCTATTTTCCTCCTCTCGGAAGAGAAGGCAGACCTCGGACTTCTTCTGGCCTTTGCGTTTTCTAGAAATCATCTTTAGTTTTGGATAATTTTTATTTTTTGGCATAAGCTCTGTGAATGAAACTGGTTCCCAGGAACATAAAATCCAGATAGCTCAATTCAGTCTGACTGATATTGTCCAAAAAATAAACACATTGACATGAAAAGCCTTCTGGGGATACAGCTCAATTTTAGCACATCTGTTCAGCTTCTCAGAGCAGGCGCATCCCATGGTATCTCTTAGCATTTATTAGATCCTGCAGATGCTGACTACCCCATCTGCTCTCCTCACTGAAAGTGAGAAAACCTAAATAGCAACAGAGATAAATGACCCCATCTCAGCACGTGGGAAGCACTGCTGATGAGTCCCAGTGGGGCTCACAGGGGGTGCTGCATGGCAGCCTGTCGTCCCGTAACTGGTAATGGGGGGGCAATTACCAGGGGTAACGGGGAGGCAATAGGCAAAGCCAGTTCCCTTCACACAGAGTGAGGTGGCCACTCTGGCCCCTGCCAGGGCAGCACAGGAGTCCCAGGGGTCCCAGCGGTGCTTGAAGAGGGAAGCGCTGTGCCCCGGCACAGTCCTGGCGCACCCCCCAGCGCTCAGCCAAAATTTGGCTGCTCCTGTGGGATGAGTGCGGCCGCAGCTGGTGCGTGGTGTCGGGCTGCTGCTGCCTGTCAGCCGGGCTGAGCAAGGGCTCTTCTGCTGGGAACTTGTTGGAGCTTGACTCACACCTTTCCCTTGGCTGTGCAACACGTTTGTGTTGCAGGGTTTCCAGGGAATTCACACACCCAGTAAGAGAAACACCAGCAGGCTTTCTGCCCAGACTTCGTTGTGACTTTTCCCTATATGTTTTGTTAGCTTGCATATTGGCTCTTCTTGCCTAACGAGTGTGCTTATAGAAACTGTTCTCATTTCATCTGAGGTCACCTACTCTAAAATCTGCCTGAATCCTGTGGTCATTAGATGCAGTCACTGCAGGACAAACTTAAGGTTTTTGATAACCTTAGTTTTGAATTACCTTTTCTGGAAAAGTTTGGATCTTTTTAGTAATAACCTTACCTCTGAAATCTCTACCTGGTAGTAGCAGGCCACATAACTGTAGTATGGTTTGTCTTCAATTCCTAATACCTATTCTCAGTCCTGTTGCTGTGATAGTATTTTTTAGTTATTCTTGTATCTGTTTACCTGAGTATACGTTTCCACTTTAAACCTACTGTATTTGTAAGACAAATTAATATTTCCGAAGAAACTAATTTTGGACAGTAAGACAATGGACAGGATCCAGTGGAACAGGCTTCCAAGAGACAGTTATTCTGCAACTAAAGTTCAAAGGACAATGATATAAGAAAAGACACAGTTTACACTGGACTTCTCTGTTCACTGAAGAACCAAAAGATATGACTTTATGCTTGGATGTAAAAGCAGTCCCAGGAGCATGATGAATATGATGTTGGGAAACAACACATTGCTTCCTTCATTTGCTTGTACCGTGTGAACCATGAATGAAAACCTGAGCTTAATAAGAGTTTTGTAAATAATCCATGTAAAAATCAAAAATAATATCAATTGATTATACATACCAGGGTGTGAGTAGGTAACATGATACAGCCAGTAGAAATCGTTGGGGTTGGTGGAATTGTGTCCTGCTAGAGGATATACCTACCCTATCAGTTTTGTGCAGTTCCCATTTTGTTCGAGGTCTGCAGGCAAGAGGGGAATGCACAGCTCCTTCCACAGAAGAAGCGGGATGCAGGTGAGAGGAGGGTTTGGTCACCGAGTGTCCACCAACAGGCAGCATGGATGTGTGTTCAAAATACTGCCTTCCAACATATTCCCAGCAGGCCATGTGCTCTCCTGGGTCCCTCGTTGCCCTGAGCCTAACATCAACCCCCTGACACAATCATCTCACAGTGGGACCATCACTTTTGTTGCTCACAATCTTGTCAGACTTCAGCCATTTCTTCATCTGAGCTCAGAGCTCTTCCTTCCACAGCAGGCACCCCCCAGGCAACCTGCTACCATTTCTTTGCCAGTTCTCAAGTCAAGCATTGCCTCTGCCCCCTCCATCCGCATCTCCTTTCTCATCCCAGACTCCTTGCTGAACCAATTGTAAGCATTGGGCTTGCCTCAGGCTGCTATAATTCTTTTTTTTCCCCAACAACACTTCAACCATTTCCAAAAACTGAATTGCTGGGGGAGAGACAGTTTGTTCCAGTCCTTGGCGTCATCACTTTGTAACCCTCTAACTCCTCCATGGTTTTAAGCTGTGACTTGAAAATCCTAGTGGGTGGCATGGTCCCTCTGATTGGGGGGATATAATTCCCGTCTTTGCAAAAATCTGCCTAAGCTTGTTCAAGTCTCTCATGACTCCTCATGCTGACCACACCAAAAAAGAAGGTATTAGCCCAGAAAAACTAAAGGCTGAGCATGCTGTTGTTCACAGAGGGTTGTTAGCTCCCCTGATGCAGGGTGGGAACAGGATGCTGGACTCTCTTGAGCTTGCAGTGTTTTTCTGTTGGCTTCCAGCTGGAATTTAGGAGAGAGCTGACTGATTTTAAAAACTAGGGTTGCTCATAATGACATTGTGAAGATGAGGGAAATGAGTCAATGAGCACACATAGCGACAGTGGGACCAGATAAAGCAAGAACTAGGAGATATAGTGGAAGGCAGAGATGGGAGTGGGGATGTGGGAACCGGTTAACCCAGAGTTTGGATGAAGCACTGTGACAGAAGAGGAGCTTGGGACCAGAAAATTAAGATACCAGGAGAAGACAGAGGAAGACTGTATTACATAGCAAAGTTTTGGCAGTCAGGGGGCTGCAGGGGTGGCTTCTGTGAAAAGGCACCAGAAGCTGCCCCCATGTCAGACAGACCCAGTTCCAGACGGCTCCAAGACAGACTCACCACTGGCCAAAGCTGAGCCCATTAGCAGCATTGGTAGTGCCTCTGTGACAGTATACTTAAGAAGTGGTAAAAAAAAAACTGTGCAGCACCAGCTGGGAGAGAAGAGTGAGAACATGTGAGAAACAACTCTGCAGACACCAAGGCCAGTGAAGAAGGAGGGGCAGGAGGTGCTCCAGGCACCAGAGCAGAGATTCCCCTGCAGCTGGTGGAGAAGACCATGGTGAGGCAGGCTGTCCCCCTGTAGCCCATGGAGGTTAACAGTGGAGCAGATATCCTCCTGCAGCCCATGGAGGACCCCATGCCAGAGCAGGTGGATGTGCCCTGAAGGAAGCTGCAGCCTGTGGACAGCCCATGCTGGAGCAGGCTCCTGGCAGGAACTGTGGCCCATATCGAGGAGCCCACACTGGAGCAGGTTTGCTGGCAGGACTTGTGACCCCATGGGGGACTCATGCTGGAGCAGTCTGTTCCTGAAGGACTGCACCCCATGGAAAGGACCCATGCTGGAGAAGTTTGTGAAGGACTGCAGCCCATGGAAAGGACCCACATTGGAGAAGTTTGTGAAGGACTGTTTCCTCCCATGCTGGAGCAGGGGAAGAGTGTGATGAGGAAGGAGCGGCAGAGACGAAATGTTAGGAACTGACTGTTACACCCATTCTCCATCCCCCTGCACCACTCGGAGGAGGAGGTAGAAGAGCTGGAAGTGAAGTTGAGTCTGGGAAGAACAGAGGGGTGAGGGGAAGGTATTTTTAGATTTGTTCCTATTTCTCATTATCCTACTCTGTTTAATTGTCGATCAATTAAATTAATTTCCCCAAGTCGAGTCTGTTTTGCCCGTGATGGTAATTGCTGAATGATCTCCCTGTCCTTATCTTGACCCACAAGCTTTTCATCATATTTTCTACCCCGTCCAGTTAAGGAGGGGGAGTGATAGAGCGGCTTGGTGGGCATCTGGCATCCAGCCAGGGCCAACCCACCACAAAGACTAACATTGTATTAGAAATCTGGGAACGTTGTCAAATAATGATGAGCACAAAAGAGGAATCCACATGAAAATCTGATTAATGTGCTGTTAATCAGATTTTTTAAAAAATATAAAAGTATTAAGTAATGAGAATAGAATAAAAGTGTAAGTAGCCAGAGTAAAAAAGCACGTATCCACATTGAGTGAGCCAAAGATGATCTGAATAATTAGTGTCATCAAACATACACATCTAGGGACTTGATTAAAGCCACACAAAACATGTTGTTAATTCTGCCATTAACTCCTGGAAACTCAGCTTTGCAAAATTTATTGTATTTATATCATTACTTAAGAGTTTACTTGAATAAATATGTGCATATACATGGGTGTAGTAGCTGCATAGAAGAGCTGGGAGTAAGAGTAAATGACAAGACAGGTGATAAAGTCTCAATATAGGCTCAATTGTCTTCATTGTGTAATTACACCTGTGCTGGTTTTGACTGGGATAGAGTTAATTTTCTTCATAGTAGCTTGTGTGGGACTATGTTCTGGATTTGTGCTGAAAACAGTGTTGCTAATACAGAGATGTTTTACTTGACTGAAGTTGCTAAGTAGTGCTTATACTAAAGCAAGGACTTTTCAGCTTTCCATGCTCTGCCAGGTGCACAAGAAGTTGGGAGGGGACACAGCTGGGACAGCTGACCCCAGCTGACCAAAGGGATATTCCATATCATATATCGTCATGCTCAGCATATAAAGCTGGGGGAAGAAGAAGGAAGGGGGGGACATTCACAGTCATGGCATTTTGTCTTCCCATTTGTCCAACCATTACGTGTGATGGAGCCCTGCTTTCCTGGATGAACACCTGCCTGCCCATGGGAAGTAGTGAATGAATTCCTTGGTTTGCTTTGCTTGCATCCGCAGCTTTTGCTTTACCTATTAAACTGTCTTTATCTCAACCCATGAGTTTTCTCACTTTCACTCTTCTGCTTCTCTCCCCCATCCCACTGTGGGGGAGTGAGTGAGCAGCTGTGTGGGGCTTAGTTGCAGGCTGGGGTTAAACCACGACAACATCCCAGATCAACATCAGGCTATCAGCTTTTGCTGTTTCTACAGTGAAGCAAGGTTACTTATGATTCACAATTAGGAGAATCCTAATGCCCATTAAAAAGCTTACACTGGCATGGTCTGTTGTTGAATCAGACACAAAATCTGCATAGAAACTCAATGCCCTCCCCTTTCCCTGTCCTAACATGGGGCTTTTTTTAATATAAAATATCAAATTTGATGACATCACTCATCAAGGGTGAGAAGAAATTAGCTTTCTAAACAGCTATAGAACACAAGATTCTTCCCTGATTTACAGAGTACATTTCATCAATAGTGTTAGACAAAAAGTGAAATTTATTTAAATAATAAGCATTATGCATCCAGAATGTCTTTTGACACTACTCTGCCTCATTTCTCAACTTGTTCTCTTCTCTTCTTCATTCCTTCTCTTGCTAAAGGTGTAAACAAGTGATTCTGTGATACTAATAGTGCCTAGTTTCCTACAGATTCATGTCTGATGTTTGGTCGTCAGTTCAAATTTGAGTTTTCAATTTGGTTGTATAACAGCTTCTGTGTCTTCTCCTGTATCTAATGATTTGAGCTTACATTGTAGCTTTTCCCTCAGATGATGCTCTCACAGCAACTCTCTTTTCTCTTGGCCATTGTGGTGTCAAACAACTTGTAATATTTTGTGAAGTTTACCCCTTTGGTGTATTTATTTGATGCTGGACAACATGTTTTGAATTTGTTATGGGCAATTAGAGAGTTTGACACAGAGAGGTTCAGACAACATGAAGAGATGAAACCAAGTTGGAAAAAAATTCAATCTGCCTCCACACTAGACCCCTACATTGGCTTATTTGTGTTATTACCTTCAGAGGCCTGAAGGTAATATCATATTAGACTTAGTCCAGGAAGTCTTAGTCCTAATAATGCATATTAGACTTAGTCCAGGAATGCTTTAAAATCATGCTCAGAAACCTGAAAGAGAGTAAGGGGAGGTTGCTGGAAGAGTAGCAAGATGACAAACGTGAAGGAGAAAAGCTAGAAACTAGGACATGCCAGAAAGAAGCGTAGTGGAAGAGAAACAGCAGGAGCAAGGCAGGGATCCTGGAGGGGAGCAGCTGTCTCTAAACTGGTTGCAGCCTTCTCGTTTAAGCTGCTGTGTTTCCTTAAGGCACCTCTGTGTTTTCAGAGGCATCCTGAGCTCAGGATGCGAAGCTCTGTGCTCTGCCACAACAGAGAGCTGCAGGATCACAGCAAGCAGCGCTCACACCAGGGGAGCACCGCTGCAGAAACTGCAGTAGTGCTCCGTACTTGGCCCCCAGAAACCCGCCAAGAGTGCAAATGCCTAGAACTTAGGATCTTACATCACCTGAGCCTTGTACGATGCTGGTACTTATCATTAACAGTCTCCACAAAGGCACACGTTCTGCTGGTGGTTAGAAACGTGCTCTGATACAGCCGTGTAATAGGTGGCAAAGAATATGCATGTTTTATCTGCTTCCCCAGACAGATTTCACCAAATGATGAAACTAGTCACATCCATTCAAGCAATTCAGAGAAACCACATGAAAGCACCTTTCTCACAGGCTGCTCTGCTGTGACTTGTCCTGAGGAGTGGACACTGTGCTTTAAGCAGCTAATTATTCAGCAACTAGATAGCATGCTGCTGACAAGCTAGCTGATTACTTATTAAGAGTTATTCAGTTATTCCACTCATTTTTATTTTACACATGTCACATTACACCATCTTTACCAATCCTTCTGTTTATCCCCTGGCAATTCAAAATAAGTTGAGTCCATGAGAATTATCTGTCTTAAGAGCTGTGATACCCAGGTATTGCAGACACAGCAAGCTTTTTATTTGATTTAGAAATGACTCAGAAGAGCTCTCACTCAACAGCAGGTGCCACATGTCTAAGGAAATAACACAGTGCAGGTGGCATTTGCAGCTACTATTTTGGTGCCTTTGGTGATTTCTTTTTCTTAAAATTTAAAACTTATTGTACTAATGATAAGCATCAACTATGAGGCATAACTTATGTTTCTAGTTTAGAGTAGTTTTGTCTAAGATCTTTAGATCCAAGTATTCAGCAGTTTTAAACATGGAGTGCCTCAACTGAGTGGTGCCAAGCTTTACAAAACAGCAGTTCTGGGTCTGCACTGTTACTGTGTATCAAGCACTGGGTCAATATAGGACTGTTTGGTGGCCTTGAACACTGTGGTCGTATCACTGCTCCTCAGTTTCCCCACTGAGAAAAAATAAAATGGAGACAGTGCTACTGATTTTTTTGGGAAGGTATGGTGTTGTCCATAGATGCTGTATGAGCACCACAAGTTGAAGTCCAGGTCTACAGGGTAGAAATCCGCACATGAGGTAATTGTTTGGACTCTCTTTGTAGTCAATGAAAAGAAATAGGAAACTTCAGGGGATGATTTATCTCACCCTAAAATAGTAACCCAAAATAGGGCAGATGAATCCCATCTTGTAAGTGCCTGTTTGTCTGCAATGACTATAAAAGGAGTCAAGGAAACTAGCTCTCAAGTAAATGTCAACACTACAAACACATGAAGTTCATTAAAATTATTCCATCTGAAGGTCTCTGCTGGTCACAGCAGGGACCTCAAGATGCTGTTATTAGCCTCTGGCCTTTCCCTGTGCAATGAGCCTTCAGACTGAGAGGACCCTTTAACTCCTGCAAAAGGGCAACCAGGAGAGTGAAAGAAACTTGCAAACTGCTGTCAGTCTGCTCTGTACAGAGATGGTGAGAAAAAACCTCTATCATAGCATTACTATGGATCTCTCAAGCTCCAGATTCTGGCTATGTGGCTAAGAACATGTACTCTGCCATGACAAGGACAAGTGCATGCCATACTTATTGCAGAAGTCCTTAGGGAAACACGGTTTGGTCATAGCTCCACTGTACTAAGTGCTGTACTATCAGCTAGAGACAGTCTGTACCACAAAAAGCTACACAGGCAAGACAATCAAAGTATTGTGGTCCATCCCTTAAAGATGGGGAATTGAGGCAGAGAGAGATTTAAAAGTGACTTGCCCAAATTATAGAGGAAGTCTGTGGTGGGACCTTGGTTCTCCCAAAGCACAGTCTATAACCACATGCTTCTGCTGGCTTGCAGCAATACTGCTAGTTTTGGGACAGAGGGACTCATTTCTATCAGGGCTGCGCTTACAGATGCTATGTGATTTGCTTTTTGTGTAATTTGGCTTAATTTCTTGTAAGTAAGTGAAATGTTTTACAATCCAGTGCATAACTGCACAGTCTCAAACCCTATCATCGAGTCAATAGCCAGCTCTTTGGCCAGGAGGGAATGGAAGAAATCACTTGA
This sequence comes from Ciconia boyciana, assembly GCF_034638445.1. Classification (NCBI taxonomy): domain Eukaryota; kingdom Metazoa; phylum Chordata; class Aves; order Ciconiiformes; family Ciconiidae; genus Ciconia; species Ciconia boyciana. The sequence goes on from NC_132936.1 coordinate 58,306,033, forward strand.
GTGACTTTCAAGAAGTTTCAAAAGACTCCGTTCCTTGGCCAAAGGATGTGAAGACAATCAAGGCTATAATAATGATAGCTTGGAAGCTAGCAGGTTGCTTGGTTATATTCTCAGCATGAAGCTAAAGGTTTAAGGTTATACATATGTAGGACCAAGCATCAGCTGCTGCTAAAATAAGTGTTCAGATTCCAAGCATGGAAAATTAACACAAGGTTTATTTGCAAACTCATAAAGTTTCCAAAATCATGGGTTTGGATTTACAATTAAAATCCAAGGTCATAAACAATAATTGTTGGTCTCTGATGAAAAACACATGAGAAACACTTTTCAAGAGAGATGGAATTTTTCCCACTATAACAAAAAAGAAGAAAAGGAAACATCTCAGTTGTTAAATACAAATGAACAAAAGTTCAAGAGTAAATTGTGTTTTGTTGAGAAACGCTTAGTAATGACATGATTCAATATTATTATGCCATGGTGATCACGTACAGTCACTGTAAAAAAAACCAAAAGTGAATCTCTGCTTCCAGTACAGAGGATTAATCTTGCCCTTTTGATAGAAACTACATTAACCAGATCCCTGGCTTTCATGCTTTTTAATTATTGTTACAGATCAGTGAAGGAATCAGCTGTTTTACTCTCATGAGTAAGTCACTTCTAATGGCTGTCGGGATTCCCATGATTACCTGTTATTCATTCTGCAAGTTGTAATTTCCAGTCCCAAAAGCTCTTCATACACAGAAGTCTTGTATTTGTCACCAGAACTTAGAAGAAAAGCATTGTTTCAGGTCAGTTTTATACTGTGACCATAGTTTAGTTTTATGCATCTTCCTTTCACTTTCCATAAGACACATTTTTAGACATGTTTTAAAATATATAAAATAAATGCCTTCTTTCTCACACAAATAATGGATTCATATCCAGGTATCAGGATCTAATGTTATGTGTAGGAACAATTTTATTTGAAATCTGGGACATTATATCAATCAATGAATAGTAAAGACAAAGTCAACATGTTTTCCATTTCTCTTACCAGAAAAGAAGAGGAAGGAACTTAAAAGACACTGATTTCAGGCTGATAAAAGGCAGCACTTGCATGTAATCATGTCTTTTATTCACAGCTAATCTCTTTTACACAGTATCATGAGGTGTATCTGAAGCAAAGAACTTAGCAGAATTTGGATAAGACATGGACTTTCATTTGGAAAATGAGAACTGTAGTTAGATAACACGCTACAATACTTTAAAATGGAAACAAAATGTAGTGATTCCACCAAGAGACTCACATTTCATTCCCTGCTTGAGAGGAAACTTTCAGCAGGTTATTTCCTAACTGTCTTTTGCACATTCATTGGGGATTTGATCAAGTCTGCATAAGACACCAGCCTGCTCATCTGAGCCAGCACTGGAATAAGATCTAGATGGGAATGTTCTGATGAGGTAAAACCTTATCCAAAAGTGATGGTGTATTCAGCCAGGCTGCTGTGTTTGGAAGAGCTTTTGTTGGAAAACAGCTGTTGAATCCCTGAGGAACCCCTACCTGGATGCCAGAGCAGGAAAATGCCTTATCTGTGTTCAGTAGCAGGCCAGCAATGCTATCCTTGGGGCCCAGCAGGTTGTCTGCCTCAAGTAAAAGGTGTCATAAGTAGCTATAATTGAAAATTTTTAAACAAAATAGATGCATCTCCAAAAGAAAACATTGTTTTGCCAAAATTGAAAGTTTTAGTGGAATTATATGCTTTCAACTGTTGTTTTGTTTTGGTTTTTTTCTGTGAGTTTTATCAGTACCATGGTAAAACTTTTGACTGAAAAGCAGAGTAAAAAAGTGCCAGGAGCACCAGTGATTTTATGCCCTTAGCTTGCATCCTGTCTAGCCTCAGCTTACTGGGCCCATGAATCACCTCTCAATCTGCATTCATCTGTCCATCAGATAAATCCCTCAATTTATATGGAGTCAATGGAGGTGTCATGTGGATTTTGCCACGGAAACATTTAACAGTCCTTCCTGTGATTATTAAATCCATTTTACCCTTTTCAAAGACAGTAAAATCAAAATTGTTTCAAGGAAACAATGCAGCTTCCATATATGGATAAAAAATCATCCTTTGCTGCTGCCAGTGCCAGTGGCAGTTGCTGGTCTGATCTCCCTTTGTGATCAGCCACAGGTGCCTCCGGCCTTCTGAGCTCTGGGAGTAAAAATCCAGTTTTTCCCCATGCCTGCTTTATTCTCGTTCTCACAACAAATCTCTCCAAGGATGGCTTCATGCCCTGCCCCATGGCATGCTCTTTGAAGATACAGTGCTCCACACCCTTTTCCCCAATCATTCCCTCTCCTTCAACAGAGACCTCCACCTCACAAAAGCTGTTTCCCTTGTACTTGCAGACCACTGAAGGTAATGCCCTGGAAAGACAAGGACGCAGGCTTTCTAATTACCAAAACATTGCCTATGGGAAGTCAGCCTACAGCATTCATGTACAGCTTTTCTAGACAAGCATTTTCATGCCCTTCTCCGGTGCTCTTTTCCCCTATGCTAACAAAAGGCATCCACAGTTACCTCACTGTCTTTTTTCAGACCCTAAAAAGATAAATCCTTTGCAATTGCAGGCAGCCAAGTATTTCACATTCAACACAGAGTCCAGAGAGCTCTACACTACATGATCCCATATACCAGAAACCACAAAAAACCCCTGAAATCTTTGGATGTTATTAGAAGCATTTATGCAAGAAAGACTGCCAAAACTAGCCTGTCCCAAAGGAAGGGACCAGGCAAAAGTGGGGGAAATGCAGTATCTGAGGTCCCTGTCATAGGCAGGGGGTTTGTTAGATGAAAATAGAACAGAGGAAGGCAATTCCCCCACCAAAACCCAAAGACCAATCCATTAGTGGTTTAATAGAAAATACAGTAAAAATCCTGAAATATAATGACTGGTTTTAGCCTTGAGGACATGATTAAGGCACAGGAGCCAAAACGATCTAAGTATCTCAAGGACTTCCCACTGACCGCTGACATATGAGACGAAAATAAAAGCCCATCTTTCCCAGAAACCATGTTTTGCATTGAAGGGGGAAAAAGAAGACATTCTTCCTTGTTCCTACACTAACCTGGCAGAGGCCCTGAAGCACAGAGCTAATTAAGTACAATATGAATGGAGCGTAAACAGACAGGGTCAACAAACAGCAACCAAGTCTTCCTCCAGCCTATCTTGCAGATATCAGCAAGTTGAACAGCCAGAGTCTCATATGCCAAGTTGTAGATCCTAACTCCAGGATCCTCCCTATCCTGCTGTAAATGCCTCATGCTCCATCTTGAAGTGATTTCATTTCTTTCCTCCTACTTCCCATGTTGGAAGGCTATTTCTGTGCTTCCAAGAGATACAGATCTTCTTCTAGCTAACTTGTTTTAGGGTGAAATTGTGTGCATTTTGCTTTGAACTATCTTTAAATTTCAACAGTTCTTCTCTTTCCCTGATATTTACCCATCTCCAAAATGTATCTATGAATAGTACACTCAGCCTTGACTTTGCTAGGTAAAACAAGCCTAGCTCCTTTAGATCTCCTCTCACAAGACAGGTTCCCCCATTTCTCTTTTGACATTGCAAAAAACCCCAATCACTAATTATCTTCTGTTCTGCTCTCTCTGTTTTTATCTGTGCGGTCTCTGATTTTCCATTGAGATTGTAAGCTCCTTAGGTCACAAAATATTTTTCTGTTTTGTCTCTATGAGCCTCACAGTGTGTTCTGAACTGTGACTGAGGTTCCTAGGTAATTTACTGCATCAATACAGATTTTAATAATCAAATGCAGCAAATGTATCTGAAATCCCACAAAAAATGAGGGAATAATGGCATCGTAAACCTAATTTTCCCAAGTTTCCAAAACTCTCCATTCTGATTCCATTTGAGGAATGGGAAATGCTTCATCCAGAATGTTCCTTTTTAACCAACAATTGCTCACTCTTTTTTTTTATCCAACAGAAAGCCTGGAAAAGAGATCAAATAAATTCACCAGGTTCTTACTTTCTCTACTATATCCTGAATGCCCTGACATGTTTGCTTTTTTAAAGGAAAGAAGATGAGTCACACAGATGAAAGAATACAAGATAGGGAGGTGGCTGAGAACAGTAGAGAAAGCATCAGATAATAGACAATACATTTATTTTATTACACTGAGAGAGTCATTTGGGAGAGGTGCTGGATACGGAAATGGAACAGGGAATGATCTGAAATAATACCTTGCTCTTCCCAGGGAATGAGTGCTAAGCATCGTTCTCAGCACAGGGACCATATTGCATCGTTCCTAAGCCCTGCCTCCCCTCACAGACTTTTGCCACACATGTGTTGGTTTGATCCCTGGCTGGCATAGCTGTGCTGACAGAAACTCCTAATCTTCAGACAGTTATACCAGAAAACTGTGTGTCTCATTTCAGGGAAGGGTGTGTTTCTATGGCAGAACAATGCCAGGCTAACTGCACCCACACAAGGAATGCCTTACCTATCAGTCAGCTTATAAGTAAAGCAATCCAAGAATAAACTTGGCCTTAGTTACCACACCGCTGGGGAGAGGTGTGTAGAATCAAAATGAATATCCAATTAAGGTAGTGATGAGTATTGAAATTTCGGTCTACGTGCCTGATCTGAAGCTCATTAACATTGAATACTTTATATCATTCTGGTTGTGCAAAGAGCTCTTTAAGTGGATATAAGTTATATCAACCACTACATTTGCATTTTCTTTTAAGCCTTTTCCCTGCACCAGAATGGTGGAAAAAAACCCATAGTTTTAATGAGAAATCTGCCCTGCTTTTAGTTTGTTGCAAGAGAAGATAATTGCAGAATGCGGGGGCATTTGCACGTACAAAAAAATCTTGTGCCTTCAGGTCAATAGCTAAGAGATAAAATTAATTTTACTTGGGGAATGTATAGTTTTACTAATACAAACCTTATCATGTGCTTTCTCCTTTGCCTTGTCTAGAAAGAAATGAAACCATTGTTGTAAGTGCTTTTTCATGTAACCTGCAAAGAAGTATCCTTTCCAAGTGCACTTAAACAATTCTCCTGCCTTAGAACCTGTAAACAGTTTGATGGAGAAAATTCCAAACAATAAACATACATAAGAAAATGAAAATAAATATTTAGTTTCACTCAGTTTTATAAAGCATGTATCCCTGAGCAATCTTTCTTTGGTTATGTGACAAAGACTATATAATAAATACGCGGTAATGACATGCTCCCTGGCTTATGAGGTGATAATTATATCCGAATCCATCAAATCGTTCAAAGAGTGCTTACAATCCAACTCATAATTCTTAGATCATAAGGATTCAATTTCAAAGCTGAAGTATTCCATTAATTATCCCATTGTTTATGGTCAGTAGATGAACTAGATTTGCACCATTGTAGGAGATCTGATGCTTTAAAGGAAACTGGTTAAAAACTGTGCTGTGAGCCTATTATTTGTTCCCCAAGATGGCAAAAACAACCCTATATCTCAGTTCCTTTTTGATTACATGCAGGACCTGCTGCTTTGGAATAGCTTCCTACCCAAATAGAAGAAGTAGAAAGATTAAAAAACCTCTAAATACTTACATAATTATAGTGCATATAGTAGTAGTTCTTACCATAAAAGGGGGAAAAGACAACACTAGGTTTGTGCTACATATGAAGTGGTGCTTCCCTCAAGCACTGTGACACTATGATTATCTTCATTACTCTTTCTTTGTATTACTGCCATTTGCAGAGTCTCATGCTCTTTGTTGCCACAGTGATATCTGGCACAGGGATAAAGTGTCCACTAAAGAGTCCAAGTTCAAGCAAAGGGATGGTTGAAAAGATAAGAAAGTAAGATTTTGGTGACAGAATAAACAGCATTGAGACATTTGTCAAGTATAAATGAATCAGCTATGAATGTGAAAAAGTCATAGTCCTACATGATATAACGGTGTCTGCAAAAAAAAGGCTAAACCATGGTTACCATTGCAGCAAGAAGTCTTTCTGTTAGTATAGATAATTCTCTTTGAGGATGCCAGCAAAAGAGCTTCTCCAGGCCTAAGGAATGCCTCCTCTAAGGACATTTTTTGGTATAGTTATTGTATTACAGCTTTCCCAACCAACTCTTCTCAAGCATAGAGAAATCCCCAGACAGCTTCTTATAGCCAAGCTATCACAATGACAGAATGTCAGGGGATAGCAGGAAGCAAGCTTACTAACTATGTATAATCGCTAACATAGATTAAATATGGGTAGAAAAGTCCCTGTCCCTGAGTATATACATATATGTTCAGCCTCTCTACCCATAGGTTGCTAGACAGCTGAAATGCCTGTGAAACAGCTTCTGAACCATCACAGTTACAGTGAAACCAGCACTAATTTTGGCTTGCCTTTATATGGCAGAGTATAAACTACTGGAAGATTAAACACTAAAACTGAGGAACTGGTGCCATTTATGTTATTCTCATGCGCCTTTCTTTTGAGGGCATGGGCTTTGACTCTTGCCTTTATACCTGATAGGAAAGCTCTTGAGGTAAGATCTCATTAAAATGACACTCATCCAGAATCAGAATCTCTGGCTGATGAGACCAACCATCCCAGACTTGTTCAGTGAAAAAATAGCCATGGCACTAACTCATACAGTACCAGAAGAAACCTGAAGCAAGTGGGAATGATCCATTGATTTATCAGCCATTCACCCATTTCTTGCCTTATTTTGAAGACTAACAGTAATGTTAGCCAACTTTTAAGTAAGACTAACCAGCTTGGTTTTAGTAGACTGAATAGTTGCCAAAAACTAGAACTTAACCTGAGAAAAACATTTTTAGTTTTAATTGTTTTTTAATTTTCTATTTATTGTTTTATATTTTCCAGTGCAAAATGTAAATAACACAATACTCAGAACTCAGAAACAACAGAAAGACTGTAACTTTCCTGATACTGGGTAACTCTTTCAAAATCACCTTAGTGATTACATTTTGAAGTCACTTGACTGCTTTTAGAAATGTTTCCCACTGATACTAAAAGTCCACTCAAGCCTTCATCTTCAGAGGGCCTCCCTCAGCTTTTTTATTACTTTTAATGTACATTCTCTCTACTTTCCTTTACAGTGCTGGGGAATTATCTAGGCCTGGCCAGGGCTAGTTTTGACAAGTGCCCTCCCATTGACAAGATGGAGTAAGGAACTATTGTTTCCAGTGCCGGTGCTGCAGTATTTCCAGACCAAACTAGAGCAGAAATAGACTGGAAAACTTGCTTTTCAGAACAGCTCACTTTTGAAAACTCAAATCATGTAGGTATTTTGGTGCTCATCTGACTCTAACCCGCTCCCCCACCCAAGGTTTAGATAGCATACTTTGATATATGCCATGAAGGAGTAGCTAAATGGGAAACTATTCAAAATATACTATGTATGCAGCCTTCATTTCATAATAGTAATGTTCTAAAATTAAGGCTCCATCAGTGCAGAAACATGAGATCATTTCCCAGATTTTTGTTTTAAACCCTGAATTCAGTATAAAGAGTGTGCATGGGTGTGATATCAAAACCACACAAAGACATAAAAACATAAATATGTGAAAGTTTAGTGAAGCTAAACTGGTGAAAGAAGTTGAAGTTAAACCCAAAGAACAAGAGCAGAAACAAGTCCTCCTTTACAATAGCAGAAAGTGCAATTACTCACTTCTGCACTAAGAAAAAAAATGGCCATTGTGTCCTTTTGAAGGAAGTATAAAACAAATAGACAGACTAAATTGTGGTGTAACTCCATTGTGTCCATCGACCTTGCGTCCATTTGAGCCTGACATGCAGCCTCCAAGGACTGCTGAATTTGAAGCAGAAAGGATTCAGCTGAATCTTTTGATTTCTTTTACTTTTGGATTAACATGTCTTAGTAAACTGTTTTATCCATTTGTATTATTTTCAGGTATGTGTTTCAACTAGGAAAATCCTGCTGGAGCCAGAAAAGATCTTTGCTCTGCAGTAGAGTGAACCAGAAAGCTGGTAGGCCTTAAAAAGGATAAACACTTCCCCAAGATACAAAGGCCCTGCATAATCCCGATCGCCAATATAATGTTCTCTGCTGCTAGAAATCACTTTAGCAGTTTTAATAGTCAATAAGCAGTAAACCTTAAATGGACCCAAACTCCTCTCTATCCATGTCATAAATCTGATCTGATAGCAGAGATCAGGAAGCAATGGGCCTCAGGGGAAGTCCACGCCATGGCATCCATACATCCTGTTAAATTGCACAAGGAGCTCAGTCTGGAAGAGTTCGTTAACTGCTCAAACATGTAAAAAAAGCCAAAAACCCAGCCCTGCTAAGTAGCATTTACATTCTGCATTAACTCCACAAATGCTGTGAAAATGCAGTTTTAATTCCACCTTCTCCTGCCTGCAGTGTTTGGGGTAGACAACAGAGCACAGTGTTTGGAAGTTGCATAGCAAAAATCTTTCAAAAACATCCAAGAGTTATCAGCTGGGTTAAGACTTTCATGTTAACCCTTATTTTACCTGATTTTCAGGATATAGAGAGGGAAAGAGTTAGATCTGCTGGGAGTATACTTGCAGTTGTCGTGTCTGTAAACTCCAGACATCATAAGAGTTATGCTGAATGGGCTTTCTATGTGAACTGGCTGATCTGCCTTAGGTCTGTTTGTGGATCTCCTCCTGGTGAACTGGTGGCTTTAATACAATTTATTTTCATTTATTTCGGAAGTGACTTAAGTTAAACTGAATGGAGGACATTTTAATTACCAGATTAAGTGTTCACACAGGCATGTAACGTGGTTTGAGTTCACATTTTTAACTTGCTTAAGTTAGTTTTTCCATATGTCCCTTAGTAGAGGATCTGTACCATAATTTGTAATTATCAAAAATTCTAGATGTTTAAACTATAAGAAGTATGCTGTATGCAATGAAAAAAAAAACCAAAACGTGCAAGTCACAACAGTCAATAAAACATTCTGCAACACAGCATAGGACTTAAACAGATCATCTTGATCTTTAGTCAATCTTTTCTGTCTCAAAAGAAAGAATGTCACAGCTATGTCACTGCTCCATATGTAGTTGGTTAGTTGGGCCACGTTAAGATTAAAACATTATGCTATCAGAAGCCCTGCCTAAGACCAAAGCTCCATAGTTATTTTCACATACAAACACACAGGCACATGCATACACACAGAGGCAGAGAGAGTTGTGGCTTGGGTAACTTAACCATTCCTCACTGCATTCGGTTTTTCCTGTTCATCTCAAACCTGGTCAGAGTTTTGTCAGTAAATGCTCAAATTCATTTCCATGTTCACAGCTGAGACCCAGATCTCTGTTTTAGCCAAATTCACCTCTGACATAGCTCTGCTCACCAGGAAGAATTAGATCTTCAGTTTGTTTTCTCTTAATGTTTTGCAGAATGGAGATGAACAGTTATAGAAGTTTTAGATTATATTTTTTGTAAATACCATCCCCAGCTTAAAAATGAAATAGATTATGTTGTGACACTTGTTATTGAGGAACATTCATGCACATGCATTCACTGAACAGTTGTTCACAATTTTTAATGAAAGATGGGCATTCACTGGAGAGCACTTACCCAGTAGAATATAAAAAGTAAAAGAAATTAATCTAAGCTCATAACTAAAAAAATCACAATTTGTGTGTCAGTGCTGCAGATAATTTGCTGCCTCCTTGGTTTTCATCAAGGAAAGCAAACATATGGGGCACATTACAAAATTGTATGGGAACATATGGTACTGCACTGAAATGGTAAGATCAGTGACACAGGGAAATCCATGATCCATTGGGTAGGAATATTTTGGGCCTCCTGGTGCTAAGCAGTCAACTTTTCTTCTCTAGCATGGCAGAATGTTTTGAGTTAAATAAATGACCGGATATTTTGGCAGCAGTTTTATAGTGGCTTGATCAAGCCCCTGAGAGGTACATCATCCTGACTGTATATATCTTCTCTGTACCACCAGGAAAGCAAAGAGAAATATAAATCAAAGATTGTGTTCTGAAAGTTTTATAGCTAAAGTTTATTTGCTTCAATATAGCATTATTTGAGGTATCAGGGAAATCTATTGCTCAGTAGGGAGATTCTGCATTTAAGAAAACTTTCTGGATAAGTTCTATCATATTTATAAGCACAATGTACAAATACAATGGAATGTTATCGTCCATCTGCCACTGTTTCTGTTTTCATGCACCTAAACCAAAAGAAGAGGACAAATCCTTATTTGTCCTGTGAGGTTTATACTTCAAAGAGACTAAAAGCTATGCAAGCTTTCTTTTCTTCCCACCAGGTGGGGAAGCCAGTGTTTTCATCTAAGAAGAAAAGGTCTTAACTATAAAGAAGTTTGGTAGAATTCTCCTAATTTAGAAATTTCATCTTTTTCAGATGGATGTTAAAGGTATACATTGATATCAAGGGTTTTCAGCCCCTGGAGGACAACTTTATCAAATATTATGTATTGAATAGGAGCATAATTCCTATAAGGTAGAGGATCAAACCAAAACCCCTGAATATTCCCAATAGCAGAAATAAGGTTCGGGCATAAGTCCTCAGATCTGCAGCTTCAGTTCACCTCTTTGTGTTTATAGAGCTAGTGATTGCACTGCACTCTGAGATTTTGCTCTCATACAGATAATCTGCTTACTTGTATTCACAGGTATTTACTTAGCTGTCACCTAATAACAGAGAAGATATACATTTATCTAATGCTTTTAAGCCTTCTTCAGTATCCCAGACTTTAAAATTGTGTTGCTACGCTCTCAAGCTGCCTAGGGCTAAATTAAAACATTTAATTAGGTAGGGATAAAACACGAACTGTATATCTAAATAGTCCTTTCCTCCAGGATTGGGAAAGTTATGAGATATAGCCTCAACCTAATTAAAACTTAGGGATAGAAAGATTCAGGCCTGAGAAATGGGTAGACAAATTCCAAACTTTGAAGCATTTTGTAAATACAGACCTTTGCAATACTCTACAGCACTCATTACACACACACACAAAAAAAACCCAAACAAAAAAAAAACCCACCTTTTTCCCATATAAAGCCCCAAAATTCAGCTGCTCTACTGTTCTGGTTGCCCTGCTTTCTCTCTCTTAAGGGCAGTAAAAAATTCCCACCTCTCAGCATATGTTTCCTGACATTGAGGGAAGCAGATGAGAACCTATGGATGCTGGAGTGAGTGGGGAAGAGGGAGGAGATTATGGGGTATAAGGAAAAAGGAGCTCAAGGTAATAAGTGAACTGTTATCATGGATCAGACAGCTGGTGCTGCTGTTTATACCTCCTGAAAAGGCTCATGTCCAGCATCTTCCCTAACTTTTGGCAGGGGCTGTCCATCATGGGAAGAGAGATGGGGACAAAGCACAGTTAGCAGTGGAGTGGGATCAGGCTGTTGGAGATCACAGGCATGGAGACTGTTGAAGGAGTGAGAGTGTGGGGGAAAACTCACTGTGAAAGACTGTACCAACACATATTACATGACTGATCCATCCATGGGGTTTTTTTAGCATGTAACTGATATCTGAAAATACAGTATCAAAAAAAGTTGTAATTGGGTTACAAAGTCTGGCATTCACAAATTAGGGAACTCCAAAGTGCAAACTGAAAAAGCATTTAAACTTAGATTCATCCTGGTTAAGGCATGCAACAATACAGACTTTTCATATAGTTGATGGAGACACAAAGGCACTTCTAGAAATCAAGATGCTTCACTTAAAATTAACCTTTAGAAGTGTCTCTCATGCTTCACTATACAGAGAGACTAAGCACTGAACTAAAGCCCCAACAAAAAGTGCATAAAGTTAGGTATGGTGAATACCAACCCTTTGGGTGTGTAGTCTGGCACAGTATTTAACTGTGTGCTTAAATATGAATAATTTTAAAGTATGCTGTTATTCTGCTAATATTAGCAATGCTATAGTGTTACAATGATAATGCATTCTTTAAAACAGATTATTTTATCCAGAGATCTTGTGTCACTAGCACAAGGAGAAAGATAAAAAGATATTATATATGAACCTGAAGCAGGAGAGAGAGTTCTGTGCCCTGGGTCTCTATGCACGCAGTTTGCCAAGTGGCTTGGCATGATTAAGAAAAAAGCATTGCTGGAACCTTATCCAAGAGCAGATCCAGTTCAGCAGCAGATACTAGCTTAGCTTAAAGCCACTGGATTAGAACTTGGATGGAAATTTAAACATGTACCTTGGTCTGAAATAAGATGTGATTTAGTAGCTTAGTGGAAACAGACACTGGCTGCTTTAAAGTACTTTTTGTCTCCCCCTTTCTTAGTCTCTCATGTCTCAGATATGCTATTATTACAATAACTATACTGCCAGATGAAATAGCAAGCTTTTGCTTAAATGATTATTTTTATGACTGTTTAGTTTTATACCGTAGATTATCATGACACAAAGACTATATGGCATTTGAACAATCTACAATGATTTTCATGTGAAGGGCATTGTTTGTGTAGTGTATAAAAAGTTTCAATATTTCTTTTAAATTGTTAAGTATATAAAGGTCTCCTACAAGTAGCAGCTTTTATGTAAAAATTAACCCCCCTTCTGTGATTTTTTTCTAAGCAATTCCAAGAAAAAGTGGAGAAAAAAGACACCTTTGTTAGCTGCCTACAAAATTGGTGTTTTGAAACTAAATCCTTTCATGTATTAGAAAGTTTTCATGAAAAAATACTCAGAGCTGACAAAGAATTCAACTTTCCCATGTTCAGCATCTGAGTTAGCTGGAATGAAAAAGAAGCATGACAAAAGATCGGTGAAGCAATGGGGAAATTATTGCTTGTTGCTGAATAGAAGCATTACATGCTGGGGTGGGAGGTTGTTTTTTGTTTTCCCCATCTCCTCAGAACAGAAATAAACTACATGTTTAACAAGTTTGGAGAAGTCACATTTCCAAACATTAGGCTGGTTCTTTCTGTTCATGTTACAAGAAAACATTGTGAGTCACCATGATTGAGCCAGCCTGACATTAGTCAAATAAAATTAAGTTTGGGCCTGGTGTGAATCTGCTCACTAGGACTGGTCCTTTTCATACCTTGGTCACCTCCAGAATACTTTAGCCATCTATTGTCAAATCACTTTAAGTCCTTGGGGCAAGGACTGTTGTCTTCTTATTTGCAGTTATAATGCCAAGATGCACAAGGCCCTGAACTTTAATTCTTGATGGTCTGAACATGTATTTAAGCCTCTTTGTGGCTCACAGAGCACTGTATAAGCATGGATATCATTCCCTTTTGTGTGGCGTTCATAAAGACCCATTGGGAAAAAGGCAGCTTAAGGTTAATTATACCAAATAAGGAAAATGAAAACATAAGACAAGCCCTGTTCTCTAGCCAGGCTAACGAAGGCTTGAAGAGTGTATCGCACTCTTTGTGTTCACAGCTCCTATAGCCATTTCTGTAGGCATTGCATGTCAAGCATTGGCTACATGCAGTGTATCTTGAGATGGGAATGTTGTCTTGCCTAGATAAAAATTATTTGAAGGGATTCATCTTACCAAACTTCTGCTATCGAAATTTATAGTCATCATCTAAGCCAGTCATCTAGACTCCTCGACAATCAACAGGGAGAGATGGGTGCCTACAGAAAATGATTCACCGTAGACACAGGCCAGGACAAGTCATTCTCTGGAGATGGCCATCCCTCTCCAGTGACTATTAGTTAACTAGTTCAACTTGTTGCCTAACTATTAAATAGCTAATATTAGGTGAGATGAATCCCACGCAGTGATGCTGTCTGGACTAGATTAACTTTCCTTAGGACAGGTCTGAGCAACAAAATGCCTCCGTTTTGCCATATTTGGCAACTCTAGCACAAACAGAAAGACAAAACCCAATCAAAACTTGGCTCACAGAGGTAATGACAGCAAAGAAGATACACTGGGATAGATGTTAGCACTGACTGCAAATGACATGTGGTACCCTTGGTGCCCACAGGGCTTATGCTCTAGTTCATGCCGCAATCACATCTTTGTTTTGCTGTGTAAACAAACAGTAACTCTAGGTATACAAAGCAATTACAATTTAGCTTTTCTATACTGAGCCAATCAAAATCTGTGGGGCATCAAAATAGAATTGAGGCAGTAAAGTTTCAACTAAGTTCAACATTTTGCCCTGAGTTTACTTGTGCTCCCATGCAAGGCAGGAAGCAGCTTATCTTGGGATATTTACTGTTTCCCAACTGTAATGGTCTGCCCGCCTCTGCTTCAGTCACATCTCAAGTAGCAACTACTGAACTGCAATGAATTTTGGCCTGGAAAACTGAAATCCATGCTGGTTTGTTTTGACAAATTGTACCGTGCCCTGTCTTCCTGGGTAGCAGGGATCATGCGATGACAGAATAGACAGTGGCAGGAAAAACTTCCTCAGTGCCAAACAAAGCCAGTTTCTGCTTCTGGATCAGAATTCTTAATGAAGAAAGAAAGAAAAAAAGACTTACTGTGGAGCCATGCCCATGTGTAATTGCAATACATTTTTTGGAATACAGTTTCATAGCAATTCATAGAATTTGGAAAGGTTAGGTTACACCGAGAGCTGCTTTCATTCAGCCACCAGAAATCCATCGGATGTGTTTTAGGGAGGATTTCCTGCTTCTACTGTTCAACATGTGCAAGACCCTGACCTGAACTTTTGTGTCACACTAGCAAGTACTGCTGCTCTTCAGGCAGGTCTGGTACTTTGCCGATTTCTCCTTTTTATGAATCAAAACAAACCAAATCCTCAACAGTTTGCTTCAAGCTAAAAAACTCAACTCATTATTCAAGGAATTTCTGAAAAGTAAATGCCATTTAACTGACTAGGTAGAAAGTACCCTCTTTCTGCAGCAGACGAGGGTGGCTTTATGGAAGATAGATATATAATCTTTGCAAGTCTGCAGAATTTTATACACTGCAGCAGTTTAAGATGATAAAGCCCCTAGCTATTTGCTCTGCCACCCTACCAGAGTTTATCATCCTACTGTCAAGCAGGGAGTTAGGAAAAATATGAAGTGGCGTCAACCACTTCAGCCAAAAAAAGAAGCATCATTTAATAGTTTCTGGCATAAGCATGAGGTGGACAGCTGGAGGCAGAAACACTATAATAAACCTCCACAGCAGGGTTACCCAAGCTGATCTGTTAGTTTCCAAAGTTAAGGGCTTTCAAAATATGTTTTTATAAGTGTATTAAGCATAGCAATGGAAACAGACTTCTTTTGAGGTGCCTACCATTAGGTTTTGTGCTGATAAACTTGAGCTTTAAGTTTATCCTTATCAAAAAAACCTGAGTAAAGCAGAGGATGCACAGAAAACCTTCAGCCTCTCCCTAGACTATGAATACTCTACTCAGAAATATTTGACCATTAAAAGTCTAATCATTTACAGTGAAGGATAATCATTTTCAGTGAGAGATAATCATTTACAGTGAGGAATGACCTCAATATCTCACCAAGTCCTACTGGTAATGTTACAAGGCTCTCTGTGGCAACATATCACCAAATAAGAAGCCAGATTTAGTCTATTTTATGATGAAGATGTGGTAGAGAAGAACTGCATTTTATGGCATTTACCAAAGGGCACAAAATTGCCAAACCAGATACAAATCTTTCAGCAACTCTTCAGATATAAGTTGGAGCTACTTATTCTTGAGCAAGCACATAGGTCTTTGGCTCTGAAGTCAAACAGTGATTACAGAGCAAAACTAAAGAACTAAAAGAAATCCAGAATTTTTAGAATGCATGCCAAGTCCACAGAGCCGACTGGGGCCAAGACTTTTACAAGAACTTTTTTTTTTTTAATGTTTAATGGCTATTTAATAAAGCTTTATTGGCAGTCATGTCACTTCACTACAGTTCCTAAAGATTTTCAAGAAAAAATTCCATTTAGTTTTTCTTAATTCTTTCTTTAAGCCACTTGTGTGTGTATCATGTGGCAACAAGTCTGAGGGAGAAAAGTAAGACTAGATGTCCGTGGACAAGCTCAAACATTCTTTAACTGCAGACCAGCTGTTATTCACATTTCCAGGCTACTCAAACCCACTTGCAACTCAGGTCTTCTTGTTTCAGCTTATTGTTCAGCTGAAAAATCAACTGAAGGGTAAGCAGCAAAAGAGGAAAAACTGGTAGAACACATCAGATCTGACTGCAAACAATACACTAACCCCTGGAAATGAAAATAAAAGTATCAAGACAATCTGCACTGAGCTCAAGACTACGATGGTGAATGGAGACATATAAATGTGTAGACTGACATCAGCTGAGAATCTGGCCTCTATTTGCACCGTCTGCACAAATAAAAGGTCATGAGTAAACTGCCAAATTGCCATATAATCTTCTGCTAGCTGTGGACCTGCTGTGCCTGGGCAAACCGGCAGCTTCCATGCGCTTCAGATTTTCACAAGCTCAATTCAGAAAAAAAGCCTCTGCACTTTCTCCAGGGAAACGTGGGACACAACTCGCCCAGACCTACATATGCCAAGGAAGCTGGATCACCAAGTCACAAGGGAAACTCTGTACCAACCTTCCTACCCAGGGAGAAATGCCTTTAGGAGTTGTGCTTTGAGAAGTAAAATCTTGCAGATGCTCCTCTTTAGGTGATGTAATTCTGCCCTGCCCCACATTCAGGGCTATGTTGTTAAAGCAATAACTTATCCTTAATCTTCTTGGGTGAACTTGTCAACACCAGCCTTTTTTTGCTTCTTGTGTGCTTAGCAGATGCTCCCCTCCATCTGTAACAGCATGAAAAAATTATCAACAGGAACATGCATAGACATATGCTCAGAAGCTATCTCTATAGTTCCTTACATTTTCCACTTATCTCAGACTTTTGAACCTTTATTTGTGCAGCCAGCTATGCTGAATTCCTAGAAACAATTTTGTATATATTGCAAAGAGGTCTTTAATGCCAAGACATTATTTTCCTCAGCCAATTATTTTTTTCACAAATGGCAGCATGAGTAGCTTCTGGTATAATCACACTCCTTTTAATTACTGAATCATCCATACCCTTCCAGCTGCATTCCGAATTGTCATCCTCCTTGTCAGAGACAAGAACAATCTCTTGAACACCACAGCACTGATATTTACTGTTGCCAATTTTTTTTCACAGCAATGTATTTCCTCTCTCTATGAACAAAACTGTTTGAAAAAGACTTAAGCCAGGGAGTAAGAATATGGCATTTTTTAGATTAACTTCTGCCTAAGGAAAAAACTGGTCTAAGATATAAGTTGGTGTAGCAGGTTTGATTTCAGCAGTAGAAGTGTGGTTTTAATGAGATTTCCCCAAATAACTCTAACCAAGGCCTTAAAGAGGTCTTAATTTTTATGAGCCTAAATTAATTGGCCAGTGTTGTGGCCAGGCTACAAAATTAAAATTAAAGACAAAAATTCCTCTAAGCACTCCCATAAGCCTTACCGTCACAGGCAATAAGGTCTCACAAATGGCACCTGATAGTTATAATGTTTCAAGCATTCACTACAGACAGTTGTTAATTGTCATTTGAACTTATTCTAATTACATACCAACATGTGGGCTAAACAAACCAAAGGGGATGGGAAATTTAACAGCTGAAAACCAATTAGTGACCAGAACTAATTTTTCGCTTTTTGGTATTGCTAATCTGTTGGATCTTGAGGAAGACACTTTCTAAAATCAGATGTTTTAAATATCTAAGATGTCTTACTATGTTTGTCTTTCTTTTGAAGTCTAAACATTTTCTAATACCTATAGGAAATAGTGAAGTGGGGGTTTTTTGTTTTGGTTTGGTTTGGTTTTGTCTTTATAACCATTGTCTTACTGTGTTAGCAAATTAGAATTTTCTTTGGCTAGCTTTGGTGTGGTTTTCCCTCTCAGAGCATTGCTGAAAGGGACACACATAACCCCCTTATTTTTTGTGATCAGCACTGTCCCAACACCAGCTGGAGCAGCCAAGACAATGAGTTAGGCACAAATGTTAGCGAGATCACTTTTTCCTTCTGGGATGTGCTTGTGACATTGATTCATTAGTCTTTACTTTGGATAAAGCTACAGTGATTTACAGGACAAGGCATTTGCATTTCTTTCATGTCCCCATAAAACACAGACATTGCTATTGAGCTATCTAACTCCATAGCCAGAGACACAGAAATAGAGATGCAAAAAATGACATTTGCCTGTCCACAGTCTTGCCAAATATGTCAGTTATAACTTACTTAATCATAAGGGCCTGGATGTATGTTTGGATATGTCTTCCTTTCATCCCTGTTCTTGATATTTTGTTTCCATTTTTACTTTTCATCTTCTATTAAAACACAACATAGGAAATTAGATTAAAAGAGGGGAAATTATATTAAACAAAAGGAAATTAAATTAAGCAAAATTGTTATAAGGCTGTGAAAGATTTGACCGAAACCAGCCTTTGGAAATTAATGTCTTCAGACATCCTCTGGCACAGTGATAGCTCTCAATCAGCCACCATGATGTTCAGAAAAGGCTATTATTTCTCTGGTAACCAGAGGCGCTCTTGGGTTCTGATCTGCATTTCTGTCCTGGCTCTCTGCTTCAAACTCAATGCAAGTAAGATGCTGGATGTCACCATGACTCGAGTCTTCTTGGTCTTTATGGAGTTGGTTATTTTGGCCATGGGCTCACAGGCAGGTGACTGTTCCATTGTACCTGACAACAATTTACTTCTTGCTATCATGAGAATCAAGTCAAGAAAGAAATAAAATAACAAGGATTTTAAAAAAGCAAGTAGAGATTCTGATGGAGGCCCTGACGTGATGGCGGTTTGTGAGTCAGAAGTTGTGGGGCAAAACCCTGCTTTGCACTCGTCTAATTTGTCATAAGCTTTCACTAAGCATCCACTACTGGCCTTTCACTCTATTAGGTATTCCCAGGAGAAGGAGGGACTAGACCTCTTCTGACATTAGAAACCATCTCCATGCTTGAGGGTGGGAAGAGAAGGACACAGATGCAGGAATCCAAATGAATGATGGCAGGACAGTGTCTCTATGGATGTAGCCAGCTGCTGGGCTTAGAGGAAAGAGGACACAAGGAAGAGAATGCAGGGCTGATGGTCATTAGAGGTCACTCTCCTCCCCTCCCTTCTCCCCAGGATTCCATGACATACTTTCCCAACTGCTAATGAAATCTAATTTTAAATTCTCTGCAGATGGAAAAGAGTAGTGTGCTGGTTTTGGCTGGGATAGAATTACTTTTCTTCATAGAAGCTAGTAGGGGGCTATGTTTTGGATTTGTGCTGGAAACAGTGTTGATAACACAGGGATGTTTTAGTTACTGCTGAGCAGTGCTTACACAGAGTCAAGGCCTTTTCTGCTTCTCACCCCACCCCACCAGCGAGTAGGCTGGAGGGGCACAAGAAGCTGGGAGGGGACACAGCTGGGACAGCTGACCCCAAGTGACCAAAGGGCTATTCCATACCATATGGTGTGATGCCCAGCAATATAAAGCTGGGGGAAGAAGAAGGAAGGGGGGGACATTCACAGTCATGGCATTTTGTCTTCCCAAGTCACCGTTACGTGTGATGGAGCCCTGCTTTCCTGGAGATGTCTGAACACCTGCCTGCCCATGGGAAGGAGTGAATGAATTCCTTGGTTTGCTTTGCTTTCACACATAGCTTTTGCTTTCCCTATTAAACTGCCTTTATCTCAACCCACGAGTTTTCTCACTTTCACTCTTCTGCTTCTCTCCCCCATCCCACTGTGGGGGAGTGAGTGAGCAGCTGTGTGGGGCTTAGTTGCCATCTGGGGTTAAACCACAACAACTAGTTATTTGTTTACTGTTTGTAATCAGACCTTTTAAAAGGAATTTTTTTAAAATAAAAAAAAAGAAGCCCAGCAGCATTGGGAAAGCCAACAAGAATTTCAAAAGATACCATCTATCAGAAATCTTAGGACCGAAAAACATTAATGTAATGAAATCTACTTCCTGCTTAACAAAATTGGTAGAAATTCATAGAATGTCACACATAGAATTAGCTCATTCTCACAATTGGGTTGGAACTTTTTTTTTCTTCCTGACACACATCCAGTTTAATTTAAACTCTCATGTGTACAAGAATAGCCTTGTAGCTTCTGTGGTATGTAGACATGGTCACAAAAGAATTGAGGCAGTTTGGAGAAGTACAAAGTGTTGCTCTACCCCAACCTGTAGAAAAGAGAGACCTGATGTTGCCAGGGATATTGCATTTACATCTCACTTAATTCATTATAATGGGTGAATGGAAGGAAGGAGAGAGGGAGAAAGAAAGGGAGGGAGGGAGGAAGGAAAGAAGTGGAAAGAAGGAAGAGGAAGCAAGGAAAAGGAAGGAAGGAAAAGGAGAAGTTAGGAGTCAAAAAGGGAAAAAAAAGTCAAGGTGCTGTTGAAAATGAACAGCTGTCCTTTTTCAGCATTTTTTTGTGTACAAAAATCAGTGTGTGACAAGGGGTTACAAGGTTTGAAAAAGACACAGTGAACTTGCAAATTCCATTCAGGCAAGGTACAGTTTTTGTCCTTCTCATCCTTTCAGTCATGTGGAGTCCTAACTTGTGCAGCTGAGTACGATGAAATTTGTAACACTATAACTTTAAAAAAACAATTTACTATTGGTATATTTTACTCTCTGTAACAGTAAGTTAAAGAGTTTATTAATATTTCAGTGGAAAACATTATTATTCTTTCATAAACTATCTTGAAAGCAGATATGTTTGGACTTTCATAAATCAGATGCTCAAAAGCTTCGTGTTGCAAATGAGTTTTAAACTATAAAAAATTGCAGTGCATTTTGTGGCCTGACATCTACCTGCTTCATTTACCTACAAGAAAAATGAAGTTTCAGGATATGGGGGGGTGTTGTTCCATTTTAGTAGTTGAGACAATTACTATAATCAGATAGCCTAATACATAAAAAATCATGTAATAGAATCATTAGTTTCTCATAACATGATAAATATGGTATCAAGCAGAAGGATTTTCATAACCTTACCTTTGTGATCTCAATTAAAGGAACGAAAAAACACAAAACAAAACAAAAAAAAGAAATGCGTTGAATAATACAATTTTCCTCCAAATGATTTTTCCACATTTGCTGCCAAAATAAACACATGGTACATGTTAGTCTGTCGGGTCCACATTAACTCGTCAGCTGTAGGAACTGCAGTGATTCGTTTGCCAAAACCTGTTGCACTAAATCCCACTGTTTTTAAATTGTAACTCCAAACATCCTTTCAGGCTTGCAAAGGGTTTTAAGCAAAACTTACATATATAGCATTTCTAAAATTACTCTCCACACATCTTTAAAGTCTTGGCAAGGAGCGGTATAACCAGCCTGTCACAAGTTGGTTTTCAATTCCTCTTCTACCTAACTGCACGAGGTTTAAAATAGTGTCACTGTCATCTGGGACACAGAAGGCAAGGATGTGCTAAACTGGTTTGCTTCATTTCTGATAGGGAGCTGTGCAAGCAGTCCAGGGACCAGCTGTGCCTTGGCACTGCTGTGTTCTGAGATTTCACTGCTTTCCATGGAAAAAGAGAGCTCATCATAGTCTCCTAACGCTCAAGTGGACTTTTTGACATTCTTTAAACATACCTCAATTTTTTTAAGGGTCCTTGATGGTGTTGTCCAACTCATATTTTCTGTACTAGGTAATGTTATGATGGGAACCCTCAGTGTGTCACTCTAAAACACTCCACAGGAAATTAAAGAGGAACTCACAGGCTATCCGCAGATGCAAAAGTTTTAGTCTTTGCACATATACATTGCAAGAACGGCTTGTGTCAAATACCTGGGAAAAAATGGTTCTTTTTTGTCATTGAACCAGAACAGTCATCAATGTCTTCCCACATATCTAGTAAATCTTTAGGAGATATAGTAAACAAAAAATCTTAGCCTGATCATTAGTAAACTGGACATTAAAGCACTCTCCCTCTGTTCTGTGGCAGATGAGGACTACACAGAGCATGGGTTTTCAGTCATAACTGGGTAGCTTGATGGGCCAGGATGACCAAGATGAAGGAAAAAAACAGAAGAGCAGGAAAAGACGGCACAGGACCCTGAGACCAGCTGGAGAGGAGCAGAGTTAGGGCATGAGAAAGGGAAGCCAGGAAAAAAGCAGCAGAGTCTGAGGTGGGGAGGTTTGGTGGTGTAGGAGGAGGGGCAGGGAGGGAGGAACATATAACCGCACTTCTTCTCTGGCTCCTGCATTCCCCCATCTCCCAGTTAGAAGCTGCTGCCTGCACATTGGCACCAGTACTTCACTCTGGCACCCCCCTACATGCACACTGACACCAGGACCCACCACTGCTTTTCCTCACCAGCCATTGCTAGGGGGAGCGGGGAAAAAAACGGTGTAAGAATCCCTGCAAATGAAGATTACTGGCCCGTCTGGAGGTTTTCTGGTAGGAGAAGAGAAGTGGACACATGTAACCTAACATAATTGCAACAGAACAAGTCTTACAATTTCCCTCATTAAATTAGTACTTAGAATTTAAAATTCTCAAATGTGTCAAGACTTTTCCAAACAAGCTTTTCTTTCTCTCTGTTTCCTAAAGCAAAAGAGCAATCGGTTAATGCATTACAGAGGTATGTGACTTGATCTATAGGTTAACTGTAACTTTCTTCAGGGTGCTTTGAACAATCATTAATGCTTCAAATTCCAGGGTGCAATAAAGGCAACAGGAAAGGAAGTGGTTGAGGGACCCCATTGACCCCATTGTTTTAGGTCATTGCAGCAAGTGGGATGGATAAGAAGAAAACAAGGAACCTGCAGTGCCCCTAAGGAAGATTATTGTCATTCAGGATATTCAGCCAACACACTTCAACATTTCCTAGTCTTAACCTTTCCCCCCTCTCCCCTTCACTTTCAAAATTCCTTTTCAGTTAGGACTATTCTAATAAATATGTATATAAAGAGTACTGGGACACATTTTATTACTTTATTAAAGCCATTTTGAATATCTTTCAAATATTATTTTACCTTTGAGTAATGCACTGAAATTATTAACAAGAATTTCTAAACCATTTCTGCATGTAATTAATTTACTCAGATTCCTTCCGAATAACAGATTATATTAACTCACTATATTTTCCCCTGGAAGTCTTCAGTGTCACACTATTAAAAACATAAGTAAGGGAGCCTTGATGGTTTAGAAGATTGATATTAGTATTGCACGGCCTATTACCTGTAGCAATTTTTCCACAGTCTTTTGAGATAGAGGTGAGCTAAGTCATTTCACATATCTTCCAACTCAGGAAAGAAGCCTGCAACAGTTTATATTTTTCCTCGATTTGTTTGCCATTATGACTGCAAAATTAGGGCAAGAGAAAGGCATTGAACTTCCCTCGTGTCCAATTAAATAAACAATAAGAAATAAACAGTCCTTGTCTCCTTGCATCTCCTAGTTTCAATAGAGATCAATCAGATGTGTGCAGCAACAGACGTTCTCAGGTGCTTCTGCATAATGTGCTTCAGATGCTGCTTGTGGCAAGAGTGTGACTAGGTCTTTGCACTTCATCCATTTATATGCAGCCAGGTGCCATATATTCATGTATATATTTGTGATAGAAATATTTGTTCCTGAAAAATGACTACAACTTTCTGGAGAGTCAGATCAGACTTTATTCACCTGAGCTGGCACTCTGCAAGCAACTTTAATCCATGGAAAGTTCAGTGTGTCTTGGGGAACCTCCCCTCTCCTCGCCAAAACAATTCTTTCTCGTAGGCAACATTTGTCCCTGAAGCATCAGAGGGATCCCTCTAATGACATATAATAATTTGCAGCAAATGAATGAGAAGAAGAAAAAACCCAATTGCTCATTGGCTCCTCAATAGGGCAGACCACACTAGAGGAAGAAAGGGCTTTCTCTCTACTTTTTTGTTTCTCTTTTTAACTGTCACTGTTTGGGAAAAAAAAATCTGTCCAATTCCTGCATTTCAATCCAACTCATCTGTGTATCTTCCACCTGCAGCAGGAGTTTGAGTCTGCACCTGCTGAATAAGGAATTCCTTCTAGATGTTTGTTTTCATTCATGTTGGGTGGTCTTCTTGGATTGAATGATTTTCAGATGAACCACAACCAAAAATGAAAATATCCTTCAAGAGGATATTTTATCCTCCATTTCCTAAAATCTCTTTTATCCTGTTTGCAATTCTTGTATTTATTTACAAAATCCTTTTCAGTAAGTGACAGAATGGACTATGAAAACACACATACAAATACAAATACAGATACAGATAGAAAGTGGTGCAACGTTAGGGAATTTTAAAAGCCACAGAAAAATGCAGATTGGAAAGATGTGCTGAGAACAGAGCAGGACAAAGACATTACGTGGAATTCTGGGTAATAAAATGGAGAGGCTCTTCAGTGCATCTCCAATTTTGGATTGCATACAGTCACAGAGGGTAAAATCCTGGCTACATCTCAGCCAGTGGCATGACTCCCATTAACGTCAATGGGGTCATGATTTCATCTGCAATGCACGAAAGAGCCTGCCAGCTCCTCTGTGCTCCTGGGGAGAAGAGAGGGGCTGCACCACATTACACCTACTGCCTCTAAGTGACACTCAGCTCTGACATACAAGATTGGTCCAACCTTTGAAACTTTTCTCAGGACACTGCATTTCGTTTTGATTCATGTGGAAATCTGTGCTGTTATACAGAGTTTCCAAAGCCTGTATGTGTCGCCGGCTAACCACAGAAGAAGTGGCTTCCAGCATTCCCTGTGACATTTAGGAGGAGAGTCAGGCCAGCTTTGCATGGTTTTCAAAATCCCAGTCTTCACATAAAAGTTGTTTTTGGGGAAGGAGAGGAACACTTGAGTGCCGCAAGCACAACCAGTTTCTCAAGAAGTTGTTCTGCTCCCTGCACTTGGCCAAGACAGAAAACTGTTAAATTACTATCTCCCCAAAGGCACACAAAAACTTCACTGGTTCAGAGAAAATAGCAAACCATGTCTGTGCTTCAGAGATTAAGCCAAACTTTTTGTCCTGTCTCTAAGCAGAACATAATTTTATTTCATAGCCCCTTTTTTACACTTTTGTGTTTTCCTCCTGGAACTTATGCTTCTCTGTGAATCGAGCAGTCTGCTCCTGCATAAGGCCAAGTGTGCTTTATGACTCATGGTTTCTCTTCAGTGTTGACAAAATTCATCCTATTTCATCTTCATCTTTGGGACGGTAAAATGTGGTTCAGGGACCAGTAATGTTCAGGGTGGTCTCGGGGAAAAGAGACCCTCTGGGCCTAGGGACAAAGCTTAGGGATAAGACCTTGCCCTGGGCAGCCCTGGGGGTCCCCAGTGATGCTTGCAGCACATGGGGCAGTAGGGATGTTGATCTGGGCCCCGGGGCAACACACATAGAAGGGACTTAGGGCTATATTCCACTGAGTAACACAGGGACAAAGAATTTGATGGCATTGTGCACAGGTGAGACTGATTCAAATGCAGTGGTTAATCTCCTTCCCTTGGAAGGGTGGAGTTGCAGAAACACATTTTAACAATCCCTGACAGATAAATCCTTCACAGATCTACAGGTTTTCCTTCTCTTTAAACCATTCTTTCCTGTTCAAAATGTCTCAAAATCATACTGCAAACTTGTATACCTACCAGTCAGGTATAACCCAACATGGGATCACGTGCTCAGCTCCAGCAGAGCCAGCCATTGTAATGCCTTTCAGCTGATGTTAAAAGTTTTCTACTTACCAGCTTCTGCAATAGCCTTGTAACTTTTTGTTTGCAAGCAGACACCCACTTATTCATGTAGCACTTGGAATATGCTATAGCTCAACTTAATGATATTTGATAAGGCTTGAAAGAGTCGTAGAAATGTTGTACCTTTATGCCATGACTTCTGCATATGATTACAGCAAAGAATCTGAGAAAAGTAGCTTTGTGAAGTCTGTCCTGTGCTTTTGTTAGAACATTAAAAAAAAAAGCCCATGATTAATCAAGTAAAACATTTTCTTTTAGATGGTACTGGGTGAAGGAACAGCACCTGCTTTTTAAGGGGTCTGACCCAGGACTGTCCTGTCAGCTAGTATTTAGCTGTTATGGGGAAGTATTGCAGCTAGTCACAACTTCTGATTCAAGACTTCTTACAATTGTATTTTTCCCTCCCACAGGTGAGGACTGAAGGCTGCCCACTCTTGCCCTGTGAAAGAGGAGGCGAAGGAATAGACACGGATAAGTAGCTGGAAATACAGTCTGAAAGAGTTAGGCTTGTTGCTGCCATTGCTGCCATATGTAATGGGAAAGATAGAGGTAGCAACTACTGGTTTGGGGGTTTTGTTCTGTGTTTGTCTGTTGTGTAAGGGAAGTAGAGATCTCCACAGCTGGGATCCCACTGGAGTCCTCCACCATCTCAATGGCTGGCATCAGGATGGAACCACAGCTCAACACACATTCGGAGCTGGGATCAACTGTCCCTTTCCTTCCTGTCCTAACCACAGGTGTTAGCCATCCCCACTTGGTAAATGGCTTGTGAGGAAAGAAGCACAAAGAGGACAACTAATGAGTAATGTGATGGTTGAAGGCTCAGACATGGGTCCAAGGGGCACAATCAAGCACCACACCCTGAACTGCATCTGTTGCTCCCAGAAGAGAACTGGGAACAAGGGAAGGGACACACAACTGCTGGGATCCCTGCCAGCAGTGGGGATGACTGACAGGTGCTGGCCAGGAGAAGGTCCTAGGAAGAGCTGGAAGAGAAAGCCCAGGCCGGTGCCCATTGTGTGGTATGGTCTCACCTTGCCCACAGGCAGGGCATGGGCCCAGACAGCCTGTGAACACGTCTGTGCCTGCTGCTCCATGAAAGGTTTTCCAGCTGAGGGGTAAGTAGGGGCTGGAACACTTGGGCTTTTCACCTCCTGTGGGTGGTAAGAAGTCTCAAAACAAGGACTGGGCATGGTACAAGAAATTCCTGTGAGCAAGACTAAAGATGCAGGTTTCAGCTGCAGCTTTTTCCAGGTACGTAGGATGTATGGCATCCATGACCACTGTTGCTGCTAGGGAAAAGAGGATACCACCTTTTTAGTAGCAACCAGCATGTTGTCAACCCAAAGCCAACTCCTAAGGGGGAAGTAGCAAGTCTGTCTGCACCAGAGCATAGACAAAGCAGGAAGATGATCATAGCCATTTTGGCTTCCTTGGCCCAGGAAACCCTACCTCCCTCTGTGCCCTGGGGATATTTACTATTTTGCTTCACTCTACAGTCCTAGTCAATCTATGATTTGCTTCACTTTTCTCACCTAGAGACACAGAATTAGCCCAAGAAATGCCTCAGGACTCTTTCAGACAAAGAAAAGAGCATGGATGCTTTGAGAAATAATTGGTTGAGCAAATTTCTTTAAAAACAAAGATGTAACACACCAAGATCCTTGCTTCAATCAAAAAATGAACAGGTGTGCTCGTCAGCTAGTCATTATAAACTAAAAAGAGATTGGATTTACTCTGTCTAGGTTTAATATCTGTGACCTTTCAAACTCAGCTGATTAGCATAGCCCACTTGCCCGTAACTGACTTAGAAGCCTTTCAAGGAAAGGATCAAGGTAGAAATGCACAATACCATATGGCGTGCTGAAGGATTTACCACTATTCTCAGTGTGCCTTTCTCAAAGGCAAGTCTCCTTGTTTAAAATATATGGAGGCTTACTGGTTGAATTATAGGAACAGGTACTGGTTTGAGTTAGCATGCATTTGGCAACAGTACAATTCCATTCATTTCCATAAAATAAATCTGGCTGGAGAAATGTACTGATATGAGGTGATGTTGTATATATTGCTTTAATAAGTGTAGATGTTAAGAACATTTTCACAGGTGTATGTTGTTAGATACCTGCCCTGGGAAGATGAAAATGAGCAAGATCAGTTGTACTGACTGAACTAAATTATCTATAGCCAAAATAGTTACGTTTGGAATAATTATTGGTATAAATTCAGTACATTATTGTGAGGAGAAAACATGTCTTACAGTTCAACTAGATCTAGTCCGTAAATCAGATTGGAGCTTTGTTCCCTGTCCTGTAACAAAATCATTGCATTACCATGAACTGTGACTTATGAATCTCTTCCAGATAGATTCAAGTGTCTTCAGTTCCATTATTGCCTGTTTCTGTCATGTTTATCATTTCTTATTGATATTTAAAATAAGCAGATTGATATTAATCAGCATAATAGGCAAGTCTATTAAAATGCTGTCTTTTATATAACTCTGCTGAACATACCTGAAGATTCCTATGTTCCTGAATAAAACAAGGATTTGTTCCTTATAAAGCAGATTAAGAATCTACTAAAATGGTAAATTGCTTAATTTCTAACCCAGATTAATTCTGAGAAGTGCTATGAAACCAAAAAAATCTTTAAAACACAAGTTTTTAAATCATGGTGCAAGAATTGGTAAAACATGGAACATTTGCTGTGGTCCTCAAAGAGCTGACCATTCACCTAAAACCTGATCCAAATCTTTCACTTTGGTTACTGCAGGTTCACACCAGTGGTCCTCTTTCCTGACATTCAATTTCACAAAAAGCAGAAGATGCAAAAACACAAAACACACAACTTTTTTCATAACATTACTTTATGGAGGCAATGCTACACAACTGTGATTGTGAGGGAAAGTAATGCAGGACTTTGCCCTTGGTTAAGTTGAGAACAACATGGTGTCAGAGCTGCAGACTACTAGTAGAGGCTGCCTGGAGTTCCTGCCAGCTAAAAGATAATATAATCTGAATGAAAAATACAATTTGAACTTTATTACTTGAATGAGATTGCTTTTAATGAAGGTAGGTTACAAACCTACCTTCAAGGAAAAACAATGTCAAGTCTAGAATATGAGCTCTCAACACAAAATGTATGTCTTACTGAAGATTATTGTAGGAGTGTTAGTCACATTAAATTACTTCAATTTTTCAAATTTTTATGTGTGTTACTTGCCCACAACTTCTCTGTATCAATTATCTGCTTGGTAGTTGTTTTATAAATGTCTTATCCTTCTATTTCAGCCTGATTTGTAAATACTGAGGTGACTGATATGCATTAAAAATGTGTACCATTAAATTCAGGGTCATATATCATGTGTTTCTGTTTCACATTTTTTATCAGCAACACTTTTAATAACAAAAGGGCTGTGGATAAGCTGGGACAGAATAATATTAAAATTTGCATGAATCAGTAATGACTATTTCAAAATAGTCAAATGTTCTACTGCATATGGTTGTTACAAACTGAAACTGATGCAGGAGAATTATTAAAATTAGCATATTCAAATATAATGTTGGCTTTCATTTGTTAATTTCCAAAATTGAATACGGTCTTTGTGAAAGACGCCAGTTTTTAAATTGCTTTCAATGACAACACTTTTTCTTAACACAGATCTGGGCTGAGACCACCAGCTCATTTCATACAATAAACCACAAAGAAATGACCCCATATTTTGCTCACAATCCTATACATTTCTAATATTTTTTGAGAAAGAGCAACCCTAAAGCTATTGAAATTAGTCAGAATGAACACAAATAACGTCAGAGTTCATTTCACACACTAAATGTTTGTGGTAGGAAAATTCTGGAAAAAAAAAAAAACAAACCAGAAAGCAGATAAGCTTTCCTGTTTGGTGCAGAGAAGCAATGCTGCAAGAACAGCTTTCTTTAAATTGTTCTTTAGCTGCATATTTCTGCGATAAATATTTAGTAAAACAAAGTCTCTTTTGCAAAATCTGGAATCTTGTTGTTGAAATCAGCTATGAATTTTGGTCTTGCTTCTTGACAGAGGCAGAATTATGTTCTTTTCTGCAAGACAGGAATTTTACTGCCTTGAACTGTCAAACCTTTCCTTCCAGAATAATAGATAAATTCCTCATTAATGCTTTGAAAACACATCTTTGGTTATCAGGCAGAGTAATCTCACCAAACACTAACACTTTGCTACTAGAAGGATATAAACAATTGCAGACCAAGTCCAGTGAATGTGTATTTTACATGTACAGTTAAAATATATGCTGTACAAGCATACATTCCCAAGGAAATCTTTCATTTCTCTCAAAGAAGATATTTATTTGAACCTTTATGTTTTTAAAACTAGGCATGCTATCTCTTTACAGTGGATTAATACATTCTGTGGGCCTGATCAAAAATGGGACATTGGAGTCTAAAAGTTAAATTAGGCAAGAAAGTGGTACCTTGGTCCACGTGGGTAATCCACAGCCCCCTCTTGCCCAGCTAGGTCTGCAGAGGTATGAGAAGCTCCAGCCAGGGCTGTGCCTCGGCAGAGCTCAGCAGAGTCTGCACCCAAGTGCCCCATGTGGCTTGGGACTCACAAGCAAAGATGCTTCACATCAAAGCTGGACCCAGAGGAAAATGGTCCTTCTCCATTGAATGTGCTTATCAACATTACAAGATCATGCTTAAACTCTACCAGGGACTGGCAATCCTTAAAAATGAGTGGCAACACTTCTACAACTGAGGTGTACAATGCCGTGCACAGAAAGGTCTCCTATTCCAAGGTTACTATACTTTCATGGAAAGTATTTAGCCTAAAGGTCTGATGTCCTAGTCAAGTGCCCTGTCCACTGGAGTACCATCTTAAAGGTGGTAGCAACATCAAGTCTCCCCTCTTCATCTGAGTGAAGTCTCCATCGTCAAGCAGATGAGTCAACTGGAACAACTGCCCCGGGGACTTGTTGGAGTCCCACCACTGACGGTTTTCAAGATGCAGCTAGACAGGGTGCTAGATAAACTTATCTAGGCTTCCTTTCCCACAAAAGGTGGGACCAGATGACCTTTTGAGGACCCTTCCAAGCTGGGCTGTTCTATGATTCTATGAACTGTCTCATTTCCACTAAGTGCCTGACTCAGGATTACAAATCATTACCTAAGTACACCAAAAGGTATACCCCTATTAATTAGCATAAGCAGTTTGCTGCCTGTCATGAATCTCATTGTTAAGGCATATCCAGGGACTGCAATGCAGTTCTGTCTCAGCTGCAGTCCAACTTCCAAGGAGATCCTTAGGCTTCAACGTGTCACTGCTGGTGAGGGACAACCTGCTGTGTCCATGTACAGAGAGAAGTGATCGTAAGACATACACTTTATTTTTCATAACCTAAGCCTCATATCATTACCTGCCATTCTTTCGACACATTTTTTGCTGTCACCATGCCCTCAGCCCCACCTTTTGCAAGGCCTTCTCTCTGCTTCGACATCCAGGTTCCTACATCTAGCTGTGTTCAAATGTATTGTTCAAATTAGGCCATGTGAGCCAGACAACTCTGTGAAAAAACCTACACCGACAGCCTATAGCCAAACACAATATTTCATCAGAAATTATTTCACATGTTTTTAAAGGACCAGAGGGATTTGCAGGGGAGGGGAGGGGGCTTGTGGGCAGGACTGGGGGGAATTGCTGCTGTTTACTGTAATTTGTTCTCTTACCTTCCTTTCAGCTTTTACTGGAAGGATACTAGCCCAGCTCACTTGCTTAGCAAGACAAGTACACTAACTAGTCTATAGCTGTGCAGAAGATAGCAGATACTCTTTTGGCTTGTTGGCAAGAAAGCCTTAGCTTTGACTATACAAGTAAAGGCAGGCATTTTGCTTGACCATTTACCTAAGCTGAGGCCTGTCTTTCATAAGACTTTTTAATCTGCTCAAAAGATCAGTTAGTTAGCTTACAAATGAATTGTTTGTAACTCAAATGCCCAAGGCTGGACCTGATTTAAATGAACTTTGAGCTGAAATTAAAATCATTCAGACTTCTGATTTCAGCTGATAAAACCGGGCTTTGACTTTTGATTTCCATCTGAGATACTGAGGTGCAAATATGGACTCAGTGTGACTCTTGTGACTGATCTTAAATAGCTGTCTAGAAAGCCAGCTCGCCAGCTCACCAGCTCCCCAGAAAGAAAGTCCCAGCATACTAAGAAGGGAGGAATTGCTCAAGACTTTCAGAATAAAACCTTGGAAACATCAACCAAGCGCAAATTCATTCCATGTCCTGAACTCCTGGAATCTAAGAGCAGACAAAACGAGCATAACATTTCTGAGGTGAGCCCTCTGTTAAACACTTCCCAGACTTTTCTCCACTGGAAAACTTCTGCAGTAAGCAGAAGCAAATGGAGAAAAGCAAATGGAATTTGAGCAACCAATTCCTTTAGGCATCTTTGGATATCTTAACTGTGATGAAAAGAGTTTTCACAACAAATAGGTTCTAGAAAATGAATACATGTATGTTTGTATGTGTAAAATGTAATGAAGTGGACCAATGCTAATTGCATTACTTCCCTTTTCCTGATTAGATTTTATTCTGGTTAAAGGAAACACAGATTAGGTGTGCTATGATACATAGCCTTCAACTAAATAAAATACATTGAAGTAAAGTAGAATAGGGTTTTTGCATGAGTATGATGGGCTTCTAAATAAAAGGATTAACAAACAGACCATTATATTATATCAAGAGATAATTTTAGGAAAAGAAACACCATGTGGCATTCAATAGAGATGCAAGTGTCAACTTCCAAAATCAGGACCTTTGAAGACAATTTTAAACAGAGGCCCCTGTTGCAGGCCAACAGTGCAGGCAGCAGTTAGAGAACTTTAACCTTTTGTGTATGACCACAGTAATTATCTTCTGTATCATCAGTTTATATAAAATGACTTGCAATATCCAGGAATGGTAACTCAGATCTTCCAATCTTCCTGCTCTCTACTTCGTTTGACTACCCATAAAACGTGAATATTTTGAACTTTAAGGCAGTAAGTGAAACCAGACGATTATTTATTAACAACATCCAGCTGGGGAGCACTTTGATGGCAGAAAGCAAACCTTTTTCAATATACACATGGCCAGATTCTTTTCACATTAATTGAGATTGACTGCTCTTCTCTAAGGCTCCCCTACAGCACGGCAGTAAAACACATTTTTCATTTAACAGCTCGACATGCCAACATGTCTCTAAGCACACTTGAGCAAATTCACAACACACCGGGCAGTTCTCCTCTAAGTCACGCAAGTCCAACTCAACCCTAAACCGACAACCTTTTGTTGTTGGGCCATGTGAAGAGCGAAGCAGGAGCAGGAATCCATTCCTCCACAGGACTGTATCACTGGGGACACCCAGAAACCCCAAGTGCTGTCCACTGCTGGGTTTTGTGAGGTGTCACACAACTGTCATCCTCCCAAGGACTGCAGGCAGGTTGGGCACATACTTGTGACTTGTGATAAGGCCATAGCCTCCATATTCCACTGATAAATGTACTGTGAGAACTGTGTGCAACTTACTAGTATAAATGTAGCCTATGGGACATGGAGTGGATCCTGTCATTGAATGTGCATTATAAGAAACCTTACTAACACCCTAGATGTCAATCAGAACAGAATTTAGCCAAACAGACCTTATTCAGTTTCAGCTATGAACATAGTTGCTTCTCTATGAGATGGTGGAAAGAGTTGATTGCAACTGCTTTGCAGACCTGCAGACTGGTAATTGAATACTCAGGGCAACTGCAAACAAGAAAGAAACCTTTCCTTCAGCTTGTGCAGAGCTATTAAGTTCAGCTAGAGAGAAAAATATCCCTTTGGATTCAATAACTGCTCTCTGACTTCATTATTGCTGACTTCTTTGCACTTGGACCTCAAAGGCTTATTTGCCTGGTGCTGGGCTTAGAGAAATGTCTTTGCGTCATCTGTACAACATGACAGGCATCCCATTGCACAGATGGTTTCCAGTCACGGCGTTTTTCAACATACATGTGCATACACCAAACCCCAGTCTTGGTTCTTCAGCCTTCCTGCCCCACAGACCTTTGTGCCCTTGCCAAGACATTGGACATCCCTAGGAGAACACAGATCCTATTCAACTAAATAAAAAACAACCTCAACACATAGAAATCAACTACAAATGTTCAGGATAGCAAAACAAGCCAAAATGTGCTTTTCTAATTCTTTTTTCTATATTTAAAAAAATGCACTGAACATTTGCAGTCGATTTGTAATATTATGACTTCCTTTACTGTATAGTTTTAATTTGTTTGTCTTATAGTTAACCATTGTTGCCCATTGTTGTCTCCTGCTGCTTATTCTTTTATCCAGATTCAGAGCAGACCTTGAAGACTGCCTCACTGTTTTAAGATAAGAGTTTATTATGATAGCTGCCATGGATATGCTCTGCTAGATGTTGATCTGTTTTAAGGAAAGTTGGCAAAATAAATGAGATAATTCCTGTCTTTGTTTAAAGAGATCTAACCCTCAAAGCACATTCCTATTACAAGTACACACATTTACACATTTTTATGCTCGACCTCTGTGTAATTGTGTGGAGGAGTGCAGCCTTTCAGTCAGATAATGAATGTAACACATG
The DNA here is from genome assembly GCF_034638445.1 of Ciconia boyciana. NCBI lineage: Eukaryota > Metazoa > Chordata > Aves > Ciconiiformes > Ciconiidae > Ciconia > Ciconia boyciana. Next base: position 58,340,338 of record NC_132936.1, read on the forward strand.
ATAGAGCACTGTAGTACAATGTTTTTTCTGGCATGAGCTTAGGATGACTGCACTCATTAGGAGTGAAGCCATATTATCAAAGGACACACTCTCAGATTAAGTGGAAGAAACCAAAATAAGCAATCATCTAATTCATAACTATAGAGATACTGAAGGTAATTTAAAGGTTAGCAATTATATATATATAATGTATATTATCTCAGTATAAAAAGAATATGTAGGATATAGATAGGATATAGATATGTATATAGAATAGGATATATTTATTTATAATATAAAGGCTATAAAGAAGCTCCATGGACCTGATTCTGTTCTATGACTACTTGTCACAACATGCTAAATTTCACCCGTCCGTTATCATTTTGACCTTGACCCCCTGCACTCTATTGCATCTCGCGTGTGAACAGCTCTGTCCCGCCACAAATGGAAGGTTTGAAATATCTGCAGTCAGATTTGCTTTTTAAGGCTGCAATACTTTCAGCACCGTTGATTACAACACAATGCAATTGCAACTGACTGCAGAACTTCAGCCCAGCGATGCATGATGAAAACTGTAACATTCATTTGTAAAAGTAACAACCTGAGGAGTCAGGAATGAGGACAGGAGACAGAAATGTGTGTGAGAATTGACAGTGAGGCAGCAAATGAATGAAGACAAGCCAGAAAATACTCAAAGGCTATGTTGACACTGTCTTAAAGAGCAGAGTTCCAAAAATAAGCTAAACTCTGCTTTCTGCATCCAGTTTGCCAGCAAGAGAGCATCTGTCCTCCATCTGCCCACCCTTCATGACATTGCAGACCCTGCTAGGAAGGAGCCTGGCCAAGCTAACTGACAGATGTTGACTCACAACATCATGGGATGTTTGACAGAAGACCTGGGGAGACAAGCATGGCCACAAGCATGGCCACCATATTTGGGTGTGCAGCAGCCTCCATTAGGAGTCAGATCCAGTGCACAAGGTTTGTCCAGTATCAGTGCCTGAAAGCAATGGGGCTCAATCACAGACTTGGGCTCACACTTCAACGCAATATAGGTAGATTTTTAAGGAGCAGTTGACGTAGGGTCATAAACATCATTCTTAAGAATTGATTCTCAGGCTAGTAAAGTCAATAGGGGCTTTTCCCATAGCAAGCTGCATCCCACATAGCTTATCCCATGTAGGATCTTCTAATAACCTGAAATGCAAGCCTCTGTTGACTACGTGCAGCCATAAAAGTCATTGAGGTAAATTATACCAATAATTTAGTAACGGATTGCAAATATCAATGTTTGCTTTCTTCTTGGGTGAGGAGTATTTTCATTTTCACTTTTCTGTCTTGATCTCAATGGTCATTAGTTTCCATGCAGAGGAGGCTGCTTTCCAGTACTACATTATATACATAAACTTCTTATTCATGTTTGTATGCAGGTTTGCAAAGCTGTAGATACATACTCCCTATGCAGTAGTTGATACCGAGACTCACAAACTACTGAAGTGCAGAAATATGTGAAAATCCCTACTGATTTCACCAAGGCTCCTCAGAAGGTGCAATAGCCCTCCCACATAAATCTGATTAGTAGCTCTGCCCTTCATCCTGCAGAGACCTTTAGTACCTTTGCAGATGAAAAATATTTGCTGCAAGCCATCATCAGTTATGTTCCTGGGGGTAAAAAAACTGCTCAGCCATTCCTCACGGCTGGGAGGAAACTAAAACAAAAATTTACTTTAAAGCTGAACAAACAATACTTTCTCAAGGATACCTTTCCTCTGCTGTTATTTCTACTGGGAAGTGATTTCTGGCTCTCTCCTAGGATCAGAGGAGGTTTAAAGGGGAATTTAAAAGCAATTTATTTCCTGAAAAGACTAACAGCAAGGAGTACACCTCCAAGTTTATCCCCCTGTGATAATATCTCCCTGTGAAGATGGTTTTCTTCTGTCTTTCCAAGATGTTCCATGATGGGCTGAGAGGCAGCAATCTTGCCTCAAATTCCAGTCCTAGGCACTAAACAAATACTGGTCCACTATCACAAAACAGCTCCTAAGCAAGTTAATGTTCTGAAACTTGATTTCCAGCACCCAGGGTTCTCAATACCCTTATGGCAGCCTGAAAAGAAACATAGTGTCTGCCCCCTGACAGTTTCATTGGCATAGATTATTTTCTTCCATACATTTCACTATATACATCTACTTTTAGCTGGAAGAACCAGTCAGGTTTTTATATCAGTTGTTGGCTAATGAATATTCCACTTGCTTTAGCAGGAGGCTTCATGAAAATACATGGAGGCCACCAGAGCAATTGAACAGGCCCAGCAAAGCATTGGGAAGCTCCAAAGGGAAAAAAAAAACAAGAAAGGTTTTTGCAACAGTGCAAAATGTAAATGTAAAGTGTAGAAAATTCAGAAGTGGGGGTGTTGAGGATGTGGAAACACACCACGGTGATTTTCTTGGAGTGGTCCTGAGGTTCCTTTTCTCCCGAAGCTGTGAGAACATGGCTGAAGCACACTTCTGGAGCACTCTGCATTGGTCCTGAGTGTCTCAGACCTACCCATGGAAATGGCTGACCCATAAATACTCTCCATTCATTTAATGAACCACAGCTCTGCTCTATTTTACTTCTAAATTTGGGAAATTTAATTTAAACCTCTTTCATATTTATTATTAACTGATTTCAGATTTCTTTGTACTTTCTCATCATTGGAGAACAGTAAAGTACTTCCGCTTTTAAAAATGTCAGTGAGGCCTCTCACTATTTTTGACATCCCTGTTAATCATGGGAATACATCACCACAGACGTTCACAAGACTCTCTCTTTTCAGTCTGGGAGTATCATAAGGCAGCAAATTATAGCCTTGCCCTCATTCCTGAATTTAAGTCTTTCTACCATCACATGCCAATAACAAACCTAAAAGTTGGGCTTGCTGGAGCTTTTACCCAGAAGTAACAGCTTCCAGGACATCACTGTGTTAAATCTCCCACATCTGACGCATGAGGCACTGCAAGCCTTTCATATGCTGCAGTTCTTCAGGCTATCAGTGCTGTGTGACTGCAGTATCTAAAGACAAAAGCAGAAACTCAGCAGTTTTGGTTCTAGAAATCATTGATGAAAATGGAAAATGGAAAACTAGAATCGTAGAATCACAGGACATTGGAAGTAAGGTCTGGAGGTCATCTGGTCCAACCTCCTGCTCAAAGTAGGGCCAACTTCAAAGTTACAGAAGGTTGCTCAGTGCCATCTCTGGTCCAGTTTTCAATATCTACAAAAGCGGAGGAGATTCCACAGTTTCTGTGGGCACCCTGTCCCCATGTTCCAGCAAGCTCTTCACAGACACCCAGTAATTTAGTTCTAATTTCAGTGCAGACTTCTGATATTTTTGCTAATAGCAAGGACTTCTAATGGAAGAACCTATGAAAAGCTCTTGCTCAGAAAGATCCTAGGAATGAAGTCAATGTCAGAACTCTGTCTAACTGCAAGTGGATGGGGATTTCATTCCTGAATTCTGCCTTCCAGTGACCTACACCATGAGCCTAAACACGCTTCTTTATCTTCATTTTCCTCCAGACCAGGAGGCATGAAATCAAGAACTAAAAAGAGTTATAAAATGAATTAAAATTAGACATCCGAAAACTTCATGGAACATAAAGTAATAACAATTTCTCTGAAGAGCTAGTGTTCACCACACACAGACAGGGATACCAGGTGAGCCTGTAATCTGGTCCAACAACAGTCTGCTCTGATATGGCAACTCCATGAGTTTAACTTTCTTCAGAGATTTGCAACTCCCTGGCACCATTACAGATCAGAGGAGTTAGTCCAGTAATAGGAGTGGAAAGGCAGAAATAATCTCCTTAAAAAAATTCAAAAAAGCAAGCAGTGTGGGTATAAGTTGTAAAGATTTACACATCCAAAAACCCTGTAATTCAAACATGATAATTATAGTGGCTAATTTTATTTTTTTTTTCATAAGGAAACAAAGAAATAGCAAGAAAAGAGAAAAAATATACATATCTGCTACTAGTGATATAATGTAGTTAGAAAGTGAAGCTAAACATACATTTTAAAGAAGAATAATAAACTGGAACACTTTAACCAAAGGTAGCAGCTGGGTCTCTCTCACTTGCAAACAGTTTGGCTAAAACAGAAATTAATTCAGAAAGTCCTATGGCCTGTGTTACACAGGAAATCAGATTAGATCACGGTGCTCATTTCCAAACGGTAAATGTCTGATACCAGACATGATCACACTGTCAAGTAAGGTCAGTAGAAAACTAGGGAAACTAAGATACAGAATAAGGTAATGGTAACTATAACATTTAACTCCCAGTGAAGCCAGTACGTTCCTCCAAGAGAGAAACGTTCAGCATGACAGAGCTGCATGTGACCGGGAGCTGTGGGAGGAATGACTGCTCTGCTCTGGTGGGACTCTCCTCTCAGGTCTCCACAAGCCTGGTTTCCAGTCCCGTCCACTACCCTGAGCTCCCACCATAATCCAGGCAGATCAAAAAGCATTTGTAGAAGGCAATTCACCTCATCTCTCTTCGATACCTTGTTTTAGGATGGTAGTCCACTGGCTATAGAAAGAGCCTAGATGTTTGACTTGGATCAAACATTTAAGTTTTAAGTGGCTTAAATCTCCCCACCAGTTGGAAAACACAGAATTAAAATCAGAGGAAAACACTCTTGCTAAACGGGGGAATAGTCTCCCAAGACATGTACAAGAAGCTTTTTCATTTGGCTATTTAAAATGGACTTTAATTATCACACTAGATGTACTAAAGACTTATCCTGCCTTTGGCAGGCTTTAGTGGGTGGAATAAGTCCTTTCCGGTTTGAATGTTAAGGTACAAAGTTATTAGGACTATCTTCCAGTGGTTAGTTGTCAATCAATTTTTGCTACAGGAAGGGGGGCAGGGTGGGAGGAGGAAGGCTGGATGTTTCTTATCTCTAAAAGCTGTGTCCTGGTTGAAGCTTTAACATAATATGATGCTTCTGAGCTTCACAGGCAAAATATCTACATTGCTTTCACAGCGCTGTCAAGAAACAGCACCGATGGAATAAAGCAATTGGAGACAGGAGGAAAACAAAATGGAAATGTTGTTTCCATTCCAGAGTTTTTGATGTTGCAACCATGATCTATGGCTTCTAACAATCTTCTAGGCAGTAGCTACTAAATAATGCCACGTAAATTCATTTATACTCTTGGCAGATCAGCGTTCCCGAAAGGCTTCTGTTCTATGTTTCTTCTTTCCAGGACAGGACAGAGTTTTAAGAACATTATTTCTAGGGCATTTTAAATCACATATATGAAAGTGAAATAAATATTTGTTTTGCAAGGAAACCTTGATCTCTGCAGAAGAGACATGCCTTCCAGTTCTAATGTTTTTTTTTCAGTCGGAAACCAACTGTAGGCAACTGATCCAGATCCAAGATACAGTGATGGAGTATAAGTCTCTGTGATCTGCATACTATCTTCCCTTCCATTTCTTTACTCCCAAGTTCATTTAACACTCATTGCTGCTTCTGAAGGAACAGGTTCCCAGCAGAGTGGTGTGCAGCCACTTGTCCACCAAATGAGACAAGAAAATCATTGCTTTCTGCATTGACTGAGGTCACACAGTGGGTGCTCAGAAGCAGCATGATGTTCATCAGCTGACCTCCCACTTGGATGGGACATAACTGTTTATCCAGATTACTTTATAAAGCATTATTCACTTAGGAACAATGTTTGAGCATTGGCACCTGGAGCTGGAGTCAGGCAGATATTATATCACTCTCCACCCTCCCACAAGCCCCCACATTCTGCAGGAACTCTCCCCAAGGGCAGACAGATGCTGCATAGCCATGGGGCCGGGACAACAGCTGTGCTGCAAGAACACATATTATTACACTGGTGAGTAGTAACAGGAGGCCTGCAGTGCTATTCGTCCTCAACACCTATTCTCTTATTCTTCTACCTTGAAGATTTTTACAAGAATTACGTATCATGAATACCAGTATCTCCTAGGTAATAATAATAAAAAAAAAGACAGTAGAACAAAAGAATAGTAAAGTGTCTAAATAAGCACCGAAAGGAGTTATTTCCTAGAAGCATTACTTGTGACTATTCAGTAAAAAGTTTTCAGCAAAGCTGAATTGTGAATGTTGTGATATACAAAATTTGGTCCTGGCTTTTCTGCCCAGATCAGTACTTTTTAATGCCCACAGAAATACAGATAATGCCCACAGCAGTATTCTGGTTAGTGGGTCAGCATCATGCTGAAGGGGTAGGAACCTTTCCAAGATGACCCCAAATGGATTTCCTTCTGCAGCAGAAAAAGCAAGATGAAGCAGGCAGGAGATAAAATGTCCAGATATGGGCAATGTTGTCTTGTTTTTGTTTTCACAGGAATTCTTATTTTGCCTTTCCCCTGAAATATAAACTCTAAAGTATTTCAATAATTTCTTTATTATATTTAAATACGACTGGATGAGCCAGATGTCTGAAGAAAAATGCTAAGTATTCAAATCTGGTTTATATCCCCTGCTCTGAGAGTCATTCTTTTGTCATGGCTCTTACAGTAAAAGGAAAAAATAACTGACCATGATCAGTTACAGCAAGTAACCCATTCAGCAAGTTTCAAAGCCTGAACATCAGAGTCTTTGAACCAGAAAAGCAAGCATATTTTTAAGCACAACCAGTTTTCTTAGCCTATAAAAAGGTATAAGCTTGTTGCATAGGAAATGAAACATAATTTACAAGCAAAAGAGGACAAACACCATTTAATGAACACCATTGTCTTCTAACATGGGTTTATTTTTTCATTATTAAAGGAAGAAGGAACTGATTTTATATGTAGCAGTGGTCTTGTACCTGCCACTTTAAGGCGAAAAGCAATATAAAGTTTGTAGGGAAAGCAAATATAGGCAAGTTTTCAGGCATCTGAGAGCTGAAGAAGGCCATGTGTGCAGAAAAGTTTTTCTGTTTCTTCCAACTCCATCTCTTGGTCTAATACAATAAATTACCACCCCTTTCTGGAGAATAATCTTAAAGCTGACAGAAGTTTTCCTAGTACTTAAGCAAAATGAAATACAATCAGAAATTGATTATACATAGCACACAACCGTGATCTTAAAACAAACAAATTTTAAAAAAAACAAACAAAGGTGTCCTTAATTCCAGCATCCACTGTTTGGTGAAAATCACCATCTTCCTACTTGGAACACTCACAAACTGCTATTTGGCAGGTTGGTTTAATCTGTTAATATTTACATTTTCTTAGTTCAAATATTTTGACATTTCAATGACAAAGTTGTGATATCTGTTATTTTAGAATGGAGTTTTTTTTTTTCTTGACACAAGTTTCCTGGTTATACTGAGTTTGATGTCATTTGTGGCAACTCTGTTCCACTGCAAGAAGTTGGTTAATAAGAATAGCTACTTAACTCTGATTTTGATCCCAAAGACAATTTTTTATTAGAAAGTGGAACACCAGTTGTTTGCAATGTTGCCCCTGTTTCATGACAAAGACATTTGGCAGTAAAATGCAGTCTGCACCATTTCTGATGAAAAGGTTTTCCTGAATGCTTGGTAATACACGGTTTTTGCCTATTAATGGTTCTATCTAACTGGCCATTAGTAGGCAACTACTGCTAGGAAGCCCTGGTAAACAAGGTGATTTATCCTTGGACTTCTGCTGCCAAGCTTTTGGACATAATTGCTTCGAGGAGGAGAAGAAGAGATGTGCAAAGCTGCATTTATTCTATCTTTTCTAAGAGCACATTGTAAACCAAAGGGAAGAAGCAGGCCATCCATAAAGAGACAGTTATGTGAGGCAAGCAGGCAAGGTAAAGCACTGGAAAGCTCTGCTAGCTCTGGAAAGAAGAAGGAAATTAAAATCAATAAATACTAATATAATGACAGACAGAAACACAGCATAACTTAAAAAAATCCACTTTCACCCCCAACCACGAGTTAAAATGAAGACCAGTTACCATTTAACCCACATCTCCATCACAGAACCTTCTGAAATGCATTTAGTAAAACACTATTGTTTACCCTCTCTTTCTCTTTTCCACCTCTTCCCTCCTTTCTATCCACACTTACCGCATTTTCTGCTGGAGATATTGGATAATGTCTTCTGTTGTACAATTCTGGTGATAAGTCCAAAGCCAGGACATGTCCAGCTGAAGGAAATCAACTTTGCTGTCTGTGAATGGCATCACTCATTTTTATTATAGTGTGAAAAATCAGACTGTTAATGAAACGAGAGATGAACCATGGTTTCTGGTTTTGTTCCTTAAATCAAAACCAACCAGATGGTAAAGGTCTTCTAAATAAACAGGAGAGTTCGCACTTTTACTCACCTGACCTGCATGCTTTTTATGGAGGCAAATGATTGTTGCAGCAATAGCCAGGATGCTGTGTGTGACGCTTCTCTCAAAAAAATATTGCAATGCATGGGGTCATACTGCATGGAATCTCTTGGTAAAATATGGCTTTTTACTATCAGAAGTGTTTCTTGTTGTAAAACAATAGTGGAAGTTGTTATATTGTTAACATGGAGTATGCCAAGTCTCCAGCTTGAACTTGCACATTTTTATAATAAACACTAAGGAAAATAAATGAATTATTGTACCTCTGTACAAATTCCAGTCCTTCGTTATTACCACAAGGCATCAGTGTCAACGCTGGCTTTGTAGGCAGGCACGCCAACCCTCCTAGCATCACTTCCTAGCCTGGGCTCAGTCTCCATTCCTGCTGCTGATTTGGACATTGGAGCCTGAACAAACTCAATATGTCAGCCTAAAATATATCAGGAATACATGCTTTTTAGGGAACAAGTTCACCTTCATCTGGGACTTTATCTTTTGAAGTTTTAGATGTATTTCACAACTGCTGACTTATTATTGCTAAACCCATGCATGAGCATGCATTCAATTTTGTGTGAGCTCTACCTGGTCGACAAATGAAATGAGAATGGATAACAGCATTGCGTGACTCTCTCTAAATGGAAATTTGCTGTGAGATAACCAATAGCATTTAAAAAATGCTTTTACTATGTACTTATCAGTATTATGAGTTATGTACCATGAACTTCCAGTGCTGAGCTGCAGATCATTAAAGGCAATGGAATTATGATTTCTAGGTCAAAAGCCCAACCTGAGGAGTTAATCGTGAAGTAAAGGAACTAGGAAGTGAATGGTACCTTTGATAAGCAAAAATGCTAGTCTAAACAAATGTCCAAATTCCAACCTGATACAATGCAATTGTCCTGCCCAAATTTCTCAACAGTTTCAGCATAGTATTCTTCTGTACATCTATCCAAAAATGGGTTTAATTTTGCTCTGGATTTAAATGAGGATCAAATTCAGTGGGACTTAACTATATAAAAAATAGGTGCTTTTGATGTCACATCTTATTAAACCACTATCTCTTTTACCTTGGTGTACATTTTCATATCTTTTGAAAAAAAAAAAGAGCAAATTCTCAGTATATGCATTATAAAAGTTAACTCAGGATCCCTTGATGTCAAGAGTTTTGCTTTTGAATTGAATGTGCTTTGGACCACTTACAGAAACAGAATCTCTGATTTAAATCTAAATAAAATACTAAAACTCTTAAGCCAATATTCCCCTATAAAAAAATGGAACCACTAACTTTTTCAGAGTCCCCATGCTCCAGAGAATCTGATGAACGTAGTCAGTGCTTCATCTGTCTTTTGAGCTGCGTGCTTCTGCCCAGCTGGTTATCCTACAGCAAAACTCACCTAACAAGCAATGCCACAAAAATATGAGACAGATACAACTTCACAATAAATCTGATAGCTAATCAATAAAAGTGAGAGGAAAAGCTGAGAGATTGCGTTCTGTGAAAAAGCAGACATTAGTAGCAGTTTAGAGTTAGATCACTTAAAGATGACAAGCAGCAAAGTTGCTGCTTTTACTCTTGAAAGGAAGGGAGAAAAGTCAAATGATCGATGGAGCTGTATATCTTCCCAAAGGCATACTGATTTTTTAATTTTTTTTTTTTTTGAGGAATCTGGGACTTCATCATCTACAGTATTTTGTGCATGAATCACATTAGATGACTAATCTTCAGTAGTATCAAATATGCAAAACTACAAAGTTTGTTTTACTTTGTTGACTTTCTGTGACAAGTCACTAGTAGCAGGTTTCATTTTGAAAGGTTTAACAGATTGAAATTCTTAAACAAACTAATAAAATCATTTGCTGTTAATGAGAAGGGTGACAATCACATAATAGGAGCAAATAGCTTACATGCTGCCTCAGAGACTGAGTACCTAAGACTTCAGTCCCTTTATACTGTTTAGATATCACAAAATCCTCTCAATCTTTGGCTTAAATTAACTATATTTCCATTAGCCTGTGTTCCAAATTAAATTTAGGATAGGAAGCATGAGATACCAGTTACAGTTTTAAATGTTTCAGGAAACTTGAGGAGATGAAACTGAGACCAATGCTTAAAATTCTTCAATACCATTATTTTCATTTAACCATAGGAAGCATAAATACAAGAGAACGTACTTAGTGTAGATCAAATATGTACTGTATAGAACACATTATGTTTTCCACAGGATTTTGTCTGTATGTATTTATCTTTGTGTACATATTTATTTGCAAAGTATTTTCACATATCTAAAAATAGATGGAGTTGCACACAGTTTTATTACATGGAAACGGCTTGAGTGCTGCAGCAAGCTCAGAGTACAGACCAGGTTCACTGCTAGTTCATTAAACTTCTTGTAAATAAGACCTGGACCAAATTATTTTTTATGGTTCATACCTTTCAACATAGATGACAGACAAAATTTGGATATTGCAAAGAGTTCCTGAGCAGCCTGGGGACAAGTGGGACAGTAAGGCCTTCCTTCCTCACTTCCAAAATCACCAGTTAGAGAGCAGGAGGGTGTCTTGCAAAAAGACTTTTCAGGAGTTTCTGGAGCTCCCAGCTTTGATTTCTCCTGTTGGACCCTGTTTCTCCCTGCTCAGTGTTGGTCCTTAGTTTCTGGCTCTTTACATCTTGCTTTCTGGCACCCTTGTCCTAGTGCCTGTTCCCAGCCCCAAGCTCCAGCTCTGCCTTCTCGGTGTCTGCTGATGCTATAAGTAATTTGTAATATCTGTATGATGAGATCTGGAGGAGCAGTCCTTCCTGGGATGAACTTTCCTCTACTTCTTAAGAAGTTTTGGTAACAGTTACCTCAAAGATCAACAGGTCTCCTTGCTGGCCTTAGTACAGACATAGCACGTGTAGTTCATTTCAACAAATAGGATGGATATTTATTGTATTAAAGATGTTTTATAAAGTTTCAATACCAGATATGATGGTTCTTACTGTTTTTCTAGTGGCCTTTTGAAATTGCAGCTATGTTTTTGCTTTGACTCAAATATTTATGCTTTCTCAAATTCAAGAAAAAATACCTTTTTTGGTCAGTGTTAGTTACGTTTGATGGCACTGAGGGTGTCCACTGAACAAGCACATGCTGCTCTTAAAACAATGGTCTGTCTTATAAACCATCCGAGTCATCAACAATATCTGCAAGCAATTTTTCACTTTAAGATATAATTTAACCAGTATCACTCCACAACTAGAAGAAACAAGAACTTTTTTTCATGTAATATAAAAATAATATGAAAGCTAATCATAGAGGCTACTGGCATTTTTGATTCCATGAAGGCTCAAATCTGATCAATATAATTCTGAAAGACAGAAACCACCTGCAGTGCAGAAAACCATGCCCTTGGAGGCTCTTGCAGGAATGGATCGAAACCAGTGGTTGTGTTAGACCCGTGCCATGCTGGTATTAAACTGGAGCAGAGACCCCAGCCAGGCACACCTTATCGGCCCTCTTGGCTCCAAGTGATCGCTGAACGATGCAACCAGTTGGTCCATTCCTACGGAAGCCTTTCCAGATAGGAATGTAGGTTTTTACCCTTAGAAAGTCAAGTTAGCAGAGCCTGTCAAATAAACAAATCTGCCTGCAGCCTGCCAGTGCCAGCACTGCATTAAACGTTAGACATAACAACATTCCTCCCCTAGACAGTGAAATTCCCGAACCCTCACCAGCACCAAGCAGAGCTGGCCTGATTCTCTGCAGTGCTGCTGCAGAGACGGAGCTGTGAGAGGTGAGGAGCTGAGCGAGGAGGCAGGTAGCCACCCAGGTGAGCAGCAGCCCCAGAAGCCTCCATCTCTTCGGCCATCCCCTGGGTCCCATCCCAGAAAAACAGATGGAGCAAAAAGACTCTTACTGATTTCAGCGGATTGCAGCACTGCTCTGAGTTGGAGTAATTTGATATCATAGAGTGAAGCCTGCAAACCTTTCATTTTTCTTATTGCTTTGTCTCTTGCAATGATAATGCTTTAGACTGTAAACTCCAGGCTACAATCTGTATATTCCTCCCTTTCTGGGCACCACTGAGCTCACTGCCTGTACTTAGCACATAATACATTGTTTTAAAGTACTTAGCAATGATTATTAGGATAATAATTTCTAAGAATAGGCATACTCTCCCCAGTGTACTCAGCCAAATGGATTTCTCTTCCGTGTCAGAAAAATTGTTTCTCTAATCTGTCAGCTCTTGCCACAATTTAAAAAAAAAAAAAAACAACAAAAAAAAACCAAAGGAAAGTATAATAGACATTTTCCAGTTCAGTTTTCACTTGAGTATTATCTGCAAGGAAGGATGTGTTAGCCAAATTCCAGCTTGGCTGGAATATGTCACCTTTACAGAGCAGGAGACTGAGCCAGTAACGCTGACTCAGCACCTTCAGCCCTTCCCACTGACATCCCATCGCAGAAGACCCTGGCTTCCCTCCCCCTCGTCCACTCCGCTCTCCCTTCCTCTCCAGCAGCAATCACGCCAGCCCAGCTCCCCTCTCACAAATGTGAACAAGCTAATGAGCATTTTGTTGGCTCGGAAAAGCAAGCGCTGCATCAGCTGCGCTCAGAGACCCAGCTCGAGTCTCTATAATCTGCTGCTCAGTCAGAGGCACGCAGTAATTTGTTTGGGAAAGTAAGATGTCTCTCAAACCACCAGCCCTTCTGCTCCCTGCAACTCTCCAGCTGAACTTCTTTGCTAATCTTTTGCCCCAGGTTATTGTTTTAAATTCAGGAATGAAAAGCTGGACAGTCAGACCCTGTTTCTTCATCACTTTGTGTTTTCTTTGTACTTTGAGCGCTGCACAAAATGCTGGAGGGACCTGCTGCGTTCACATGCTTTGTGTCTTTTCTGTACTTTTCTTCTCCCTCTCTCTGAAAGAAGCCTCTTGGCATGCAGAAGGAGAAGCTGAAGGAAAAATGTTGTATTGTTTGAAAAAAAATGCATTTATTAAATGAACTATTTCCCTTTTTTGCCCCTCTTGTTCAAACCAAAGTTACTGTAATTTCTGAGTAAAGGTTATTTTTCTGGCCAAAAACCATGTCATGCAGAGATACCCATACAAACTAACTGATCTGTTTCAGAAATAATACAGCCACATTAGGGCAGTGCTACTAGCCCTGCTCTGAGCTTTCTAAGTTATTTAATGTTTCACAGCTTCAGTGTTTGATTGTTTTCAGTCAAACTAGCTGTCAGTAATAGGTGATAGACCACATCTCAATGTCTCTATTTTGAAATTTTATAATATGAGGTAGTGGCCAGATACTGATTTCATGGATGTTAAATTGGTGGTTTGACTTTTTTTCCTAGCTGTTTTATTCACACTTGACTGCAAACATGCCGATGAATCTATATCCCATTTTCAGTGTCTGCCATCTCAAGCATACTACAATTTGCAAAAGTTGTTTGATTTGTACAATCCAACATGGTAAGATTTGTTTAGAGTAATGGAACAAAATAGTTTAGAGCTACTACGCACGTTTTTCCAGCTAACACAACAAAGCTGTGCACACTTGCTCCAAGAGAACAGGTTCTTTTATAGGTTAATACAAGCCATTTGGCTCAGCTTGGCCTGTATTTTCAGTATCTCTGACAAGGCTTAACAGCTTTCTCAATGTTACTGTTCACTGAAGCCAGCAGGAAATATCTCTGGACCTTCTCAGATTTTTTCTTTCCCCGAGTGACCTTCATGTTGCCTTCTAAATACATTTTTCTGCATCACCTTGCCAAACACTAAGCGTGCCTTCAACAATTTCTCCCTTAAATTGATCATACAGGTGGCAAAACACTGTCCAAGCCATCTGTGCTCATAGCCTCAATGTTTTGCCTGTTGGGTTTCATCTGAGCAGTAGCTATGGCACTTCACTTCGCTGCACTCCACCTGAGGCTGAACAGGACTTTGTGATCAAAGTGACACAAACATAATCTAGACCTGTACTTAGCTTCACTGACCTATTAAATGGTCAAGAGAATACACCTGCATCTACCAAACTTTCCCAGGTTCATATGAAATCTGAAACCTCATACTGCCAGAGGAATAATATTCTCCATAGACATATATGTTAGCTGGGTAGGTTTTTTGCTTGCCAAATTCTAATTTTGTCAGGCATTAATTATGAAAAACCAGTAGTCCCTCTTTTGGGTAGCATCCTACCATCTTGTCCTATTTTTTCCCTATCCAGCTTAATTGCAAAATAGACTTGTCAGGCTTAATTTAGTCAGACTTTTTTTTCATGCACCATATTACCTACATATTTCAATGTTACATGATGGGACTTCAGTACTCCAGATCCTTCTGCAGTATGATTTCACAGTTATCTTTAAAATGTAAAAACATCCAGGCATTAGAAACAACTACTATCAGAAATAAACAATCTTTTGTCAGTGTACTTTTTGCTGATGTGCAAATTTAACTCTCAGACATCTTAAATGTTCTCCAGAGTTTCAACTAACTGCATTTTGTTTTACTTTGGGGAGAGAGGGTGCTGGTTTTCAACAAATCAGTGTATAGCTGTTATGTTTACAAAGAAAACCTCAAAAATGTAGCCTACTGTCTGTCTGAATTTGTAGAGAACATGAAATAACAAGTCCAAGGGTAAAAGGGTTTCATTTTTTTCTACTTATATTAAATCTGATGGCAATAAGGACACTTTAAATGTCAACAATTCCACTGTTCATCAAAGCACGGAAGAAATGCAGGAACAGCTCATACAAAAACAGCTGCTTACTGCATTTGAATGGTTACCCCTTGTAGTAGATCTTCAATCATGTATTAATTAAGTGGTTGCCAAGTAGTTCTGCAAAAGTGATAAAACATTTTTTTCTGAACAAGGATTCAAAAGTAAAAACACTTGGCTAGAAAGTTTTGCTTTTGTCCCTAACTTTTCTCCAATTATGCAAACATTTGAGTATCTGGAAATGAGCGCAAGATTGCAATTTGAATTGAGTTTGCTCACCACACTTGTAAAGAAAGATTTGACGTTTCTTTGCCGTCAGAGAAAAGTTTTGTTTTATTTGAAGAAAATCTGCCTGATAACATATTTCTGTATGAACATTTTTCCCATGCTATTTTTCACCATTACATTGTATATGGCATTGATTAAGGCCACTGAAATTTTATTAGCAATTTCTGCACATACAGTCTTGCCAAAGTAAGTGCTTGTAAAAGCTTTTTAAAATTACCTACATTATTGAACCTTAAGCACAAATTGGTACTACCGGAAAGTCTAAAAATCAAAACATTTTACCTGAGATGAGTACAATTCAGCTGCATTCAGTATGCAATTCTACTGCATGTACTATACTTTCTAGTCTTCTTGCTACACATATACCTTGTGATTACTTGAGTATATCAGAAATGGAAACATCGAGCACCTCTTTGCTGTACTAAATAATGACATTTCTACTGAAACACAAGGAGCCTGTATGGCAACGCTAACAACGATGGGAGGAGACCTCTTCAGCAGCCATTAAACACCACAGGAAAAATGGAGCATTGCACCTCTGGAGGTTGCCAAATATTACAAAAGTATTCAGGTAATGCACCTGGAAGGCAAACCCCATATCTTTATGTTAAACCTACGCAAAACTGCAAAAGCTTTGTGCCAGCAGGAGCCTTGGAACAAGAAACGTGATTTTGTTTTAGTTATGACCAGTCACATGCGGCATACATAGAAAAGAAACTAATGGGGGTGTGAAGCTTGGCCAGTTCAATCCACCACTCCATGAAAAAAAGAGCGCTAAATATCTGCCCCATCAATAAAGAGAGAAACATTCCTCTCCAGCAGGTCACAGAGTGTCTTTTGATGGCTGCTGTTCATTTGTTGTGCCCAATTATGAGCAAATGTGATACCCCACAGACTGTTTTTCTGGAAAAAGGCGGGGAAGTCTGCTGAACATTTTTAATATATCGTTATTAAAGTTAACTTTGCAGACCTAGTGTTTTATATGCTAATGGCCGCATGCCAGATGAATGATTACTGTAAATGTGTCAGTTAAATAGTCCAGTGACAGGTCCACATGTGCTCTATAAAGAAAATAGTTAAGCTGACCCTGATCAAAACCAGAATGATTGATTCAAAATTTCAGGAGCTCAGAAATACAAAGACTGGTTAGAGATCTGAAACAGACAAGCAGATTCCTATACCTGCTGTGATTCCCCTCTCCCCCTCTGGACCACATCTATGTACATATCCTCTAAACCTATACATCTGTCCCTGGATGCAAAAGCTCATACTCACTTTGCAGACGACCAAAGCACTTGGAGATGCTGCTGCCACTGAATTGCTTTATGACCCCCACCCACTGGAGTTGCCACTGGTGGGGACTGCAGGAATGATCAGACAGAGACTATTCTGCAAGCTCAGTGCAAAACCACACACCTCCACAGAGGTGATGGTAATGTCGTCAGCTGTTCCAGGGAGAGGCCGAAGGCGCCTGCCCTGGAATCACATTGCTTTCTCAAAGAGCAGCACGGCACGGGAGGATGGTAACCCTCAAAGCAATGTCCCGTACACACAAAAGGGTGTCAGTCAGACAACTGACCTCCCTGTACACCTATACTATTCTCCAACAGCAATATCTGCTGGCAAGTACTTCAGACAGAGACTGCACGTATCTTAAGTCCATTGTTTCCTCCAACAGAAATGAGAGATTTTACAAAGATGGCCTTGCTATATATTCTGAGTCAGTTTGGGGTTCAGTCTTTGAAGTAGAGTAGGAGATAACATTAACTGAAAATAGTTTGGTATTGGTTTCAGAGGTAATTAGTTTCCCTCGTATCATCAGCTTCAAGAGCTTCAATATGTTACTAATTTTCAGCCACAGAGCATGGCCTTTTTAAGCAATCAGATGATGAAAGAGCCTGTGCGTGTTGCTTTTCTTCAACGGCAGACCTGACTTTGATAGACTTGAAGCCATTTCTACTGCAGCATTTATTTTCACAATTTTCAGGCTCTGCTTTTCAAATTACAGTTATCACTTTAAGGCTAATACCCTCTCCATTGCCTCCTGAAAACTGATTATTTCTATTTTGTCTTAGCATAGAAATGAAAGAATACAGACTGACTCTATATTCTTTAGCATTACTGTGCATGCTGGGTTTAATCCAAAAAAGCTGCAATAGCTGCAAAGCATTACTGCAAGGCACAGACTTTGGACTAAGCAATTCAAGGTAAGCTTCCACAGACATTGAGGTTTGACCCTGACCAGTCACCATTCAAATGGGCAAAACCACTTTCTCTATATGTATCTTAGCATGAAGCCTCCATCAGCCTTCTAGAGGCTATTTGTATCGGCTTGATAAGCTTTTTTAAGAATCAGTCTTCTCCATCTTCCTAACTCTTTTCAGGAGAATGGGCAGTAAATACAGAGTGCAGAAGGACCAGAAGTCAGGAACAGGTCACAGTGGAATTGTTATTAGTGCACCTTTAAAGGATTAAAGGCTGCAGTGCAAGAGTGGGCTCTATACTAGGCTGGAAAGGGTACACCAATGGTGGGATAGAAGCTGACCTTAAGGTTCATCTTAGTTGCTGCTGTGGACACATGCCAAGTGTCTTCTACCCACTGGAAGCCAGGAGAAGCAACAGAATAGTTCCCTAATCAAAAAAAGTGAAGAACTAATTAAAATCCTATGTGTCCCCAACTGGTAAGAAAATGCAAGCGAGAAACATTCTCCGGTGTCATAGTAGGACCTACTGAAACAGTGTCCTGAATAAGCATACAGCAGGCAGGAATGGTTCTTTGCTGGCCTGTAGCCTGTTTGAATTAAAGTTTTTTGAATCATTATGCATGCTAAATTAGCTGAAGTAATCAATTCTAAAGTGTCATTGTGGTTCACTTCATTCATAAAATAACACTATGCAGCAGGAGTTACAAAGTACAGTTTACTGCCAGTATGCCCAGAGTCTAAATAGATAAGTCATTTCTCCCTAGGTACCATTTTGCAATAAGCAAAGTATCACTCTAAAAAAAAAAAAACCCACACTATTAAAATAGACGCACACTTGACTTGTACTTTGTTGGCTTATCTTCAAGTGTCATGTCTTCCATGGCTGTGAAATTAACAGCTGCTACAACTATAGACTTGTGGCTTGGCTTGTTAAGATTTCATGGAACTGCAAAGTTTTTCCAGCAATGTCTCTCTTTGTGTTTGTTGATTATGGTTTCCTTTGAGGTACCTCCACATTTTTATGTCCATTCCTTTAGTGTCTAGTCTTTCTTTCCATGTATTTACTTAGCTGTGGTCTCTCACATTTTTTCCTTATTCTGAAAGTTGACTTCTCACCCTCTCTAAGCAGTATTTTTATGTGTTTTAAAGCAAGTTCAGGTGGTGTTTAGGTCTCAGGATGTATAAATTGTTTAGTTCGTTCTTTTGCTTTCTGAATTCTAGCAAAGACCAGTCCTCTGCTTCTGACACTGTTGAAAAAGCAACAGCAGCAAAGAGCTGGCTTATTCTGTTCCACGTTTACCTCCTGAATTATTTGGGGTTGTGTATAGTGCTACAGTAGTATTGAAAGGCCCCAGCAAAAAGATGATCCCTGAATTAAAGACCGTGTAAGTGATTGTGACAGAAGTATAACAAGGTACATTAAGTAATGTCAAAACATGTAACAGACAAGTTGTGAGATGACAGTACCATGAAAAATAATGTAAAGACAGTGGATGAAACCTTGATTCTGTTAAAACTGTATCATCCCAGACTACAATGAAGGCAGCAGTTCCCTTTTAAGGAAAAAAACATCACTAAAGCGATGTGCTCGTAAAAATGCTAACATGGACCTTAAAATTATTCTAAACAGATACTTTTAGATAAGATATGGATGTATTAAGGCTGTTGTGCATAGCAGTGGTGAGGCTTTATCTAGAGTACCGAGTACAGTTCTGTTTACAGGAAAAGAACTAAATTATTTTAGCTTGTTTAGGTGAGCAGAGAAAAAGCTGAGAGGGAATACGTGCGTTGCCTGAAATGTACATTATTATGAGGACAGACATAAAGGAGATGATAGGTATTCAACTGGACAATGATGGATTATGAACAAATGTACAAAGACAAACAGGACAAGCTATAGGCTGGAGGTCAGCAGAGACTCCCTAGCCAGCAGAGCGGGCAGATTCTGCAACCATGTTGGCAGGACCAAACCCAGACTACTGCTAGGAGGAAGCTGGATAAGTTTGAGGGTCATTGTAAAACATACTGCTGCAACAGCAGACCTTGTCTTCGTTTTGAAATGCTAACCTTTCAGCCCTGATGTAGACAATGGGGGCAATAGGATTTCTTCCAAAAGCTTTCTTTGTCCCACGTGTAAATTTTGCTCTCATGAGCTCCAATTCAATGGCTCAGGAGATCCTTTCTAGTCTTGCGATCCCATTTTATGCAGAAATCCTCCAGTGCTTGAAGGGTGGTGAGAGAAAGCACAAAAGTATTTCAGGAAAAAGTTACACTGATAAGCAACAAAGGATAATATCAATGATTCCTAAATGGAGGGGCCACATAACAGTCAGTTTTTCATAACTCTGGGGCTAACCCTATGAGCTAGTGGGAAAAAAGGTTACTCAGTATATCACAGAAACTGCTCAGTGTTTTGAAGATTTAGCATCTCCTAAATAAATAAATTATTTCTGTGGTTTACAGCTCAGTCCTGGTCTGCTGACATGAAAGGCAATGTTTTCACTGATGTCAGCAACACAGGAACAGGACAGGTTTTTAAGTGAACTATGTACCTAATTAATCAAGTGGTTTGTCCCCATCATTCATTATGATTTTAAGCCAGATGCAATGTTTCATTCAAAAACATGATTTCTTCTTCTGTGATAAATGGCCTGCTTCTAAACCCTGCAGTTTCATGAAAAGCTTTGGAGTTTTGCTTTTAATCTTCGAGGTTTTCACTGAGAACAAAAAATTCAAATTCTCTTTTCAGCTTTCCCTATAATTTTCTTTTTGTCACTCAACATATGAGAGAAATTAACTCAGGATCCTTCCTCACAAAACTAAAGTGCCCCCATCCCCATTTACCTCTTATACCTATTATATAAATAGGTTATTTTATGTAAATTGAGTGCATTAGAGTTCTGCAAAAGAACATGTATTTTTCCTGTCCGCACTTTTTGTACAAACGAAATTTCACTGTTGTCATTCTTGAAGTTGTAGAGCTCTACTGACTGCTGCGAGACAGAAATCTCCTTATATGACATTAATAACTTCAAAGCAAAACACACATTTAAAAAAAGGCCCAAAGTTTGGCAAAAGCAATCTGTGGGCTACACTGGCCTGATACACAGACTGCTTTGCAGACTTTGAACACGTGTTGCTGCCCCAGGCTGCATGGGGAACAAAGCCTATTTTCCTCAGAAGACCCCAGAATATCTGGGCAATCCTACTGCAGAGAGCATATTCCAGGATTTCTTAAGACCTCAGAAAATGTTTTTGTTGTGCCAGACACACCCACACACATAATCTCCTTCTCTTCATTTTGAAATGCTAACTATGAATGGTGATATCGTGAAGGACACCCTCTCAGACTCTGAATCACTTAAACACTGATTACCCCAAGGGAAAGCATACCAATTATTAGTGAATGGCAAAGACAGACAATCATTAATGTGGCCATACAAACATTTTAGTTAATTGCTAAATTAGTCCTAATTAATTCAGTTACTCCTACCTGGAATATTGCATGCTGCTAATGAGAAAGTTTAACAACTAGACAAAGGTCTGAACTTCAAAAGCCTGGTATAGTAGAGCTTCCTTGAAACTGAGAAGCTTTGTGCTGAGAATTTTGGTTCAGGCCCATCTCTGCTAGTAACTAAGGGTCCTGGGGAACCAGTATCCATCAGGAATACGCTTAGCAGGAGCAGAATAGCCAGGCACTACTGCTGAAATGGTTGCCTTTCTCATCCCAGAAGAAAAGGATCCTCCCAGCATAGTGCATGATGGAAGTTACTAACCAAGAATTAAAGCAGATATTTCTGGCTTGCTTGCCTCAAGCCAGACAGTATTAGTTCCTATTAGAATATCTGGTTCAAGCAGCACCAGTATTTCAATAAAAACTTCTACCCATGTAATGATTAATGAGGTTATACTAAGCACCCTGGAGGCAGAGTTTTCTTTTTGAAAAATGATAAACCATTTTCATGACAATATCTGTAATATCCTGAAGGCTGTGAGTAGGGCAGCAAAGTTCTATATACTTATTCAAAGGAATAAAGGCCATGTTCACACAACAACAGTAATTTATAATGAGGGCCAAGGGGGAAGGAATATCTGAAAACCATAGGAAATATTTTTTAGAACCTATTAAGCATTTAAATTGTTTCTAAATGCTTTTGAAGAGGTAGAATGGTGTTTTTCAAACTAATGTTTTCAGCAGTTTCCACTTCTTCTGCTGGATTCATAGCCTTTTTTTTTCTGGAATGATCTGTATTTCATACTTGGGAATTTTACAAGACTCCCAGAATTTCCTATATGAATGGACAGAAGGACAGAACACCCTTTTTGTGATGATCATGGTAAACACACAAGTTCACCTCAGCTGAGGACATCATTGACTTAGTTCTCTAAACTACAAATTTAGGATATTAAAGCCCTAAAGCACAGAAGCTATGATATACCATAAAGCAATATTTTCCAGCATGGTGGGCACACTCTGATTAAGACACGCAAAACATAGGAAACTCCACACCTGAGACAAGAAGATTTCTTCTAGTCTGCTCCTTTGGTATCTTTAACCTTCTTCCTTCCCAAAGCAGGGAGGCCGTCCATACCTCTCCTCTCCTGGGTTGGTGGAATTCAAGAAGAATCCTGGTCTCCTTCCTCTTGCAGCATGAGGCCTCCTTCAAAAGTAGCTAGATGTTCAAACACACTCTTCTGCATCTATATTACCTCTGAAATATGTTGTAGCCTAAACAGCCCCACACTTCCCCATCTTTCCTAGGGTTTCTTCAGCCTCCTTGCACTACCCTTCACCACCTCCACCTTTCGATTTCCAGACCTCCAGGGTTTGGATCCCTCAAGCCCCCAAGATTTTAACACACTTGTAGTCTCTTCCATGTTGTCTCTTTACAGCTATTCCTACTTTAAACTTACACAGCATTTCTCAGTCGTGTGCTCCATCTGGATGTTACAACACCCATACAGGATTAGCTTCAATAGAGTTATAACCCCCATAAAAAGCAAAAGAACAGACAGAAGTATGGGTTACAAGCCGAGAAGACATCATTATACCACCCGCATAACCTACACCTTACCAGCTTCACTCACTAACTCATGAAATTACCCACTAATTACTGGTTAAGCAAGACTGTAGCTTCTAGAAGGCTCGTGGCTGCCTTATATAACTGCAGTTTCCCTCTCCCACGGAGACTTTCATTCTAATCAGCACAGAGCCATGAATAAAATTGATTCATATCAAGTATGTATACATACATTGGTCCTATAACAGAGAGCACATCAAAGTGTTTTTTAACAAATATAAGACTGAAATTGCATTTCTAAGAGGAAGAAAAAAAAATATTTTCTTGTCTATAATAATTCTAGATTTATCACTTCAACTTCAGTTAGACTTACCTCCCGCTTTATTCTGAGAAGACAATTCATTCCAGCAATGACTGCAAGTATTCATAAGCACACTGGGATCCTTCAGGCTGAGAGACATTTCTATAAATGTAATACATACAATACTAACAAGACAAACTACTTTGATATATCAAACTATGAGCAGACAGATTTAGATGCAAAACAAACAAATTGTATTATATTTAGTAAGCTTCCTGGAAGTTAAAACACAACTCTTTTCTCTTCTAAACATAGGTTATATTGGCATTTTTTTCAGCAAAAGGCAGATTACCTCCTGAATTTGTCAAGAACAAGAGCAGTTTTCCAGGGAAGTGGTCATCCTGACTCATATTAATTTCATCCGAGTAAACTGCTCTGTTCTGAAATTTCCCTTTTTTCTCCTTTTCCAGGAAGGCAAGGAGTTTGGTTCTAGGTCAATAGGACTGAGCTCTTGACAGTATATACCTAAACCATTTGCCTGTGCCAAGGGAAATGCTCACCAGAGCTGAGCACATGTTGGAGGCAACACTGGAAAAAGCATTGGGGATGGGTAGCTTCCAGAAAGTGGTTTACGAATTACTCCTCCTAATAGCATAGTCATTTATAACATTGAGCGTTGGGTTCCTGTCTGCATTCTTGTTATTTAAAACACTTTAAAACAATAGTTAAGATGAATGACCATAAGGTTATGGGGTAACTAGAAAATTATATTATCATTAATTAGAACAAAAGAAATTTAAACTGTTGTGACTGCCATAATCTGTGATTGCAGTAGGCAAAGCCTTGTGCCTCCATGCAGTTCATCGTCAAATCACAGCCTAATAGCTGCATAATTAAGATTAAAATTATGAAAGAAACTATTAATAAAGCACGTCCCTACAGAGCATAGTTCAGAAACAGAATAAGCTATCAGAAATAACATCCGAAGGTTCAAGTATATGTACATTTTTTAAAAAATTAAGTAAAATACACATTAGAAATCCTCCCCACTGTTAAGGAGCCCAACTTGATGAGCTACAGGATTGTTTTCCCCCCTGTAAATAAAAGAATGTAATTCACGTTAAAACAAATAAAGATGTAAACTGATTGTGAGTAACAGCTTTACCAAAAGTCCAAACGTAAGTGAGGAAAAGAAGTTGCAGAGGTTCAGAAAAGGAAACTAAGATAAACCTCTCTTGAAATGCTGTTAAGAAGTGATGAGGGGAAAGCTTTAGGCCGGTACCTCTCTGAATTTCTTCCGTTATCATGTATGTCCAGCAGGGGAACTTCACTGACAGAATCATCCAGAGCAGCCATCACCCCTGCAAAGATAGGATTGGTGACATGTGAGAAGACATGTTTACACAAATGTGTTTTAACAAAATGTTGGAATTATAAATTAGTTCCTTGAAATAGTCTGTTTATTGCTATTCCTATATTCCCTATAGTATCTGGTCAAGCATGGTTCTCCTACTGGTTAGGCTTGTATGACACCTGAGTTGACATAATGGTGAGAAACCCACTGGGTCCACATACATTTTATTTGTGTGATTTTAAAAAAATTAAAAAAAAAATTTAAAAGACATGAAACTAAAGATGAAAACCAGAGTAGAGAAGGAATTTTTCTTATTTCAGGCTCAGCTCAGCCCCCAGAAAAATCAAAAAAACTCACCACAGGAACTTCACTTTTCTATTTCCTACAAGTCTTGCATGGGAGCAATTAGCTTGAAGCATGTGACTCTGTACAGCACAATTCAAATAGCACAAAATAGCGAAGCTGAGAGCTAGCTTGCCATTCAGAAGACATGCCAAAACCTCACAGTTAGTTTCTTGACATTTTTTTCCTTGTCTGAGGAGAAGGTGAGCTGCATGAAGAATTTTGTTCAGATATTGCATTTTTATTGAAGTAGGTTTACAGAACCACAGAGAATAGGAGTAGCAGCAAGGAGTGCACTTTCAGTAATAAACCAGACACATCCAGGGTACAGGGTTAATCTAAGAGACAATCTGTAAATGAAATTGTATTCATTTTAATTCAGGCAAGGGTAACGCAGGACTGTGCTGTTCAAATGAAAATTAGAAATCTCTCAAGTAGAGAAATATTCTGCAAGTCCTACATCATGCATTTTTAGGACATCTGGAGATTCTTTGTTCTTTGCAATTCCCACTTCTCTCCTAAAGATCATTATTAAAGTGTCAAATAAAAACTTCTGGCAAGCCCTAAGTATTTCATAACAGATTGTGCTATCTTATATGATAATATCTTGTTAGGGTGTGAGACAACAAAAAACAATATGTGGAAAAACATTCAAATCAGGGAAGTCAATACAAAGCAGAATAAAAGTAGGAAAAGTACTCTTTTTGCTCATTTTCAGTGTCCAGACAAGTTGCCCAAAGGAAATGGCAGGAACCTCCTTGTGCTGAACAAAGCACCGAAGAATACCCTGAGAGGAAGGAACAATCATGAACTGAAAGGAAGATAAACAGATGCCCAAGAAAAAAAAAATGTCCAGACCTTATTTTCTGCAACTTTTATGGCAGCTCCCAAAATATGAGCATCCATGTCTTGGAATAAAAAATAAAATAAAATAACTAAAAAAAACCAAACCTGTCAATCAACTTTCCAGATTTGGTAAGTTTTTTTAAATAGTCTATATGTTTCAGCTGCCATGTTTCACTCACTGATCCTTTAAATCATTTCGACACCAGCATGACTCTATTGAAATCAGCAGGGTTACAGCATAACAGAGAAGAAAATTAGGCCCACTAGTGTGATTGCTGGTTGCTAGCCAGAAGGAAAACCAACTTTTTTTGAGCTTCATGTAAGTTCTTTTAATTACTACACGGGCTGAACTAATCCAAAAGACATCAGGCAACTCCTGTGCTTGGAGGACATCAAGTGAGCTGGATTTCTTTTTTCCTCAGTCTGGGACATTACTGAACTAGCACGACAAAGAGTCTGGACATCATAACGCTCTGAAGACACTTCTAATCCCACAGATGCGATTAGCAAATTAATAGAACAGAAAGCCAGGAAGAATCAGCAGGTCATCTAGTTTGCCCCTTTTGCCAGCAAATCTCATCCATTCTTTGAGGCCAGTAACTTGTATGTCGGATTAAAGCATTCCCTGTGTTTCAGTTAAAGCATATTTTCCCAAATGATAAACAGATCTGAAGATTTTGAAAGAAATTCCCTATTTCCCCAGTGGTTAACTTCATGTTTTAAATATTTATTTAAAAACAAAGAAAAAAAAAAAAAAGCTTTCCAGGAACATCTGTGCAAAGAGCAAAGATAAATCCAGAAAATATGCCACATCACAGATAACTGTTGCATCTGCCATTAACAGGCATTCAAGCCAGTAACATCTAGAAGACCTAATAAATGGTTTTTACCCTTAGCAACTGATGTTCTGCTGGAGGTGGGACTCAAGATGTTTTCTCAGGACAACACCAGGAGGCTTCCAGGACTGCAACTGCAAAAAATCACAATTCTCCTACAGTCCCTGAAGAAATATCTCACTTCCAGGCTAAGTAATTCTCTGCAGCTGCTCGGGCTTCATGACACCAAATAGTAACTTGCAGTTCCCAGAATTAAGTAGTTTGCTACAGCTGCTAACAGTCATTTGCAGGAATAGCCAGGGCTGAGAGATCCCCAACATTAAAATCTGCATGTAGAGGTCATACCATTACATTGCCTGACTCAACTGTTCTTAAAAATGAGCATTTACTCTGCTATTTAACCCACTATTTCTCCCTATATATCTAAAGACACTAAGTTGTTCCCATTACACAATGACAATGGATTTTTGTGCTTTTTACTTTTCCTGGGCACTCTGTCTCCAGATGGCAGAAAGTGCAACTAAACACACTGAGATTATTTGATTGCCAATGCGCTTCCTGTGCCCTGCAAATAATTTGAAGGGGCTGGGGCTTTTTTTCTCTTTTTTTCTTTAGGATACAGACTATAAAAAGTGTTTTCCTGTTTGACAGAACTGTTTTCATTTCATAAACTCAGTTATAGGAAAGCTGGATCACTAACAAAGACTATGTGATAAAAAGACAGGCAATTGCCACCCCTCCCAATTGATCTGAACTCACTATTACTGAACACAGGCAGGTTTCTCTTCTTCAATTTGCATTTAATTATTATGTAAAGTAATACCACAATGTACTTTGCAGTACCCCAAAACTCACTGGAGACTCAGTAGCACTACAAGCAGACCTGAGGATTTGGGGCTATGGGAGTGGTGACAAATGACTTAACGGGACTCCTGTCACTAAACTGCTTAGCAAATCCCACCCCTCAAATTCTGGTGATAGCCATAATGTCGCTATGCTCTGTTTTGATTAAGGTATATGAGGCTATATAAAAGCTAGGCTAAGGTTTTGCCAGGATTAAAGCAAAAATTCTGAAAAAGGTCCTAGAGTAAACAACTCACACAGAGTTTTGTAGGGACTGATGTACCACATTAATTTAAAGTCCCATAAAAGAAATTTGACCTCAAATTTGCCATATTTACCTTGTTAAATAAGGTGTTTTTAGGAAGGTCTAGAGAAAAATTGCTACCAAAAAACCAGCTCAGATTATGCTGGTATTTCACAAATCATTGCAGCGCTAGTGCATGTACTCGCTCTTGGTGCCTCCAACGGAGCGGTGTGAGCAGACACAGACCTCCTACAGCATCAGATTTAAGAGCTGGGCCCTGGCTTGTTACCTTCTGAGAGAAATCCCACGTATACAGCCACAGCCAGCTTTTCCGGTGAGACAAGGATGGAGCCAGCAGTGGCTGCCCATATAGGGCCCAGACCTTTATATGTGGCAGATCTGGGAATGGAGAAGGCCTTCCGGATCTTTTCCTGCCTTCCCCCTGCCACTCAGCCATGGAAACAGCTGTAGTTGCGAAGGAGAGGCTCTGTCTCCTGGAAGACGGCTAATCATCGTGTCTTTTGGAAGCCAATTATGAAGGAACTGATGACATTGTTAAATTATACTCAGGGCCCTTTTATATTTTTGAAAGCTGAGGAGCTTTGGGGAGCAGCGTGGCTTAGATGAGGTTTGTTGGGGCAGAAAATGGGTGACAGTGGGAGCTTGCTGGATTTGCAGCAGCAAGAGGTGGCAGCTGCTGCCTGGGAAGGAGGCAAGGCCACCCCTGCCCTTGCCTGGCAGTGCAGAGCCCGAATGCCTTCTTGACTCTCTGCCACTGTCCTTCCTTCTCAGCTCCCACCGCCATTTCCAGTCCAAATTTTGGAGGCGGATCATAGAATCACAGAATGGTTGAGGTTGGAAGGGACCTTCGGAGGGCATCTGGTCCAACCCCTCTGCTCAAGCAGGGCCACCTACAGCTGGTTGCCCAAGACCATGTCCAGATGGCTTCCAAGGATAGAGACTGCACAACCTCCCTGGGCAACCTGTTTCAGTGCTTGGTCACCCTTACAATGAAAAAGTGTTTCCTGATGTTCAGAGGGAACCTCCTGTGTTTCAGTTTGTGCCTCCTGCCTCTGGTCCTGTCACTGGGCACCACTGGAAAGAGGCTCCATCCTTTTTACATCCTCCCTTCAAGTATTTATTTATATGCATTGATGAGAACCCCCTGAGCCTTCTCTCCTCCAGGCTGAACAGTCCCAGCTCTCTCAGCCTCTCCTCATATGACAGGTGCTCCAGTCCCTTACCAACTTTGTGGCCCTTTACTGTACTCTCTCCAGTATGTCCCTTTCTCTCCTGTACTGGGGAGCCCAGGACTGGACCCAGCACTCCAGATGTGTCTCACCAGTGCTGAGCAGAGGGGAAGGATCACCTCCCTCAACCTGCTGGTGACACTCCTCCTAATGCAGGACAAGGAAGGAAATGCCAAGAAGCCTTATCTTCATGCACAGAGACACGCTGATGAGCACAACATTGTTCAAAAGTCCTTCAGATTCTTCCTGCACGTTTCGGCACCCATCTCATCAAAACATCTTACAAAAGACTGCAGTCAAGAGCCTAAAATTCACAAAGCTGGGGCACCTTTTGTTTTCAAAAGATGACTCTCACTCTGCAAAATTAGCAACATGAATTTACTTTACTGGTAGCTGACTGACTCACATGGCTGATAGTATCACTCTCCCTGATAATGCCACCCTACAGATCAGTCTGAGTTTGGATTTTTTGTTGTTTAATTCTTTTTTAAAGAGTTCTGAAGAACTGGAAAAAAAATGAATAACAATTATGGAAAAAGTCCGCCTCACTTAAGTCTTAAAGAGCCTCTGTTCTGATTTTGGTCAGTGACTCAGTTCATGAATTTGAAATGTTGCATAATTTTTCTATTTCTCAAGAGTTCTGGAAAAGAAGTGACATTTAAGCACCTTTCTAAAACTATAGGATTATATTGCAAACATTTACCTGCTAATATCATTATATATCATCTGAGGATGATAACCAGACATATTTTACTAAGGATCCTTGACAAAATCATCAGAATGTAACCCATAATATTCTCTAAAGGATGCTTTTATCTTTGCCCCTCGATTAACAGTAGGAGATTAGTGACTAATCTAATTCAGAGTTAAATCAATATTCCTTCACTTACAAAACAGTCTCTGAAGGTTTTGTGGGTTTTCAGTCAATTAAGATCTTGCAATGGAAAAATATGAGCATCTGATAAAGAGAGGGGCCTGAGGCCCTTGTCACTGGCATGGAGAGCAAAGGCCCCCATGATAACTATTAGAAAAACAAGGAAAAGCAGAAAGAAAAAGAAGAGATACCTTAAAGCCTTAAATACTTTTGGAAATTAGGTACTCAAATTTAGGATGGATTAACATGCCTAAACTTTCTGGGTTTAGAAATTCTAAGTTTTTTTAGATCAGCATTGTATATCAGTTTTCTAAGTAAAAATGAGCTCAGATTGCAATTTCCAAAAGAAACAAATTTGTAGAAGGCTGCTAGCCAGGTGAATGTGTTTGCACTGGTTCCTGTGATATACGTTACATTTTATACCAAAGATTAGAAAGAAACCACAGACAGATCGTGGCATGTGTAGTATCAGTTCACAGCGGGAACTAAAGATGAAAATCTCTAGAGTCAGAGTTCATGACGAGCTCTAAGAATCCTTCCAGGTGTTTTCATGGAAATTGATACAATAGAGCAGAGATGAAAGAGCAAATATATATTATTTTAAATCATAGCTTCAGGGCTTAAAGCTAAGCTCAGCAGGTACTAGGAGACCCAGCATGGATTTCAAAGCAAATGTACATCTAAAGAAAGCAATTTTTCATTAGAGTCGTATTTTACACTTCATTCACTTTTTGTTTTCTTTTTTCTCACTGTTTTCTCTTCCTACACTACCACAATCTTTTCTTCTGCTACTTCTTCTTGTTAAAAAAAAAAATTCAGAAAATGAAAAAATGTATTTCTGCTTGCGTTTGTGGCCTCTTCATTTATTGTTTCCTGACTATGTGCAGAATTCAGGCATAATTCAACTTACAACTAGGCAAGCCAACAGCTCATGCTCTGCATTTACAAAAGTAATAGTGATATAACAGTAACAATTAATGTAAAATTTCCTCTGTCAGATGCACGCTATGAAAAAGAGAGTGAAGGGACAAGTCCCATTTATACTTAAGACCTTCCATGGCATCCTAGAGAAAACAGCATTCTGAACACTCCAGTTCGGCAGCGATAACAGGACAAGAGTTCTGTCATATTCTGATAGCCATACATTCAAAAATAATGCTTTCATCCTGATTTTTGAGGGAATATATACTTAATCTTCTACGTGATGGCCTGCTCCCTACTATCTGAAAAAAGCAAGTGGAATCTGAGAGCCACTTGCACCATTTCTCACACTTCTAGACACACAACCAGATTTATACATGCAAAATTCTCCAAAAGCACAATATGCACTTTACATGGTCAGAGAGATGACTGTCACATTTGCTCTGTAAGCTCTTGCTTGTGTGTGCAGGCAAAGATTTTATAGACATGTATCTGGAAAAATGTAATTATGGTTCAATTCAATTTCAGAGAGCACTTTATTGATACTTTTGGATAACCCACTCCATGTCTTAGATCACTATAAAGACTTCCAAGATATTTGATGGTTTTCATATGGATGGATAGTATCTTTATATTATTTGTATTACGGACCTTTGTATTACACAGAAGAGATATACAGCCTCTAGCACTGTTTACAAATAAATACACAAAGTAGATTTTTTTAAAAATATATTAGCTCTTTCTTTTTCTGTTATCAAAAAGGTAACAAGTAACATTCATTTCACCTGAATAGTTTAACACAACCCAGTCCTTTGTTCAGTTACTAGCAAAACCACTTTACAAGAGTTCCCTGGAATTTATAGATTTTTCCATTTGCAAGTAAACTTTTTTAAAGTTGTAAAAAAAACTTTAAATAATTAGGAATTGAATGCCTAAGAGAAAAACTTCTTTGAAAACACACTGAGGACAGAAACTACGATTTTATCACACTTTCCCCTGGGTTTCTGCTACCCTGGATGCCAGAACTACAGCCACAGAAAGAGTAATATCAGGAAACATCAACTTTGCAATAGGGAACATAGAGCAGTTCTTTCCAACTCCAGTTTTATATGAGTAGAGCACCGATATGGGGAATTTTTATTCACGCACAGGACTCAACATAGAAATAACTTTTTGTGCTCTACTTGAATTCCAAGGGTACTTCCGCTACGATATTCTGCTTGAAATAATTGCAAAGGTATGATATACGTAAAAGATTACTTAGATATAAGCAAAGAAATGTATAGAAACACATTGATTGCCCCCAGATGGATGCTAACTGTGTTGTGGCAAACATAACAGTGCACACTGGTTACCAAATGCATCTACCGGGTAAATTCCACATAGGACTATATGAGAAACTGTAGAATAAATGTAGAATGCATGCTTTACTTCTAAGAGCAATAGAGCTAGTGGCATTTTGCATGATAGGCAGCAAGACAGATCTTGAGGAGAAAGGAAAAGAGAGAAGAGGGAAAAATATGAAAATGGTTTGGTTTAGGTTCAGGAAGAAAGCAAGAAATCAAAAACAAATATACAAGCATGAACTAGATATTTATTGTCATTATTGTTGCATACTACAATGCTGCACATTTCTTAAAACCTTTCAGACAAAGATTCTGAAGTGTTAACAGCCTTTCAGGAATTAATGAAGGTGAAAGGCAAGGCCACTGGAAGGAAAATTGAGTTGTACAGCAGTTATGGGATTTATCAAAGGTCAGGCACTAAATTGGTGATGTGGAAATAAAAGCATGAAGTTTCCATTCCAGCACCCTCATCTCACTACTATACTTCATATAAAAGTTTTGCTGCTTCTCACGGACATTCTGGCAGAAGCTGAGGGACTTAATAGCGCAAAGCAGTACAATCTGCTGGGTTCTTTAAAATCGTATTTGCCTGCCTTACCTTTTTTTTTAGGAAACAAGATTGAGTAAAATTCCCTGTAAAAATGTTCTTGCTTCAATGTCAGCTGGACAACTATACACTATGGATCCTTTAGCCATACAATCAGTATGACCAAGCAAAGTAGAATCTACCAAAATAAGAGGTATCCAAAAAACTTTTGTTCCCCTTGTGAAACTAACTTCAATATATACATACATAAACTTAGATACAGATTTAGATAGATATAGATCTGGTTTTAAGTTCAACATTAGTTAAATTATCATCTGTCTCCACTAAGCATGTCTAACTGGCCACTCTCCCACTAATGATCCCCTTTATTGTCCTGAGCTGAATTTAAAAAATAAGAGCGAGTTTAAGTCACACAAACCAAGGCTCCTAGTGATGCCACGTAACATGAGAACTGTTGCAGCCGTATTTAACACAACCAAGGTCTGTTCAGATGTAGTGCTGAGCAATCCAACCGCATTAGCCATTTCTGCTGACTGCTGCTGACTGCGAGCACTGGACCACAGAGTACCCCAGGAGTCTGTGAGCAAGAGAGGCTGCATTCACATACTGAGAACAGTGGATTGCTGTAGCTGGCAGGAAGAGAGTCAATGGTAAGGGTCAGGAATAAAAACCTCAAAATGCGCCACATATCTTGGAGGTTCACAGAATCATCGAAACTTTTTCATGATTAAGTGAGCCAGATCAGTTCCCTAATTGCCTGTGGTTTGTCTGTCATCATTTTGACATGTGCCATGATTACTTTGTAAAAAGTTACGCATTTGAAAAGCTAACCCCTTTATTAGGGGGCAAGCCTACACCACATATTATAAAAGCACATGGAACAAACAGAAGGAATTTTCAGCTTTTCAGTGAAGTCTAAATGGCCTTCCCCACTTGAACTGTACACATTAAACAGCAAGCACAAGGGACTGTCATTTGCTCGCTGTATGTTGCAAGGGCAATCTCCAGAAATTTCTTGCATATCACTATTAGAGGATATGCCACAATCGTGATAGATAATATTGACTGCAATTTCCACACCCAGGACTCTGGCTGAATCTAATTTGCTGTGTGCTTCTACAGCAATGAACTACCAAATTGTAGTGAGAGACTTACTGGCATATCTATCAGATGTATCACAAGCAGTCTTGCATTCAGCCACCAGTAATGTGTGTCAGTAGACTACATATTCTCAGCCTACTGTGGCTTATTGCTATTTATATAGGTCTCTTATGTATGTAGTTATAATGCTTAACTGCCTTCATAAAGTGTTTGGAGTTCTACAGGAGGAAAGGTCGTGTGTCTTCAGGACTGCTCTGCACAAGCAAAAAGCCCATTGCATGGTCACCCGTGATTGCAGGGGATGTGTTCTGCGACCCAAAGCACCACTGGGACTTCCCCACACTTCTGAAAAAATATAATCTCTACTATTCACTTCACCAGGGAATCTGGGGATCCTGTTACTAAAAGGTTATGCAAAGAGGTGGTGGCTGGCTTAGCTACAGTCCTAGATTTTTAGAATAAGCAGCTAATGCTGAAAAATGATGCATCAGAAATCAGTAATGGATAGTCAACCAAATTCTGAGCTCACTGATACTCCAAGTAACTCCAGTGAAGTAATGAATTTACACTTGTCCCAGGAAATGAGATCAGCACTGGACCCGTTTAACAGAGCAGATCCCCAGCTGATGTTATTGTCATAGCTCTGTAATTAACAGTATCAGCTGATGTTCTGACTGTCTGTAGCTTGAGTCATAACGCTAGTGTGTTGTCAACTCTTTATCATCTAAATAATTTAGCTGATCAAGAAAAAGTATTGATCTACTCCTACTTGTCTTTATTGCTTCTTTGTGTGCAATCCTTATTTAAACTGCAGAGTGGAAACCAGGGGCGTATTCCTATCAGTGACATCGCCACTGATGTCATTATTGACAGGGTACATGTGGTATGCCACATACTCTTAGCCCAGCAAAGAACAGCTTCTTATAAACACACATCTTTACCTTGTCCCTTCTCTCAGTTGGATTTTCAAGTTGTAATCATGGAGCTTCACACAATCAGGAATATTTACTATGGTTTGTCATCCCTGCAAGCTTACAGACAAGGTGTTCTGCTTCAAAAAAAATATTTATTTTGGTTACTTGGATTACTGCCTGGACAGGAAACGATGAAACAGATGTCAGGGAGCCAGAGGAGTAATAGAATAATTTTGAAGAGTGATCTGAGATGCTAAGAAGATGATACTTGAGAGGTCAGAGGCACAAAACATTTTCCACTTTCTTTCCTTCTGAACTCAGAGCTTGAAGCATAATCTGTGTGTGATTCAGCCTTGTGGAGCTGGTGTGGTCAGTGCAGCTATTGTTTAGATCTATTCAGCCACTATGAAGGTCTTCAGCAGTGCCATTTCACAGGGAAAAAAAAAAGAAAAAAGAAAAAAAAAGATCAAAAAGCAAAATCAGGGAGATGTATTACAGCTAGAGAATCTGTTTCATGTATTGTTGTGCTGTTACAGACATGGATTTACCAGAGAGGCTAAGAAACCATTAGCTACGCAGCCTGTCCCCAGCAGCACAGCCCGCACCGCACAGCTGTGCAAGCTTCCCCCTCCCTCCCATTTAGTGAAGAGCTGCAGTCAGGGCTGTCCTAGTGCTACATGGATGTTGAAACATTATTTATGTTACAGTGATAATGACAGCCCTTCTCCATCCAGACGGGGAACCTTCCCCCCGCCCCAGCGCTAGTCCCTGGCCAAATAACAGTGAGACGCTTCCTGTCCATGAAGTCTACACCCTAAGCTGGCAGGACAGAAAAAAGGTTTGTGGGAGACACTGTTGTTATTTCTTCTCCGAACTGGGCAAGTGGGGCACCCAGACCTGAGGGAAGTGGCCTGAATTCACAAGGGAAGGTTACGACAGGAGGGGAGGCCAGTGGCAGCTCAGTCCCTGGGCATTTTGATCACAAAACCATCTTTGAACAGAAGCTTGTAAAATTGACAGCTTAACTGACAGCTGTTAAATTTACCCAGGTGTAACTGGCCTAGGTAATAACTCTATCCAGGATAACGGGGCACATACAGACCCCTCCACCCTCGACATGCTGAGCAGCCAAAATCCAAAGAGCGCAAGAGGGTACAGCACATCTGAAACGGTACTCCAAATGTACACGAAATGAATGTCCCCTCGATGGGTTTGTCACAGCAGGCATGCCATAACACTGTACCAGGGGCAAGCGGTAGCTGCAGTCAGAGGACTTCTGTAACAGTATTACCACAGCATGAAAGTGCAAATAGCAAAGTATTCAGTTACTCTGCTTTTATTACTGTACCTTGCAAGTTATCTGTAGACAACAATTAGTAGACTTTCTGGGGATGTTGTATCTGACACCGAAAGCTCTTTGCTCCAGAAATCAAGCACAGAATACATCTTCATTTGCTTAGTGTGTTTAATGTAGAGAACCTAGACAGCATCAGGATCAAGCCACAACCCAGCCAAAAGGGACTGAAACTTTCTATTGAAGTGAGATGCTGCCACCTTCGGACCAAACTGAGGATTAGCAGAACCCCCATGGAGGGAAAATGCACTCTGAAAGACGGGAAGTCAGGGGAAAAGGCAAGAAACAATGCCGTGTCAATAATACTTAGTTACAGGTTTTCCTGGTACAACATACACCTTTGAATTGTAAGAAAGAGAGCAGAATAAATGATGACCGTCCTTCCTTGAGAGCTTAACACCTATTAGTTTTTACTATTCTGTACAATGCTCTTTTCTTATAAATAAAGGCTTATAAAATACTTTAGAATAAGCACACGGATTCTTATAAATAAAGGCTTATAAAATGCTTTAGAATAAGCACAAGTAGGTTCTGTGCATTGCTACTCGGCATTGAGAAGTCTTTCTCTTCAGGTGAAAGACAACAGAAATGAGATGGAATTGCAGAAAACTAGAAATTAGTGGTTCAAATCAGAATTGGGCTAACATATGGAGCTTGGCATGTTTCATTGCTTATTACAAAGATGGCATGGATTTCTTAATAGCTAGAAGTTACATGAGCAAGATCAAAGAGAATAAAAATGTAAAGAATTTTTTTTCCTCAAATAAACCATGGGAAAAGGACAGCCTGTTTTTGCTTTTCACCACCACCTCAGAGAAACTCCCTGGATTCTGCTGGTATTTGTAGGAATCTGGCAGAAACTTGGAACTATCCATGAGAAAGCCTTTTCCCTCAGCTTTGAGATTTCAGTGCCCTTCTCTGCCAGCTTCTTGGCAGTGTGACTCCATTGGAGTCAGGACCTCAGCAGCTCACCAGCCAAAACCTTACAGAGCCATCTGTAAGATGAGCTTCTGAAAAGTGGAGAGGGCATACAGCAAACTTAAGGAAGCCTCCGGCTATATTTACTTTGTTAAGTATTTGCACAGAGGTGGGATGTCTGTATACCCTCTCCATGTGATAGCCCAGAGAACTCTCGCTTGCGGTTCAGGACAGCAGAAGGACAATCGTGCCACAGGTATGGCTGTCGCCCTGTGCAAATCAGGCAAACAATAAGCAATCAAGGTTGTGTGGTGGGGTAGATCAACAGACCCCCAGCTGAATGCCACAGGTGGTCAGGACCGCAGAGTCCACAAGATGGTACTCACAGCACTGTCCAAAAAGGACCTGCTACACAAATCCCAAGCGCTGCTTCCCAACAGGCATCAGCGCTTGGTCCTTAGCTGTACAATCAAAGCGCACTGCACTGTTCTGTGGCTCAGCACAGAGAGCTGTCTGTGCCTTCCAAAGAAACACAGCCATGTTCCAATACCAGGTTTCTTTCTGAAAAATCAGAAATATATCTGCAGCTTCACAAGCAAGGCTTTGCAAAAAAACTTTTTATGTGGACATAAATACATTTATAAAATACAGTATTTCTTGTTAGCAGGATTTCTTAATGATGACTTTAACTTGTTCTCAGACTTCAGTTACACTGAAAAAAAGTTAGCATAGCAAAGATCAGGCTGCATGAAAGTCTGCACCAGTCTTTTTATGTGCAGGAACACATCAAAGGGCTTCAAGGGGTTTAATAATGGAACTATGACAGCCTAAAGAATAAACAGAATTTGAGTGGACAGATGCACAGGACTTAGAGCTTAACCTAGGAGTCTGTGACTTGCTGAAAGGAGCCAATATTAAAGTAATTATGCATTTAAAACAATTACTATTTATTCTTCAAAGAGTCATACTCAAGTGAAGTAACCCATTTTAAATTATTTCTGGTAATTGCATTGCATCCCCAAATTATATGTCTACATACTCTTTGAACTACACTTTCCAAAAAAAACCCAACCCACCCCTGTATTTTTGCTTAAAGATTACCCCCCATCTTGAATTCTTCCCCTCTAGCTTATCATTTTCTGCAAGTGTAATATAGGGTGTTAAGCCTGAGTAAACACCACTATTTTTAGTTTCTGTAACTAGGACAGAAGTCAGTTTAACAAGAACAATTGCAAACGCCCAGATTGTTCACTTACCATTGACTTTTGATAATCTGGGAAATTCTATAAAAGTATCGAGGCATTTCTATTAAAATTGTGGTAGCTCACCAACACATAATTGCACTTAGCAAAATGACTGAATACAAACTTAGGAGGGAACATTGTCCTCCTTCAGACAGCATACAATAGCTTTCCATTCAGGAACCTCAACATACAAAATCTGATTTAAAATAATCCCCAGACCATCCCCTCAGCATTTCTACTGAGATGTAATCACATTATTCTTGTGTAGCAGAACCTAGGGAGCAAACTCCATCATCTATACCTTCTACTCACTAGCTGGGACAGTAGTGTAAATTTTACTTCTAAGTATAATTAACATAGTTAATGATAAGTTTGTGGGGAAATTTCTGGTGCTACACTTAAGAATATATCCTGCTCATACATACAGAGGTTAATTTTAAAATAGCTAGCTGTAATATTGCTGGCAGTGTAACTGTAGCAGAGCAGGCTCAGTACAGACTCTTCTCCATGGAACCAGGGTCATTTTGGGCAGCTGACCTATGCCAAGATCCAGCTTACTGCCACCTATGCTGCTAGCCGTACCCCCTGCTAGCTAGTTCGCAGCTGGCTCAGATGAGGCTACATGAGCTGCAATCCCACGAGGAGTTTCATATTCGCAGTGAACGCAGTGCTGATTCTAAATGCAATGGTTTCATTTACTGCAGACAGGACACTGCTCTCCTCAGTCTACCTCGAGTCCACCAGACCTACTCATTCTACCCAGATAGTAACTCCTCACCTTCTCCAAGCCTTGTCACGCTGCCCATCCTCTTTTGTTCCATCTTGAGACTGTGTCTAAGGCTAGATTTATCTCACACAGGCATGTGCTAGCTAAGCTATTTGTCTCTTCTACCATATCAAAAGAGAAAGATCAGCATCTCCAGAGAGGGAATGTTACATCCACCTCAGACCCTATCTCAGGGGAGGGAGACCTGTCTATTGAAGAGTAGCTTCCACAACACAGAAAGGCTTTGAAGCAAGATTAAAGAGACTTACTTTTGTATCATTTTCATTACTGTTTTCTAAAGTAAGGACAGAATTCCCCTGCCTATAGAGAGACCACAGATGAGTTGCTTAGACTAGTTCGCTGGAGCTGAATTCAGTTGCTTAAACATTGGCATCTAGTGAGACTTGAATTGCCGCAGGGTATCTAACACATCCTATGGCTTTGGCAGATATGACAGAGGATGTATAAGAAGCCTACTCCGTTCTGGTGTGGTAGCCAGCACCCACACTGAATACCATCACAAATTGCATAGAAGCCTACACTTATGCAACTAAAGTGAGTCTCTACTGTTTAGGCATCTAGAGTTAGTTATTACTATTCCCATGCTTATTTTCTAAGAACACATCTTCACTATTGAAAGTGTGTGATTTCCATTTTCTGGGTAACTAAAGCCTGTGAACTATCTATCCTACAGCAAAACCAGAGTCAGAAGTGGGCACTTCCATTTTAGTGTGGGTAAGCCTGCTGATGACAATTATGTGTTATGGACCTCACAGTGACACTAGAATTACTGGGTTTTGTTTGTTGCGACCTCTGCATAGATAACATGCTTTACTTACTTTGGGTACAAAACATGGAAATGAGCTCTAAGTATTTTCTGGACATCTTATGAGCTACTTCTATGTTAGTTCATGGTCTGTTACAGAATTTAACTAATATGGGCATAAAGCATAAATATTTGAAGCCCCGATAGCACGCAGACCTCTTTAGGAGCTGTTAAATCGTTATTAGAAGCCATTTCCTTAAGTAATTTCCTAATTTAAAATACTTCAAGATCAACCTATTTCCTAAGTTCCTTAAAATTTCCTCGTAAATGTTATGGGTGCTATCTCAAGCCATTTGCAGTTTTTTAAGTAAGGGAAGTTTAAGCAGTCCATTACTATATTCCATAACACTCTCAAGCCATGCAATATCTAGGGACCTTTTCCATGAATAAGGAAAGATGATATTACTATGTTTTCCCATCAGTCTCCTACTTTATTTCATTCTTCCTCTTGAAAGCACTTTGAAATATCTCAGCATCACCCCTGTCTTTATCCTGAGGTAAAAAATATAGGATCCATACTGCCTGAGGAATTATGCATGGGGTAGGCAGCTGTTCTAATTCATCTTGTATAGACGGCTCCTTTTTTGGTCACCTGGTTTTCTCTCAAGAAGTCTCCCATCTTCCACATCTTCCCTGAGTCAAAAACCTCAGTCTAACCTCAAGCATGGTCAGTCACCAGCACCCCTGTATGGGATGAAGGGATCTCCCCAGCACCTGGACATCCTGGTGGCCCATTCCAGCTCCAGGTGTCCAGCAAATTTGGTGGATCACACTAGCAAACGTGTCCTCCTGCCTGAGGCCACCTCTGACCCTAGAACAACATGGCTTTTCCAGCACTTCAGGTAAGTGGGCTGTAGCTTTTTTAGTTCTTTATAATTCAAATTCCTTTCTCTCAACAACTCCTTGAGCTGATCTTTAGTGTGCTGTTTATAATTCATTTTTTTTTCCATTCTGTCTTTTCCTTCTGCCTTCTGGAAAAGGACACAAGAAAACAAGAATTTTTCTCTTGCTTTTTCTTTCAGCAATACTGGTTTTTATTAGTATGTTTTTTTCCCATTAGTCGGCCAGTACCCATTAAAATGGCCTAAACTCAATGCTTTCGCTTCCTAGTGAGAAAGTGTTGCATGTGGAGTCCAGAGCTGACCTGCCCTGTGGAAAAGGTGTGAAGGGTCTGTCTGGGGCCCGAGGGCACCCCCAGCCCTGCCTGTCCCTGCCTTGGCCCCTGGGGCTTCCCCCACCTGCCCACAGCCCAGGACCCCATTTCAGCCACCCGCCCCTGCCCCAGCAACACCGCAGCAGGGTCAGTCTCCAGCTCCCCACCACCCTGCCTGGTGGTGAGCCCGCCAGCGGGCCACCCCATCCCTCTTCCTCAGGGTGAAGGTGAGAGGCGAGAGTCTCAGAGGAAGGGGCTGGCACAGGACACCCTGCAGCAAGGACACCGGGAAACACCTTCCAGGCGAACAGGGCAAATAACTGTTTCTTCTCCTTTGGTACCGTGTCATGCTGGAGTTTTTTCCCATACTTTCCAGCTTTTTACTGACTGTCCAGGAAATGAGTGGAATTTCCTTTTCTCTAGTTAACTACTATCATTACCGTGCTCTGGACAATCAGGGTCTATCACATAGACTGTTATGTAAGGGAATGTTTGGGACACACGCAGTCAACTATATCTCAAGTAAATGTGGCTATATTGGTCTACCTAGACACAGCCTAGCTCTTTGTAGCTCCATGTCCCACCTCTAACTGATCAGTGGTGACAACTAGGAAAGGACTATAAGGAAAAAGTATTCAGAGATATTTAAACTTGCAGCTTGTGAAAACATGTACCTTTTGACATCATAAGCCAGAAGTTGTACCCACATCTTTGCACTTAATACCTCTAGGGGAATTTTTTTACATTAATTCTTCCAGTAGGTTTCTGAAACCATTTGTATTTTTGGCCTCCGCAATACCCTGAGTACCAAGATAAGACTGTATGTTGCAAGAAGTACTTTTGCCTGCCTTTAAGCCAGGTCTAGTAGTTCACTGTTGTCTTTAGAGTTCACACAAAGGTAGTAGTTGTTTGACAGCACAGCTGGGAACTCATAGCTAGGATGAAAACTGCCTTCAGTTCTTTTCAGCTTGGTCTACATCAAGGACTGATGCCATTTATGCTGTGTTTGTGAGACCCAGCAGCTAATATAGCATCCCACTTCAGAGGAACTCTCTTCTTTCCAAAGCAAAAAATACTGAATTTTCAGATTGAAACATCAATTTTATATTATACTGTCTTCCTGTCAGAGGAATGAGTTCAGATCTACTGGCATGGATGAATGTAGAAACTGGGACATGATAAGCAACAGACATGACTTCTGTCCTCAAAAGTTTGTTTCTCCAGTAATACCTCATGTAATCACACATTGTACATATGTTGGAGAAGGGAGTAAAGGAAGTGCCCTAAAATAACATACATCTAGAAAACCTCTTATTAAAATACATAAGCAGATGCAGACTAAAATAAATTCATAAATACAGACTCAAAACCTGCAGATAAGGAAGGCTATGCGGGTGGGTAATATGCAAAAGACCCTTTGTGAAAATATTACTAAAACTGCTATCTCTGCTGCAAATAAATGAATTGAAGTCCTTATTGTCCCAAGAAATAAGTAACATGCTAATCCAATGATTACCAAAAAATGAAGCCAGGCAATGATAGGATTGCCGTTTAAGAACAGTTGCTTCTGTTGTATCTTTGATTTTGGACATGAAAGGATTGTTTTCTTCTAGTATGAAAATGTGCAATGATGTGGTACCCTAGAGCACTTGTTTATAATTCATGAATATCATTGCTTCTCTCTGACAGTGTTCACTTAGTAAGGATATTGTGCTCTTATTACTACTATTTCAGCTCTGTTATTTAGTCATTGGTTAAGCATCCTTTGGGCTCATTTCCATAATTGCATAACAAGAAGAAATCTGTGTAAGTATCAATACCCTGTCAAGTGAAGCTAAAAGTTTTGCAGAGCATACCAATATCCTTTGCACGAAACCAAGAAATCTGCACTTCACTGTCAGCTGAAGAAAATAGTATGGCTTCTGCAGACTTCTCTCCTCTCCCTGCCTGAAGAAAAGCAAAGTAAAAAATGTGAACCCATGAGTCTTGAGTTACTCAGTTCAGCATTTCTGCTAATATCTTGAGCTGTCTCAACAAAAAGTGTGCATGAGGGTTCAACCAAGCTTATTTCGTATGTAAAGTGAGGTTCAGAACAATTCATGTACAAAAAAACCTTTGCTCCAAAGCCAGTAAGTTGTGCAGTTCAGTTCCTGCCATTACATCTAAAATATTTTAAAGAAGGCTGACAAATATTCTTGCTCTGTGAGCCATATAACAAAATCTTCATCTGTCTGACATCCACAAGACATATACCACACTCTTTGAAGTGGTGAGAAGGAGGAACTCCTGGAATAGTTCACAAATGGCACAGGGTAATGGTTCCATAGGGTACCACTGTGAGATTAGGTTGGGAGGCTGGGAATGCCACTGCATCCTCAGAGTGCCCACAGA
Source organism: Ciconia boyciana (assembly GCF_034638445.1). Lineage (NCBI taxonomy): Eukaryota > Metazoa > Chordata > Aves > Ciconiiformes > Ciconiidae > Ciconia > Ciconia boyciana. The sequence continues at coordinate 58,383,254 of NC_132936.1, forward strand.
GTGTTTGCTGGATAGCACCTGATGACTCATTTCCTCCCTTAGTAAAAACAGAGGTGCCTTGAAGGTGCACCTGAGCTATGTATGAAACATGCTGCAGTTCAAAAAAATGCATGTGGACAACCTCTATTTTAAAGTAAGGGAAAGACTGGGGTTTACAGTCAACTTAGAAAATTCTTTTAGAAGTTTAACTATAAACAACTTTTCTTTTTTAAAAAACAACTTTTAAAACCCAAACAGTCTCAAATCCCATTTAATAAAGTTATTTTTCTGCAGAATTCTTCTGGAAAAATATATTTTAAAGGATATATATTATTAGACAAAAACATGCATTCTAGTCACTTTAGAGTCAGCTTTTAGACAAGGCAATTTTCATGTCTTTACAAGAACAGATTTCTGAAACAAATGCATTGTGATGACTCTATGAGTGGAATATAGTTGTATCAGTTATACAAAGTGCCTTGTGAAAGGTGCTTTAACCAGAAGGTTAGAGGTTCCTGTTGCCCATGGCAAGTGATCTTCTTTTGCCTGCATTTATAAGCAAGATGAACGAGAATGATTTCTGAACAGAATCTTTTTTTTTCCTACTCCTGTGTGCTCACATGCTCGTGCTTGTGTCACATCCAGCTTGACAAGCAAACATCATCCTAACCCAGAGTTAGCTTCTCAGAGTTTCTTAGCAAAAATTGAACCCCATCATCTGAAACTGAGTTGCTTGGAATAGTACTTACAGCCTTGGCAGGTGAGAGGTGAGACAGGTTTGTCAGGGAACTCTAGGAAACTGGGCTTGTGATCCTGCTGTTCCTGGTTGGAGAATAATAAATGTTCCCCCAAGCAGCTGCTTTCTCACACATTCTGACACTGCTGTCTGGCACCAGCAAATTTGATTTTCCCTGTCTCTAACACAGATAAGCTCAGTTATAGATCCACAGGCATTTTGCCAAGAGCCTGCTGTTATAGGTGATTGACTGCTTTGCCTCTATCCAGAGCTGGTCCTGCCTCTTGCTCACATAGGAGGTAGCCAAAGAGCTACCAGTCCCTGAATGCCAAGCTGTGCCCTCTGTCCCTTATCCATTCTTATAGTAACAACAAAATGAAACAAAAGCATTGCCTGTCTCTTTACAAGAAGTTTTTTACAGTAAGCAATAATAATAAAAAAAAAATCATTTGTAGATACTGTGTTTGTTAGCATATACTCTGCCACATTTTACTGCCATATTGCCATATTATACTTTGGTGCCATACACCAAACCTATTTATTGGCTACTCCTTTTTTGGAGATCAAAGCAGTTTCAGAGTAAGAAAGAAGCTCCAGGCCATTAATTTGAACATGGGAACATTTATTTATTCTTAAACATGTTTCAGAACCACTCACTCCAAGCTGGCTGTTCTGTCGTAACGCAGACATTAGAAATAGCATATACCATATCAGACACAGCAGAAGTATCTTCACTCAACTTCTTTACGGAAGACAGAGAAATCAACTGCCCTGATGGTTTAAATCACAGCAGAAAGAAGGTACACTTGAGGCACCTGGAGAAGAGGTGGGCCTCCCTGTGATTTCAGCTTGAATGAGTTGGTATGACGTGCACAAGATCTGCCTGGGTGACCTTGAATGAAATACTTGGATAAACTGCCAAAAGCTTGGAGATATCATTTTCCACTTTGCCTGTAAAAATATTCCAAATGCCAAGAGAGAAGCTGTCAATGGCACGACCTTTCTCTGGGCCACCGCTTATGAAGTTCTTCTCAGTGAAAAAGACAAAGTAGTTGTTATGCACAGCAGCTATACTGCAAGCATATTCCCGTCTCCTGTCAATAATAGCACCTCCACAGCCACCATGAGCAGAGGTGACATTGACAATTTGAGTAGATTATAGATTTATAATTAAATGCAATGTGAATAAACCAGTCCTTTGGCCGCGTGGCCAGCTGTATCCATTCACATACTCAAGCATACTGAAATCACAACTCCCAGGAGTTTTCCAAAGTCACAAACATGTTGCTTTGGAAGGAGAAGATTGTAACTGGATTCTGCCACACATGTAATGAAATAACCAAATGATAGAAATAACCAAACTGCTAAGTAAAAAATTAACTAATTAAAGTTCTTCAACACTATCTAGTTGTTCCATAAAACTTTTTAACTATATTATGAACTAAAGAACATAATTTAGGAAATAACTTAAATTTTTCCTTGCAGTTTGCTTTCTGAGAACATAAGCTTTACAAAATTACTCAAAGAATTTCAGAGAGAAGAATGAATACTAACATTGTCAGGAACAGTATTTATTTTTTTCTCTATAGTCAGATAGTAAGCACAAGTGATTGTATTAATTATAGACTGATATTATGCTGTTATCTCAGCTGAACAGATCAGAGTTCAGCCCATGAGCATATATCTACCAACCCAGTAGATATACGGAGTTACTGAAAGCACATTCTAGATCAATGACATTGATCAACGATCCAAAAACTGAGTAATTAAATCATTATCTACCTGAAGCTGCAGTCATACAGCAGTCTGAGAGAGCAATCTCATCACTGTGAGAGGCATCAGCAAGGAAACAGCTACAGATGATAACTCTGGATCCCTTTCTACACCTGGATCAAAACACTCCACTCAGAGGCACTGCTTTCACTTGAATTTATCTCACACACTCAGAGCTGGAGTTATACACACAGCAATTAGAATTAGAGTCCTTCACAGGATGCGTGCCATTTTATGATTGCTTTAGCAGTTATTTTTTTAGAACAATTAAATGTCTGACTTTCTAAGTGGATTCTCAGTTTTATTTCCATTTCTTATAACAAATTAATCAAATCACTGACAAGTTAACAGCTCTTTTTACTCCTCATTATGCCTTGTTTGACTTACTGTGTTTTAATTGCTCTGAATAAGCAAAAGGACCTTTCGATTTTGTTTCAATCCAGCAAAAGTAAAAATTAACCTCCATTGGTTTATTTTGCTTACACCAGCTTTAACTCTGTAGTCAATATGTGCTTTAAAAAGTGAAGTAGGTGGGCCAGATGCCTTCTTCCAAACACTTTTCGGGAGTGCCACACACTGTGGTTGTAGGAATGCCAGATGAATGCTCTTTGAAAGCTTTTGCTCTGAATCTGTAATAAGGCACAGCAATGGCTCCTTTCCAGCAACTCCCTATCGTATTCCATTCTGACAGCCATTTTCCAGCTCTATCTACAGCTAGGATCTATAACTTGAACGAGAGGGAAAGAACAAAAAAGATGCTAGAAGATTAATGATCTTTGGAACTATATCACCACAATCCCAGCTTCAGTCACCATAAACAGAAACACATGAACAAAATCAATATATCATGTTGGCCCAATCACTGAATATGCTTTCTATAAACTTCAGAAGAATAGCATTAGGCTAACTTGGGTCTCTAAGCACCACCCTGAAAATCAACTACAGCATATCCAAGAATCTTCGCAGAAACGCCCCTAATGATGCACAACTTCCTCCCCAATTATCTGTTCCCACAAAGAGTAGTAAATGTTCTTCACTTGAGCAAAGAATCATTGCAAACTCGGTTTTGCTAGTATGACTGCACCAGCTGATGTGTCTGAGGGATGCACTCTTGCCCCATTTTCCATACAGTCTGTCCTCACAGGGAAGCTGTAGGTGTGCAGCACCTGATAATGCTGGATACCTGAAGCACCTCTGTGTAGCCCACAAACAACTTCCCAGATGTCTACGTTGATCTCAACATCTGCGCTTTTGAGATGTCGAGTAAGTACTCAACCTAGAATGCAATGTGGACTGGTAAAGACATGACGCAGGGTAACCAGAGCTGCCCTTCATGATAAAATTTTAATCTTTTGCATTCTTGGCACTTTATGCTGTAGGTGAGATATCTGTCCCACCTCACACTTCATCTCTCCCCCTCTTCTATTACTAGGGAGTCCAGCAGGAAGGATTCAGCCAGTGTCGCCAAGATTTTTGTTCTGTCCAGATCTGAGCATGTGAGGAGAATGTGTCAGCCTGGGCTGAGGATCTGAGAAGGACCTCAACTTTCATCCAGATTAGCCAGGAGTGAACATGCTCCCCACAGACCATGGCTTCACAGGTAGCAATGAGTCTAAGGAGGCTGCAGCCCTGTTCCTGTTCTGTCCTGTCTTCCTCCTCTCCTCCTCTGCTCCTAGCCATGAAGACCCCGTGTCTCCTGCACAGGCTGTGGCATCCACTGGACCCTGCCATGATCTGATCTATCTCATTAAGACAAATGGCCATTTTTATCTGCCATATTAGTAAGGTGTCTCACATGAGACCCAGAGCTAGAACAAGGTAGGCAATGGGAGCCTAAAACAGAAAGCTACAAGGAAGGGAAGTAGGAGGTGAAGGAGACTTTTCCTATTTCAGTGACAATGAGCTAGTAAATAAGTAAACTCTGTACAACTGTAGCCACTGAGTCCAAGTCTGGGTACACACCTGGTGACTCTGAACTTGTAGTTAAAGCAAAGGCTTTTCTCCAAATTTCTAGTCTGTTTGGCTAAGAGATATGAATGGTGATGGAATTGAAACCCATTTATTAACATCTAACACTAAAAGACTTCCCCAGTAAGCCTTCTCTGTGCTTGATAACTACCCGTGTCCATGCACCACAGATAAAAGTAAGTTTCATCATGTAACTCCAAAATAAAAAGCCAGTGGAGAGAGTATAGTGTTTATATTTCAGAGGCAGTTTAAAATACAAAAATGTGCTTATTATGGAATACCCAAAGACCACCCCCAGCTTGGAGAAAGAAAGTGGGAAATGAAGCTTCAGAGAGGGTGTTCAACAGCCTGAATCAGTCAAACCTGCACCACAAATGCATAAGCATCAGAGCTCGTATTTAAAATTCAAAGCATACAAGTGAGTAGGAAGCTCTATCATCCTCCCTGGTATGCACTACATTTAAAATAGTAATGGCTACATAGTAAATATACTACTGTGCTGTGTAGCTGCTCAAACCCAGGCTAAAGTTCCTTTGTTAATAAAGGTGATAAAACTGCACTGCTGGCATGAACATACTAGGAAATACCAAAGTATGTTTTAGCAATCAGAGATTTTTTTCTCGCATCAAAAATCTCAGTCCATAAAAGGCTTCTGACATACAAGAGAAAAAGAAAACCTAATTAAATTGTATGGGAAATCAGAACAATAGGTGGCCTAATTATTCCCAATTAACCCTGCCCAGGAACTCACACGCAAGGTGAACAGACACAAACAAATCAGTGTTGTGGATAGCTTTTTCTACTTAAAATAGAGGCAAACAACACAATAGAATTAGGTAGCATTCTCATCCGGCTATGACTAAAAAATATGTATGCTGAATGTCCTCCAAACTTACTCCTGCCTGTGATTCACCTTCTCTGTTAACTTAAACACTGAAACTTGAGCTTTCTCCCAAAGCTTGGTGGTTCCTATACCTCTCCTGTTAAGACTTCCTCCTTCACTGTACTCGGTCCTCTTTGCCCTTGGACCCCTTTTAGCTCCAAAGCTGGAGTTACACAAACACAGTGGTCTGATTTCATTCAGACAAACAAAATTATGGGGTTTTTATATCAGCATATTCTGGGCAGCTGTAACCTCATCAGATGCTAACTCTGCATTACTCAAGATGAACCAAATTTCAAAGTCTTTTTAAATAAAGTTCCTAAGGAGACAGTCCAGTCAAGATAAGCAAAATCAATAGGGCCGTACATTCAGCCTTGCAACAGATCAGCTTCTGAGCTGCCTCCTCTTTTTCCACATCTCACTGAAAATGGACTAGCATACACCAGGGATGGGAAGCAGGATTAGGTGGTGCTCTACACTACTTAGTCAGAAGTTCCTTATCTGTCTAGGAAACAGGCATTTCTACCAAGTAAAGCTCATGATGACAGAGAATAAAATCCACCTAAATGTATATTGACATCCTGCCTAATACATCTCCCCAACAAATTATAAATTACTCTTGTAATGGCACCCCAGGCTTCAATAAGACTTAGCAACCTAAAAGAAAGGTCGTTTTCCTATGATGCAGCAAAGCTTACCTCAGGGGAAGTATGTACCTTTTTGCTGGGGGATGATACCTCAATTCTGTCTGCTGCTGCTATTACTGCAGAAAGAACATTAAGCACCCTGTACTTTACAGTAAAACATTTTGGTAGCTGTGACCTGTTCCATGGAAAAATCATGTGTGATTTTAATTTATATACAAACCAACATACAAAGGTGGTGTGTGCACATAGGTAGCTTATTGTAGTTTCATGTGCGTGAGACTAGGCAAATCGGAATTAAACTAGAGGAAATTTCCATAGATAATTCTACCCTGCAAGTGCTATCACCAAGAATGCCTGACAAGTACTCAGCTGAAAACTGCAGCTACAATTAGAAAGAGATGTGAAGGAGTCATTTCTCAAAGTATAAATTTCAGGTTATCAAGTAGTATAGAAATATTTCTAGAGTTGCTGTTAATCCTGTTGCATTCACTTCCAGTAACACACAACTGGTCACAATACCAGTATAGTAGGCAGACCACTTAAAGGAAAACGTAATTTGATTTTTTTCTTGTTGGATTTAATTCTCAAACATTTTTAATGTTTCTGCTGTGATCTGTCTAAAGATTAAGCATTTCCAGCAGCGCTAACTTTTAATACTTGTAAGACTGGGTTGGATTGCATGCAGCTTAGAAGTATATGTAGGGTTTATCAACACACCTGTTTGAGGAGTGATATGAGAAGCTTCATATATTGTTTTCAGGCTTAGCTGCTCAGTGTGTTGAGCACCTTCTCCCTACCCCAGTGCATCTTGGATTGCTGTCTGTTGAGCCTTTCCTAGAACATCCTCTGAACCAAGTTGTGGGAGACACATTGCTGGAGAGGAACTGCTCCAAGGAAGTTTTTTTCCCCTTGTTTATTGACTGGAAAATGAAGAGGGAGACCAGTGACCTAACATCTTCATAGGACCACTTGCCTTCATTCCATTTTACAATAAAATTACCATAGACTGTAACTGACACACACAGAAGAAAACACAACAGTTTACAAAAGAGTTACTGCAGTGATTTTTTACCATTACTGTTACTTTTTAAAATCACTGCAGTGATTTTTAATAAAAGCAAGATCCTAGGGGTAAGACTCAAATTACATGCAATGGCTCTGGTTAGCCCTTCTCTAGAGAACAGTGGATTGCCTCAAAGCAAAGGAAGGAAAGTATTTGGCCAGCATGTTAAAGGAAGGTGCTATGAGAAAAGTAAGTTAGCGAAAAGAATTTTTTTAAAAATCCTGGCAGCGTTACCTGTGCTAAAACTTAAGGAAAAGCCATAGATACATACTGTTTGTAGGAACTGTATAGTGCTATTTTCCTGGGATATAATCGTAGTAGTTTTCCCTTTTTTACGATTATTTTATCTCAGAGATTCCCCATATCTACAAATTCTTCCAGTTCTGCAAGTGTTGATCAGACTACTACCTTCAAACCCTGTCCATTTAACTAAAATCATGACTGGAAAAATCAAATACACAGTTTCAAGAAGACTGAACATCAAAATGAATGCATTAATGAATAAATGAATGTAATCAAACTGGCATTAGGAATATTTACTGTTTTCTTTCCATTATGAAATCTGTGCCCCCAGATTCATGTAAGTAAAGACTGGAAATTAGTAGATTTGTTCCTATAACAATGAGAGTATTTTTTCTGTATACAAAATGGTCATGACTTAAAATCTGTTAGCCTTTTCCTTTGTAGGCATGGCTCATCTCATTTGTAAAGAAACATTCATGGGTTTCTTGCATGTATGCCAAGAAGGTTTCTTACCATGTTTTGGTATCTGTGTGGTATATACTCAAAAAAGGATTTTGTGGCAGAACTTAAAGAATTTATTGGGGTTTTTTTTAGGCTACCTGATGTAATTCAAATGTAATTTTTTTATTTCTCAGTAAGATGATAATATCTCACAGAAAAGTGTGACTAGTACAATGAGAGGGTACCAAGCAGGTACACTGACTTGGTCTTTTCAGCCTGAAAAAGAGGTGATGGAGACAGAGATGTGACAAGCATCTGAATAATCCTGAAACACGGCAGGAAGACAGTGAACAGGGAACAATTTTTCAGTATGCCTCTTATGACAGGAGCCAGTAAACATCAAGCAGCAAGTACAAACACGTAAAGGGAGATCCTTTCTCTCACACAGTATAAAACTCTCAAATTCATTGTCACAGGATATTGAGGGCGGGAAGAAAAATCCATCAAGGGCTATTAAACACTAAGATATCACCTCCAGCACAGGAAATCTCTAAGCCATAGATCACTAGAACCCAAAAACTGGGAAGGAGGGAGACAGTATAGTATGACTGTATAGTTGATTATTCTTCTATAGGCATCTGCTACAGCCACTGTCAAGGAGCAGATGCTCTTTGATAGGATAGACAGGTCCTTAGTCTGAATGAGTGCAAACCCCTTTATGCCATCGTGTATGATGTAAATGAAAAAAATATATTAACTATATCATCATATATTTCCCCTTTCTGCATATATATATATGCACATATATAGGCACATGTATATATGTATATATGTATGTATGTATATACATATACACATTCACGCAAAAGTGATAGCCGTGATTTTCTTTGGTTCCAGGTACCCTTTTAGCAGCAAGTAGTAATATAAACTGCTACCTTGGGAAAGCCTTAGCAGTCTGTTGGTACGGGGATACTGTAAGCTCATCTCAACTGTGCCAGCGAGACTCAGGTTACAGAGATTCGTGTTACAGAGACTCCTGAGCTAGCGGAAACTGCAACTTCAATAATGTTTTTTGACAGTTTATTTTTGTGTAATGCCCCAGATTAAAAGAAAAGAAAAACAACACACCACAAACACTGAAAAGAAACCAGCCCGAATTCCAGCATGCAGCTCCATAATTAGACCCACATGTGCCTTTTTCAGGGCTGGAACCTCTTGCTTTTCCCTACAGACATCTGCCACTAACCAGCTCCTCGAGGCATAATCTGGAGCATCCTTGCCATTACTGCTTTGCTTTCCTCAGGTCTCCCAATCCCTGTCTCTTCATCCAGGGAGTCTCAGTCTCTCTGGCTCTAAGCCTTCCTCAGTCACCTTGTTCCAAGAAGTGTGTCTTTTCCCAATCCCTATCCTTTGCTAAATGTCTTCTGGTCTGGATGTCATCTTACAGACTTCAGACTTCCAGTTACAGACATCTTTCCCCAAGCTCCAAAACCCAGCATCTTCTTCCAAAATATGCCTCACCTGTGATCTTACTTGCCCTTTCTTCCCTGACTTCCAGCCTGTCAGAGTCAGTTTTGCTCTCCTCTTCTTGTTAATCAGGCTTTTGCCTAATCCTATAAGTTTTATCTCTTCCTTCTCTCTTCCCTACACAAGATTTTTTTCCCATTTTGCATTTAAATCAGGTAATGTCCTTCTGCAGATTTCCTCAGTGGGTCTATGCAGCCATAGTTTCCCTCTCCTTGCTGCACGAACCAGCCGGGAAAATCCTTTTCTCCCCCAAAGCAAACTTCTGTTTAATGAGGAAATACTTATCCAATATAATTAAGAACATTAGTACACAGCAGTTTTATGCTCCAACAGTGAACCTCTGGGTAGGGTATAGCTTTTTGTTCCTTTTGTTGATGGTTTTTGGTCTCAGGCTGTCTGTGCTCGTTTTGCATGTATCTCCAACCATGTGTCATCTTGGGCCACTGCTCAAGAGGCTTGTGCCTTCTGCCTTTGCAAAATTTCCTCAAGTTCTCCTTCTGGTATTGACTGATAACAGCCATGGCTCTCGCAATGGATTTGGAGACCACATGTGTCTTGGAGAGTTTGAAATCATTTTCCCCCAGGACCCTCACCATGTGGTGTTGAGCTTATTCCAGCTTCTGGTCATCCAGTTGCATCAGAGGCTCCTCTTCATCCTTCCCTTGTAGATGTCAGGCCTTGATCTTTTCCATGGTGGTGTCAGCAGCCACCAAAGGCAGCAGCCACAAAAGGCAGACACCAAGCCAGAAAAGGACCCATTGCCAATCTGGGTTCATCCTCTCAAGCCCAGGCTGTTAGCCTGTGAGACCTGCTCACCACCCCAACAAGGAAGAGATGCAGTACAGTCAGTGACCACATAAACGTAGGGATTTTAGAAGGCTGCATACCTGAAGAGAAAGTAAGTAAAGACTTTTGACTTCATTAAATGCATTTTCCCCAACCATATTCTCAATAGTAGATAAAATATTTTGATGGATTCTCTACAAGTGCACACACAGCACTGACATCTGTCACTGACATCTAGTCTAGAAAAATTTTCCAAGTGACAGAGTTTTATCTGATGGGCAATTAAAGACTTTAGCAGTTGCATCTCTAGTAAAATTAGCTGCCAATTTTTTTTTGCTTAACTTTTGCAAAAGATGTGCAAACTGTCACACACAACCCAAAGTTACACTGAAACGGACACTAATAGACAGCTAACAGCTCTGCACACCTAATTAAATATTGAAAAATCATCAGCTTAGTCAAAGGTAAAGTGATGATAGCAAAGGGAAAGGTTTTCTGCATTGTTCTGCAGGCAGTACATGCATTAGACCTTCTGTGTCATGAGATATTTAGTTTTCATGTTGTAAATATCCATATTTTCTCCACCAGCTGCACACCTAAAAGACATCATGCTTTCCTGCTTTCTCTGCAGGTTTCCCCATGCATGGAAAGGGATGAGGGAGGCCAAGAGGAAGAAGCAGTGATATGCAAGGAGGTCTAGGACCGCAGCCGGGACTGGGTGAATCCACGTCATCCCTTTTCCTGTTCTGGGGAGCTTCCCAGAACAGAAAGATGCTCTGTGACTCCCGAACGGACTTTTCAGCTCAAAGAGCATCTAAAGTTGGCTCTGCTGAGAGGAGTGACACATACCACAGGCTGCCAAAACTCCCACAGAAGACTCTCTCTCCACTGTAGAGACAGTTTGCTGTCCAAACATTTTTCAGCTAAGAGAAAAAGGGGGGTTTTTTTCCTTCCTTTTTTTTTTTGGGGGGGGGGGCATTTAATTAATTTTCTTAGTGACCAAATTTGCAGTACTAATCTCTCTCACCATGTTTTTAATTTAATGAAAACTAAATCAAAGATTAATCTGTACATTATCTTACAGTTCAGATTTGCTAACGGTCATGAACTATGCACAGCTAAAAAGCTTCACTGCAAGAGAAATTATCATCACAGATATTTCACAATAAGCTGGAGGATTTTCTTCTTCCTTTTTTTCCCTCTTACTCCAGGTTATTAGAAAATACGAAACTGTTAAGAGGAACGTAGTAACAGCAGCCAGGACATTGTGTTCACTTGCCTTTTAATCTTTCTGCTGTAATGCCCGTGTGATAATTGATACCAATTATTTTCATAATTCTGTCTGCAAATTCTGTATATATTAAGCAGATTAATCTAGTCTGCAGGAAAAAAACTGTTGTATTTGATAATCTCCAAGGTAAAGAGTCTTCTTTATCATCAGTGTGTTTGCAGATTTCTGTCCTTGGCTTGGTAGGCAAGTTAAAAATACTGTGAAAAAGTCAAGGCCTATCCAGAGAACATGAATTACACATAACAAAACTGAGCAAGTAAAATTTATTTATTGAAACAATCATAGAAACACTGAATTATCATTTCCAACCTGGAACTATGTAGTTCCAGAGTGGTATGCAGCTATATGATTGCAGTTTTACAAGAATGCTCTCAGATTCAGTCCCACATCACCTTTTTCGAAGTAAGCCTTTGGTTGCAAAGAAGACCCATGAAAATATTTCCACAGCATTTTATAGGATTAACAACTTGCTTAAATTAATTATCTTTAAAATATTTAGCAGATTACAGTAACTAGAAAATATTAAGAGGACACAATAAAGAATACAAAATATATAAAATCAATGTTGAATGTATGTCTTTACTCTTTTTTACTTGTGCATTGCATTCCTATCTTTAATTACAAGAGCACACAACGATATATCTGTGTTGCACTCTCTTGCAGTTAGCCACACATGGATAATCTATTTTAGCATGCATACTGCTTTGTATATGCCATGCTAGACCACAAAAGCTATTTATATGATATGTAAGTATAAATTGCATTTACACAATATGCTACAAATTAAGGACAACATTGAGAAAAGTAGTAAATATCTGCTAACATACTCAGCCAAGAGTTGTCTAGATGGAAAGTTATATGCTTTTATTTAAGGTTTGCATTTTATTTAGTTAAACTGATAAAGCTATGCAAAAGGTCATTTCAATTTACACAAGGCTTATCTCTGGTTTATATCATTTAGAAATAAGCATACACCTAAAGAGAGTTTGATCCTAAGCTAAGGAGTTTAGCTCTTACCTTGTTCTCTCCTTTACTTTAGAAAGCAAGCTCTGTGTAATGAGCTTTATAACCAACCTCCTCATTCTACAAAATAACTTTGTCTTTGCTGTATAGTGTGCTATATACATGTACAAGGACAGAAAAAAAGCATGCATTTTATAATTACTGCCCAGTAAATACAGAGTGAGGAATGCAAAAAGGTGCATAAGAAGCACAGCTCCTAAAGAATTAATCTGATTTTAAAATTGCAGAACAGTTTACAATCCAAATTAGTTTTTGTAACACGGGTACAAGTTACAAACAATTTAGTTGATTTATTCTTCTAAAACATGTAGACCGCTAAGAGCACCAGATGACTACACACTATACACTGTACAATCCACTCTATCATTTTCAACTACCTTGGATTTTAAAGTGTACTGAAACAATAAATTCTGAAATAAAATCTTTTAAAATGTACTCAACTAACAAGAAAATAAGTAAAAGGGTTTAAACTCATCTAAAATATGAACAGTTCATTACAATTTCCAATATTAATAGCTATTTACATTTTAAAATTAATAAACACATATACATACACACCATATACACACAAAGCATGACAGAAGAATTCAAAAGGATGCTGTACAAACTTCCATCTACACAAAAAAAGGGGCAGAAATGCTGTGCAAAGTTAAAATCTTCAACTAGTTACCATTTTTTAAATGAAGATTTAAACTTAGTTAATCCTCAGCTTTGTATTTTCTTTTGCCGGTTAAACAAAATACTGACACCACATCATTTTATTTGTTAACCTTTTAAAAACCCCAGCTTCCAGGTGAGAAGAGACCTCCAGAGTGAAAATAGAAAAAGTATAATAGGATGAGGCTGATTTAGAAACTCTTGCAAATATTCTGATGTATTCCTCTGTTAAGCATGCAAATATGCTGCCTAAAGCCTTCTCCTTCCAGCCCTGGTCCTCCTAGGAAAACGTGTGAAGTCAAATATGTGCAGGCTGGCACAGTCAGAAGATATATTTCCTAAGGGCCGTTCTCATCTGCCAAGTACCATGAAGCATTTTCTTAGAGAGAAACCTCTTTGGAGCAAGTAAAGAGGAAAAAAAACCATATATTCCCAGAGGAAATCTATTTGCCTATTAACACTCCCTATGGCTCAAGATATTCCCTCAGGTGTTATTCCCAGCTTTCTGCCCACCCAGTCAGAGAGCTTTGCAGTTCTGGGTTTGTGGCACCTGCCTCGGTAAGAATCAGAGTGAATCTGGTGGCACACAGTTGAAAATCAAAACTTTACTCAAGGTCCACGATAGAAAGCCCACTGCCAGGGAGCCCTCAGTCTCACCTGAACTCATAAGGCACACTCCTGTGAGAACAAAGGGAATGGTCTGATATTTAACAGCTCCTTCTAGCTTGAGCTCTGTGTTGTCAGACTTGGCCCAGGTCACTGAGCTCTCATTTAGATTCAGATCTGAATACAGAAATCCCACAAGTTCAGCATTAATAGCACTGAATGCTCAAGTTTTCCCACTGCTTATTTCTGAGATACAAAGCAGATATCTAAATAAGGATCTAGATACAAATCTCAGGTTGTATCTACAAAACAGCCAAATAAAGGTATTTTAATTGTAATGCAGGTGCAATAAGCTCTATTTTAAAACATGAGAAAATTATATGCAAAGAAGTTATAAAAACCTGTGGTTGTATTAGCTCAGGTTTCTTTCTTGCCAGGTCTCAAAACTGAAATGGGATCATCAAAGGAAACATTAGTCAAATCATCAGCAACACTCTTTCCTCACATATTAAATAGAGAAACTAGGAACGTGCTTTTCAAGCTGGGGCCCGGTGCTGCCTAGTGGATGAGGCATAGGACTGAAACAATTTTTGTTAGTAGTCATAAAAATATCCCACTGCAAAGAGGTCAACTCTAGTGTCCTGGCAAGATTCCAGTTTGGATAATTATGGTATTCTGTTTTCCTAAAACTTTGTTTCCTTCATAGTAGTACTGCAGATTTCCTATCCTACAATGCTGTACAGTGTTGCTCTGTGTCCTTTAACATTTTTTTAGCAGTACCTTCACTTTAATAACATACAGACTACTGCCAGAAATGTTTATAGATCTTAATGCTATACCAGCATGGTTTTTTATGAACTCCTGTATCTACAGTCACCTTTCCACAGCACCAAAACCTATGACAAAAAATTCCCGACTTGGATGCTTCCTCTCCTGGGAAGGGGTTGGGGCTGCAGTCGTTCATCTCCTGCGAGTCCCTCCCTCAAGCCCTAGCAAATCTGCTCATGAAAATCCAACACAAAGTTGATACTGGAATTTTCCAAGTACCTTGCGATATTACTTGACGATAAGCGCTATATACAGGATAATCGTACTATGGGATGTGGGGTTTGGGAGAGACCAGAAGTTATAGGCTCCATTTCCTTCATTTTTACCTTTGATAGCAATGGCAGGAGTGCAGCCATTTTCTGTTGCAGCATGAACAAACTTTTATTGGTGCTGTTTTAAAGGGCACTGTCTTAAAAATATTCATGGCACGGGCAATCAGCCTGTGCTGCTGATTTCAGTGTTGCTGCCACCCACAGAGATGCTCTGGCTGTCGCATTACTCGGAGAGCAGGAATAACTAAGAAGGTTGCACAGCCAAGCTTCTTCTGCCAGATCCAAAGCCAACCACAGACTTTGATAAGCATTCAGTCAGGATTTTAGTGTTTACATTGTATTGTCCTTCTGCTGCACTGTTGAGAGATAATTGTGTTTGTATTTGTCCTAATGATGTGATTATGCGTTGCATTTGCCCTTTTCATGTGATGTCAAAGGAGCTAATGGCATCCCCTCAGGATTAAACAAAGCAGTAAGCAAATCTCAAACGCAGGTAGCTGCTTCTCTGGGAATAAATATATCCAAAAGAGATGGGTAGAAAAATGCAAAAGGCCAGGCATCCTATTTCCTCTGGTGGAAATAACTGAATTTTATGCATGTAGGGTCTGGTGAAGAAGGCTTTTGAGGGTGGAGGCGTTCCAATTTTAGACACATATTTAAAAACTACTTTATAAGTTTATTTCAATAATAAAATAGTAATGTTTTGAAATACTGAAAATCTGTAATCTTTAAAAAATACAACCACTATCACTAGCTATATTTGCAAATTCTAAAAGTTTATTATGGATTTTCACCTGAAAAAGCACTACTTAAAAATCAACTGTCTTCCTTAGCTTGGGGGTCTTAAAATCAAATCTAAATCTGCATAAAGGTGACTAAATAACATTGACCGGACTCTCCTTTTTCCTTCCCATATCAAGTGAATTGGACTCTGTATTTTTATAATAAAGGATAACAGGAGTGCCTATTAAAAGGATTTTCATTGCCTTGCCTTCACATCAAGGCAGCACAGCATAACTGAACAGCTTCACAACTGAGGGTCTGGGGTTTTTTTAAATTAATGGCTATTCTATTTTTTTATTTTTTCAAGTGAACGGAAATTGACCTTCATTGTCTCTTTAGTCAATCCAGCTCAGAATCAAAGAGCAAGTTAATTATAACCATTTAAAACTTAACAGTTGAAGCCTTTTGATGTAATATCGCATTCATTTCTAATTAACTGTACATATGTCTTGCCGAGTTATCCAATAACTCTTGAGATCTGTCAGCATAAAACCTTAATAAAAGCACGAACACTTCAGGATGAAGATTAGACAATTCTTATATAAGAAGGAACAGAAGGTGACAGGGAACAAGGCTGAGTATAGGAATAAATCTCTGCCTAACTGCTTTCCCTAATGTTCTTTAAAACGTGGCTGCTCCTGCTGCTACTGCTGCTGCATAGCGGCCCAGTGTCCTGAGAGTCTGCGTTGTCAATTTTAGTTTTAAAAGTAAAATCAAAATATAAGTAGCTGTATATTTCAGCCTTTTTGATGACCCATTGTGCAAAGTTTTAGTTTGGTCAAGCATAAACATTTTCTTTCTGTAGCTATTTACGGCCCCCGTCCTAGAACCTGGTCATCAAAATCAGTGAAAGCCACCCCAGCAGCCCACTGGAGTAAGCTGAAGTCAAGGACACGCTGTCCCTCTCCCAGTGAAACTCTTCTCTCCAGTGACCAGATTCACTGAGCGTGGAGTTTGAGTTGGGCTGTGGGCTTTGCAATAAGGATCCAGCAATGTGCGAGGAGAGTTTGGGATCTTAATTTTATTTCTCTGAAAATGAAGCTACACTGTTTCTGAGTTCATCAAGTTTATCATTATCATCGTTATTTTTAACACCTTTACTCCCCAAAATAACTCGTCTTGAAAAAAGACTACACAACATGGTCCTAAATATGATTTTCATTCCATATGGGTCTTAAAATGGCAATGATCTAAATAGCAGGGCTCAGAAAAAGAGCCAAAGTCACAGTGTGCCTGCTTTCTTCAGAGCTGCTTCTATCACCCAAGTGACAGATTTGTTTGGGGTTTTTTTTACTTGGTGTGGGAAGGATAGGAGCGGGTTGATTCTCCACTCTGCTTCTTTAGCTTTGAACCCTATATAGGGTAAGGCGGGAAGAACAAACCTGACCCGAGCACTGTCCTCAGAGCTCTGTTCACCCCACTGGGCACACCTACCCACGGCTGAGGAATATAAAATGGAGTGTAATCTCTCTGCTCGTAGTAGTGAAACTCAGGGGATAAAAGTCGTCTTCATCAACAGTGGTAACCATAAATCAGGGTAAGAGTGACCGTCATGCGGAAGAGTACAGAAACCAGAACCGAATGGCTGGAAACTCTTTGGAAAGCGTGGATGAAGATCTGGGGAAGGATGCTGGAAAGACCAAAACGTCAAGATCAGGGGGAGAAGAAGCTGTGTGGATTTTTCTTAATTATAATTTAAATGTTATTTGGAAGTTACTCTGGGAGAAAAGTTTACAACAGCCCTGAGGAAGGTCCAGGACAACTGAAAAAAAGTTGTGAATCCACATTATTCTGAGGGATGTAATTTATTATGGGTTATTCTTACCTTGGGAAGGATGAAGATGAATCTATACTGGATATTTAGAAGAGTTAGGAAAAGAAGCAAGACTGGGGCGACAGTAGGCACCATTGGAGGAAATCCATGTATTACAACATTTTCATTTATGAAAGTGTGACACATTATGAGTGACATGCTCTGCTGAATTCCATTGAAATCAGTGAGGAGACAGGAGCAAAGAAATGTCAATCACGCTCAAACCATGTTTTCCATATTTTTCCCCAGAAAGGGGCCTGCTTTATTTTATTTATTGATAATCCGTTGTACTCAGTAGATAGGTGCAGCATTTTGTTTTCCCTTCACTGGATTTTTTGCCCCACTGAAAATTTGTAACCGGTAAGCCTATTCCTGCCAAAGTCTGGGAAGAATCAGACAGAAGGACTTCTGTTGCATAATTCTGTATCCAGTTAGACTTAAAATAAAAGCATATAACTAACCACAAAAATTAGTTTTGTCCTCATAAAATCTTTCCAAAAAATACTGAAAGGAAATTATGTCACTGAGAATATTTTGTATTCAAATGTTTTTGTTTAGCTTCTCATCACAGCCAGCTAGCTGTCATGAAAGTACTTTTATATTTACAATGTTTCTCAGCATGAATGATCCCAAAATGTTTTCGTTTTTTTTTTTTTTTAAATGGGAAAATATTCACCACTGAAATGCAGCCCCTTTGGCTTGGAAGAAGGCAGGCAGCTAAACAAATGGTATGTGAAAAGGCCATGCAACTATAAAATGAAGTAAATTATGGCCAGTGCTTACAAGCAAAGCTATGCACCATAAAAGCGTAACTAGAACAATCTTAATATCCGTACACTGTTTCTATTTTGAGGGTCTCCACTGAGTGAGGTCTGCGCACTGAAACAAAACTTAATAGAGATTCACCTGGGAAACTAGAAGCTGTTGGTCTAAGGTTCTGGGATACAGTAAACCTAATTTATCAGCCTTTAAACTCTCATTGCTCTTGCCCTAATCAGATGTAAGTTGAACTTGGGATAAATTCAAATGCAATTCTCCAACTTGTACAACCTGTAGTGCAAGAAATTATTATAATTTAGCAGCATGCTGGCCATTTCCTCAGTGTAGCTACACTAGGTATCTGGCAAATGGATGACATAATTTAACTTTCATGGGTCGGAGACACTAATGGCTGAATCTACAGGACTTTTAGGTTCTTCCCACTCTTTCAGCTGTGGCAACAGCAACCAAAATGCGAACTCTTCATGTACGACCTATAGCTCTTCAAGGACATGCCTAAGTTCACTTTGTTCTTGCTTCTAATAGATTTAAATCTCAGCTAGAAATTGTCCTCTCAACATGACTAGAAAAGCAGTCCTATTATTTACAATGTCCAGGTTTAGCCCAGTCTGCCTTAAAGGACTGGCTATAGATACATCAATCACTTGTGAAATGTGACGGCCAGTTCACCAAGCAACTGAAACCTCCTTCTAGTAAGCACTACATGAAATCCCATTCAGGGATTCACTACTGAAACCAAGCAGAGGACAGCAGCTTGCATGATCAGAAACTTTCTGCATAGAAACAAGTTCTAAGCAAAAATGCAACAGCTGCTCATTATGAAAACCTGAAAGATCATGATGACAGGACTGAAAATCCGAAACAAAAGAAACTTGCATTGGAAAGGCGTTATCTAGACAGTTATTTATATTTAATGACTGTGAAAACTCCATTTTGTGCAAAAAGAGCCGTGGGATGCTCCTTTAACTCCTAGTCTTTTTAAGCCAATAGAAGACAAAGCTGGGAAAGGAAGCCTGGGGTCCAAACATCTGCTATCACACCCTGCCATATTATTCTTTTCAGGAATGCAATCTGCAGCAGTGTGGTTTTTGGTCTGTGTTACTTGTCCTAGCAGGTTATTCCAGAGCATCAGGTTCTGACGGTGGGAAGCTGCCTTCTCCATTCCAGGATGAGTCTATTTGTGCTCCTCCACAGACTTGGCACTCATCTTACACATTTTTTCTCCTTCTTAATATTTACTGGCCTGTTGTCTTTATAGGAAACACAAACATCCCCTCTCACCCTTTTTCTCGCTGAGCAAAGCGATCCTAACTTTTTGTCTATGGAGTTACTTCTGCTCCCAGTTACACCAGTGCAGGTCACAAGTGTCATCCCTGAAGAGAACCAATCTGAGAGGAAACCCAAGTCTCTGGTCTTCCAAAAACTCCATGTAGGGTTTTTCAGAACAACCCTATGTACAATGGTATAATGGCATGAAATGGATGCTGTGATGTCCAAGGAGTCTGTTAACCAGAAAACAGCTTCCATGACAGGACAGTGCCCCATTCGGGACAGCATTTCTCTCACTGAGCTGTACACACTTGCATTAGGCCCCTCAGTATCTAATAAAACGTGTACATGGTGTACCCATGGTACATGTGGCAAGGTTTTGGTAGTGGAGGGCTGCAGGGCGGCCTCTATGAGGAGAGGCCGGGGCTGCCCCGTGCCGGACACAGCCGGTTCCAGACGGTTCCAATGGACCCACCACAGGGCACAGCTGAGCCCTGCAACCAAGATGGCGGCACCTTGGGGAATGTGTGTGTAAGGAAGGGCAGACAATGCTGGAGCAGGAGGAGGGAACATGAGGGAACTGGCAAATGAGGAGGGGATCGGGGGAAACAGCAGGCAAAGCACTAAGGTCAGAGGAGGAGGAGGCACTCCATGGCACAGCAGATACTCCCAAAGGGACTGCAGCCTGTGGGAGACCCACACCTGAGTGAAGCAGAAGGGTGAGGAGGAAGGAGCAGCAGAGGGAAACCGCCACGTCCTGACCACAACTGCCTCCTGCACTGCTCGCTGCCTCACTGAGGGGATGGAGCGTGACCTGCAGTGATAACAGGAGTATGGACTGAAGGAGTGAAGCTGAGCCTGGGAATCAGGGAGGACAGGTGTTTTACATGTCTGTCTTTTTTATGTGTGTTTCCCAATACCCAAATCAGTACTCAAATATTTAGATTAATTGGTAAATTATTTCCCTGCCTTTATTTTGACCCACAGTCTTCTCACTCTTGTTCTTCCTATTTTCTCCCCCCATCCTGCTGCCAGGGCAGTGAGCAAGCGGCTGTGTGGGTACTCGGCCGCGTGCTGAGGCCAACCCTACACATATAAACAAGATGCACTTCTGAGGTAAAGCAAATTTATCTGATCATCTTTCAGAAAGTCCAGCTGAAGATCTAAACAGATCATCTTTACCTTCTTATTTGCATCTGCCTGGAGGAGAAGAGTTTCTGCCTTCTACAAAAGTAAATGTGGAGGACCCCCAGCTACCAGGATTCATCAAAGTCTCTCTTTTGAACACTGAACCTTACACACCTAGCAAGGGAGTCTCCTTAGCCAGGTAATAGAAAGAAAGGAAAAGTCAGAAAACAGAAGAACCTGAAGGTAATATTACTTATTCAAAATTGTAAGCAGAAAATGTCAAGGTTAGCAATACTGCTCCAGAATTACTCCCAATGAAGTGTCCATCAGATCAAAGACACCACAGATCAAAAAGATCTGGTAGATAAGAAAAGAAAAGGCAAAGCGTGCAATCCCCAGAATAAGAAAGAGGAAGAAAAAGGGGGGGAAATAGCCTTGAAATTATGTTCATACAAGTTATATGTTTTCAAATCTGCTTGGCCTTATAGAGTTGCTTCTAAGATGCCAGCAGAGCAGGCTGCTGCAGCATGTCAGCAGTTATTCCTGAGAGCTTCTGGAGGAAGGGGGAGGCACCAGAGGCCTAGAAAATAAAAAATAGTGCCTATCTTTACAAAGGAGATAAAGGTTCAAGTCAACATAACTTCAGTTCCGTTCCAGAAATCAAACAAAATTTGATCATAATTAAGTACCTAAAAGAAAAGGAGGAGAGTGGGAGTTTGCCAAGAACACATTCTTTCAAACCATTCTAGTTTCCTTCTAGGGAAATGTAATACCTGACTTTAGCAAAGCCTCTATTTCCTACTTGTTCCTACCAAACATAATCTAGATGAAATGTCCATAGGATGGAAGAGCATTGGTAGATAACCATACCTACAGAGTATTTTCTACTGTGGCACAGAGACTGGAAAGATGTAGCGATTAAAGTTCTGTAAGGGTCTTCCCTGAATGCAATACATTCAGTATTTAAATTAACCACCTGAATGATACAGAATCACAGAATCACAGAATCGCAGAATCGTATAGGTTGGAAAAGACCTTTAAGATCATCGAGTCCAACCGTAAACCTAACACTACCAAGACCACCACTACACCATGTCCCTAAGCACCTCATCCAAACGTCTTTTAAATACTTCCAGGGATGGCAACTCAACCACTTCCCTGCGCAGCCTCTTCCAATGCTTGACAACTCTTTCAGTGAAGTAAAATTTCCTAATATCCAGTCTAAACCTCCCCTGGCACAACTTGAGGCCATTTCCTCTCGTCCTATCACTTGTTACCTGGGAGAAGAGACCGACCCCCACCTCTCTACAACCTCCTTTCAGGCAGTTGTAGAGAGCAATAAGGTCTCCCCTCAGCCTCCTTTCCTCCAGGATAAACAACCCCAGTTCCCTCAGCCGCTCCTCATCAGACTTGTGCTCTAGACCCTTCACCAGCTTCGTTGCCCTTCTCTGGACACGCTCCAGCACCTCAATGTCTCTTGTAGTGAGGGGCCCAAAACTGAACACAGTATTCAAGGTGCGGCCTCACCAGTGCTGAGTACATCACTTCCCTAGTCCTGCTGGCCATGCTATTTTTGATACAAGCCAGGATGTCATTGGCCTTCTTGGCCACCTGGGCACACTGCTGGCTCATATTCAGCCAGCTGTCAACCAACACCCCCAGGTCCTTCTCTGCCTGGCAGCTTTCCAGCCACTCTTCCCCAAGCCTGTGGCATTGCATGGGGTTGTTGTGACCCAAGTGCAGGACCTTGCACTTAGCCTTGTTGAACCCCATACAATTGGCCTCGGCCCATCGATCCAGCCTGTCCAGGTCCCTCTGTAGAGCCTTCCTACCCTCAAGCAGATCAATACTCCCACACAACTTGGTGTCATCTGCAAACTTACTGAAGGTGGACCCTTTGTCCAGATCATTGATAAAGATATTAAACAGAACTGGCCCCAACACAGAGCCCTGGGGAACACCGCTTGTGACCGGCCGCCAACTGGAGTAAACTCCATTCACCACCACTCTTTGGGCCCAGCCATCCAGCCAGTTCTTCACCCAGTGAAGAGTACACCTGTCCAAGCCATGAGCAGCCAGTTTCTCCAAGAGAATGCTGTGGGAAACCGTGTCAAAGGCTTTACTGAAGTCTAGATAGACAACATCCACAGCCTTTCCCTCATCCACTAGGCGGGTCACCTTGTCGTAGAAGGAGATCAGGTTGGTGAAGCAGGACCTTCCTTTCCTGGACCCATGCTGGCTGGGCTTGATCCCTTGGTTATTCTCTACATGCCGTGTGATGGCACTCAGGATGATCTGCTCCATCAGCTTCCCCGGTACCGAGGTCAGGCTGACAATACAGAGTACACTTAATACAAATACCAGCAACACAAAGCTGGAAGGGATTGCAACCATGTTAGAGGACAAAATAACAATTAAAGAATGATCTTGTTCAGGAAAAGTAAAATGTTATTCAGGTATGAAAAATGCAAAAAATACTTTCTTGGAAATAGAGAATAGGAAGCCGCTGGCTATGTCACAGTTCTGCTGAAACTGACTGGAAAGTTATAAAGAATTACAAGCTAAACACCAGTTAACAACATCGTGCTGTTGCCATAATAAATAAAAAAAAAGGCAAACAACACACTAGACTTCTAATTAGGATTACAGATTGGAAGATTTATAAAGGGATCCTTCTGTTCTGTCCGACATCAAAAAGAGCCTTGGTATAAAGTACAGCTCTCAAACATAATTCAAGGAAGATGCAGAACAACCAGACAAGTATAGAGCAGAGCAACAAGAACAATGAGAGCTACAAAACACCCTTGGCTAGGGAAGATGGACAAAATTAGAAGAGAAACAGAGTAGACATAGTAAATCTTTCAAAAGAAGAATAAACTGAAATAAACAGGAAAGGATTAGTTTATTCTCTAATGTCATTTTAGATGCCCTAATGTATCCCACTTGGCCTCAGCTGCCTGTCCAGGACAGCGTCCTGTAGGACTTGTTCCAAACAGGACAAGCCTCCAGAGATGCCAGAGGGCATCTAAAATGTCATTAGGCATCTTTGACAACAATCTCTCCTATGTGAGAGATGACTGGCCTACAGATTATGCTGTGGGCAACAGACCTCAAGGCTAAGTTAATACCGGGCAGCGTGCCTTCTCCCTACGCTCCATTCATTTTGGGAATGACTCATTTTATCCAAAAGTCTTATGTCTGAAATAAGTTAGACGACTTGCACTCTAGAAGTGTTTACTTGCCTCCATTCTCCACAACGGGAGAGCGACTAAGGCAGGTGTAGATGTGTGTACTGTAAATATCTACAGTTATATGAGATTAATTTCCCCCCATTGTACAAATATTAACTCCCAGGTCATCCAATATTTTCACTCCATCAGAATTAATGGTCTTGACGCAAGAAATACGGACTGACGTTCTACGACCTATGCTAAAAAGAAGGTCAGATTGTAAATCCCCTGTTTATTCTTATAACCTACTCTGCATGAGCAACCCCTACCCTTCTGTACAGTGTTCCACTAAACTTGCTGAACTCTGATAAGAATCACCATTGCACACTACAGAGGTCATAAATCATGAAAATAGCATGCCTGCTCTGAAGGTAATATAATTTCTCAAAACAAAAGAAAGGGAAATTTTAGCTGTTATTCATTCAACAGAGAAGTCAACAACTGCACTGTAATATGGTTATGCTTGGTATCTTATCTCTATATTGTGTTTTGAGCCTCATTGTCAAATGCTTTCAAGAAGATCAAATGGAGACCATATTTCAGCTTCAGTAAAAGGCAAAATGTTTTCCATCTCTGAAAATGGACAAATTCATTCACAGTAATTGGCCATCCACCTAGCAAGAAATAATCCAAAGTATTCCCAATTGGTATCTTTTAGTTTCATCTTTGTCTTGAAGGAGGGAAGAGAATATAGAAAAGAAAAAAAACTATTGTTTCTCTGCAGAAATTTGCTTTCAGCTTTCCCATCTCACCTGTTTACTCTGTGTCAGACGGTGTATAAATGAAAGAATGGTGAGACCATTGCTGTGACTTTTTTCTCATCTTCTGGCAATTCAAGAAAATAAAACCCGGTATACCTGGCAAATGCAAACTGCTACTAGCAACAACTTCTTCAAAGAAGTTCTCAAAGTAGTGTACATAAAAAACGAATTTTCTGTGACCCTGATTTGCTTAAGCTGGACTTTGGTAATAAAATAATCACCTTTATTGTCTGGAAACTTTCACTGTCCTTTAGCAGCACAATGCAAAACATCTCTGGAATGGACTGCACTACAGACTTGTCCTGGGTACACATCTGTAAGCTATCAACTGGCTTGGCTCTTTGATTCCTTGAGGCATCTTTGGTAGACTTATTTATGAAGGAAATAAATTGCTGTTGAGGTCCCATCTTCAGTTTCTGACATGTTAAATGGTGAAGTTTACAATATTTTTGATGATCCTTGTAGCATAAATACAAGCAAAGGTTACAAGCAAAGAAATTAAGTGAAACTGAATGGATTATGCATGCAAACCCCTACCAAACGTGCAGTAAAAAGACTCAGGATCTTCTAGACCTTTAGACCCTAACTTGAATTTTGCAATTCCACTCTCTACATGATCCCACAGGCAGTGTGATATTCTGAGATAACTTGTGTCTAACTCAGAAAGCAGCTGAAATGTTCACACTAGTGTTTACAAAGGTCACATAATATGATGGAAAAAATAATGTACAAATAACTGTGCATACTAGTTTCTGTCCTTCAGTTATATCACTTGGATATCTGTGGATCTGAGCACAGCCACAAACTAGGTGGGTTTTCCGCAATATTCTGGTTGCACAAAGCTCAGTGCAAAACTGTATAATAAGCAATGGTAACGGAAACAAAACTGATTTCACTCACGTGGATTCTCTCACACCCACATGCTCCCATGTGTCCAAGTAGTCTGGCCAGGGTCACTTCAGTGACAAGGAGGACAAGGGACACTGGTTATTCATCACATCATCTGTCTTCTTAGACTGGCAACCATGTGCTGGTTTTCTGATGTGCCTTTTGTACCCGTTAGGGCTTGACAGGAATGGTGATATTTTGCCTTTACCATCCTGTAACAACTCTGTAAGTCATTAGGTAACACTGCTGATTTCCTCATTATTCTTTGGACTCTATTTCCACATGTAGCCTGTACTTTACCTTAGCCTGTCCTTAATTTTCCTTGTCGGGATGCCTTGAGAAGGTGGAAGTAAATGTGCTCTGTTCTTTACCAGCTGCTAATCTGGGTGCCATCAACACATGCCATTCTTTCATCCCTTCTTCTTGTTTGTTTTTTTAATTAATTTTTCTGGTACTTTCATATCTAGACACTCTCATTCATGTCAGTCTTAACATTTCTATTATGAATCTCTACATTCCTAATGCTGAAAACCAGTAGGGAAGGTAAAGATAAGTAATCTTATTAGCCCTTTCCCTGTTTATCCATGAAACAGCGGGCCAAAATCCTTTCCTCACCTGAATGCATAATTCAGAGAGCACACTATAGCATAAAAACAAATTAATAAATAAATAAAGAATGACAGGATCAAAATGAGAGTTAAAATTCAGTTCCATTTCATATATGGAAATTCTTTTGGCACTAAGAAGAAAGCACGGAGGTGATAATTCTGAAATTTTCATCACAATCCCTAACTGAACAGCAATTCCAAATCTAGGATAAAGGAAAGCAATTTAAACAATAAAATATCAATGACATTGATCAGCATGTTTTTATAAAAGGCATTGCCACGCAATCAGCATGACTGTAACAAAACCGCATTTAATATGATCCCCATCACTTGCCTGATATACCAAAACAGCATAAAGCAAGCACATGCATCCAACAAATTCAGGATACTTTGGCTAATTTTAGTACTTTTGACAGTGCCACAGAAAATGTAATGAGCACAGAGTCTTGAAAGATGTTTTTTCTCCTTGTAGCTGGTAATTCGCTGCATCTCACAATTGCCCAAGTGCATTATGATATGAGTGTCCCTATTCCTGCACATCAGAACAATAGCCATTTTCAAAGGCAACAGACGAATGATGGACAAATGGTCTAGTATGAACTAACAAATCTTAAAAGGCTTTTCCCTGTCCGCCATTCACCATTCTGGAAAGGAGCTTTTGTGTTGTCCCTATGGCTTAGTTACAGTGCATGTACCATTTCAGTGTCTAGAAATCTTCAAACATATTCACAATCTGTCATTTAAGGGAAAGAATGGTGGTTTTCAAAGTACAGCTATTTTTCAAGCAGTGACATATTTGAGATAATTATGCCATCTATTTAATAAGCCTAAAGGTGAGCGTTTCAAAACAGCCCATACTGACTTTCAGTAGGTTCCAGGTCCCTTAGATTCTCTGGATAATCCCAGCCTAAAGTCTCACAAGAATTTTTTATTTCTTTATGTATCAATTTATTTCCTGAAAAGGGATGAGCATATCAAAGGTTAATTTTATGGGTTTTGGCTTTATCACTAAGCATATTCCATTTAAAACAAAATTTTAAGAGAAACCATTTCATGAAGTAACTTCATCATGAGAGGAGAGGAGAGGAGAGGAGAGGAGAGGAGAGGAGAGGAGAGGAGAGGAGAGGAGAGGAGAGGAGAGGAGAGGAGAGGAGAGGATTCATACTCAACTGTAGCACTCAACTAGATAAATTACTTCACAAACAGGATGTCCGTAGCGAGTACAACCATGAGCTTATGGAATTTCTCAGTGTATATAACAAGCAGCAAAAGGTTTACATAACAAAGAAGATTCAGGTAAGACATTAAGGAGAAAAATCATAATGCAGTGAAACACTGAAATATGCCAGAGGAGACTATGCATTTCCCATTACGAAAAGTCCATCAGGTATGGCATAGCTGTATGCCATTTATCTTGAGGAAGAATGGTCCTGATGACTGGAGATGGCCTGCATTCTCTCATTCCTTTTCGTGGCTGTCAATGCTCTTCCTCCTTTCAACTAAAATAGTAGAACAGGACTAGAGAAAGTTCTACATATTGGAGCAGTGGAGGCAGAAAAGGTGGTAATTCTGGGAAAGTAAGGGAAAAGGTCTGCTGGGTTAGGATGTCCTTTATCATAAAACAGCTATTGGGGAACGTTGTCGCAAATGTTTATATTCCAGCAGAGAGGAGAAGGGGGATTGTTATGATGGAGAGAAACCTACCTCCCCTCAGGGTGCAGGAGAAAAATGGAAGTCCCAGCAATCCCAGTACCACTGTAAGCTGCTGTCTCCACCATAGTCTGAAGTCCTAAGAAAACAAGACTCAACTGCCCAAACAGCCTCAAAGATCCCAGCACCCAGGAACATGGTGTAGCTTGCAATATTTAATGCAGCTATATACTTTTCTTGATCATTACAATAGAAGATTCAGGTGTTGCCCATCATTTTTTGCACCCATATGTACCAAGAGTGCACTGATACAAGGCACACAGGTTACCCTTGTAGAATATTATGAGAAAAAAAATGACTAGAGAAAACACAAACATTAAGAAACTCTCTTATTTTTTAAAAAGAAATGTTGAGGCATAAAACTGTAGAATCAGAATCTGTGTTAGATCTTATCTAAAACAGATCTTATCTAAAACTTATCTGAATACTGAAACTCTAATCAGGAACAGGTACATGGTCTTCAAAGGCACACTCTTTGCACTCCTTTATTCCTCACATAGATGGGTATCTCTGGTTACTTAAAATGACAGCTGGCATTCACGTGGAAGGAAGAAGTTTCTTTTTTCACCATTACCTCATTGTATATACAAAAACGTTGTTCTGAGATATGATGTGATTTGACATGAAGTGAGGCAATGGTAAAAAGAACTTTTAAAGTTTTGTTTCAGCTTGGGTGATTCCTGTCAACTTATGAAACCGCCACAGAGCAAAATGTTTTGTGAATAATTAGCAGGTTAATTACCCATAAGCAGTGAGTAATTTGTATTACCTATGTGGTTAGCTCACCACACCAAGACCCATGCTGATTGCACATGTCTCTGTTGCCTTACAAATTAAAGGATCAACCCTGCAAGGCACTGTCTGTCCTCAAGTCCTATTGTTGTTCCAGTAGTGCACAACACCTAATTCAAAAGAGATTCCTAAGGGATGACAAATGTGTGGTGGATTTCAGATCAGATGCCCTAGGACAACGTACTTTAGAAAATAAAACAGTCAAGAAAAGCAAAGAAAGAGACAAATTTAAGTAACTGAGCCCCACCAGAGCAAAATGAAATATTTGTTGTTCTAGTTATAATAATTTTCCTTTATTGTCTGTTCAGTATTCATAAAATGACAGGAATCATCTGTTGTTGGAGGAGCTGGGACAAACATTCCTGCAGGAGGGGCCACTGCTGCTGACCGTACGCATGCCTGCTTGCCTCGTTTGCACCCACCCCATCCTGGGACTCCCAGAGAAATTTCTCATTTTGCCCAGTGACATGTTCCCAGAGTTTCCCTCAGCTCTCTTTAGTACGTGACTGTGGTTTTCAGTCATACAAAGACTTCCACATGCAATTTGTAGGTCAGCAGAGTTGGCTACCCCTTATTAAATAGACCTTTCTGATTAAATTTGGAGAAATTTGTGGAGTTTTACTATACTGACCACAGTGAAACCAAGACCTCCCTTGACATCACTGTACTCCCAAGTCCCAGGAGAATCCATGAGGTCATTTGGTGCTCACCCTGACCCAAAACAGATGTAGCACAGCACTGCACCGAGATGCATACCAGGAAGGGAGCGGATTCACAGCCCGTCCCCGCTGCTCTTAACCAGGCAGGGTACCGAGGACAAAGTGCCTCCTGGGGTGCTAGAACATGGCCAGTTTAAAGCCCATCCTTACCACCCAGCCGCCTCCTCTCTCACCAGGCTGTGCAGCCCACCTATCATGTCCATATGAGCCACTGCTTCAAATAGATTTCCTTTTAATTTAATAAAGCATTGAGGCGAGCTACAGGACAACCTGTCTCTGGACTTGGCCTCAACTGGAAATTGCAATGCTAAAAAAGAAAATTATCAGTCAGCAACAATGACTCAGAAGTGAGTTCCCACTTTTTGGTATCCAAAAGCTATAAGTAAGCATCAGAATGCCAAGCAACC
This sequence comes from Ciconia boyciana, assembly GCF_034638445.1. Taxonomy (NCBI): domain Eukaryota; kingdom Metazoa; phylum Chordata; class Aves; order Ciconiiformes; family Ciconiidae; genus Ciconia; species Ciconia boyciana. Next base: position 58,412,865 of record NC_132936.1, read on the forward strand.
TAGGCTGCCAAGGGAAGTATGTGTGAATGAGGCAATAGGAAGAAAAAGTATCTTGAACTATGTAGAAATTTTACACTACAGTCCAAAGGAAACATGGCTGGATGAATAATCATCTTTTATTTAATATCAAAGAACAGATACTGTTTTACAGTAGGCATAAAATAATGCCAGCTCCTTCCATTGTCTGCAAACTGGGCACAAATCTCTTCCAGTAGAAAGTTTTGCTTTGCTTTCTCACCAAAATACTTAAGGGCTTACAAGGGCTTGCTTTCCCAAAGGCCTTGAGAACTGTTGGTAGACAGAGCTGGGACGCTACAGACTACAGTGCTACAGACCCTACAACATAGGAATTACTATATGCTACATATAGGTAAAATAAATGTTGCAAGCTGTAACATGGTATAAACATAAGCTCAGTCATTAGAGTAGAGCTTGTGTAAGATGGTCCTCCAAATAATGAGCAAACTAATATCCAACATGCCACAACTCTGTGATTCAACATTTGCTTAAAGATGGGTTTTCAACTCCATTTCTGAAACGATTAGCTTCTGTGTGTTCAAACAAGACCTTTAAATGTTATTTGAACATAGATTTATGGGTGATTCATTTACCAGAAATTAAGTGTGTGAATTCTTCTTAGTTGCAAATCATCAGTATGTGGTCTGTTGAATAGATGTGCCTCCCTCTACTCAAAAGCTGTGCGCAAAATGTTTTCCCTGGTATTTGAAATGTTTCTTAGAACTGCGATTTTGACCACTGGAATAACGTTAGCACCACCTAGAGGCACACGTTAAAACCACGCTTATATGTTACCCAGAAGGATTTTAAATTGATGTCTGTATGTTATACTTCTTTAGTTTAAGGAGGTTCCTTTTGGCCTATGGTTTCGAGGGCTATTTCTGATACAAAATTGTACTCCAACGTCTTCATCCAACATGAGATTTTTAATTGCTAAAAAGTATGTTTTCTTTGCTTATCTTCCACCTTGAAAGAAAGAAACCTAGAAAGAAAATTAATTTAGTTTTATTTTCGTATAATTAAAATGGGCAAAATCTCCTCAGCAACGAAAGAACAGACAAAAAGCACAATGGTTCTGTTTTATTGTCTTTAAACAAATTAACAAATGCTATTAAAACTGCAATCTTAGTACACCTGATTTTGAACACAGCTGATCAGATCTGTCTTTTAAGTGAGCTCATTCCCTTGAGAATATTCCTGTACATAACCACCTTCAGCATCTCCTTAAGGCTCAGAAACACTTCGGCTGCTTGCCGCCATCTTCTCCTTGGCCCATGTCATGTCAGTGACTTCCAGTCATCCTGTGCTTGTCTAGTATATCTAGGTCCTTCATTTCCTACAGATGAGTTCTAAGTTTATAGGAGAGTTTTGCAGTTGATCCCTCAATACATGACTTTGCATTTCATCATATTTTTTTCCTCATGCCAGGAAATGACAGGAATTATCTATTGTTGGAGGAGCTGGGACAAACATTCCTGCAGGAGGGGCCACTATTGCTGACCATATGCATGCCTGCATGCCTCATCTGCACCCTCCCCATCCTGGGACTCCCAGAGAAATTCCTCATTTTGCCCAGAGAAATGTTCCCAGGGTTCCCCTCAGCTCTCTTTAGTACGTGACTGTGGTTTTCAGTCATGCAAAGACTTGCTATCACTCCATTTTTCAAAACTACCTAATTTTTCTAGTACTTTTTTTTCTCATTTTCTAGTACAATGTCCCAGTTCTATATCCTCTCAAGTTTCCAAACCTTTTTTGTCAGAAATGTCATTAACAGATGACTTAAAGGTTTCTATTCTCATCTCTGAATAGTTTCCTACATTTCTCAAAACATACCCTTTTGAAGACAAGACCTTGAATACTTCTCTGTTTCTTACTGTATTTTATTTCTACCAATAAATTCATAGTTACTATATCCAGCTTTTCTACAGTGTCCTAACTGCTTTTTAAAAGCTTGTTTAATAAAATATACTATTTTTCTCAGGTCAGAGACTCTTTGATGAAGAAGTCTGTTAACTTTCACTAGGAACAACTGTGTCCCACTGTTATTAATATAATTTTGCTCTCCAGCTTATACTGGGGAATGAAATCCAGCTGTCATGACTAACCACAGAATTTATCTTTCTAATAATATTATGTACTCAAGACACCTCTAACCAAATGAGAGTCAAAGTTTTTAGCAGATACCGAACATGATACAACAGAGCCTCTTTTATTTTTTTTCTACAAGGCGAGTTCGAACCTACTCAGTTCTTTTCCTCTCCCTTTAAAGTCTGCCACTGCTTCAATATACTGCAGTATCTCACCATTGCGCAGTGCCTTTATTCCCGACTTCCTTGAACAGCAAAAGCTTTTTGTGTGTCATGATGTTACTCTGTGTCATAACTTAAGATTTCACTATGGCTATTCCACCATTTTATTTCTTTGCGATCCAGGTTTATATCTTACTGCGATTATTTCAAGTCCTTTGCATTAGTACGAAAATATTATCAGTTTTGTTTTTTTTCCTAATCTCATCCAACATCCCAACACTGCATCACGCATAAATTCTTTCATTACATGTATTGTCTGACTGCTATCAGTGTAATTTTCTTTCTCCTTGTGACCTTACTCTTTCTAATAGATAGAAGCAGCTTGAGTCTACCATGTACCCTTTTTGACACTTGAATACTTCACACAGTCACACAGGTATTCATCGGAAGCCTCTGTCTGTGCCTTCGTGTGCTAGCATTTTCCTGAATTGACTTAAGCAAGAAAACACACATTACATAGTTAAACATTTCTTCCAGGCCCCAGAAAATATATATTTTATTTAAATAAAGATAAGAATGTGATACGAGGATTCTTAATCCTGAAAAATTAACTCATAGAAACACGGAGGTCATCCAGTTCAATGGCTCTCCTCACTTCACTGTCACCATCGGACACATCCACCAGCTGTGCTCTGCAAAAACAAAACAAGGTGCATCCTCATTTCCAAATAAAGCTTAAGGACTGAAACTCCTAATTGCTATATACAGGTGCCGTTTTCTGCCACATTAAAGTGTTTAAATTCAGAAAAACAGTGGCACGGACAGTTTTCCTGCTGGCTGGATTGTGCATCTCTTTTCTTAGCACTGAGGTTGTGACACCATCATTCACAAACGTTTAATTTTTAATGCAGCCTAGACACGTATTAGCTCCACTACATGGCAGGACGCTGACGGGTGACACCGCCAGGTCTGTCTGTCCACTGCTGGGTGCAACACAAGCTGGAAGAAGACCAGGTGCTTCTCCCAGCCCCCAAACTCTCCTACACCACAGCAGCTTGCTGGCCCTCCGCTGGGGGCTCAGCCTCGGGCGTGAAGGGTGGAGACCTTGTGGCAGGCGGGCCTGACTGAGGGCTCCTTCAAACCTCCCCACGGGCCTCAGGCCGGCCCACAGACCAGAGCAGGGCTTGGCCAGCAGCCGCCCTTGAGCAGCAAACGAGGAGGGAAGTGTTGTGTCAGACATCCTCCAGGATTTTCCTGCATTACTTTTTTGCCACCAAGCGATCACGTACGGCCAGATGCAGAGGTGGTACGAGCCACCCAAGCCACACAGACAGGCAGACAGACAGAAAAGGGGTAAACTGACAGCCACTCTCGAAGCCACCCGCCACAGAGGGCACAAAGGAAGACCACAGTAACAATTAAAATAAATTATTAAGGGTAACAGTAAGGGCTTCTTTAAATGGGAAACTAAGGAAACCCCAGCAATTGCATGCACCTGCGAGCAGGCAGCGATGGGGAAACACCGATCCGAGCACAGAGCAACACGGGAGGTGTTCCCGCCACCCAGGGGCGCTCTTCCGCCATCTTGGTTAAGGGCAACCCCTTCCTTCGCTCGGGAATGAGCGAGGAGGCCGGTGTCACTAGACTTCCGCCCCAGTCCAATATGTCTGCCGCCCCTTCCACTTCCCTGGTTTGCGCGGGGCGGGAAGGAGCGTCGTCGAGCTGTCGGCGCTCTACCCTGCTGCTCGGCCTGGCGTCCATGGTGCAGGAGGGCGCCGGGGCGCGGTCAGGCGGGGCGGAGCGGCCGCGGCATGGAGGCGGGGGCTGGCCGTGCCCCAGCTCCTCGGGGGGCTGTGGGCGCTGGTGGGGGCTCCCCGAGCCAGCGGCTTCAGCGAGTGCCGCGGGCGGGGAGCGCGGTGCGGCTGGGGCGCAGGACTCGGCCCGGGGGAGCGCGGGCTCTGCCGGCGGGGTGCCCCCCGCCGCGGGCGGCTGACTGTTGGCGCCTCTTCCCCCCTCCCCGCCCGCCCCCGTGAGGTGAGGGGGGCTCGGCCGAGGCGGCCGGCCCGGCTGCGGCACCCCTGCTGCGTCCCGGGTGGCACCCGTCGGCGAGGGAGAGCTGGGGCTTCGGCCTCTCTGCCCTGCCCGAGTGAAACCGCTATTTCTGCCAGCCCGCGGGGTTTTAGTAACTCCTAGTGATGCGGGGGCTCTCAGCCAGGTGAGAGCTTGAAGCGCGGCGTGTCCGGCTTAGCTGTGGGGCAGCGCGCTGGGGCCATTGGTACCTCGGTGTTGGGGAGTCTGGCCATTGGTACCTCGGTGTTGGTAACGAAGCCTTCCTCTGCCTTGTGTCTAGATCGCGTCTGGCTGACAGGAGAGCGGCCCCAGGTGACGCCTGGCTGAGTTGGGACAACTGCAGAGTTTCGTGGTGGTTTGGGTATGTATGTAGGAGGGCCTGGCGTTAATCCTTACCAGCCTGCTGTGAGGATTGGCTGTAGTTTAAAACTAGGATGTATCTTCCCAAATCAAGAAAGAGCTGCTTTTGAAAGGAAGGCTGTGCAAGAATACCACAGTATTTAATAATGCCTGTCTTCAGGTAATGCTGTGGATTCTGTATGTGCCTGTGTCTCAGGACAAACCAACACTTTAAGGCATCACAGAGAGTAGTTAAAGTGTCCCTGGCAATGACCTAGTGATTCTGGCTGAGGCTGACAAAAGCTGCTTGGAAAGACATATGCTATTGTTTCTTGTCAATTTTATTTTGTTCTTGAAAGAGCATTAAAATTAATTAATTAATTAATATGGAAACAAGACAGCCTTTTTTTTTGAGGCTGCTGCTTACCTTTGGTGAAATGTCAGTTTAATAACCCCACATTGATGATTCTTTTTAAAAAAATAAAATATTGCTTTCTAATGCCTTAAATAGCAAAGGGCCCTGTGTGTTGTTCTGTGATTTCTTCAGGTGAAAAGATAGAAGTGAGGCAATTTGGTGGGTGGTGGTGGGGAGTTTGTTGGTTTCAGCTGTGTCTTAACAAATTAACTATAATCTGGACATCTGGGTTTAAGTACTAGGGATGAAATGCAGCAGTTGGTACTCTTTAATATAGATCTTTGTGTCTTTCTCAATCTGGTATTTTTTTTCACAACTTCGTTAGGGTCAACAGTATTAAAGGCTTCAGTGGCTGATCAGTTCTGCTGGCTGTCATGGATAACAGCTCATCTGTAAAGGTCCTGTGTCTTTATGAAGTCTATACAATGTGTGTGTGTATCTTCACTCCTGTGACACCTGAAAAGGGATAGGGTCCTCCAAATCTTATAAGATTTAGTGCCCTCGTGGAAGAGAAAGTCACAGATTACTTGTACCACACAAGGAAGGAATTCAGCAGCTTATCTGTTGCAAGAGGCAGTAGTCAGTTGGGTGGTCATCCAGAGCATGCTGGTCAGACTTCCAGTGTCTCAGTGCCTTCAAGTCACGTGCAGCACATCTTGCCTGTAACTCAGGTGGATAGATAAGGGAAACTGGGAGCTGGGAGAGGAATTTTGGCAAAGCAAAGGGGACAGAGAAAGAGTAGAAACCTGGAGAGGAGCTTCTTGTAAGACGCCTCATTGACAAAAGCATGGCTTCTGTTTGATCTGTTAAATGTGTGGGTTGGCTCACTTGAGATATGATGAAGAGGCTGTGTATGCTTGGGAGGCACAGTTCTTTTTGCAGCATGTATGACTTGGAACAGTGCAACAGAATGGACAGCCTCAGCTGAGGGTCCTCTTGGGAAGGACTGTAGCCTTCATGAGAAGATGTGGGAGTTGTATTTACATGAAGCTAGGTTTGTGTTATGTTTAGGTTGTTGAGTGATAAACTGACAGCCCTGGCTGAAAACAACTTTTTAATCCATGCCTGGCAGGAGTGTGACAACTGTATCAGTAAATAATCTCACTGTGGTGTATCACTGTTTTGTTAATTAAATACATTACGTTGGGTTTGTGCATTTATTATTTTTAGGATAGTATTGAATTTATGGCTCACTGAGCAAGACTTCACACAGAGGACTTGCTGCTCACACTCCAAGAAATTTGATAACTGCTTGTGAGAGCTTTTTATGGTGCTTTAGATGTCAAGGTTTGAAACTTGATTCTTCTCTGTATACTTAAAAAAACCCCAAACCTGTCCAGTATGAGAGTTTCCTGTTTTGATGTCTTTGAGACAGAATGAGTGAGGAGTGTATCTCTGTCTATTCGGCTAGATTGTGTGGGGTTTATTTGATTCGGTAACTTTCAGAATTGTCACTTTGAACTCAAAAGTCATGCTGGCTAACTGTTTCTGTTAGGATGATAGTTAAAAAACCAAGGGACAATCTTTGTCTTTACAGACTTTTGTATGCTGGAGAAGAGTCAAAAGACTTTTTTTTTTTTCTTTTTTCCCCTCATTTTTAAGAGGCTGTTTAGTTGTGAGCTGCGGACAAAGGCTTTTCTGACCAACAGGTATTTCATGGAATGCTGCCATGGAGTTACACTGATTCCAGAAACCATACCATGTGATGGCAGAAGTATTGTGTAGATTTGAGTAATATTAACAGTTTTACATTAAAATAAGTGAAATCAGGAATTCTGAAAGAATTGTGAAAAAGAATTTGTCATTCATTACTAAAATGCTAGGGTTGTAAAATCCTGAGTCAGTAAAAGCTTTTCAGTTTTTAAAATGTTAATTTTGTGGCTTATTTTGTAAATGAAATTTATTTGGGCCCCTCAGTGCATCTTTTAAATAAGGTGTCTGTTACAAGTTAGTGGTGTTTACAAGCTCTTGTCTGATGTGGTCTTGTAGTAGTTTCAGTGCAGCACGCTAATACAAGTACAGAAAATCGTGATCTGTAACAGATCCACTGGATAAATGTGAATCTTCTCTTTCAAGAGAGATGGAGAAGTTGCCTAGAATATCCTTTTTGTATTGACACCTCTCTGAATCTTTATTCCATCACTCCTTTCTCCTTCATGGGTGTACTTTTTCTTTATTTGTAGTTTTGGGGTTGTGGTGTGGGTGTGGTGTTTTGGTTTTTGGTGGTTTTGGGGTTTTTTTTGTTGTGGGTATGTCTTTTTGGTTTTTTGTTTTGGTTTTTTGTTGGTTTTTTGTTTGGTTTTGTTTTGGTTTTGGTTTTCTTTTTTTTAAGAACAGCATCTTCCAAATGAGCTTCAGGGACTGGAGTTAACTTTCCTATTATTTCCCTATTTATGATGACAGGATCAGTTAAAGCTTCATCTCTTAACCTCTCAAGAACCTGCTTGGCTCCTCTTAGTGAGAGAACCAGCCCCTGAAAGGACTCTGACCTGTAGCCAGTTGATGTTAATGAGCTGAGAAGCAGGCAGGTGAGTCACAAGTGAAATTACTTGATGTACATTTTCTTGAGCCTACACTGGCTTCTGGGGTCTGCCAGCTGTGCAGGGATGTGGGTCAGGGAGCTGATCTGGGCTAACTCCACACAATCTCTCTTTGGCTGGGCTATCTTTTTTAAGTTAATTATTCTGCTATGAGAATATGCTTAAAAAGACAAAACAATAAAAAAGGTTAGTGATGGTAGTACGTATGTCTGTGAAGGTTTAAAATGATAGAATTACAAAATGAATTACTGAATTACAAAATCTGAAGTTCCTACAAAAGCCTTAACTGATATGCTTACTGACTTGATTTGTTCTTGAAGTACATTCATCATGACTCTTGGTTGCGTTACTGATTAAGTTTAAAAAACAGATTTTCAATTTTATGCACTCCCTCCACTTTCAGTACATAACAGTTTTTAGAACAGTCTAAGACTAACAGGATGCCTTAGTATTTATCGTCTGACTCCCTTGCATGGGAAGGAACATAGCCAAAGCACTCAGTGCTTCTACACCATCATTCTCAATTGGAGCGCTAAATCAAAGTGGAAGTAATCATCTAGAGTTGGCGTACAATGTCAAGAAGACTGAAAGCACAGCCTAGTAATTTCACTTCCACATTGAAAAGGTGAGAATTAGTTTGCTTTTGTCTTTTAAGAAATGAGGACCTGCCCCAAGAGAAATTATTCATGTGAAGGGGATGCCTGTAATATCTATGTAACTGTAAGCCAAGGGGACAGGAATGAAAAATTGAATGCAGTTGCATGGGTAGACTATTGGACTGAATGGTGATTGATACTTTTTTTAAGAAACTAAAATGTACAAGCCTAAACCTGTTCTTGTGACTCAAAAGACAGAAAACAGTGTATGTTTATTAAAACAGATCTCAAATAAAGGCCCAAGTCGTTGCATTAGCACTGTGCCATTCTGGGCATTTATAGTACTAGCTCAGCAATTCCACTGGCAGGAACAGCAACATGTTGTTTGGAAAGCTGCTCTAAGCTTTTTGACAAGTGCAGCGCAGGAATGAAAATACATAATTAGCTCAGTTTTGTAAATTGCTTAGCATCATTTAAAATTTTATATTACTTTGGTATTTCAAATAATTTATATTAATTAAGAGTTGCTATAAATCTGTCCTCTCTACCCTGTCTTCCATATATGTTAGCCTTTACCTAGCTACTTCCTCTGCTTCTCTTCTCGATTACTCCAAGCTGGTTTTTTTTCCTGTGTAAAGATTAAGCTCATGCATGCCCCTAAAAATACATTGGGTCATCTTGCTTGCATTTCTATCAGATTTACTGTAGTTGTATTATATCTGCTTGGTTATCTTGTCCAATGTAGTATCTCGGAGGACAGCAGCAGGGATTAATAGAAGCAAAGGCAGGATTAATCTTTTTAGCTTCAAAGCCCAGGACTTAAAGCATACATACCCTTGGTTTGAAAAGTACTTGCTTTGGTCTTAAGGCTCGAGTTGTGAACCTGTCAATCAGATGATTGTTCCTCTTATTTTTCTGCAGAAAAATTTAGTGTTTGCTAACTTACAGTACACCATTATCTACTGTCTAATTTGTTAATGCATTATAGGTCACTTTGCATCTGATGAGATCTGTCTTATCAATTCTTTGAATTTATTTTTATCTTGGTTTTTATCCTGGTGTTCTGCTTTCAAAAGACTAACTTCATTTTATGAACATTCACTAGAGTTTCCTTCCACTTTAGTTTTCCTAGCTGGTTTCTCTTTGTTGATTGTGAGATTTAGAAGCATCTCATAAATATATGCGTCATAGTTGTAGGAGACTCCCTGCTGAGGGGAACAGAGGGTCCAATATGTTGGGCAGACCCTTCTCATAGGGAAGTCTGCTGCCTCCCAGGAGCCTGGGTTAGAGACATCACTAGGAAACTTCCTAGCCTGGTACAGCCCTCCGACTACTGCCCATTACTGCTCTTCCACATGGGAGGTGACAAAGTTGCAGTACATGGCCCAAGGGAGATTAAAAGAGACTTCAGGGCCTTGGGACGGTTAGTGAGGGAATCTGCGGCACAGGTGATTTTTTTTTTTTTACTCCCTCCTTCCCGTTGTGGGCAGTGACATTGGAAGGAACAGGCAGACCTAGTCTGTTAATACATGTCTCCGTGGCTGGCGTGGCATCAACATAACAATTTTCGGGTTTTTGACAGTGGGGTGGCCTACACAGCACCAGGCTTGATGGTGACAAATAGGAGCTACCTTTCTCAAAGGGGAAAGAGGATCTTTGCCCAGGAGCTTGCAGAGCTCATTGACAGGGCTTTAAACTAGATGCGAAGGGGGAGGGGGAACATATCAGGCTTGCCTGTGGCAAGCCGCAGGAGAACACACAATGGTTAGAGGGACGGGGTGCTAGTATGGGCACTCAACCTGTTGCCCAGCGGTGTGCTGGGGACACTGCACCACAGTCAAAGTCTTGCGGAGATGAGCTGGGGCCTCCTGAGGTAGTAGGAGCCAACAAGGAAACTTCCATGGAACACCTTAAGGGAAACAAGGGGTGTTCCACTAGGAAGGTGACGTGGCTGACAGCCCAGATGAAGTGTCTCTACACAAATGCACACAGCATGGACAACAAACAGGAGGAGCTGGAAGCTACCATGCTGCTAGCAAGCTATGACCTAGTTGCCATTCCTGAAACCTGGTGGGACGAATCTCATGACTGGAGCGTGGCTATCGATGGCTACAGGCTATTTGGAAGGGACAGGCGGGGAAGGAGGGGCAGAGGTGTTGCCCTCTATATCAAGAAATGGATAGAGTGTGAAGAGCTGTCCCTGTCCCTGAATAGCCATGAGCAAGTCGAAAGCTTATGGGTAAGAATTAGAGACCGGGGCAACAAAGGGAACCTTGTGGTTGGTGTCTACTACAGGCCACCCAATCAAGGACAGCCTACTGATGAAGCCTTCCTCCAGCTATGGGAGGCTTCATGCTTGCAAGCTCTTGTCCTAGTGGGGGACTTCAGCCACCACAGCCTCTGCTGGAAAAGTAGTATGACGAGCTGTAGGCAATCTGAGAGACTCCTGGAGTGCTTTGAGGATAACTTCTTAACCCAGGTAACAGACACCCCTACCTGAGGGGATGTGATACTGGACCTGATGGTCACCAATGCAAGTGAGCTCCTCAGTGACGTCAAGATTGGAGGCAGCCTAGGCTGCAGTGATCACGCATTGTTGGAGTTCACAGTCCTGAGGGATATGGGACAGGCGAGGAGTATAGCCAGGACCCTAAATTTTAGGAAAGCGAACTTCCAGCTCTTCAAGGAGTTAGTCAGTAGGACCCCCTGGGAAATGGTCCTCAGGGACAGGGGAGCAGAACAGAGCTGGCAGATCTTTAAGGATGCTTTCCATAAAGCACAAGAGCTCTCAGTCCCCAGATGTAGGAAATCAGGCAAGGAAGGGAAGAGACCAGCATGGCTGACTCGAGACATGCTAATCAAACTAAAGAGCAAGAGGGAACTGTACAGGCAGTGGAAGCAGGGACAGGTAACCTGGGAAGAGTATAGGGACGCTGCCCGCTTGTGTAGGGATGGGGTCAGGAAGGCCAAGGTGCAGCTGGAGCTGAACTTGGCAAGGGAAGCAAAGAATAACAAGAAGGGCTTCTACAGGTATATCAACCAGAAAAGGAAAGTTAAAGAAAGTGAACCTCCACTGATGACCAAGAATGATGACCTAGTATCAACAGACGAGGAGAAGGCTGAGGTACTCAACAACTTTTTTGCTTCAGTCTTCTCTGGCAACCGCTCTCCTCACCCCTCCCGAGTCAATGGACAACATGTTGGGGAGAGGGAGGTAAAGCCCCTCCCACTGTAAGGGAAGATCAGGTTCATGACCACCTGACAAACCTGAACATATATAAGTCTATGGGACCTGACAATATGCATCCCAGAGTCCTGAGGGAATTGGCTAATGTAGCTGCCAAGCCACTCTCCATGATATTTGAAAAGTCATGGCAGTCAGGTGAAGTCCCTGGTGACTGGAAGAGGGAAACGTTGCACCCATTTTTAAAAAGGGTAGAAAGGATGACCCTGGGAACTACTGACCTGTCAGCCTCACCTCTGTGCCTGGGAAGATCATGGAACAGATCCTCCTAGAAGCTATGCTAAGGCACATGGAGAACAGGGAGGTGATTTGAGACAGCCAGCATGGCTTCACCAAGGGCAAGTCCTGCCTGACCAACCTAGTGGCTTTCTATGATGGAGTTACCGCATCAGTGGACAAGGGAAGAGCTACGGATGTCATCTATCTGGACTTCTGTAAAGCCTTTGACATGGTCCCCCACAACATCCTTCTCTCTAAATTGGAGAGAGATGGATTTGATGGGTGGAATGTTTGGTGAATGAGGAATTGGTTGGACAGTCACATCCAGAGGGTAGTGGTCAACGGCTCAATGTCCACATGGAGATCAGTGACGAGAGGTTTTCGTACTGGGACCAGTGCTGTTCAATATTTTCATCAATGACACTGACAATGAGATCGAGTGCACCCTCAGCAATTTTGCAGACAACACCAAGCTGAGCGGTGCAGTTGACAGGCCAGAAGGACAGGATGTCATCCAGAGGGACCTGGACAAGCTGGAGAAGTGGGCCTATGTGAACCTCCTGAGGTTCAACAAGGCCAAGTGCAGGGTCCTACACCTGGCTCGGGGCAATCCTTGGTTTCAATACAGGCTGGGGGATGATGTGATCAAGAGCAGCCCTGTGGAAAAGGACTTGGGCGTGCTGATGGACAAAAAGCTGGACATGAGCCAACAATGTGCACTCGCAGCCCAGAAGGCCAACTGTATCCTGGGCTGCATCAAAAGAAGCATGGCCAGCAGGTCGAGGGAGGTGATTCTGCCCCTCTGCTCTGCTCTGGTGAGACCTCACCTGGAGTGCTGCGTCCAGCTCTGGAGCCCTCAGCACAAGAAGGACATGGAGCTGTTGGAGTGGGTCCAGAGGAGGGCCATGAAAATGATCTGAGGGCTGGAGCACCTCTCCTACAAGGACTGGCTGAGAGAGTTGGGGCTGTTCAGCCTGGAGGAGAGAAGGCTCCAGGGACACCTTACAGCAGCCTTCCAGTACTTAAAGGGGGCCTGTAGGAAAGACAGGGACAGACTTTTTAGCAAGGCTGGTTGTGACAGGACAAGGAGCAATGGTTTTCAACTAAGGGAGGGCAGATTTAGACTGGATTTAAGAAATAAATTTTTTACCATGAGGGTGGTGAGGCGCTGGAACAGGTTGCCCAGAGAGGTAGAGGAGGCCCGATCCCTGGAAGCATTCAAGGTCAGGTTGGATGGGGCTCTGAGCAACCTGATCTAGTTGAAGGTGTCCCTGCTCATTGCAGGGGGGTTGCACTAGATGACCTGTAAAGGTCCCTTCCAACCCAAAGCATTCAAAAATATCTAAGTGGCAAATCAACCCAGCAAAACTGTTTTACTAACTTCTTTTATAGATGCATTCCAAGAACCTGCTGTCATTCCTTCTATTTTCTTTTTGCTCAAATTGTCTGAGTAATCCGTCTGTCACATCCTAGTGAAAACTAACCTGTTCCAAATATTGTGACAAGTTTCATAAATATTTTAGTTATCCTAAACAGCAACAAAGTTTTAGTCTTTGGTTGTGTTTTTTTGCACTCAACTACTTCTGTCCTTAAGCCAAGATGAATGTAAGAATTAACAGGAGAAATTATTTTATCTATTATGCTTAGTAATTCAGTGGCAGCCATCAGAAACAGATATAAAGTTTAAGATAAACTTACAAAAATTTCATACACAAAAAAATAAAATTTTGGGGAGGAAAAAGATGGTATGTGTATGTTTATATTAGCTAATATAAGCTCTTCAGATTTTGGCAGAATACAATTGTCATATATTCCTCTTTCAATTCCGTTGTTAACTTTCTCCTCTTACTGTTTTCTGCCACCAAATAATATTCTGAAAGTTTTCTTTGCTGTGAACTGCTGTCTTTTTCAGTTCCTCAGTTGTAAGTTTGGGTTTTTTTGGCTGGGGGAAGGGTGTGTAGGGGAGTTGTTCTTTTCTAAGGATTGAGTTATTTAGTCTTACGCTGAAGAACTTTTATGTATTTGAGACTTTGTGTTTATAGTAGTTTCTCAATGGGTATCAGATGTGTAGTGCAGTTTACTTGAACTGAGCATCTGGGCAGTATCTACTTACAGAAGCTGAGAATATAGCCCAAAGGTTTTATGGGGGCATGCTTTTGTGGGTTGGGGGGGGAGCAGGAAGCATTTGTTTTTTTCACTCTGGGGTTTTATCCAAACTTGGAAACCTCAATTGTCTTTTAAACTTTAGGGTATTTGTAAAGGGCCTTCAAATTCTGAATCTCTCCTTCCCCCTCTCTCCCCATGTCCCAGTCACATTTTGGGGAAAAACTTAAGTCTGTCTGTTTTTTCACAGAAGGTCATAAGAACTTTGGCCACATCCATGTCCAGTTTTGGCAGCTGAACATACTGTTGTCCTTGCTAATGCAAGTCTTAAACTGTTTTGTTTTGCCTTTTTATTTTAACACAAAGAGATGCCACTTAACTCAAACTTTGTTTGTTTTTCATTTTAAATGGCTTTCATGAAGTTATGCAATATGAGTTGATGTTGTGCTTTAACCCCAGCTGGCAACTGAGCACCACGCAGCTGCTCACTCACTCCCCCCCCCGGCGGGATGGGGGAGAGAATCGGAAGAGTAAAAGCAAGAACACGTGGGTTGAGATAAGACCAGTTTAATAATTGAAATAAAATAGTAATGATGATAATAAAAAAAAAAATACAAAGCAAGTGATGCACTATGCAGTTGCTCGCCACCTGCCGACTGATGCCCAGCCTGTCCCAGAGCAGCGGCCCTCCGGCCAGCTTTCCCCTAGTTTATATACTGAGCATGACATCATATGGTATGGAATATCCCTTTGGCCAGTTTGGGTCAGCTGTCCTGGCTATGCTCCCTTGCAGCTTCTTGTGCACGCCCAGCCTTCTTAGTCGGTAGAGCATGGGAAGCTGAAAAGTCCTTGATTTAGTGTAAGTACTACTTAGCAACAACTAAAACATCAGCGTGTTATCAACATTATTCTCATCCTAAATCCAAAACAACACAGCACTATACCAGCTACTAGGAAGAAAATTAACTCTATCCCAGCTGGAACCAGGACAGTTGGGCTTTCCTAAGCAAGGACAATATGGTTCTGGCAAGCACCAACATCCCTTTTTCAAAATGGAAAAGGTGCTGTCAAAGATGAAAATAAGTAACTTCGGTTTATGTTTCCACGTAATAATATCCAGAGTTTGTTAATTGGTTTTAAATATTATACTTAGTCTTAGGATATCTCACAAATCACAGATGTGGATGCATTCTAATCTTGGACTCTTGGTTGGTCATAATCACCTTGTAAGGTATGAGAGGCCTTTGTCAAATGTTGCTGGAGAACATCAGTTAGCATTGCTGCTATTAAGTTATTCTGGTTGCAGACAGTACGACTACAGCTTCTGTAGTCCTCAGTATTTGCACTGTGGTACAAGAAAACTTTTCATGGTGAGCAACCTAATACATTATCTGCAGTTAAAAATGTCAAAAGACTCAAAGGCACAAACTGTCCTGTCTCAGAATGCACAATCGTGTCTGATCCTGAAATGCTGGCAATTCTTGCAAATCTAACATCTGTGTCTAAAAAGCTGTATGAACAGCACTCATTTAATCTCCCGTTTCGGTTAATGTGAATGTTAGAAGTGCGCAAGCTTGCTTGTTCTGATTCTTCAACCTCATTTTCCTTCTCCTATTCTGTCACCCAACGCTAAGGGGACAGACAGGTTCTTTTAGGGATCCTTGGCAGAATGATGGCGGCACTAAGCTGTAGTTACAATTAAAGCTTTATTTTCTTAACAGGATATTATGATTAGTATAGCACAGAACTTATGATTAGAATGGCACAGCATTTCTACAAGCAGAATCAATTTGTAAGTAGCATAATACAGCATTTGTGATACAACTGAACTTATAATTTCTAATCACCTGGACCCTCTGCAGGTCAGGTCAAATCTTAATACGTGGTTTGCTGTATCAATATAACAATCATAATCTAGACTCGAAAAATTGTATAAAAGAATACGAGTCACTCCCTCAGTCCTCGGAGGAAGCAGATGACAGCGGAGCGTCCCTGGTCACCGGGGGGGTCACGGGTCTCACTGTCCAGCAGCACCTCTGGTCCAAGTTCCCCTCTTAGGACTTGTAACTGCTTGATTTTACAGACAGTGCTCTGTGTGCTGTTATGCTTCCCTGTTCTGTGATGGGGACATAAACAGCACCTGGCTGGCCGTGTGCCTGGCACCTTCAAGGCCAGCAAGGAAGGGAGTAATCGGCTTGGCGCCCAGGAACCTTGAGGACGGTAGGGAGGGGAAGAAGAAATCTGTTTGGTTTGTCTCCTTGGTTCACAGGACCTTCAGGGCCTGATAATGAGGGCAAGGGAACGAATACATGACCTGCTCAGTCCCAGAGAATGGCTGCTTGTCTTATAAAATGGTGTTTGTTATGCTAACCACATTACCAGGGGTCAGGAGCCAGGGGGTACCGATCACATACACATCCTTCTTTCCTTTTCATGAACCTTTTGAGAATGTGAGGGGAATGCTAAATAAAAGAACTTCTTAAGCAGTCGTTTTGTCTCTTTCTCACTGCTTTTATTCAGTGTTCTGTTTTGGTTGTTTTAGAGACCTTTACCTTGTATAGAAATTGGTAAGCATGATCCAGAGGAGGTCAACAAGGTGTTAGCTGTTGTTCATCAGTTTCAAGGAAAATAGGATGTAATGGATTCCACACTTCAATCATTAAAACAATATGTCAAATCCTTCTAAAGCTGGTATGTATCAAGACCCTGAGCATATGGGTTTTTTCTTGGTTTATGGGTGGGAGGTTCTTTGTTTTCTTTTCTGTACCACTATCCTCAAGAGTCAAAATCCTTCTTTGGGTAGTGCTGTGAAACAGTTGTTCCAGTTTTACTCTTGACTGCTGAAAACTATTCCATTATGAAATTGTGCATCTGTCGGTTGCTACAGGGGGCCTGCTTAATGGGATTGGACTGATCTGGTAATGAAATGTGGTAGCCAACAGCCTGCTATGTACTGCATTTCGTAGGCTGGGCTACTGCATCTGTTATGTAAAGCATTGTCATTTTTTAACAATGTTGACCCGCATTCTCAAATAATGTCCTCAGGATCCCAGTACTTGCCAAATTAATAATAATATTCTTTGTGTTCATGTATCTAGTATGATAGTGTCTAGCTGGAAAAGTTCCACAGATTATTCCCTGTAAAGAGCAGCTAGGCAACTATCTAGCAGGGTAGACAATTCAAGAAATAAGCTATCTGCTAAACTGAGAAACTCTAGTTTGAAAATTATCTCTCTTAAGTCACTTTATTTTAGTATGGGATAAATTTCCTTTTAGATGTGTGTGGCTTCCTGAATCTAGAGTCATTAGCTTAGACATCTTTTTAGATGCCTGAAGGTGGCTAACAGTGTAGTATGCCTGGAGTGCCTTATGCTTGTTGGAGAGTTACTCAGTTATGTCTGATGTGCAATTGTATTATGAGAACATGTTTCTTAAGCAGAGGTTTAAATCCTGTATTGTAAAAGAAAGTTGGGAAACTTAAATTGCCTAATGTGTTCTTGTGCAAGTTGAGGCTTTTCTGAGAGAACTCTGTGGTGAAAGCCAGGGAGCCAGCTGAAGGCTGGTACCTCCCTGAGACCTTTTCAGGGCTTTTGAGTACTTTCTTGAAGAGTTGACCTTTCAAGCTAATTCAGGAGGTTGTCAAGGTGACTAGCTTGGACTTGCATAATCTCTGCTTCTCCAGGTGAAGCTTCATCTGTTCAGGATGGATTGTTGGCTAACTTTCTTCCCCATGTTGCTGCTCTTTTCTAAGAGAAACAACTCCTGTAATACAGGAACTCCTTTTAATAAATACCACTGCGATAATTAAGTTCTTCCCTGTTCCCAGGGATTGAATTTCCTCCTGCTGCCTTTTTCCATAGCGTTGCATTACAGACGTAAAATAAGCATGTAGAGTGCTGCTCCCTCAATGTAGGGAGTTTCCTGAATGTACTGTCTTCCTGTATATGAGGGCTTTTTGCTTGTTTGGCGTAGTTTTTTTGCTGTTCGTGACATTTTGATGAGGTGCTGTGAGATTGTGTTGAGATGGTATTGAGAGATTATGTGTTATGATGGTACATGACTCTTGCTAAACCAGTATCCTGGTTTTTCACTATCATCTCTTTGCAGAGACTGCATGTGGTATAACAATATATATCGGATGAGGCTTGTGGAGGGGAGGTAATTATCTTTTATTAGACTGGCTTATAATGGGACAGGGTGCCAGGCAAGCTTTTGGTCACACGGTGACCTCAAAGGGCCTATGTGCCCAGATGCACATCAGGTCTCTTTTCCAGCTATATTAGTTAGTCTAATAAAAGGTATTACCTCTCCATAGAAACACTGCCTGACTTGCAGCCTTAGTGATCTAAGGATGCAACAACATGGCAACCATTACAGAGGCTGACCAACATGCTCTTCTGTGTGCTATTTCCAGTTCCCTCCTCTCTTGTTTGCTATATGCAATTTTCTTTTCAGGTCTAGGGTTTTTATACTCAAGATGTGATGAAGTCCTCTTTAATCAATGTGATCTTTTCTTTAAGTAAATTGTGAAACAAAATTAATTCATCTAAATCAAAATGGAAAATTTCACTTTGCAGTGCCTCTGGCATCTTTCAACATCACTTTAGTGCATGTTTTTAATAAATGAGACCCAGGTTTATGATTCTGGGAACCTAAAGGTCATCCATGCTTCATGTATAAGCATGTGTAATTTGTCACTATGTCACATTTGTTTGCTTTAAAACTTGTTTGTGTTCATGAGCAACACAATGCTTCATGGGATGACATATTTTTGTTGCCTTTCAGTTACTAAGTGAAGGATACTAGAACCTTGTTTATGATGCCTACTTTACACAGGATGTAAAAGCAGTTTAATAAGGTATTAGGATGTGTCAGTAGTGATCTCTTCACTTACCCTGTGTTATCTCCATAGATCATCTCTGTTTTCATGTAAATAGGTTTTACTTCATGATGAAAGAAGCATTCCATGATTGTTTTGAGGAGTTTAGTGTTACTTACAAAATCCTAAGTTTCCCCTCCCCTTCTGTCAATGTTGGGCTTTTTAAGATCTACTGAAATATTTCCCTTGAATTTTCTGGGGGTGGACGGACAGGGGGGACGGGACATGACATGACACGACACACTTTGGAAGGAAGTTATTGATCTTAAACAGAAGCAAATGAGGCATTGACAGCTCTGTTGAGGCAGTGAGTAACCCTAGCTACTGAGTGGTGCTAAAAATTAAAACTTTAGATAGGTTAAAATTGTGTGATTATGTCCAACTTACTTATATACCTCTGACACTGAGGAGCATACTGGTGTCCACCTGTAATTGCCAGCTGTATGGACTTCTAAGACATATTTTGGTTTAAATAAATAAGAATTATCTAGCAATGGTTTATATTACTACTCTTTAGAATCCCTTACTTAAACCTGGTTACTCTGAGGTACTTCAGGTGGACTATTTAATGTCTTTCCTCTTCCCATGAAAAAGTGTGTGTGTGTATAAGTGGTATCAGTATGACATATCTATCTAGGCAGCTACAATGATCAAGATGATGGAGCCAGCAAGGCTCCTTTGCCATGGGTATTTGCCGTGATGGTTTTTATACTGTTAACAATCCCTTTAGTACATCTGTTCCATTAGCAATAAAAAGTTTTGTGCTGGCAATGTAATGGCTAATGGCTTTCCAGTATGTAAGTTGATTATTTTTTTTTTACTGCCATCTAATTCGTTACTGAGAAAACTGATTCTTTTTTTAAGAGCAGAAAACATAGCCAGTGCTCCAACATGTATACATTTTCATAAACTGTGTGCATTTACTTTTCTAGCCAAATGTACAAACACTCCCCAAGCTTTCTAATGATTATCTGAAGAAGCCAGATTTCAATGTACTTTCAATGTTATTGAAATTATGATACTTTTAGTAATTAATAGAAGAATGGAGAAGTATTTGATATCCCTCTAGCTGTAGCCTTCTCCAAATGCTATAGGATTTCATTATGGCTCTTGAAGGTGATACATTAAATGAATTTTGGTCAGTTACCAGTAGATTATCCTTACCTTCACTGGATGTCAGTACTCTGACTCTTCCTTCACTTCACAATGTCTTCAAGGTATTTTTTGTTTTGGAAGTTAGAGCATCCTTAATCTTAGGAAAGAGGAGTTTAATATAATTAATGCCACATCGTGGTTCTGAGTTTTTGTCTTGTGATTACAAACAATAACTCTGACATGTTGCTTGCCTTGATTGTGAATGAACATCTAGAGTTAAACTGATGTAGGAAGGATTTTTTTTTATATAACTATTGAGTGGCAGGTGGTCTGTTCTCCAGTTCACATTCCCCCCCCCCCCCCCCCCCAAATGTTGCATTACAGTCTTACAGTCAAACTCTAGGCCTGCCACAAAAGCAGTAAGTGAAACAGGTGGTAAAACGTAACTTTCTGAAAACAACTGACTCAGGTGTTTCTCTGCATTGACCTGTGTCATTAAAATGGTATCTCCTATAGGTTTCTCTTAGAATTCTAGTCTCTTTTTGTCAGATCCAGTCCGTGAAATGCTTCCTTTCTTGATACTGAAGTAATCTAAATGTGAGAGTAGCAGTTTTTTATCCCCTTTGCAAAATACACTCAAGAAGATAAGCAATTACTTAAAAGGCCTTTTGATTACAAATAATGGATTTGCTCCATAGCTATTTGAGTGATTTAAATTGTATACTTCTATACAAGTGCTTGTAAACGAGGAAAACCTTTTTCAGAACTTTTTTTAACATAGTAAACTTCGTAGTGTTTGTAGTTTATGTCTAAATCTGTTTCAAGCCTCTTTCTGAACGGAACTCCTGGAAAATTTGTGATGGATAAGAACATAGACATATAGCACTTGCAATATTAACAGATTTAGGTTTGGTTTTACCAGCTATCTTTTGCAGGTCCCTTAAAAGTGCTTCATGATCCACACACTTGAGACACTGGTTTAAACAACTGGTCTCAAACTCCCATAAAATTTCTCATGTTTCCCCCCCTCCATGTTCTTAGCCAGTAACTGTTCTACCACAAACCCCAAGAACTTACAGCTCTTCTCTAGAGTAACTGGTGGTGTTCAGCACATACTTGATCTGTCATAGCTGGAGCTACACTCGGTCTACACTTGAATTAGTAGCTTATGGATAGATGTTACAATGAGCACAGTAGTTAATTAGTATAGAGTCAGTACTACTCAGCACTTCCGAAGGGTGTAGAGAAAGAATTCCCTTAGAGATTTTTCATTTTACCCTGAGGTCTAATTCTTGCTAGTTTTTTAGCTTGGTAATAATCATCATTGCTTTTCATGGTCTTAAAACAGAACAACACTGATACAGATAATGGAGTCTTTACAGTGTGTTTATTTTTCTTATTACCAATGTGAGTTGTAAATAATTTTATATGAAAGCAGTAAGGAATGTATACAGCTGTATAAGTATGGAGTAACTTTTGGGACGTTACTGTAAGAGTGCTCTTGACCCATTCTGCATAGTACCAGTGCAGTTTTTGGGTAGTCTTAAATGTTTTGGGTTTTTAAAATTTTTTTTAAAAAAAAGCTTAACTGAGTCAGTTCTAATGTGATGTGTATTTTTCAGGGTCAAATATCTGATTTTAAAAAAGTACATTCTTCATGGCATTCTGAAATTATGCCTTACTTGACAGTAATTCTTACTACCTACATGTGGTCATTTTAAATTGCTGTTCCTGAGAATGTTTATTTTTAAGCATTCAAGTTAATATTGTGCAGTGTTGAAATGGCATTTGTTCAGTCTTGCAATGAAGAACCTCAAAGCAGTAGAAAAATATTTTAGTAGTCACACTATACTGTTAGCACAGTATTCTCAATACATGGAAATTGAGGAGTTAGCTTTTTTTAGACTCATTTGGAAAATATTAACTTCCTGAAAGACATACTACATTAAGTACTGCTATGCTACTTAATGCTTTACCTGAAATACTAAGAAAGAATGTTGTTTAACTTGAGTTTAATCTTTTCACATACTAGTTGTATGGGGCTGTAACTTAGCAAGCGAGGATAGAATGTACTTAAATGAAAACATTTTTATTTTTTTAATATATTCTTGGGATTGTTACCTCAGATCATTCAGTTCCCTACTGAATTTTAAGGTGCCAGATGTGTTTTCTGGATTCATTTGAAAAGCTTTATTTATTGAAAACTCATGGTACAATTAAAGTATTGATTGAAATGGAGTTTGGAGCCTTCAGAGATGAGAGGGTTTTGAGGGACTGTATAAAAATAGTGTGCCTTGCTGAAAGAGTAGAAAAATAACTTGATGGCCTTACAGCTGTAGTCATCAGAGGACCATGTTCCTTTCCATGACAGATATTAAGCTGTTGCTGGTCAAGCTGTTTGGATAATGAAGTTGATAGCTTGCCTACAAAGGTTCCCATAAAAACACTAAACAACTAAGAGGACAAAAATGATTGAGCTAAATGTAGGGATTATGATTAAAATGTCATGGATAATTCACTTTTCTCTTGAAAAGGAATTTTGGTAAAGTCAGTGTATGAAATTTCTGAATTTGAAAATAGTGTTAGGAAGCCTATTCTTGATCCTTGTTGATGTTGATCAACAAATCTGTGTTATCAGTGACTGAAGTTCAAAGCCCTCATACTGTGTAATACCTATACTTAGAGCGAGCAAAGTACTGGAGATCCATCCACTCTGTCCCTTTAGCAATGCTGAAGCAAGGATATCTTGGAGGTTATTCAGTATTGTCATTAGGTATCCTCATTTCCCTAGTTTTGCCTGTAGCAGTCTCCTCCTCACATTCTTTGAATAACCTAAACTTAACTGGGATAATTCCTTGTGTAATAAATTAAATAGGACCATGTGACTGAATTTGTTTGTTTTACACTGAATAAAGATTTCAAAGAAAATGATAGCTTGGTATAGGACAAAGGTTTGAGTTTTTTTGCCTACAGCTTGGTATAGGACAAAGGTTTGGGTTTTTTTGCCTACAAGCGATCACTGAGTTGCCTTTTTTCTTTCAGAGTTTGGAAAAATTGGTGTGATGGGACAGGAAGCAGAAACAAAGTTCAAGCTGGAGTTGGTGGCCTTGATCAATGAGGAGTTGGAGCAGACACATCTCGGACATAGAAAAGGATGGCTGAAGAGTAAGAGCGGTGCATTTAATTTTAAGGGGAAAACAGTAGCAGAATTCTTAGGTCTGTCTAAGCAAGGAAAAAGAGTGATCTTGAAGTTGAGCATTGCTGGTCTCTGTGTAACAATGAGGGGACTGCTTTGCTCTAAGCAAGTCGAACTAACATCCTTCCTCCTTGTTTCATGTTTGCCTTCAGCCGTGGCTGAAGTTGTTTTAGTTCATGGCAGTTGGTTCAGCTTGTTCTAGCTTTTCGTCATAGCTGGTTTGTGTTACCTGTTTTTGAACTATAAAATGGGTAAGGTAGTAGGAGAAAGGAAGACTATTATGTGGGGCAGGAGTGTATGTTGGGAAGGGTTAGTAGGCATTCCATATGTTTGAATGTGGGAAAAGAGGAATGAGATTGCTCAAAAAAGTTTGCCACCTCCCTTCCCTTTCTGGCCTACTCTACTCATGAGTTAAGAAGAAATGGAGCTTCTAAAAGCTCCATGGGGGGGGCTGGGAGCAGTGCCTTATGTTGACAGGAACAAGGGTGAGAAAAGGGACCCTTTTTCTGTCTCTGTGGAGACTTCTTTACAGGCTTGCTGATTCTCAGAGTATTATTCCCTTTCAGTTGGCAGGTTATGAGTTGAAAAGTGAGTCTTGGGGTTTTTTGTTTGTTTGGGTTTTCTGTTTGTGTTGGAAGTGGAGTTAAAGCAGAAGCAGGCAGTGGTGAGGGGAAAGTGTTCAGTGGATGTAAGCTATTGTGGTCCAACAGTTGCTCCGAATGAGCAGTCAGACACGTGTATTTTAGTTCTTGCTGCTGAATGTGAATGGAGTTCTGCCACATACAAAAGCAAAGCCTTCAGAATGACAGCTTGGGTTCAGTGTTAGTTTGAGGTGGGAATGTTGTTGTTTCGGCTCCGTTTCTGATGAGAGTGCACATGCCAATTCTTAGTGCAACTTCTCTGTTGCATTAAGAACAAATGTTCTAGTTATGTTTTTAAAAGGGAATTTAAGTAGTATTCAGCATATGGGTATACCAGAAAAAAACATACATTGTGGACTCTGAAGCTTCCATCTGAGATGCTAATGAGATATATCTTCTGGAACAAAACAGACATGTGAAGTCACTGTTTGCTGCCTTGAATCAACTGTAGTTCTTTCAGACAGTTCAGTAATACTTGAGACCTGTCAGGTAAAATCTAATGAACTTGAACCATGCATCTTTTGTTTTAAATGTGCCTTTCTATAATATGCTTAAGAGTGTTTTAATCCTTGACATATGTTTTCGCTGATGTCAGGTTACCTCACAGGCTCAACTGCAGAATGGTAATTTACTGAAGCTTTTTAGTATGGATTAAGTCTATTGCATTTCTCTCCATGTTTTCTGATGGGCTGGAGTTAAAGGTGCCCTGTTTTAATTCCATGCTTTAACTACTTTGTTACAAAGCAAAAGACCAAATAAGTAATAGAATCATAGAATGCTTTGGGTTGGAAGGGACCTTTACAGGTCATCTAGTCCAAACCTCTGCAAGAGCAGGGACATCTTCAACTAGATCAGGTTGCTCAGAGCCCCATCCAACCTGACCTTGAATGTTTCCAGGGGTCGGGCCTCCTCTACCTCTCTGGGCAACCTGTTCCAGCGCCTCACCACCCTCATGGTAAAAAATTTATTTCTTAAATCCAGTCTAAATCTGCCCTCCCTTAGTTGAAAACCATTGCTCCTTGTCCTGTCACAAGAGCACTTGCTAAAAAGTCTGTCCCCGTCTTTCCTGTAGGCCCCCTTTAAGTACTGGAAGGCTGCTGTAACATGTCCCTGGAGCCTTCTCTTCTCCGGGCTGAACAGCCCCAACTCTCTCAGCCTGTCCTCGTAGGAGAGGTGCTCCAGCCCTTGGATCATTTTCATGGCCCTCCTCTGGACCTGCTCCAACAGCTCCATGTCCTTCTTGTGCTGAGGGTTCCAGAGCTGGACGCAGTACTCCAGGTGAGGTCTCACCAGAGCAGAGCAGAGGGGCAGAATCACCTCCCTCGACCTGCTGGCCATGCTGCTTTTGATGCAGCCCAGGATACAGTTGGCCTTCTGGGCTGTGAGAGCACATTGTTGGCTCATGTCCAGCTTTTTGTCCATCAGTACCCCCAAGTCCTTCCCCTAACAGTATGAGTGAGCACTTCAACAAGGTTGAGATTGAGTTCTTCACAACTGGCAGCAAGCTTCTCAGAGTGTAACTAACTGATTCCACATTTCTGCTGCAGGGTATGTGAAGCTACCACTGTTTTATAAACGCAGTGAAAATTACATTAAGGTTTGCACAAGGATGTGGTGTCATTAAATTTAGAGGTTTTCACCCAGTTCCATGCTACAGTCAGTAGACCTTGTCTGTTGTGTGGCAGTTTGAAGTGTTTCTATTGCTTAAAAAGAGTTGTGTCTCCTAAGTCTCCATAGGCTTCTCCCCAGTTGCAAGATCATTAACTGACGCATTCTAAGAAATAATGCAGTCCTGGTTGCTATCATCAGTTTAAAGTTACGGAAAACAACTGCTTGTTTGTTTGACTATTCACTATGCATGCACACAGAGGCACCCATGTTCTTGCACCCATGTTGCCTGTGGCTTCCAAAAATGCTGAAAATAACATTACTTGAGTTGAAATTACGTGGTTTTGTGATAACAAAGAATTTTACTTACAAGAAAATACTTTGCTTTAGTAAAGACCTTCTCCCTTTCTTACTGCTTCACTCTTACAGCTTGAGAGAATGTGCATCTGCATAGTAATACTAATGCAGAGGTTAAAGCAGAACTTACTCCATAGAAAGATACTACAGCTGAGGTGCAAGATAAGTCAGTCATTTAAGAAAAAATAGTCATGGGCTGTGTATAAACTAAAATCTGCTTCACCAGTTGTATTTCAACTCCTGTCTGGCATGATTAGTAACTTTGTTAACAAGGAAAACTCTTTAACTGGGTATGTTATCCTAAGGTTTGTGTAAAATGAAAGAAACTAAATTGTTAGATAAAACTCATGTTTATTTTATGCAGTGAAGCATGTGGCTGGCTTAAGTCACCTTTTTTTTTAGTAGGTCTGAACTTTTGCCATCGTTATCTTTTATTGGAACATTTCTAAATAACGCTATTTGCTGTTGCACAGCATATGGTGTGTTAATGCTTTCTTTTTATTTTTAGTATGCCAGAACTGTGTGTTCCTCCCTACAGCATGAGCTGGCTTTCCTTGCTCACATTCCTTGCAGTCCATCTGCCTATAAACATTTTTAGAGTGCATCAAATGATACTGATGTGTTAAGTCATTAACAATAAAAATCAAACATAAAATTTTGTGGTGTATTTGTCCCGAACACATTCCACCACCACCCCAAGATCAAGTAGCCTCTGTTTTTTAACTAAAACCTTATTTTGAAGCTTTTAATCTAAAATCAGCATTTGTCACATTTGTTGAGAGCATCTTTGGGAGCAAATATGAAATTTTCTCCTGTAGAATGCCTAGTGTTTTGCAGAGAGGAAAGATCAGAAGATTATTTGGTGATTAGGGCAGGCATTGTAAAACAAGTTCTGTCAGACTTGGGGAGAATCAGAGTATTTTTTCCAAGTCATTGTGAAATGAAGGAGCCTAAAAGAGGATACATGCCTGTTAGACACAATTCAGCTAGAAAGTTATATTTTCTTAGAGGTGGGCGATTTTCATTCGATAATCCTCATCCAAGACAAAACTATTATTTTGGGATGTTGTGATATAAAATGCTGTATATTTGCAAAGCAGCGGAGGTTGCCACCTCTTCTTGCTTCACCTCAGTGGTTATTGATTTAAAAATACTAACAAACTTAGTTGTCTATAGTTCACAAGTTGCATTTTTCACAGTGGGCTCCTCAGGATTATTGAATGTACTTTAGGAGTAATGCTTGCTCTGGCGGAGCCTTGAACTTAAACTACTGTTAAGCAAGAGTCCCAGATCTTGTGATCCCACAGTTGAAAAAGGGGAAGCAGGTGGTAGGGATAGATATAATGGTTCTTCCATTTTTACCAGTGCTCTGACAGCTTTCCCTAGGAAGCTTTCTCTTTAGAAAAGAGGTAAAATAGTAAATAGAACTGGTCAGGCATACACAGTGCCTGTCAGCCTCTGATTCCTGCCATCTGCAGTATAAATCCTTGGGTTTAAGAGTTGGTCCTTTACTCGTTTATGCAGCAACAAACAATTTTATTCTTAAAAAAAAAAAAAAATCTTTTGTTGTCAGTATATGACATGCTTCATTCAGTAACACTGTAGTTAAATTAGTGTTGTCTGTCAACGCCTATGTATAACTTTGAAAAAACATCTTGAGTAAACAGTTGATTCATAGCAATATCTCTGTATTCTTTACCAGTTCCAGATCAGTATCTAAATAGTAGAGCAGCACACACCCACAGTCTTGTATGTAGTAATACTTTTGTATTTAATATCAGCATTTTTTAACACAGTTCACTTTTATTTTTTTTTTTCCCCAGGGTAAAAAAGGTTTTGAGGTGAGAATTCTGTGCTGTGTTTGAGTCAGTATAGACAGCTTTGTACTAGTAAATGGGTATATTGTTCGCATCAACAGCTGCTCGGGGATGAGCAGAAACCATCATATCACTGGCGCAAACCTAGGTTCCATCAAGAAAGAAGAAGTAGGCAAAATTGATGCTGCTTTATCTGGATCAGCAAGGCAGATACTAAGTCAGAACCCTTCGACACTCAAATGAGCATTGTATCCAGGTTTGGATCTTCTTTGGCAGAATGCTCAGTAAAGTAAGTCTTAAATACCAGTGGATAACATGCCACTTCTGGCATGTCAGTATCCCAAATTTGGTGGGTTACCCAAACTTGTTTGTAAAAGCATGTCTGTCTACCCCCCTTTATATTAACTTCCTCTATCATGCAGCCTTTTCTTCAAACCCTCACACTAGTGAAGTATGGCAGTGTCTAGCTTATGTGAATTATCTCAAATGGGTATTTAAAGGGTTCAGCTCTGATTAAAATCCCACTGATTCTATACTTTAGGTAGCAGGGTGACTCAAAATGCCTTTGTTGGGTGTCTTTAACCTCTCCAGCTGTCCTGTCAGTGAGGATGAGTCAGAAGCTGGAGTCCTACAACTAACACTCACTAAATCTGGAAGGCTCAACCATTAGCATAACTGATTTGGCAGCTTGGGGCAGGATGCAGACTGGTGCATTACAGAGGTGACAGTAGCCTTTCCGGAGTGCTGCCACATCTTTCAGAGAAGAGAGGAAAGTTTCTTGGTCCTTTGTTTTATTCTACACTGACAGTGAAAACAGTATTTTCCAGGAGAACTGACCTGACTGTGGACTGTTCATAGGAACTTCTCAGGCTGGTTGTATGGTGAACACTTTATTCACTTTCTATGCAGAAACAGTAGGTCTGGTATTTGAGGACATGTGCTGAACCTGCAGCACATGCATGATACAAGAGGTGACTGGTCTGCAGTCCCCCTGAGCCTGAGAGAAAGTAGGTGGCTGGCCCAGTCAGAAAGGTCTTCGTTAAGACTTGGACATCCCTACTGTTTAGAAGAGATATGTATGGCATACATGCAAACTGAATTCATGTGTTCAGTCCTGATGTATCCACATCTGTGTCAGCTGACACTAAGGGGACAGACAGGTTCTTCTAGGGATCCTTGGCAGAATGATGGCGGCACTAAGCTGTAGTTACAATTAAAGCTTTATTTTCTTAACAGGATATTATGATTAGTATAGCACAGAACTTATGATTAGAATGGCACAGCATTTCTACAAGCAGAATCAATTTGTAAGTAGCATAATACAGCATTTGTGATACAACTGAACTTATAATTTCTAATCACCTGGACCCTCTGCAGGTCAGGTCAAATCTTAATACGTGGTTTGCTGTATCAATATAACAATCATAATCTAGACTCGAAAAATTGTATAAAAGAATACGAGTCACTCCCTCAGTCCTCGGAGGAAGCAGATGACAGCGGAGCGTCCCTGGTCACCGGGGGGGTCACGGGTCTCACTGTCCAGCAGCACCTCTGGTCCAAGTTCCCCTCTTAGGACTTGTAACTGCTTGATTTTACAGACAGTGCTCTGTGTGCTGTTATGCTTCCCTGTTCTGTGATGGGGACATAAACAGCACCTGGCTGGCCGTGTGCCTGGCACCTTCAAGGCCAGCAAGGAAGGGAGTAATCGGCTTGGCGCCCAGGAACCTTGAGGACGGTAGGGAGGGGAAGAAGAAATCTGTTTGGTTTGTCTCCTTGGTTCACAGGACCTTCAGGGCCTGATAATGAGGGCAAGGGAACGAATACATGACCTGCTCAGTCCCAGAGAATGGCTGCTTGTCTTATAAAATGGTGTTTGTTATGCTAACCACATTACCAGGGGTCAGGAGCCAGGGGGTACTGAACACACACCTGATGCTGGTTTTGGTAGTGCTGTCCTATGGATATTAAGTAGAAACACAACTCCTCACAATGAGGGTAAAAAAGACTTTACAGAAAGTCATCCTGTGCAAACCATGGTTAGAGCCCATGTGTCAGATTTATGGCCTTCCCTGCCTTTGAACCTTTGAAAGGAGAGCTCTGCACTTCATGGTCACCTGGCAACTATGTACACAATACGAGAGTGATTTTTTTTTTTCAAGTTGCATCATCTTGATTTAGGCGTAGTTACAAACTGCTATTGTCAGGTTATACTTTTTTTTTTCCGTTTTCCAGTGAAACTCCACACTTCTAACAGCAGGTTTTTGTAAATTTTAAATGAAATATCAGTAGACTTGTAATTTTAGGTCTATAGGCAGAGAGAAACATTGTTTTTCTGTATTTTGTTGATGGTTACCCTGGCTGCATGTTTGAGTACATTTTGTGTTTTGGTTTTGCTTTTAGTATAGTGTTAAAACTATTACACAAACAATGCTTTCATATTGCTTCCACGATATCTCCTACAGGCTTCAATAGAAATGCATACAGGAAACAGGATTTAGTCTTAGCTTTATAATACCATTTTAATTGTCCTCTTAAAAATACAGCTTTTACGGCAGTAATCATAAAACTTTCAGCTGTTTTTGAAAATTTTTGAAGCCAGCTGGATTTGGTGTACTCTGCTGAATAGTCGTGGAAAGAAACTAGTCTGTATAATGAAGTTCCTAAGCCTGAGATCTGCTTTAGTCAGGGTCAGAATAAAACAAACTGCAATAAAAATGTTCAAGTTCACTAACTAGGAAGGAGTATCTTGACAAACCAAGATTTTGAAAAGCTCAGGAAACTGATTTTGAAAAGTTAAGGCAACTGGCAAGCTAAAAGGGCAGAAAATCTCTTAAGTGTAAAGGCTTGCTAAAGAGGCAATTTATGGGATTGGATAAATCTCTTAAAAAATTAATCTTTCTTCTGGCCTCAGAACAGATGCAACTTCCCTGGGAATGGTAGGGGAGGCAAGTAAGAAAGTGAGAGTAAGGCAGCACACCAGTGGTATTTTAAGGCTGGGCAAGGGTACACTCTATAGAAAGTATCCCTGATGTTTTCTGCAACTTAAGGTGTTTTCTAAAACTAGAGGAAGAGTTGCTGTGCGTTTGGATTTAATTCCTACATTTGTTTTCACTGTTGGAAAAAACTTAAAGAAAATTGGTCTGAAAGTATGTTTTTTCCATGGCTGAAATTATGTATTGTGTTATCACACACAGCTTACACCCAGGTTTACCTTCTCCTTCTAGAATACATCCATCCAATGCAGATTGGGTACTCAGACATTGGAATAGAAGCTGTGAAAATCAAGAACATCTAGTAAGAAAGAATACTGTATTCTTCTGCCTGCTGTTTATTTACATAAAGAGATTTCTTATAACCCAAGGCTATATTGTTTCTAATACTTTCTTTTTCTTGTTGACACAAATTTTTTTTTGGCATTTGTCTGTGTTGATCAGGAAAAGACCAAGCACTTGGAATATGGTTTAACCTATGCTTCATCCTGTGATTTAAAGTGTTAGAAAACAATTGTCTTGCTTTTATTGTAGTCTACCGCTCTTCATAAATCCTTCACTGGGAGGAGAGAATCTCGAAGTATAATATGCCTTAACTCAAGCCTCCTAGCTCTTCACTTCCACTCCTAGACCATTCTTTCAGTTGGGATGATGCAACTGCTTTTGCATCTGAATTACCTGAACTGGATTATAGAACTGATACAGGTTAAAAACTTACTCTCCCTGAGGTGTTTA
This sequence comes from Ciconia boyciana, assembly GCF_034638445.1. Classification (NCBI taxonomy): domain Eukaryota; kingdom Metazoa; phylum Chordata; class Aves; order Ciconiiformes; family Ciconiidae; genus Ciconia; species Ciconia boyciana. The sequence continues at coordinate 58,443,976 of NC_132936.1, forward strand.
AGGAATTATTTTTTGTGTGTGTGTGGTTTTTTTCATCCAATTTGCCTTGACCTAATAGTTATTGCAGCATAGTGCAGGAGCTAGCACAGCACGGAGGGAGTGGAAAGGATTGAATAACATGGCATTGTTGGGGGAGGTAGGGAGGGGAAAATGTTACCAAACTACAGCCTTTTATGTCCTGAGGTTGCTTGCAGTGTTCTCTCTGTCTGTGTTTGAAGGAGCAGCACCTAGCTGAAGAGAACTGGAGGACAGCAGTTTCTGAACAGTAACATGGGCAAAAAGCTTTGTTTCCTCAGGGGAAAAAAGATGGTTCTGTTTATGGGGCTTGTTTAGTAATATAACTAGTAAATCTGCAGGTTGAATGTCCTAGAGGTCCTCCCTGTAACTGGCTTGGTAAAAGAACAACTTAGTATACAGCTTTAGAGTACAGATTCTGGTTCATAATATTTGTCACTAATACAGAGCACCATAGCCTGAGGCTTGTTCCTCAGCACTGAGTGGAGGGCCTTAATGATGAGTAGGGAAATGAAAGAAATCTTAAATTGTTATTTGTAACGTCCCTAAAGAAGGTGACTTTGGGATATGATTTTAGGTCTTATCTAGAGGAGGAAGTGGTACATTGCTAAGACTGCATTAAAGTTTCAGGATAAGGCACCAAACATGTGCAAACCACAGACAGAATCTGCCAGAACTGTGAAGTCCAGATGCTCTGTCTGTATGTAGTTCCTGCATCTGCAAAATACAGAAGACTACCAGTTGCAGCTTTGTCTTTTTTAACGTACACTCTCAACATAATGGCCAATTTGTGTGGGGAAGAATATGCAGCCTAGCAAGGAAAAAACATTGATGCAAATTCAAAAATAGCTTGATTACATTTTACTAACTAACAAAGGTGATGACAGCTGCAATTGCAGTTGCAGCATAGATAACATTTCAGTCGTCAGCTGTCCACTGAACTGTGGTGTGTGGCTGCTACAGCAGCAGTTTTAACCAAACTGGGAAGGAAATAGCAGATCCTGTGAAAACTACAGCAAGTCATTACTTTCTCTAGCATCTCACAATACAGGAAAACTAGTAATGTGGACATCAAGTAATTTTTTTTTCCTTTATAAAAACTTACAGGGATCTGAACAAGCAATGAACAACTGTGGATTAGACAGAGACATGGAAGATTACAGTTCCACCTGTTTAGATTCAGGTAAATTAGATAGAGATTAACCAGTTTGATTTGTTCTATTTTTCAGTCGAGGGTTTTCCAGTTTAAACAGGCTGAAGAGAGTTGTTAAATGGCCATTAGCATGGGGGCAGACATGACATGAAAGACTCTACTACCACAGAGCAGGTGGTTTTTGTCCATTCAAATCATATCTCTGAATGGTCTTAAGCAGCAGACTAATCTAATTTATTATTGAAAATAAACTTAACTTTAAAACTTCATAAGAACACCGTTAATTTTACATGTCAAGTATATGGTTAAAGTTGCTCACTGGTACTTTGGGAAGAATTTCTACTGTGCTTTGTGCTTTTGATAAGAGTAAACCAATGCAAGGCATGTTCTTTGAAGAAAGCTTTCCCATGCTCTGGAATTGAGCTCGCAGAACAGTTATTTTATGGAGGTCCTAATGTTTGGAATGTGAAATAGCATGAAATGGAGGCCTTTGAATAATTAAATCATTGATGTAGTATGCATTTGCTGAACTTCAGGTTAGATAAAAGCTTCTTTTCATGCCTTACTCGGTTTGATTTATGAGCCCTTCATTGCCATAATGTTCATAACTACTATGTTATGAAATCCTACTTGAAGAAACAAAATCTTCAGGAAATTGTGCTAACGATTTGTTGTATCTACTTTTTGTTTTGGAATAAAACAGTGTGAAGTTTGGATGACCAAATGAGCACATATGCTTAGGGTTTTTTACCACAGGAACTGTTTTCCCACAATTACTAACACATGGTCACAGCAAACTGCTCTAAAACTTCTATAAAGTTTTCTACCAGGCATGCTGCCCATGAAGCCTCTGTCCCTTTTTTCCCAAATCTACCATCCCTCCAAAAGCTTCAATAAAAAGATTAACTTTGCAGAAAGGCCTGAAGATCAGATAATCTGGCCTGAATTTGGAACTTGTTCTTAAGAAATGGGTTTAGACTCAGATTTTTTTTTGTCTCCTTTTTAAAGGTGGGGTTTTTTATGGCTTTAAGCATTTTAAGACTGCATTTGTTAAAGAAACTGACTGCATTTAATTGAATGCTATCTTAGCTTGTTTAAAATATACCTTTTTCAAGTTTGTAACTCTTTTCCTCATCGTATGAGAAAATAGTCTTTTAAGATACACTGAGCACTTTCATGGAGTATAGAAGATCTTGCCTAATTAGGAAAAGCCTAAACCAAGTATTCCTTATATATAAGCAAATAAGAAACGGATACCACTTCTGTGCCATTTCCATAGAAAGTTACCTTGAGGGTTAGTAATAAATGTATGTCTGAATCTTCCTTTCAAGAAAAAAAGCCATTGATCATAAACAGAAGTGGGTTTCAGTTATCATAGCTTAATTTTTAAATATACTGTGGGGAACAGTTATCATAGCTTAATTTTAAAACTTACTGCCAGTCTTTATTGTATCATTGTCTATTAGATATCCAGTGTGCTGGCTGTGCCATCTGCCTTTCCTGCAGGGCATGTGGAGAAGAGAAGAAGAAAATGATCGCTTACCCATCCAAAAAACTGAACAGTACTTGAATCAGATGCACGACAGCATAAAACTATAACTGAAAGGATATTGGCTTTGGAAGAACAATCTCTTTAGAAGCTCTCTGAAATTTCATCTACCTTGCCTGCTCTCGGCAGTTTCATCATGAACACAGAAATCTCAAAGGCTGTCCTAGGTTCAAGGAGGATTAACTTAAAGCTAGGCGTCTTAGGGCCACTTTTAATTTAAGGAGATCCTAATATGTGCTGAGTTGGTGTTGTGGATGGAGTGAGAGTGCACTTCACTTGTAAGAGAGAAGTAAAAATATAGTTTATTGATATAGAATAGGGAGTTAACAAAGTTCAGTGTGACAGTGTTTTAACAAGATTTGATGGCAAGGTACGCTTGATTATTTACTGCATAGAGGACAGGTCAGACAAAACTGTCAGGGAGACCCTCCCCATTGAGTCATGAGGTTCAGAAAAAGATCCCCTTGCTTTCTAAACTCCTTCTCAGCAAGGAGTCTAGGTGTGGCTAGATCCAGTCCTAGTCCCAGACTTGGTCAACGGTTTATGTCTAAAGGATTATATGTGCACAATCAATCCTTTATATCACTTAGCTAGGATTTCAAAGTTTAGCATGCTATTAGTCACTTACCAAGGATCTGTTGTGGCAAGGGATCTCTCAGTCTCGAGGAGTAACCTTGAGAGGCGTCCCTGCTCAAGGGGAGATCCTGGCATGCAGCCTGCTGCCATGCAGGAGAGCTCAAAGGGCTCTTGGGCTGCTCACTGTTTATGGGGGGTAAGATGATTGACTCATAGTCGTATTTACATACCAGCTGCAAATGTTAGTTTCTTCCAAACTTGACTTAAGTCAGACACTGACCAGCACTGTGGTTAGGTGGACTCATTGTCATAAATTAGCCCTTAGCTATTGTGGTGTTATCTGGCTCCCCCGAATCCACTTCGAGCTGGATGCATCCATCATGATGGCCATGGGTGGTTATCGCTTGAGCAGGGTTACAGGAAAAGGTCAGGTCGGGGGCAGGGGGGGAACACACAGTCACAGTTGGGACTCCTAGGAACACTTTCGGTGATTTAAGTGGCATAATACCTTTTTTAAAGATGGAAGGCTTGCATCAAATTTGGCTGTGAAGTGCTGTGCACTGTCTTTGATACTACAAACATTTCAGGATGCTTTACTTGTGGCCTTCTGTGCTTGTTCCAGGGGCAATATATGTGCAAGCTCAGTGACTGATTTGTCTCGTTCACAGGGATCAATATAGACAAATCAATAAAGATAACTGGATCTGAAACACAAATCACTGTGTGCCTGAGAGTTACAGGACAACTGTGTTGTTCTTGACTACGTTATCATTGCCAGAAGCTTCAAATGTCATGCACTTCAGTCAGGACAAATAGTGGTCACAAAAAGAGAAGAGTATTGCCTTAATCTGTCACCCTGCTTTTGGCTCCCTTGGCATTTTCAGTCGCTTGTTTTGCATCATGCTGTTTGTCTCAAGGAAAATCTATAGACCGATATCCCTTGGGGAATTGACTTAGGCTTTACTCAGGGTCTGATGTAACAGGAATTCACACAGGTTGCACTTCAGACTTGCAAGAGCCATAGCAACAGCCTGTAAGGAAAGCTTGGCTGTTGACCCTTGCTGTATATTCCACTAAGGGGGAAGAAAATAGAAAGTGAGAGAAGATAGGTGAAGTTCATGTCAGAAAAGTATTGTTACATGAGGACTGTTTTGTGACCTCTGTAAGTATGCTGTCAAACAAAGAGTCCCTATGCCAAATTATTTTTCTTAAACCACATCAAAACTGGACTGTCAGTGGCCAAAGCTCATTTAAGAGAGTACAGGACTGCTGCGGGACTTGCCTGCTGCTCTAGCATGAGAGGAGGAGACCAGTGATGGCTGTGATTCTAAGCATATGTGATGTCAAAATAAATAGGTAGTGATATGAACAGATAACTGGCTTTATTCCCTTGGCTTTCTGCCCAGACTTGAGGGGCTGCTACCTGTATAGCCTCTCTATGAAAGCTGTAAGAAGAGCGCGCTGGAAGGGAGATGTTCCCTGTTGGCAGCATTCTTAGTCCCCAAGCACTAGGTCTTAGTTGGAACTCCTGCATGTGCGGGGACTGTGGGCCCTAGGGAGGGGGAACAAGGTTGGGGAGGAACAGCATCTGCTGGGGCTCGAGGGGTTAGTTGAGGGATATGGGAAGAGATCTGTTCTTTCTGAACTACCAACATTTCCCAATACCCAAAAAGTTTTACAGTGTTATGTTTTTTTCTGATGAGGGAAGGGTAAGAACTGTCTTGTGAAAGATTTAAATAGCTTGACCTGTCTCAGAACTGATAATTACCAGATTCTGCAAGCTGAATGGAGGAAAAGTTTACTGCAGAGTGGAAAAAGATGATTGATAGCGCGGCTCATGAAGATACTGGGAAGTACAATAGCCTTGGGTTAAAGACTGGTGAGTTCTACAATTGCTGACTTGTAAAATAATGTAACAGGAAGCTTTATGAACATAGGCAAGCAATTACCTTGTGCTCAGACCTTGTAAGATAATAAAAAAATAATTGAAGGGTTACTTGAGTTGTACATTGCTAACATTTTATGCTAATTTATTAAATTAATAACTTCCAGTTCTTAAGCCTTAAGGCTGAAAGAAATTTTTTTTTTTCCTAAACTGAGGCTTAGCAACAAAGGTTAAAAGACTTCCCTCAACTGTAAGATGCTGGAAATCGAGTTATATAATGGTCTTTCTCACCAAGATGGTGTTCAATCTACTAGTGAAACGCAAAAAATTAAGTCCATGGTTCCACTTCTGTCTGAGCAAAAGATAGTGATATAGCATTTTACCTTTAGAAACAATTCAGCATTTACAAGCACAATTTGAAATACTGTCCAACAATTCTGCAAATCAACTCCTATTTTCAAATGTATATTGTAAACAAAAAATGTAAGGTGGAGAGCAATACTGTGTCCATATTAAATCACAACCATATTCTCTCTGCTTATCTAGCATTTCTAGCTAGTTAAGTGGAACCTGGTAGGAGTTTGCTGCATACATGCCAGGATGAAAAATTGCTTGGACAATTACTGTAAACTTGTGCTTAAATTTAAAACGCATTCTTTTAAGTTTTATCATTCCAAACACTGACCCTGACAAGCTAAGCCATAAACTGAGTAACTGACTTCTCCCCTCAGGAATGGTCTAGCGAGTGTCAGTCAATGAGTTTGTTACAGGCTGTTGTAGCCTGCTAATGCTATGAGAAGAGAGAAGCTGTGTGTTACACAGCCTGAAATGGAAATATTTAAATTCATTTTCCTGAAGGCTACCAGGCTAAAGGTTCTCAATTTTTTTCCTGTGCCATTGTGCTTTATTCTCACTGCAAACTGAAGCAGATCAAGCTGACCTTGATTCTGAGACTTTTTTGAGAACTCTCAACAAAATAAAACACCGGTAACACTGTCAATTGATGAGGATTTGTTGTGAAAATATTAGTTTTAGTTCCGTAGAACAATTTCTTTACAATTATTTGCAATTAAGTTTGTGATTAAGCTTTGCAAAATACTTGGTAAAGTATGGAAAGAATTTCATTTTATTGCATTTTACCATTCATTAGGCTAACTATTTTCCTAGAGATAGCCTTTTGATTTAAATTGGTTTTTCAGAGTCTCTGTAGCCAATAGGTCTGAAATCTAAACACAACTTGCCTTGGAGAGAGGTCTCCTTAGGGACTGCCTGACTTTTTTTCTAGAGAGTTAGCTTGGATACTTCTGTTGTGCATATGCTTATATCATTATATGTTATTTTTCTTAGATCATGTATATAAAGATTTACTGTACTATGTGTGCCTGTGTTTTTTCAGCTGACTAGCTATTTCTTAACCTTTCTACTAGACCTTTCCAAAAACATAGGATTGGGTAGTCTTTAAAAAGGCACATTCTCTGCACCTGTAATTTGCTGCTGAGACCTTGCCAACCTGTTCTGCTGCCCTCCCTGGATCCCAGTGACAGGCAAGAGCAGACTGCTGAGAGATAACTAGCAGCAGAAGTGACTGTTTCAACTAGCTTTTTAAAACCTGAACAATTTTATATTTATTTTCATTGAAAATGTCATCAAACTGAGGAACTTGAAAACCTGGAAGTCAGATTTATTTTTTATTTTATTACTGCAACCATGAGAAGCTTGAGGATGATAGGTGAGGCGTCTCTAGCTATGCTTACATTGGAAGTCAAGGAGTAGGTCAAAGGGGATGGTGCTGAGGCTCTAGCCACAGTCTTCATCTCCACTACGTTTGATACTTTCTGAACGGAAGAGACTGCCTAATCTTTCTTCAGCTGAGGGATACCCCTAAGGAAGTAATACTGTCTTCAACATTCTATTAACACATGGTGTATAGGGGCTCATTCTGTCATGTGTATAGGGCCGCGGGGGCGGGGCAGGAGACTGATGGACATCTTAGCAGATGCTGTCACAGCGGCTGCAGACCTCTGCGTGCCCTGATGCTGAGGAGCCCAGTACCTGCAATTACGGCTACCTGCTCTGTCCTGCGTGACCTCTGAAGACAGAGGAAAGCCTTTCCCTAGAGGCTGCAGACCGAGAGCTCTCCTCAGTCCCCCGCCGTCTCCGTCAGCTGTTCCTCAGCCTCGTGCCACGAGCCCGGTGCCCCGGCGGGAACGGGCGCCCTGCCCACCGCGTGGCCCCACCCCCACGGGAGACACACGCCCCCATTGGCCCTGGCTCCTCCACATTTGCATGGGCGGGACCCACCCGCCTCCGTCCGCCCTCTCCACGCGCCGTCCCTGCCGGCGGGCGGCCGGGCCCGCGCTGTTGTGGCACGTGAGGGTGGCGCACGTGGGGCCGTTATGTAAAGCGCAGGGGGAAGGGGAGGGGCGGCGGCTGCCCGGCACGCACGCGCACGTGCGGCGGGCCGCTGCGCATGCGGGGGCCGCTCGGTGCGCAGGCGCGCGCGAGGAGGGGCGGGGGAAGGCTGGGCTGGCTCTCCTCCCCCTGCGCCCCTCCCCCGGCCAGACGGCGGAGGCTCCCGAGCGACAATGAAGCAGCAGCAGCCGCAGCCCCCGCAGCCCCAGCCCCAGCCGCCGCCCTCCGCCAGCGCGGGGGTCCCGGCCTTCCTCAGCAAGCTGTGGGCGCTGGTGGGCGAGGCCCCCAGCAACCAGCTCATCACCTGGAGCCAGGTGCGGCGCGCGCCAGCCGCGGCGGTTGGCCGCCCCGCCCGCGTGCGCGGGGCGGCGGGAGGTGCCCCCCCCACCCCTCCTCCGGCGGTGCCCGGCAGCACCTCCCGCGCCCGGCGGGCACCCGGGGCCTGCTGGGGAGGGAGGGCGGGCCGGGCGGTGGGCCTTCCGCGGGGCCCGCGGCGTCGGGGCGGGCGGGGAGCCGCGGGCCTCGGCGCGCGTAGGGAGGGCGGAAAAACCGGGCACGCGCGCTCCGCTTGGTCGGGCTCCCCTCAGCCGACCCGGGGGAGCGTCCCCCGGCCGAGACCGGCGTGCGGCTGCTCTGGGCTTCCCCTGCGCCGCGGGGCTCAGGGCCGTCGCAGGTCTCCCAGCCCGGGCGGGGCTGCTGGGGAGAAGCCGGTTCGCCTCGCCGGCCCTCGACCGCTGCCTCGTCTCCCGCTGCGGGTACCTGGGGAGTACGAGTGCCGGTGCCCACCGGGGGGAGGCGGTCGGCGGGCGCCGAGGAGCTTGGGGAGGAGGGCAGGGGTCCGGGACCGGTCGGGTTTTGCGGTGCGGTGACACGCAGTTTTTATTAAGCCGTAGTACGGGACACGCAGGGCTGCGGTGGGATTTTCCACCGCGGGTTGGCGAGTTCCTAAATAACAGGGCTCGCCTCCAGTGAGCTGGGGGCTGCGTGACAGCGTCCTGCTCCGGGGTAAAAGAAGATGGGGAAATGGGGGTCTTCGCGTCTCCTGTAGGCGAAGCGCGCAGGACCGCTGTTCCCCCGTGTGACACCACCGGCCCGGATCTAGCGGCGTCTGTCGCGGGGCTGGCCGGGGCCGGGGGCTGCCGCGCCGCCGTGTGCCGCCCGCAGGGGCGGCGGGGCCGGCTGGGAGCGGCGCGCGCTCATTGGCGGGCGGCCACGTGGGGCCGGCAACTGTTGCGCTCGGGTGGCGTCTTCCCGGGTGTTGTGTCCACCTGCTGGAGCGGGCACCCCCCCCCCCCCACCCCATCCCGGCCGTGTGCTGGGAGGGGATGGATCACGGGCGTCCCTCTGGAGAAGGTCAAACTGGATACCCGTCAGTAGCGACGGGGGGGACACAGGCGTTGATCTGCCTCTGCTTATTTCAGTAACTGAAGTCCCTTTCCTGGGAACTCCAGGTTAAACGTGTACAGTGGCTGTGTTGATATACATCTACTCTGATTGTTTTTAAAAAAAGTGGAAAACCTGAGTTGGGTGTCCTTTTATCTTGAATCCTTTATATTCAAGTGCAGGCTGTTGTAGTGAATAATAAAGAAGCATTATCATAGCACAAAGTTTGTAAGTACCTTAAAATATCGGAAGGCAGGAAGTAACCACCTTCTCACAATGTAGTGAAGGGCTGGTAAGTTCGCTGCAGTAAGCATCTTAACTCTTGAGGTAAATGCTAAGCAGTTTTTTTTAATAATAACTTCATTTTTCTCTATATCTTAGACGCTGTTAAAATAATTTATATTTAAAAAATCCTGTTCTCAAACTGTATCAACATCTTCAAGTGGTGTTGAGATGGCATCTCTCAGATGAATTTATTCTAAATGCTCAAGCAATGATGAAGTGTCTTAAACATTTTACTGGTAATGAATTACCAGTAACTTCAGCCAAAACTTCCTGAAGAAGGAAGCAAGTAGACTTAGTAGATTACGGCAGCTTTTCCTTCTAACTTTTTTTTCTTTTTTCTGGAAGAGAGATGCTAAGGGCTATATGAAGATTCAGATGTTTAGCTTAAGAAGTGCCGGTTTTGCCACCTTACACTTTTAATGGAGACTTTCCAAATTCATTGCTTGTGTTTATCTCAAGTAAGCACACCAAGGCTATTATTAGGTATCCTTGTATTATTTTCTTAATTAAAAATAAAGACTAATTGTTTGAGATTCTGCAAGGCTGTTTGTGGAAGGAAGATCCACTAATCAGAGTTGATGTTATCAGCATCCAGCAGTTCTTATGTGAGAGAAGGTATTGGGATCACCTGATACACAAGTGGTGACATCTTTTAAAAATACACTATGTCAATGTTATGGGCTACAGAAAGTGTACCGAGTGTAACAGGGGAGGAAGAGTACAGTTACTATAATATTTCACTTTCCTCCTATACAAATCCATAGCCTTACGCTGTAAGGATAAACACCATCTGAAACCAAACAGCCAAATTTTGTCTCCCTGCATACATATCTCGGTGAAGCCACAGGTATGTGTTGTCCATGGAAACACATACAAGGAGTACCAGGTGAAGTACTTGGAAGATTGCTGTATGCTGCAGTCAGTAATGCTAGGACTTGAAAACTGTATTTAGCTATGTAGTAGTGCTTCAGTGCGTTCAAGTCAGGCCTTAACGTCTGTAGAGCTTTGCTGTAAACGACTGTCAGGGCAACAAGAACTAGTAGATGTGTTTCCCAGATTTTTCTGCGCTAGACCTGAACAATGTCGAAGTGACATTAAAGTGAGGTGGCACATGAAAGCTGTCTGTTGGCATCACAGGTCACTGTAGTGCTGCTTGTTTCAGTACCTTCAGCTGGTGAGGTTCATTAATGCATTGGCTAAAATGGTCTGCTCCTGCTCTTTCCTTTGCTTTCCCTTTTCCTTCCACAGACTGATTCTCAGCAGGAGGTAGGTAGGCATTACTGGGAAGTTTTCATCTTCCTACCCTCCTCTCAGTCCTAAGCTCCTAGGCTCATCCAGTGGTGAGCCATTTATAAATCCTGTTTCTGACAGTCCTTGATGGTTTGTCAGAAACAAGCTCTTGGGCAAGGATCTTCACATGGTCTCATGGTTGGCTCTTCAAGCTTCTTGGCATCATAGAACTGCTGGCATTTGGGGGTAAGAAACATGTGTCACTCGTTGAACTAAAGGGCTTCTAAGAAGATGCAGTATCAGTGTTGACATTTGTCGAAGATGGTAAGCTTCTCATTAAATACAGGGCATGAGTACTGTGGATGTACAGACAAAACCTAAACCATTTTGAAGTAGCTAATTTGGATTCAGCCAATTATTTGTCCTTTAGTTAATGGAGCACAGTCACTGAAGAACAAAGAGCTGAGCCTTCTATTTTAGTCAGAGCCTGTGGATGAAATAAAAGATCCGTCCTCCCTCACAATTGGCATCCCAGGAGGAGGGGGATATTGCCTTGCGTGGTTACCTTTTTGGTAACTCCAAAACCCAGTGGACACCCTCGGCTCTTTGACGGCTCCATCTGCTCTACAAGTCTTATCAAACTAATCGTGCTTTTATACTGGAAAGCAGAAGGGACTCTCAGCTGGTTGTTGTATTTTTTTCCCTTGCACAGTCTCTTTGTTAGATTTCCCAATACTTTGAAGCTACATACAAAATTGATTATATTGTCCTGTAGTGAAACTGTGGTAATTGTTGGTAAACAATTAATTCATTTCTTGAGGAAGCAACGAGTAACGATAGAGATGTTCCCCTTCAGATATGGATAGCAACGTAAATTGATAATACTCTGTTGCTTTGCAACTGCAGGGTTTGTACACTTTTTGTTGTGGAAAATTGTAGGCAAGCAGATCAGTTACGTACTGCATGCACAAAGGAAACATTCCTATCTGGTGATTAATTCTAAAAGCCCAGCATGTTTTCTACAATGGTCTTTAAGTAGCTTAATGTGTCTTTCTCATTTTAGAATGGCCAGAGTTTCTTGGTGTTGGATGAACAGAGATTTGCAAAAGAGATTCTTCCCAAGTACTTCAAGCACAACAACATGGCAAGCTTTGTCAGACAGTTAAACATGTGTAAGTTCTTGGTTTTTTGCTTTCTAGTATACTTCTAGATCCTATACATGTTTAGTTACAGACAATTTCCTTTGAGCAGTGGCCCTGTGTTGTCTGCAACTAGGATACTGTCTCATCCTCAAAAATGATATCACGATAGTTGAAACAGCGTAGTTCAAATTTCTTAATGTGGGTTTTGAGAGGTTTTTTTTTTATTTTTTCTGTTTCTTTTTTTAAAGATGGCTTCCGTAAAGTTGTCCATGTTGATTCTGGGATTGTCAAACAGGAGAGAGATGGTCCAGTAGAGTTTCAGCACCCGTATTTTAAGCAGGGCCGGGAGGACTTGTTGGAACACATTAAAAGGAAGGTTAGTGAAAACTCAGTATGTGGAAAACCTGTACTAGTAAGTATGAATGAATAACAAGGTTCACGTCAAGTTTAATTGCAGGATTGTGAGAGCAAATACGTTTGGAGTTTGAGGAAGCAAAATGCGCTGCTCTTGTATATACCTTAACTTGTTTAAAGATATTTTGGGGATTTGACTAGGCTCCTTTATCTAACCTGCTTTGCTGTCATTATAGTAAGTTTCACAGGTGGCAAAAATAAGTGAGTTATGCGAATATGACATTTTGCAACTGGGTATTAGAAGAAGTGCAGAGCATGCTTTGACTTTACCATCAGTAATATAACAATCTGCTTGTTTATGTAGCTTGTTTCAGAACAAAGCTACTGTAAGCATTAAACTTTCCGCCAAAGAGAACAGGGGGCAAACCTATAAACATGTTTGTTATGCTGCTAAAAGTGATTCTGAAATGTGCTCTGCTGTTATTGTGAGTCAGGTGAATATAGATATTGAATAGAAATATGGCAAGTTAAACTGTGATGAGAGGGATGTACTTACTAACATTTGGTTATTGTGAAGCAGTTGCGGTGAAGTAGAGTGCTTAGGAGAATGCCTGAAGAATCTGAATGTACACAAATGTTTGTAACAACTAAAGCTAATGTGGTGACAGCTGTAAGAGGACATTTCTGTGTGTTTCTGTATTTTTTTTATTTGATGCTTGTTTTATTATTAACTTAAATGCGTAGTTTATCAACACTAGAAGAAAATATACTTGATCACCAAAAGAAAATAATAGTTAACAATGAGTAAAGGAAAGTATTGTTTCTGGATTCTAATCTTTTAAAGGTTTCTTCTTCGAGACCTGAAGAAAACAAGATACGTCAGGAAGATCTCTCCAAAATAATCAGTAGTGCTCAAAAGGTGCAAATTAAACAAGAGACTATTGAATCTCGATTGTCTGCTTTGAAGAGGTAAGTCGGTCCATCAGCAACTGATCCTTAAAATTCAGTAATTCTGATAATAGATACTGGACAAAGACCTAATTTTAGGTGTCTCTTGATTTCTTATTGCCTAACTTTAAATATTGCTTTAGGAAAATAAATTTCAATAAAAGAATTGCATTAAAAATTGAATATTCTGATACGGCTAAAAGTAATAGGCAATGTTGGTGTTTGAAGAACTGTCTAGTAGCGGGCAATTAAATAACGCCTTTAATAATAGTTCCATAATGCTGCTGAGGCTGAATATTCAGCTCAGCTCTTAGCATAAAGTATGCTGTTTTACATCTTCAGGTTTGAAGTAGTTACTGTGTTTAGTTTGAGGCAGAGTTTGGTTTGTGCTAATTGCTTATTATACTTTCTTACTACAATTAATGGCTTTTGCTCATTGCTTTTTATTTTCCTATTGTCTTCATTCCCTCACTGCTAAAAATTGCAGAAGAGTTAATGCCTATGAAAATCTGTTTAGACATGTAATCTAGAAATTCATTAGTTACCTCAGTGACAGGCACAGAATCTAAAATCCAAATGTAAATAGAGTATTTTTAGAATTGTATTATTACCTATTTAGTAATGACAATTTCTTCTCAGCAATGAGAGGGATTTGTGTCACAAATTACTTAGTCCTTTAGCATATGTACATACAGACAGGATATATGAGCATGAGCTTATGCACTGTAAGTCACAGCACCTCAACAGTAATTCTGTCTCAGGACTCCTTAACTTACATTAACTTGAGAATGTAAATGATTGTGTACCTCTGTGGCAGAGGTCACTGATTAGTTCAAGTTTTAAGAAGTAAATGCTTTCATTTCTGGTCTTCAGTTGTAATTACTTGAGTGGTAGAATATTCAGAGGCAAACTTATTTTGTCTAGGAAGAGTCTTTATTAGAATCTGGCCAGTCTAGAGTACAAACGTTCATATTCAGCCTTTTCAAATCATAGACGAATTTGGGTTGAAAGGAACCTCAGAAGGCCATCAGGTCCAAACCCCTGCCCAGAGCAGGGCTGACTTTGGCTTAAATGACATCCAGTGACTAACGACCTGACAATTTGTAGAGATGAGAAGATAGAATGGTTGGTCTTTGACATCCATGTTGTTGTCCCATGAATTTAAAATGATTGAGGTAGAAACTGGAGCTAAATCAGAAGACCTAGTCCTACAAGACATGTTAATAAAGCTGGTGAGAAATTGAGAAAGTTCAGAATCGCTGACCTCAGTTGTTAAATTTGTGATGGAACTGTACTGTTAAATTGTATGTTGGACATAGGAGCAGTTTGAGGAGTGAGTAAAAAGCTTCATCACGCTGCTTATAAACACCTGTTTCTGAAAACTTTGCTTAAGGTTTCCTAAAAACCCAAACACCAGTGGAGGGATTTTCCTCCTTTTTTTGGCATACATCTGTGTTGAAAACTAAACTGCAAAAGAGAGGAGGATGGTACATTGTCTTTCCTTATTCATTGAAGGTTTCAGTATTCATTATCTACCTCTTAATATGCTTTATGCTGTTGGAAACAACGAGGTTCATGGATACGATAACAAGGGCCACTTCACAGCAGATTTTATACTGTCTCAGTAACTGGACTCCTGTTGAGTACTGGAACAACCAAGGATTGTAAAATAGCAGTGTTTCATGAAAACTGCCATCTCTGCTGTGCTTCTATTATTTTTTAGCACCTAACATGCCCCTTTACTGGAGCTAATAGAGGCAACTGTTAGGATGACCTACAGCTGCACATGTGACTTGAGAGCTTGTTCTGTAAAGATGCTTTCAAGGTGGATGTACTGTGGCTGACAGGTGGCTTGCATCTAGCAAGAGGTGTGTGAGGGAGGACAAACAGGCTTGATACAGATGAAGAACTCTGGTTTTTAGTGGTGAGAGAAAACTGCATTCTTACACTGTTTGGTCCTTCGCTGCTGCCAGAAACCAGTTGTATGCTTGCCTTTTTTTTTTTTAATTAATTCTTTAGGTTTTAATTACTAGAAGGAAGAGGAGAAGGTAACTTTGTTATGGGAAAGGAAACAAAATAGTTAATTTTTAAATGCTGAATATAATAAGTCTTGCCAAATTTGGGATTTTTTTTAATTTTTTTTTTTTAAGGGGGCTGGAAATTCTCTGCAGGCTATTTGTTGTGTTTGGGTCTCCATTTTATAATTATTTGCCAAGGCTGCTGACTGTGTGACTTACACACACACACACCCCCAATCTAAAAACACATTTCAAAGAACTTTAATGAAGCCAAATAATCTTTAACAAAAATGATTAATGTAAATATTTTAAAACTTAATTTTAGTTTGACTTTTAAATCATCCTTTTCAAACAGGGAGAATGAATCCCTTTGGAGGGAAGTGGCAGAACTGAGAGCAAAACACTTACAGCAACAGCAAGTTATTCGGAAGGTAAGGCTTCATTCAAGTGTCATATGTGGATGAGTAAGTGCTTCTGAACTAGGAATACTGTGCCACATGTTACCTTACTTTGCGCTCACTCTTTTTTTTGTGCTGTATGAAATGTCTTTTTAATAGAAAAAACAACAGGGTGGTGTATGGTGAACAAATCTTTGTGAAACAAACATTCATTGTATTTCACCGCATAAGCAGAAGATAAGGCCAAACTCTTGTAAACACTTTCAAAGAAAGAGGTTCAAGAACATCATACATCATTCATTGAGGTACCCTTAAAATGGTCCATCCATTTTTTTATTACTTCAGGAAGTGGATGACTAATATTCTGTGTTGGATGATTTCAGGAAAAATTCTCTCACTGCAAGAATTACAAAGTTCTGTATTGGAAATTCACTACTGTCCCACTTAACTTCAGAAATATAGTCAGTGAATCCAGTTATCAGAAGAATAGATTATTGAGTGGAACCCACTGATAATATGTTAGCTTAGCTTAGTTTAACAGTTAGATCTATGATCTACCAAACCTGATGTAAATACAAAGAGTTTACAATTTATTTTTTTTTTAATGTATCAGAAACAGCAACACTGAAAGCAGCCTTGTAGGAGAGACTTACTGATTTATTTTTTTCCAGTTTGTTCAAACCAGACACGTACATTTAATCCTTAAATTTAAAACATAAGGGAACAAAGTCTAACATTTCAAAAGGAAAGGCAGCTGATGAATACTGTTAAGTGTACATGTAATTTTTTCTGAATCTGACAAAAATGCCTTTCACCAGAACCAGTATTTACAGGTACAGGTTATGTATACAGTCAACATCCCTATGTGCCTTCTGTCATTGCTTATTAGAGTTCTTCTAATAGTTTGAGTTACTGGATGTTTTTCTGTGTACTACATGATGTAGCGTAAAAGTCTACTCTTACTGCCTGCTATGTGAAAAGCCTTTCTCAGACAACTGAATAACTCTATTCTTTTTAGATATTACCAGCAGTGTTTTCTATTCTACCACGATTTTTAACTTTTATGAACAGTTCTATATGAGAGTTAGTACACAAAATAAGTGATCTTCTGTTTATATATAGATTTTATTATTGAAGTCTTCTGCTATAAGGTATCTTGGTACTCTGAGAGAAACAATTGCAGAGTAGAGCGACTAACGGTAGTGTTCTTTTCCTTACAGATTGTACAATTTATTGTAACCTTGGTGCAGAATAACCAACTAGTGAGCCTAAAACGCAAGAGGTAAATATGGTCTTGAAAACATGCTGTCCAGTCGATATACTGACATGTTTTGTTGACCAAAACCAAAGAATTGGTTTTGAGATGGCTTTCTTCCTTTACTCTTTCTGATTTAGGCCTCTACTTCTGAACACTAATGGACCTACAAAGTCAAATGTATTTCAACAAATTGTGAAAGAACCAGCTGACAGTAACCACCATGTAAGTTTTCATTTATGGATACTCTTTGTTATGATGAAGGAAGGAGTGGAGAGGAGCAGACTGATCAAGTAGCTTGTCTTATGGGGAATAAAACATAGCTGTGTACTGAGAGTTATCAACTTCTAGAAGCGATATGCTATGTTGTGTTTCCTTCAGAAGCCAAGTGTGTTGATAATCACCATTCACTTTTCAATATAAGCATGTATAAACCAGTTACCTGTGTATTAAATACAGCTTGATGTGATCCTACTGAAAGCAGTTTGCTTTTAATAATAGTACTGTTAGAAATAGCATGTGTATGTTGTGTTGTTATGTCTGGGAGTTAGATGCCGCTAGCCCCATACAGGGACAAGGATCCAGCATGTTGCTCTGCAAGGCAGCATCAAACCCAGCAAAATCATGTCAAGTTCCTGTGCCATTTGAATGTGTCACACCACTGGAAGTTATTTTCTGCTGTCCAAATAATGGTTGGTGGGGGAGTCATTAGAATGAGTGCTGTAGCGTGGTACTAGAATTAATAACTTTATAACAAAGTACTTTTTAAACAGCAGTCATGGTTTTAATATTTTTTAGTTCCTGTGTAGTCCTGTTGTTGCAGCTTTTTTGTTGCTTTTGCTGACAGTGCTAGTGTATTTGTATTTCTATGCCTGTAGAATTTGCCAAACATTTTTTTCTGTAGCTGCTATTCTCCAGCTTGTTCATTTATTTGTATGTTTTTTCTATTAAATGTAGATCTATAGAAACAGCTTGTAATCTCCAAGGTGTAGGAAAGCTCTTACACGTCTTTAGAATTGAAGCATTGTAAGATACAATGATAACTGTCAGAATGCTGAAGCTCATTGTCCTTCTGTCCCCTGACTCTTTTTAAAATAATTCTCAGGTACCTCTCAACAGAAATGAGGGCTTAAAACAAAGGGAACAGATTTCAGATGACATCATTATTTATGATGTCACTGAGGATGTGGGTGATGAAGAAAATCCCATGGGTGATGAAGAAAATCTTCCCATTACACCAGAAGCAAATGAAGATACCACTTCAGATTCTTCCAAGTAAGAAGTCTCTGGAAGTCTGTATAGATGAATGGCTTTCAGTGTTGTGTAATATGCAATAATTCAGATGTCTTAGATATTTTTTTTTTTAATGAAGTGGTCAGAATTATTCAGTACTCCTGCACATATAGAAGCTTCATCTGTGAATTCACACTAGGTTCTGATTTATTGACCTCTGGATTTGTTCCAAATAGTTAATTGGCTTTTGGAGTTTTAATATACAGATGATAGAAACTAGTGAGAAGCAATCTGTATTATTGCACTCTTGTTAAATATACTACTTGTCAAAAGACAAGTAAGCGATGTCTTCTTACTTTTGGTTATGAATACAGACAGGAATGACTTCCCTTGTTTTTATAGATTTTTTTATGGAGAATAATTTGCATGTGCCTGTTTGTCAGGCATTGGTGTGGTCTTTGAACTTTATTAAGCCAGTTAATTTCAGAGGGTTTTTTTGAATCCCGTGTTTTGTGACTGTGTTCCTTCCTTCATCTTTCAGCTATGAGCAGTTGAAACTTGGTCCAGGGATTGAGATACAACTCTCTTCCTGAGTTGCATTGTATTGATAGGGCCTGTATTATGCCTCAAGGAATAAAACTTAGATATTTCTAGCTTATACTTGAACTAGTACCATTGTTCTTGTTCAGCTGATGTCTGGGAATACATTCTCTGATAGAAAAGCTTCATGAAGATAAGGCTGTGATAGAGAGGCAGCACAACTAACAGCTACTTAAGAAAACCAGAATATGGATGAAAGCAAATTATTTGAGACTCTTTCTGGGTTTTTAGGCTGCCTTCCTAGTATACATAACAAGGTTAATTAACTACAACACTGTTGACAGAGATCGTTTATGTTATGGAAGCTCCAGAGTTGATTCTGTTCGACAGGAAAGATGCAAAATATATATTGTCTGTCTGGTTTGATGGCCTCATATGCTTTGGTCCACTGTGTACATACTTTACATTTATATGTGAGCTTATAGTTGTTCTAATGCAAAAAATATCAGTGTTCCTATATCTTTTTAGTAGTTATTATTGTAGTCTAGCACGTCAGTGTCTGCTAGCTGAGCTGCATTAACTGTATTGAGCATTACAGCACCATATCAGTGGAAAATAGATATTTAGAGTATCTTGCTGTATTTTGTATTAAAAAGCAGTAGGAAAGTTTACTTCCTTATAGTAGCATGACTAAAATGAGAAGTAACTAAACCTGTGGAATAGTACCAATTTAAATGAGCGTATGAAATGCTTTAATTAATTTGTCTCATATTACAGCTGTAGTCATTCTCCCGATATTGTAATTGTGGAAGATGATAACGAAGAAGAATATGCCCCTGTAATTCAAGGGGATAAAAGCACAGAATCAGTTGCTGTCCCAGCTAATGATCCCCTCAGCCCTGTCAGTGACAGTACAAGCCCACTTATGTCAAGTGCTGTACAGCTGAATAACCAGTCAACTTTAACTGCAGAAGATCCGGTCTCAATGATGGATTCCATACTCAATGAGAATGGAGTAATTTCACAGAATATAAATCTTCTTGGAAAGTGAGTAGCCTGGTCTTTTGTTTTTTTCACGTATTAGAACTGTTTGACTGAAATAAAAAGAACTGAATAGTAGTTTCTATTGAGAACTTCAAATTTATAGGTCACCTTTATTCTAGCTGGTTTCTAAAGATCCTTCTATTTTAAGTATTTTAAGATGGGACCTCTGATTTTCATAGTGAAGCGAGTGAGTTAGGGTGCATAATCTGACAGTATAATGTTATGGATATCATTGTTTAAACTGTCAGGATTTATCTGCGTAGCTCTTGCAGGTGGTTGGGACCCATTAGGGCTACCTGGATGCAAGAATCGCATCTCTGCTAATGTCACGTCATGGTGTTATGTTGATGTGGTATCTGTTTCAGAGCACTTGTCTGCTTTACTTGGGTTCTCCTCTAAAGAGGTTAAAAGTTTTCATTTTTTTTTTTTCCAGAGGTTGTTTATAATGAAAGACTTAGTTCATTCTAGTTCTGGTGAAGATTTTTAGATGCATGTAGTACATCTGTGTAAAGCTTAATTCTGGATTTCTCTTCCTTTTGTTAAGGGATACAGCAATAAAATATTGTTTGTCTTCTAGAGTTGAACTTCTGGATTATCTCGACAGTATCGACTGCAGTTTAGAGGACTTCCAAGCTATGTTATCAGGACGACAGTTCAGCATAGATCCAGATCTCCTGGTTGATGTAATTTGCACTGTTTATTTTAAGTATTTTGGTAATACACTACAGAAAATACTTGTGTGCATTGTTACTGTTTAAAATAGATTTAAAACACAACAGGTTGGGGGTTTTTTTTGCCTTTCTTCCCTTTAAAAAAGGAAAGTTATAAATATTTGTGAATATGTGTTTCTGGGGCACTGGTATAATTCTCAGTGCTATGCCACTGCTCAAGTGAATGCTTAAGTTTTTGATTGAAGAATGGCTTTCTTAATGAAATAATGCTTATATTTGTTGCTACATGAACTCAGACACCAATTAGATTGATACCCTTGTTTTGAAATGGCCCAGCACATCATCTGTGGTCTTCTTAATGAACTGGGGTTAAAAAGGTTCTTGGCATTTATTTTACAAGTTTCTCTGCCATTTTAGGTTATTTCTTAGGAGTATATGTATGTTCTCAATTTCTCTTCAGATTTATGTCAAGTAGAATGGTCTAGGTTGGAAGGGACCTGTGCATCTCATCTAGTCCAGCCCCCTTGCTCAAAGCAGGGCCAGCTTGAAAGTTGGACTATGTTGCTCAGGACCTTCTTGACTCAAATTCTGAAATATCCAAAGATGGGAGATTCCACAGCCTCTCGGGTGCCTGTTCCAGTGCTTGACTCTTTTTTTTTTTTTTTTGGTGAAGAATTTCCTTATGACAGTCATAATTTTCCTTGCTGCAGCTTATAGCTCTTGCCTCTTGTCTTTTGTCCACCTCTGTGGAGTTTGTCTTCCCCATAACACCTCTTTAGAAGCAGTGGAAGAGTGCAGTTATCCTCCCTTGTCTGCCCTCTCCGGACAAGATTAGTCACGCTCCCTCAGCTTCTTGTATATCATAAGCCCCCAAACATCTGTGGCCCTCCGGACACCCTCTAGTCTGAAAACTCCTGTACTGGGAGGCCTAAAACTGGACACTCTTCCACAAGTGGCCTCAGGTGCTGTGCAGAGAGAAATAATTGGTTCCAGTGACCTGCTGGCTGTGCTTTGCCTGTAGCAGAGCGTGCCTCCCTGTAGCAAGTCCATGCTGCTGGCTCATGGTAGGGTGTTGTCTACCACGACTCCCCGGTCCCCTTTCTGAGGAGCTGCGCCCTGTCCGTTTTTTCCCTAACCCGGGCCAGCACATGAGGTGGTTGTGTCCTAAATGCCTTTGACTGTTGAACCTGATGGAGTGCCTGTTGGCCCCTCTCCCAGTTTGCTGAGATCCCTCCTAACAGCAGCTTTGCTCTCCCATATATTAATGACTCCTTCCAGTTTGGTGTCACTTGCACACTTGATCAAGGTGTGTTCTTCCTTACTCTACACACAGTTCTCCATGCAGCAACGTAAGAAGGAATCGGTATTTTAAGACTGCAGCAAACCATGCTAGTCTAAGTTAGACATAATGTAGTTGTTTCCTTTGTGACTGAGGTTCGTGGAATTCTGAACCATTACGCTCCAAAGCTAGGTTTTCTTTGCAAAAGTGGTAACTACCTGTAAATAAACTCTAATCCTGATAGAGGGTGAAAACATTAAGTACAGGGATTATTCTCACACATGCAGATGCGATGTTCTTGTATTCTTAATAGCAACATCGAGATACCTAAAACTTGATGTGTTTTGTCTTATTCAGCTTTTTACAAGCTCCGTGCAGATGAATCCCACAGATCATATCACTAATACCAAAGTAAGTCTTAAATCCATTACTCAGTGTACACAGTCACGAGAGATGCAAACTTTATTCATCCTTTACTGCTTTCTTTACTGGTGTAATAGCACTTTTTTCATGCTCTGGCTTTGAAGGCTTCCATGAGAATAGGAAGGCTGCAGCTGAATTAATCCTGTTTGTTAGGTTTTAGACAGAAAAGGGAAAAGCACACTACTTACTTAATAATGTCCTGTAAAACTCGTATTACCTTGAGGCCAATACCTGCACATTGTACCAGTCTCTTAACTTCTGTATCCTCTAAGATTTCAGGACTTGCAAGCGTTGCAAACAAACATACTTGCAAACATACACGCTTTGTCAGAATGGTTTCAGCTGTACTGTCTGGTGGGAAAAGAAACACAAGAGTAAGGAGTGGAGCAAAGATCCTGCTCTTTGAATTCGTCCTGTTCATTTATCAGCATTAGTTTTGGTTCTTGCTTGAGTAAGCCTGTGTTGCCATTTCACGTGTTCTCAGCCAGGGTCATTTAGTATGGGTAACTGATACCACTGCATCCCTTCGCAAATAAAAATTTAATTTTTTTTAATAGCTGGTCAGCTGCGTTCTAGTGGCACTGGAAAAGGCTTTAAGCATGTGTTTAAGATTTCGCTTTCATTTCCAGATGGAGACAAAGGGAATAGAAACTACCAAGAGTAATGCTGGTCCAGCGGCTTCACAGGAAACACAAGTTTCTAAGCCCAAATCAGGTTAGTTGTAGTGTTTTGTTGAAACAGTTTTAACAGTTGAACAAGCATTGTTCTAAAAACCATCTCAGTTATTTGCTCTTCGTCTGATTTTGTGTCATGCTCATAAGCAAATAACCAAAACAAAATACTATATTTGCTTTTTAGGTTTTTGGCACTGCACCAGGTGCAGAGAAACTGATGTTTTTGCAGGAGAATCTGAACAAATAGTGTTATACATGAATGTAACAATTCTTTAGTCACTCACTTAAAACAAACACCTATCATGTTTTTTTCATTAATTATTCTTTAAATAAATTCTGTGGCTTGGATTTTGTTTCTACCTTCTGCATGTAGAAAGGCATGTGGACTGATAATGTTTTGGGAATTTTTTTCCCCTTAGATAAGCAGCTCATACAGTACACTGCGTTTCCACTCCTTGCATTCCTCGATGGGAACCCAGGCTCTGCTGTTGAGAGTGGGAGCTCTGCAGCTGGAACTCCTTCCTCTGTGGACAAACCCCTGGAAGTGGATGAGCTCCTGGAGAGCAGCCTGGATCCTGAGCCCACCCAGAGCAAGCTGTTGCGGCTGGAGCCGCTGACAGAGGCAGAAGCGAGCGAAGCCACGCTGTTCTATCTATGTGAACTTGCCCCAGCACCCATGGACACAGACATGCCGTTCTTGGACAACTAATGTAATGGGGACTCTGTATATAGTTATGAAGATGAACTATTTATTTAGAATATTGTTTGGTATATGAGTTTTTTGTAAATCACTGTTTTATGTAACCAGATAACGTGGAATCTAAAATACCTTTCCTATGCTACTTCCTAGAAGCAACTGTTTAACTACATGGTTAGACAAGCTGTTACACACGGTTGGCAATACCAAGTCAGACTGGTATTGTACTGCTGTCAGATACTTGGTATTATACATATCACTAAGTATCCCAGGTAACTGAACACTTGTTAATAGTAAGCTTTGACTTATGATTTCTTATACTTCTGGTCTTACATATGATGACGTAAACTAGTAGTGTACAGTTAGGGAGCACTGACTTTCTGTAGCTTGGGTTTTTTCTATTTTTTACAACATTTTGTTTAACAAACATGAGGCTTTTTTGGGGTGGGGGGGACCAGGACCTGATGTAGGCTTTCTTTTTCCCTGCTTGAACTGGGAACAAAGTGCCTGTACCTTGCTAAATCTTGGTTCTGCCTTACTTTCACTTCAGTGGAAGTGCTCACACATAGCACAAACTGGGGAAAAGTTCTTTAAAGCCACCAGGCCCCTTGACTGCATGAGTACTTTTAACTTGGACCATCTACTCTGATAAAATAAATGTTACTTAAGTGTGGTACTTGTTAAGGGTTGGCTCTTACTCTGTGCCAAGTGGATGTGGATTGAACAGCCTGTGTTTTCAGTGCCTTGGTAGCTGTGCAATGAGGTCTGCTTCTATGCACACTTATTGGAAAATAGTTTCATTACCTCCAATCGTCAAGGTTTATTTATAAGCCTCCAAAACACGTGGCTGATGCTGCAAACTCTTTAGTTTGCCTTTAGTACTACACAGAAGAATGTTTTCTCCTTTGTTTTCTTACTGAAAACTGTGGCTTTCCTTCCAGTGGCAGAGCCCTACCTCTAACTCAAAAGGCATGTTCCCATTGTTGCTTTTACCAAAGTCTTCCATGTTTATTCAAGTGAACGTACTGTGGTTGTATTACACAGCTGAATGCCAGAGGGGTTACTGCAACACCAGGTGAAGGTGCAGTTGACACACTTTACTAAGTCATCTCACCACAAGCTCCTAATTTAATATAAACACTACATTAAACCATAACTGAAGATAAAAGTTTTCTTCCCTCTCTACCCTCAAAGCTGCAGATAGATCAGAAGTTTTGAGAAGCTCCAGTGTATAAGATGTTCCAGTGAAGGGAGAAACTGGATTTTAGTAACTTCATACATGCAACAGGAAAAACACCTTCCACAACCCTGGCACTGCACTCAGGCTTTCCTTTTTTTTTTTTTAAGGAGTAGTCTAGCCACTTGTACAAGGAGCTGAATCCATGGACAGAGCTTCCTAATTCAGTGACCAGTTATTTGTTACAGGACTAAACTGGTGCTCAGGTGTTCTACCCAAACTTAAACACAGGTGCAATACAATGCAGCAGCAGTTGATGAAGAGGAGTGCAGTTACAAGTGTGAAGCATGTTCGTGTT
The DNA here is from genome assembly GCF_034638445.1 of Ciconia boyciana. Taxonomy (NCBI): domain Eukaryota; kingdom Metazoa; phylum Chordata; class Aves; order Ciconiiformes; family Ciconiidae; genus Ciconia; species Ciconia boyciana. Next base: position 58,468,675 of record NC_132936.1, read on the forward strand.
TTCAGAGGTGGATGCAAAGGGCACAGAGAGAAGTAACTGTCAGAAACCTTGACACGGGGTTACCTGTGATCTCCCAAAGAGCCAGGAAGTAACTGCCTTGCAGGTGTACATTGCAGCGCTGTCAGCTGTTACTTCTCAGATGACAAGTACTATAAAACATCCCAGGAACAGAAGTGAGGTCAATATAAAACCCTACACCATCTATGTCTGGCAGTAGTATGTGTCATCAAAAGTCATTGGACATCTTCATCCAAATTTATTTATTAATAAGGTAACAACATATTCCAAATTATGACAAGCCATTACTAATCCTTCCATTACCATCTCAAGTTTGACTGACATGTCAGACTCTTGCAGTAAATGTCAGTGTTTAGGTGCAAAATTAAAATAAAAGCTTAGAGAATAATTAGCAACAGGAAGTAACAGTATGACCACCACAGTAACAGATCAGCATGACACCTGCTGAAGGCTCTAAGGTCGCTCCCAGTCAGGCTGCTCTAGTCTCAAGTTAGTTGTAGCAAGTAACAGAGATAAATAATGCAGCTTACATACTTCAATTACAAAGCAGCAAGCACAAAAGCATTTAAGATTTTGTAACTGCACAGGAACTATACAGTATTTTAATCAAACAGATTAATGTCTTCCCTCATGCCTAGATTTAGACTTTCTAGGCTCACGTCCATCTCTGGCAATGGACAACAAGCAAAATACTTAATACATTAAAAGATTTCAAAATGTAGAGCCCCAAATATATTAAGAAACACTTTTGTTGAAGCCTCAGTTAATGCAAGCCTCCTTTAGTTACTGTAATTTCAGTGCTCCTTTTCTTCCACTTCTTTTTTAACCACAATACTCAAAAAATTCCTCTAAAGGGCTTACACAGTTTTCACCGCTCAGCTCCTTGCAAACTCTGTGATTGTAGCTTAGCCAAGAAAGAAAGTGGCACACAAACCAGCAATAAACTACAGCACAGCTATCCCACTTAAACTACTTTAAAAAAAAATACATAGATGCACATTGTAAACAGGTGCCTTAAAAACATGCTTCCGAGCATCTGATACCAGGATGTTTTTCCCCAGGGTGTCTGTCCTCCTGTCTGCAATGGGACACACCAGACCCAACAGCACCAAGGAGGACATCGGCTCCTCTGCAGCTTCAGGTGCAAGTTTCCCCATTTAACATCTATGCTAAAAGGTACTGCTGCCCTCAGGACAGGAAAAGGTCAGGCTGTTAGTGCCAAAATGGTGCAAGACATCCAGTAAACTCCAACATGCACAATCCTGAGTCTAGCGGTGCTTGCTCAAGACTTACTTCGGAATCAAGGCAACAGGGATCATCAAAGGCAGCCCCTCCTTTGCTTGCAAAGCCTTATCTAATACTGGCTTGTTACTCTAACACTTGCACCTTTTTTCCTACAACTAATGCAATTGAGGGAAAAACACCTACTTCCAAAAGGTCTTGATCTTGCATCTAATGCCCCCAAAGCACTCAATCGAGGAGTAATCTTATGAAAACCATCATTATAGTAATTGTCACTGAGCTCAGCTAGAAAAAGTCATTTAGTGAAATGACAAAAGACATGATTCAAGGTCATCATGCAGAGTAAAGCAGGGTATACTACATGGATAGCACACGCACACATGCGCGCGCACACACGTATTTACAACTGCACTATTATTATCTGGAATACTGTTTGTTTCAAAGACACGGTGAAGCTAGCACAATCTCCCTAGAGAGCAGCACAGCTTAGTCAAAGTCACGGTTTGTAAGAACCAGCGGAGCAACCAGAGTCCACACGTACAGCACGATGCCAATCCAGCTGGAAGATATCTTCACCCAGACAGAGGGCCATTTGCTGGTCATTGTCTCGTAAGAAGAATCCGGACTGTGAAAGAAGGAAAAGAAAAAAGGTAATTTGCAATTTTTGTTTCAATATGACATACTTGTGTAGTAAGCCACTCTTCAACACTGTTTTCACAGGGGATCATTTTCACTTCAGCTCCACACCTCAAAGGACATCTCATCTCTACCCTTCTTCCAGGCAGTTCCCACCATCTGTACAAGAACACCATTTGTAAGTTGGTGTCACAGGAAGGTGGAAAGCAACAGCAGCCCAAAAAATATTTAGTAAGAGAAGCTGTCAAGAAGCAGAAATAGTTACAGGGAATCTCTCAGCAAATCCGTGGAAAGGCAGGAAATGGGTAGCATTTACAGATACAAATAATGCATTTTACCTTGCCAAAAGACACCACCTAGAAGAATTAATAACCTTGATGTCATATTGACCCAAGCAAGGCCACAAATCAAATCCACAGCAGGACTATCTATTAAGAGTTACTTTTGAAGGAAACACCTTTCTAGTGTTGCTATTTTGACACAAATTGTCCTTTAACAAATTATTAGAGACCATAATTTATATTTTAAAGTTCTGAAGAACATCTGCTCAAGCTGTTAACGTAATAACAATTCACACATAGGAGGACTATTTTATTGTGAGGATTTTTTCAGGGAGCAGACAACCTGACTTCCTTCCACCAGACCCTGTCACAGAATGGCTGAGGTTGGAAGGGACTTCTGAAGGTCACCTGGTCCAACCCCCCTCCTGAAGCAGGGACGCCTAGAGCCAGCTAACCAGGACTATGCCCAGATGGCTTTTGAACATCTCCAGGGATGGAGACTCCACAACCTCCCTGGGCAACCTGTGTCAGTGCTCCATCATGCTTTCAATGAAAATATGTTTCCTGATGTTCAGAGGGAACCTCTGGTGTTTCAGTGTATGCCCACTGCCTTTGGTCCTGTCACTGGGCACCACTGAAGAGAGCCTGGCTCTGTCCTCTTTGCATCCTCCCTTCAGGTATTTATATGCATTGATAAAATCCCCCTGGGCCTTCTCTTCCCTAGACTGACCAGTCCCAGCTCTCTCAGCCTCTCCTCATGTGCAAGATGCTCCAGTCCCTCCATCACGTTTGTGGCCCTTTCTGGACTCTCTCCAGTATGTCCATGTCTCTCTCATACTGGGGAGCCAGGACTGGACCCAATACTCCAGGTGTGGTGTCACCAGTGCCGAGTAGATGGGAAGGATCACCTCTCCCTCAACCTGCTGATATAACATGTCCTACGTCTCCTTTTTCCAGCTCTCTGTACCAGACATAGGCCTGGTGTTTTGTTATTTTTAGTTGTTATAGAATTTAAGACTCTATCCTGTTCACTTCAGCAGGACATATTTCAGCAGTCCAGTCAATCATGAGAATTATCCTAGAAAATAAGACAGGCACTTGTGAACAAGGTTGGCTACTCCAATTTTCAAATACAATTCATTTAATATAGATCAAACAGTATACTTCCCTTGAGAAGTCCCATTCAAGACCTACATTCCTCACAGCACACAACTTCCACCGCCTTGTCCAGCAAAAGATAACATCTTGTATGCTGGTGATTAGAACAATATATTATCAAATGTAAATACCTGTACCAGTTGGTAAGTGTCATCATGATATACAGGGATGCCAGGAAAAGCATGAAATGAAAGAAGGAGTAACTGTAAGTAACTCCATCCCTCTCGTTATCTATGGCTCGGTGAACATCATCTCCATCATCAAGGGAGCCGTCACTCCTGGGCATTCCATCCTCTATCAGTGTCGATTCATCACTGGTGAGCATCAGCTTGTTAACTTGGCTGTTGTTGGATGTTCGGATGCTGTATTTGACAGGAAAGGACACAGCACCATTACCCAAATAAATACAATTTAGTATCTGACAATAAGAAGTAATGCAAGTTAATAGGAATTTTTTAAAGGAATCTTACCTTGAATAGAGAACACACAGCAAAAACAAAACCAGTCCTACAATTCCTTGTGCATCCCACCACTGAACTACCTGACCTTGGGTTGGAATGGTGGTGCTGTTGTAACCAATGATGCTCAGCAAACTTGGGTTACAGCGCCTGTCTGCAAGGGAAATTACATTAGAACTTACATAAAACAAGAACAGAACAAATATTTAATAGTACATTTCCACACTGAATGCACAGTAATAGAAAGGAACTTTGTGACTGTGACAGTCTTGAAGTAAAAAAGCTTTGAATCTAATTTTAGCTTATGGAGTCTCTCTAAAGCAGGCAAATGACAGTATGTGGCATAAAAATCAGTCTCTAAGCAGATAAAAGGATTTTAAATTTATGTAAGATATGCATCCACTGCTTTACTGTTCCATCTCATATAATTAGATGCAACAAAATAAAAGTGGTCTGCATATTAAGCTTTAGAAATTCTACCTCTAGATAAGTTTGACAAACATACTCTATAGATGGGGTACCAGAGTCATCACAGAGTTGGAAAAGAATGATACAAAGTCAGTTTCGTGTCAACAGTTCCCAACCCACAGCATCCACAGATAGCACAGATGAAACAGCTGAAAGTAGCAGACAATCTTATTTCCCCATAATTACTGCAGGAATTAGATATGACTCATATGTATGCTGTTACACAGAAGCACAGAAGATTGTCCATAATTAAGATAAAAGGGCCAGAGACCCAATTAAAAACACCAAAATCAGTATTTGGCAGTTTATTTTAATCACCAGAATTTCTGAATTTATTTAAATTTATTTTTATTTTTTAGAGATGCTCAGCTGTTTTCAGACAAAGAAACACTGAAAACATTAATACATTTTTTTTAAATCCTCAGTTCAGAAAAATACAATCAGTAGCATCTCAGTCACTAGGTAAGAAACTTGAAACTTGGTAGGGAAATGAACCTGCCAGACACCTTGGAAGAGTTGTGGTAATCTGCAAAATCTAAGCTTTAGAATACTGCAATCCTGCCAATAATAGGTAGAAATTCTTCCATACGATAAACATAAGAGCAAGTGAAAAACACGTTATCTTTGGAAGAACTATTTCTTTGGTATTATTACAGAAAGTTGGGGTGGGGGGAGAGAACAGAAACTAATGAGTCCTGCCTCTAACTTGCATGCATTACAGTACCGCATTCTAATACTGCCTTGCAAAAAGGTGAAGATACAATTTACTGCTGAACCGGTTACCCAAAACACCATATATTGCTACTACACTTACCTGGTTCGTTGGTCATAGCTGACCAAGTCAAATACATTGTATAAATGGTGATCACAGAAGACTGCAGCAAACCAGATCTTGGCTGAGATTCCTATACAAAGTAGTCATGAAACAGCACAGTTAGGCAATTAAAAGTCTCAGGCACAATTATATTATAGGTTTCTGGGAGCGACAACACAAAAAAACGTGAAAAGGTAACAGAATTAAAAGTATACCTGAATCTTCGGCAGAATTGACATTACAGAAGCACCAATACACAGCAGCATATTAACACTGATGAATGTCTTGTTTTCAGAACAACCTTCTGGATGAGTGTAATAAACATAAAACAAGACAATAGCTACTAGAGACAGCAGGTAATTGACAGCTGTAGCTGACAGCAGAGCTGTGAAAAAGAGACAAAAACAGTTAAACTGGTTAATAAATGGAGAGTATTAAAATTGAAATATTGCGTGATTATCAGGTTTTGGATACGGTATGCAATGACAATTAGAGAGCAGCTCTACGCACTGAAGTGTAAAGGAAATAAGTTCTTCTCAATACTCTGAGGTGTTAAAAAGAAAGATCATCATAAATGGGAAGCCTGAAGCCATACTTGATTCTCCAGTGCTCTAACAGCAACCAGGAGCAGCAAGTATGAAGGAATACAGTTATACTACATACACTTTGGCTAAAAGCTTAAAAAAGAAACTGAAGAACTATTTCTGCAATATAAGGAAAAACAAAATCTTATTTCCAAATTCCATCGTATTAAAAACATTAAAGAGTGAAGTGGCCATTGCATGAAGCCAGGCTGTGCTGTCTTTTGAAACACCTAAATTATCACATCTGAAACTCTTTATTAAAATTAACGTATCATTTCTCCAGTGAGATGACTTGTACTCTCCTTCACTATCCTGCATTTTCACTCAGCATATACCTTCAAAGAATGACTGACTGGCAGACAGAAAGAAAAAATAATTATTTGAGATGCTTATGCTCAACACAAAGCAGTAACAGGCTAGTTCGTTTTTAATCAGCACTACGGTGTAACAAAACCTGTGGCTGAAAAAAACCCAAAAACTTACAATTGCTACTTCTCTGCCACCATAAACAGATGCTCTGCTCCCAGGGATTAGATCTTATTACTCAGAGGCTGCTGCCCCTCTCCCTGCCCCCCCCGTTATTTAACTTGACATCAAAACAACAGCAAAACAACAGAGCTGAACTACACCGTCTGAGAAAGTGATACTTATGCACAAAGCAGCCCCCTTCTGCACTCTGGTAAAATGCACTACTCAGTGAATAACTTATTTAACATAATGCACAATGAAATGTAAAACTTGATTGTAGTACAGTCCTTTACCTGCATACCAGCATCTTGAGTTTCCTTCTTCCATTTTTTCAACCCAAGATTCATTCCAGGAGTGGGCGAAATCAATAAGCAAGACCAGCTGAATAAGAATAAAGCAGAATGCTCCAGCCATACCTACATAAAACCACACTAAAAGAGAAATAAAACAAAACCAGTTCAGAACCACAGATAATTTACCACCCTGTCTTAATGTCCCTAAACACAGAAAAGTTCTATAGTTACACAGCTACAACTAAAACTTAAGACATCAGCATGCACTTAGTTTTGTTTTAAAACCAGTTATAATTGCACCATGATGCAGTGGAAGACAATATTCCCTTACCAGTTGTAAATGGTCCCTCTGGTATGAAGAAAGCTCCAACGCTAATTGCAAGTGCTGTTGCAAATTTAAAGAACCAGAATCTAAAGAGAAATTAAAAAAAGTCAGGCAACTGCTGAAGTCTGATCTAATTCACAAAAACTTGAAAGTACACAAAATGCACATCCTTAAGAGTTTTTTTTTTTAATTCACTCATTCTTAACTCACTTCTTTTGAAGTAGGATAAAAATCTTATTTTATCTGCCCAAGATTTTTGTTCTCCAGAAAATTATGCTTAAGCTCTGCTAGACTGACACAGCGTTTGACACATTTCCCAGAGATATCTCACTCATGTATTACAAAGGAAGCCAGGGTGGAATATAATTGTGAGGTTTTGGGGGTTTTTTTTAAAGAAGGTTTTTAACTAGAGCAGTGAGATTACTGAACTGCCTGCATATCAGAACAATGGGTTAAAAAAATCCCCACCTGTTTTTATATCAAAACCAAAAAAGTAGAAGATCTGGTTGGTGCCTACAATGACAGAAAACATTATGCTGGAGTTCCCTTCCAGTCTCAATTCATTTCCTACAAGAGAGATGTGCAAAAGCCTGGATTTTTCCCACCTACCTTCAGACTCTTTAGGCCTACATCTGATGAGGATTTATCACAACAACAAAAGCAAAGGATTTATCCTTCACAGAAAGGACACAATCAAATTCTAAGTCCCTGTTCCAGTGCAGTAGCATTGGATTTTTTTTTTCCCAGTAAAAGATACGCGCTCATGGACAAACAAAACAGATCAGATGTTTCCTAGAAAGCAGACAAGGAAACACCTTCCACCAAAGATTCACCAAACTCACCCCAAATGCAGACTGTGTACAAATATACCCTGCATAGGAACTTCAAATCAAAAAGTTATGCCAAACTGTAAGCAGGTGAAGACTATTTTTTCTGATTACAGTGACAGGCAGCTCCAAATATAGGCACAGTACCATCTATACATACTTCAAACTGAATATAGCACAAAGACATGTACTACACCCACACAATGTCACACTTGCATGGTTTTCAAGTTTTCTATCCCTTCCCATTTTTTCCCATACTTTAATGTACATGTTAATGAACAAGTTTAATCTGTCTTTCTGGTTGTTACAATCAGGTGATGGTGACCAGAAGAACAAATTCCAGTTGTGTGGAGGGGAACTATGTGAGATGACAGAAGTGCAGAATATGGGAAAAATGGATTAGTTCACTGGGATACAGAGAAGTGACTAAACCCAGCTTGAAAGCTGAATTAACTTATAATATTTATGGGGTAATACAGACCCCACTAAAACTAGTTTTTGAATCCACATGTGGAATTTTATTTTTTTTTAATCAAGGTCATTCTCAATTACAGAAATAAGAACAGGTTCAAGTTTGTATACATTTCATCTCTAATTCCAGACTTTAAGGGATCTTCACACTCTACTCATATAACATGCATCACAGTGAAAACACTAGTCATCTGAAATAACACCTACAGTTGCTATGCATTCTGTGCAAGCCAGGAACAATCCTGTGAATACATTGTAACTGATTTTTTCCATCATTATTATTAACCTGAGGCAAAAAACTATTCTGACTGCTGTTACAAAAGCAAAGAAGGTAAACATTGGCACTGGACCACATTACTGGGCTTAACTTGCATGCAAGTATGAAAAAGTTAGTACACATACATGGGAAAACTTAATATTCTGAATATTTCAAATCACTGACAGAAAGATTACATTGCAAAATATTACTGAAGATACATACAATTTCAAAAATCAAATCTGAGGTTTTCATAAAGCTACCTGTAATGCATACTATTGAAGCAACTAGTTATTACAGAAGTGTTGGAAGTAGCATTATTAAATATTTTACCAGTAACAGTTAACAAGTATAATTTTACCTTTTATCCTAGTGCTGACACTAGATTGGCTAAGAAGAGTAAACTGCTATGGGTTGCATAAATAGTACCAAAATTTGTACTGGAGAGCACAATTCCAGATAAGGGTATCAAGATGATCCCAAACACTTAAGAAGCTGTTTTAGGTAAAAAGATTCCACATCATATAAAAGGTGTCTTTTATTGTAAAAAACACAAAGTGTTGATATAGAATGTACCTGAACCATTTTCTTCTTGCTTTTAACAAGTGTGCTCTCCTGAACAAAGCAGGGCAGAGGGAAAGGCTGAACTGAGTTAGTGCTGCTAACGCATCTTAATACTGTACCCAGCCTCTTTTTCTTTAGGCCAAAACAAAAGAAATAAACAAAGCAATATTCTGCTCAGTCTTAATTATCTTCTCTTCTCCTACAGAAATAGTTTGAAGTTTTTTCTCATGTTATGCTAGAAATGTTTAATATTATTATACTGAATGTAAAGTAAAATAACTTCTTCATTTTTATGGCTTAGCTGATCACAGCTTCCATTAAATATAGGCATCTTGAAAAAGTAGTAGGCTCAGCACTCACTGTGATCACCAAGACTAGGCACCATAAATGGTTTTATGCTTTTTAGTGCCATGCCCTATTACAAATATTTACATCTCCTTGGCTCAAGAAGCTACATTACACAGAGGCTGAGCCTGGATGAAAACTACCACTCAGGTCAACCCGCAAGCTGAAATTCCACTATTATCTTCCATCGGATAAACCTAACTATAACAAAATATGAAAGAAAAATTTACTGGGAAGCTCAGAAACTAAATACATAACTCACTCTTCTTTATGCAGAGGGGGAAGAGAGATGTTATATATCTATATAGAGAGATATATATAACTGTTATAATCTTTAAAATAAAACTGTTCAGAAAAGATCAAGCCCTTACAAACATCAAAGTTAAGAGCAATGTAATTCCTAGAGGACAGATGAGGCTTTTTAATCTTTCTATTTGTTGAAAAAAATCTCAGTGGAATGAAACTTAGTACCATTATTCATCTCTGAATCTTGTTGTCTGTGGACAAAAGCAGAATCTCTAATCTTGGGAAACCTCTGGACAGACTATCCACTGACATAGTTCAGGCTCTGAGAAGTGACAGCCATGTGTATCTTTTCCTCTTACAAAAATTAATCTGTCACATCCAAGAACTCTAATAACTTTGAATGCCCTCTACTGCAACAACACTCCTCTAGCTACTATGAAATTCTTTGTTTGTAGAACAGTAAATTTGACCAGCATGGTCAGCCACAGGTTTTATTTTCACAGTAGCTGTATCTCATATGCACACACCGCCTATCTCAGTTCTCATTTCTGCATCTTACCCATTGTGCACTGCTGCTCTTGGGTCATTGCTGCTCTTCACTTTGATCATCAATAAGGAGAAGAGAAGGAAGAACATGGCCATCCCAAAGCACACACGGTACACGGCTTTGTAACCAACTAGTACATCACAATTCACATGGCCATGCACACCAGGAATAGTTGTTCCCATCCCTCCATCACAAAATCCAGGAATCTGTGATAAATACAAGACACTTCAGTGATCTGTAAAAGGCCTCCTGTGAGTAAATCTGTATTAGAAATTTACTAATATTCAATTCATTATTACAACATTATGCAACTATTAACGCTGCTAGAAAATATGATACCGAAGGGCTGTATTGTTAGTTACAGTCCAACCAGAATATTAAACACATACAAGGAAAAAATCTCATATAGGCAAATTCTAAACAAAAACAAAAACAAATCTTATTAACAGGGGAGCTTGTTATTAGGAATTTCAGAACTTCTCAAAGAAATGCAGTTTTCACTTGTTGATCTGAATCAGGAGATAAATAAAAGATCTGGGATTTGGTAAATTTGACTTGATAGTTACTATAAGGTTCATGACATAGCTAGGAGAAGGCAGCCTGCTTACATCTCTTGAAAACAGAAACAGCCTCCCCCAAAAAGTAACATCACCATCAATTACAAGTATCTGTAACTTTCACATGAAACAGCTGAGAACATCCTTTCCAGTCACTACCAGGACATGAGCAAAATCTTTTTGAAGTCAAATCATGCTCCAGAAGGCTGTAATTTTCTTTCTTAGGTGACTAACATGGCTCTTCACTGAAGCTCTAATGTGGTTACTATACCACACTGAAATAAACATTTACAGATTAATCATTTGGGGGGAAGAAAATCAAAAGCATGCCTAACAGAAGTTACTATCCATTAGAAAAAAAAAATTAAAGACAGCAAAACGAAGACTAACAGAACCAAAGCACATGCAACCCAAGTTCAGTGAACCTATAAGCTCTCCCATAACTCAAATTATCACTCTGATTTTGCATGCACTATCGTGTCTTAAAACTAATAAACTGTAAAATCCTAGAAGCACTTCCTAATTTCTTTAGTGAAAAATATGCTACTATCATTAGTGATAAAACATTTGTTATGCATTTGCAGACTTTAAAATTTTAACTAGTACAGCACAATGAAACTAGAAGACATCTTTGACTGTGGTTATTTTTTTTCTTTTATTAACAGCAATCAAAATCAATCAAGTGCCACAAATACAAGCATCTCAATAATATATAATTTAAAATTCCACATATATAAATTACATTTTCTTGTTTGATACAAGATTTTATTTTTTCTGCTCTGAGCTATTAAAGAAGAGGTGCAACTTTATTTCTAAATAGTGCTTTTCATCTATGCAGTGATTGTCCCACCAGTTCTTTGTTTATTTGATCTACAATCAAATTAATGGTGACTGTGAAGCACAGGTGGCAGGACAATTACATATTTCCAAATAAAACCCATGCTTTCAAGATGTCATTTACAATTATCTGTGACATTTGTTCTACCAAACATGTTAGCAAAGAAGTAACCTGACCTTCTTCAGCTGCTCTTCCATGCCTGGTATTAACATCACACAGGCAACACTCACGCCAAGAAGTAAAAAGAATGCATAAATCAGCCGAGTTATGGTGGAGTTGTTTCCACTGGGGCAGCATCGGCAGAGCAGGCACGGGGCACTTCCACATAAGCACGGTATCTGACAGACAGAACATAAAACAAATTCTTTAAAAATGTCTGCATTGCTAGATTTCAATATTTAATCAGGCTGTGTAGATCATCAGAAGTTATGATGGAAGATTACTCATCCTATGCATCTCATCACTAGTGTAGACTAAGTCACTGCAACATGTTACAGAGCCCCTAACAATCTTGGCAGCGCTTCCTAATGCACCACTGTACAGTGAAATTAGTGCTATATCAAAAGTAATCATTTATCCCTTCAGAGGAAATAAAGCCTGGATTCAGGCTCATTTGTTCTCTTGAATTTTATTTCATTTCAGCTAAATGAGATGCAAGGATTACTTTTAGTTAACAACTACATCCTTCCTTCCACAGCTGCAGAGATTAAACAAATAGACTGCAGAAAAAAAATTTAAGCACAACTGGCATCTAGGTACACTTTCAGCATCTGGCAGAGTTGGGCCACAATCCTCCCTGGGGCCATAAACATTACTGGAGCACAAACAGGTAAAATAGCCTAAAGCTTAGATTGCAAGTTATTGTGTATTTAACAGCTACTCACATATCACACAATGCTATTAGCTGGCAAAATTAACTTATGCAATGTAAAAGTTACAAAACACAAGAACAAAGCAAACACACAGTACACTATCATTGCTACCAAATATCAACAGCAAAAGTGGATAGGAATGTTGTACAGTTGTAATACTATGAGGGGAAAAAAAATAGGACAAAATTTACCTGTATTTAATTCTTAAACAGAAAATCGTGGGAAGAAGGAAAGGGAGCAGATAGTGCTATTTCACCCGGGGGTGGGGGAGAGGCAGGAAATGTACTTCACCCCTTCGCAATTTTCTGCCACTTGCTGAGTGACAATTCAGGAAACGAAAGAAGGGCAAGGTTTCACAAGTAAACATAAGCCAAAAGAAGAAATAAAAAAATGTTTTGGCATTTTTGTTTTGTTTTAATTTACAAAAAAATTATTTTGCATAGAAGACATGGGAAATCCCAGTGAGCAGTTAACAGCTAAGTTTTGGAGGCCACATATTTTTCAGCTAAGGTAAAGTTACCAAGCGAGTGCTGCTCTATCTGAGCTACAACAGACCATGCAACCGCTGACAAAGATACTGAACAGCGGTAAAACCCAGCTTCTGCCCCAGCACACACACAGGGACACCTCCACCATGTGACAAAAGCCATAGGTGTTAATCACCGCATGAGAAACACCCAGTCACATAAGAACATGACTAGTTACACGGCCACATGAGCAGTGCATGTCAATCATCCAGTATGACTGCCATGTGTCAGAGAAACTTGTTAAAAGTTTAGTCATATGACAAACAAAAATGCCAGCAGTCTGCTGCTACTGGGAAGGCCCCAGGGCTTTCAGGGAAGAACAGACAGACTGCCACAACACTCTGGGCAGCCTCCTGAGAAGCCCTAAGGAAAAGGCTCAGATTATCTGTTCTTACACGTTCAACCAGACCCACACAGTGGATCCACAAACTAGGTCTTTTAAATAATTTCCTTCTATTCTTTCTGTACTTGTGTTCCTCTCCAAGGATGGAGGAGCCAAGAATTTTCACTCCACTATGCTACAGAATCACTTTTAAATTAGCAAACTTCACATTAAATTTGTCTTGATAAAAAAGTGAAGCTAGGTAGATTCCCATTATAACTATTTCAGTGTGTAAAAGATATTACATTGCCCTTTTTTACCTCCTCCTCCACTCAGTATCATTATAGCACAAAGAGTACGAAGGTGTTGATTCCAAGAGAGGTTTCGTCTCGATAAAGATTTTTTACAGCAAGAACAATCAGTCACTGCAACAACCTCCCCAAGGACGTGGTAGAGTCCCCTTCACTGGAGGTTTTCAAGACACAACAGGACAGGGTGCTAGATAATCTTATCTAGGCTCCCTTTCCCACAAAAGGTTGGACCAGATGATCCTTCGAGGCTCTTCTATGACTGCAAGGAACTACATCAGGGGCATCTACGCTTAGTAAGCAGGAAACGTATGGCAAATATTGGCTTAGGATGCATCATGATTTTATAGTCCTAATGTATTACACTATTTCCTCCACACACACAAATAATCTTTCTAGTGAATAATATTTCTATTCTCTGTTCAGAAAATTACTTTCTTGAACTAATTCTCTCTGCATTAATATCTTTAAAGATACTGTTGAATAAAAGGTTGAATTTGGCAAGCAGAATATAAGCCTAGGCTCATCTGCTGCCGAAAATTTGGTGCAAGAACCACCTGGCATAAAAGTCACTTCTCCAGAGAATCCCAGTGTTAAATTGTTTGTTAAATACCTAAATAATTCAAGCAGCTTCCTCCTGAGTGCATCAAGGGGAACACAGAGGAACGCATGGTTTTAGACACGGAGGTGGCTTGCGGCAGAAATAAGAGGCGGCAGAAATAAAGATGACTGTCTTCCCCTCACTGGGAAACAATGTGCCTCAAGCGAGGCAATATACCTCATTGAAGTGTCTGAGCTCCAACACTAGCTTTTAAAACATTTTTCCCCCAAACAGCTCATCCTTACAAGCTGTGATCATGCACATCTCTGAACAAGAGACCTATTGATAATTGATACTATTTATACAAGTTGGCCACTTCTACAAGGAATCACATTTCAGTCCAAGTCGCTCTTTCTTTTAGCAAGACAGAATAAAATATATACCATTCCAATAAAATAATATTGTACTATTGGCAAAAACACTTCTCAACAAGTAACAGACTTCAAAAAGAACAGATAAGAACATTTGGCCACGGAATTTAGTTTATCAGCAGAGGAGACAAGGACAGTTTGTGTCGCTTACTTTCTTCCTAAATTCAGAGCATGCCTCCTACAAAAAAAATACTACAGTACAAACAGTAAGATACTACTACACAGACCAAAGCTTCATATTAACTCCCCATGTGAAGCCCAGCTTAGTCAGAGATGCAGACAAAGAGTTACTCTGCAATTAGTTTTGAGCTTGCTTTCTTAAGGAAGCTTGGACAACAGTTACTAAGTCACAACTGCATAAACCTATTGCCATCCAGTAACTTTTGGACCTACCAACCAACTCGCATACCTGCATGTTTTTGAGAAAAATAAGCAGCTCAGTGGTGTTCACTAAGGCAAAATAAAAAAAGACGATCCACACACCTATTCTGCGAGCAGCCAGCTGGGCAGCCAAGTTAATTCATTCCTGTTAAACCAGTCACTTCATTCTCTAGGGCAGTGGAAATTGCAGGAGGAACACATAACAAGATGAATATTGTGGGAGAGAGAAGCAGAGAGATAACTCACAAAACCACTGAAAGTCAAGTGTTACTGCCCTGATGCACACAGAACAAGTTTTTAATATCAAACATAATCTTCTTACTGGGGTAATGACTAAATCATTATATACTGAATTAAGCATTCACAAAAAACACTAAGCCCCCCACTGGGCCTAGTCAGGTTTTAGCTACATCATCCCTACTCATATGCTTAAAGGAACCAATTCAATCAAGATCTTTTCCTTGATAGAGTATTAAAGTGAGCAAAACAGCAGCTGAGCTATGTCAGAGAACAATGCAATAGAGGCAAGACCCAGCAGCATGAAAACGGTACTGCCTGATCAATCTAGGTCAGGCGAGATGACAGTGCTCTTGAGGCCTTCCCCCATCCCACCCCCCATCTCCGACAGGCTCATCTTTTCTCTTAAAAACGCTTATCTGAAACACTGCCTGATCAGCGCACAGTAGGGCAGAGCTACAACCACAGTAACACCACACAAAAAAATCCAGAAGAAATAAAGGTATGAGGCCAGATGCCAAGGTCAGTTACCCAGAGCAGCTCTGCATGGCACAACATGAAGCAGCACGGGCAGCAGCATCTTTCCAGACAAAAGAGGAGTAGTATTCCTGGCCGTGGCACAGTCTGCACTAGCACAAACTGCGCTACATCTGTTTCCCCTGCTACCTCACCCTCACAATTTGTTTCTCATTCAGAGCCACAAACGGTGTTTATAATGACATATCCTTAGAGACCAGCGCAGACACATTTCTCCTATAAGAACTACTGCATAGGCTTTAAGTGCTGATTAGCTGTGGTTTTAAATGTGGAAAGAAAATCAACACTTTAAAGCCATTGGGGGAGGCGGGGAGGGGAAGAAAAGAAAACCAAAACAACCTGATTTGAATTTATCTGTACAGAAACAAACACTCAAGACCAAGAGCAAGTATACAGGGACTCTTCATGCACTACAAACACCAGCCAGTTAACAGAAAGGCTGTTTATACACTTGAAAATGCAGTACATATTAACTCAAGTATTTGAATTAAAACCTATAGTTATACTGTCGCTTATTATTTGACAATAATTAAAAATGTTAAAGTTAACTATATTCAGCTAGTAATTAAAGCCTAACTGGCTAATCCATTAAGTAGTATTTAAAATGTTAATTAAGGCAAAATGAACACTGACAGTACTTCATTAGAAGGATATTATCAGTCGTCTAGGCACTTATTTACAGGTATATCAGCCTGGAAGCTTAGCTCATATAGATTTACTACTTCTATGATCATTTCATAGAATTTGTACAGGAGATTAAGGAGTTAAGTATCATCTCTCTAATTAAATATCACTCTGTACTAGGGGAACCAAAGTTGATATATAGGTAGCAGAAAAGATAGTTTGAATCAATATGAGGTTCTGTTAGACCATTAAACTGTGTGTGTGAACTCCTGTTTAAATATACGATTTTTTTGGTATGGAAATTTCAGCTTTTCACAACCCAACTGATATTTTTAACCCAAATGTCTACAGACTCACAATACATCTGATTCTGTCTATTTGCAGAGGGACTAGATTTGGAAAGACACATCACTTAAGGATAAGACAGTAAAGCCTCAACTGAAAAGAGGATTGCCATGCAGGATCTACACCATGTTTCTATGCATAGTGCCAACAGCTTTAAAACCACCTCAAACTACTGTTTCCCATTAAGAAAAAATCACCTGACGATGCTCAGCATGGTGGTGAAACATCACCACAGACTACTGTGCAGTGAGAAAACGATGCCTCGGTAAGACAAAGATGCTACAAAGGGTGGAGCTGCTCAAGACAAAGCCGTAAGAAAGAGGAACTAAATACAGTCGTCGGGATCAGGTAAACACGCGAGTTTTACTTTTCCCGAAAGAAACGCCGAACTCTATAAGCATTTAATTAGATTCTGACTCCTTTACAGATTTGGGGAGGGGGAATTTTAGCAAACACAGTAACGCCTCCCTCGTAGTAACGCGGATTAAGCAGCGACCGGCACCGCAGCAGGCCGGCCTGCCTGAATAAGTACGAAGCTCCCCATCGCCCCAGCGAAACGGCTTCGGCAGATCCCTGGGGAGCCCCCGGAGAAGCCCGCGAGGGGGAACCACCGCGGGGGCGCGCCCCAGGGCCCGCCTCCTCCAGCCTGTCGGGGAGAGAGCCCTGTCCCGGAGGAGCGGGGGCGGCGGCCGCTCGGGGCGGAAAAAGCCGGGGTGGGAGCGGGGACGGGGCCTGCAGCCTCCCCCGCTTGAGGAGGCGGGAAGGCAGCACCACAGGCGCCCCCGCGCCTGTGAGACAAAGGCCCGGGGAGCAGACGGGCGAGGCCCGGGGCGGGGGGACGAGGCACCGGCCGCCGGCTCCGGGCCTGCGACGGACAAGGAGAGACAGGGAACCACCGCGCCGCCCGCCCCCACCTTACCCAGCTCGCCATGGAGCAGAGGCCCAGGACGCTGCCCATGGTCCTCGGCGGGCTCGGGCTTCTCAAAGATGGAAGCGCGGCGGCCGCGGCCTCCCGACGGGGTTGTTTACTGCTCCCGACGGCGCTTCCGGCTGCTGTGACGACAGATGCCAACGTCACTTCCGGAGGGAGGCAGGGGGCGGGGCGGCGGTGGACGGAGACCGGGCGGCCCCGCCCCTAGTGCGGGCCCAGGCCCGCGCCCAGGCCCCGGCCCCCGCTTAGGCCCAGGCCCAGGCTTGTCGTCCCTCAGCTTGTGACGGGAAAAGGCGCTGGTCGGCCCGCCTGCCCCCGCGTACCTCTGCAGCTGGCGGCTGGCCTAGGCCGGCGGCGGCCTCGCTGGTCACAGCCCCTTGTGCGGCCTCCGGCATCCCCTGGAATGGCGGCCCCCCGGCTGTAGCTGCCTCCGTCGCCATCGCGTTTTGGTCACCTCCGCTGATGTGTTAAAAGGATCGAAAGTGGTTAAGAGTTGGCCTGTCCTTCTTCATTGCCTTCCCGCGTGTACCTAAACCAGGGAGCGCCGAGAAGCGGGAAGATGTCGCTAGGGGCGAGAGGCCGGTCTCCTGCAACAGCTGCCGTGCTCGCTGTGCTGCTTCCTAGTACCTCCCGAAACAGCTAACGGGCTGGAGCTGGGTGGCTGTAGTCTCCCTTACCTGAGCAATGCTAAAGGGTAGGCTTCATCCCATAAAAACCATACAAAATTTTCACCACATCAAATCTCATTTAGGGACCACATTTTGTACAAGTATGAATAAGAGCGTTGAACCTGCAGGACCTTCTGGCTGTTGTGGTGGTGCTATGTAGAAGATGAACATAGTCCAAAAAAGAAAATAGTCCAAAAAGTATTCCTCAAAAATCTTTTTAATAAATAAAATACTTGGACAATCAAGGAACAGAAAATTTTAATAATATAATAATACCGAGGATACTGTCTCAGCTGAAAAAAGACAACCATTTCATTTGTCAAATGTGTTTTAATATGGAAAAGTAAGCACTTAAGAAGGATAAATAATTAAATTGAATTTTTAAATAGCAGTGTGAGACGGAACATTTCAAATTGAGTAAACAATATGTAAAAACTTTACAAATTAAGAAACATTTTTGACTGTCACAAGTTTATCTTCTTACTAACATATGAAGTTATTGTAGTACTGCATACTGAGCTACTGCTCAGGTTGGACTTATCTATGAAAGTTGCTAAATCTATCACTTATAATTGATTTTAAAGGCAATCCTATTTTCAAAATCAAACATGAAAAGAAAAAGTTAAGAAGGAACTTTTGCAGCCTGAAGGTTTAAGGCTGTGATTGTTGCCCAGTGATAAAAGAGCGAATGGGAATAATTAACAAAATGGTTATAGCTATTAGTTTGAAAGGTAAGTACACAGAATTAGTAGAGATTGAGTGCTGAACTGAAATAAAATGTGGCATGCTTGTCCTTACCAAAAGGTTAAGAAAGGTTTTGAACGTCTCTATGAAAGTAAAAATGTTGGTAGAGTAAAGGCGCTTGAGGGTGGGAGATGGGATCGACAGTTAGCTGGGGTACACCTGCTCCATAGCTAAATAGTCTACTTGACAGTGGCCACCAGGCTCTCCTCAGTCTGTTGCCGATAAGCACCTCTTAGTCCTGGACTGAGACAGCAATGTGCAGATGAACTCTGATCTGAGCGTGAGGTCTGAGCCCGAGGTCTGAGCCTGAGCCATCTTCCCCCGCAAGACTCACTGTAGTGTAATTGGACCTTCCCCCATGTTAGCCAGGGTAATGGAAGTGGATTTGCAGCTGTGGCAAAGAGGAGAAAAGACATGGGGAAAGGAAGGCAGCGAGTGCTGCTCTCTCTCCTGCTCCCTATCACAGGAGTGCGAGGCTGGGGCTGGCGGTGAACAAGGATTTGGTCCTCCTGCATCCCGTGTCTCCTCAGAAGGGCAACGGGAGGGCAGGGGGTGGGGAAAAATGTTGGTGTCCCTTTAGTTCGGCCAGTAGATCCACCACAGTAACTCTTAATGATCACTTCTGTTTGTGCACTTATTTGAGCCAGTAAAGTGTGCTGTGTTTGTCTTCTGCATAGCATGACCATGATCGCCAGAAGATCCTGCAGGCTCAACGTCAGCTCAGAGCTAGCGCCGTGGCTTGCTTTGTGTGATGAATTCATAATCTCTCAAAACAGGAGTCCATTCCCTCTCCTTTGAGAAGCTGTTACTCTTTTCCAAATGTGAGTTTTCATTAGTTACAGATTTTTTCTGCTTCAGTATTCCTGCAATCTTCACAGTGTGCTCTTTTCCTTACAAAAACCTCTGATAGCCAAGACAGACTATTTCTGAGAGACCAACCTGATCTCTTTTCTTTCAGAATATTAAATCACATCATTGTTCTCTGATTCTTTCATTCTCTCTGCTGTCTTATTTGGAGAATCTAGTGTGGAAAGATACTGAAGCACCACATACACTTCACTGAACCAAGTCCTCATTCTCCTCCTTCATCACACATCTTTTCTAAGAAATTGTTAGAGAGAGCCTATCTGCTACAGGAATTTTTCTTCTGGAGTTTTATTTCACTTTCAACTCATACAGCTTGCCTGACAGCTTTAAATCATATTGTGAAATCTCGGTTGTGTAGAAACTAGCAGCTTCTCACCATTGTTCCTCAGGAATTTGGAGGTCTATTTTGGCTGTTCATATGCTGCTGTGGAAATGCTTAGGAGTTTGCTTACGTTCAGCCATGATGGTAAATACTTTCCTTTGTACTGGAGTTTCTTTTAACTAGTTGCTGTCAGTCTGCTTGCCACTGGAAAAGCCTTTTGCAGCATTGCTAGGTCTGAGTCCTTTATTTTCGTTGTGGCGCTTCAGTTTTATTCAGTTTGAAGGGGGTGCCATCCTTCATACCCAGATACCTGTCTCAGATGGCTTCCCCAGTGTGATCTCCTGCTTCCCTGTGAGGCTCTTGAGTTTGTATGGACAAGAGAACCATAGTCATCTGTTATTTGAGTAGCTCTCTGATTTTTTTTAGAAAATAACATCACCCAAATAGCTTTTTTTTCTTGTTTGTGTTAGGGAGCTTCTTACTAAAAACTGCCTTTTTGTCAGACGCTTATTGGAAAATGAGGATTTTCCAGACAAGAGACCACCCATCAGTTCCATGGTCTGCACAAGCAACTTCCATTAGCTCCTTCAGTGAACACCATGTCTGCAGAGAGCCCAGAGCTGCATTGTGGGGGATCCCAAACATGACTATGCACACTTTAACCTGCAGAAGAAAAGCCCTGGTGACCATTTTGTCTCTTGCATTCGTATTCTCAGACCACTGAGAGGAAGGGCGAGCTAGACAGAACAAGAAACACTAAACAGGCTTATCCTTTAGGCAAGGCTTTTCCAAATCCATAGTTCTCTGTTAGTGGTTCAACACACTGGTAAACAGCGTGAGAGGGAGAATCCTGAAAATCACTCTGGGCGGAAGGTGGACAAGTTGCCTGCCTGCCTCATGCTGAGGGAGGCTGCACTTCTTGCCATGAATTCCTGCCCTCAGTAATTGAATTACCATTCATTGCATTTGTTGTTTGAAGGAACCAGCCAGTAGGAGGTGGGGAACACAATGCGCAGAATATACTGCCTGGCATACACGGAATAAACCCGAAGGCTTGCAGGAAATGCCAGGTATACGTACAGTGACCATGCATGCATGTGCACCATAAGCCCAGCAGCTCTCCGTATAGTTAGGCAGTGCCCACGTATGTGTTAGCAATGCGCACTGCATAAGCAGAAGTTAAAACATTTTGTGAAAAGTGTTGAACCTGACATGTTTTCTGTCCACCTTCAGTTGTGCAGAAGCTGTGAGCATGTTTCTCCAGAACCGAGGGTATTGCTTCGTGAAGCATCCAGCACTATGGTACAGCAGCAGCAGGCCTTTCACCATGGATAGACTACCTTACATCCACAAATCTCAGACAAACATAAAAGCACTTCCAGGCCTTCCCAGACAAAATTTCCAAGCACACACACAAAAAAGAGAACATGTGTAAGGGAATAAAAGAGCAAACAAAAGGTGTCTGTAATGGGGCCTCTCTCATCTTTGTGCTATGATGCCAAAATCATACCAAGCATTGGAATAAAATTTGGAGAAAGCAGAATGTTCAGCCTTCAAAACTGAAGGAGAAAAACGAGGAAGGCTTTTGTTCTCTCGACATCGACATGGATATATCTGAAGATATCTCCCCCAGAGGGCAGTGCAACTTAAAGAATGGAGATGTCTCTCTGGCGGCGTTTAAATGGAAATCGGCAATTTGAAGATGTGTTTTTTATATCGACAGTGTTAACAGAAAAATAGTCTACAGGGATGTATTTTTCTGGAATAAATCATACACAGTACGACTCTATATTTTACTCACTTTAAGCCATATTTAAGTGAAATCTACAAAAATCCCTTTTTTTTTCCCTTGACGCTCTAAATGAAAAGTAATATTGAAGTAATGTCTATGATAACAGATTATGATATCCAGGGTTATGTCTCTGTTGTGAGAGAGAAGTGGAGAACAAAAGAATAAAATTCTTGTTTCTGATGGACCGTGCAAAGACTCCTAATAGAGAGATCTGAAATTAAATGTAATTCAGAGGCCAAGTTTTTAAGTACTGACCTAGATGTAAATCTAATACTGATTCAAGTAAATAGATAAGACTATAGAATAAATATTTCTCCTTATCTCTTACTTGCAAGTTTTTTTGTTCTAACAATACCCATTTATGTAGATCAAAGTCAAATGATGCAATGGATTTAAATGGTAAAGCATTATTATGTATGTTTATAAAATTATGCTTTGTCATCTAGAAAAATACATTCCTGAGTAGAAACTGATGAACAATATACATATTTTTTGTAAATATGTATGGATTTCATCCTTTTTTGAAAAGATTGAATAATGTGAAACTGTTTTATACAGCTACTGTCATGAAGCAAGGAACAAAAAATCATCAGATTGTGCAAATTGCTGTCACTCCATTCCTGGCAACAGAAGATGAAATGCAGATTGGGTCAAGATTGTTATTAACATTCCTATTAAGCCCCATCACAGTCATTGCAAGTGAGAGAGGAAAACTAATTTCTACCTCTGTTACTGTTATTGTTTGCCTGGGAAAAAATGCTCTCCAAGGGTAAATTAACAAGACAGTTCCACATCACTACATAATGCTCTATGTTCTTAACAGGAAAAGACAGAAATATTTGTAATAAAACCAAAGCGCTTCAATTTGTGTAGCACAGTATGGTTCAGTGTTTCTAAATAATTGTCATTTTGTAGACTGCTGCTAGCGTTGTACCAGCGTGTGATGGATGCCTTTAAAACCCAATACTGACAACTTTCAGTCTATTCCCATCTTGCCTAGTGGTCCAACCGTGAGAAGCTTTATTTGTATTATTCATCTTGGGGGATAAGTCTAAAGAAACCCGTGGAATTCATCAAGGAATGGTTTTTTTCCCCCTTATTTTTTGTCAGCCAGTGAGATTTTAGAAGACCTGGGTTCATCTGTGTTCTTCAAACTCATCCTGTCTTGTGTACTGGAGGGCTCACCCCGGTGCCTGCAAGGACCTGAGGGGACATAAGTGGCATTGCGTTAGGCTGCCTCCAGTCTCAAGCCTCAGTGACCAGAGACCTGGTCACAGTGGCTTTGCAAAGGCAGCTTTCAGCACAGGTTTGAAGGGAGGCTTGTGCTCAGGGTTCCAGGGGTGCACGCTGGCCGGCTGTGACTGCTCTGGTGCCCTGTTCCCCGCCCCATGAATAAACACTAATCAACAGCCTAACACGAACAGAGAGAGAAAGTGCCTTGAAAGCTGCCCCTACCCATCTTTCATGCATGTTCAGTGTTAAATGGTAACTGCCTCTCTTCACTGGATTATTTTTTCTTCTTTTGTGGGCAGGCAGGGTTTCCTTGGCTTTTCCTCTGAGCAGATTTACCAAAAACTAGTTCAGAACTGAAAGCCATGCTATCACCATCTCATTATATAGGTATAAGTTGCCTGCATAGGTACAGACACACACAGAATATTTGTTGTTTCTCATTTTTCATGTAGATGTGTGTATATAGGTAAATATGTATGTGTGTAATTACATATCTGCATGTTACACACTGATGTACATATATGTGTACACAAACACGTACACATACGGACCTGTATGCATTAATATGTTACTTGAAATGAACTGCCATGGATCTTTACGCTGTACCAGCATCTCCAATGAATTTGTTGGCACTTCAGTCTTCATTTCAACACTGTAGATACACAGCCATTTGGTTTTTACTTATTTCTTTTTGTTAGTAATGGCTAATTTGGAGCCAAATAATTTTCCTGAATTTTTATAAATACCTCTTAACTTCTGTGTGAAATCTACCTCTGGGCCAGAACCTTAACTGGCACAATGTTACCTCTCTCCACTGAATTTAGTGGAGGTGTATGTGCCCCAACATTAACTAAAAATATGATGATTTTTATATATATAGTAGGCAGCACATACAATTATATGAGCTGTAACATTTTTATTAATTGTGTCTCTTTTGGCAAATGCATGTAACTACTGTCTCATCTAAAAATAGGCCAAGAAATCTAGATATTTTTAGCTCAGGATTAATAGGCAAGTTTTAAATTAGACAATTTAATTCTAAATGGCCTCAGAGTTTCGTACCTCATAGTTAAAGCCTGGATTAGAAGAAGACAGTGGTCTGGACAGTATCTGCTTTTCTGGATAGCAGTATCTGAAGCCATTTGAGTATTGAAATAAGTTTTTTTAAATAACTCTTAAAATGCATACATACATACAAAAAGCAAAACTGTTACAGAAAGCTGATATATTTTTAGAGAGGAGAATTTAATTTTTTTAATGATTTTTTTTTTTAATCTGCAGGGATGTTATTGGAGCTACGCTGATATACATCAGTTGTTACTGGTCTCTATTATTAATGACCTTCCTTTCATTTTCAAAGGCAATGAGGACACGTTTCTCTCTATGTGTTTCGGCTAAGCATAAAGTTCACTAGTCAGGACTGGCAATGCAGAGGTTCTAATCTTCTTAAAATGTAATCATGAGGAGGCAAAGTTGTAGGATTTTAGTATTTGCTCCATAAAAACACTCACCTGTTGCAGCAACACGAGAGCAACAGCTAGGGATCATTTTGCCTTTAGGACTGATATTTCGGGCACTATGGCTGATTTTGAAGAAATTAATAACATTGGTGGGATCAGATGCTGTTTTTAAGACATGAAGATATGAAATTGCTGAGCCACTAGCTGTTATTTAACTGGCTCTGGCAGTCATCCCAGAAGACAGGGGGCAACAAATGTGATGCCAATTTTTCCAAAGGCTCCAGGTGCACCTGCACAGCTTAGCCTCCCGGGAACGCATGCTTCACAGACCTAGTAGCATTCTTTCAACAAGTTAGCGAGCATGTGAATAATGGTGATTTGGCTTCTACAGTATACCTGGATTTCTAAAAAGCCTTACACAAGGTCCTCACTAAGAGCTTTCAAAGCAACTAATCAGTCATGAAATGACAAAAGAGGCTCCCTTTTCGATTAATAGCTACTAGCAAGATCCATCAAGGGCTATTAAACATAATTGTCCACTTGCAACCTCTATTCAGGAAATCCTTAAAAGGGTAATTGCTGGGACCGGGATAGCAGAGCTATCACCACCTGCTTATCCTTCACTTACACTCTTTCCTGAAGCATTTGCTATTGGCCTCTGTCAGGGACATAATGCTGGGCAAGAAGGCTTTTACCCTGATCTAGTGCAGCCTTTCCGATATTCTTAGCTAAGTGTCAAATTATGCATTGAGTAATAACAAGTATCTATATTTTCCTCTTTTTAATGATAAAAGGAATCTTCCTTATGTAACTTAATAATTTTATTTAAAAATAGAGCAACAATTTCCACATCAATCGCTTCTTTTATGGAGGATATCAAACTTACAAAATTTGAGCCCTTGTTGTCCATTTTTTTAATTGCTGCAGTACAATATAGGGGGCGATGCAGAAATCTACCATTCTTACTGTTTTTAGAAGATGTTGGAGAAAGGAACATGGTTCCTGCAGTTTGATGAGTTGTGATGAGAGACCTCCTCAGCAGAGCCCTGCGAGACCGGCAAGGACACGAGTCAACCATAATCCTTCAACCCAAGAGCTGCCCTTGTGCAGGGAAAGCAAAGGTGGAATTTGTACACATGTGCTTTAGTAACTCGCACGGCCAGAAGCACTGAAGTACTCAACACGAGGAAAGTTTGGACTACAACATGAACTCTGCATCTGTATAAACTCACATAAGAGAGAGCAACACTATTCAAGTCAACTTTTGTAAATAGAAGCATTCTCCCTCGCTACGGCTTCTCTCCCAGCATGACCATATATATGTCAGTGGCAGGTTCAGGTGTAGAAGCAAGCAGTCCTGTCCTTAAACAAAGCTGTTAGCAGAAAAGATTTATGTCTGTGTACTAAACAGACAAATTGCTCTCTCAATCTGTTAAGCTGTCGGTATGATCTCTTGGCAAGCTGGAAGAGTTCACTGCTGTTTTTGTGGAGTGGAACAAATTGCCTGTGTGCAAGTATATCCTAATAGTAAAAGACATCACAGATATACTGATCAATGCGTTCAAAGGAAGTAAATCAGTGTTTATTTTCTGAATCCTTTGACTTCATATGGAAATAGTTTTTAAACAGAAAAAAAATCAACATTTTCAGAGATGAATGCCTAAATGAATATGTTAATAAGTCTCTGCAATCCCATTAACTTCAGCTGAACTTGCTGATTCTCTGGACCTCCAGCTAGCAGACCATTCAGGCCACCCAGAAATCACGCCTAATTTTAAGTCCCTGTTTAAAAAAAAAAACTTGAGAGAATGCTTAGAACCAGAATTATTTTTTAACAATTGCTTATTTGTGATGATGGGCAACTTATTTTGCAGAAACCAAAGTTAAACTGATTTAATACTATGAAAGAAAAAAAACACATTGAAAAATATAAGCTTCCTTCTGCCATTTTTCTTCTCTGGCTTGACAGGTTGGTTTGAAGAACGGTGTTTTTGCACTGCTAAATCTGAGTTTCATCATTCATGGTATTCTGCACTGGAATAATGGTATTGAAGCAGTTGCTTTATAATAATGATGGAAGAGCCACAGGCCAGAGGAATCCTTTAGAAGCATTGGTATTTCTATGACTGCTTTGGAATACGTTCAGCACTGATTTCCCCTTTACGCGTATGAAATTAACCAAGCACAGCAAGGTTTTGTTGCATGCATTTGGTTCACTACTCTGCATGTGGAAGTTTGTGGTCATGAAAAACACAGCAATCTCAGTAATTTTCCTTACTTATTTAATAGAGACTTTCTATCAGCAGAGTCACAACTAATTTCAAAGAGTTTAAGTGCCGTTGAGGCACCAGAGCAGAACCCTTTTTGGTTTGCAAGCAACAAAAGCCCAGTTGATGGGTGGGTGGAACTGGCGGATAACATGACTGCATGGTGAAGCCTGGATCTCGATGGCATGCCCTGCTCCCACTCATCTGACCAGCAAGCTCACAAGGATGATGGCATCTCAGGTACTAAATCATGACTGATAATCACCTTTGATGGTCAAGCATTGACAATGAGACATTATCAAGAAAGATGTAAGTACTAGCAGGTATTAAAGGAAAATGTATTTGCGGTATTTAATTCAATACAAATAAACGATATTTCTTGACTGAGGTCTACTGGATAATATACTGGCCAATCTACATGGCTTCACAGATATAACTTAGCAACAAGGAGGCTTTTGTTTGGGGGCACTAAGACTTCTCTTTCCCATTTTTTTAACTGTTTTGTCTTTAGACTGTCATTTTACTGGTATTTTTTTCTCTAACTATGACAAATGATTTGTTTTCTTCTTGAAGCATTTATAACAAGGAGGGACACTGGTCAAATCTCATACAATGATAATGGTGTCAGGAAAAGTTTACGTGGTTTACTGTGAATTCAACATGTCCCCTATAGGATCCATTTCCTGTAGATAAAAATTCTGATGTCTGAAAACAAGAGAGGGGGTCATTTAACCATGCAAGAGTTTAGGAGGGGTCTATCTAGTCTGCTGCCATGAATGTGGCAATATATCGTATTCATTACTAGTAGCTTCTTGATTTCTTCCTGATCCCAGTTGCAGATTGGTTTATTGTAACCTAAGGCAGGAAAAGGAATCACTGTAATTTTTGTTTCTCTACCAACACAAGATTTTGTACTTTTTTCATACTAGTGCAACTGTATTTTTGGTCTTTCATCTATCTCACATAAGTGAATTATAAGCATTGATTTTAAAAGTCATTGATGAGCTATTACATAAATACTGTCTGGTCTAGGTTTGCTTTCTTAGGTTTTCCAGGCTTTCCCAGCATATCATTATTATGGCAGATTTGCTTGATATGTTCTCTATATTTTATATAAATAATTAATTTTATATGGATATCCTTTCAGATCCAGATTGAAAAGTATTTTTCTTACCTTGTCTCTTGTCTTTCATGGTAGCTTAACTTTTATCCTAGAAAACATCTGTCTTCAATGACAACGCGTGCCATAAGCAATGTGTGGCAACCATAGGGAAAAAGTGTTCATCTAAAGGAAATACTACCTGACCTCCCTCCTTCTTTGGGCTGTCAGGGCTCTAGCCTCCGGTGACTCCCAGCTCCTCTGGCTCTCCAGAACCTGCAGTAGTCAGCAGCACGGCCAGGACAGCTTCTGCCAGCTCCTCATTGCACTCGTCTTACCACAGCTTGTCCTAATCAGCCGGACTGCTTCACACCTACCCTGACACAAACCTTTCAATGCTGAACTAGATTAACTCCTATTTTGATTCTAGGGCTAAAGCTAGGACAGTGAGGCCTGGCTTGTGCTGTCTCCTAGTGGGGATTGGCGCTACGGTTTTCAGCAGCCTCCCACCATTTCTGGAATGCCCCCAGACCAGCTTTGTTTCTGGGCAAAGTAATTTGGTGAAGGCTGACCAAGTTGCAAATAGCATTTGCCTATTTCCATGCAGCAAACCTATCTCAGGTGGGCATGCAAGGTCTCGTAAAAAAGGCAATGAGATTTTCTGCCAGCTCTGAGCAGTGAATCAGAGCTCAGAGACAAAGATGTTGTTCTTGCCTACCCACCTGATATCCAGGTAAGAAGAGCCAGCTCCAGGCTACTCAACAATAGAGGCAGATTCCAATTTTGATGCTCCAAGAAAAAGAATAAAATGTAATTTGCCTTCTTTCCAGGGTGGAAAAATCTGTGACAGCAGTGTGTCAAGCAAGGCAGATGAAATAACAGGTCTGAAGGAGGTCAGTGGCGGTTTCAGAGTGATGTGGATGGTGAAAGAGAAAAGTCCAAATGGTGCTGGTCCAAGTGGTGCTGGGAGTGGACTGAAGGTCACTATCCAGTGTCCATCATCCTGGGTAGAATAGAGGCCCAGAAATGCCCTCATCTATCTCTTGCAACATGCAAAATTGAAGGCCACTCTAAAGCTTTCTTAATGCTTTCTTAAATGATGTGCCCCAGATAAATACCTGGTTCCCCGAGCTCCCCTCCTTGGTCAGCAAGTGGACGATAGTTAACCCGCTGATATTTTTCTCATTGACTTAAACACGGAATCCGGGGGGAGAGGGCTTTGGACGCTGGCATCTTGGTGACAGGACTCCAAGCCTCAGGACTTGAGATGTGTTTCAGGAGGCAGACGAGCTCCTTCCTGCGTGTATATCCTAACTCAGATGATGGAGAATGAAAGTGGAGAGCAGCCTGCAGAGTGCGATCGGGAGGGGCGAATCTGGACTTGCACATCTAAGCAGGAGCATTCTGGTGTCCCAGCATGTGTGACGTGGTTTGGGCATATAAATATGCAGCGTATCTTTATATATAAAACATAGACATTAGTGCAAAAGAAATACATTAAGCCCATGATGAATATTTTTATACCACGCTTATAAATTGAATTTGCAGTGTTATGTTTTTATGCTTATTGTCTTAGCTAGTGACAGATGCCATTCTGGACCCCAGGTAACATCCCTAGCATTTCATTTAGTAGCAGATATTTTCATATTCAAGCACTATAAATGCTGATTCTTGCTGAAACTTGTGTTTGTACAAGTGTTTACACACATCTTTCTAAAGAAAGGGCCACAGATGGTCAACCTTATGGGACTGGGAACCATTTTATAGACCATTCTGGCATTCTTGTGTCAAGGCTTGATATGCCATTACTAGAAAAAGAATTTTTAAAGCTGACCGCAGGAAAGGAAAAAGGTCAGTCCCAGAAACTTTCATGCCCTGGTGAATCAAAAGAAGGGAGCAAACTATAGATCCTTTGTACTCCTACGCTGGCACGTCAATGACCATCTCACAGGGATTTTGTGGAAGGGAGTCTTAGGGCACCAATGCCTCCTTAATTTGCACTGTGTCATCTAGGAGGGAAAGAAAACCTAGATGAAATAAGAATATATAATGAATATGGAGGAGGACCACCTACAACAAAAATGTGTATCAGAACAACCCAGCCTAAGCTAGCTTCACCTAGTTTTTAGTGTTTATGTTTGGTACCATATATTTTATTTTCAGCTTCTGATATTTGTAGCATTACCTGGTTATCCAGTTAATACTTAAGAGCAAAATAATTAAAAGGTTCATACACACTTAAACATCCTTAGAAGTTCCTTAAAATGGAGGAAAACCCTGTGGAAGTTATATCTTGCCATGAGCATTTTTTTTTTCTGAATAAGATATTGTCATACTTTTGCTTTGCATATGGGGCTGTATTTTAATGGGTGCTAACTAAAACTAAAAAGTTTGGAAAATATTTTTTCCCTATGTTTTAGTGTTTCAAAGAAAAGTATTTTTTTCTTTGTACCAGACTTTTTTTGCCTCTAGGCAACTACTAAAAAAACCCCAACAAAGCCAGAATATCCCAAAACCTGTATTTTTTGCATAATTTACAATTTTTCAACAAAATTAGAAAATTTTCAATGAAAGTAAAGGTATGGGCTAAGGATATCATATTGTTTAGCTTATGAAAGCTGAAAAGACAAAAGCATAAGAAGTGGTGGTTGAAATCTCTGCTTTTGTGTGTGTTCTGGTTTCAGCTGGGATAGAGTTAATTTTCTTCCTAGTAGCTGGTGTAGTGCTGTGTTTTGGATTTAGTATGACAATAATGTGATAACACACTGATGGTTTACCTGTTGCTAAGCAGTGCTTACACTGGTCAAGGACTTTTCAGCTTCCCATGCTCTGCCAGGTGCACAAGAAGCTGGGAGGGGGCACAGCCAGGACAGCTGACCCCCACTGGCCAAAGGGCTATTCCATACCATAGGGCGTCATGCTCAGTATAGAAACTGGGGGGAGTTGGCCGGGGGGCAGCGATCACTGCTCGGGGACGGGCTGGGATCAGTCAGCAGGTGGTGAGCAATTGCATTGTGCATCACTTCTTATGTACGATCTTTTATCATTATTATTTCAATTATTATTTTCTCTTCCTCTGCTGTCCTATTAAACTGTCTTTATCTCAACCCATGGGTTTTACTGTTTTTCCGATTCTCTCCCCCATCCCACTGGGGTGGGGGGGAGGGTGAGCGAGCGGCTGTGTGGTGCTTAATTGCTGACTGGGTTTAAACCACGACAGCATGCTTTGTTTATGTATCTAATATATACTCCATGGGACTCACTAAATTTACATTCATGGAAAATTAGAAAAGGATGCACCATGTAACTGATTGTAATTGATGAATTCCCTTTCCCAGGAAAGGCTGGAGCAGATCACCTTTTGAGGTCCCTTCCAATCTGGGCTGTTCTGCAATTCTGTGAATGATGTGCTAGAATTAGTTTATACCCAGAACCATATTTCAACATTACAGTACCAGGCTCATGATTTTTGCGCTTGTCACTTTCTGGCTCCAAATATTATTCCCTCATGATCAAGTTGAACTGACTTAAATAAACTAAAATAATAATAATTTTAAAAATCAGATTTTCAGAGTGGCAGTTTTTTGCTAATATTTCTATGTTTCACATCTGTAGTGTAGTAGAAGGAACTCACATTCTGTTGTGTTGCACAAAACCAAAACAGGAGCAATGTAAGTCAATGTCTGGCACTTCCCGTACAGCAAGGACCACTCTGTCTTCCAGGTGAAGACTTACTTATAGGAGCAGCTCTCTTAAATTTAGAAGCACATTCAAGTGAGTAAACATTGCACAACCTCTAAATAACATAGCAAACAAACTTCCCAGTGACAACCCCCAAATCATTTGGTTATGAATTTAGAAGACCAGCCATCTCTGCATATTGTGAACTGTCCTGTGGTATGTCTAGAACTCTGAGGAGGAAATAATGTTTTCTGGTGGACAGTTAGAGGAAACATATCTTTCAGGGATTATGAGAGTGGAAAATACCTCAGGCTGTGTGTCTGCTACATAGTGATGATTTGAAAATTTTGCATTCTGCAATAACCAAGCTCTTTACTGTTGCTAAATTGTCATGGCAGGAACTTCGTAGTAAGTTTGAATTATGGAAAGGCCACATGCACCATTTCTGCAGTCATCGAACTTTTGTGTGAATGATTAGAGCTGTTCTCACAATCATGGAAAGTCTGCAAACAGAGGTGCTGCTGTAGCATCCTAATAACATATGAGTAAATTGGAGATACACCCATTCTTTGGTTCTGGATTAAGATATGATTTTTAATGGGTACCATCTGACTACATACAACTTTTATTTGAATATGACTTTTTGTTGCAACTGTTTTGGTAGTTTTGGTTGGACATTCCACATTTTAATTACCATTGGGGGAGAAATACTTCAGTTCTGCTTCCTCAAAGCTCATCTCTGTTCCCAGCCCTTCACTGATGGTCTTTCTGTCGGCTAGATTCTTGCTCAAACTGCTTCCCTCAGAACTGATCAAATCTCAGATATGTCCGTCCTTAATCTCTTCCCCTACGGTCTCATTACCTGATATAATGTTTTGGGCCTCCAAGTCCACAGTGATCATTCTCTTAATGATTTTCTGAATTATTAATATTCCCATTTTACAGCAGCCCAGAGAGTCTTGTACAAGGCTATTTAAGAGGGTCAGCCTGTATCTTCTAATCCATCGTCTATGCCTTAGTTATCTTCTCCCCCCAAGCTTTCTAAAGAACAAAACTTTTGCTTTCCTACTATTATCAGATAATTATAATTCTGGCTGAGACTAATAAACACAAAGTTAAGAACCTTGATCTTCAAGGCTGCTTAAATTTGAGATTAATTTTGTGACTAGGTGAGGATTTTTTTTTTCAGGGGAAAAAGTCTTTTTAAAGCAGAGACCATTTAATGAGGGAGCAAGAATAAGACTATAGGTGATCAGTCACAGTGCTTGACAGATGAATTATGAAGTTAATTCTCCAGTAATGTTGGCGAGGCACTTTTGAGAAACTTCCCAAAAGAAATTAATTCACTGATTCACTGAAGGTTTCTGAATGGTGAATACACAGAAACAGTCTGTTTTGTAAACCTAACTTGACGCACTCCAAAGAGCTGATTCATTCTGAGAGGTTCTTTCATGAAACATCTTCTCTCAGCTTTTTTTTTTTAAGACAAAATGTCCTTTCACTCCTCTTCAGAACTGTTTTTTGCTGATTTTCAGTATTGATGTGCTCTCTCCCTGGAGACTTCTCTGAGCCAGCCATGAAATCAGTACCCCCCAGAAAGACACAGTGCAAGTTTATTGCTGCTTGCATCATTGCTGCTTGCTAAACCACGACAATCATCCCTACTTAATGATCTCTACCACTGAAGTGAGAACTCAGATTCAAGTCCATTCTATTCTCTGAGTTTTTTATTCCAAATTACTTGCATTAAGTGTCGTCTTTATTTGGAACTTTTTAGTCCAGATTACTCAGATACCAGATTAAAATAACTATGCCAAATTAATAGACAGTCATGTGCTTGTAATGCCTGTAATAATTTTAGTTCTATGATCACCTTGTGACAAACATGCAGATAATTTTCCACAACACTGTTTCTCTCATCTTTTGTCTCTCTACTGATTTGTGCTTAAGTCTTCATTAATGAGTCTCAGGAGTTGTTTTTTCTTCTAGCTGTTGCAGCCATGGAGAGGCTGGTTTATATCCTTTTATAAGCTCCAGCTCCTTTATGCAATGCTTACTGAAGAGTGCTCCCTAGTTCATAAAAGTCTGAGGAAGAACCTGGCTTTTTGGAGACGACAAAGGTAAGCTGGGTACCTTCACATGGCATTCACTTAGCTGGGACTGGCACTCTGAGAAGAGCAGTGCTCCAAAGCCCTGGGAATTTATAGCTGAAAGAGAAGTTATTACTTGCTTTGCTTTAAAAAAAAAAGGAAAAAGAGAGAGAATAATGTCGTAAAGCAGTTACAGAAGTATCAAATACATTATAAATTGCATGAGAAGTAAGACCTGACAGACATCACTGTATTCTGTGTACTCGTAACATAAACAAATGACAACACACAATGTCCAGTCATATGATGAGGAAATGAAGAAATGTGTTATTTGGGGATTATAGGAGAGAATCAGGCACTGTAACTCTTCCAGCCTTATTTCATGCAACTCACTCACCATATAATGCTATACAAGAGGTCCTTACTGCTGGTGGAGTTAATCTGATGCCAGGAGCGCTGGCTGACTGTGGTTGCTGTTAGACTGCATATGCTGTATTTTGTGCTGTATCACATCTGTGCTTCCTGTGCAGGCAGAAGGGATGTCCTGCTGCTACTTGCCTTGCTGTCATTTGGGCACCGTGTGCTTGTGACAGGCATGTTGGCCAGCTTTGAGGGACAGGTCAAACACCCTTGGAAGAGGGAAACGTGGAAGGGGACAAGAGGGATGTTGTGAACCTGTCCCTTTTGGAGTGAGAAAACTGGAGGTTATTCTTTGTATTCAACTTTCTTTTCTCAGTTCTCTGCCTTTTTAGCACCTTTCCTCAGTAATTACAGCTTATTCTGGACATCTGACAAGATTTTTCCTGGTAGGACAATTTCCCAGCATTTCCAGCTGGAACTGGTTGGTATCCTCATTCCATATGATCATTTAGTCTAACTGCTACGGTGTGCAGAGGACAGATAGCTCAGAAAACATGAAAATGCTCAGCCCAGGAATTCATGCAGGATGTGACGTTACTGCAGCAGCCACAGCTCTGGAATGTTGAACTGACTTCAGCCATAAAGAAACACCTTGCAGACAGCCATACAAGTAAATATCATCCAATGTACCTTTCCAACAGAATGAGGAAAAATTAATAAAAAGATAAATTTAAAAGGAACTGCTGCATTGAAGGTGTATTTGGATCAAAATCTGATACCCCAGAGATCAGAAACTGTGTAAACCTTCCAGCTGAGCTAACTTGCTAAATAATTTCTATCAACAGAGGGCCTGGGGTCACTGAGTAGACAAGATGAAATCATGCACACCAAAGAGTGCTAAGAAACTATTTCACAACACAAAAGCGATTTGCATTGTTTTTCTCACCGCTCTAAAGCAAGCAGGCAGCAATTTTCCAGTGCCTGCATTGTACCTTTCCTGTGCCTCATGCTGCAAAACTCAACTATTAGGAGACTGGTAACGGCCTGGCAACTTTTCTGCACTGCTTCTGTTGTACTACGAACTTGGAGCTGTGTGATGAAAGGAATCAGTGTCTTCTTTTTAAATGCTAATACATAAACTGGACATTTCACCCCAGCAAAGGGCAGTGTCTGAGCACACTCCATCTGGTAATGCATAGCTCTGCATAGTCAACCCCAGTTCTTGAGGACCCACCCAACAATTAAGTTAAGCACCCGTAGGTGGTAGCAAGTATGGCAGAGCTTGAGTGGAGACCGTGCTTTCATAGTACCACTCTGGCAATATTCATTAGTGCCTGTGGCCCACCCTACACCCCATTTGCTGCTCCAGTTTACAGCATGACCCCAGAGCCAGTTGTACAGGACAACTGAGGAGGTGATGCACCATTTCATGGAGCTAAAATTGGCCATCTGTGAAGTAGGTGTGGGGGGCAGAAGAAGTCCTTAACTCAGTGTTGTTGCCAGCACACTCATATATTGAAAACACAGTCTTAGCTGCCTGTGTTTCAGTTGTAACATCGCAGTAATACGTGTCAGGCCTGGAAGACATTCCACAAAGCTCTGGAAAGGCTCATGAACACCACCACTTGGGGTCTTCTGAGCCTGTATGCAATGCTGCTTCTCTTCAGAAGCTCAGCAAGTCACATTTGAGACTCTACCTTGCCTTCATTGTCTTTTTGGGAATAGAGTTAGAGCTCTGTTGCTGTGGTTTATCACTTCTGAACAAAAAGTTTGTCTATTTATTGATCTGAAAAGATGTTTCCTCCCCAGCTGGGTGAAACATGGAAACACAGCCTGGGGAATGACTGCAAACACATTGCAATTCTCTGTATTTTTCAGACATCATCTTTTTTCCCTTATTTTCCCATATTTTCGCCTCAGTTAGCTTAAGTTATGCAGGTTAGGCTGTTTATTTCAGAGGTATTTCTTTGCTTAGTGTGATGCTTTGTGAGATTGTCAGCTAAGCATTAATCACCATTTAGCCTGTCATTTTGGCTGTGTCTGACATATATTAAACTGTACCTCAGGATATACACATCTGGCGATGACAGTCATTTGTTAATTGAATGTGACTTCTAATGAACTTTTCACCCAGCAGGCTGTTCCAGAGATTTATGAACAACTGTATTTGTTACAAGTGTTTTTGTAATTTTTGGTAGCAAGGATCAAACAACAGTGTGGTGACTTTGCGGTAGCTGCTGTAGCGTGCAGGGTTGCGCGTATTTTGCCTGTTAATCCCCATGGGTACCAGATTCACCCAAGTTACGTCTGACTTGATAAATGCAAACTCTTAATGACAGGTGTTTTATAGCCACTCTCAAATGTGTCATCTGAATATGGCCATTCATCATACCATGCTGTTGATGGCATGGTGTATGTGCTGTTGGTGAGGCTCCATGTGTGCCTGTGTTCTCCATGGAGGTGACGCAGGGGAACAGCTCGCTTTCCCTTAGAAAGTAGGAACAGGCTTCAAAGGGTAGCACATGTTTTTCATATTAAAGAAGTCAGGATGACCAAAATGATAGGACACAAGTCAACTGTATGTATATCTGGGCCGCAAAAAAGCAACTTTACAGTGGGAATGGACCCTTTCCTGATCCTTTTGGTTCTGTTTCTAGTAAGGATTTGTTTGTTAAAGCTAGCTCAAGAGTTGCCTCTTTCTTTATCTCAATTTCTGATTGCCATTGTTTACATTCCTTTGGAAGAACTGGAGATCAAACACAGAACAGGATGAGGGAAGTTTTGAAAATTAGCTATGTATACAGAGCCTTGGCAAGAGCATTAATAGATGCAAAGGAAAATTGCAAAAAGAAAGAAAATAATCTAAATGAAGGCAACTCGCAATATGAATATCAAAAGAGAACTAGTTTGGAAATGGAAATACAGCACACTTGGAATTAATGTAGACTCATTCTAGGCCTGGCATGATTCATACAGTGCCAACAGGCTGTACAATTTGCATCAGTATCTATGTTTCAATACAATTTTGTAACCAGGCTATTTAAATTCTCTAATCCTTTTACGAAAGTGTGTGGGAGCCTGGAGATGAGGAAGGGAAGGAGGCAAGAGCTGGATATCTGCAGGGCACATCTCACATGCAACCTGTCAGGGCCAACTCCGGGCTGAAAAAGCAGCATCTCTGTTCAAACCCTGGCTTTGTCATTCCGAAACGAACACACATTTCAGCTGCAGATCCTCTGGGCAGACATTTCTGAATCTAGGCAATGTAATCTGCTCCCTTCTCCTTCGAGTGCTTTAATTCAAAGTGCATATATAGCTGTCAGTTCTGCTCTAGGTCGCAGCGAGATGGAAAGCCTGATGCTGTATCACAGATGACAGGATGCTTGCATGTGGAAGTTTGCATGTATTTGGATGCATACATGTAATCTCATGAATCAGAAGCTTGTTTTTTGCTTCATACCTGCTTTCAACTTCTGTGGAGTTAACTCTTGCTTCGTACTAATTTAGAGGCCAGTTGCTGGAGGCCAATATGTTGGAGGCCCTCTCCTGGTTTTGATCCACGTGAGGGGACGATGGTAACAAGAAAAAGATATTGCCACTTAGAGTAATTGTGCTATGCAAACTAGCAGGGGCTCCATGCAGTGCTCATGCTGTCAGTATTTTAACAAAAATACTGGTAAATAAGTAAATAAAAAATCTAGTATTCCTACTGAAATAGCTTTTCCAACTAACATTCTCCCCAAGAAGATTTCTGAATGTCTCCAGAGGCTGAGCTTTCCCCAAGTAAG
The DNA here is from genome assembly GCF_034638445.1 of Ciconia boyciana. Taxonomy (NCBI): domain Eukaryota; kingdom Metazoa; phylum Chordata; class Aves; order Ciconiiformes; family Ciconiidae; genus Ciconia; species Ciconia boyciana. The sequence continues at coordinate 58,506,498 of NC_132936.1, forward strand.
CACGAAGACTGCAGGTGTTAAAGCTGTGGGGAGCTGAGACACAGATGATCCACTTGCTTTTCTGTTTCTGTAACCTATTATAAGCCTTGTTGCTTTCGGTGATTTATTAGAGGCTTCACACATATAAAGAACTGGAAATGAAAATTTTTGTGTTTAGTTGCACCTGATGGATATTTCTTCCATAATTTGCACTTTGTAACCCGTTTATGATTTTTGTTTCTACATAATTCTCTGATTACGTGGGCAAAGTGTCATTTAATAACGTGCCATTTGGAACAAGTACTTCCTTTTATTTGTTCCAAACCCACTGTCTGAGGATTTCATTCAGTGCCTCTTTTCTTGTGTTGTGAGACAGAAGTTGCATCTGGACCATTGTCTTTAATATCCCATGATGGGCCTTTAAGTAGTTATTAATCCTTTTCATCTCGAGATAGTTGAGTTTCTTTATAAAGGTCTTTATAGGTCTTTCCTAAAAGACCTTCACAGAAGCATTAATGGTATTTAAAAGTCCCATATAGACTGGATCATGTACATACGAAGGAGCTTGATGAAGCCTTCAGCGGATAGGAGGCATGGCTTCCTTCCACAAAAGGTATGTTGGTGCTTCCCCATTAGTTCAGAGTTATTCATGTGCCAACTGATACTATTCTTTAGGATATTTTAAAGTGGATTGCCTCAAATACGAATACCCTCTGGAGCCCTTTTTAAGATTTGGTACCTTCTATTTGGCTGACGTCAAAAACTATTTGAATTCACTAATATCACACATATCCACTAATTTCAGTTAGTGGAACAGCTATTCAATATCTGACCTCTCTAGGAACTTCTGGGTGAATAGGCCTTAGGCCAGCTGATTTTATTATCCCTTTCACTTACCTGAGCTATTTTTTTTCTTCCAGCCATTCAATGTGAGAGAACTCTTCAGACCTGCTTTTTGTAAAGAAACAGTGTGGATAGGAATGTCTCCAAGCTCTTTGGTAGGCAACACTGTAATAAAGAGTTGCGTTATAACCCAGAAAATGAAAGACATCTGCTAATTATTTTCATCATTAAGCTAAAAGTAGTAGTCATAAGGGCTTTTTAAGAAATCAAGCCATCTGCCTAAATAATAAAATAAATGACAAAGAGACTAATCATTAAAGGAGATATAGTAAATTATAGTCTAAGAAAAATATTTTAAAGGGAGTATTGGCATGACTCCAAACTATGGCTCTTATACTTTAAGAGGACATTTGGAAAGATCTAATAATCAACCAATTCTAAGCCGTCACCTGAGTTATTAGGTGTTTAAAGTTCCCATTGTAAATTGGATTACTGTAATAATGTGGCTTAAATAGTCTTAGAAATAGATCCTCAGTGTTCTAGGTCACACCAGAAAAATGTACAAATAAAGCCAAGGGATTTTAGGTTCAGGAACGCCAACTTCAGTTTCAAAATGAAATAAAATTCTAACTCTCCGACTCCCTTTATTTGTTATCATAAATAAATATGATAAAAAGCTTGACATACTTTGTAGTGTAAGCACTGAAAAACCCAGGTATGATACCCATCTTTAGCTGAATCTGTCCAGTACTCAGAATATCAGGTATAAATGGAAAACCTCTGTGCAGATTCCCTTGTCATGCGCCTATGACTGGCTCTAGGGAAATGGCTGGATAAAGGCTCAGACAAATATGGATTGCCTGTAGTGAGATTTTCAAAACACTTTAAAGGGATTTCAAAATAGATAGTCTAGGGTCCTTTTGGTACAACGTAGAAAAATTATGTGTGCTGGTTTTGGCTGGGATAGAGTTAATTTTCTTCACAGTAGCTAGTATGGGGCTATGTTTTGGATTTGTGCTGGAAACAGCGTTGATAACACAGGGATGTTTTAGTTATTGCTGAGCAGTGCTGACACAGAGTCAAGGCCTTTTCTGCTTCTCACCCCACCCCACCAGCGAGTAGGCTGGGGGGGCACAAGAAGCTGGGAGGGGACACAGCTGGGACAGCTGACCCCAGCTGACCAAAGGGCTATTCCATACCATATGGCGTCATGCTCAGCATAGAAAGCTGGGGAAGAAGAAGGAAGGGGGAGATGTTCAGAGTGATGGCGTTTTTTCTTCCCAAGTAACCATTACGTGTGATGGAGCCCTGCTTTCCTGGAGATGGCTGAACACCTGCCTGCCCATGGGAAGGAGTGAATTAATTCCTTGGTTTGCTTTGCTTTGTGTGCAGCTTTTGCTTTACCTATTAAACTGTCTTTATCTCAACCCACGAGTTTTCTCGCTGATTCTCTCCCCCATCCCGCCAGGAGAGTGAGCGAGTGGCTGCGTGGTGCTTAGTTGCTGGCTAGGGTTAAACCACGACACTATGTTAAAAATCAATGCCTAAAATTTCTAGATCTTTTAAAAAGCTTTCAGAGCCAGTTTGGTATAATATGGTCTTACGCATCCAGCTGTAGGGAGTGTGATTGTCCCTTGATATACTCTAAGATGCCAGATGTTAACTTTTGTGTTCCCACTGAAATGCAATAATTAAGACACAGAACTTGCTATATTATTCACAGGGAAACATTTTAAGGGGAAGAATGCAAAGACTGCCGATTTCGGGCCCAGATCGGATTTTCTCAAGCTCCTGAGTAAAGGCGTGTCCCGGAGGCACCGGGACCTGCTCTCCGCGCCGCCATCAGTTTGCAGAGGGACAGCTCTGTGCCCCAGCAGGGCCACGGGGCCAGCGCTGTCCTGGGGGACAGGGACCCTCGGGAGGCATGTCCCTCCATGCTCGCTGGAGGCGAGGGGGGGTCCGCGGCCGGGTCCCCTCCAGGTCCCGGCTGCAGCGGCAAGCGGGGGGGCAGCCAGCTGGGCCGCCCCACACCCGTTTATCTGGGGGAGCGGTGCCCCGCGCCAGCGCCGAGGGTCGGGTCACGCCGGCGGCCCGCCCCCTCCAGGCTTGGCAGCCCCTCGGGGTGCCCCGCTGCCGCCGCCTCATGCGCTCCGGGGAGGCCCCGGCCCCGGCCCCCCCCGCGCCGCTCCCTGCCGGGACGGGCGGCGGGGACGGGCGCGCCGGCGGGGGGGCGGTGCGGCCGCAGGGCGGGCACGGCAGCCCGCCGCCTCCCTGCGCGGCCGCGGCTCCCGGCGCAGCGCGGGCCGAGGGCAGAGACCCGCCGGCCGCGGGAGCGGCACCTCCGGCCGCGGGTGAGTGCGGCGGCGGCGGCGGGCGGGGGGCCGAGGGGGCGGCGGCGGCGGCGGGGCAAGCTGGGGTCGGGCGGAGGGGGAGCGGCGCAGGGCGACGTCCCGCTGCCGTCCGGGCCGCGGCCGCCGGGGGCGGCAGGGCCGCCCGGGGGGGCTGCCGGCAGGGGACACCCCCGCAGGGGCGGCGGCGGTGCCGGGCGGCGTGGGCGCGGCGGGGGGCGCGGGAGGGGACGCCCGCCCTGCGCCTGCGAAGCGGGGAGCTGCCGGCCGGCCGAGCCCCCGCAGGGCGGAGGGCCCAGGTAAGGTGCGCGTCCCCCCGGCCCCCGGCGCCGCGACCCCGGCCCCGGCAGCGGGCGTGTGGTGTGGGCAGCCCTGTGAGCGGCTCCCACGCTCCTGGGGAGGGAGAGCGACGGGGAGAAGTTACCGGAGAGGACGGGCAGCCCCGATGCTCCGGGAGAGGAGCGGTGAAGTAGCTGCGAAGGGTGCTCCTGGGGACGTGCGGTCCAGTGTCCGACCGTGTCCCAGGTGTTGTGCGTGACCGTGGATAAGTCACGGATAATCTGTCCCTGCCTGCCTGTCCTAGATGCTTCCGTACGATTGACCGGCCGGCTTTAGTGTTTCTGAACGTTAGGTATTAACCTTTAGGAAGTGCTCAAGGAAACTGTTAATAGGTGTCATAAGTAGACTGCCGCTCGTCAGGAAGAAAGCTAAAATCATTTCTTCTCCAGCAGAAAAGCAATCAGAAGTGCTCCAGGTGCAATTTTCGTCTACAACTCCTTTCCGAAATTGTGTTTGTATGGTCAAATTAATCAGTGGTAAGAACATGAAGAGTAAGGAGTAAAAACATCAGCTTTATTTACATAATGACACAGCTTAGTTATATTAAAATACATTTCTGAAAAATAACCTTTGTGCATGAAGTCCATAATTAAAGTTGCACGGACGAGATAACGAACAACTAACATGCAGTTTGTTGATGCAAAAGGTGTTCCTAGAAAATGACTTAAAATACAGTATTGACTTCCATCTTTCCGTGATTGCAAGGAGTGTCCTTGTACTTTGATCGCTCGCAAGGCAGGAATTTCTCTTTCTGATTGCAACAATGCTGGCAGTAAGAGAATTGTTTCTTAATTCAGTTATGATGGATGCTCCTCTGCATTTGTTAAAAGTTATTTGTGGACTCCAAAGAGCAGGCAAGTGCTTTTAGTGAAGGAAGAAGTAAAAAGAGTATTCAAAATACTCCAGAAGCGATAGATAAAATGACCTACGGCTGACTGTTTGGTTGGTACAGATACACCCAGTTCTTAAAGGTTTGAATTTTGAAAAATAATGAGACTTTGGTCATTCCAAGACAATCCTAGCCGTCTTTGGGGGCACTGTGGTTAGGATCGATGAATGTGAAAATATATACAGCGTGTTAGCTTACCCAGTGTAACTTCCTCACCTTTTGTCGCTAGGAAAAAACAGTTTGGATGAAACATTTGATCAGAACAGAGACCTTGCAGGAAACACCATGACTTTGTTTACCTTTCCTCACTGAAGAAATGTGGAGGGTTTTGCTTCAATTGTTAATATTCCTTTTGAAATGCTGAACTTAAATGTTTGTGTTACGATGTTTATGAAATGTTACAGTGTGGTTGATAAAGCTACTTATATGGAAGTAATATAAATTCACTAGAAATATCCAAATAACTTACAAAAGCAATCACTTTACTGTACCATTAGAGTGAAGGTTTAGTTCTATAGGTTGATTTTGAAATACACCCTGTTGGAATAGAGACCAGTCTACTTTATTTTGTCTTAGACATGTCATGACAGTAACAAATTTAAGCAAAACAGCGTAACATACATCTGTATGCTGTAAAAATATACATGAGCTTCAAAATCATGACAAATTTTTAAAAAATTGATGCAAATCATGAAATGCAGAGAGAGAAACTCAGTCAGGTCATGTTGTTAATCTGTCTGGAAGTGCAAAATTGTTCCCTTGTGTCCATTTATTGATCTATCCTGTTCAAAGAATATTTTCTGTTAGCATAACAATGAGTGTTTTTAACAAATCATTCAGAATGTACCTGCTTCCTTTGATTTCTAAAACCTGGGATGAAAATCTGCGAGGAAGCATATGTGTGGTTTTCTCCATCAGCTAAAGATCACTCTAGTGGAAGATTGTACGTTCCCTGAACTCCGGCTGGGCTTTCTGCTGGACTTCATAGATTTCTCTTTCTGGTGAAGATGCTCCAGGACCTTGCTCACTTCTCTGGGCATGGTTCCCTCTTGACTGGCTTTGGAGGAAGAGTGAGGAAAATTTCTGTGCTCTCTCCATATCTTGATGGCCAGAGAGCCTTCTTTCGCTGCAGCGTCTCCCTAGTGTGCTCCTTGTTCTCTCAAACAGTTTTGTAAGCAGGATTTAGGATTGATGGCTTGATTTGTTGCACTCTGTGGCATCCAGGCTGGCCACTCAGACCCATGGGATCGCCACCAGCACTGAAAGGGGAGAATTAAAAAAATAAATCCAAGCAATCTTGTCTGGTAGAAGTATTTGGACAGTCAAGCATCTGTGTTAGAATGGATTAAGACTCTGGCATTTACATTTTTATAAGGGGATCATCCAGATTTTCATTGCAGCCTAAGAGTATGGCTTAGCAGAAATCCTAGAAAGTCAGGAATGGTGATCTGTTTGTGAAAAGCTCCAAAATCTGGCTTTCCTCACGTGAAATGATGTCTTCTGTACTTGACTTAATAATTCTGGTTTTAGAAGTTTTTCCCATTTGAGATTTGTGTTTGTTATTTCTTCCCCTCTGTCCTGACTACATTCTTTTCAAGCTGTTTTCCTAACGAGATGAAGCTAAAATAATAATGCCATCTAGACTGATAGACCCCCTCATTGCTGCAGAGTTATTTTTTGCCCCTGGGGATCAATTTCAACCAATATAAATAGAAGAGTAGAGATTTCAAAGTGACAGAATTCTTGCAAACCTCAAGACTGCTGGCGACCAGGGAGATGAGAGAGATGAGGTTGATGCCCCCACTGAGGGAAGAGCTGTAGCAAGCATTCAGCTTATCAGACATGAGAAAATTTGTGTGGGTGCTCCATAGGATGCTGAGCTTCATAGCTGCTGCTACTCACAGGGTTGGTGATTATATTTTTTAATTTCTCTGCTCCTTGGGAGTGCAGAGTCTTGGAAGTTTTGATCATGCCTTTTCTCCTCCATAGTCCCCTCAAAATAAGCTCTATTTGTCCGAGATATTTCTGATAATGATATATATATAAATGCTGTTGTTCCTCAACGTCATAAACTGACCTGTTGCTTTCCTAGCCCATTATTTAATACTTCTGGATACAGGGTTGATAGCCGATGGCGCAGTAATTTTCTTTTGTTACCTTGACTCAGTGCAAACACGGGATTAGTGTCGTCACAAGAAAACGTACTTTCTTCCGCAATCAGTTACTCTGAATTGCTTACAAGTTTTTGATTAGACTTTAATTTACTTCTTACTGCCACTGCTGTTTCTTCTGGTTACGGCTGCATCCGAACATCCTCCTTTGCGTTCTCTGCGTAGCGGGATGCTGTAGCACCCTCCCCGCGTCATGACAGGAGGAGGATAATGGGGGAGAAACGTGAAAAGGTATTGTGAGTTTATCTAGCAAGACCTTTATAAATACATGATGCTTTCATTGACTTTTAAGTGGTGGTTATTGTTCTGATTATTTGTTCTCTTACATAACTAAAGTTAAGAGCTGTATTTATGGGTAATTGCCCATTTTCTCCTCCCTTGTCTTTCCAACATTAATACCATCACAACACTTCCTTTCTTCTCTCTTTCATTACCTCCCTAAAAAAATTGCTTTGGGTGGTTTTTTGTTTTGTTTTGCTTTTTAAAAAAGCTTTAATAGTATAGTAAGTTGATTTGCTAGTTTTTTTCCTATTGTAGGAATCATATCAACTGGACTTGCTGTCTGGGTATGAACGTACGTATATAAATGAAACCAATTTAGTGAGTGCTTAGTGAGTAATGTTAATTTCTTTTTAAATATTCATCTGCATTCAAGTTGCACGAAGCTCTCCTTTACATCTTTTAGAAATTTTTTATATATTATTAAAGCCTGCATTCTGCACTGAAGAGGGAGCGCCGTGCTTGTATAGCCATTACATTTGACTTTACTCTCCCGGTTTATATTAGCAAGAGGAGGAACGAGGCACACAAGATTGTCTTTTTCTCTGGGAACAAGCACATATGCTCATGTCACATCTTGCCCTGCTTCCTCTTCTTGCGCTTCGATGGAGCCAAATATCCTTCCTTCCCTGCCGCAAGGACCTGGCCCCTCCTGGCAGCCCCCCAGGGCTCTCCCTGCGCCCCGGGGAGCTGCCGCCAGGCGTGCTGGGCTGGGTGCCTCCCAGCTGGTTTAAGAAGCAACTCCCACAGGGGTTTCTCACCCCCCACACCTCACCAGCAGTTGCATCGCTCCCAGAAATGCGGGATGTAGCATCATACGTGGGTGCTACCCAGTCTGTTTCGGTTAAAATGCATCCAAGGGATCGTAAAACCCTGCCAGCAGAAGTGTTTATCTTGAACCGCTGTGGCTGATGGGGTAGGGTGTGCAAACCCCTGCCCTTACGAGGGCAGTGACATCCTGCAGAGAGGGGAGCGTGGCCCCTGCCCGGAGGCCAGGGGGATGGGCTGGGGTGGGAAAGCCAGCAGCGGGGCTGAGAGCAGGAGCCCTTAACATGGTTCAGCTGCGGCCGAGGCAGCACGTCTGACTACAGCCTAAAAAACCAGTGTCAGCGAAGGGAGATGACAGTTTTACCAGCTGGGTCAGGTTTGCACTATGTAAGGGAAGACGTGTACCGTGAGCAGCCTTTGAGCGTGGAGCTGTGTCAGGTGTACCCAGGCTGAGGCATTTGGACAGGGGGTGCTCAGCTAGCTTGCCAGGGTGCAGTAAGCACTGAATATACACAGCAGCAGCTTTTCTGCATGTGCTTGCTTTGGTCTGTAGCACACATCTTTCCGTGCTGACCCCACAGAAAGGGGGGCAGGTCTGTGCTAGGTTGTGCTGCAAGGATGCAGCTCTTAATTAAAAACTTTCCCTTTTGCTGTGGTGTCCTTAGAAAGATCCTAGAGAAGCAACTGCAGATCAGGGAGCGCTTCTTGCTTTTTTCTTCTTTAATCCAGATTAAGCAGTATTTGCTGCATACGTAATGACAGCAACGCATTATTTTCCACTCGGTTGGCTTTCCCCATCCTGCCCACGTATTTCATCCGACAAAGGAAGGTGAAGTGGGTTTGTAGTAAACTGTACTGTTTATGTTTGCAGATCTAAACACCTGCTGATGCAGAATAGGGCAATAATTTATGCTGCTTTCCAGCCTTCATGGGAAATGGGCAGCCTTTTATTTTAGCCTTTTTCCATTACCTTTGAAACCAGTTTACAAAATTCTGCGGGAAACCCGCGAGTTTGTCCATAGGCTCCTGAGTAACCTGTAACTGCGTTCAGTAATGCAGCTGCAGAGTTGTTGAAATGTCCTTGGAAGACATGCTGCATTCAACACCTCTTGGGTAGGGACAGCTTCTTCCTCCGCAATGAAAATCCCTCCTTCGGAGTCAGCCTTGGATCGGACTGACATCCTGCAACTCTCTTTGCCTAAAGAGAAGCCAGCAGGTCAATAAAAACAAGTATTAAAGCGAACATCACTGGAATGTAAGCCATTTTTACAAGACAAACCCAAATGCCTTCAGATCTCTGCGTTTGGTCTTTGTGATTATTATTCCCTATGGAGCAGGCTGACTTGTTGAAGGGTAATGTCACTAGGATACTCTTCACAGTATTTTGAGTTAGTTGTGAATACAGAACGGTTAGCAGTACCTGTGTGATAGGCGTTAAAAGAAAAGGAACCAACAAAAGTGAAAATGAGGAAAACCAGGGAAGAAGGAAGTTTCAGTTTGTGTGCCCAGAGCTTTTAATAGTGCTACTTCTTCGTACTTTCAGCACAATATTGCATTAAAGCATGTACATTTTCCCCATGACATAACATACTCTGATTAGGAAACATCTTGGAGTTATCCTATATCCTAGAGAGTGTTTATGTGGAAGCTCTGTGGCCGTGTGTATGTTCATGTACACTACAGAAAACATCTGGAAGGTGTGGTATTTCATGATCTCTGTATGATGTCTAGTGACTGAGACTGAGATACCAGACAGGCGTTAATAAAATTCACGCAACTATGCGTTCTGTCTGGATAAAGTATTCCCATTTGCTCAGGCTTGACCCCTCCTTTAAGTTTTGTTTTGCCTAGTTTTGAAACCTGTGTCATTTGTATCCTCCAGCTGAGCACCTCACCCATCTTTATTCTTCATTCTTCATTCTTTATTACATTCTTCATTACAAGGTATCTTGCTTTTGCTTAGATAGAAGCAGAAGCGTTGGCAGCCGTTACATCTTTCATACTAACTAATGAAAGTGCTGTGACATATCACTGTGTAATGCCAAAGAGATTATCATTAAGGTGAGTCTACGCCCTCCCTCTGCCTCATCAGAAATAGCTTTAATTCTTGGGCAATATGTGGTATGCTTTGTTCGTAAGCAATTCGTATCTACAAAGGTGGATCTTGCAGTCCTTAATTAAGAGAGTTTCCATTAAATAGTGTAAGTATTTATATGGAGACCTTGGAAGATCTCTTCTGGCTGTTGTGGACAGGGTTTGGTTAGATAGGAGGACTAAGGGAAGCAGAAGACAGGAAGATGATGTCTAGAAATTCTGTCTCTGAGTGGACAAGCAGTTCTGAAAATAGTATTTGAAATGTAACCAGAATTTCCCCCGTGGTACCAAGTAGAAGGATGTGGTTTGCCTAATACCTGAAGTATACACATCTCTCAGGGCTTAGCCAGTTGTGAATAGCACTGTTAGCTTTGGCAGATGATATAACAAGGTGTTAAGCAATCATATGGCACTTCATCTTAATTTAAATCCAGGATATAGTGGGAATGCTGGAGCTTTTCTGCTGCTGTATGAATAAAAATTTGGAGGATTGGCTTTATAAACTGTTCTGCAAAAAAAGGAAGCCACGCTGGAACTGAGGAGCAGAGCAGAGCTCTGCGTTTCTGTTGCCACTTCTTCCACAGCGTGAATGGGATGCTCTTACAGAGACAGCTTGTAACTGGAAGACGAGACGCTGGTTCAGCTGTAATCCTGCCTGTAGCAGAGCTGGGCTTGGACACAGGAACGCGGCTCGACCCCTGACACAAGTAGTCGTGTGGAGTTGACAAGGGCTGTCAGTGCGATTCACCTTACCTGTTTCCCTGTAAAATAGGATGCACTTTCCTCTGGGGAAGGAGCCATTTTCTAGAGTATCAAGAGCACAATGGTCATGGCTGGACCAGTTGCCCCGTGAGGAGAGGCTGAGGGATGGGCTGGCTCAGCCCGGAGAAGGCTCCGGGGGGGCTGGCAGCAGCCCCAGTCCCTGCAGGGAGGTGGTCGAGAGGAGCGAGCCAGAGAGACAAGGGGCATCAGCTGGACCAAGCAAAAGAGGTTCGGAGGGCACCCAAGGAGAAGGCTTTTCCCTGGGCCAGCAGCGGGGCAGAGGCGCAGGCTGCCCAGGGAGGCTGTGCCGGCTCCGTCCGGGGGGCTTCCAGCTGGGACGGGGCACAGCCCTGAGCTGCCCGGTCTGACCTCAGCGCTGAGCCTGCTGCGGCAGGGCTGACCAGGGACTCCCGAGCTCCCGTCCAGCCTGAGCTGTCCTGCGACCCTGTCATCCCAAGTTCAAAGCTGAGCCTCCGAAAAGTTTCTGCGGAGTCCTTGTTACCATTGCATGAAAAATGTAACAGGGAAGAGGGACCCTTATTTCCCAGACTGAAAGTAATCCAGTGACAGTACCTTTAATAAGAAATAACAGATGCTTACAACAGCCTAGTGGTTTGCAGTCCCTGCCTTAAATACCTTGCCAGTATAATCTGTCTTAAATATGATTAAATTCAATGTTGTAAAATAATTTTTAATGCTGCACGTGCTCTGTTTCAGGCTCCAAGTCTAATGCAGTTTGCTGCTGCTTTTGTTCACCTAAGAAAAGCTTTCTCCAAGGCACAATATAGTACCATAAATATGCAGGGATTTCTGTAAACATGTTTTGCTAAAGTGTTAACTTGATATTTATGTTCTGTGCTCAAAAATGAAACGCTGATCCTATTGCTTTCTTGGAAGTAGGCATCGTGCAATGGCCTGATTTTGACATTTTAAAGAAAGGTCCCTCAGTGGGGATGGGGTTCTTCTAATATGTCTCGCTTGTTTTTCTTCTTGGGCGAAGCTCAGGTATTAGAAATTCTCTACTACCCTTCTTATGTTTTCTCTCAATATCTTCTCAGGAGAGCTGGAGTGCAGTGAAACCTCATGATAATGAAGTCTCCAGAGAAGACAGCCACTCACTAATCTGTTATTAAGACTGTGGGTTGCTTCTGTTTAACAAAAAAAAAAGTTAAAAAAATGTAAAATAAAAGCAATTGCTTCTAAAATAGATATAGTCTCACTTAAACAAACATCAAGCAAAAAGCTCCTCTCCGTGTTGTCAAAGCTGTTTCATCAGCAGTGATTGAACATGTGTTCCCTGAGCAGTATAAAAGAGTTTGCATTAAGAAGCCAGTGGTGCTTTCAACCACCTCCTTGCTCTTCCCCATCATTACTCAGAAACTGTCACTAAAAGTGCTTGCTGTTTACCTTGCAGAGCTTAAAAAAGCTTAAGAAGATGAGCGTGTGAGGGTTGGAGCAATATTTGTTCTCTTTCCCCTTGAAGTTGCATTTGTTTGCTGGAAAAGCTAGAATTGTGGAAGGAATTGAACTGAATAAAGCTAAATCTCAGACGATTCCTAATGGAAATATCCTGTTATTGATGTGGTTGGAAGCTCTCCGCTTGAACGTGTGGAAGGTGTATAGCATAGAGCCAGAGCACGATGCCTTTAGGAAGAAGACTTACTGAAAAGGCAACGCTAGTTTTTTCTGTTCTGAATTTGTAGTTTTATCACTTAGAGTTTGAAGAGAGCGTACCTGCTGTCCACGCAGTTCCTTTTATTAATGGGCTAACACACTTTTATGTTCCTTCTCTCCTTCCAGATTCTCATTACTTACAGGTAGCTGGAAGTAGCACTTCAAAGTAAAACAGAATAAATGGGACGATGTGTTTCTCAAACAGATTTCCCAATAGAGTCAGTGAATTGTTTCTGTTCTAGCAAGTTATGAAAGTGGAAGAAATATATATTAATTCATGATACTAATTCATTCACCTTTACTGATTATTAAAATAATTCCTAAATGGAAACCTACTTGCTATAATCACATTTAAGTGGAGACAATTTCTTGCTTTGAGTGATATACCAACTCCTGCATCTTACCATGGAAATCAGATGTTATTACAGAAACTTAGCTGTCTTGAGTGGATATAATCAGACATTCAACTGTATATTCACTGTGTTAATTAAGTGACTGGCTAACAAGCCATCCTTTGTAGAGAGTTAAATTATGTCATATAAAGAGAGAACAAACAAATTTGGATGCCACTTTAGAAAGAAATAGTAGTTGGTGAAGCGTCTAAAGAGCGTAGAAGAAAGCTGAACAAATTTACCTGGCTGAGCTATTTTGTAAGTCCGCGTGGAATGATATCTGCCTCCTCATTCTGACTACCAAAAAAATCAATTAAAACTTCACACCATAATGATCTTAAAAGTTGCTTGTTCTTTAGATTTCTGAACCTGAAGTTCTATTAATTAAAATTAAATAAAGGTCTATACCCTGGAAGAACTGAAAGATGAGATTCAGAGATGTACTTTTTTAAAAAGGGAACTTTTAAAGTATACTTAATTGCTTCATCAGCTCTTACTGTAAATATTTTAAATATGTAGGTTTTCTAAGCACACATTTTGAAAGGAAATAGTAATTTATTTATTTAGATCTGCATCTTGGTCTCATTTCTGTACCTTTTCAGAACTTAGCAAAAAGTGTGTAAGATTAGAGGTGAATTAAAGCAGATTAAAAAATGTCAATTTAAATTTTGGATGGCGCAGCCCCTCCTCACCACCACTCCCCCCCTCCTCCCAATACTGTTCCATTTGACTAAAGCCATCAAAAAGCTGGGATTTCCAGTCCAGACCTTTCTGTAGAGCTACCATTCAGGGTAGGATTGAATACATTTGTTCCTGCTCTATTCCTGGTTGAGAACTGGAGAACAGAGATAACAGCCGGCACTGCCATCTCTGGAGCGAAGGACGCTTCCCATAATCTCAGTTTCCTTGTTAAGACTTTCCAATGTCAGTATTTCATAGAGGAAGAAAAGCAAGGCTGACAGCCCAAGCTACCATCTGACAGGGTCACGTTTGATGTATAGATGGCAGCGGTCGGTTAGCTGTGTCTGTGACAAGTGAGGCAGCCCGGCGGTTTAGGCTTAGAAAAGCAGGAGCCCATCGAAGGTGAGACGTAATTACCATCTGAAATTAAATTTTTCCCAAAATGGGGATGTTTGTTCAGATGTCTTACCAGGAGCTGGCAGGGGGATCTGGCTCCACTCCTGTGCCAGTCTGAACTGCTCCAGCAGACAAGGAGCCAATCTAGACAGCTGAATAAAATACGTGCAGGATAAGACCTAGTTCTGATTTTCTAGTATCCGTGTTGACCTCTCTTATGTTTTGGGGCAAAGGCCTTGATAGGAGCACACATAGAGACATGGTCTTTTGACGGAGACTTTTTTACAGCTCGATCTGATACAAGAGAGTGTAGGGTTCAAAAGCATGAGGATAGATGGCTCCTCACTAAATGGGATGTGATGAGGGGGAAGATGCTCAGCCTCAGGCAGCATGGGAGCTAAAAACGGCTCGGGGTGTTGGAGCTGTGCTTGCAGTGCCAGCACAGCCAGTACCTAACTTGGGAGCGGCTGGAGCTGTTCTGGGTTTGTTCAGAGGAGTGAATCCTCGGGAGGAAAAAAAACCTGAAGCTGAGGAAGGAATATTACGACATGGTCATGTCTGGTATCAGTATGGGAGTTTCAGAAATTGTTAAGAAAATAAGCATATGGACTGTATAAAAGGCACATAGGCTTATTTTGAGTGAGGAACATAGCAGACACTCTGTTCTCCATTTTATATCTCTTCAGAAAGTGTCTTCACACTTTTTCCTGTAGATTTGTGTCTCTGAATTTAGGGGGGGGAGGGTGAGGAGGAAGGGAAGCTGAGGAGAGAGCAGTGCTGGGATCTGACAGAGATTACCACCAGTTTGTTTGCAAGTGGAAGCTGCAGAGGAGCTGCAGTGATGTGTTATATTGTTAATTATGTTTCAGTGGAAAAGCTGCCGCTCAGGAGAAAAAGGCATTTCCAGTGACAGCTCTGGAGTTGTAGATCCTAGGAGAAATGCCACCCTGCACGAACGTGGTGCTCAGCATTCGTTGGTGAACTGTGACATCTGAAATGATACTTCCCTAGATAAAAATAGAGCTTAACTGTGCTAAACATTCAACAAACACTTATTGAGACTCCAATTTGAATGTTTAAGCTGTGAACAAAATACCAGGAAAAACCCACCACTAATTCTGTGGCATCTGCTTTCTGGAGGAAATTGCACCCTCATTTTCTAAATTAGAGGAACAAAAATAACAGTTAATTATTTTATTTTTTTTTCTTGGATCATGCTGCATTTGGTAATAAATTGCCAGAAAACAGCTCACGAACTGTCTGTACTTCTCGTCTGGTGTGCTGAGTTTGCGGGATGTTCACTTGAATGCCTGGGGAAAGGCAGCCGCCCGCGGGAGGGGGCAGAGCTGGGGTGACGGGCCAGCGGGTGGCTCGAGGAACAAGGTCCCCTTGTTTCTCGAGCACGTGGAAAGGGCTTGAGGACCCCTTGCTGCGTGCCATTTGGCCTTGGGGCTGCGCATCATGGCTTTGACAATGGGCGTCAATGACACTGGGCAGAGGAGTGAGAGAAAAGGTCGGGATGGTTTGGTTTTATAACCAAAATGGGCAGGATGAATCTAGTGAGACCTTGCAAATACTTTCCTAGTCTGTTGAGGAGAATGGTAGCTGACTAAATGAATGTGCCTTGGTGACAGCAGTTGTACCCACTTGTCATCTCATGTTTTGGGAGCTGTGGCAGGTGTCCTGATGCAGGTTACTGTCCTTCTTCAAGGTAGAGGACACTTTGAATAGCCTTTGAAATCTTGGATCACCCCCTCCTCCATTAAAAAATGAATGGATGCTATAAAAATACCAAGGCTAGAACATGTCCTCTGGTCATAAATTTCCCACGGAAAGACTGCTCCGTATTCAACGATTTAATGCTGGGACTGCTACTGATGCTTGGGTTTAATAGGGTTTATTAAAGTATCTTCACTATTCAGAAGAATAAAATTGTACTGGTGGTTTTGCACTGTTTTGCACTGTATATGCAGTACTGAATTGCACTGTGTGAGGCTTCTCCTGTTTTGGTGGTAAAGACTATCTTCTTCTCATCTCCACAATTCAGGAAGAGCTCTGGTGTTACAGTGTACCAGCGGATCTGTATAACCAGAAAAGATACTGGTAATCAAACATGCAAGTTTGTAGGAAAGATCATTTTAGTTATCAGATGCATCTGCCCTTTTCCCATCCACTAACTTGCAGTTTTAGTGGCTCTGGGGTGGCACAGATTTGTTACTAATCCTTGCTTTGAATCACCAGTGCCCACTCAGATACTGTAGGAATTGCACGGAGCTTTAGATTGATGGATGGTCCAGATTAAAAACGAAAACAAACAACAAAAAACCAAACCAATCAAAAGAGCTTTTCTACTACACCACCAAATTGATTGCTTCTAACTCAGAAATTCATTTAAACCTTTCTTTTTATCTTTCATAACTTGATTTTGGAATGGCATTTTTACCATGTAACCCTGATTTTTTATTTGTGTTTGTTTCTCTGGGATTGCGTAGTGAGGGCAGCTATCCAATTAATCCAGAATGGGCTTCAACAAATCCCAGATGTTGATGTGTGGCATAGCAGTATCTCCCAGCAGCATAGGAAGTACCTCCTTCTCCACAACCAAGAGCATGGGACGTGGGGAAGGGGAGAAAGGTTTGCAGCTATTTGTCTGCTTCTCGTTGTATCGCATCTATTGAGCATTCACACCGTTGGCTTCAGCCTCACTCCTCCACCTCAATTCGGTGGTTTCGTGGCCATTTGTGGCACGGGGCTTGCTCCAGCAGCTGCACTGTTCTTTGGTGTTTTCTCCAGCCTGCTGATGAGCCACATCTGTCTGTCGGAGCTGATCCGTGCCAGGGTTTAGGTTGTGGCACCCCACAGATCCCTCCATGACGTGGTTTGGTGATGAGGCTTCTGCCGGTTGGTTATGGGGCATCCTGCGTGGGAAGTGTTCCCCTGTGGCTGAAGGCCATCGTTCAGCTGGGGATCTGTGAGGTAGGGGTGGGTTTTCTCATGGATCTCCTTGCTGGCTCTGCAACATCTGGAGATCTGCACCCAAATCTTTCACATTTACCTGTTTGCCTCAAACCAGTTTTTTCCCCTCTTTTTTCTAATGCTGGAGAAGGAAAGCGCAGAGACCAGCAGTACTGTTTTCAGTCTCAAGAAAGAGCGTTTGCAGCATTTGCAATGCCTGTAAAGCAGGCCACTAGAACATGGGCGTGCTTACCAAGAAATGTTGGCTTGTCCTCTAATCCGTAACACCTCTGACAATAAAATAGGAAAATGTTACCTTCTGAGTTGTGAGACGAAGCCTTCAAAAAGCAGAACAGACAATCGTGTCACCAGAGAAGTTTCTTGAAAGACTGAGGAGTTTATGTTCTTCTAATGAGGCAAATGAGTGACGTACTCTGGATTCAGTTGTGCCAAGCGGGTGATAATGGAAATTAATTGTTTGTGAAAAAGTTTATGATCCCAGAAACACTGACTGGCACGTATGTAGAATGTGCTGCACAATGCAAGTGTTCTGCCATTGCACTGACTGGGCACCGTTGTTTCACTCGATTTATTTTTCTCTACAGCCACTGAACTACTCCAGTTCCATTGAACTATTTCGGGTCACTTAGTAAGCAACCTGAAACAACACTCTACTAAATACAGCTTTCCTGGATGTGTACGTTCAGCATATTTGCTTGCTGCATGAAATCTTAGAAAGGCTATTGGTAAATCCTGACTTTGATTTTTCTTTTTATAGTCACTTACAGTTTCAAAGAAAATTTCCACTTGCACTGGTAAAGGACTTAGTGTGAACTTGCAGCTCATTCTCCTTTGACTAAGTTGTCTGTGTCAGTTTTTGGTATCTGGTACCCATTTTTCAGCCTCCAATTCTGTAGCTGAAAGACCACAGTTCCAGGAGGGTAGTTTATTTGTAGATGTTCCTCCCTTTTTCTTCATCCAGATGTAATCTTCTTATATATATTGAGTGTTTTGACAGTCAGCTCCCAGATGTGTTCCAAACGCACATCTCTGAAGAATCAAATATTAGCTCATAAAATTCCGTGAGCACAAAAACTGAGAGGACAGTGTAGGACTGGCTGGCTGATGCATCCTAAGAAGAATGCGTGGTAGGAAGAGCCTGGGCATTAGGCACAAACCCCTGACCAATGGTATTTGTGGCAGGGTAGCTTTTGTGCTTTTAACAGACATGATACTACTGCTAAATACCTGCTGTCTCTTCTCCTTCATGCTGCCCTCAGAATTCTTCAGAGAAGCAAAAAGTCACTAAGGACAAATAGTGAGAGGAAACTCAGAGCATTGTACAAGAAGTTGGCTGTAGAGCTTGGACATCTTTTAGTGGGAATGGGCTTGCTTGAATGCTATGCATGAATATTTTTCTGATTTTGAATAAAACCCTGAAGGGAACTTGGCTGAATACATGAAATCTTGAGGCCTATACCATGTGTCTCTTCATTTCTGTGAGATGTATCCTACCCTATTTCTATTTCTATTAGGTTTCTATGGATTTCTTTGGAAGCAGTGCATCCTTAGAAGAGCTTAGAAGCAGTACATCCTCAGCAGCTCTTTCAAGAACAGTTTCCAGCCTCAAGAGGTACTTTTAGTGAGCTTAGACCCACAGCTCATCAAGGCCTAAGGAATGGACCACCCAGAACTTGAAGGGTAGAGTCTTGTATCGGTGCCTGTCTGCCTTGTTGAGCTTGAGGGTAAATGAGGGTGAATTTGGCTTCTGCCGTAATTCAGAATATCTGTTATAAGTTGTGCCTGGCTACATTAGCCTCTCAGATGGATCTCTGCAGCACGGTGGTACACTGGCTATGCTTTTTCTTTGGTGATGTCCTCCATACCAAGACTGATTAAAAAATCTGTAGGTCTGCCTGCCTGTCACTGTAAAGCTGCATGGTTGATTGATGTGTGGCCTGAACATACCCTTGTGTAGAGCATTGACATGTGAACTGTGGTCAGAATAAGCCAGTGCATTCGTCCTTTTCCTGAATATGGGTAAAGGGAAGATTTAATTCCCAGAAGGAACAGAGGGAGTGCTGTTGCTGTGCGTACCTGAGAAAGAGATGGACCAGGAATAATACCTGGTGAATTAACATCAGAATTATGTTCACTTGCAGGCTGCTAAAAGCTGCGTAAGTAGTCTCCCATCATTTAAGTGGTGTACATAGCAGAGAGAAGAGCAAGAACGCCACCAGATTGCCTGAGGTTTGGTTTCAGAGCACGATGAATCCCGAGGTGACCTTCAGTTATCATCAATATGACATCCTTGGATACACAGTGTGCCAAGGCTTCCTTCCGTTGTTTTGTTTCAGGTTTGATCTCAGTGATACCAGATGTGGGATAACATGTGGTCAGTTACAGCCTGTTAGGTTAAAAGAAACATTAGCAAATGCGGTTACAGAGGCTGCATGATGGAGACCCTTGTGCTAACAAATGCAGTAGGTTCTTGTGCAGAACAGTTTGGGTGGGGGAAGGGAGGAGAAACTGCGATGATGAAGTGACATGAAATTGGGGAGGGGAAAATGAATGGTGGATTCGGCAGTGACTCTGGACATAGGACAGTAGTTTTCAAACACACGCTTCTCTTCAGGCTTATCATCGAGGCTTCAGGCTTATCATCCTTCTGCCATTGACATCAGTTATGCATCTTGTTGGTTTTTTTTTGTTACTCGCTCCATGCAAATATAAATACTGCGTTTTCATTATGTGTAAAATTGCATTCCCCTACTGATAGCACCAAGGAGTCTTGCAGGGGGGATTGCAAAGCACCTGTAAAAATCCTGTTTGATGGATGAAGCTATAATGGAGTATGCAGAGGTTAGGGATGGAGTTAAATGATTCCTGCTTTCCCGCTCCTGGCTCTTTGCAGAGATGTTCCAGGGAGAGCTAAGAGGTGCAGTCCTAACCCTCAGGGAACCCCTTGAGCTGCAGCTGTGTCTGGCCTGCATAGTGCAAGAACAAAGACTGAAGAAAACCTTTTTCTGCCTCTGCTGTTCCTCTCCACCTCTTTAGGGATCAGATATGATTTATTGTCTTCCCTGGGACCGCCTTCCCCTCACCTCCAAATGCCGTTCAACCTTTGGCAAACCCTGGTGTGCCAGCAGATTGCTTCAGCTGAACATTGGCAAGTGACCACAAGCTGCTGCAAGGGTGGGTCTGGGCTTCTGACATCCTCTTCCTTCTAATCATAGGTTTTTAAAGAGGGATTTAGTTTTGGAACTGCTGACTTCAGCTCTCACATCGATGCTGATAGCTTTATTTATGGCAGATACAGGACATAAGTTGTCATGTCCTGACTGCCCAATGTCAGGGATGTCTCTGTAGACAGGAGAGCAGGTGGTGTTTCTTTGGGGCATTTGACTTTTAAATTTCCTCAGCATCACCTTGCTTTAAAGAGCACCACTTTAGGAATTGATTGCTACTGTTGCTGCCCTTTCGGAAGGGCAACCTGCAGCACTGCAGGGCTGCCTCTGCAGCCACCAGCGAGAGCGGCTGGGCTTCAGGGATGATCAATACGGAAAAACCTGTGTGTTCGTCTCTTTGTGCGCGGTGAAACTTCCCGTTTTACCATTCAAGCAGAGTTCAGCACAAGTGGAGGGGTCACACAGTCTCAACAGGAAGAAAAAATTGATAATCTTATGTTCTTTTCTGATTGAGCTCTTTCAATCTTTAGAGTGCTTTTTCATTCTCTAATGCTTCTTTGAAATAAAAAACCTAAACTGAATGAACAGTTAATAGGATCCTTTCCCATTTTCATTGGAAAGCTGTAATGTCTTATTAGCCCAAAATACCCTTGTAATTTTCCACTTTCAGATTCTGCTTTCTACCTCTCCAAAATCAGCAGACACGTTTGACTTCTCCTTGCCACAGGAGGGACTAGTCCTTCCCCTCTGCAGGGGATTGCTGTCTGACTAGTTGGAGGTGGCCTCACACAGCAGCTTCTGGGGGTAGAAATCAAAACTGAGGAAGTTTTTTGTGGTCTTCTCTTTGTTAGAAACTTGATGTTCTGCCTCGCCACACCACTGGGCAGCAAACACCAGACTACAAACCTCGATGTGCTGTGCTGTTCCACTGCTTGGGTGTCCAGAAAGGAATGGGTTTTCTTAAATCAGTGTTGACTAAATGACTTGGACGGCTCTTTGGTATGGAAGGGGAGGAAAGTTTTCCATTTGCTTTGAACTGACATAATGGGGATTTCATTTGTGCGGGGTTTATTTTTATATTTTCCTCCAGAGCATAAGAACAGTTGAACTGGTTCAGATCAAATGGCTATCTTGTGAATAGTGTCTTGCCGCTGAGAGAAGTAAAAAATAAGTGCCCAGGAAAAACACTATGAACACACAACAGTACTTTCCCCTGTATCTTCTCCATGGGTCCAGTGCTCAGCAGCTCATGGGTTACTTGAGCCAGTAACCCATGCAGTATCTTTGTGTTTAATAGCTGTTGATAGATTTTACTTTCTTCAATTTTTTAATGACCTTCTCAACATTATTAATTACCTCCTGGACCTCTCAGTCATCTCTTTAGATTGAACCCAGTTTTCAGACCCAGGATAGATTTGCCACAGGCATCCAGAAATTGCTCCCTGAAGCCAACTGCATAACATTGAGCAAGTTCTGTCTTGGAAACAACCGAGATTTGTTGCCTGTTGATTCTGTGGACATTCGAAATGCTAAGATCATGTGCAATAGCAAGCAAACCATAAATCTGTGGAGGTGTGGGAATTTGCAGAGTGTTGGTTTCTGACAGAGATCCTGGCCAAGGTATAGGACATCCAGAATCATAGCCCCAGTCTTCTCAAAGCCAAGCCTCACTGCTGCCGTAATTAATCTTTCTTTTGGATGTCACTGCTACCTCCTCATCACCCTCTGCCAGCTGGTGTGATTGTCTCCTTGTCCCTACCGCAGCTGTAGCCATTGCTTTCTTGTCCACTTCAGGTACGTAGGGACGTTGCCAGTGCTTTGCAGGGTAAGTGGTTTTGAAGGCAGGAGCATTGCTCATGTGCCTCTCGCTGCACAAATAAATACTGAGGTGAGAAAGGGTGTTATGTGCAGTGAACACCCTTCAGATCATCTACCTACGTTTTTGCTTTCAGAAGGTATACATTGAGATGTCCCAGAAGAGAATGAAACAGAACTAGGCACAGCTCTGGAAGAAACAGAAACAATCCTGGTGATTTTTAAGATCCCATTGAGGAGGAGTGCAGAGCTTCTTAATGTTGTATTTGAAGATCTGAAGAATATATATGTTAACAAAAACATCTGAACTTGTGTAATTAAAACTAAAGCCTAATTACAGTAGGTGATTTTTACACTGTGTCATTCAACCTAAGTTCTTAGAGCCCCCACATGAGAAGTGCAGACATTCAGTGGTTCTGCAAATTAGTAAGTAATTCAGTAAGGTACTTACAGCCAGGATTGGTAAGGGAAAGATGCTTAATTAGGCCTCATTAATATAGAGGGACTTGTTTTTGAAAAATTGTTTTTCTGTTGCTGAAAACAAGCATCTTTGGGATACTTATTCCTGAATGTTTGGAACATATTTTGAGTTTGAAATGCTTATCAATAAGTAGTAATAACACTGGGTATGGAAAAGGTTTTTTTCTTTCTGCGTCTGTGAAATTTCTTTTGAAAGTAGTAGAATGCCCTTGCTTACGCAAGTTACTGGTAGAGGAAAGAGCTACAACTGTAAGAAGATGTGGTTTAAGCATAAGATTAACCTACTGATCAGCTATAGACATTTTTTTAAATTTGATAAAAGAACTCATGAACTGTAATTTTTTTTACATACTTCACTGCAGATAATGCTCATGACACAAGTTGTGTAGCTTAATAGTTTACAACATGGGATCAGAAATTAAATTAACCTCCTTTATCTGTTCAGATGTAAAGCCCACATATCTCTGTGTCTGGGAATGGTAAAAGTGCAAACTGATAAGCTGCATCCATTTTTGAAAGATAAACTCCTCAAATATGGGTTTACAATGTGGAAATCATGCCTGCCGATATCCTTCGTGTTCAGCACAGACTGTATAAGGAGGATTAAGTCATTGTGCATCCTCTCAAAGCCTCCACAGACTGTGTAGGCACCACCTTGAAGTGGGGAACAGTCACCCAGGTCAATATAATTATACTGGACCCAGGAGGAATTGCGATGAAGGATTTTTTTGTTGGAGAGACCATGTGTAAACCTCTCACAAAAAGGATGGTGGAATCTCTAAAGCTGCTCTGCGTGCGTGTTAAAGATGTCCAATAAAAGCACTGCACAGTCTAAACTGATGCCACATTTATGTATTTCAGAAGAAAGAGCAAGTTGGTCTCTTATGGTCAAAGCAATGCTGTAATTACAGTCATGGGAACAGACAGGAAGCCTAAGAAGGAGAGGGCTTAGTCCGAAGGCTGAAGTTCTGGTCCCCCATCTGCTTGTAGAGCTGTCCTCAGCCAGTAAGCCTGTGGATTTTGATAGTTGGCATAAAATGCCTTTCAGCAGAGATCAGCACTTTGAAGGCTGCTCCTAACAAAGATGCAAACTCACCTGAAGGTAGAATGAGGCAACTGGTAAGTATGTCAAGAGCCTAATTGTGAGGGCCTCCACGTATAAAAAGCACTTCGTTAGCACTGTCTGTAGGCTACCCCTTTCTCTGTGTGATGGGACAGAGCTGTGTCCCCTGGGTTACCTTTCTCCAGTCCATGCTATGGACAAGGAGCAGATGCACTTGGGTGATAACTGTTTGGAGGTGCCTTCAGCCCTCATTCCAAAAGAAGCGGGAGTTAGGAGTGGTTATGCCTTCACTGGAAACAGAACGTGAACAAAGAAGAGTAGCTATAATATGCCATTTCTTTCTTCTCTGTTGACATGCCAGTTGCCTTTTACGTTTTTATCTTGAGAATGATTGGGAAGGGCATGGCTACCTTGGGAAAACAGTGGTAGGTGAGCGTCTGGAGAGTACACTGCTATTTGTCATGACTTTCTGTGATGCATAAATCAGACATCTGGGTCCTTAAGGCCGTGCTCAAAGGTATTTGTCATTTAACAGCTCTCAGTAAAATTACATTCAAATCCCCCAGAAATTTAATTTTACTCCAAATAGGCCAAATTATTTGAGCACAGACAGAAGCGAGGATGGGGTGGGAAGGTGGACTCCTAAACTGTGTGCACCAAAGATCTAAAGAAAGACTCAGGCCCTATAAGAAGAGATGTCCCCACCTCGGGGTGGGCTGGGCATCGCCCTTGTTTCCCCAGCCAGCAGGCTAGAAGCTTCTGCACAATGCTCCTGTTCATGTGTTTCCCGGGTGGGGAACAACCACGGGTGATGGTAAGGCGCACACATCCTCTTAGCTGGAGTCTTGGGGGACAAAGGAGCTTTGTGTGTGGGCTGGCAGGGAGCGTCCTCTCCTGTGACTTGCCTCTCTCCTGTTCACTGGGGGAGGTGGCTCTCGCCGGCGACGTCTGGCTGAAATCCTTCCCTGACGCAGCTGGAGAAGGGAGCGCTGAGCTGCAGCAGGTAGCAATTCCTTTTACATTTCACAGCTAGAAACTGGTGGTCGTTCAGTCTAAATTCCAGGTAAATGAATACCATAAATCCTCTCTTAGGAGACAGACCTCTGTCTTCAGATGTTTTTGAGCCTATTCAAGCAACTTCAGGCTATGCTGTCTACAGCAATGGGCTGAGTCGGTGCCCTTCTTCCTCACTCCTTCAGAGCAGTGTTGTTGTTTTTGACATTTTCAAGTTTAAATTCAGTACAGCATCAGCCTCATCAATCACAGTATGAAGACAAACCCTGTCAGAGAATCCAGGCTTTATCTTTGCTTTTTTGCTCTTCTCTGAGACACAGAAAGAGGAGGGGGAAAAAGCTGTCAAATGCTTCTAGGTGATAGCACTGAGACTCAGAAATTAAAACTGGACTAGGGCAAAAAATCTTTACCATAGGTGCCAGGGATGGAAGTGTGAATCTGAAAGGGGAACTCGGAAGGCAGACTTTCTGACTCGTTTTGCTTGCTAGTTCTGCTGTTCTGATTGTGTTTGCTTTTAACGGACCAAATTTTTATCATGCTGATTTTATTTCACTACTATTTTACACTAGTACGAAAGGAAAATATATTATGAAATCTAGTGGGTTTGTGTTTGCACTTGTATAAATAACTCTTTAGCAAGCTATTTATTAGTTATTTGTACTGTACAGCATCAGGGGATAAAAAAGAGTCACAGTGTGGATGTGCTTACATACAGATTGTATTCCTAAGGGAGCACTAAAAAAAAACCCCCAGCCTAAAAGGCACGTGCCATGTCCACAGTCCAGTGTTCAGTATTTGAAGTTCATACACATAAGGACAGTAGTAAAGGAAGGCAACCTTAACAGAAAGCATCAGTTTAGCATACATTTCAAAACTTGCAGTACTGACAGCTTCTACAGCATTGCTGGGTCAGCTGCCTAAGGGTGAAAGGTTTGTGATCTTACTGTCAGCAAAAGCATATGAAGAGTTGCTAGAGAAGGTAATGAAAATATTTGTGAAGCTTTTGACCCTCACTGCTTTTTTTTTTTATGATGACCCTTATATTATAAATGGATATGGAAAACAAATGAATCATCATTTTCTGGTGGCAAATACAGTGTGATGTTCTGTGCCTTAACTGGGTTTTTCCTGGGTGCCTGTGTACAAATGCCTTCCAGGCTGCACTGCATG
Organism: Ciconia boyciana; assembly: GCF_034638445.1. NCBI lineage: Eukaryota > Metazoa > Chordata > Aves > Ciconiiformes > Ciconiidae > Ciconia > Ciconia boyciana. Next base: position 58,531,798 of record NC_132936.1, read on the forward strand.
GGTAATTAGAGTTATTTACAACAAATCTCTTTCAGGGCGAGGGTAGACTGCTTTTGTGTGTTTCACTGCATGGATTGCTTTGTTGTTTTTAAACTAAGGAATTGCGAAGGGTGGGTTTTGAATTCTTTCCTACAGGCTGATAAAGCACAGGAGGCCACAGGCAGCTTTCTCAATCGCTGTAACAACTCACTTGCACTTTCCTGATCTTCCTTTGCCACTTACCTTTGCAAAAGATACTTCATGTAATTGAAATATGGTCTCTGATCCTCGCCAAAATCAATGGATCTCTTTTGCTGTCGATTCCTATGCGGTTTGAAAACCATAACTGGGCCCTGGCATAGCTTAAAACTCAATAAACTGTTAGTGACGTCTTAATTTTGATTTTGGAACATTACATTTCTATCGCAGGGGTCTGTTGGCCTGTCGAACAATAATGCCATTCACTCTGAGACACACGTCAGAAGTGCAGCTGAATAAATTTAACTTCCACACTCTATGAAAGTAGATTTAAAGCCCAACTTCCTTATGTATAATAGGACTCCATGATCGCTAGCGCTGACTTCCAAAGCATTACAGACAGTACAACCTGTGGTAGCAGTTCATGTGCACGTAATCTGTTCTGGTGGGTCAGCAATGAAGGAATGGCAAGAGGGGGTGAGCAGGTTCTAGTGACTTCAGCAAGCTTAGTAAAGGATGTCTCATTACCTCCTTAGACTCATACAGTGTCTACGCCTGTTGTTTTTACACTCATCTCCAGGATGCTAAAAGAATTTCTAAGCAAATTTGTTACTAGCATCATGGCAGTTGGATATCCAGCTTTCATCAGTCAATGGCATTTGCAAATTCCATGGCTCTCCTGTTCTGAAATCACATCGAATAAAGGAGAGGTACTGTCAGAATAAATTATTATAGCTGTGACTTATTTGAAAAATAAAATGTAGATTGAATGGGAGATGACAAAGATGGAAGCCATCTGAACAGAAACAGTCTTCTTCAAAGGAAAATTAAGAAGTGGTAGACTTTCAAATAATGAAAGTAGCAATAATTTGGGATAGAATCAAATAGGAAATATCAAGACTGTCTTGGAAATACTGCTGAGGCTGGTTGAACTTTGTGCATGAGTTATCTGCTGGGATTATTTTCATCAACCCATAGCAGTGTCCTTGCTAGGATGACCAGAGGCAGCAGGCTGTTGAAACAGGTAGAGGAGCAGGCACAGCATAGATAGCCCAAAGGCTGCTAGGGTGAAGCTGAGCTGTAAAAAAAAAGCAACCCACCAAAACCCCCCGGAGACATCAGCAACTTCACCAGCTCTTTGGCTGCTGGATGTGTCTGGAGGGCTGGTGGCAAAATGCACTTCCGAAAGCCACGGTGCCAAGCTAAATGCAAACATCATTTCCTTAAACATGCTCTTCTTCTTTTACCCACACAGAGGAACACAACTTTAATGAACTAAATTAAATTGCAGACTGGGAAAGCAAAAAGGGAGAAAGAAGCTGATGAAATTTCTGGTTTTTAGCATATGAAGGGGAAATCCAGTGTTCTGGGATGGTGGAGAGGCACTATGGTGGGCATGTTTATGTTTTGTTTCAGCAAGCAGAGCATAGCTGTATTCTCAGAAGTCACAGTTAATGCTCTGGGGGAAAAATGCAACGTATCATTTACATGCCAGCTGTCCTTCCTGTTTGTCACTCTTTTCAGCACAGAACCGTTGCTCTTTTTTCTTTTCTATCACTTTTGTAAGCGGATAGAGAATGGGATTGCATGGAGGAAGAGTCAAATGAGAAGATTGTAAGGTACAATTTCCATTTTTGTTACAAGAGAGCATCTTCTTAGTCTCAACAAGAAACCTCCATCTGCAGTTTTCCAGGAGTCTGTTTCTTTACAAGGATGTTTTCAAGATTGATTGGTATCAGGTGTGCAGTGCCACGGGATTCAGGCGTTACTATGGCGACCACCCTTTTTAGAGAGGATGTCAGCGGCTATAATTGTGCTTACAAAATCCTGTGCACAGTATGATAACCTGCACGGAAATAAGCTCTAGCCTCACTCAGGCCTCGGTCTATCTGCATGAATTTGCTGATTCCCCACTGCAAGCCACCGAAGACTGCATACAGATGTTCGGGGGAGATTTCTCTCCCCTCTCCCTTTCTGCGTGACAAACAGGCAGGATCGCCTCTACAATATAGGAGGAAAGACTAAATCCTTTTGACCACCATCCCTTCCCGGCCCCTTTTGAGTCTGTGGCTCTTTCTGCGTCTCAGGCTTGCAGATACGCCCGGTCGGTGCTCTGCTGATGTCCATGTGGCTCCGCTTGTGTCCACCTTGTGCTAGGGCATGTGAAAAAAGGTGTTTTACTGCCATACTAGCATCTGCGTGGTTGTACTGCGGACAGTGGCAAGCCCAAAACCCCTTCTCTGCCTTCCGCAAATCTCTGACCAGTCATTAAAAGTAAATTACCCTTCAAAAGGCAGCTTGCTCACCCTTTGTATTTCATGGGTCCTAACACTGCAGGTACACGTTTGCCTTTTTACAGTGCAGCTGGCAGTCATGTTACACTTGTTCATTAACTTATGCAGGGTTAGGGGCACAGGTTAATTGGCCCCACTGTCAATACGCTGCTTATGTCCGTACAAAGGTAGTTTGACCTTTTGGCTACCACAGCCTGTAGATTCCTGGGTTTCTTCTTCAAGCCAAGTAAGTTGTAGTTGACATGAAAGGTAATAAGCTCGCAAAGTTTATTAGCTTGAATTCTGCATCAGTAAGATGGAAGGAAAAGAGAAAAGTTGGTAAGGAGTGAGGAAACTATAACATGGGTTCAAGGTCAACAGGCAAGGGCTGAAGGAGCAGTAGAGTTAGAGGGTAACGTGCCTTCCTGCCCCAATTCCTCTATCCCAGCTACTGCTTCTCAGCAGCAGCAAGGAGCTCCAGGCTCAGCCTCCTATGGTTGCCCTTAGGCAGGATGATATGAGCAGCAAAGGGAATCCTCTTTTTCATGACTTGCTGCATCTTTGCTCTGTTGGTCTCCCAAGGCCACAGCAGCACAACAGACCTACAAGAATTTGTGTCTGTGTATCAGACTGTTACAGGAGATCAGATGTCAGGGAAAGGTCTACTGTTAGAAAATAAAATTTCCCTGATGAAATAAACCTTTCTGATTAAGTCTTGCACATTCCTGCAATTTTAATAGGGCTTGATCCTTTAAGTTGCTAAATAACTTCAGCTCTCCCCAATATCTGTAGAAGTCAACAATGCTCAGCACTCTTCAGAGTTAAGACTAGAAAGTTGAATATTTGGACCTGTTGTGTCCTGGTGGTCTCTCTTAAGCCTGCAACTGCTATTTTGAAAGATGAAATTAGAAGATAAGATAAAATAAGTGATTATGGCCCCAGTTGTACAGAGTGCTTAAGTATGTGTTTTTAAACATGCAGCTATGAAAACACTTGATTGAGTGCTCCTATGCGCTGGAGCTATGCAGTACAATGATGTGTAGTGCTACAACTTGGAGTTAAAGTGGCATTTGATTGTATATTGCACTTCAGTTTATTGATTTGACATTATGTCCTATTGTGTTTGAGTTGTCTTCTGCTAGGTAGTAAGTGGGCTCTAATACTATAAATAAATGGAACATAGCCAAATAGTTAAAGGTGAGTGTAGTTAGCAGTCCTTTAACTCAACTTTGTTATGTCCCCACTGTATTAAGTATGTGCCCTTCAGCTGTCCTGGGTGTCTTTTAGAAGCCAGAGTTACTCCAGGTGTCAAATTCTTAAACTGAACTTTCCCATTGACTTTTAATGATATTAATGAATTAATTTGAGATCAATGAGCTGTAAGGAACATTTCCAAATATGGAAAAAATTAAAACAGACCCTAATACAGGCATCAAGCAGTTTGAAAAATTAAATACCAAAAGCAGATAAAAAGCAAAAGAAATCAGACTTTGCGTAGCATAGAGCTCAAACACCGATATGGAGACTGACTGAAATCTGAGGGGATGGTAACCAAGAGCATCTGTCCTTTCAAAGACCATGTTTGTTAATAAAGAAATAACAAGCATGTTAATCGTCTGCTTTGCATCTAACTGTATAAATAAGACTGGAAAATGCCAGACAAAGCTACTACAGACAGGAGAGTCAAACGCTGAATTGTTTGGCGTAAAAGTGAGAGCTTCCACAGCTGGTTCCTTACTTGAGAAAACTGTGACATGGGAAGTGACTTAACTTACTAATTATTGCCTTATTCTTCATGTTTTTACTTCTGTTTCCCTGATTTCTTGCTTCTCTGTGGGGAAGGGCTTTCCCTTCTGATTTTGCTGTGTTCCTCTGAGCAACAGAAACACACAACAGAAAACCATCTGGAAACCAGACTCAGTGCCAGCCCCATTCACAATAAAAAAGCTGATTTTTGATGCCTGATTTGGAGTACCACATGCTCTGCTCTACATGTCTCACAGCTGAACTGGAAATCTGTCACTGTGCCCAGTTTCCAAAAGATGGAGGCTCTTAGAATACAAAGTCCTGCTGGATCAGTGGAGAGTTCCCCCTCTTTTGCACACCGGTGGGGGTGAGCCGCTCAGCCTGAAAACTCTTGGTACCTGTGACCATCTTATCCTGCTTTGTGCGTTGCCCGCAACAAACTAAACATTGCTCACCAAGGAAGGTGCACTCGTTAGTGCAACACACCATGCACGATGCAAACACACCATGTTTGCAAGACTTTGTCCAGTTTTGCCCCTGCCTTACCAGAACGTTGTTGATAAACTGGAGCAAGAGACCACCAAGTTGGTCGGGGAAGGAACACTTGCCCTGTGAGAAGAGGCTGAGGGATTGGGGCTGGTTCAGCTTGGAGAAGACTTTGGGGCGATCTAAGAGCAGCTTTTCCGTACCTATAAGGTGTTACTGAGAAGACGGAGCCAGGCTCTTTACAGAGTTGCACAGCAGGAGAACGAGAGACTATGGTCATGAACTGGAACAGGGCAGATTCAGACTTGAGGTAAGGAAAAACTTTTTCTTCATGAGGACAGACAAGCCCAGGCACAAGTCGCCCAGAGAGGTTGTGGAGTCTCCAACCTTGGAGATATTAAAAAGCTGACTGGACAAGTCCCCGAGCAGTGTGGTCTGAATTAAGTATTGACGCTGCCTTGAGCAGGAGGTTGGCGTAGATGACCTCCTGAGGTCATTTCCAACCTGAATTATTCTATGATTTTATATCATCAAGTTTTCAGCCTTGCTTTATCCTCTTCTTCTGGCTCTGTCCGAGACAACTCCTCCTGGGTGCATATTCTGTCCCACTCTGAGAGGCCTACAAGTAATGCAAAATATCACTGCTATTCTCCACCAAGTAAGCCCTGACATGATGAAAAGTATGCTGGTTTTGAGATGTTTACAATCTATTTTGACAAAACCCTACCTTGTCTTCATAAGGGAGTTGCTTAGCCAGGACTTGTAGGCAACTGTCCAAACAGGAAAATCTTTGCTTTCCTTTCATGCTGCCACCTGTTTTCTTTAGAATGACGTTCTGTAGTCTTTAGCATTGCTGCTCATCTAGAAGCTAGTATTTAACTTCTGAAAATGATGGCTGGCAAGAAGCCATCGCAATAATTAGTAGGAAAGCAGAACTGCATTCCAACAAACACCTAGCTGAGGTAGTTTAGTAAGATAAAATTAATTTTTTTTTCTGCTTCAACAAATGAAGAAATAATACTGTCTAGTGTTCTAGCCTCAAATAATTTCAAAGAACTTGTATTCAGGGTCCAAAATAAAGTGGAGCAATTTCTGGGAGCAGGAGCAGGAAATGAGCCAAAGACAGTAGATACAAGTTCATTTAGGCAAAAAGGCAGACGGAAAAAATAATTAGGCCCCATACAATAAAACAGTAGTCACTGGCAAGAGACTTAGTGAATTCCTGCATCAGGGAAGTGTAAAACATGTTTCACACCCAGTCATCACCTTGACTGATTCTGTACCGGAGTTCAAACCTATGCCACTCTGTCCCTGTGGCCTTGTAAATCTGCTTGGTGAGGAGGACAGTTCTGACCTATGCTGGAAGCGTAAATTATTGATTTCCACTTGGCTGCCTCAGCCATCTACTCCCATCTGAACAGAAGAACTTCGTTTTGTAAACTTGTTTTCACTGCAAAAGAGATGATTGCTCCTTTTTTTTCAGGAGACTGACATTTTAGGATATCCCTAAATTTATTTGTGTTTGATATTCTGAAGGAAGCATCAGTGGACTGTGGCCTCTGAGAAGCCACCAGAGTCTGCTTCCCTCCAGACCTTTCTTCATGTCTCATTCACCCCATCTGTTTGTAAAGTATTTGGCAAAGTCAAGTAGGGTTCCTTGCTTTGATTTAATTAGGTTTTTGAGTTGTCCCAGAAGCAGTGACCCTAATTCATTTTCATATGCAGAACACTTTTTCAGAAGACTAAACAGGATTAAGTTGAACTAGTTTGTATTTTTCCTAATTATGTTACTTCTTCCCTTCCCCTCCTCAGCTGACTTTGAGAAGAACTCAGAAAGCTCATGCTTTTCTTCAGCAGGAGAGTCAGAATCCATACAGAATGGGAAGATACAAAGACATCATCTAAAAAGTACCCATGAACAGCCTGAAATAATGACTTAATAATAAATGTGAAATAAAGATAGGAAAATTGCAGAATTTATTTTCTTTTGTAAAAGGTCAGATTTCTAATGTGGATTAGTGACATGTAAAGCTTGTAAAATCGTGATAAAGTAAAGCATATAACAAAGACACTTTCTTTTTGGGCCACTGTTGAATGTTTGGTATTGCATCTTTTCCCCAAAAATGTTACTTTTGGAGCTGGAATTTGCTACATTGGCTGACAATAAGGAGAGCAAAGAGTCTCTCCCAGAAAACACAGGGCCTCGAGTTCACAGTGAGGTAGAATCATTAGTTTGTCTATCAAAAGTCACTTCATTTCATACAGTTATGTGTACCTTGACAACTACTGGTCTTCACTGTTTTCTTAGTAGTTGCTAAGAGTTCACCAACTTCAAATTTAGTGATTAACTTTGGACGTGCCTGAGAACGTCTCTCCAAAAAAGGAACACGAACAAGCCTTTGCAGAGCTTGGGTAAATAGGCTTTCTGTGTGGTGAGAGGAACAAAACAAGGGGCCTTTTCTGATGTATGATGAAGTACGTGTTGGCATCAGTTCAGATTTCACTATGTAAGCCAGCTCTTGAAGTCAGTGCGGCATGTCAGTGTTCGGGGATTGAGGTGGTAGTAGGAGACACGCAAGTGATGTAGAAATGATAAACACAGAAATTGATGCTCAGAGTTTCCAAAATAATTGAATAATTATCTTCTATTTATTTTGGACATGTTAGTGGTCAGTTTTTCTCAAGTACTGTGTGTCTAACAGCTTACACTGACCTCCTCTACTTTTTTCAGCACTCTAACCCCAGTATTCCTGACAAACTAATGGTTGCAATGCCTTTAAACTTCACCAAAGGCTGGCAAGAGGCATAATTTTTTTCCTGAGTTTAGTTGTATTAAAACTGTCTAAAAACTCTTTCCAGAGTAAATAATCACTGTTTGAGTTTGGTATATGCAAATAATACATATAATTGAAAACCGACTCTTCAACTTCCTTTTAATCTTGTTCCTTTCTTTGTAGGTGTGGTAACTCCGCACTGGCAGGGACAACTTCTAATAACTGTTCCCCTAGGGAGATAAGAAAAGTCAAATTATTAGTGGTGGTGAGTCAACATAGCATGTAGCAACAGAGGCAATTACAACTGTCCTATCATCAGATTAGCAGGTCTGTGTTGTGATTAATCTCATTTACTTTCAGTTACAAGGAGTGTGTAAATGTCCTAAGATGTTTTGCAGCTGTTGTCTCTAAGAGAATATTATCTTGTTGGAGTCCTCTTTAGTGCATTCTTTATCGGTATTTTGCTAATGTAATACTGGTAATGCAAGGAAAATATTCTTTCAGAGAAATACTCAGCAGTTCCTTTCAGCATAGTCAATGTTTTTAGTGTCAAGTCTGACTTAAATAAACATACAGTGTTTTGGTTTGATTTTGTTTTGGTTTTACTCATGTTTGGTTTAACCCCTTTCTAACAGCTCAGTGCTGCGCACACTTTTTATCTAGCCAGTTGGGAGCTAATTAGAGAAGAGGACAGGTAAGAATTCATGGTTTGTGGGGGCAAAATGAGCACAATCTTTATGGTGCTCAGCTGGAAATGTGGAAGTTGTGAATGTTGGACTGACTCCAGCGCCTCTTTCTTGTTGTATAAGAAATAGTCACTGCATAAATTACAGAAGCAGTCTTTAGGTTTCAAGCGTTGTATTTTTCCTCTGTGTTTCAAGTGGTGGTCTGACAAATGCTGAGCACCAACTTCTGTGACATACTTTTTTTCCCCTCAAAGAAAGCATTGTATTAGAGTTTAAAGTGTGAAGACTAGGGCAAAACTTACATTGACATCAAAAGAGCAGAATTTCAGTTACAATACTTCTGCACAGTGGAAAGTGCTATTGCTCAGCTTAATCTCTTCCTTAGGGATCAAAGCATTCACCTGGGAGACAGAAGCTCAAGGCAGTTTTTCTTCAAATCAGTAGGTATTCTCCTCTAGGCATGCTTTCAAAAGGAGGAACAAACCCTGCCTGGTGATTTGAAGGAGTCATTGCAGAGGTGATGATTTCTTCATCAGCTGAAGTGAGCGGTGAGTAGATGCAGGTGCTGCCTGGCAACCTGGAGCAAGGCAAAATCTGTGATGGGTAGGATCCCTAGGCATGCCCTTCTCCCAGGTATTACCTGTTGGTTAGTTCCAGGTGGCTCTCCTTTTATGTATGAGATTTGTAGGTTGAAGCGGTATTCTGAAGCATTCAACTTGGTAGAGGAAACTGCGGTTTGGCTTCTTTCTACTTTGCAGGTCTGCTACCTCAAGCAAAGGTGTTGTGGCACCTGTCTTATACATGTACATGCTCTTGGCTGAAGAATAAAGAAAAATCCACTCCCAGATGCTATGAAAAATTGTGGAACAAGAAAAGAGGCAAGATGAGGTCCAGGGATGGTAGTGGGCCTTCATCATGACAGTCCAGAAAAAGCTTGACTTTGTATATGGCTGCTTGCAGTAGGCTTGACTCCACCTTTATTCACTTTAGAGAGAAGGTTTTTTTCATCTGCTGCGGTGTGAGCCTGAACAGTTCCATATCCAGTGAAGTCATCTCACCTTAATGGCTGTGGTAACAGCATTTAGAGAAAAAAGAATTTGGATGACATATGTCCTTAGACTTCAGTGTAGGAGATGTGGAGGTATCCATACCTAATAATACAAAATAAATGCAAATTACAAATAACCTGAAATGCCTTTATATGCATAGGTAAGCATTTTATTTATAAAGCTAAGAGTGTTCTGGACATCAAGCCAATAATACAGCTCATGGTCTAATTTTCATTTCTTTAAAAACTTCATACAAGATAACTTGGTCTATAAAAGGAATGGTTCAGACTTAACTGAGCTTCTCAAGTGCACTGAACTCAAGTTGAGAAGACTTTCTTCTGTTAAAAAAATCTGTTAAAAAATGAATAAATAGAAATTCTTATTGTAGAAAAAGTCAGCAGCTAAAGGTCTCAGCAATATTATTTGGAAAATAAATTTCTTGAAATGAGAAATGCAAAAGTTGTTTCTTAATAAATGATGACATGCCAGAATAGACTTTCCACAACCCAAACATTATGTTGTTCAGATTCTGAATGCTCTCAGCTCTGCAAGACCAACAAAGTTTATCTGAGTTTACAGCAAATAATCTGTCCTTACATATGTAATGGGCATACTTTCATTAAAGCATCCTGTTGCATGTTAGGAAGCTGTTAGATCATTAGTTTATCTGGCACCAAGCCGCTTGCCAAACTTCTAAGTGTGAAAGTGTGGTTGCTGAGTCACAGCTTTGGAAGCTCTAGTAACTGTTCAGAAAAATCTATCCTTTAGCTGGTAGAAACCCTGGAGAGCTGCGAAGATGTATAATAGATATGCTTTTGAACTTTAAAATAGAAAAGAGAGAACGCATCAACAGACCTTTTGTATGTGCATGTTGTTTTCTTCCTCTCCTCAGCACTTAGGTAACTGTAAAGCAGCTAAAATCAACTCATAAAATGTCAGGTTTGAAAGGGCATGTGTGCAAAGACAGCATTTCAGGCTAAGGATGTGGTTCAGAGCACTGACTGTACCAACAGTTTGTCCAGTAATATATCAGCTGAAGTAAAAGCATGGTTTTTGGTCTTCAGGTGAGCAACAGATTTGGAACAAGAGAGCATTTTAACTTGAGATAACATTCACAATTTTGTGCTTCCCTGCTGATACCAGGCATGGTTTATTGACGGGAGGGGGAATAGAAGGCAAGGAAATAGGTTGGAAAGGGGGCTAATGGGACTCTAGCCATTGCATTACCCCAGCTGGGTTGTGTGTGTGCATCAGCATGGTGGCAACCACATACTTCCTTTCTGCTACTGCAGCACTGGTGGATGTGACCCTGATAACATTTTCTGTCTCCCTTTACTCACGCTTGTCTCTTCAGATCCTGGTTCTTAATTAGAAACCCATTCTTGTTTTGCCTGGCTAACTATACTAGTGAAATAAATGAAGCATATCTTGTAACCAATGGCCAAGGACAGTTAATGTCGTTGAAGTTTCTTCTGGATAGTGTTAATTAAGCAAAACCAATAAAATAGGCATAATCGACAAGCTCAAGAAAAAAACTAATTTTACAGAGTGCTAAAAGCTTCAGGGAAGATTGCAGTTTTTCCTGTAAATTTATGCTGTCTTTATTGTATCAGTTACTGTTGCAGAAATGTTGAGGTGGAGGCTGAGAAGTGGTACTATTTATTTTGCAGTATTTTGAAATCCAGTAATCTCTCCATGACGAACCCCTATTTACTTCAAAATGCTGATCTTTGTATTATTATTCTAATCACTTTCTGGAGCAGCATTTTTTATAACTAGTACCTGTGGAGCAGGCAGGGGTTCTCTGAGCCCTTCGCAAAGTTTGTAGTGGGTTTCTCCCACTTAATATGAAAGTGCAGAGGGAAGAATGTTCATCCAAGAGAGAATATGGGGAAGAAAAGGTTATACTTGGCAAGTGCTGAATTGTTGAATTAGATCGGTGTAGACTTTAGTGTGGTTTCATACACTACCCAAATAAATACATAAGTGATTTGAAGGATAACTTAATAAAACCATTTAAACAAATTGTTTCCTTGTTTCTCTACTTTTTCTGTCTAAGTTAAACATTTGAAATAGAGATGACACCGTACAAAAAAGGAATATGTATCTAGGCAAATTAATTTCTATTTCTGCTGCCTGACTTTATGGTCCCACTGACATCCACTGAAATGCCCATTTTCACTTTAGTAACTAAGTAATTGGCTGTTGTGAACAGTTTGTGGGGAGACCCCGATCTCAGTTGCCCCAGTGTACATCCAGAGGAACATAACTCCTGTGGGATTGCTCTAGATTTGCAGCAGTTGAGTTTTACTCAGCTTGGGTCCTCTGCGTTGGAAGAAACCTATCCAGTGATAAATAAAACCCCACCTTTCCCCCAGTCCCCCACCTGTGGCTGACTGACCCTTGAAAAATGTCATGTGGAGACTATCTTGACTTTGTACAAAATGTTGAGTCATTTCCTCAACTGAGAAGTTAATTTTTCTTCAGTGTTCCTTTCCTTTTTTTCCCCTGCTGACGTACTCAGCGCCAAGAAGCTTTTTTTATTTGTATAGCTTCAAATTGTTTCAGCCTTTCTGATTTTTAAAAGCAGGGAGGCTTTTCCAGTGTTGATTTGCTTCTCTGGTGGTTGTGTGACTGCAGGTTATTTTTGAGGAGACAGTGGAAGCCAGAGCTGCTGGCACCTTCCTGGATGTTCCTCTCTGCGATTGCCCACAGCTTGAGCAGTGGCTTTCTTCTGTAGCTCACGCCCAGCCCCTCTTCAAGAACGACCATGCTGTGGGGCTGAAGGCATCCCTGAACCATCAACTTTAAGGTACTTAGCATTTTGGGGGCCAGAATTGGGCAGATTGCCAAGAAACCATACTAGATGACCCTCTTCCCTGCAGGCTGGTCGGTTCTCCATGCAAATCATCTGACAGCTAATACAAAATTAAGCAGTACGGTTATTTCTAGGTTGCTTTGTTGTCCGCTGTGAAACTCTGTGTGTAGATGCTGAAGAATTAACTCTGTTGTAGACATTTGCTGAAAATGCGGTGGGAAAGTATTATTTATCTTATAACAGTGTGAAAGCAGTTTTTATGCCATGGGTACTCTGTTAACGCTTCGGATAGCAGAATCCTATTGAACAGGCACGGCTTGCTTGCTTACACAGTGTCCATGCAGCAGTTGCCACCTTTGGGGTGAATGTCGCAGCACTGCTGGTGCAGAGAGATTCACCCTCCTTTACAGGAAGATGGAGAATTTGGTTTATGACATGGTTGTTAAGGGCTTGTTTTTGTACCAGGAATGCCCTGAATGGAAAGGCTTAAGTCCAGAAGTCTACCTGTAAGGCATGTGCTCCTGTATGTGAATTCGTAGTCTGTTTATTTTAAATGTACTCAAGTTTCATTTCCCTCTTGGCAACAGTTCAGCTTTCTCTTGGTGTTTTGCTGTAGTCAGCTGAAAGCCAGACATTGAGATCACATTCTAGTTGTTTCTGGGTGTCTCTGGTATTCATCAACCCCTTTTTGCTGTCCTGTAAGTAGTTTTTTTTCTTATGCTCTCATTTGCTGTATTCTACCATTTGTGTTCTCTGCCTCTTTTAGGCTGTTTTTAAACTATTTGAACAAGGTTTCATAAGCATCTAGCATTCCTAATGAGCTTTAGTTGAAGAGCTGTTCTTGTCTCCATACTGCTTTGAACAAACTAAGCAAACAGAAAAGTTCCCTATTATTTAACTGTTCGTAGCCTTGCCAGTGTTCTCCTGCTTGCTGGGCTTTACGCACCTCGGAAGTCATCTTTGTCTTTCTAGTCTCTCCGCTGAAACTTTAGAGTAAGAATCTTGTTTGGTATAATAAATGTGGTTAGATTAAAAAAGAATAGACTCTAGATTATATATTCAAATGTTTTTTGGCTGTGACTGTTGGTGCTTTAGGGAGTTCCCTGCTGAGAAGTACAGCAATGGGTTCAGTTTCTCTGTGGGTGCATCTCTTCCTTCTTCAGAGGGGAAGAGGGATTCATCCGGCAAAACCAGGGAGAGCCTGTTCATGGGCAATTCATGTGGCCCTTCAAACGCAGATTGTCATGTCAGTCCTGTAGAGATATCCATGTCACAGACAAGTTTCTGGAGCTCTCTGTGACTAGGAAGAGTCTGAGATGGAGCACTGGCCACGAACAGCTCTTAACTGAGCACAAATAGCTGCTTGTGCTTGGACCTGGTCTATCGGGTCTTTCTCCAGTCCTCACAGATTTGAGGGATTCTTTACAGTTTAGGGAGGAGTGCTAAAACTTCTAAGGCAGGAACAAATCTTGCTCCCTGCCCCCATCAGAACAAATGAGCAGGGCTTTTGTGGAGGGATATCTGCAGGGATTTATTTTCTGTCAGCTCTCTACTAAACCTCTGTTTAATTCAACAAATCTGTAGTGGTTTGGTTGATATTATAAGGAGCAGAATGTGACCCATAGTTTAAAAATGAGTGTAGCATACAGGTCTGTTTGGTGAAAGGTCATGTCTTTTCATCTGCAACCAAGAAAATTCAGAATTATTTCTGCTTTTTTTTGAGAAAAACACCAGATATAAATAAAACAAACCTTTCAACTGCTCATTTTAAAGTAAGCCATAAAAATGTAGCAAAGCAGACCAGATGAAAATGTTTCCCATGGTGCCTGTAGTCTTTTGTAGATCTTCAAGAACAAGAGGTCATCTGCAGAAAAAAAAAAAAAAAAAGAGTCCGCTAAAAACACACCATTGGCAGTTCTCCACCCAGACTGTAATACTCTAGGGAGGAGGTGTAGGCTCTACTCATCTCCAGTGTTGAGTGGAGTTTAGAAAAAGGGAATCCACCATCTCTAAGGATATCCATTCATCAGGAAAGCATGGCAAGCATCCTTATTTTTGACCTTTCAAAGATATAGGTCTTAATGCAGAAGTAAATGTCAGTATATAAAACAAGGAGTAAAAGTTTTGAGTACTACAACAACATCAGCATAACCCCCCAAAGATCTGTACTTGTCAATCAGTATCACTTCCAGGTTTTTGTTTTGAAAAGCTCAGCCCCATACTTCCACAAACAAAACTCCCGTGGAGTTCCCATTAGGCAATGCAATTATGTCTGTGTGTTTCTGGGAAAGATGCATCTTTGTAGAACGTGTCCTCGAAAACGGTCTTGGTATTTGTTGTGGTTTAGCCTCAGTTGGCAATTAAGCCCGACACAGCCACTCACTCACCCTCCCCCCCCGGTGGGATGGGGGAGAGAATCGGAAGAACAAAAGCAAAAAACTTGTGGGTTGAGATAAGAACAGTTTAAAAATTGGAAATAATAATAATAATAACAACAACAATAACAACAACAATAATAATAATAAATTGTAATGAGAAGGAAAACAACAAGGGAGCGAGAGAGGAACAAAAACCCAGGGGGGGAAAAAAAACAGTGATACAACTGCTCACCACCTGCCAACCGATGCCCAGCCCGTCCCCGAGCAGCGATCGCTGCCCCCCAGCCAACTCTCCCCAGTTTCTATACTGAGCATGACGCCCTATGGTATGGAATAGCCCTTTGGCCAGTGGGGGTCAGCTGTCCTGGCTGTGCCCCCTCCCAGCTTCTTGTGCACCTGGCAGAGCACAGGAAGCTGAAAAGTCCTTGACCAGTGTAAACACCACTTAGCAACAACCAAAACATCAGCGTGTTATCACTATTATTCTCATACTGAAATCCAAAACACAGCACTATACCAGCTACTAGGGAGAAAATTAACTCTATCCCAGCTGAAACCAGGATGGTATTGGTTTCAATCTGTCTAGAAACAGAAGTATCAGTTTGCAAAATGATTCACTCAGTGATAATGCCTGTTTTCCTCCTTCTCTCCCTGTCTGTGCTTAATGAGACAAAATGGGGAAAAAATCCACTTCTGAGGAATTTGCATGGGGAAAAAAAAAAAAGAGATTAATTTACACTGCCAGGTGTCAGGCTATAATATGATTATGCTGTCAAAGCTGAAAAAGGAAATGTTCAGAGCTCATAGACATTTTAGAAGAGGTCATTAGCTTAGCAGATGGGAAAAATTTGTTTCTGAGCATTCAGCAGTTCCTGAACTCTCACAACGTCTTACACAGGTATGTATACACACTGGCCAAATGCAGCAGAGGCTGCAGTATCCTAAGAGGAGCTTGCAAGGGTGGTATTTCCAATTTAACATAAAATCCAAAGCATACAAAATGTCAGCGCTGAACAGTAATCTTTAACCAATTGGAAATGGGTTCTTTCGCGCGCCTTGTTCCTTGGCATCAGAGTGCCTTCAGCAAGCGAGTGAAATGGCAGATGTGATGAACTCCCCCTCTCCGGGCTGCGTTGCTCATTCTTCTGTCTTTCTGCGGGGAGGTTCACGCGTGGTGCTGCCTGGGAAGGAGCCTCTGCGGGGAAGGGGTAGGCTCTTGCTGTGGTCCTCCTGTGGGGCAGGGTGGGAGAGGCTGGATGGGGAGGGGGGCACTGGGACTTTCTGCGTGGAGTGAGAGTGTCCTGGAGGGGTATATGTTGGCAGGAGGTGAATTTGCTGCTGTAGAAGGGCACAGAAAGAAGAGGGAAGGTGTTTGCTGCCGTGGGAGGGTAGGAAGAGGGGAGGCAGGGCTGGTGCTGCATGTCCCAGGATAAGGGAGGGAGCAGTTGAGGTGGAGGATGCCCAGTCTCCTGCATGGCCTGTGTGACTGCCAGGGTTTGACCATCTTGGTCTCAGTGCCAGATAAGAGCACAAAGGAACCACCTCCCTGTGGTAAAGCTGAGCAAGGTCTGGGATTCCTGGCCTCCTAACGTTTTAGGAAATGTCCTATACCACCGGGCTGTACACAGGCTCTTTCCAGGGTGAGGAAACCCAGTGAGGTTGTGTTTGTGTGCTTGCAGGGATGAAACCAGCAAGTGAGAACTTCAGAGGTAACAAAGAGCCTAGCGATTAAAGCACTCACCTAATCCACACGAATTCAAGCTGACTCTCCTCCCACCCTGTGCCAGCCCCTAACCACGGCCAAGCAACTCTTCAGCAGCAGTCGGCAGGCTCTCTCTTGCCTGGACCTAGTAAAAAAGTTTTGTTAAAATTGGTATGATTCAGGAACGGCATGGTTCCAACCCATGGTTCCCTATGCAGTCGAAGTGCAGATTCCTTTACGATGGAAAACAGTTTTCAGTAGGAAAATCCTATCCAATTCTGCTCCAGAGGAAAGCAAAGTAAAAACATTTGCTCAGACAGATCTTGCTTGTTGCTTTTGCTGCTCCCTGTGGGAGAATGGCTGTGGTCTGAAATATCAAAATTAAACCCACCTCTCACTCAGAATATAGCAGACTAAATGTTAAATTAAAAATAATAAGGATGAGGAAGAAGAAAGCTGATTGTTAAACCTTTAAAACCAAAAGATTCAGTAGGTGGACCTCCCAACTAATGTTGTTTGTATGACAAATAGGAACAAGACCTGATGGCTTTGTTTTATTTTGGTTTCCATCCCTACACGCTTCCATAAGCGTCAATGGCCCATGTAGATTAAGAAAGCTAAATAAAAGTTCTATGCCTGTTGGCATTCCAACTAAAAATAGCTTAAGGGTTCAGCCGTACTTCATCCAAGTCATTTAGAAAAAGCACACTTTAGCTTTCTACTCTGTCATCTTTTAAATGGTTCTATATCTACTGGTTGTTTTCACAGCCTCATTATCATTTGGGATATAAATACACCTTTTTTGGTCCTTATTTGAAGCAGTTTATCCAGGTGTTTCGATAGCAGGGCATGTTTACTGAAGGATCATTTACCAAAATGGAAAAGACTCCTTTAAAGCCATCTGCCTTAATTAGAGATCATTTTAATTGAATTAATTTAAAATACATTAATGCAGTTGTGTGGAAATTATCTGACTGCAAGGCCAGTACATGCCTTGGAAATGACTGTTTGGTGTTTGTTCTTGAACAACAGATAGGCTATAATATTTGGAGGTAGGGATTTGCTTTTAGGGCTTACTTTTTTGAGAGACAATAATTTTCCTCAATTGCCGAGTAAGCTCAGGGAGACCATAAAATAATTTCTTTAGTATATTTTACTAGAATTTTGCTCGAAATATGTCTATTTTACCAAACTAGTCTATAACTGTGAAGCTCTAAGATAGGTAGGCTGTTTTAATGTCCTAGGCTAAGGGCATTGGAGGGTAATAGAGATGATTCATACTTTCATAAAATAGAAGTATATTGAAAGGCTAAAGAAATTAAACCAAATGAATCCCAGGTGTAATTCCACTGACTTGTATAGGCTTATAACTAGTATGAATTTCACCTATTAGGCCTATTCTCATAGGAAAAAGAGACAGTCTGAAATAGCATGAAAGTCAGGAAGGTTTATAAATCGCTGTGATCAATCGTATCCTTTCAGCAGAGACGCAGAGGAAACAAATGGAGTCATCTAAAAATAGGAAGGCAGGAGCAAGTGTAGTACTGCAGATAAACCCTTCACCTGAAGCATGAACTTAATCCAGAATAAGTTGCAAGGAAGAAGTTCTTAGTGTGTACTGTAGCTAATCATATAGCCTATTTGTTTCCATCATTAGTCCTCAAGAGATTGTGGGTTCGGGGTTATTTTTTTAATTTATTTGAAATTCTGTTTCATCGGTGCTGTTGAGTGGAGCAGGGTGTAGCTGGCTCATTCCCAGAAAATTTAAGGACAAGATGCTCGCAAATATTTGTGCCCCCATGTTCTCTATTCTATGGAAAATTTTGGTAAGTTTTCCCCCCAGTCTCAAAATTTTCTGGCAGAGGAGTAAATCTGAGACTTGCCTTGTTCTGATCATTTGTGCCTGTGCATGCATGTAAATACCCTGCAATATCCGACCATTAGGTGCAGTCACAGACTTTCTGGTGCAGACAAATAACCAGGGACTGTATCGGCAGGTATCTGATCCACTGGAGACAACTCTTTATCTCCAAATCTGAGTGGGACAAATCCGACCCAGTGATCTGCTCCTGAACGTTATAAGAGCGCATTCCTAGTGCTGTCTCCTGTCTGTATTACCAAATTTCAATGGAAGGAACAGAAGCCTTGCAATTAGATGAAGTTAAGTACATGCATAACTGCAGGATCAAAATGTAAACCTACACTGTCAGGATATGTTTCAGTGAATTGTAATTGATTGTATTTATTTTTTTATTTGTAAGTTAAAGTCTATTGTAAATATAATGGGGAAGTTTTGTGAATCAAGGTCATTATTTAACTTAAATTATAAGGCTAAAGGAAGACACATTTCTCGAATCTCAGTCTATTTTCTTGGTGAGTCACCATGGGATGGGGCAGATTTTTCTACCTGTAATTTCATTAAAGTCAGTAAACGGGACTACTGCCAAGATTGAACAGGTATGCTCTAGAGGATATGATCTGAGTGGAATTGTATTAGAGTAGGCATGATGTAAGTTGGAGACTGAAATGAAAATGAAAAACGATTCATTTAATATTGAAGAAATATTTTATCCGAAGCAAAAATATATGCTAAAGCATAAATAAAATATAAATGGAACATCCAGAGCAGGGAACTGAGGGTCCAGATTTAAAATGCAATTTTAGAAGATGGTGCAGAAAAGTTGTATAACATAACTTCTCAAAATGTAGCTGTATGTCCTATTGATTTTTCATCTCTGTGAATGTTAACTGACATGTCACTGACATGTTGAGCAGAGCAGTAAGAAACTTCAGTAATTCATTAAAGGGTCCTTCAGCGCACCAGGGTGACTTGCAGGTGGGGGTTAGCTCCATTTTGTTTGTAGTAGACTTCACATCCCAAATGGCTGTTTTCTGCCTGAGCTCACTGAAAGTCATCAGATTACTGCGAAAACCACAGTGATCTCTGTTGGTTCCTCTTCCCCTGAGGGCAAACTGAACCAAAATGATTTTGTAGAACTTTCCAGCACCTGTGGTGGCCTAAGGACATGGTCAAGACAAAGTTTTTAGGGAGAGAAAATATCTTTTATTAGTTAGAAAAATGTCATTGGAAAAACTTTTGGGTAGACCAGCTCTCCTTCAAGCTGAGATGGCTTTATAGAATTATCCTACAATAGTTCACTTATATTTGGAAAATCAAAGACCTTTTACTACCCCTGAACTGAGTTAATAAAATAATATTTTATTAACTAACTAAACATTTATTGAGTTGTGCAAACATGATTTTCTTTCCAACATCCTATCCAGTGAAGAATGCCAAATGAAGTATTTTGGATTGGATTTCCAGAAGCATTCGTGGATGAGCCAGAAGAATAGTTCAGGAAACCCAGATCATTTGTGGAGTAGAAGAAGCAACTGAAGCGAGAGACAAATAATTATGGGGGGAAATAGTTATGCAGAGCTTCATGGTGAAAGCAAAGACCGCTGAGACCCTGAGAACCATGTTTGAGTGAAGTGTTGGGGTGATGTCTGCAAGATACCTTAGCAGCTCTCGGGCTGGTATTTGCTCTTTGTGAATAGGGTGGAAGAGATGCTCTCATCAGCAATAAACACTAGTGAAAGAGCTGAAGTTGTCAACTGCTTTACCTTTCAGGCTGGTGCTTAAGGAAGCTAGTCAAATAATAATAACTTGAGTGTTAGATTTACAAACTCACTTATGGCAAAGACAAGCAGGCTTTGTTGCAGCTTGCTATCCTAAAGAAAATTGGCTTTTAGTAGTACATTAGTACTTTGATTGCCCAATAAAGAGTTGAGGGTTAAGCTTACTTTGATTTAAATGCTATATCCAGACCTCTATAAGTAAATAGCAATTAATTACTAAGTTTCACTTCAGTTTTTTGTTTTGGTTTGTGTGTTGGGGTTTTTGTTGTTTGTTTTGGGGGTTGTTTGTTTGTTTGTTTGTTTGAAATTAGAACAGACTGTTGAGTAATCTTGGTCTGGAAATAGTGACTTCTCCTTGTGTGTGTTTGGCACTATGAAACCAGGATACAGAAATGAAAAATTTAAATAGGAGAGTTTTACTCCAACTTAAGGAGAAGAATGGTGCTTGGATTTGGTTACACTTTAGCTTTTCCAAAGTGTTCATCAGACATGAACCATATCATTACAAGACAGAGAGTATCCTCTCCTATCTTCAGGTGAAGAAGCACTAAGGGATGTGACTGCAAAACTGGCTAAACACAAGTATTTCCACATCACTAAGGTGCAACTGAAGCTGACTGGGGAAGAAGTCCACACATAGGGTGGGATGCTCTCCAGGTCTGATCCAGGCCATAAAAAATACAGCTCATAAGTTTGAAGGAGGAAGAATCATACAAATAAGATACAATTAATCTGCTTTTATATATAGTTATGGAATGTTATCTGTCCATGACAGACAGGTTCGTGACCCCTGAGGAACCTGACCATATATGTCTATGGGACCTGACAAGATGCATCCCAGAGTCCTGAGGGAACTGGCTGATGTAGTTGCCAAGCCACTCTCCATGATATTTGAAAAGTCATGGCAGTCAGGTGAAGTCCCTGGTGACTGGAAGAAGGGAAACATTGTGCCTATTTTTAAAAAGGGTAGAAAGGATGACCCTGGGAACTACCGACCTGTCAGCCTCACCTCTGTGCCTGGGAAGATCATGGACCAGATCCTCCTAGGAACTATGCTAAGGCACATGGAGGGCAGGGAGGTGATTTGAGACAGCCAGCATGGCTTCACCAAGGGCAAGTCCTGCCTGACCAACCTAATGGCTTTCTGTGATGGAGTGACTACATCAGTGGACAAGGGAAAAGCAATGGATGTCATCTATCTGGACTTCTGTAAGGCCTTTGGCATGGTCCCCCACAACATCCTTCTCTCTAAATTGGAGAGATATGGATTTGATGGGTGGACTGTTTGGTGAATGAGGAATTGGTTGGATGGTCACATCCAGAGGGTAGTGGTCAACGGCTCAATGTCCACATGGAGATTGGTCACAAGTGGTGTCCGTATGGTGACCCTGGTGACCTCAGGGGTCTGTATTGGGACCAGTACTGTTTAGTATCTTCATCAATGACATAGACAGTGGGATCCAGTGCACCCTCAGCAAGTTGGCAGATGACACCAAGCTGAGTGGTGCAGTTGACACACCAGAAGGACGGGATGTCATCCAGAGGGACCTGGACAAGCTTGAGAAGTGGGCCCACATGAACATCATGAGGTTCAACAAGGCCAAGTGCAGGGTCCTGCACCTGGGTCGGGGCAACCCCTGGTATCAATACAGGCTGGGGGATGAAGGGATTGAGAGCAGCCCTGTGGAGAAGGACTTGGGGGTACTGATGGATGAAAAGCTGGACATGAGCCAGCAAAGTGTGCTGGCATCCCAGAAGGCCAACTGTATCCTGGGCTGCATCAAAAGAAGCATGGCCAGCAGGTCGAGGGAGGTGATTCTGCCCCTCTACTCTGCACTGGTGAGACCTCACCTGGAGTGCCGCATCCAGCTCTGGAGCCCTCAGCACAAGAAGGACATGGAGCTGTTGGAGCGGGTCCAGAGGAGGGCCACAAAAATGATCAGAGGGGTGGAACACCTCTCCTATGAGGACAGGCTGAGAGAGTTGAGTTGGGGTTATTCAGCCTGGAGAAGAGAAGGCTCTAGGGAGACCTTGTTGCAGCCTTTCAGTACTTAAAGAGGGCTTATAAAAAGATGGGGACAAACTTTTTAATAGGGCCTGTTGCGATAGGACAAGGGGTAATGGTTTTAAAGTAAAAGAGGGTAGATTTAGACTAGATAGAAGGAAGAACTTTTTTATGATGAGGGTGGTGAGGCACTGGAACAGGTTGCCCAGAGAGGTGGTAGATGCCCCATCCCTGGAAACATTCAAGGTTAGGTTGGATGGGGCTCTGAGCAACCTGATCTAGTTGAAGATGTCCCTGCTCATGGCAGGGGGGTTGGACTAAATGACCTTTAAAGGTCCCTTCCAACCCAAACTATTCTATGATTCTATGATAATAAAATCAAGAGTCAGCTTTTATTTGCATACCTGAAACAATAAAGTGCTTCTGAGAGCTTGTCCTTCCTTTTTAATGGAAATGGTCTCATGCTTTGAAGGCTTAGGGACTTAGCAAGGTGCCTGCTGCTGTTCACACACAGTTCCTGCGCACTACCAGGCTGTTGCCACCTAACAGCTACATGGAGAATAGCACTGGGTTGCATCCTTCACCAAACCCAATTCTGCCTCCAGGAGACCCTCTGGAGGTCTGAATATCAAACAAACAGGGACTTTTCTCCTTGGAACGGAGCTGCTGGCAGGGCAAAAAAGAGGCATGTCTGTGTGGAAGCTCGCATTGCAGCTGCTTGTTCTTTTGAGGGGTCTGCACAACATCAGTCTGTAAAGGTCATCACAAATACTACGTATTCAGTTAACTAGGCATTGTGGCATATGTCATGTTAACAAAATAATTTATCCCCCTCAAAAAAAAAAAAATTTCCTTGGTGTAGTAAACTGTCCTTGTATTTCTTGTGCAGACTCCTCAGGTTTTCTACATGTGAGCATATTGGGATAATTACACACATAATCTTATAAGCAGAAAAAAAGCGCCTGTTTTACTGCTACCTAGCTAGTTTGCTGCTAATCCATAGGATCTCTGTAGTGCCCATCTCTGTGCACATCCTTCAGCACAGCTGGTCTCCTGAAATGCTCCCCAAACTTTACCAAGCCTGTCTTCCTCCCTGCCTCCATCCTGCTTGCCCTCCAAAGAAGCTCCTCCTTACTGATTTTGTTCCTCTTCCTCCTTAGTAAAGTTCCAGAGGTTCCTTTCTTCCTGCGTCGCTTTAGCTTGCTGAGTCATTTTTTTATCTCAGGTAGACCCTCAGTTAAGCTTCCCTTCTCTCTATGTACAAAACCACCATTACAGGCTCCCCATGCCTCTTACTTCTCTGTCATCCTTGTGCTCCTGACTTTCAGCCCTTTGTGCCCACATGTTGCTACCAGGCAACTCTTTCTCTTCTGTAAGCACTTCCACAAGGATCTCCATTCCTGGGAACTTCCTGTCCATACCAGTACCCTTTGATTCACTCTGAACTAGATGGAAACGTTCCTCATTCATGTCAGTAAGATGTCAAGAAGACTTGGGCCTTCTCCAGTAAGAGAATTGGGGTACATAGGTGTGTTGGTTATGTGCATAGGATTGTCCCTTTCTCATATATCTGCTAAATTGTAAATTCATCTTCTCTCAATTGCATTTTATATTGCACTGTGCTAATTGCTTTACTACAGTACATTGTGTAAGTGGACTCCAGTATGCTACAAGCTGTTTGCTGCCTCAGCCTTTCCCAGTGGTTTTGTCAGAGTAGTTTTCTTCCACAGAGCTGGCAAGCAGAGAACCAAATCCCTCGCTGCTTCTAATAAAGCATACAGTACGGACATACGCATATGCTGGCTTACGTAGGTGTTGACTTGTCTGTGTCAAAGGAAGTGTTCGTGGGATGCTGGGGCAGCAGGTATCAAAGCAGAAGGAAAAAGTCCTTTGATTCTTCCCTGAAGAATTCCCAGTTCAAAGGCTGAGAAACAAGAAGATCGGAAAGGTTGGAGGGAAGGTGTGGTGCATGTATGACTAGTAACAAGACTAAGTAGTACAGTAAGGATACTAATTTCCTTGTGTGCCTTTGGCAATGCGAAAAATCATAAATACAAGTTAACTGCAATGTTGTAGTTGCAGGGCCTCTGCAAAATTAGCCTTAAAAACGATGTCTAAATAATTCCTAAATTACTCCTCAGGTATGTTCCTGTGGGTGGGCAAGCTTCTCTTGGATTTCAGGCCAGATGCAAATATTAAGAAAGGATTTGGAAGGGTGGAGCTCTGTGTCTCAACTCAGAAAGTGTACTGTGTATATGTGGGACAGGCGATATTTATACATTTTGCAATAGGAAATGAAAACTCTTGTGAGGATGAATGGCCAAAATATAAGTGGAAGAATTTGGTTGGTTGGTTGGTTGGTTTCCATTGAGCTTCATTTCTTATTCCATAGTAGGGGATGCATTTGATTTCTTTCCAGCATAGCTGATGCATTAGAGTTTCTTCCCTGTTGAATTGTGTTTCCCATGAAGTCGACTAAAGCTTATGTCTGTCATTGCTTTTGGTCACTCAGAGACATTTGGAAAGCAATTTGCTCGCTTGCTTGGTATTGACTGCCTTCAGCTAATGTAACTTCATTTGTTACTTGCTGCAGATAACTTCTGATTCAGTTGTCAGCATCATGACCCCTTCCCCTCTCTTCCTTATTTTCTTTCACAATGGGAAAATTCTACCAGTACTTAGAACTGCTGTTAGCTTTGTAATGTGTTCTTCCATGCATCAGAGCACTGTGCTTACTCAAACACAGCTCACAGTAAAGCTGTTCTACTCTGTATGGGTTTGTAGAGGGTGAACCGCACCATGGTATCTATGCATTCTCCAGAAGTATAAAAACAGCATGACTAATAAGTTACGTGGCTTTTTTTGTCTTGTCTTTTCCATGAGTATAATATTTGCTTTATGGAAGTGATCAGAAAATTTGACTGAAAGTTTCAAAGTACAAGCCTGAGTAAAAAACAAGTCCATCCCATTTAATTTGTATAGAAAGTGGTTTCATGCCATACATACCTTTTAATGCTGGCATGGCATACTGGCTTACACCAGTCCTTTCAGCTGCAGTATCTATACAAGTGCATACATATGCCACTGTATACAGGAGACAGCAAAAATTAAGATATATATTGCATTTTGAGCTGAAGATTGGTGAGGTTTGTGATGTACCTTAATATTTAATAAAATTAATTTCCCATCTTCAACCATTCCTCATGAAAGCATAGACAAGATTGATCTAGAAATTGGACTCACCAAGGGGCAAAATTTATCAGCTCCTGTCTTTATCCTGTAGCTTTGGCCAAGGTTTTCAGATTCTGTACCCCAAATTGATGAGCATCTGAACAACATGATCAAGATCTTGGACCTTCACTCAATGCTTCTGAGAGCACTGAGGCAGGAAATGGAGGAATGGTGTAATCTTAGTATCCCAGGCTGACCAGTTTGGGACTAGGAAAATCATGTATGGAAGCCATTTTTGCACATTATCAGTAAGGATATTGCCCCTGGTGCAAAAGCGTAGAGTAGGTCACGTATCCAGAGCAAAAGAAACACACAAGACATTTGTGTTAAATGTCTGTCCAGCTGTGTACACTGCAAAGAACCAAAAGTGAAACCCTGTTATACAATATACCAAACTTACAAATACCATCCCCAAAATATCATGTGTTATATGGGCTGTAACATCCAGACTGAAGCAGAAGATGTAGAAGGACTCAAACATGCTTCTGCACTGTAGATTTACTGAGATGGGATATAATTTAGTTTCCCTGTATGGGAAAACAACTCATGAATTTTTCAGAGAACATGCACTAGAGAGGACATCTCCGTTGGTACAGGAAACCCAAATCATCTTTCTAACATGAAATAATAAAAGGAACTTGTTTCAACTTTAGTGATGTATTAAAAAACCTGAAAGCTAACAAATTTACTTTTTTTCCTGAGTGATTCACTTCTATCTTTCATATAGTTAGCTATATTGCTTTTGTGTATTAAGAAATGTGTGGTCTCTTATCCTAAGACCCAAACAGAATCAAGACTCCTGGGTTTGATATAGATATGGTAAAGACTGCTTGCTTATCTTTCTGTGTGCTTCCCAGCACTAGGCTTACTAGTGTGTTACAAATGTTATTGATGTGAAAAAACACATAACAAATTTTTCTCGCAAAAATTGTTATGCAAATGCCCAGGTTACTGCTAGTCAGCATCATAATATCTGGACTGCCTTCCTTAAAAGCATGAATGTTCCTAGCTTTTTTTCCTTTCCTGTGGTCCAGTAATGATTCAGGATAAAGCACAAGGATTACATGAGCACATATAATGAGAATGTTCCTATTCTGAAATCTCTGGGAAGAGGAGGCAAAGCTGTCAGGATGCAGCTGCAGCTGAAGAGGATGTGAAAGCATGGCAACTGCATAGCAAGGAGATGTGGTTTTCATCTCAGTTGCACAGTGGGAAGCACTTCATTGAATAAGTTTTCTGTTCTCTTTAGAAACTTTCGAACCTACAGGCTTTTGGGGTAAAGGTGCTTGGAGAACACTCATTACTTACAAGTAAATAAAAAACAACTAAACACAACTAAAAGGACTAAGTTCTTTCTGAATAAAGTAAGATGCTGAAATGCATCTTACAGTTAGAGACCATCAAGAGACAAAATCAAGCAATCTGGCTGTAAAAGTCCTACTTGGCTGTTGTATTTTTCAGGTGTTTGTGAGAGGATTTCATGCTTTCCAGTTTGTTCCTACTAAGGGGCATTCAAAAGGAACAGTGTTTGGGAAGTGTATCTTTCTCTGATAGTGCAGACAGAGACTATTTGTAAGACATAAGACAAAAGTTTTTGAGAGGAGGGAAGTGCCTGAGTGGCAAGGAGTGATGTATTTGGTCTTTCAGTCTCCTGCATGGAGTTGTAAGAATACCAATGTCAAGAACCTTCGACATTTCCTGAGGAATAGTTTGTCCTTCCAAGCAGAACAAAAACAGTATTTTGTCTCTGTGTAAGACAGTAAAAAGATCAGAAGAAAAAGAGCTTTCACAAATATATGGTGGTGATTTATCTACTTCCTAACAGATAGGGTGAGGAAGAGACAGCACTGACATTTAACGTGGACTGTGGCACCTGCTACAACCGAGCACCGTAAAGCATTTTTTCCCTTGATCCTCAACACAACATGTTTCAGGAGACTTATTTGTTCTTTTCCTTTGTCATTTACTTAAACAAATTCTCATCAGCTTCTGTGACTCATTTTCCCCCAAGAGCCTGGCTATGCTGCCAACAAAAGAAGATTCAAAGATTAACAAACTAGCTGTCTCGCTTAGAGAAAATCCCACTGGTATTTTCCCTGCCATTGCTTTGTTTGAGGACACCTACTTAAATGTCTGATAGATACAGTAATTGAGTTTTATTTCTGGTTGTAGCCAGTTTCCACAAGCAGAGCATTTCTTTCCCCCTTGCACACCTGAGTGGTCTGTTGTGCATTCTGGGTGGTCCTGCAGGGATTTCAGAGGCGTATATGAGAAGATTAATCTAGTACTCCCACAAACCCCTTAGCGCTATGCC
Source organism: Ciconia boyciana (assembly GCF_034638445.1). NCBI lineage: Eukaryota > Metazoa > Chordata > Aves > Ciconiiformes > Ciconiidae > Ciconia > Ciconia boyciana. Next base: position 58,559,076 of record NC_132936.1, read on the forward strand.
ACAGCCCAGTAATGAGCTGCAAAGTTAGTCTGGTGCCGTGGAGTACTGATGGAGTACTAGTTGGGATGCCTTCGGTCTCTAATTTTAGTAGGTGAGCTTTTCTGGGAGGTCCACCTGCCTTCCTACTGTTGACCCTCTGCAAACAGCCTGCATCTCTGCTCAACTCTGTTTTCCACCCAGTCCCCTTCTGCTTTTGGGTGGCCTGGTTTTTGCTATGGAAAAAGGGGAGCCAGGGAAGTACGGAACCTTCTGCTCTGGAAATCTGTCAGTATTCTTTTAGAGCTATGCACCATTATTCTGGTGAGCAGTGACATGGGAGAAAAATGACAACAGTAATTTGGAAGCTGAGAGAGGCAACTGCATGCAGGCATTGGCAAGATGTAAGTATCTTTAACTCGGATAAGGCTACAGCAAAATGAGTTCAGTGAAGCTGAAGGAGATGTTGCCAGCAGGAGGAGGAATGGAATTGGGAAAATAGATGTTGTGCTGTGATTATTATTTACTCTGTGAGGAAGCATGAAAAATACTACATATAACAGATGCAAGAAGATGCCAAAAAGATAGTTATTTCCTGGTGGTTATGTTAAAAAAATTAAAGGTAGAAACAGATGAAGAGTGGAGAAACTTGACATCCTTACTTGGATGTAGGCCTTAGAAAATACTATTATAACAGAGCATCAGAGTGAAATTGAAGGAATTCCTTAGAACATTAAAGAATGAAATGCTATTTAGCTGAAGTACAGCAGCAAGCTATTTTGAATATGGTCCGTCATATGTTTGGAGGTGGACTTAAGTTTTAATTTATATGGACCTAAATGGACTTAAATTTTGATTTGTAATGTCAGTCCTAAGCCTGCTGGGGTAGTCCCTTGTCTTTCAAATATACTTAGAGAACACCCTGTGCTAGCACAGTGGGCAGCCCTTAACTTTTGAACTCAGTCTTCTCCTCAGCCTCTAATACCTTAAGTGTAGTATAGAAAAAACAAAGGTGAAAACATAATGGTAACTGCTACATATATAAAGAATGGTGTAATTTTATTATTTTTAGATAGCTATGTTTGAGTTATGGCCACCAGACCAATGGATAATGATCAGCTGATTTTCTGTCTGACAGATGTTCTAGATTTGTCTCTGCACACTTCTTTAATCAAGTGCATAAATCAAAATTCACATACATGAAAGCATGTCACACTGTGTCCTTCATCATCTTCCTGGGTTGTCTAGTATTATGCAATGAAGGGACATTACATCAGGGGAGAAAGAGGTAAGCTGGAGAGGAAGGGAGGGATTTGAAACAAGTGCACAAGGTGGGTAAGATGAAACTCTGCTACAGAAGAGAGTAGTTTCATATAACATGAGTTGTAGAGCAGATTTTCTCCATTTAAAAAGTAACCATTTAGGGACCAAAACATCCATGCAGGAGAGAAAAGAGAAAAAAACAAGTCCACAAGACAGGTTTGAGAAAGTCTTTGGTGTGTTTTGATGTTAATGACGTTCTGTAGATCCTTATGTGAACAGCAGTCAGCTCACAACAGTATTATTGTCTCACCAACTAAATGGCTCAAATGAAATGGGCAGGAACTACAGCAACACTAGTATTTTGGCATTGGGAACAAATTTTAACAGCTTTACTAAGCAAAAGGAGATCCTGAGTATTTTCTGTTCTGAAGTGTAATTTACAGTCTCTACTTGCTCTGGTGAGCATGTGGAGAAATGTATTTAGGACACCTACAGTTAAGTAAATACGAACACCCACAAATAGCCATGAGACTGTGTCTGTAAATATGGATTCATTCTCCTTATTTTGATATTTCTTGTCAAGTGCTGACCTCACCCATTTTAATGAATACCTAGTGTAATGCTATATCTAACTGAGATGTCGATACACATACTTTGTATATTTTCTCCAAGTTGCACTCTTGAATGTCCATGTATAGTTTTTATATTTTTGCTACTTATGGAAAAGATTCATTTTGACTTGACCTGACTGTTTTCATGCAAGACAGGAACTTTCTGCTAAATCTCCAGGACAGAACTTTCAGTTACTGACTTTGGTTAAAGAAAGTGGTTTATTTGCATGTTCAAGTTGTCTTTCAGACTTGCATATTTTACTCATGCCTTCGTTTCTTGCCAAGAAGGATTAATTTCTTTATTACAAAGTATAGAGATACAAAGAAGATTAAGAATATTTATTCTTGTTGTTGGAGTGACACGCTGAAAGGCACTTTGAGGGAGAAAAGGAAAATGTTCTTTGTGGTGGAAACGCCAGGTCAGCATCAGTAATCAAATTTCTGCCCCTCCGTTCCTGCACAACAGAGCAGGTCATGTTTGATCTCTATTTGCCTCGGTTTTTCTGTCCATGAAATGAGAGCACTGATATTTCCCAAGCTTAGCAGAATTTTAGAAAGGGGACTATGATCCTTTGCTTCTTATATGAACAACACTAAAATGATTGAGACTTTCCTTATCCAATTCTTATTCTAAATACAGCCAGTTGTCAACCGAAAGCTGACAGCCTTCCATCAGATTGGTCTCCAGCCCCATCTGTATTTCTTCCCACACAAAACACTGACCATATTTACACAAAGACACAACATTCCTGTTCCCACATTGCACACACAACTGCATTCATATAGAGCAAGTAAATATTGTTTTTAATTGAACAATTAATGTCTAATTATTAGAAATTACTCTGTTAATTATCAGAAATTATTGTGTACAATTCTGGTATGATAGTCTTTTGTGATTCTTAATAATACAGTTGCCAATGGCAGTTTTCACACACTATCCCTGTGTGCCACTTGCAGCTAAGTATCACCTCCTTCTGCTCCAGGTGTTCTCACTTAAGCTGGTGCCCTGGGGTGTGATCCTGCAAACACCTCTATGCCTGGTCCAAAGCCCATTTTGGTCAGCAAAGTTTTCCCATTCAATTCAACAGGCTTTGAGACAGGGATCAAGGGAGCAGACCACCGTTGGTTCTGTTATTTCCAGGATTCAATTATTTATTAGATAAAAGTCACATGCACAAGCTGAGGTTAAACCAAGCTAACAAGGAGCAGAGGAAAACAAATGGTTTGATATCTGCAGGATAAAGAAATTTTATGAAGAGTTTTAGTTTGGTTTTTGAGAGGTCTTTTTTATATAATTTGCTCCTCTGTGAAAGGAGTTTGTTCTAACAAGATTCTAAATAAGAATCTAAACAAGATTCATAATAAAGAAAACATGCTTTGCTTCATAGAGACAGTATGACAAAACAGAGTTTCAGTTCCCTTCCGAGTGGTTGCATGGTAAAACCACTTAAGAAGAGGGATCCGGTCATAAGAAGACATACAAGCAGCTGGCAGAAAGCGCTGTTGCTGACCCGCTCCACAGGTTTCTTGTAGGTACGGAGCTGTTCATTGTGCTAGTCTGATGTGCAAATGGCAACGTAAGGAAATGCAGGGAGATTCTTTTATCTTCTTCTGGGGCACAAATAAAGCTTAAGCACTCAGTATTGAAATATATGGCTTTTAATAACAAAAGACCCATTGGGCAAAGCCTACGGCTATTGTATTGTTGAGCAGGTGATTAACATCCATCTGGGCTACAGCTGTTTTCTTCTTGTGTTTGTTCCATATGCAGATGTTGCTATGAGGAAAGGAGTCAGCAATGACTGATGTGGAGCCTGTGGTCACAGATTTTGCAGCATCAGGACGGGCAGGCCGCCGGAATGCCTTACCAGATATTCTGGGCTCTCCTGCTGGTGCTGGGACTTCAGACCTGCCACACAAACTGGCTGAGCTCTCCGTTTCAGAAGGTAATGGCTGCACATTCAAGAAACGGACATTTTTATGCAGTTGTCCTTTGCTTTCTCCTTAAGACTTCTGCCACCATGGAGTTTTGATGTCAATACTAATATTTCTTTCCTCATTTGGGATTATATTCAACCTTCCAAAGCAGCTGCCACTTGTACCTCCTGATGAGACAAGTTAATTTTAACCCAGACTAAGTCTGCCATATCCACCCACAGATTCAGTGTTCAGCAGCCTGGGGAAAGGTGTGGGAACTGAATTCTGGTTCCCCTGAGGAAGAGCAAACACAGTTGCGCTGCTGGGCAGCTTGGAAAACCATCACTCCAGCTATAAACTAGGGTCTGCTCCTGCACTGAGATAACTTAGCACAAGACAACAAGCTTCGCTGTTAGTCCAATTACAGGTATCCTAACTCGGGCATATACATTAAGAGTAGGGTTTACAGTGATTTACTCCTGCTAGTAGGCTTTCAACTTTGCTGTCTGAGACCAGTGTCCTATTTGGCATGTCCTTTAATTTGGTAAGGTACTCTGTTGATTTAGCACAGGTCTAATCAACACCAGCTTTATATTTGAGTTCTTTTTACTTTGAGGGGGATTTCAGGGGCATTTTCAGGTTCAGAAAAATCTGGTTTCTAATGCCAATGAATTGAGAATTATAGGTTGGCCCTGAGCATGGGTTACCCCTACTTTTTTAGGTTCTGATTTGGAAGTAACTTTTTCTTCTCATGCCCATCACTGTTGCTGCTGTGACAAATGCCACCACAACTGCTGGTCCCACATCCAAGAGCAGCAGTGGTGTGGGTGGAGCACAGCGAAAGGCAGGCCTGTGCTGAAGAGTGGAGGGTCCATGAATCTGAACTGAAGTAGATTATAGGAGGGATCCCCAGGCTCTGAGGATGCATGTCCTGCTTGTACATTTCCCGAAGCAATTACAAGATGTTGAGTTTACAGACTTCTAAAGCACCATAAAGGCTGGGGGGGGAATTCCTTTGATTACAAGTTGTTCTTGCTTTGGTGATTTAATTTATATTCATGTATTTGGGGTTCTGTAATCGAAACCCAACATGGGCCCATTGAAGGACTGCTGGGCAGGTAGAAAGAACATTTCCAGGAAGAGTGAGAAGGGACCGAATGACCACATCCTGGCTTGAACCTGGGAAAGAGAAGAAAATAAGAATCTGAATTGGTGCTGGAAAGAGGCATTACTTTTGCAAAAAGAAAGTGCAAGGATTTATGAAGGAGACAGGGTGGACATAAAGAAAAAAAGGGAAAGACAACAAGGTCAGATACCCTCAGGCTGCAGGGCAGTAGTGAGGGGAACAGGGAGAATCTGGAAGAGGAGGTGGGAAGGACGGCAGGCCCTGTGTCAGAGTACATTCAAAGTAAAGCTGGGAGCCCTGTGAGTCCAGTTAAAACTCCTTTGTTTCTAGGAGAGATTTTTCCCTAGGAATATGAAAGTATGTCCCTACAGATTTTCTCCTTCTGCTGTGTGTGACTGGAGCACTGGAAATCCATTCCAAAGTACAGTCACTTAACATTTAATGCTTTGGTTTTCAAATATTATGGGGGGGGGGGTTATTCCAAATAGCTCTTCTGCCTGGCACAGTTCGTGTACCATGACCAGGGGTCAGGCTCCAGTGGGAGAGAACTGTTTCCCTTATCAAAGGAGAGGCAGATGGGAATTTATATTGTTATTAGTGTCAGGAGCTGTGGAAGTGAAGTGACCAGTCCAACCCACTGAAATATTCATTGCTACATTATGTGTAACTAACCGTTGTATTGTTTAGAGCAGTGAACCTTGAGAGAGATGCACCATGTAAAAAAAGTGCAAAAGAACACAACAGCTATAGATAAGTTCCTCGTTTGTTTCATTTTGGCCTCTGGAAAGTTTAGTAGTTGGAAAGAATATACTTTTTAAAGCATGCAAAATTTCTCTTTTTGATCTTTTTTTTCCCCTGGATAAAAATAAACATGAAAGAGTGAAAGTCTTGTTAAAAGAAATGTTACAGCACAGCATAAAATAAGTACTTAGCCCTCCAGACAGAATAATCCTCCTCTCCTGGTGCCCATTCAATGCATGAAGAAGAAGAAATGAAACACAGCTACATTAGTTTTAGCAAAATGTACTGATGCTTTCTTACAAATACAAGGACCAGCACTGCCAGGATTTGAAGAACAATTAAGAGCATGGAATTATCCTTTGCTTTTGTCATTGACATATAGCTGTGCCAGAGCGTGCCTGGAAGGAGCAGTTTCTGTTATCAGCAGTTTGCAGTAGTGATAATAGGAAATGAATACAGGATACAGTTAGGTCCACGCTGACTGCTTGGATGCTTTTTGGGGTTTGGAATTCCACAAGTATCAGATGGGAATTACAGCCTCATTGTGTTGTCAGTTAAACTTCTGATGAGACAGCAAGCAAAACGAGGAGAAGTCATCAAAATGGAAAGAAAGTTTGGAAGTTCAAATGCTGTGACAGGGAAACAGTTTGTGAAACATTTGGGGCTCTAACAGGCATCTCTTTTTACCTGTTTCTGGTTTTAACAATAAGTTGTTAAAAAAATGAAAGCCATTTCCAGCTCAGAACAAAGAAGTTGGATAAATGAGAAAAGTGGAGAAGATGGAGCACGTGGCTATATAAAGTGTGCCCTATTTTTTTTCTACTCTGAAAGATTCAGTGAAGATTATGGGAAATGGTGACTAGGACTCCCTCCATCTTGCTTCAAATTTAGCTAATGCTCATTGGATCATACATTTCCTCTCTTTCTAAAATGCTGTCGGCTGCTGTCATAGTGAAAGGATGTGCTAATACCTTTTGTCTAGCTTAGAAGATAAAAGAGACTTTGCTTTATTCTTTATGAATATACAAGGATCATAGCTGCGTGATATAAATTTCCATGTGCTCTGCAAGCCACACCAAATTAATGTTCTCATGAGATGGACAGGAGAGATTTTGGCACCAGCTGTTTATCTCAGAGCCTAACTCTGAAATGAAGACCATCTGTATCCTGTCTGATCATCCTCTGATGGTGTGTAAGTTTTGGAGGGCTGAGACTTTCAGGAGGCCATACTGGAACCATGTTAAACAGTTGATTGGTGTCACTGGTGATCCAAAGGTTGAAGAGGAGTCTGCGAGAAGTTTGAGAGCAAAGAGGCTATAATCGTCTCTCACATTTGGTAATCTGCGTTAGGGCACCATTCTGCCAATAACCTTTATTGTTTGCTGAATTTTTTCTAGGTGACTGTGTATAACTATCTTGATACACTCAGCAGCTTAGCGCCTGTTGCATACCTAAGTGCTACCAACTATAAGATTAGATTTCCTCTAACAAACTGTTTTCCTCTACCCTGTCTGCAAGACTCCACTAATATTAGACATCCAACCCCACACGGAAACAGACAATAGAGGAGATTGTTCTGTCTCCCTTTCCTCAACAGTGCTGTGCTACATAATGCTGAAGAGTGTCAGATAACTCAGTTCTTAATTTACCAGTATAAAACTCCAAAGCCTCCAAACCTCTGAGCAGACTTACAACATCAAGTGCTTTCTGCCAAGAGCTTTAGGTGATGAATTGTGTACAGCAGTATATATTTGCTGTGATATGTAGAGACCAAGATATGTAACTCTTTTGGCTGTTTGAGCTATTTTACGGCAAGTCTCCAGGGCAAATAGCTGAAAATGTACCCCTTAGATTACAGCTATTAAAGTGGAAGACGGTACAGCCAGATATGCTCATCAGACCTCTCCTTGCCCCCAAAAGCTATGGGCTGTCTTAGATTTGGGTATACAAACTGTTCTGTTAGCACTGGTAATGCCATGTGGGACTTGAAGGTATTGTGAAAATGATTACGCTTTGCAAGGAAATCGGGGCAAGAGGAGTTCCTGTTTCTCAGTGAGATAATTTGAGCATCAAAAGCGACAGTGTGGAACTCTCCATTTAATGACCACGCATGCTCAGGAGCTTTTACTTATATTAGTCATGTAAGTATCCAACTCTAACCTATGGAAGAGTGAACTTCTAAATCAGAATAACAATCCCCTCATCTTGTGAAGACAGGGTGAATTCTCCTAGGTATTTCTTGGCAAAAAAGATCAGCCAGATAACTGGAATGTTCATAAACTGTAATGTTATCTACCTGAAACCAAGCAATGCTCAGAGGAATGCAATATTTTAACTTGACTTTGGAAATGACCCAGAAAAAAAGAATACCAATAATAAAAAGTTATCTCCAATCTGTTTCGTACAACCAAATGCACATTGATCAGCATGTGCAAGGAGCAGGCAAATCAACACCAATAGGCAATCGGTTTTGGAAGATGCCTCTGCAAGTTCTTTATCTTTCGAGTTAATCTCTCTTTCTAAAGCACCCAGGAATGTGGTAATAAAGAGCCAATCCAAACAGAGATCATCAGTGAACCCAAATATTTGGCTGGATTAAAAAAGCTGTGAGAATGTGTGTGGTATAAATATTTAATTCTGTCTTTTTTTAGATGAAGGAGCAGAGGGTGGAGAAGTGCCATCATCCAAAGCCTTGCTGGAAAGTCAAGAGGCGGAAGGAAAAAGCAATGATTCCTAACACCTAAGGACTGCTGGATTAATGAAACCCACGACAGACTTTCCAGTTTCCCTGTGTCACCCCTTCTGAAGCGTGGTAGCAACTTTAGCAGCACAGACAAGATTTTGCAACACACTTGTACCTAGATGACATTAACGTGGAACTACTGTTTTTTCTACTGTCGTCCTTCAAAACCAATGTTCTAGACATCCAAATGGGAAGAGAACTAAAGAATGTATCTCGTTTTGGGTTTTCTCATGGTTATAATATTCATCCTAACTAATCTTCTTTGACAGTTTCAATTAATATACCTAGCAGATGTACCACCAATTAATGATTGCTTCAAAATAAAAATCCTGTTTCTTAATTTCCCAAAATAGTTTCTTTCTCTCTGACACAGAGGTGTATTCACTCTCCCCACCTTAAGATGATATTAAGTATATATTAGATTACAGACATTATCTGTAATTTATCTCCGGAGATTTTTGTTCTCATTAGGCATATGTAGATGGATATGAGAAATAAAAACGAAACAATTTTTTTCTGTCCTTCTCCTGTCTCCAAAAGGTTTTGTAAACTACTTAAACACCAGTGCTTGTTTTCAAACTCTCTTTAAGCTCTATTTGATTATGGCAGATCATCTCAGTTCTCCCACTCTTAGCAGTCTTGCCACTTCTGTCATTTCTGTTTTCAGGCTGAATATTGTAGCTGTTCATGTGTATCTAAAATAAAGTAGCCATGTTTGTAAGTGATTTAAAATTGTTTAATCTCACTGTGGAAATTAAATAGCTGTCATCTCTTCTGTCTTCTGTTGATTCCTTGATGTTTCTCCTGTATGACAAGACTTAAAACCCCATAATATATATTTCTTTTACTTCATCTGGTTTTTGCTTTATTGTTTGCTAACAATGAAGATGTTTCAATCATTGTGATTTTTACAAAGATTTTTAAGCAAAGGTTTTTCTCTGCTGAAAGGAATTGTTTTGTTATGGAGGTCATGCTCTTGAAAATACTTAGCATTCATTCCCTTATTGTAGGAGACCTAAGATTCAGGTACAGACATGCACCTTTACTGCATCCCAGGGCAGCAGCCATTTATGTACTTCTTGAAACCTAACCAACACTGACAATCGAATGCTTTTATTTGCCCACACAATTTCTCTGCTGGGCTGTAGCCAGATGGAGGAAGCATCTCTGATGGGTACATTCCACATTTGACCGGTATTCCATCTATAAAATATTTGTGTATTTTATAGCTGGCAGAGAGCTCGTAAGAGGACTCTCTGCACACCTACCATTCCTACTGTGCATTTACGCACGCACTCTTTTGGGGACCATTCAGTAAAGGATTCAGTTTCATCCAACTGAACTGACAGTTCCCTCCATTTACCTGTATTCATTTAACAAGTGCAACATCCCAGAATTACTTTCAGGTTTGGAAAGGTAAAGTAACTTACTCCACTGGAGCAAAACAGGTGGCTTAAGAAAGTCTGAGAGACTGAACTAGCTGACACTGGAGGACCAGAGTTGAAAACCACAGTGGAGAGGGACTCGGAGCTAACTACATTTGTGGTACACACTCTTGTTCTGGGTTGCAGTCCCATTTTCATATACCAGCCTCCTTTACAGCATCACAGTACATAAAATTGTTCAATTTTAAGAAGTTAATATGATCCCATGGAAATCAAGTAGCTAAGTATTACTGAAACAGAATTCCTTATATGCTTTAAGTGGAGCATATGCTAAAGTGCTCTTTTGGGTCATGGCCTATATTGAATTCTCTTCTTTCACAGTTGCAGCACTGGATATATTTAGATTCTTCTCTTACAGAATACAGACACTGAAATTTGGGTTACAGGAATAGATACTTTAAGTATTTTGCTAGCCTAAGATGCTTTGAAGTTTTTTACTATTAAAACACCAATTATGAACCAGCTGGATTTAGCAAATTATTCACATGCTAAACTCTGATAAAAACCATTCCACAGCTATACACATACATGGAGTTAACTGCTCACAGGCATACAGCTTAGAACTAGTCATAGTGCTCAACACTGGAAAATTGGTGCCTACTTTGTACTTGAGCTGTATGAACTTGTCATTGAGAAAATGCTGCATAGAAAGAAGAATTTTAACAGAAAATTAGAAAAACTGCATAAGAAGTAAAGACTCACTGGAAGATTTAAAATGCAACTCAATTAAAAGCAGGATGAACATATTTGATCTATAATATGTGGGTCACATATTATACAGTCCTTATTTGCCTGTGTATTACCTAGTTGCAGATTAACCAAGTTACAGATGCAGAGATACTTCTTTGCCACATGCATGTACAGTTTGTGTCTAAACAATTACTAGCCTAGGCTGCAATGAGAGAGCTCTCTTGTAGTCAGTTCGGATATAGAAGATGAGCATCTAGTTATGCCCTGGATTTTGTCAAATAAAACTTTCCCGTTCTGAGCCAGCTGCGTATTTCTGAGCAGTATACACGGAACCACAAACACCGGTTGGTGTAGGAGATATTGTGCCATATAAACTTTGGTTCAGAAGAATTTATTAGTTCTGTATTACACTTGACTGAGCCAGACAGGAGCTAGCCCCTTTAGAGCTGTCTGGGGGTCTCTATGCCATGCTGTCCAGTAGTCTGAGGTTTAGGCAGAGTTACTATCTTAAGCACAGCTAAACTTGGAAAGCTCTAGTTCATTTGCTTGTTAGTATCTTGAAGATAGGTAATAGTCCTACTAAACTTTGGCTGAGCCTGTAAAGAGCAAATTAAGTGCTTCTGAATACATTTCTCACTGAGCCAGTTTATCCAGTTTCAACCATTATCCAGGCTATACCACCCTCCCATTAGCTCAGCTAATGGGTAATTGATGACAGTGCATTCCCTTAATCCACAGGGTAACAAAGTTATGGCCCTGAATCAGCAGAGTATTTTAAATCATGCTTACCTTTAAATGCAGACTAGTCTCACAGAAGTCAATAGAACTACTTAGTGCCTAAAATTAGGTACATACTTAATTGCCTTGATAAATTACAGCAGCAAACTTCTATTAAGGCTAATCTGGTATTATAATGCATTAATCCCAATTTCCATTCCAGCAAGTGTGGCACAGGTAATAGCATCTTTTTCATCAGCTTACAGCACTATCCTGAGCTTTTATAGAGCAAAGAAATTCATTTTAGTACCAAGTAAAAAAGGTAACTTTGTTGTCTCCAAATTTTAGAACTTAATGAAACAATTATTCATTCTTAGCCACTGTGCATATTAAAATAAATAAAAAAAAAAAGCAGGAAATATCCTTGTAACTTCATTGTGTATATATAAAACAATTTAGGTACTTTGAATACACAGAAAATTGGCCTCAATCTTTTCCAGATGTCATTAAGAAGGTAATTTTCATTGGGTCAGCCCTTCATCAGAAGCTTCATGTAAGAGGTAGATGAACATGCTGAGGCGCATCTTTTGTTGCTATAAAACAGGAAAGTTCAATTTGTTATCTGGAAGGCAATAAAGGAGTAAATAGGTTTTGAGGTAGGGAACTGATTATTAGAATGTTCTCATTTAGAGAGATTAAGAGAAGTAATTAAGCATTTTTTAAAATTAAGCTTATTTGCTATGATTCCTCATACAGCTATCTCCACCTGTGCCGTATACCATCATTCTGGTATAATACTGCATAGGCTGAGCTTGGATGGATGAAATGAGTGGCAAAGCAGTTCACAAGGTGGTATATTTTAAAAGAAATTTCCAAATCATTGTACAGCAATGTACAGGCCAGATCTAGTTGTCACTGAAGACAAAGATCGGTTTTATACTAACTACAGTGTGAATTAGATCTAACTTTAGTTTTAAGTTATGACTTACTAATCATACAGAAAATTCCTCCCAACTCAGAAAGTCCATGAACACAAATGCTTGGAGGCAAAGAGGCTGATCAGTGGAAACGTCATATATGTTTGCACTATCCAAGACATCGTATTTAGTTATATGGACTTATGGTCTGACCCACAGCAGCCACTTCTCTTTTGTGCAGCTTTCATACAGTGGTGATCATACAAAATAACTGCATTAGTTAAAAATGGCAATAGAGCAGTGGCTAGAAGAGGTTTAAACTATGCTTTACTGTCAGTATTCTAAATATCCTTTATGTATCACACATACAAAGATAAATACTTCAAGATTTAGCAAATTACTTATGACTAGTTCATACTCCTCTCTTCTGTCTGCTGGTGCTCTATGTGTGATAAAGCCCATGAAAAGGAATTGAACAGAGATTTCTCCATGGATTTCGCCACCGGTTTGGCACAGGCTATATTTGCTGTGCTCAGCGAGCCTAAGCCCCAGACCCACCATGGTGTGTGTGGGTTCCCCAGGGTCCACACAGCACAGGTCAGTGGGGCTGAGCCCACCGAGGTCCCGGGGCACTTGCTCCGAAGTGGTTTGGGTAGAAATAGCAAGGGCTTAAACTGTCCTGCCATCTAGTGGGATCCTCAGCCTGCCAAGTAGTTTGTGCAAATAATGGGAGTGAGACAGTTTAAAAGACCTCAAAACGAGCTGGGAGGCAGCTGCTTGAGCGCAAAAGTGCAAAGAGGGTGCGAGCTGGCCTGGTGAGAGGTAGACTGTCTCCAGCTAATCTGAGACGTTCACTTCAAGGGTTTCACTAAGGGCCCAGTACCTTGATGTTTCTGTGTATTCAGAAAAGTTGGGTGATTGCAAACAGATGTCTCGCGTTGCTGAGAACACTGCTCCAATGGCTTACGTAAGCTTGGGAAAGTAATGCCAGCTGAAGCTTCCCCACTCCACAGGGCTGCCATTCGGAGATGTGCGGCACTCCTTCCCACTGCCTCTCGTACCTTACTTCCTCGCCCAGTCAGCAGCAGCGCGTTGCCTCCAGCTCGGAGGCCCAGACCTCTCAGTGGAAACTCACTCACACTGCCTGGGCAAAGGAGAGCTGCTGGGCTTGAGCACCGAGGGGTGAACTACCCAAAAGCATTTTCAACCTGTAAACTCTGTCGTAAAACAGGTGTCTAATTCTGGCTTGCAGCCTACCCAGCTTTAGATGCCTGCTCCATGATTTGGGCTAGGGTGCCAATACCGCCACAGGTGACTGGTTTTGACCTCTTCTAGGAAGAACTCAGTTTCATCTTCCCCACCTGAAGCTGTTCTACTTTGGATACTAATTCACAATAAATGCTGAGCGCTGTTATTTTATTTTATTTTCATTTATTTCCCTGTTCAGCCCGGTGAGGACCAGTTCATATCCTAAGATGGCTGGGAGCGACAGGAGGCCTGAAGGCTGTCACTCCACCCTGTCCTGTGCCACGACCTAGCGCCAGATCTCTGGGTTTTAATGCAAGACTTAACGTTTGATGGAAAATGGTTTTTTTGGCTGTTGATACAAAGCCTGGGTGCTGTGGGCTTTTCTGGATTGAACATATATTCAGCAATTGCCTGCAATGTAAAGGGCCCTGATGTGAGGGTTTAGACAATCCTTACAAGTGCTTTATTCCTGGGACTCTGCTGTGCAGTGACTGATGCTGTACATCCAGTGCTTATCATACAATGTACAGAAACGCTAATCTGTGAGACAGTGGTTTAACTTTCTTACATATTTTTTTTCCCAGATCCCTTAGGCATGTTTGTAAATGATACATCAGCAGGATAAACAAAAAGAAGGAGCAGGTAAACAGCTTTTAACCCCCAGCAGTATTCCAGAAGTAGTTTTCTAATAATGCACCTAGTTTCCTAAGGGGACAGGAGCACCTTTTGCCCGAAGGCTCCGCAGCCGTCAGGCTGACAAACAGCCGGCCCGTCCCCGGGGCGTGCCGGCGGCAGCCGCGCACTTCCCGCCCGCCCGGCACAAGATGGCGCCCGAGCCCGCGCCACGCGCACGGCCGAGTCTTCGCCTTCCTCGCAGCCTCGCCCCTCTCCGCCCGCCGGCTCGCAGCCCCTCGGAAATGGCAGCGTTTGGGCCTCCTTCGGTATGAACCGTAACGTGAGAAAGAGGGGGAGCTGTGGCAACGCCCCGGCCGCCCGGCGCCGGTGGGACGAAGGACGGGGCTCCCCGGGGCGCCGGGCGGTGCCGGGAGAGGGCGCCCCTGCCCTGGGCAGGCCTCGGCGGCTTCAGCGGCTGCATCCCACCGCTCCCGCCCCGACGCTGCCGATTGAACCGCCCCGGCGGGTCGTCCTCCAAACGGCTCGTCGACGCCCGAAGCCCCTCCGTCTTCAAAAGCATGGGGGAAACGGGTTTGAAATGTGCCATCCGTTCCGCCCCCCCAGACCCTCCCTCGAGCAGCTCCTGCTGAGCTGCGGCAGCCGGCGGAGGGCAGGTGAACTCCCCTCAGAGGCATCTGCCACACGGACCGCACCGGTATCCATCTGGCCAGCTAAATAAGTAGTTTATTCACAATAACGTTACTTGCTCTCCAGCATAGCAGCACCTCCATGGCCCAGCAGCCACCTGCACACAGCTGCCCAGTGTGCCAGGGAGCTTTACCGGCAGCCACCTTGGGCACCTCCAGCTTCCAGCAGGCAGCAGGGGCTGAGCAATGGTATCCTGTGCACCATGGAAGAAAAGCGCCCTTTAAGTGAAAAACAGGAAAACTGCCATACATGCATTCGCAGGAGAGCTACAGGTTTTGAACGTGCTTGTTCCACCAGTTTTGTAGACATCTACTGTAATTGCTCAACAATCCCATCCCATTCCTTCCATCCCTCTGAATTTCTTGCCTAACTCCGTTCAAAGCTCACATCCATCTAGTCACTTCCTTTCTTCAGTGCTCACCCCTTGCTTCGCTCACTTACACCTCCTTATGCCCAACATCAACTGTTAGTACTTTAAACACCCAATATAAGAAACTGATCTCTTTAATTGCCTCCATATTCAGTAAAATGAGATGGTAGAATGACAACTCATTGCTATTCCTCCCAGCAAGTACTGGGTAGAGATCTTATATATCAGACAGACTCATTAAAGAGCCTTGAGCCAGTCCCTGAATAGTCTTTGTATTGAGCACTGAGAGAGGGAAAGCTTCTCTAGAAAAAAAATAGCATGTGATTATGCAAATAGACATGGTGTTGCAATATAAGAAAGTGCTGAAATAAGTTTCTTTAAGACATGTTCTTTCAGACAGCCTTTGAACTCTTGACTTTGCATCGTGGTTTGTTTTTTTTTTAACATGGGCTGTTATGAGTGGAAATTTCTAGGTAAATTTATAAAGGATAAAATGAAATGCTGACATGTAAGAAGGAGTATATTTAAGGGTGGGGGAGACAAATGGCAATGAGATGGAGTTACAGGCGTGAAAGTTGTGCCATGTTTCCTCTCTGTAGTCCTTCTTTTAGCAGAACAGCTGGGCCAGTCGTGTGAGCAAGTCAGCCTGCTCCTGCACCCTCCGCTGGCTCTGGACTCTGGATGTTCTGAGCTCTGGCTGCAGCGCTGATCAGCTGCTCAAGAAAGTTTCAAAGGTCTGGAGGAAGATGCTATCAGAAGCCTTTTTTAACTATTACAAGATTAGTTAAGGATTTTGTGATACATAGAGGGTCTGGGTTATGTTTACCACTGCCATACTGATGGGGAAATCTTTTGAAACATGTACACATGGATGTGTAGAATTAAAGGAACAGTGGATTCCTTCCCGACTGTCACTTGCTGCAGTACAGTCCAGAAAGTGAGTCCCATGATTATCCAGGCAGGGGCTACATGCCTATTTTCCTTTCTGTGCATATCAGCATCTTTTCCCATAGTAGACTCTGGATTTGGCAAAGTACGAACCCACACGCAGCAAGTGAGATGTGTTTTCAAGTTTCCTGGTTTAGACTTGCCCATTGTGACCATCTTGTGATTTCTTGCATAATCCAGGATATGGAACTTCTCTGAATTACTTCCTGCATCGTGTCTAATAGCTGTGGTTATTAGCATAGTTTACAACTTGCAGGGATGAAAAGTCTAGTAAGGCAGTTTGAAAGTTGGTCAAGGGGTTAAGTCTCCTCACAGCTAATATGCACTTCATTTTTAATATAAATTTCTCTAGGCTTAACTCCCAGTGACTGGAGTTTTGTATACCAGACTGAAGAGACCACTGTTATTTCTGTTTCTCTGGGATTGTCTCCAAACAACTAGGATGACCAGTTTTGCCCAAGTTTGTCTTGGTACTAGTGCCTACTTAAAGCTAGTAATAAGCTATCTTAACCCTGCAATGCTTCAAGTTGCTCTAGAATTTTGTGTTCCAGGAAGTTTACGTATTTAGGCTCATGAAAACTCAGAAATTACTCAACACTTGGTCACAAACCGATATGTAAAGCAGGGATATAGTTGCACTCTTGAATGAATCAAGTTGGGTGCGTAATTCTATCCAGGTCACCCAGCATGAGGTTTCATTTCAAAAGCACTTCTGCCTGATCTGTGTCAGGCATTTTTTTCATCAACAACAGGCCCATAAATTGATAACCTAATTAAATTATTTATCAGGACTGTGGAATTCAGACATTTCTCGGGGGTGCATTAACACTCCCTGTAACCCACTGCTAGTTTAGAACTTTGGAGGAAATGGCTTGCTCCAGGTGAGAGATTCCGATTTAGGGGGGACAAACTCAGAAGAGTGTGGCTCCAGCAGGCTGTGACTCTATCCTGTCAGTCCATAGCTGAGTGGAACAGAGGAGGACCCTGGGAATATCCAAATGCAGGTAGTTAATGAGCTGAGTTACTACTTTGCATCTGTTTTCCAAATGCAGTAGTTATTTTCTTAAATTTGTAATTCAGTCAAATAAAACTGATTTTACTTTTTGTCTAAATCTCATCTGGTATTGAGAGTGATTTCAGAGTACTGCAGCAAATGGAGTGCTTCAGTATGGACAAAGAGAAAGAAGGTACATTGAGCTATTCCGAAAGTTTCTTAAATCCAGCCCTGCAGACTGCAAAGTTGTCTTTTGTTATGCTGCAAGGATTTAGCTTAAGATGATTATACTGAATTCCAAATAGTCGCACTTATTAAGTGTTAGACAGCCTCCATGGCATATACTACGGCTACAGAAAGAGAATACAACATTTAGTACCTTTAATACTGTAAAATTTGTATTGATGATGATAAAAATAATTCCCTACCTTTGTTATAATACAGAATCCTTGGACCTTAATACAGAGTGTGTTTCTGCTCCACTAGTATTCTCACTGGGCTGCTCTGAACACCAAAGCTACACAAGTGTTCCAGAATCAGTTGCAACAAGTCAAATGCAAGTCATCTAATCTCCTTAAACCTATGTGCTATTTTTCCATTTGTGTACATAAGGATTATTTTAACTTAGTGTGTTCAGCTTATTCCTATGCCTTCTAAATTTCTCTGAATCATTATTACCCTTGAAATAGTCAGTTGCTTATTTGAAATACAGAAAGACTGTATTTCTTTCTTCCTCAGTGTATGAGGAAGAAAGAAAACATTTGGCCATGCTGAAATTCTAAGTCTGGAAAGCTGATTTCTTGTATTGATTTTACAATAACTAGACAACTATTGTAAGTGACACCCAGTATCAGACATTTCTGTTACATTTTAGAGGCTTTTAAATAGCTTTTCTACTCTTAAACACAAAAGAAAGCAAAGACAAATATTAAAATAACCAAAGGCCTAATGGTACAAAGTTAAAATAACTGCATCTTCAATAAATAGAACTGAGAGCCAGGAAGGTGTCTGGCTTTAGCACAGGCTAATTCTTTGAGGAGAGCCTCTGACTCGAGATGGTAGATATAGTAATATTAGACAACGGATAACAACCCTCCAAATTTAAGAAGCAGAGAAGACCCTGGAGATGTTTAGCAGTATTTGCTTCTGTCTTTAAACCATTGCAGACCAGCTGCCCTCTCAGCTTAAACCAATCCGAATAAATGTCTAATAGTTCATAACGAGGTATTAGTGGGTATTTACTTTCCAGGACTCTCCTAATCTCATGTCACACCAATTTGTAACCTAAGAGAGAGTCTACAAGAATGAAATGCATGATCACAGACCACTTCATTTTCACCAATTAGCAAGAGACACCAGAATTAGACCTTAACATGACTTGTGCTCTCATGTTAGCCTGTCCTGGCATTATTTTGGCTGAGCTTTTACAGTGGCAGGAAGCCTGCTGAACATGCTCCTAAGCTTTTCCTAAGGTATGCCATGCTCTTAGAAGGGATACGGTATAAACACGTCTTCCCTGCTCCTTATGCTGCTAACGCCTGCGTTACCTTGCACCTTGCCTATCATCTGGTCTGCAGTTCCAGCAAAGCCCTTCCCCTGGCATTTACGCAGCACAAGACTATTCATACAGCTGCTTTGTACCTGGGGCCATTCTGTGACCACTCACTTGTGCAGCTTCGTAATTGGGCGTCTTCTCCATAAGGCATTTATCTCTTTTGTTTAAACTGGCATTTCTAAAGAGCTGCCCATCAACCGAGTAAACCTAGTGATTTTCTGTGACTCACCAACAGCACTGAGATAGTTTATTTTTATTAGGGGGATCAGCAGATCTCTTAGCTAGAGGACATATGAGATAATTTTAGTCAAGGACATTCTACTGCCCTGCTTGACATTAGGTTTTTCTGCAGCACCAAAAATCAAATCACGCTCAGCCCTGAAGCAACATCATCCCATCTGACACAATAGCTACTAAAATGTGGTCATTTCTCTATTACACTGAGATCAAAGCTGCAGAGAGATTCACAGCAGGGCTTCAAACGAGGTTAAAATGTGCTGAGAATACCCTAGTCCTCTGTCCATAAATGGAGGAAATATCTTC
This sequence comes from Ciconia boyciana, assembly GCF_034638445.1. Classification (NCBI taxonomy): domain Eukaryota; kingdom Metazoa; phylum Chordata; class Aves; order Ciconiiformes; family Ciconiidae; genus Ciconia; species Ciconia boyciana. The sequence goes on from NC_132936.1 coordinate 58,578,203, forward strand.
TACTTGCAGCTACACATTATTTTGAATTTCCTTAATTCACAAGTAGCTCCCTATATGTTTCAGAATGCTAAGAGATTACAAAAATGCCTAAGTGAGTTAGGACCCTGAAGCATGTTGGCTTTCAATGGGATTCAATACCTAAAAGGCCTTTGAGTGCCTATATGTGCTTTCGTACCAGGGGAGTTAGGCCCTGGTGTTGCTACCCTTTCTTGCACAAATGGGTACAAGATGCTCTGCAGTTCCAGGGTCTTCATTGCCCTGAACACAGAAATGTTTGAATAATGCAGTCATCACTAAATTATCTGAAGGTCTTGTAACATAGTATCCCCTTAACTACTGATCAAACTCTACAGAGTAATGCGTTATTCCTGGCTATTGTGCTGCAAGGATGGTAAAAGGATAGGTTTAATGGAATTGGTGTAGCAAGAATGCCCCTCCTGTGTTAGATCCACAGAGGGACACAGCAGAAGAATAGATAAACCTGACTCCAAACATTAGCTGCACCAATTTCACTACATTTCCATAACCAGAGTAGTAAGCCCTTAGTGACTGGCTACAGTGATTAGATGCTCAGCAGTTCCTGACATGAATTATGAGGAATCCACACATGAGAGAACCTCTCGGTCAGACTTTTCTACCACAGGAGCCTGGTGGCCATCCTGTGGTGCCCTTTTTTTTTTTTTCTGAACAAGTGAATTTTTTTTTCAAGGACTGAATGAAGGCTGAATGAGGCTGAGCGCCTCATTCTCTGAATGCCTAAGGGCATGCGAAGCGGGGATGTAACAGGGGAGAAAGGTAGCCAAAAGCAATTTTTGTGTCCTGTATTCAAAGGCTGAAGGCTAGACCAGTCCCACATTCACCCTGAATGGCCTTTGGAAGCAAGGATTACTTATTACACAGGGATGTCTTGCCACAGCATTTTCATCTTTCAAGCGTGCCTTGTACAGAGAATGCAAATGTGCCTACTTACGCTGCTCAGGTGGTGTAAAGAGTTTAGTGTAAACGAGAATGAGTCCCTGGGTGTTGAGAGGAATCTCCAGAGACATCTTTCATCACAGGCCTTTTACAGGGGACTATGCAGTGTGCTAAAACCTTAAAACTCTGCTGACAGTGTAAAAGAAACTCCAAGCTGGTCTCTTGTGCAGCAACCTAAAATGCACACCCAGTCAGTGTATTTCACCTGCTATCTCTGTTCCAGCCGTAGCAAAGCATTTATATAGATCAGGATGACTTGTACTAGCTGTTGACATTAACACAACTCTCACATAAGGATCCACAAGCAAATATAGGGCATAAGATGCCATGGAAAACATTTTTGGCTGTGGCTTGTCACCCCACAAGGTGTCAATAATGTAACATTTCCTACTGTTGATTTATCCTGCTCCCAAATCATCACTAACACAGACAGGTGGGATCTCACCATCATAAAACCTAGTGTGATGACTTTGGCAATCTATCTAACCAGCAGAAGGAATGTGAACATTTTAGCAGACCCTGTTTTACATCTGAAGCACGGTGCAAAGTGTTAAGGAATATATTTTTAAGACTAGGTACTTGTCTTAGCTAAGTATGTTGAGAAATCCTGGTAGAACACAGCCATCAGTGTAGGTATGATTGCTTAAATTATGAAGGATCCGGAAGTAGCTACCTCCCAAGGGCCAGGTTGCAGTGCCGTCTGGAAGAAAGTGCAAGGCAGAAGTGTCCTTGAGGAGTCCAGCTATCGGCAGTGGTACTGAATCACTTTCAGGAGTTTTATATCACACAAAGTCCATGAGGCTGGTTCTACACAACAAACCCTGGTGAGCATAGAGAGCAAGGAGCTCTCCCAGGGCTCTGTTCACACACCTGCACCAGAAGGATCAGCAGGGGCTCCAGGGCTTCTGCAAACAGAATCTATATGAGCAGATAACTGTCTTGTCAGCACTGGGAGAGGAAGCACTGTCAGTTCATGAAGATATTGGTAAAAATCATTTAGGATTTGATATGATGCATCTCAGAGAGGTGAAGTAGGGGAGTGGCAAGGTCAGTGTGCATGTACTTGCATGTCAGCTGCCTGGGTGCCAGTGATGAAGCTTTGTGTGACCATGGCTGCAGAGTTTAGCTATGGGTGGTGAACACTACTAAATAGTTGATAATGTTACTGTATTGAGGAAACACAATTCCCAAACTGAACTGGAGCCACGGATGATACCCATGCACAATACAAACCCCATGTGCCCCATGCCATGACAGTGCCAATGACAAACCATATTCCTCATTCATTATAGAGGGTTTGACTGACTACAGACATTAGGTTAGTGGACATCCATATGCAATGCACCAGTAAGGCTGGTATTCTGTGCAAATGCTGGAGACACAGCATTATTCAACTTCGACAAAAAAAAAGGGACTTGATTCCTTTCAGTCTTGTGAACAACAATTGGTGGTCTGTTATTTCAAGTGATGCTCTTACTCTCCCTGGCTTTCTGAGCACTAGCTGAAAAGTCTCAGAAGTGCGGGTCAGAAGAGGAAGTCAGACGTAAACTGAGCAGCTGCAGGAGGGCACTTTGTGTCTCTCTCTCTACTTCAAAGTAAGTGGACAGAAGGTTAAAGAGAAATAGATGCACTAGTTCATACCCTTAGGTTATCAAGACTGATGAAAATTGTGTTGTGTGGGAAAAGGAATTAGGATTATATGCCTGGGGTTAATTCAGAGAGGGGTTAATTCTTTCTGAGGGCAAGTGAAAAAGTGGCAAATTAAATTAAAATACCATCAGAAGCATCACTTGCCCTACACCCAAAGAATGTGCTGCACTACAAGAGCCTGAAAGAAATGCAAATGACAGTCAAAAACTAGTTTAAAAATATTAGGAAAATATTCATAATTAATTATATTTCATAGGGCTGGACCAGGTAGAAAATTGTTGAGATTTTGTTCCTAAATCACAGAAAGTCTCTTTCACTTAGTCTCTGAGCTTTGTTACAAGAGTTGAAGAGCTAGATTCACGACTCTGGAATCCACCCAAGCCATAGGTCTGGAAAAGCCGACACGGTGGCTTGTCCCATGCAGACAGGCTGCTTTCTGAAAAATACTCAAGAGACAAGATGACTACCCTACTGCCTTCAATGAATTTCAAAGAGGAACTAGAAGGAAAACATTCCCTCTCTAGCAGAAAAAAATCATATTAGGCGAAACAGTTTTAAGCTCTTTTCCTTCTTTCTTCATTCTTAGTTTCCAGTCGTGGAGGCGAGATGCTGTTCCCAGCCAGCAAACGCCAGTTTCAGACAGCATCCGTACAGACGCCATGTGATGGTGGGGGAAAGGGACCTGTACTCGGCCAATACCAAACCGGGCTAGAAAATCTTCACGGGAAAGCTTTTAGAGAAAGCGTTCCGCGGTAGCGTTGCGATCCTCTATTTTTATTCGGTAGAGTACTTCACGCTTCCCTTTTCCCCCGTGTTACTTTCACAGGGACAACAACGCGGGCGGAGGGTGGGAGCCCCCGGGGCGGCTCAGCTGAGGAGAGGTGCCGCACACGCTGCCGTGCCGTAGGCGGCGCCTGCCCCCTCCCTTCCGCCCTCAATGTCCCGCTGTGTGCCCGGGCCGGGGGGGCGGCCCTGGCCGGGGGCCCCCCCGCGCCCCTTCCTTCCCCGCCGGCGGCGGCCGGGAGCGCCCTCCCCCGGCGGGGCGGGGAGGCTCCATCCCGCCGCTGCCGTCCCGGCCGGCGGGGGCGGACCGCGGCTGCCCCCCGCCTCCCGGCCCCCCGCCGGGCGCCGGCTTTAAATGCGGGGCGGCGCGGCGGCAGCGGCGCTCCCCGCCACCGCCCGGCACCGCTCTCGGCACCCGCAGGCGGCCGCCATGGTCGAGGCTTTCTGCGCCACCTGGAAGCTGGTGGACAGCCACAACTTCGACGAGTACATGAAGGCGCTGGGTAGGTACGGCCGGCCGGCAGCGGCACGTTTAGGAGACCTGGAGTTTTGCACCATCCTAAAAAAAAAAGCATTTAAAAAGCCCCCCCCGCCCCGCCCCGGGCAGAGGTGTAGGTAAGGCGTTCGCAGAGGCGGGGGAGGTTTGGGCGGCTGTGCCTCTATCAACAGAGTTAATTTGATGCGGGTCATTCAGCCGGGGGGGCCGGGGCGTGTTTGCGTGAGAGCCGTCCTGCTGCGGAGAGTCTCCGGGGGGTGCCCCCCGGGTTAGGGAACGCGTATGAAAGAAGGGCAAAGGCTGCCTGCAGATAAGCTGGAAGCAAACAAACAAAAAATAAATCCTTATGCTGGAACGATAAGGAACTGAAATCCACAGCGGCAGAAGCGGTTGTCGCCCGTTCGGCGGCGCTGCTCGGGCACGCCGCCCTGCTGGCTTAGGCTCCTTGTCACCGTGCTCGGAGGTAAGGCAGGATGCAGAGCTACATCTGGGGGGGGAGAGTACCTATGGATACTTCAGGTATAAGGGCACAAGCGAAGCAGAAAGTAGCATTTCACTGTGATAGCTTAAAGCTGTAGAGCGGGGGAAGAGATTTCTCTACCTCGATGTGTGGCAAAAAAGATGTAAAAAACCGAATGTCTGATGGATTCCTCTTTTCCCCTGATGGTCTAGGAGTGGGGTTTGCAACACGGCAGGTGGGGAATGTGACTAAACCCACTGTGATTATCAGCAGCGAGGGGGACAAAGTAGTCATCAGGACTCAGAGCACTTTCAAAAACACAGAAATCAGCTTTAAACTTGGAGAGGAATTTGATGAAACTACCCCTGATGACAGAAACTGCAAAGTAAGTAAACTCTCGGGCTGCAGCGGCTTCTTTTTTCTCTTCCTCCCCACCCCCGAGGCTGTATCTCTGGTAGGGTCAAAGGAAAAAAATGTAACTTCTGCTACTGCCAGTTGTAGCACTGTGAAGGACAGGGGAAAAAGACAAGATGGCATGTTACTTGCCCACTTATGCCACATCTTGTGTGAAGCAGTGTGTTGTCGCCAGCCCCCTGTCTACCTTCCAGTGTCGAAGAATTGTGCCAGCTGCCTGCTTTTCTTTCAGTCCAAGTATCATTTGGCATAACTTTTTCCAGTGGAAATGGGGAAATGCCTTCTTCCCTGCATCTTTGGGGGCTTAACATAAATGTTATCCCAAAGCACATCTGAAACTGGTTCTTGTGAGACTGGAACTCAAAGGAAACAATGTTTTTCATCCTTTGACACAAACAAGAATTGTATGGAGTTCATGCTTAAAACGAGGATGATTCATGGGCTTGGCTTTAAAATGGCTGGCACTACTTTATCATTCTAGATCCACATCCATCTATTGAAGAGAATTCAATAGAATAGCGCATGCTGAATGTGTGAGCAGAATCCCAAATACCCCAAATAAATGAATGTCTTTGTGTTTCTTGGTATCTCACAGTCAGTTGTGACCCTGGATGGAGACAAGCTAGTGCATGTACAGAAGTGGGACGGCAAGGAGACAAATTTTGTAAGAGAAATAAAGGATGGCAAAATGGTAATGGTAAGTATAAAGCTCACTGAGCATTTACATACACCACTAACACTCTTCACTTACATTTATCTCAAGCTTTATGAACAGATAGTGTTACTTATACACAAACCCTTAAATTGGTGGGGAAAGCTAGCAGAGATTTTCCAAATATTTATTTTGTTTTGTTTTGCATCTTGTTTTATGGACAACTGAAAAATTGCTAATGGTTTTAGGCAGGCCAGCCAGTGGATTTCCAGTGTACCTTCTCTCTAGAACTTGTGTAAATGCCCAAGCAAAAAAAAAGTCCTAGTGAGCTGGAAAAGACAGAAAGTTCTTGATTATATATGCAATGATCTGTTGCCAGTGCTAATTTAGATTTCTTTAAAAATTTGTTTTATATATGCGTGCATAAATAATAATTACACAGAACAAGTATTTCTGTAGGAAAATAAAATTACAATATTGCAGGAGGTAATTGCATTTTCATATTTAATAATAAAGGATTTATTCTTCCTGTCTTGTTAAAAGCTATGATAAACAGCAATTGTGTGAAGAAAAGTCTTGTTTTAAATTCACATTCTTTTCCTGACTTTTCAAGAACAGGAGTATGGGGTGAATAAATGGTGTTAAGTTACTATATCTCATGTCCAGGGTGGCACTTCTCATGCATATTTCTGGCACAGAGATGTAACTTTTAAAAATAAAACCTCTTCAGCTATACTAATCTGTGTGACTTGGCTGTTGGAGAAAACCAGTTAGCTTGTTTTCTAAATACTTCAGTGAGTATCTGTATGGATGGAGACTTCCAAATAATTAAACCCTTAAAGCATACGGTCAGTGTAACACAAAGTGACAAGTGATTCAAGGGAAAATACATGCTTTGTTTTTGGAAACAGCTACATGCATATACAGAAAACCTTTTCCTTTGGAATTTGAACATGGTGAGATGCCCTGTTCCACTTCAGGAAACACCTCCAAAGCTCACACACTGTAGTTAGTGTTCTGTGCAACTGCAGTAACTAAAATGTTTGGTAGTTCCAGCTACGTAACTGCACAGAATGCATTTATTTTAATACAAGGTTCTCATTAAGTATATGCTTATGCATAATAGTATAGAATATGGGTATAGAGGATTTGGATTTTAGATTGCACATTTTGCAATGTGATCAGCTTTGGGAAAATAAGTGTTTAAAAATCTGTATTAAAACAATGCTATATTTAAGAGATTACATTCACAAAATTAGAAAAATTAAACGGTCATTTCTAGTCTCACTTTAGTTGCCTTGTACATGTGCATTATGTGCTTCTTGGGTTTGAAAGTAGCAAGGAGAAAGTTATGTTTATTATGGGATCCATAACTTTGAGGTTTTGACTCTTGTTCATTTAAAATATCAGTAACCTAGACCAACTAGATATAAATTACATAATGTAAAACAGCCTTGCTCTAGCATGGACTTCTTAATATGTTAAGTCATTACAGAAAAAGGTCCGGCATCTAATGTGTCTGTCTTTTCCTTGGACTTGCAGACTCTCACCTTTGGTGATGTGGTTGCTGTTCGCCACTATGAGAAAGCGTAGACTTTACCTGACCTCTGTCCAGATGTTACTTCTGCTGGATGGATTAACGTACAGTCCATAATCGAACGTAGCTAAAATGCACATTTCTGGGATGAAAGGTTAATAAAGAGTTTTGGGGGGGTGTTTTTTAAAAAAACTTTATGCCATCAAATTGGCAAGCTTGTGCTGTATAGTGAAACAGGTTAAACTTGGCATTAAATTTCTGAAACACTTGCCTCTCTTTTTCTACAGTAAATGGAACATATTTGAATTGTTTTGGAATGCAGATCAAACAGAAATTAAAAAGTTTTTTAAACCTGTGCTCCTTTTGCATTTAATTGGCTAATATTCCAGCGTTCTGGAGGGAGTTGTTGAAAGTTCCTTTTTCTGAGTCAAACAGCAGAAAAGCATGTGGTACACAATGCTGCAGCAGCTTCTCTGTGGTGAGAGTGTATGGGAAATGAAAAGTTTCCCTCACTCTACTTCAGTGGCTTCTTTTTGCTGGAGAAATCTAAACCCCCTGTCTTTATATATGTAGGCAGAGAAGTGAGAGGCTCAAGCCAGTTTCAGCTCCTCTCTTCACTGGGAACTTGTTATCCAGTGCATGCTCAGGCCAATAGATAGCCTTCAATGTCAGGGGGGATCCTGTAGTTTTGGTTTTAATAGTTAAGAGTTTTTCACTTGTTTTGGTGATTTTTTTTTTTTTTTTTTTGTTAATATACAGAAGATTGAAGTAAAGTGCAAAGACTGAAGTGTTTCACAGAATGGGAGGAAAGGACCAACAAGGGCAGGACTGGGGGAATCTGAAGTACAAAGCTTATCTTTCATCAGTCTCTGCAGGGGTGGCAGGAAAACAAAGGGAAAACAGTAGAAGACAAACCTTCTGAGATTCCCCCTCCCTGAGCTGTAGTTTCATAGTGAATATGTACAGGAGATAACAACTGGCACTGTGAGAAATTTAAAATAAAATGCTGCTTAAAAGAGATAAATTAATCTTATTCCTGAAGAGTATTCCCTAAAAGACCAGGGTGGGAAAAACTGCCTTACACATTGAAACAGGTTGCTGGCAGCATGGAAGAGATTGTTTGGTGAGTCCATGTTTTCTGACACTGACTCAGTGGACCACATGGAGGTGTAGCTACCTACAACCTTTCAAATAAAGGCAGAGCTGAGCTGTGGCTTTAGCTGGTCAGTGCTTAGGGGCTGTGTGGCTGCAGAGGGCCTGCCCAACCTCCTGGGCCTTACACTGCACTGTGCCACCCTTCAGATCTGCTATGTGGTATCATGGAAGTGGCTTCTTGCTTCCCTGGATAGCTCGGATAACATGGGTAGCTCATCTCACCCATCTGATAAAAGTTCAGACACAACTATGGCACCTAACGAAGATAAATACAAAATTTAATCTTGTTAGCTTTACTTTTTCATAAATAAGCTGCCTGAAAGGAACATCCAAGTCTGTTTTCTCTTGTGGGGATCACTAAGAATCCTTCATTATGAACCATTATAAGTAGGTTTTATTTGGTTGATATTGATCATTTTTAAAATCGAGGAGCTAACTTTTTTCATCAGAGAAGTGAAAAGTAGAACTTGTTCCAGGGGTATGGGGAGCTGCAGTCTCTGTTTTGGTCCGCTTCAGCTGCTGAAGTGCAAGTTATGTTTAAACAGCATCTTCTGCCCTTCAGTTTTATTAGCTCATTTAATCCTCAGCTTCAGTGCCTGATAGAGCTTTCATCTGTCTCCCTTCCGTTACTGCCTGTTTGCCCGTGGGTGCATTCGCCACATGACTGTCCTTCCCAGAAAGGTGGGAGCAGCTGCTTTGCCTTCATCACTGGGGAAAACAGACTTGGGTCCCCAGTACTGGCATTCATCTTCACGACAAGTGATTCGTGGGGTGATGAACTAAAAAAATAAGGTTTTTATTAAATATGAGGAAAAGAATGCAGAGGCAGAATGTTAAGGCTTGGTTTACAAATAAACCCTGAACAGTAAATATTTCACATTACAGTCACTTTTAAATAAAGGCTACTTTTCCCTACATACATATGTTCTGTAAGTCACATGAAACCATCGTGAAGCTTATTGGTGAAATCTTTTGCTATTCTAAAGATGAACAATATTAATGTCAAATTAAATAAGGGAGAGAAAAACGGAGAAGTGGTACCTGCGAAGTGCCTGGGGCACTGCTCAGAGGAGTGGAAAAGTGAGGAAAATACCGACACATGGGACTTCGAGCTGCTGGTAAAACAGCTTTGCAAAGCCCTGGAAAGCAGATCTGAACAGAACAGCACAGTGAGCAGCGGGCCGTCTGGGGGCAGCTAGGGACCCATAACATTGTTATTCTGGTCTGCTGCTAAAACTGACACCAAGTACTCTTCCTCATGGGAAACTACTCTGACTTCAGCAATAAACAGCAGCTCCGCTACCATAAAGCCTTAGCAATGGAGACTCCTATTTACAATACACCTCAGCATTTTCCTTAAGCTGTATTAAAGGTGTACTTGATGGCATATTTCATCAGCTTTTTTTTAATTTTAAAGCGTGTTAAGTAACCAGGATCCATTTTTACATGTATACTGTGAGAAACCTTCCTTCCAAAAGATGCTTGAGACTCCTGGACGGCGTCGGAGCGCAGCCTGCTCGGGGCAGGGTCAGGCTGTGCCCCAGGGCTGCCGGCAGGGCACGGCAGGGCACGGCCCAGCAGGCAGCAGCGCTGGCCCTCAGAGGCGTTTCACGCCCCAGCTCTGCCGGTCGGTAGCACCGGCGGGGCCACGGCTGGCTCTGGGGGGTAGGGTTTTCCGTCACAGGTCCCAGCCGCTTCGGGGAACCGCAACCCCTTGCTGGGAGCCCAGGGCTCGAAGGGACAGGCCCGCCAGGCGCCACAGGCCACCGGCCGAGCGGGGAAGGGACTCCCACCTTCCCGCTGCCCACCTCACCTGACTTCGAGGCCGCCTCAAACCTGCCGGTGCCGTGAATTTAGCCCAGCCCGCGGCCAGGCTGGCTCCTCGGAGGTGCTCAGCATCTCAGTGCTGACCCGGGGGTGGCACCTCCTGAAGGTCACCCCGACCCCGGCACGGCCGGCTGAAGTGACAGCAGCCGCCCCCGCCGCCCCCCTCAGCCGCCGCCGCCTGGCAGCGAGCGGGGGGCCCCAGCCAGGAGCGGCTTTTGGTCCCCGGTCGTGCGGGCGGGGCGCGGTGGCGGCTTCCGGCAGCCCCGGGGAGGCAGCGAAAGGCCGGGGCTTGCACAAGCTGACCCGGGCTCGCCCCTTTCCTCCGCGCCGGGGCGGTCACATGAGCAGCCGTCGGCGAGCAGGGCGCTCCCCGCACGGCCAACATGGAGCTGCGGGGGGGACGCGCCGCCCGCTTGGCCCTCGGCCTGGCGCTGCTCTGCTCCGCGCTGGAGGCGGCGCCGGCCGGGCCGCAGCCCCGCTCCGCTGTGGGTGAGTTCGCCGGGGGGCAGCGGCTGAGCGGGGCCGCCCCCGCGCAGGGTGACAGCGTGGAGGGGCCCGGCTGGGGCCGCCCGTGGAGGACGGGGGAGGCGGGTGAGGGGCAGCCCGACCCCGGGTGGCAGCCGCGGCCCGCGGTGCCTCCCCGGCTGAGGGAGGCCCGGCCTGGGGGTGCCGTCCGCCCCTCCGTGCGGGCAGCGCGGGGGCCCGGGGTGGGTGCTCCCCTCTTGCGCTTCCTTTCCCTCCCCTTCTCACTGTTGCCCGCACATAGACTGTTGCAGTGGTATTCCCTGTCCCAACTGGCTTCAACTGCACGTGACTTTTAGATAAGTAAACACATCGCTATTCAGGTGTGTGGGGGTTAAATGAGGTTTATGTTTAGTTAGGGTAGGCTGGCGCTCTGGACGGTGGCAGGTGAGGTGAGCCCTGCCCTGCCTTTGGCACGGTGTCCCGAGGCATGCACTGCAAACATTAAATTTGGTTTCTGTGCTGTCAGCAAACACACACATGCTCTGCCTGGCATGATCTGCAGTATCGTAGTGTACGCAGGTGCGTGCTCCAAAATGTTTTCCACAGGATTTTTATTCCTTGTGACTACTATGTGCCGCGGACCAAACACGCAGCAGTGTCCAGGCGTTTCTCTGTCTCCTGTTGGTAGGAGTTGCAGTGTTGCAGATTTTGAAGATTGCTGCTGGTCTTTGCTTCCTGAAATAAAACTCCACGGGGTCCAGTTGCGTAGTGCCTGCTCTGCCACAGAGTGAGCATGTGACCTTGGGAAAACTCAATTTATATCTGTCCTGGTTTTGCAACCACTGCCCCAGACACACATGTGCCTTTCCCAAGTGCTTTGAAACTGACAGAAAGAAATTACTCTTGTTTTACATGAAACTTGAAGGCTGGTAGTCTAATACAAGCTTAATTCATCTTGGTCACCATATTCCTATACTTCTCAGCTCCTTTTTCCATGCAGTGCTAAGTAGCAGTGGCTGAGAATGTGTCAGCCTGGAAAGTAGGTGAGTAGGTAAGGCTGACACACCTTTTTCTGGTGAGAAGCCCAGTGTCTCTGCTACTGCAGCTGCTGGGGAGAGGAAGAGCTTTGACATTTTTTCACACATGCTGTTTCTTGCCTTTCTTTCTAGACCATGATCTTTTATAGTAGCTTCCAGTCAGGGAAGGTCTGGAAAAATAATTAAAATGCAACTCCCTCTCTTTTCAGGTGGTGGAATGGAGAAGTCCTATCACCTCCTCTACTCTCCAGTTTCCAGATTGCTATTAATGAAAAGGAGCTGATTTTCCGGTCCCTACCAACCTCAATTTTTTTTTCTGCTGAATAGCTTAAAGCTATGCCTCTGCTTCTGTTTTCAGTTTTTCTAAGCAGACTAGGTGAAGGACTCTTGTCAGGAATGCAGAACTCACCCACGCTTATCAGACAGGCTAATCAACAATTTCCTAAATGTATTCTCCTTTTCAAAACTTGAAAGAGGAATAGCAGTAGACAAACTAGAGCAAACTTGGCATTACCTATGTGTATCCAGTTCAACTGCAAATAATGCATTTTCTTTAATCTTTGTTTTCTGAAAACAGGGCAGTTCTGGCATGTATCTGACCTACATTTAGATCCAAGTTACCACATTACCACTGATCGCAGCAAAGTTTGTTCTTCTTCCAAAGGAGCCAATGCCTCCGACCCAGGCCCTTTTGGAGACTTTTTGTGTGATTCTCCATATCAACTTATTTTGTCAGCATTTGCATTCATGAAGGATTCGAAACAGCAGGTTTCATTCATGATTTGGACAGGGTAAGTGTTCAAGTCACTCTGCAGTTAAAGCTTTTAACAGCTGGATAACTATGTAGTGCAGTAATTCACAAGTTTATATTTGCACCAACAGATCTGAGTTTAGTATCTCAGAAATGCTGCTTTTAAATAGACCCCTTAGTTGTCCGAATGGCTAATAAGTGGGAGACTGAGTGAGAATATAAGGGCTCAGGAACAGATTTTGATCTCTGTAATAATTTCTGGATATTGTTAGACTGTTCATTGGGACATTTACCACATGACTGTATTAGTGTAAGTTCATAGAAATGGTTCAGGGAGGGTGGGAAGTGGAAATATAACAAAGAAAGATCAGAGGAATAACTGACTGGAATGAATTATTATGGGAGGTATTGGATTTTTTAGGTCTTAAGGTCATTAAATCTAAAGTTCATCCCTTTTTAGAAGATAGCTTTTACCTGTATTTAATTTGGTTCTGTAAGAGGTAACTAGAATCAAACAATATTATAACTTACTTTTTTTTTTTTTAAAGTGCATAAAATTACCATTCAGGTTTGGTGCCTGTATGAATTCTAGATGAGGGACTAGAGGAGGCAGGATAACAGTGTTGTAGATGCTGTCTCCCTCTTCTTTACTATCACTCATAGCTGCATGTGCTTCTAAAGGAAGTGTGGTTTCACAGTCCCTCGTTGCAGTATTTTGGATGTGTGCAGTCCCCTGTTGAGTAGAACGTTTACCTTTTCTGTGCCGATCTTCGTTATTAGAAAATGGGCATAATAATTCTCTCTCACACAGGTGTTATCTGTGAGGCTTTGTGTGCCTTAGCAGTGGCACTGGAGAAAGAAGTGTGAAAGGGAGGCATATGAGTAGCTCTATAGTACCACGCCCTGTTACTTTCTAAGTATTCGTAAAAGATAGCATTAATTTACCCTTCTGCCATAGCAAAATTCTCCATTCTACCATCACATAATTTTTATGGTATACATCAATGGATAATTTATCAAAGGGATTAGTATATTTGAGTGTTTGTGAGAACTAGTTCATTTATCAATGACAGGGTCTTTTTTGCTGGGAATGTTATATATGTTATGTCACTTAGTTTTGCTGGGGGAAGGGTGTTAAGAAATACAAATATGTAAAGACAAGTGATTAATTTATTTCACTTACCTTACTTCATTTTCATCAGGATGTTGTTAAAAGGGGAAAAATAAACATATAAGGTTGTGCAGATGACAGAAGATACATAACCCAAACTGCACAGTAGCTCAAAATGATGGAGTTGAATTAATTTAATTTCAAAGAAATCTTAGTTATGATAAATGTGAATCATAGGATAAACATTAGTCTACTTGTTTGGTTTTTTTTAAAAAAAAGCCTTTGCAGAGAGCCTTTCAGGCAATTCTATGATTTTAATTAAGGAGTCTATAGTAGTATTACATGCTAGAATGTAGATGTGTTTGCAGAATTTTTTGCCTTTCCTTATGTTGCTAATAAACCTTTGTTAATAAAGCCTTTTGCTTTTTCAGAGATAGCCCTCCTCATGTTCCTGTAAAAGAACTCTCCACAAAGTTGGTCATTAGCATCATTGGCAATATGAGTTCTACAATTCATCATTTCTTTCCAGATCTTCAGGTTTTCCCGGCCTTGGGCAATCACGACTACTGGCCACAGGTAAAACAAGTTTGAAATTTGTTTATGAATCATATTGAGTGTGTTCCTAACCCTCAGAAAGCAGGTGTGAAAAATAAGAGTTAAATTTGTGTAACTGTTGTTCTGGAAACAGTATTCTACAATTCTCCAATTAGCATTTAAAATTATAAATAGTTCCAACCAAGAACAGAAAGTACATCTCTCTCTCTGTGTTAAGTTACCCAAGCAAACGTTGATGCCAGGTAAAATCTGTACATTGCCTGAGGTCATGCAAATTTACTGCTAATCATTCCTCATGGCTTAGAACCACCAGGTCTCATCATAGTTAATACACACTTATTTTTTTCTTGCTGTGTAAGTCATGTGTGTGTGTACAATAACTTAATCTAACAGAAATGATATCCTTAGTGGATCTGTGAGCCCGTGGTAAGATTCAAGACCTACTGAAAGGCCTACTGGAAATCTGTCTGCTGACATCACTGGATTTTTTAAATCAGACTAATGGCGGAATTTTTATAATGTTCCCGTGGTTTTGCCACTATTATTAAATTTACATCTTTTTTTCTTTCCTTATTGGACACTTAGAAATATTCGCATTGATGGTTTACTGGATATGTGTGCCATTGCAGCTAAGGACAGTGCTTTTTTACTTTCAGTGTTCTGCGAATATTGTTCTTGGCATAGCTCAAAAGTAAACAGTTGCTTCACATGTCCTTTAAAGCATATTGCAGGTTGATCTGGCAGCACACAGGACTGAGAAGCAAATTCTATCATTGGATCTTAGGGCATTGGAAGGGACGTGGAGCAGGTCAACTAAAATATTTTGTTTGAAATACCTAGTGGGAATTCAGTAACACCCCTTCACACCCCCAAAGACTTTTATTCCACCTTTCTGTGTTATTCATTAGGCCTATCAGGGTATATCTTGGTGTAGTAGGTGATTGCATCATTGCATCATGGAGTTAGTGATTCCCAAATCAGGGAGTAACAGAGGTGCTCAGAGAGGAGAAAGGGAAATGTGAGAGACAAAATAAGAGCTAAACATACCTTGGAAATGTGCGTGCGCAAACCAAGCTGGGACTTCAGTCTCTTGTGTTCTTACTCTGGTAGTATAGCTTCAGCTTGATGCATGCACTGACAGGGAGACAGGTTCTTTCACCAGAAACCACTGGTAAAGTATTTTGATAAGTAACACCTTAACTGAAGTCTTACTCAGTGTTTTGTTTTCATTTTGTTTTGTTTTTTAAAAAGTCTTAACAGAGAATAGTTGTCATTCAGCAGTCTCCTTTGATATAGAAGAAAAAAACTGTATACAATAACCTCGTAGACAAAGAATGTAGTGACTTTTCCAACAAATACAAGTTTTGTTTGTGAAATTAAATCTGAAGATAGAAAAAAGATGGTCAGGAGGGGCAGATGGGCAGCAAATAGTATTTTGAAGCAGGCTGCTGATTGAAATAACTGTTGTAGTTCTCTCTGCACAAAACCACAGAGGTTTGTTTCTGTGGTACTTCGCTTTGAAATGGCAGGCTTCATGAATGCGCAGAACTGTCATACTTTTCTGTTACTGTTTGAAAAAGACCACTGGATCAGAAGTTCGCCACTATGGGGTCATTTCTGGTTGTTGGATTTTTATTTTTTTTTCTGTTGATGACATTTCTGTTTTTCATATGGACGTGCTTGGCAAATGTCCTGTAGACTGGAAGTGATGTGCCGCAAGCCACACACTGTAGGCTGTTCCAGAGCAAGTGTGAAAGCTGTGCGCTCACCATGCACCAAATAATTTTATTGCTCTCTACTGTGTTCTGACCTGTCCGTCTTAACAATTTAACAGTCTTGGGTGATTTTTCTTGCAGAACCTATTAAAAATACTACTCAGGTTAATCAAGCATTGGGGTACCTTTCAGATCGTATATTGTGACCTCGGTCTTTCTGCGTAGTCTTATTTGTTTCACATCCTTGCCCCTGCTTAAATCAAATTTCCAAACTGCTGTCTAATCCACAAGTTCACAGAGCACTGACTTGCCTGGGTCAAAACCACCTTCAGTCCATAACATGGCCTCTTATCTGAGGTCAGGTTTTTCTATGTCTGTTAGCGACTGTTAGCTCTGGCTGAACTGGTGTGGCTCAAAGCTTTCTTAATAACTGGTATCTGTGCACTGCAAGCAAGAAATGTCTGAACCGATTTCTGATTGCACTACTCCTAGACAGAGGCTTAGGGCCTAAGCCTCTAATAACGTAGGTTTAGTTTCAAAGATCTTAGGTCAAATTTTATGTTTAAGAAAACATGCACTGTAATACTGTTCCTATTTTTCAACCTCTGTTGTTTTCTTCTAGCACCAAGAATCCAAGCAGATATTTTAGGAAAGGCAAGGACAGGCTGGGATCTTCCTGTCAGGGTTAGATGAGAGCATGGCTCTCACCAGGCTGTGGTGCTTGGGCATTGCTTGGCTTAGACTGAAGAGTGCTACAGTCCTAATTAGAGCCAGTGGGAGAAAACATTGACAAAACTTCTCTTTTACGTTTTAAATGCTTTGTTACTAGAACTACAGGATATCATGGAAATATTTGTGAATTTCACCAGAATGTTTCTGAGGGCCATAGTGGAGTTTTGGGGAGCTGCTATGAATCCCAAGTTGCTTGAAAAATTAACCTTCTATAAAAGAAGCTTATCTTCGGGCTTTTCCTCCAAGAGACTTTATCTTTAGACTTTGAATCTTCAGTTTATATATTTATTAATTTTGCAGAATGTATGGTTTTCTACTCTGCTGTGCTCCTAAGGCTTGAAATATTTCTGGCATTAGTTTTATCAATGCATTAACAAGGCCATGCAGTCAGTTCTGACTAAGTTCAGGCATTGTTCCTGATCAGCAATACTGGATGTTCAGAAGGTTTTTTTTTCCTTTCTTGAGTTCTTCCTGGTGATGACTGGATACACTTAACGTGCTATGCAGGAGGTCAGGTGGGATAATTTAATGATTTTTTTTGTCTGTGTGTCTGAATGCGAAGACTTAGGCAGGTTCTGTTCTCTCACAGGATCAGCTTCCCGTAACTACCAGTGAAGTTTACAATGCTGTAGCAGATTTCTGGAAGCCTTGGCTAACTGATGAAGCTATCAATACCTTTAGAAAAGGTAAAATATGCCAGTAATGCATCGTAAAGCTAGGGCTTAGAGAACTAATGTTTCTATAGATTTGTCCTGTTTGTTTAGCTAAGTCTCGTAGGATGAATCGGCACAATGGATTATCTTTAATGCTTCTCCTGGAAGAAGTTACTTGTGTTTTTGTATAGCAATGCTTATCTTCAGGGTACATTTATTCTCTTCTGATGCAATAATTATTGCTTCTTTTAACATGTATAGTATTACTGGCTTTGTACCAATGCATGTGAAATATCTTATTGCTTTCAAGACCTCATAATACTTTTTAGATAAAGGCGTATGATGCACAAGAAGACTTAAATTTGCTTGTAAAAAAAATTGATGGAATGTTGTTTCTGTTTTGATATTATATGTATTTCAGAGCATATTGAATAGGCACATACTTGTTCAGGTTATTATAGCACATAGTCTTGGTGATTATACTGTTAACTGCATTATATTTGTGTCCAACTTACTAAACTGGGAGAATGTTGATATCCTAATTATGATTTTTCTTTTTAGCAAAAGACTGAAAAGTTCAACCAAATTTCCAACCCACTCAAACATTAGGGATTTGGAAGTTTAATTCATGTTTTTGTGTCCTGAATGAGAAGGAACTCTGAGTAAGAGTGGAAGTAGAAACTCTAATAGGAAGAATAAGACTCAAAGGGGCAGACCTTAAATTAAGGTATATTGTTATAGCTCTGTTGCCATGGCTCCACTGAAGTCCATGAATTATGAAATTGCACCCATTGAAGAAGCTGTGTATGCCATGGAGAGTTTTAGGAGCTTGGATTGAAGAACGTGATCTTTACTTTTCATCATATTCCAGTCTGAAGTTAAATTACTTTCAAAGTACAAGGCTACTAAACTCAAACAGTTCTTCCTGGAGGAACCTCTATGTTTGCACTATTTCAAGAAATGTGGACTTTTTAACAATTACTGCATCTCTCAATTACAATTACTGGAAGAAATGTTACAGGGCACTTCTTGTGTGTCAGCTGGGTAATTGCATTTGAAGACTGTCAAACACAAAGGCAATTACAGGCAAGAATTCATAAAAAAATCACTGTCAACTTGTCCTACAAAAATGTTGCTAAAACCAGATTCTTAAGAGGTTCTGTTGTGGTAAGCTGATGCATAGCTTGAATAAACATTCTATTAGAAGGAGTAAGGTGGGGTATTTTGTCAGTGCTGTACTTTCATTCTAAAGTTGTGCTTTGAAGCCTTCCATTTTTCAGATGATGTTGGTCTTATTTTCACAGGTGGCTTCTACACACAGCTGTTCGAATCCAGTGATAGCTCTCAACCACTCAGGATAATCAGTCTGAACACAAATTTATATTACAGCCCCAACAGTGTAACTGTGAATATCACTGACCCAGCCAACCAGTTTGCTTGGCTGGAGGGAATACTAGAAACCTCTTCACAAAAAAAGGAAAAGGTAGGGGCTGTGAACAGAACTCATCAGCGTTATTTGTTTAAACTTTGAAAAAAAAAAAAAAAGTAGTAAGAAGTAGAGACAATGAAAATATAAATATGATTCTAGAAGAATATTAATGCTGCCAAAGATACTGCAAAATCAAAATTTCATTTTTTTAATAATTCTTGCTTGAATATGCATATTATACTACAACAATTAATAAAATAGTTGAATGCAGTTTCTCAAATTATACAGTAAAATACCTTTTCTTTCCTATTATGTAAAATACTGTAGAAGCCAGGATGAGAATACTTAATAGCATTTCCACTTTTGTTTCTCTTTTTACTCATAGCCTTTAATTTTAAAATGTGCATCCTTGGCCTGAGACAAAAGCTGGCATATTTCATTTACATTTTTATGTAATTACAAGTATCAAAAATAGAAATTAGAAAGGAGGTTGTCAATCACAAAACTTAGCCAAGCTGCAGCAATTGCTCTGATTTGAGTGTTATAATAAATTGTCTTACAATACTCAGGTTTTGAAGTGAGGTTATAAATTGTTGGCTCATGTTTGATTGATTGGTGTGGGGATTGGATCATCATCTGACCACAAAAAATGTTTAATTTGAAACATGTTTATATTTTGCTATGGTGTTGTAATTTTAAAAATATGATATTGCAATCAGCAGAAAGGAGAGATTTCCCTTCCTCATAAAACCTTGCAGCATATTAATTGGTGTGTGCAGTTGGGACCAAGTCTCGACCTCAGACAGAGGGGTTTGAACCAGTTCTTGCATGTTTCTGGTGACTCTCTGACCATGCAGCCGCTCTAATATTCTAACATAAGTTTTTCTTACTATCCCCTTGAGATGCCAAATCGTAAGTCTTGCCCTAGGTAACTTATTTTCTCATTAGAAAGAATTGATCAAATTTTCCTGTAGCCTAAAATCATGCATAGATTTATTGGAACTTTTTTCCCAAGAACATAGTGACTTCACTAAAAAAAATATATTTATTTTTTCTCATTATGAATTTAAACATTCTTACTGTTTGTATTTTGTATAACAAAACTGTTGTGATTTATAGCTTTCAGAATGCCATTTCTAAGATAGAAATGGTTACCACAATTTCATAATAATGCTAAGTTACAGCTAAAAGTATAAGTTTCAAATGAAGGTGCTAATTGTGCTTCCTGTATCTAATTCCTTAGGTCTATATAATAGGACATGTACCAATAGGATACTTGCCCTATGCAAGGAATACTACAGCTATCAGGGAGTATTACAATGAGAGACTGGTAAAGATTTTTCGCAAATACAGTAGTGTTATTGCGGGGCAGTTTTTTGGACATACACATAGAGATAGTATCATGGTCCTCCTGGATGAAGAAGGTAATGATGCTTGTTGAATCCTTCATATTTTTCTTCTTGATTAAAAGCAAATTAATACTTTCTTGCATGTTCTTACTAGTCAGCCTCTGTCATAAATAATTGAAAAAGGAAATTGGGAAATACTGCGATTTATATACAGGAGTTCAAGCCTCACGCACTCCCAGTTTTTTTCCAAAGAGAACCTTGCAAGGCAGACTGTCTTTTCCTGTTGAAGTCAGAAGAGACTCCCCAAGCTTCCTATTTTTTTTAATGAATGCTTATGGCTAGGCAAGAATTTCTAGTCTTTCCTCTCCGCTCTCTCCGTGACACAGGCGAATTATACTAGCCAGTTGCTATTGTGTAATGTGTCAAAGGGAATGTTCTCAGGCCAACTAGACATGCTCTATGTTCTTGTGTTTCCTGCATCATTACTGTGCCTCTCTGCTGAGTTCCCTGCTGCTTCAAAGTTAATTAAGATAAGGCTAAGCAGGAGGCAGGGGAAAGAAAGTCTCTGCCTGTTGCATCTCTTAGATCAGCTAATTTCCCTTCAAGAAAAGCACCCAGGTTTGAAATTTTTGTTTATTGCTTTGAAATCCCATAAGCATGGGCATGGCCGTATGGAGCACTCTGCCATCTGTAACAGAAGATCTTTAACAAGTAACTCATTAAATACTTGTGTCTGTACCGTAGAACAGTGAGAAGTCCCTTGCTTTGGTTGTATGTAAAATACCCAGATATTAAAACTGCTTCCAAATTGTTTTAATAATTTTGCATATTTTGACAAAATTTAAACAATGAAATTGCATGTAGCTAAATACAGTTCATGTTTATCTGTACAGTTTTGGTTGTCTTCTATTCATGCCATTTTCCTCTTGCCAAAATTCCAGAGAATTCAAGATAAATGTAATATTGTAGTCAACATCAGTGTACTCAGATACAGAGCTCAGTTTTATTTTCTTCAGAAGAATCTACTGATTTCCAAGCTTTCAAAGCTTCTGCTCATATGTGGAGACTGACCATGTGATTTCATTGCTGTGATGTTGTCAGGAAAAGGAATAGTTAGGGCTTCTTTTTTCTTCCACAGAGAACCTCTCAATATACTTAAGCTGCATATTCTGTCTAATTAAAACCCACGTACATCCTCATGTTTCACTTGCTGTAAAGATTGGTGTTCACATATCTGGCACTGGGCTAGTCTAGATGAGTGAAGTCAGGGTCAGGTGATGATACCCTGGTATTTCTAATAACATCATAAATACATAAAGCAAAAAATACATCAAGCAACATCTAAAATATAGCATGGAGACAGCAACTGAAAGTTTTTAATATTTTTTTCAGTAGAAATATGCAAAATACAGAGACCTTAGATATAGGCAAGACCATTTTGCACAGGTAGTTGAACTGGTGGGAAGCCTCTAGTATAGACAAACTTAACTGGTACACACTGGTGTGTAGTGTGGTATTTTACACAGATTTTGGTCTATCCAGTGGAAGTGTAGGAGTTCACAGTGATATAGCTAATTCAGGGAAAAAAATGCTGATATACCTAAGCCAGTCACTCTGGTTCTTGCTGTGTTGGTTCTCTACAAAAACATTTGTTTGAGAAAGAAATGATTGAAAGGAAACTGTTTCCTCACCTTTCCTCTTCCTGCAGAAAAGCCAGTAAATTCCTTGTTTGTGGCACCTGCTGTAACCCCAGTGAAGAATGTATGGCAAATGGAGTCCAATAACCCTGGTGTCAGATTGTATCAATATGATCTTCTTGATTATAGCTTGCTGGTAAGTAAAGATTTTAAAGCATTGTTTAAGACTTTAAATATAGTGTCATTGAAAATTACAGCGAGATCTCAGCCTTTGTAGTATTATGGCTATTGGTGGAACTTTGGTGCTTACTCTTATTTCTTCCTGCGCAAAGGAAAGGAAAGGTGAAAGGGAACTTGGTCAGTCTTTCTGTGCCTACAGGACTACCCAGTACTTCCTGTTCTCTATGGAATATTCTTAGAATGTAGAATCAAAGACAGTCAGAAATTTTCTGGGCAGAATCCTAAAACTATTTGCAGGGAGCTCTGCAATGGTGAAAAAGGTTCACCTAAATCCTGGGCTTGTTTACATACCAGTGTTGTTCCCTGGTAATTGCCTGAGCTTTGGGACGCAGTCCATGAAATGCTTCTAAAGGGTGTAGAAGAGCAGAGGAAGAAAAGCACTTTTAACCATGTGATGTCTTTCATAATCATGTACCTTCCTACATAGTTTATAGGTTTTATAGGAAATTATAGATAAAGTTAGAAGGAATAAAGCAGAATCCTATTCTGTAGTCTCATGTGATTTTTGGAGATAAAGTGAATCCTGTATGATTATTTTGTCTCTGAATGACTCAGATATTCTCTCTGTAATTCAGGGTAAAATCTTGACCTCACTGAGTTCAGTGACAATGCATCCTGCAGCTTGACTGGGACTGCGGTTTCTCTCTGGAGACCTAGGCTAATACAGGCTGCGCCTTTCTTGTGCAGATTTCATTCCTGCATCTCAATCTCTCCCTTAAATTCTCTCTGGGCCATTCATTTTCTGTCCATTCTGCCCCTCAAGCAGTGCCTGCAGAAAAGAAACTTCTGGTTCTCACCCTTTTGCCCCATTCTTAAAGCAGACATGAGGATAGTGGAGTTTGGTTAACAGTTCGGACAGGAAAGACCTCTAACAGTGCCACTGCTGCCTTTTGTGGCTCCTTTTTCTTCTTCTCCCCATCCCCCCACCATTACCGCACTGCAAGTACTAGCGTTGGGTGTAAGCCCAGCTCTTGGGGTGGGACGTGACCTTCTATTCAGTTGTGAAAAATGAGGAGTGACAGCTTCCTAATCAATATATCACTCTAGAGACTTAATGAAGCAGGGAAGAAAGCAATACAGGCATGTCTATTTTTTCTTTCTTTTTTTTTTTAACTGTAGGATCTTTGGCAGTTTTATTTGGACCTCAGAGATGCCAACAAGAAAAACGAATCGAACTGGAAATTAGAATACATCCTGACTAAAGCTTACGGCATTGAAGACTTGAAGCCAGAAAGCCTATATGAAATGGCCAAGCAGTTGTCTGTGCCACACAGCACACTGTTTGAGCAGTATTACAATAACTTCATTGTGAGTTATGACAAAACCATTGTCTGTGAAGAGGGGTGCAAGACGTGCCAAATATGTGCAATCCAATATTTGGATTACTCCTCATACACAGATTGTGTCAATCGGGAAGCAACGTGGAGATGAAGTCTCCGTGCAATTTATGCTGATATTGACTTTAGCCTGTGATTTAAAGAACCTGCTCATCTTTTTGCTCAAGCACTGACACGCTGACAGGGAGCCTGTGGGACTTCTCTGAATTTCAAGGGAGCAATAAGTCTCCCTAGATCTTTCTTCTTGTAAACATATTTTCCTTCCACATCTAAATAAAAGTTTATTGGCTATGTAATAGTGGCCAGATACTTTGCTGTTGTTTCAAGTGTCCTGTGCCCTCAGTAACAGGCATCCCAGTATGCGGGAATAGAAGTTACTCAGTTCTTTGGATATCCAAGTCTTTTCTCAGGGTATGTAAACGTAGGCAATGCCATTTCAGGCATGGGATTTGTATGGGGGCAGGTTTCAACCATCTGCTGTCACAATTTGCAAACTGAAATCTGCAAAACCCACATTTGCTGAGCCTGGAGTGCAGTTATGTTGTTGATGCGATGCCAGTATTGGGTATCTCCCTGTGCCAAGTTTCCTTTTCTTTCTTAACTCCTTAAACCCACCTCTGTTTAGGGACATATTCTAATGACAGCGTGAAAGTGACTTAATGGATCACAAACCTCCATCCTTGTAAATACATAATGTATTTTTTCAGAATGTGTGTGTTTGCCCAGCACAAAGTGCTTTTTTCTTATGATAGAGCTATGAACGTTGGTACTGCTATCAAGGAGTGTCCTGGTATGAGATTTTGCAGCAGACCATAAATCAGGTTTAAATTGATCAACGTCACTAATTAGACATAGCATATACATTCTCTGTGCAGCACAGGTAAGCATGCACTTATGGTGTTTCTCAGATTTCTTTTTTCACAGAGCAGTCTAATACTTAATGTGAAGATTATCACATGTATGAATTTACAATTGCACAGACCACTTCTTCCTCTTCTTGTGATTAAATGTGTGCACAAGATGATAATATCAAGAAGGCTGTTTATCTAGTGTGTATAATCAAGAAGGACCTTTACCCATTTTTCTGTCACATCAAGAGCTATACTTTTGGAACCTTTGGTCAATGTAGCACCATACAGACCCTTCTTTAGATAATATTATTCCAGAGTAACTGGAGCTTTAGAAGTGGTTATGAGAAAATCCAATTGCTAACTGTTTATTTTCGTGAGACTAAAGCTTTTACTGCAGCTGTTGAGGAATTTTCTGGTTTTGTTTCCACCCAAGCTTGAAATACTTAGCAGAATATTTCTGGACAAATTTTCTAAGTATGTAGTATTCACAACTGTAGATGTAGATACCTCAGATTTGTCATGCATCAGTCATCCATAGAGGAAATGTTTGGTTTGCTAAATTTGCATTCAGAAACAAATCCTCCAGTGGCACTGATGTTTAGAAATGCCATTAATAATGCATAGTAGACAGTCCTCTATTTTAGATTATATGCTTGGAGAGGGTATGGTGGGCATGTAAACTCTTTAGAGCTATCTGCTTTGGCTAATCTTGAATGTGTCTGGATATGTAAATAACCTGAGTTAACGTGGGTTCTGTGCAGACTGTGACTGTGAGGAAGTACCAGAAAGTTTCAGTGCTGAAAGCTGATGATTCCCTCTGTGTTGGATATGTTTCTTGATTCAGTTTCTCATGAGTTTGTTCATTAAAAAATGCCTATGTTACCGGTATCTGTTCTCCAAGGGCAAGCAAAGTTGTGGGCGGATAGCAGAAGGGCAGTTGCAGCTGATAGGATAGCTGAGCTTCCTCCAGTTTGCCAGATGGGTTTTGTTCAGTTCAGTCTTGTGCTTTGAACAACTGTCTCTTTTCTCATACTGGTTTGCTTCCATAACTTCTGTGACTTCTGTTTAAGCTTAATACCTACAAGACATCCTAGAAACACTATAAAAATAATCTAGTTGTTTTCTTCCATTAAGGACTTCTTTATCGCTGAACTTTAGGGAGAGCTGAACCACATAGCAGATTAATAGCTACAGAACCCTCGGAAGAGTGGTATGCTGCTGATGGGTTGTTGGGCTTCTTGCTTCCTAGATTTCTTTTTTTTTTTTTAATATGTGTCAGTAGATGTTATTTAGTGAGCATGAACAAATAAATGCCTACCAATGTCTAAATAGCAAGCTATGATCCAGACATACTTTTTTTTAAATCTGGACTTCAGTTGAAGCCAAGAATTAGATGGCATCAGCCAAGGAGGTTGATTTTGTTTCAGCCAGAGGGATATATCCTCAAGAGTTACATTTATCCAGGGTATATCCTCCAAGATACACCGTGTTACGCAGGCTAGCATTCTCTGCTTCTCCTGTATGTAACTGTACTCATGCAAGTGCAAGCATAACTGGCCAAGAAAGATCCAGGAGTATGTTTGACTGCATCATCTTGTAACTCTGACGTAAACCAAGGAGAGATCTTCTAAGAATGTTACACTGTAAAAAAATTGAGATGAAACACATGAACAGCTTAGATGGCACCTGAGTCTAAGGGGAAATAGGGGGCAACCATTATATTTTTGTTTCAGGTTCCTCCTTTATTCCTTCATGGATCTAGGAATGTTCTAAAGGTAAGTTATCCTTTCCTGACAGAAGCTTTTTTAAGGAATCATAAAAAACGCCAAAGAGGGATGACCTGATGAAGTTGCTGACTCCTGTAGACCAGATTCCCATTTCACTTTTTGTATGGTATTTTGTGGCCCCAACTTGAATGAAGGATTAGGGGGAATATTTCTAAGGCCACATTTGACAGAAAGACAAATTACACCACCTAGTGGAGTAAAAAGCTTTTCATTTACCTACAGTTGAACTTGAGACATATAAACAAGGAGAGTCATTTCTCAAATATTCTAGGATTTACCTTCTAGTTTTTGAAGGTAACTAGTTTTTGAAGGAAGTACTGCTACTTCTTTGTGGTAGTACTGCCACGTAGCACACTTCCTCTGGGTATTAAATGGTCGCTGGGTCCTAGAGGCCATGTCACTTGACGGATCCTGAACTCTGTGGTAGATGTAGGTCTCGGCCCACATTCAGGGAGGAACTGGAGCCTACGGAAGGGATCCTCAGTCCAGTTCAGCTAGCCAGCAGAAAAGGGATGTGATGGAAACCAAAGATGTATCCCTAAGCAGGCTGGTGTCTCCTTGCAATTAGTTTCTGTGCTTTAATTCTCTCCTGGGGTTAACTTGTCTACATTAACAGGTACTTCAGCTTAATAGAGTGCCTTCTTTAACAGGAGAGTTGGTGCTGAGGGGCTGATGTGACTGCTGCACGTTTCATTATCAGTTGGAGGACATTAAATATACCCTTGAAGTGCAGCTGCCAACTGCATTGCATCTGAAAGAGCACTCTCCAAGAGCACTCTGCAACGTGAATAAAAGTACAGTATGGTGATGATCAGTAAACTGTGTTCAAAGGTGTGCTCCTGTTCCAAACTAAAGTGAAGGTGCACCCAAAGGCCAACATTAACGGCTTTAGACTGAGGCACTCAGTAGTGTCTGGATGTGATCTCATAATTTCTATTGTTTTTCACTTGCCAGCCTGAAGAAATTGAAATGATTGGAGGCGATGGGCAGTGAGTGAAGTGAACATATTGTTAGTAAAATTGAAGCAGTGAACTTAAGATGTCTAAAGACAGAAATAGGTAACTAAGTACATGTAGTCCCTTGTGGTCCATTTCCTGTGTGAACAAATGATGACCACATAGCATCTTCAAGGATAAGTATCTAGTTTAACACTGTGATGTAAGTTCCCTCTCTGGACACAGCAACCTCAAGAAGGTGAGTTGTCACATTGGTCTAAGAATAAAACCTCTTGGAAGTCCCTCTCATGCCCAGTCAAGAGGAACTATGGCAATGTCAGTGAAGAAAGGGACTGTAACTGTCTAAACAAGATTAGTTCCTTTCCTTCCTTATTTTCCAAAAGCTAAAGACTAGCTTTTATCTGCTTACCACTACAGCTTTCAACAAGAAAATATTGCTTTAGATAATTCACTTGTCATCTGTCAGCCCGAGCTTTCTTGTTCTGCTGGAGGAACATCCTACCTAGCAATTCTACCAGTTTTGTTATTTGCTGGTCTGCAGAGAAGCCTAGTGTAAAATGAATGTTGTTTTCATACTGTGTGTGAAATATCACAACTGTAGAAATTCAAAGAAAACACATAGAGGAAAAAATAACAAAAAATGTTAACCATAATATGTATGCTTAATTAGTTTCTGATGGTTGTGGGAATGGCAAAGGCACTGTACTGAATGAGCATTGCCAGTGTGCTACTGAACACTGTACATCAATTCCTGTGAAAGTAGGTATCAGGAGAGTGGTCACAAGTAGGATGGAACATGCAGTAGGTGGATGATTGAAATCAGAACAAGGGAATCACTTAAACCCAAAAATGTTGAAAGGAAAACCACTGGAAATGTGACAAACCCCAGCCCCAAGCACTTAGTGAAGCAG
This sequence comes from Ciconia boyciana, assembly GCF_034638445.1. Taxonomy (NCBI): domain Eukaryota; kingdom Metazoa; phylum Chordata; class Aves; order Ciconiiformes; family Ciconiidae; genus Ciconia; species Ciconia boyciana. Next base: position 58,605,668 of record NC_132936.1, read on the forward strand.
TGGAAAGAGCACTGATGTGCTTACAGATGTGGCCAAATTATAGCTTTTCAAGTGCAACTTACGTTGTCTTCGGTGGTAGAGCTATATTGAAAGACCGTCTGGAAAATTCCTTCTATTATCTGCATTTCTATTGAGTTGTGATCTGAATCTACCTTTCAAATGTGTTACAGCTAACTACTGGAATATTCCTCCATCATGTCTTCCAGCTTGCATTGGGTAAGAAAATTGGACACTCTGTTCTCGTACCCTATAAACTCTTTGTTGGATTTTTAAAGCAAACACTCAGACATCAGGAATAATTAAGCTAGAGAAGTTTCAAATGTGGAGCTGGGCAAAAAAAGTTTTTCCCATCCTGAAAAGCATCCTGAGATTTCAATATTTCCCACTGGAATAAAACCAAGACCTTGTTGAGGTTTTAGGCAGGGAGATGTACAAAGTGGGGATTTGCACCTAAGCCTGCTACCTTCCCCCTCAAGCACTTGCTGTGCATCTGTCATGGTGTTGACTATGCTTTCTCCTTCTACCCTGGAACTGAACAACTTTATAAATTAAAATTTTCATTGGAACTGTTACATTTATATAAAAAATTCTGATATTGACACAGCATTTTCCACTGAAAACTGTTAAGCAAGTCTCAAGAACTTCTCCTACATGCTATAAAGTTTGACACCTTGCCTGTCCAACACAGGACATGCCAATGGATACATTGAAGCAGCTTTTTTTGTCCTATATAATCTATGATTTTTGATAGTTCGTGTGGGCCAGATGATCAGCTGGTAAAAACTGACTTTGGACTACTGAAATTATTGAAGCAATGAATTAATTAATAATGAAAAATCCTACTTGAGATTAAGGAATGGGTTTTCAAAAATACCTAAAAAATATGTCTGTGTGACATACTGCAGTCCCACCTGGAACTGAACAAGCAGACTCAGGTAGCAGTAGTAGAGTAGCTGTATCAGTGGAGTGCTTTTCCTGGAATAATTCCCCCTGTAGCCCAGAGTGACGTGATAACACAACTATCCTGCTTCTCCTTCCAAGCTACCCTGGATGTTTGCCTGTATAGCACTGATTTATGGCACGTAAATACATACCGACAGACTTAAGTGTACAAACCCAAATGAATTGTGCTCCCAGGTCTTCTGGTTTGATGTTTGCTGACTACAGATGGACAACCCTTATACAGTGTTTCTAGGGAGGCACTCTGCATCTTGTGGATTTTGGAGTTTACAAGACAATTTAGAAATGCCTGAGGCTGCTAAAGGATGGCAATTTCTCTAGGCTCTTGTATAAGCATTGAACTTCCCAAAATCTCCAGTGTTCAGTCTAGCAGGATCTTCCTTCAAGTGGGGGTGGTGATAAAAGCCTGTAGTTGTGTCACTCAAAATACATGCAGAAAGACTCTTCTTCCAGATGGGTGGGGTACCTTAAAACTCTTGCATGCTGCTCTGGCTTTTTTATGTCTTATAAAATGGGAAGCATCCATTTTTAGACACTTTGAAAAGCCTTCCCTGGCCAACTTCTCATTCCTATTTTGTTGGATGTTTCAGGCAGAACTTGTCCCATATATTAGAATATTTTACACCTATGAAAACTGCCATCTGCCACAAAGCATTTTTAAACCAGTTGAAACTTGAGACTTTGGTAAAATATCCCACTAAAAGATTCTGATGTTGCAGCTGATTGCAATGAAGCGTGCATTTTACCTAGCCTTAATTGAGTCACTGCAAAGAACATTTAACTTAGTCTCACAGGAGGGGATATTTGATGTTGTTTTTACATCAACCTAGCTGAAACCTTCCAACATTTCTAACAGACTTTGTTGATAGCTAACAAGACATGTTTCAAGCTGTCTGTTCTTAACAAAGTCTCTTCATTTTTTTTTTTTTTAATCTAATTGAAAGTATTTATACAGAGCTTGAAATTCTAGACAGGCGCAGGATTTTGCTCAGAATAATTGCCAGTGTACAATGGAGGACTTTTCTATAGTATTTTTTGTGTTTCTCCCCTCCTCCAATCCCCCGGCCAAAGCAAATTTCTGCTAAGCGGTGTCAAAAAACCATAGCAACTATCTTGTGACAGAGCTGAGGAGGTTTTGTTCTGCGGAGGACCCATTAATCACTTATATTGCCCCCAGCCCACAGTCCCATCCAATGTGATTCTGGGAATTTTCTGCTGAAAATTGTTGCTAAATATTTATATGGGTGAAGCGCTCCCCTCAGAGCGACCCACGGGGGAAGCGGAGCGTGTTATTCGTGGCGTGTGAGGCTGTAGGGATGGAGGGGTTCTTACGACCAGGAGTCGGGAGTTTTCTCTTCCGTCCCGTCAGGGGAAGGAGGAGCAGGAGCAGGGAGTTTGCCTGGGGAGGGGGCTGGAGGCCGGCTGGCGGAGGACCAGGGGAGAGCAGAACGTGTTCAGCGGCTCGTTAGGGCGCGCATCCGGGCGGCTTTCCATCGGGCGTGGGCGCTGGTGCTGGAGACCTGCTGGCTGCTCAGTCGGTGCCTCTGCTCATCGCAGTAACGCAAGCTCCCTGCTCTCAGCAGCTGCCTGGGCAGCCACCACCCCTCTCCTCGGCCTGTCGCTCTGCTCAGCTCCTTCGAGTTACCCCTCTAGGGTCCAGTGTTTTTCCCTGTCACCGAATTATATTTCCTCTTTTATTTACTTGCTAGATGTCAGCTATGACTTGTTGTTTTTTGCATAGTATCAGTTCAGACCAAGTTTTCAGTGGAGTCCGTTGTTCAGAATATGCCGGCAGTTAAGCTTTGACCCATCAAAACAGTCAGGAAGTTCCCACTCACTCACTGCATTTACTTACTGAGTCTGTAAGACCTCCCAGCTGCAGCAGAAATCCAGCCCACTGGAGTTTGTATTCTTGAGTATATCAGCCGCCTGTGACACAAAGAGCTGCCTCAAATAATTTTGGGAACTTAGAGTCCAGAAAAATGAATAATTAGGAAACCTAAACGTGGCTCTTCCTGTATCCTGATTGTATCCTGTATCCTGTATCCTGATCCACAAACAATAAAAGCCTTAGAACAGAAAGTATTTCTATACCCTCATCATATTTGCTACTTTCATATAATTATACAGAAAAGCAATTGCTGTGTGAGCAGCTGGGTGGGGGCAAAAGTAGTTGTTTGTGCATGGAAGAGGGGTGGCCCTCAGCTCCCCACGTCTTCTGGAGTGCCTTTTGAGTGGAAAATAGGATCCTGTCTTACCTAATGATTTATGTGAAAACATGTCAGTCCTCAATGCCTCGGAGGGGATGTTTTCCCACAGAAATTTGCATATCTACCCTAGTGCTGTCTTCATGTCTTTATACCAGGCCACGTTTTGCTGCCACTTCTCTTCATGGGACAAAGATGACATTAGCAGCCAGGGCCTCACACTGCGCCATTTCCTTTGCAGATACATTGACTCCCTTTTGAGGCCCCCGGCTGCATTCAGGGTCTCTTTGCTTTGCTTTCCCTCCCGAAGGAGAGCTAAGGCTATTTGAGAGAGACCCTGCCCCTTCGCCTCTAAGCTGGGGTAAGTCATATCATGACCAGGGGAGGTGGAAATCTCTTGCTTCAGCTGCAGTTGGATGACTGTTATATACTGCTGCTAAACAAAACCTCGTGATAGTTTTTTTTGGACTGTGTCTCTGAACCCCCTCTTCTTAGGTTTGTTTGCAGGTGGTACATTTTTCTAACACTTTGTATGTGTGTAGGCGGGGTGGCGGACCAGTGTCCTGTCCTTAAATTGCAAAGTGTTTAGTTCTGTGTAGTGTATTGCATGTTCAGCTTGCAGAATAATCTCCACGCATTTCCTTTGTTTAGGCATAAAAACCACCTCTCAGTTTATGCCAGCATAAGGAGTGTTTAGTGTCTTTTTAGAAATCCAACTTCAGGAATTTTGTTCACATATATGAGCAATGAGAGTGTACCCATGAAGACAGAGTTCCTGGAAAAGAAAGCAAGGTGTGGTGAAAAATGTGAATTAACCGGTGCTAATTGGCTAGGTTGACACCCAGGTTAGCATGTTTAGAATTTGGTGCAGCTCCAGTGAGGTCAGGATGAATTCTGCATCTACATAATTTAACCCAGGCTATGAGAAAGCAAATAATACATAGACTGCAAACTATGTTTTCTGTTCATTTCATAGAACTAGAAATAGCAATTTTGTTTTAAAATTTTTCATTGTGTAACTAGACAGGTCCTATACTTGTTAAATTCATTGCTTCATTCAGTGCCTGCTGTTGTGGTTTTCAGCGTCTGGCCAACTTTTATTTCAACAATATCCTCTTGTTTTTGTCTATCCAAACTTAGTGAGACTTTGTCACCCACTGGTATGCAAAATTATAAACCACTTGAATTTAGTGGTTAGGGAATACATTCTAAACTTTCCATGTACTATATGCAATGCATGTAAAATCATGAAAAAAATTCCTTCTCTTTTCTGTTGCAGATCTCCAGGTGCTCAGAATCAGGAATAATTTCAGTTTCCCTGTACAGCTGTGACTAATTACCTGATCTCACTTTTTTACTCTCGCTCTCTCTATTCTGCCTTCATTCCTCTCCCAGTTATGAATTACTAGCGTTATGAAGAAGGCACACTCTTCATTTTGTTGACTGTTGTAAAACATTCACTAGAATCATATAAGAATTTGTCCTGCTGCTGGCAGAGAGCAGCTCTATAAACAATGTGCTCCTTTGTTTGCCTGAAGCATAGTAACAAATGGATTATGTGTAACAGCCATCTATAGGGCTTTTATTTTGTCTCCATTCAGGCTCTGCGTGTTTTGCACTGCTTTTAATGAGGCTGCCTGAACTGTGGTAACCCCACGGTACATTTGTAAGGAAGAGATATTAGATGAATCAGCCCCTTCCAGGACTGCATTATGAGGTGATCTGCTTTCATTACAGGATTTATTTTATAGGTGGTAGACCTCAGCGAGAGGACACTGCAGGCACAAGCAGCACTTATCTGCTCTGCAAGACCAAGTTCAGGGTCTGCTTGAATGTGAATCTCCTTTCCCACAGTCAAATCTCCATTTGTTGTGTGGCTTGAAACACAACTTTTTTGTGCATGACTTCGCCTTTGCTTCCCTTCTGCTTCACACTCATACTGGAATGATTGATAGTCCTTTATAAAATACTCCATAAAGAACTATTTTACTTCCCCATCAGCATGAAAGCTTGGGTCCCCCCACACAAAACAAGTACAAAACCCAGCATCTCGCAGCAGAATGAAAAGCCTCTTCTTCCTTCTGCCTTTCTGAAGTGTGAAGGTTTCCTCTCTGGAACTGGAAATGTTTATTCCCCAGTAATAGAAACCACTGTTGTCAAAAACAACAAAACACATAGTCATGTAAGTACAGATAGATGCCTTCTTTTTTCTCTGGAGGCCTATGAAGGTTTTACTTTTTTCTCTTTTTTTTAACATCGTTTTTTTTACCAGAAATTTTACCGGAGCAAATTTTACCGGAGCAAACCAGGATTCACGAGTGGCATAGTGCCCTATTTAAGTCTTTTGTGGTTTCTTTGCATGTAATCTGTTCTCAAGATCTTCTGTTTGTTCTGCTGCTCTTCCATCACTATCAGAATCAAAACTGGGTAGTTTTTGCATAGGAAATGTTGTTACAATACAGAAGACAATTGTAAGCACGATAACAAAGTAGATAAAAGCAAAGCTGCGTGGCAGTTCATAGGCCTCATCTTCCTCCTCCCTGGACGCATTTTCTGTATGTTGCTTGAAGTGTTTAGTTGTTAAAAATTATAGCTCAAGCAATTCTTGACTTTGTAAATAGGGGACCCAGTGAAAAACTGGAGGTGGTGGAAGAATTACAAGAGATGCCATTGCTTTGGATAACCCCCAGAACAGGACTAGACATTCAAGCCTTGAAGAAGTTGCTGTTGTTAAGTTTTCAGATTTCATCTCTGGAAGGTTGCTTTGGCAAGGAATTACTGGCAGTAAGGTCAAATCAGGTTGAACTGTGAATTTCTGTCTTAACGAGAATCCTAACAGCACAGGGCTGCAGGTAACACCTTGTGCTAATTGTAGTCTTTGCTAGCTAGCAGTAGTGAAGAGCAAAGCCCTGAGACTAAAAGTACCATGAACAAAAAGGGAGAGGTCTTATAACTTAGCTTGTTACTATAGGAGAAGAAAAAATTCTGATGGTGAAGACAAATTAATCAGCAAAGAAAACTGTTTGGGGGAAGACTTTCCAATTTTCTGGGTTGGTTTTTTTTCTACTTTCCTTTCAATAACAAATCAACCCCAAATATTCCTCTCCCTAGCTCCGTTTTGTGTAAAAACATACAGTGGCAGGTTCACGGAGCTTTCCAGCTATTTTATTTTTAGTTTTACTTTTTAATAGAGAAATCCTTTCCGTTTTCCAAACACTTCTAATTTCTGATTTTACTAGTGCCAATTGTAGTCCCTCTACCGCATACATTTCCTGCTGTCATAAACACGTGTCTGTGTGCGTGAATGAGATATACCAAGGTAAAGAGAGACAGACCCTGAATGTACTAGTGGATGCATGGGTTTGCTGTAATATCTCAGTTTTGGCTTCATCATTTTTTATGTGCCAATCTCCAAATGCCAATAGCTGGAAATGAGAGACTGAATTGCCCAGAAGGCAACTTGTGATCTCCTGAATGAAAATGTTCATTACACTTTATGTGCATGCACTTTGTGTCATTGAGCTGCAGAAATAGGCAGCACCTGCACACTCTTGGGAAATGGCCTGTAACAGAAAGAAGATTACAAATGTTTTTGGAAGCACTTAAAAAGGCTGATGAAAAACTTGAGGGGAAGGCTTTTTTTAATGAATATTTGTGTTGCTGGGTGATAAGTGTGGGTTTACTTAGTACGGCTTTACTGTTTATTTGTACTTTGACTCTATGTTTTAATGAGTGTAAAGGCATGCAGATCAAGTATCTGGGCACTTATTTCCATTATAATTAACAATTAATGAATTAATTTCCAACCTTTAATTAGACTGAATTTAAATACAGCACGTTTCAAACTCAAGACTCTGGAAGGCATTTAAAAGGATGAAACTGCATGCTGTCAGACACCTATTATGCAAGTTTAAATGATACCATGTCTTGGGAAGTTGCATCTGAAAGGTAAGTTGACTGGTACATCAGAAGTTGATCCAGTTTTAAGATGAGAGATGTGTCAGATAACGTGGAGTGCTTAATCCTTTCCATTCATCCTCCTCCCCTTTCACCTAAGGTCTAATATTTTATTGGAAAAATCTGGTTATATGCTTTCAGTGTTTTGCCCCTCTGAAAACAAGCTGCGAGCTTCCATTGCTTTTCATTCCCCCTGGCTCTGTCAAGAGGCTGTAACTATTGTAAGCAACAAAGTGTTCAGATGTGTCACCCCAGGAGTCAGTCTTTGATGGGCTGAGTGAAGGCAGAATGAAGACTGAAAATGTAAAGCTAGTTAACAAGTTAGTTAACAAACACAAATCCTATATTTACTACCTTCTGCTGTGAAGGAACCTCAAATATTTAATAAGACCTTTCTATGTCAGGTGTCTGGTGAGATCACACAAGCAGCATGAGAACTATTAAGTGTCTTTCTGTGGTAACCTATCTCTGGTTATAAGAATGTAACTCATTTCAAAATGAACACTGAAAGGTCGATCATAAGCAATCACCAAATTTTGACTGAGGATTTTTTTTTTTGCATTTGAGAATAATGAATATTTTTTAGGCAAAATGAAATGTCACAAGATGACAAAAACCTGCAAACTAGTTTTAAGCCCACTGCCTAAATGTTTCTGTTTAAATAGATGTTAGTAGACATTTAGCTTACTAACTGTCTAACAAGGAACTGTGCAACAGCTGTAGAATTAAACTGCCTTCAGCTTTCCGACATCATGGACCACCTTGTGTGCTGACATATATTTGAATATATCTGCCACCGAAGGCAACGAGACTGTGCTGATTTACATCAGCTGAGATCTGGCCTTGTATCCTGTGAAACAAAACGGATTTAGTTTTCTTCCTTCTGCACTGACTTCCCCCGCCAGCCCCAGTTTCACAAAATCCTGCTCCACCAGCTAATCATCATCACCACCATCATCCTCTCCGCAGCCCCAGGCGGGTGCCCCTGCGTGAGCCAGGAAGCGCGCGAGCTCCAGGCAGGCGTTGGAGCGAGGGCTGGGAGCCATCTCCGTGCTGAGGGGGAGATCCCTTTCAGCTTCATGCTTGGCTGGCGCTTTGTTCGCGTTGAATGCTCCCCCCTCGGAGCCTTTGTGCGGCGGCGGGGGCCGAGGTGTGAGGCGGCCGCCAGCCGATGGCCGTGCCATGTGTGGACAGAGCATGACCAGTTTGGCTGCAGCCAGTCACCGCCGGCCTCGGCGTTACATCACCGTCAGCCCACGGCTCGGCCAGACGGAGCCAAACAGGCTCCTCGTTGTTTTTCCTCTTTTCATGGACAAGAAGAAAGCCTGGGAAAAGAGCAGGGATCCCAGACCTTCCTTGAGAACAGCCGAATATTGTCTGCATGGTAATGAAGGGAACAAAACCACAAAACACACACGGCGCTCTCCCTCCCGCAAGCCGGGACGCACAAAAGGGGGGTGTGTAATCGGAAGGAGTGGGCGAGGGCAGCACGGCGCGGTGAGGAAATAACCCGGGGTCCCCCCGCAGCACCGGGGGGCAGCTCATCCACAGAACCCGCTGCGGCTCCCGGGAAGGCCAAGCAGCCGCAGGGCTTCCCTCGTTCCTGTTTTTCATGGCGATGTCCTTACAATTGATTTGGGGAGTCTCTGTCGATACAGTAACACAGCAGCCGGATCTCTTTCAAAAAAATTATTGTAACACACGGTGTGCGTTTGTGATTCCAGTTTTCTGTTCCACCCACAAATTCAAGATGTGCACATATGCACAGCTTGTCCTTGTTTTTGCAAGCTCCTGGTATCTTAAGAGAAAGTGATAGCTTGTTTGTTCTGTTTTGAAATTAAAAAGAAGTTTAATTTTTCTGTTTGCAGTGAGTCTTGGTTGTTATTTCTTTCAAAAATGGAAAAATGGAAAAATGGACAGAGAAAGTGAAGGCTTTGTATGTACTTTGGACACCATGAGCACCCGAACCATTCCCATCTGCTGGGGGCAGGTCCAGCTCCTGTGAAATTTCTGCGCTCACAAACATCCATCTCTTGGCAGCCGGGCGTAGTGTCCCTGTGGAGAAACACGGTTGTCATGGGAAACTGCGATCATGGAGAGAAACAAGTTTCGCGAGCGATTAGGGGACTTGTCTGTCTGTACCATGGAGGCAGGCAGCAACCTTGTACTCCTCTGGAAACCAGAGCAGAGCTTGGCCATGGGGCAGCAAGCTCTTGGAAGGCTTGTGCTGCTGGACTATGTTCCACCACACCTTTGGATGGGCTGGGGTCTTCTAGGACTCTCCAGGCAGGCATGCTCCTCCATGCCTCACTTTGTTCCCTAGCTCCATTTCTGCTGCATGTGATATTCTAAAACATCAATAAGGAGGATGTCATCTGGGTGGCTAGGAGGAACCCCATCTACCCTAGAGTTATCTGTTGTTGCTGTCATGCAGTTGTGCTAGTGACAGTGACAATATAAACATTTATTTGGGAATTGAGATCTCATGCTGCACACCTCTGAGAATTATTAGAAACTGTCTTCTAATTTGCAGCCACATTTTCTTTATCATCTGTCTTCTACCATATGTTTTTTGTGACAACATTGTCGCAGAAGTTAAATTAGTCTTTCCCTTTTCCAGTATTTAGCCTTCTGTGGTATTTCTAGGAGGCAATCATTCCTTCCCAGAATTCTGTTGGAGACAGCCAAAAAGCTAGCCTCTTCCTGAAGCACCATTTAATGTGGTTTTTGTCTCTAGCCTATGGGTTTCCTAGCACATGGGTTTCCTTTTAGAGAAAACTATGATGTGGAGAAGAACTGGATGCACATCAAGATCAGGTCCAAGGATGGAGTATATATGTGTTCATTGCATACAAGACATCCAGCAGCTCAAGTGTTTCAGGGCACCTTGATAGCCTTCCTCTGATCTGCTCCACTTTTATCTCATCTTTTTGATCAGGGCTGATGAGAACGGTGGACCAGAACTGTGTCAGTGGCCTCTAAAGCGGCATTCAGACCTCTCCATCTCTGTTAGAACTGTGTTTCCTCAGGTGCCCTAAAACTAACAGGCACTGCATACCATTGCCTCATAACTATCCTGTGATTGACCAACACACCCAGGTTTACTCCATCTTTATTACATGTTGTGTAGTATGAAAGATAGTGTAAAAGGTCTCCAGAGAAATACAGAACTTTGTACATCCATTGAATATCTATTCATAAAGCCTTCCTGATCTCTGCAGTGATAAATTTTTCTACTAATGCATGAGATCTGATTATAGCCTACATCATTACAAATGTTACCACTGGTTACAGAATTATCCACTACTTTAAAAAAAAAGTTGCTATAATTAAAACAGAGTCTTCATTCAGACATGCTTTTACAAAGAAGGACTTCAGTGCACGTTCTCAGTTGTGATAGTACACTCTGACAGGCAGAAAATGGGAAGAATTGTTTCAGCTTCTTAGCTACTGTGAGCTTGATGGTAATTAATTATGTAAATAGATGTGTGTTGTTCATTTCTGTTGACAAAACACACTCCCTTTGCACATGAAGATGAATAGTTGCTTCCCATAAGGAGCCAAGTCCTAAGCAAGTACAGGAAATTGCAAATAACCTTGCAGTAGATTTCTCAGAAGTGCAAAGAAGGTTGCAGTCCATCATCTAAATGTGTCAGTTCTTTGGTGGTATTAGCCCAGTTGGAGCAAGGACCTTAGAAACATTTTTTTTTACCCTAAAACTTAATTTGACTGAACTAGAGACAAATAAAACTAATGCCTAAACATACTATGGTCTGGTTCACACCATGTCTCTACTTCTCTCAGAGACCAACATGCTCTTAGAAAACTATTGACAAGGATGTATTTTTCCTTACTTGCCCAAAAGATGATAAAACACCAAAGCAAGGCTTGGCTTCAGCAGCTTTTCCCAAAGATTAAGGAAGTGGTTCAATCAACTAAAATAGGCTGTATCAAAGCTTCTTTTTTCATTCAAGAAGGATACATGATCAGCCTGAAATAATTTTAGAGCCAAATTACGTGTTGGACAAAGCATTTCTTCAGCTTTCAGATCCATGTGTAACTCTTTAGTGCCCTCCCCTGTCCCAGTTTGGAAATGCCTACGTCTGGTAGGGAAACTATTCATCTGTGGTTAAGAAAACAAAATTGTGACTTTATTCCTAAAATGAAATATTATTGTTGGCTGTTTTCTCTCCAAATTCAATATATTTGTTTCAGAAGTGGGGAACGGGGCATTTAAATCATTTGGAGGAAGAGAACTCTAAGAGCACTAAAGTGTGTGTGTGTGTGCTGTCTTTCTATTTTGCACATTTTTTTCCAGTGCTCATAATGATAGTGACTTCTCAGTGAAATATGTCAGAGAATGGCAAGTGGAAAAAAGTTCAAGTTAACAGTTAATCTCACCACTTTCTAGGCCAGTCAGAAATTCTTCCATCTGGGTCATTTAGCATTGAACATGCTGTGCATTTCATGTGGATGAGAGCGGATGGGTGTGCTATCTAAATCAACGCATTAATTAAAGAAAGAAGGAACGTAAGGGTGGTGGAGGCAAGATACAGGAGAATGAAGAAAAAGATCTATTGTGTTTGCAGAGGAGACTCACCTCATCGGTACTTTAAGATGGCTTTACTGGCACTGTGGACACCCAAGGCACCATCTCTACTGCCTGTCTGCCCTGGGACCATATCCCTGCAGCCTCATCTCATGCCACTGCATGCCAGTCCCACGCAAGGGCAAGAAGGTCTGATGCACAGTCAAGAGACGCAGATTTCTTTAGACTTTTGGGAGAGGTTATCTGAGCTAGCTGTGGTCCTTGGTTGCAAAAGGTTTACTGCTTCACATGCTTGGACCAGCGCTTCAATAATATTTACTTAACATCCATCTCATTTCCTTCCTAGTAAAGAACAATTTCCCCATGTGTTACGCTCTCGTCTGCCTGTCACATCCTCCCTACAGGAAATGGAATTCACTGATAAATTAAGCTGCCATGTTCTGGTCTGTTCTTTCTCCTTGATAATATATTAAGTTCATAGCTTTGATGAGCATTGTAACCAACACTGATATGAGAGGTATCAGTATAAGCAGCGTGAAGGGTTGTGGGTTTTTTTGTTTTGTTTTGTTTTGTCTCTTTCTTATTTAATTATAATTTTCTGGGATAATTCCATGATTGTAATTTTCTGAGGCAGAGAGAAATTTAAGTCCTGCTTTCCACTGGTTTCCTTCTGCCATGCAATGTGTGCTAAAATAAGAATCTGTCCATCTGTCTTCCTTTGGTACACAGGTACTTTTTGCATAACTAAAATTGGATCTTATATCCCGCAAGACATTTATATGGGTTAGCTTGTCTTAATATGCTTTAAAGACAAGTAAATGGAAGAAAGAAAGAAAGACAGTATCTAGAATATATAGGTCAAATATTTCTTCATCCTTCAGATAATCCAGTTATTTTAAAAAGAAGCAGAAAGTAATCCTAAAAGCTGAGCTTATCCAAATCAATTACAAACATTGCTTCAAAATCCCTCATGGATTTTATTTTATATTTCAAAATATTTTTGTAAATATTACATATCTCAGTAAAAAAAAACCCCAAACCCAACAAAAATACATAGCTTGTTTGTTGGCTACTGGAAGTGAATGTTTTCAAATGGTGATTTGAAAATGTTCTCTTTCCAAGTATGTGGACTGACTGTGCCAAGCCTGAAGATTTGCAGCATTTGTCAAAACATCCAAAACAACCAGGAGCTAGATTATGTTTTGGCATTGAGTATATCATGACCATCTCTACAGGTGAATCTGTGCAGAGTTCACTTTAAAATCAAAGCTTCAAGATATTCACATGCACTGCAGACATACTCACAGACATCTAGGTAGATGTCTGCCCATAGTAGTTCAAAACCAGAAGGAACAGTGGGTTCCCTGCTCAGATAAGGCTGATTAGGAAAAGCTTTTTTTTTTTTTTTAAATTACAGAACAAAGAAAACAGTATTCCAGCAATGTACCATGAAAGACAAGTAATATCATGTTTCAAGGCTTTGCTAAGCATGAATCAATACTATTATTTGTTGTATGTTTTATGACATTCACCCATTCACTGGATTTCCAAAGACAGCACTACTAGTGAGCTCATCCTCCTTCAGCACCCGAATTGTCTGGTTGTGCTGTCTGCCCGTGGCCACTCTGAGTCAATTCCTTTTTTATCACCACGCCACTGTGAAGCTGAAGCAGTAAAACGTATGAGAACTATTATGCTGCTGTTTCTTTATCTCCAAAGACCAGGACAATTTATCTTTATCTGCCTTTTGCTGAAGATAAATGTTGGGACGCAGGGCCGTATATGGCTGCGGTTCGCAGCAATGAGAAATTTTGTAGCTGTTGCTAAGTGTTCAAAACCAAGATGTTGTTATAGTTGGCTAAAGGTCATTAAAAGCTTCTGGGTTTAACAATAGGTCTTTGTGAGGGATAAAGGTAAGAAATGATTATGCTTCTGTAGGTTTTCAGAGAGCTGAAACGAAAACAGCTTCCATCTAAAATAAAGACACAGCACGAATGGGTTTTGCTATATGATGGTTTTCAGATCTGTGGGATGCAGCGTGACTGAAACAGCTGAGAGAAAAGTCTACAAGAGGCAATTAGAAACAGGCATGGGTGAAAACGGAGAGAGAATTTTTGGTCTAAGTGTTGTTCAGAAAGGGATGTTGACCCGTGTGCTGAGAAACCTGCCCTTGTTGTTTAATTTCTCTTGCATTCAGGAAAGGTGACTTTGAATACTTTTTGTAATAAACTAATTTGTATCTAAGATATGCTGGACTCTGCCAGTTTACCTCCATCTGAAATAACTTACAAGACCCCAGACTTTTGGCTACCTGCTCAGGTCAGAAAGAGGTAACATCATCTTTTCTTTGAAAGAGAGAGATCAGTTATAATGTTGCATTTACCATGAAATACTATGAATTGCGTAGTATTAGAGTGTTCCTTACTGAGCTGGAGTGAGTTTCTGTACTGCATGCTAAGTGGGTGGCAAGCAGCAAACAAGTCCATTGCCTGTGCCTCACTAAAGACTCAGCACACAGAAATCAAAATCACCGCTATTATCCTTTCTGATTCCAACTGAAAGTAGGAAAGATTAACCAAAATCTCCCAGCAGATGACTGCAATGTATCCTAAAGAAATGTAGAAAATACTGTAGATTTCTAAGTGTGCAAATATCTTGCTGTTATGATTTACAAATTAGATTCCTCAATTCTACTGGGAGCAGGCATATTTCCAGCTGTAGGGTTCTTAGACAGGTTATCTCACTTCTACAATCTCTTTGAATTTTTAGCAGGAACAAGTTTTCAAATCGTAGTTGATTTATATTGGCAAAATACAGCTTTACTTTCTTTTCTGGCAAGAAGTGCTTTTGAATTGTTGGGCTGCAGCCTGAAGCTAGGAAATTTCACACAGGCTCTTAAACAAATCTGATTTAATGATGTCCCAGCAGTGGCTGTGAAAGGGCAAGGCTCTATCAGTTGCTAAATTTTTCTGCTTTGCTCAGATTTTTTCTTTTTTAGAAAAGAGACATTATTTTTGAACCATGTGCTTGGGAAAACTCAATCTTGGTTTCACGAGGCAGAAACCCCCAAAGATCTCTCATGACATTCAGATCAAGGCTTGCCCTCAAATTTGGTCTATTTCCCATTCATCACTTGTTACATGTGTAGCTGACATCAGCTGAAACTGCCAGCGCTTTGGGATCTTCAGCTGCTCTTCCTCACAAAGGCGTAGAGCCTAATGTCACTAACTTTGTTTCAGCCTTCCTTTCCCAGGAAAGCAAGCTCTTTATTTTTTTCAGATGACACTGCTGCTTGTCCTAGGTTATTGACTAATGGTATATTCAACCACATAAATATAGGTTAAAAAAAGAGTTCAAGAACATAGGTCTGCACTGGAGCCTTTGAATTGGAGTATATTTTACTCAGTGAAATGCATAGAATTTCCCCCCCTCCAAAGTATTTATTCTTAATTATTTAAAGTCCCATACCACAGGGACTGATTTTTCCTCAGAAACTAAAAGCTGTATTTTATATCTAGCATGCTGTTCAGTAATTCAACTTTTCAAAATGAAAATTAAACATACTGCAAAAAATAATTTACTGAAACTCAATATAAATCATATAATAAGAAAATACCGTTGCAACGAGTCATCTAATTCATTGACTCAACAGTTTACTGAGAAACTCTTTTGTTTTGAAAACTAAATTTCACTTCAGATTGTGTATTAGGTAGCTACATGTTAGATTAAATATAATTGTGTTTTCGTTTTAGGACCACTAATTCTTCTAGTCTGAGAAAGAACCTGAACATATTTCTCTATTATGTTAATGCTGCATTAGTTGTACATGTTGCATTACTGAGGCAAAACCAGCCCACCTACATGACAGATATAAGCGATTCATTCTCCTCAAAGCTGCAAAAGTTAATAAGGGGTAAGAATTACTTGTGAAAAGATATCTATTTATTACATACGTAAACTAGGTTATCTAGTACGATTCACTACATATATTTGAAATGTATTTTCATTACATATATATAACATATTTAATTATAAATGATTTGTAAATTAAATTATATTTCATGGGAACGTCATACAAAATACACCTGTCTAAAAAGGAGATATTAGCAGCATATGAGGGGGTTTGAGCAACTTTGGAAATAGATGGTACAGAAGCACAATTCCTCTTGGCATCATGATTGCCTTGTGCTGCACTGGATGTTCCAAGGGAGGGTCCCTCTACCCATCAAGCAACTGAAGCTATATGGAGTAAGTGGGTAGTGTTGATCATGCAATAGGCACAAATGGGGAACCCCAACTACCCAGGAGTCCTGGACTGGCCAGAAAGCAGAGATTTTGGAGCACTGCCCAAGGAAGTAGCTTGTGCTGAGGCCCCATGACATGAGAAGCAATATGCTGTGTTTACCGATGGATCCTGTTGTGTTTTGGGAAACCATCAGAAGTGGAAAGAAGCTGCTGTGTGGAGTCTCACACAATGGGTCACAGAAGCCACTTGAAGGAAAGGGTGGATCAAGTGAGTCTGCAGACGTGAAAGCCATCCATCTGGCCCTAGGGACTGCTGAATGAGAAAAGTGGCCAGTACTCTCTCTCTCTCTCCTGACTCCTGGATGGTGGTAAATGCCCTGTGGAGGAGGCTACAGCAATGGAAATGGACCAACTGGCAGTGTAGAAGTAAACTCACCTGGGCTGCTGTATTGTGGCAAGACATTGTTACCTGGGTAGAGAACATTGCTGTAAAGGTATGTCATATAGATGCTCACATGCCCAAGCGTCGTGCCACCGAAGAACATCAGAACAAGTAGATAGACCAGGCTGCCAGAACTGAAGTGGCTCAGGTGGTGACTGGCATATTCATTGGATACAGCAAGGTTAAAATGAAACCATTTTAGTGTGATACAACCCAGAGCTCTTGCCAAATCACAAAAAGAATAAATTGCATGCTATCTTTTGGGCACAAAATTGTCTGAAATCTTTTTTTAAGTCTGAGGAATATCTGCACTGTATGAGGTATCTGAAGCCATCTAGTCATTTGCTTAGCTGTTCATCAGTTCTCTCACTTTTTGTCTCAGGCCATAAGATGCACTGGGTATTTTTTCTAGCTTTTTCTGCAACAGATTCCTTATCTCTTAACACTAACACAGCTTCTCTGATTTCTTCTTCTGATTGCTTCTTCTGT
This sequence comes from Ciconia boyciana, assembly GCF_034638445.1. Lineage (NCBI taxonomy): Eukaryota > Metazoa > Chordata > Aves > Ciconiiformes > Ciconiidae > Ciconia > Ciconia boyciana. The sequence continues at coordinate 58,622,517 of NC_132936.1, forward strand.
TTCCTGTAGTTGACCTTTTTAATCAAGATTTGTCTTTGAGAGCGGTGGTTTCTTTCTTTCAAACAGTTAATTTCCTTGATGTGTTTTACTTTCTGTTGAAATGTTGGCCAGCATTTCTGGGGTTTGCTGAATTTTCCTCTCAGCTATATTTAGCAACATACTTTTATGTCTTCTTTTCTCTTTCTCTTTCTCTTTTGCTCTAAATTTGGCCATAAAACTTCATTCTTCTCTTAGAGCTTTTTCTTTTGATTCCCTAATCGTTTCCTCCATCAGCTGATCAAGGATTTCTTGAGATCTTTGAAGCTTTTGTTCCACAGCAAGTCTCTTGCTAATGCTCATCAACTTTGACCTGCTGATTAACTCACTTCAGGTGTCTGTGTCTTGTCTTTTTGTAGTGGATCAACTCTTTCCTCTTCTTCCCTTCAATTTCTTTCAAACACCTTTTCTCAAAAGCTTGTGCAACCTTGCCTCTGAGAAGATTATGGTTCAAGTCTGTAGTATCCTTCTCCACGATCTGCTTCTCTCTCAGCTGTTTTTCATGAAAACCTTTCCTGTACTCACCTTAGAGCTTTGATCTTTCAAGTTTTGCCTTGCACTTGGTTTCTTCCTTCTGCGCCAGTCTCTGCCATCTCTTCTCTCACAACACCATTTCTTTTGGCCTGGCCTCCAGAAGTTGCTCCCCATCCAGCCTGCGTTTGGCCTTCCCTTCGTGCCACCTCTCCAGGCTTTCTGCCAGCAGCTGCCACCTTTCTTTCTCCACTTGGGATTTGAATTTCTTATCCTGCCTTCTCCCCGCATACCAAACCCTGGAGGCCTGCAGGTGCAACCTCCATGGGAAGGACCATGAGTGCTTCACCCAAAGCTGAGGCTCTAGTTGAGTGGATGGGAAGATCCCCATCGCAGAGGAGCACTGCAGCCCCTCCAGTGGTAGGCATGAGGGAGCACCCCGCTCTGCCCTCCACCCCATCTTGTAAGGAGGCCGATGCTGTCTGAGCTGGTCGCCAGACCCGTGGGGTGTACCCCACTGTGGGGATGGGACAGCTGGGCTGGGACTCCTGTACAGCTTAGGGGTGTGTGTCACAGGCAGTACTGCGCTGTTGGCATTTAACAAGCCCATCGCCGTAAGGTCTACAGGATTTTACTCGTGCTACAACCCAACCCATGCCCCTCCCTGTTTAAAAAGGAAAGAATAGGGTTAAGGAAAAGAAATTATTTAAGATAGTAAGGACCATCCTATAGTAAGCATAGTTGGGACTAAGGACAATCTTAATATGGCACATTTCTTTTAGAGATACCAGTTGAGGTGAGGTTTGTTTTACAGAGTCCACCCACGGTGTTACAGGAAAAATCTGTTTGTGAGGAGCTTGGACCTAGTGTTAGTCACAGATGTGAATGCTGGTGGTGCTTAAGTCCAATGACTTAAGGACCTGAAGAGGAATTTCTGATCTTAAATCCCTTTGTGAATATAGCCTCTAGTTCTGCCAATGTGATGAACATGTCTTCCAACAAGGAGCTCTTGGACCATCTGCTGAGAAAGCTCACCAGATAGCTCAGCCCTGTACCACAGAAGGCCAGTTGGCTTCTTTGTTCCCTTTGGAGTCATGCTACAAAGCAGAGTGCTAGGGGGTCATGTTCTTGGTGGCTAGTACCATTAAAAGAGATTGCTGGGATTTACATCAGCTGAAGCTCTTTTTAATCTCAGCATGTGCATTAGGCAGTACAATGAGGACTATTAATCCACCCTGGATGTTAAGAAGGTGTAGACTGCTGTGACTATGTCTTTAATAAAAAATTAAGATGCACAGCCTTCTCAGAGACAGTTTTCTCTTAAAACCCCACTGAAAGAAACTGTGGTTTTGTCAGTCCCATAGATGACTTTTAACTGATTTTAGAAACAGTAAGTGCTTTATATTTATTTTCAATATTGTTGTAATGTGGAGTTTTTAGTCAGTTTGTTGTCGTCTGACAATTAATGTATTGTATAAATTTTCTTCAATTTATTCACTTTATTTCCTACCCTTTTCAACATAAGTTCCATTTGTTGGCTGAGAAGTCTCCACTGGACATTTTTTTAAACCTGTCTTCAACATTGAGTAAATACTGCTTACTCTCTTTGAAGCTTTGGTCTGAATTTTCTCAGGTAATACTCCATTCTTTAAAATTTGACTCAGAAATCTTGCTTATTTCAGCCCTCTGATACAGTTACTTTGCACATGCAGTTTCTTTACATATGAAAATAACTCCCTAAACCTTTGAGTGAACAATAATGCAAGCTCATCACCTGCCTTGTGTATATCTGCCACTCTCCTGTATTTCAATTGAATGTTTCATAATAAAAAGAGTTCTTATCTTCCTTTAAAGTGACAGAGATAATTCAGTCTTCGGATTAGTATTTAAGCAGCTGTTGAACATGACATACCTCAGAGCAGAGAGCACATGGAGAATGATGCAAATGAAAGCAGACGGCCTTCTCAAACTGTTTGTCTCTGAATTCATAAAATTATTTATGAAAATGCAATGTATGGAGAGAATTACAAAGGGACCAGTTGCACCTCATGTAAAAATCATGCTGATGGAAACAAGGGCAAGAAAATACAATTCTACTAGTCAAAATATTGTAAGCATGTTGAAAATTGGAGCATCGTTATACTGAAATAACAGCATTCCTTGTGGAAAAACAATCTCAATTAAACCCCCCCAAAAATCAGTCTGTCAAAGATATTTATACCAATATCATTAATATTGTTTCTAAGGACCTCACACAACTCTGTGATGTGTAAAAAAATACAGTCATCCCAATTTTGGAGACGAGGAACTGAAGAGGACAAACGGGAACACACAAAACCTCTGCTGAGCAAACAATTGAACCTGTCTTTTCTGACAGGTTACTACTGATCTGCTCTTCCTCTCTGATACACCATCTACATATGCATGTATTTGTAGCATAGTTTTGACATATATTGATGTAACTGCACTTGGAGATACTTACCATGCAAATGGATTACATTATCAGCGATGGCGCGTACTCAGAATTGTATTGTACTTAGCCTCCATTTCTTCATGCTGTGACAGGTGGTGGGGAGATCGGGCTTAAGAATGACTTAAGCTGTACATAGATTCTTTGCACAATAGTTTTGTCTGAAATATTGAAGGATCAGCATTTTGCTGAGGAAGTACCTTTAAAAAAAGGGTGAACATCAGCTCCTTGGCCCCCCACATAATTTAGAGGAGACAGCTTCGGAAAGAATGCTGGACTGACACACAGCGACTTCTGGCCATTTGTGAGAGAGCACAAAAGGTCCTCTGCATCTCTTTCTTTAGCCGGGACATATGCTCCACTGATGTTGCCAGATATTTAGGCCAGAGTTTGTGTGCTGTATCCTTTCAGTAAACTTAGAGCCCTACATAAAACAGGCAAGAACATGTTATTTGAAGGTGGTATTATTAATAGGAATAATATAATTTACTTAATAGTAACATTTATTAGGGCATGTAAAATGCCACCGTGTTGCTTATTTAGTCTCTTAGAATATAAAAGGGAAATGTCCTTATGCTAGTGATCAAAACACACTCTTACAAGTTCATTAAACTGCTTTGTAGTCTTTTTTTTTGTGAGCATGGTGCCAGATTTGAGATGCAGAATAATTGGTGTAGTCAGCCATACAATCAGTCTTTAGGTACTTGAATACTAAAATAACTGTATGAATAAAGTAGCAGTATAAATAACAGCCAAAGCCAAATATTTATGGTATTTCACTCCTTGTACCCAGGATGGCTATGTGACCAGCGAGATCTAGCTTTCCTCTCACCTGCCCATGAGTTGCAGCCGTTCAAATAAATTTATCACTAAACAGCATTAGCAAGATATACCTATGAGAGCTAGAAGAGAAGTGGTTTATTGTTTCCCACTGTCATTGTTTCCTACTCTTGCAGTTTTGCTACAGCCTCTGGCTGATGATGTTACGTATTTTTCTGCAGGATCTGAAACAGAGATGTAGGGTTCATGCTTTGGGTTAAATTTAACTGGCCATAAAAGTTCATTACAAAATCAGGCCACAGTAAGAATACATCTTTCATGATGTAGTCAGATATAGACATGGGGCTAAAGGAGATAAATGAATTAAGGACACTGAAATACTTTTTTTCTTTTCTTGAGGATATAAATTAAGTATATGAAACAATTACTATCTGTTATGAGAAATGCTGGAGGTGAAAGGTTTCCAACCTTCTGACCAAGACAGAAGTTCAGGGTGGATTGATTGTGTCACATGTAGTATACAGCAGATAACTGCAAGCATAAGGGAAGAAAACACTTACTGACAACCTTATATTAAAACTAAATAGACCAGTTCTTCAGCTGGTATAGAAAGGTGTTTATCTATTGATTCTGATAAGGATTTACTGGTTTACATGTGGCTTGTCCTGAGAAAATGTTTATTTGATTATCACTGAGTGGTAGGAGATATTACACACAGAGATGGAGCTTATCAATAGAATAAATATTTAACCTTCCTCAGAATATCTGCACTCTGGATGTTGGTTCAACTTAAGCCAGAGAAGAAGCTAGCTTTAACTTTCAGATCCTGGTGTCTGAGAAGGTTGAGTCTGCTATTATAATGGAAGACACTTGAAAGCTGACCTGTGTTAGCCTGTCTGCTGAAAGAGAAGCTGCCTACCAGAGCAAAACGAAACTTTTGCCCCTTGATGGTAAACGCTTATGAACTGTGATAGCAAATGCTCTTATTGCCGATGCTTACATTTGTTTCGATTAACTCGAGGTGCCAGAAATGATCAAAATGTTGCAAGAAAAGGTTGAAGAGTTTATGGCGCAGGAATTCCTGTTTTCTAGTCTGAGCAGCTCAGCCCATGTGGACTTTGCCTCCGCACCCACCTTTTCCCCGTTAAAGCTGCTCCCTGGAAGCAGGAGGCATTCTTTAGGGAGTCCAGCAGGGTGCACTAAGAGGCTATTAAGATGCGGCCGCTGGGAAATTGCACTGAGATCAAACGGCGTAAGGATTAATTTGTTTCTGCTGGTTTTTCTTTTAAAGGTGACTATATTAATTTGGGAAACAACAGTATCTTTTATGAATGATCAAAGCTGTCATATAAGAAATTGCAGGGAACTTAACATATTCAAGCTCTCACTGTGCTGGATTGGACCGCTTTCCTAAGAGAGGTGCTTTAAATACAATTTCATTTTGCAAACACCCTATGATTGCAGCAGAATCATTCATAACGTGATTGAGGTCAGTGATTTTAGCTCAAAGTAGGTCCTGCTAATCACTGGGTTTCATGTGTTATTGGTTGTGAGGAAGACTAATTACATTTCCACCCCGTGAAGGGACTGGTTAACACAAAGAAATCTCATCTCCTTTTGTGATGTGCTCAGCACAGCAGTTACTTTTGTTCTAAATTGGGCCTGGCAGCCTCTAGGGTGAATGATTGACATGTCAATGTGCTAACAGAAGCCAGAACCAATTCTCTTGTCTGACACCTCCTTTCCTCCTCCGAATATTAATGATGAGTGACCCAGCTGACTGAACGAAAAGTGCACACATCCCTCGTGGCTCCGTGCAGATGCTCAGAGATGACAGCAGGACTTGCCCAGGAGAGGACACAAAACCATAAAGCCATCTGGTATTATGTAGTGAGCTTAATCTGTTCATTGACTTGGCCAAATGCTTGGTAAATCAAAAGTTGACAGGAAAGGTTTCATAATATTTACGCTTAAAATACAGTCAAAACATCACAGAGAAAAATAGGAATCCTAGATGAATTCCTAGAGAAACACAAGAAGTACAGCTCAGATTTTGAGCTGGGAGGATGGGCAAGAAAAACATAAAAATGTTTAGTTACATAAGAGTCACAAACCAGTAATTTGCTTTAATAGTGCCTTCAATTACCCTGCGATTGGTTTCAAATAACATAGTACTTTTATAGTACTATGTTTTTAGTACATAGGCTTTTATAGTACTTTAGCACGATTTCCCAAAACATCCAGATGAGCCAGCCTTGGAAGCTATTGCAGTCACTCGATATTTATCAGTTCATAATTAAGATTTAGTTGAATCAAATCTTCTGCTCTTTCTTAGTCTGGTTTATGTAATATTTATTGTTATATTACAGATTGATAGTATTAAATGTGTAGTCAGACTGTTAAGACTAGGTGATATAATGCATAATCAGGGAGCAGATTTCTTTATTTGATCATATCAATTTTATTTATTTCTTCAGTAAAATAGATTCCCTTTGATACTGTACTATTAAAGATTTCTGGCTTAAATGTTTCTGGTATCTCAGTCAGCAATTCTGCCACAATAGGCAACCAGAAAAAATCCATACCAACATGCCACAGACTATTTCTCATTGTGAGGTCTAGATCCAGTTCAAAGAGAAAAAAATATTTTCTCACTACATTTTGCATATCGTATCTTTTATTTCCACTACAGTAAAAATGCAACCTATTTTCACTTTCAGTGCCTTTCTCATCTTTTGAAGATACTGTGGTTGAATACCCTTTGTATTTGCACAGTATCCCAAAGATCGGCAATTCTTTTGCATTCCTGCAGGAGACTCTTGTATTTATGCATTGAGAGACTTTTGCACTGATTATTGCAAACCTTTCCCCTAGCCACTTTTTCTATTTTCTTCTATACCATATGACAGCCCAGTCAGATTTACCTGGTTGCTGCAAAATCATTTCGTCCTGCTCTTCAAATCCTTTTGTGTGGCCCCACTTGATTACCTAATTATGTTATTTCCCATCTTCCATATTCCTTCCTGTTGCCCCAAAGGCCCTTTGCAGTTCATCTCCCTTTTATTTCTCAGCTGTTGATGCTACGTTGCTCCTGTTTTCACTTTGCATGCCATACATCTCACCTAACTTTGCCGTCTAAGAGCTAAATGTCTAGTCTAAACCAGGCGCTTAAGTTCCCCTATAGTTAGCGGAGAGAAAGGATACCTTCAGAGCACATTTATTTCATCCCCATCTAAGACACGTATCTAAATTGAGATGAATTGCCCTCTGGGTATTCTTTCCATACACAGGGAGTCTAGACAACTAGTTTGGCTAGTGCCTTACAAAGTAGGTAAAATGAGTCCCAGTTTTAATCAGTTTGCCCAGAGTTTTCCCAAGTACTGTATTTCCTTCTGCTTCAGCGGCTCCTTTCTCTGTACCTTATCCTTCTCACTGGAATCCATTTGATACTATTTTCTCTACTTAAGTGTGCTATTAAAATTTAGGTCTTCAAGAAAATATGTAAACTGTTATTGTAAACACCCACTTAAAAAATCAAATTAATTTTAAAATAAGTTTTTGTTGACTTCTCAATGCTTCATACACTGAACTTTTGTTTCTAGGGTATTGCCATGTTTCTCTGAGAGAGTGCCTTTCTGCTCATGTTATATATAGGGATTATTATGGCAAGGGTGTTCAAGCTTACAAATTAAAACGACAATTTACAACATAAACCTGAATTGCACCTGTTACAACAGCCCCACAGAGACGGGGTGTGCCTGATGGCCAGCAGGTATGCAGACTGATGATTCAGGCCTGAGGTGGCTATGAGTTATTTAGATGCAGCATGAGAAATATTTTTAAGTTATCTGTCTGAACAGAACCCTTTCACTACATTACAGTATTAAAATCAGTAATCAAAAAATGGTCTGTAACATTTAGTTTTCTATTATTTTAGAACAAAACATCTCACAAAATATTTTAAGTTGATAAAAATAGTAGTTTCTTTCTTTAATCTCACATCTTAAAAATAGCCAAGCAGTTAATTTCTAAACATTTACAAAGAGAATCACTCTGTGATTAGACCTTTGAAGGACAAAATTCAACTGCAAGCATTTTTTTTTTAAATTTAATTTTTTTATGTGCAAATAAAAACCTAAATCACAACTGTGCCATAGGAACATTTGTCCAAGGTTCATAAAGAAAGTAGAGCCACACTTCACAGATTTATGACAACTCAATGAGCAGTCTCACTGAAAAGCAAGGAAGGACTTTTCAGCTGTGGTTTGCTGTCTAACGGGTTGTGAACTTCCAGCTTAAGCAAGACAAGATGATGAAATCTTTAAATGATAAAATAATTGATAAATTCCTTTGTTAATATAGGTTCTTCTTGCAGAATTAAAAATATATCATAATTATCTTATTCTAATGGACAAAGGCATTAACTCACTTCAGTAAAAATGTTTGCTTTCTCTTGTGCATTCAGCTTTGAAACTCACAGACAGAGCTTAATTTCTTCCTAAAGTATTTGTAAGTTCCCTACCTCAACTTACTAGACTCCTATCTTACTATCTGCCCTTCCATCACAGTGTCCCAAACAAATCTCTGTAGGTAACAACAGATAGGTCTCTGGGGCCTGGATCTAGGAGGGCAGTTACTTACATTTTGCACTTGGAGGATTATGTCTCTGTAAAACCATTTTACTAGACCATGCTGTAAAAAGGAAACCTCTTTTTAACTTTTTAAATGCTTTATTTTGTCTTTTTTTAAACTGATGACAGTGAGCAGGTACTCCTGTGGACTGTGCCTCCACAACTTTCAGACAAGGTAGTACTGGTGCTGGAAACCGAATAGAGATCACTGAATTTTCTCACATTCATTAGGGTAAATTCTGCCTGTGAAAAAGCAGAGTAGGTGTGTGTACATATCAATTCTTCCGGCTAAGCCACTCTCAAAAATGAAAACCAAACAAAAAACCTGGCAGGAGAACAAAGTTCAATCCGGGAAAGCTTTTATCACAACCGAAATTCCAGGCACCTCCAACAAAGAGAGGTGGTATCAAATTAGTGCCAAATTATTGAAGGCCTGTCTGCATCGTTCCCATATTGAATGCTAAGAGAATTTGTCCTATTAGGATTAGATTTAGCAGGGTGGGAGTGGGGAGAGGACAAGTTTCCAGCTGCCAGGGCCCAAGAAGAGAAACTGTGCAGATGGAATAGGTCTCAGCTGAATAGCAGGGGGCACGTTGATCTGTGATGGGTGCATTTACACCATGGGATGCAGTCCACTTAACCTGTATCTCTGTGATGTTTAGGATAGGATGTTAGGTTGTTTACTGTCCACTGCCAGGGGAGAAAACAATACCTGTTGCAGTGAGTCAGAGGGTGCCCCCCGGGAATGGAATTAACACAGTTTCAAATGGTTTGAACCACCAGAGAATGATTTCCTCTTCTGCTAAATGAGATCTTAATTTGAACTACTAAATTTGGTCTCCTAAATGAGCCCCTCACACAAATGACTGTGGGACCAGCAGGAGCAGTATGGGAACGCAGCTTGGACCGTGGCTCTTCATGTCTGCTCACACTGAACTTTGAGACCCATGGGAAGCCTTCCCATGCCACCAGTATACTCATGGCTCTCAGGAAGATGCCTACTCAGTGGCATCTGCAAAGGAATAGGGGGTCTGTATGTGCCATGCCTAAAGAAAAGGGAGTCATGACAAATCCACTCAAATACGGGTAAAGGACAGAGAAAAAGGAAAGGCAGAATGAACAAGTATACATTATACATGCTAGAGAGAAATGCTTTCTTCCATACAATTTTCTGCTGCTTAGTAAATATTAATTAGGTTTTGCAGTCTGGGGCCCTTTCAGGATTCAAATGAATACATTAATTATTGACAGCTATGAACAGACTATTTGGAGGTATAAATAAAAAGAATTTATTTACTGGCATGATGAAGTCTGGAAACCTTCAATGAAAGACAGCAATTAAGGGACACAGTACTAAAATCAAAGAAGAGGGGAGGAAAGAAGAAATATTACTTTAAAAAAATCTGCTTTTTATTCTATTTTTTTAAAGGGGTGAACATGAATGATAAAAAATCCAGCATGGATTTAAGGTTAGGCATTGAAGGGAGATGAGGAGCTTAAGCCCGTTGCATTAGCACCAACTAGTGCTGTGCATATGCTCCTGTGACATCTGATGTAGCTGAGCTTGTGTAACTGCACAGCAGACCCAGCTACCAGCAAGGAAAAGGAAAGCAGTAAATTTTTCAGCTGGGCACACCACAAACTCTGGCTTTCCAGTTTGTCCTACAGGTTAAGTAAAACTAATGAGAGCTTATCAGTGCTTTGACTAGATACAAGGCCAAGCATCATCCTTTTCCTGGCAGAATTAACCTTTCTGCCGAGGAAGTGGTCCTGCCTTAGCTTAACCTAAGTGGGTTGCTTTTACTTGCAACTGAATTAAAATCAGTACAAGAACCACTGTGAATATTCTTGCTCAGATGGAAAGCAGGTTATTTCAATTATTTAATGTCTGTTTATGTCTAAGTGAAAGAAGTCATACTTCAACCGTGCAAAAAAACCTCAACTCCTACCTAAGCACTGAACAAAAGTCATTAAAAAAGCATTCTTTTGGTTAAACTGGTGCAATTTTGGGAACAGATAGGGTCTCATTCAAGGGAGGGATGTCTCAATTTCTAGTGTCCTCATACTAGCAAAATTCTTAACAATAAATTCCTCAGAATAGGAGTTCTGCTTGAGTAATGTTTATAAGAGCAGGCTGTGGGTTTCTCTGCTGACTGTGCTAACCAAGAGTGTCAGCTGTGATTTTGGTTCTTGTGATATGGATTAGATGCAAGCTGAGTTTGATTTTTTTCCAAGTCAATTATGAATTATCTGAGAACCAAAGCAGCCAAATGAAATTGCTCTGAACTTGAAAAAGAAATTAAATTGCTTGTATACTTAAGAAAGAAGAGAATCTTGCTATTTTAAAGAAGTAGGAAACAAGTTTATTTTGTGGCTCTGGTTATTCATAATAAGATGCTCAGATGTTATGGTGAAGAAGGGTCAGTTAGCTAAAGAGAAATGGAAGCAGAGAGGAAGAAAATAAGAAGTTTAAACTTTTCATAGGCCAATTATTGCGTAGCATTTCAAGCCATGTACTACAAGCATGTTTCCTTATGCAAAAAAACCCCCAACAAACCAGCACCACCCAAAAATGGTATCTTGGGGCCTTGGGGTATGAAGGAGATGAGTAGTTTGGGTTTACCAGAGAAGCCTAAAGCAACTTCTGAGTCTTTCCCAGCTCTAATTTGCTCTGTGGCATTCTGCTTTCCTACCTCAGGTTTTACTATCAGTACAACTGGAATAAATAATGTGTAAGGCTTAATATTAACAGATTTGAAGCACATGCATCTCTGACTAAAATAATTTTAATCTCACCTAGCTACATCAGTAGAATGAGATGAAACAACAACAGGTATGCCTTCATCCTATCTATAGTACAACTTTCATTGTCTGCAGCTATGCCACTGCAAAGCAGGTGAAATATGCTACAGTACTTTCTATTCTGAACATGGGCTAAGTGATTGAAAACTGTTGAGAGATCAGTAGATGAATTATATCATGTCAACAGTTTTTTTACATCCACAAAGATAAAGATCCAGTTGTAGCAAGAGCTAAGCATAATTGATGATCCACCCCAGCTGAAGATAGTGATAAAATGCCCTTTGACTTTAGTGGGGTAAAATTTTTACCTTAGATGTTTTTAATAAATTTGTTTTGGTTTTGTTCTTTCAATGGAAACAAAAATATGAGGGAAACAAACAAATTATATTCCATCTGCAGTTTCATTTATGAATCCATTGCATCTACTGTATCTTCATTTTATTTCCGTCATATGATATATATAAGCAGAGTTTTATTGATCTCCTTTTTATCATTCTCTGTATTTTCCTGGGAATAGATCTGCTTCTAAATCAGGCAGATATTGCAACTGTCATGAAATATTTAATAATTTTTCCAATCCTTATGTCTTGAAATAATTCTGAAAAAAGATTTATGTGTCCATTAGTACAGTATTGTTTGCTCAGTGGCAAAGGTAAAGTTTAAATAATGCAAGTATGGCAGAATATTAAGAGATTTTTAAAGCTGTAATTTGTCACAAGTTGAATTACTAAAATGTTATTTTATAAAGCCATATTTATTACAATTCCCCCCACTCCCTTGCATATTGGGCTACGATACACATTTTTCCATTCCTTTGCTATGCACAAAATGTCATCAAAGTTTATCGCTATTTAAATTTTGGTTTTATCATCAGGAAAATATTACTCTGTTTCATTTCTGGCCTTCATATAACCATCTTTTCTTCTCATCAGACTTACCCATTATTAATGGGAAAATTTCCTAATATTAAAATAAAGGGATTTCCAGCTATTGAACAGTTTATGTCACATGAAATGGATAGAAAATACTGTTCAGGAAGGCTGCATTAAACTAAATCACTCCTGTCCACAGTATGCTTCCTACTAATAGCTACTCATTTACAAATTCATTCTGTGCATTAAAGAAGAACTAATTATGCCAGTAATGTCCAGGTAAAGTTGCCAAGATTATGGCAGTGGTCATGCTATTAGAAGAGAGGGAGGCAGTACAGACCAGCAGCAGCAGCATTGATTTATGTGCAGATAGCAACTTTCTCTTCAGCATAGCATGTTGTAGAGAAAAGCCAGTTTTCACAGCCTGAGACCCAGCCAATTCCATCATTGAAAGGGATTTGATGTCTTGGTTGTTCAAGACACTCCTTTGATTTCTCTGGAGAATAAAAGGTTTAAGAATAAAAGATTCTTTCATTTCAGAATGCCGGAAATTTTGCCTGTTCCAAAAAGTTGAGAAATCTATACGAGGTAGGATCAAATCCTTAAAATTTGTGGATTATTTCTATTTTAAGGGAGGTGAGAGAGTACATAAATAAAGATGAATTCCTGTTGGGATAAACTTTTTTATTTTGTCTTTAATGACATCAGTTCATAGTCTCTTTCTCAGTGAGAGCTTCTGAGAGACAGTAAAACAAGGCATGAAGTCTCTTACGTATCTGTTCTGTTCGGGGGTAATGAACTTTGCAGCATACCTTGTAAGTTTTTCTTTAGAGTCCCTCAGTCCTAGTAATGTGATGATCGACTTATAGAAGCTGAGAAGACCCTACACGGGCTTGTGCTGTTTAGTCCTCATTCTGCCGAGATGTTTGTGTAATGATTTTCAGCTGAACTTGTTCAGTGAACAACTTTTTCACACAGGCTGTAGATCACATTGCATGTGCTCTCCTCTTCCAAACCAAAAGGCAGATGGTAGCCACAAAGATACTCAGAAGAAGCAACCAAAGGCAGTGCCCAGCAACCTTGTCTAAGATTTGTGGAGGATGAGGTAAGCGATGCTCCGAGTCAAAAATCCCACTGTAATAATTGTTTGGCTCCTAAAGGAAGCCTTAAAAGGTCTGCACAAACACCAACCTGCCATTGCTGAGCAAGAGGAACCCAGAAGACATAGTGAGGACTCAGTAGCTGTTGTCCCTTGCCCTCTGGGCTGCACACAAGAAATCCTGGAGAGACAGCTTGGACACATGTGTCTTGCTGCCAGTGAGTATGTTGGTCTGAGAAGATGAGGAAGTGCAACCTGTGAGAGAATATCACTTCTCCTTCCATAAGGTCTCACCTTGAGTCTTGTTACATTAATCTCGCACTTTGGCACTAGCTGTTGGGGCTAGGGGGGCTCAGTTACCCTGTTCTCTGAGGCGTTGGCATCTCTAACTGTTTTGAAACAAGACTGTTGAGACAATCATGAACATAACCTAGGCAAACAGTCCATGGAGAGGCAATCATGAGGAGGTCTTGCTTCAAACCCAAGGAATTGCTTCAGACCAATTTTATATCTTTTCCTTAATTTTTGTTTTTGGAACTGAATAGGCTCAGGTTTTTTTACTTAAGTTTTATAAAACCAACCCTCAAGCAGACAAGTACTAAGCAAATGAATGTGGAGGGTTAAAACTCAGCAAAGTTAGAAGCAACTGTAACAGTTCTTTACCTTCATTAATGCTTTGTTAATGACTACTCTCACTACTGGACAATGATAGTTACTCGTTAGTTCATTTGCATGAGAAGTCTGTGGCTTTAAACTTGATTCCAAAATTTTATTGAAAGCTGCCACTCATATTTTTAGGCAGCACGGTGTTAAACAAGAGCCTGTACAGGATAACGTTTATATCTGACTAGACTGTACACATTCCCTGAGTGAACATTAATTTGAATATCCCAAGTATACTTTTGGTTAGACTGAAGTCAGTATCAAAGTCAGTAACAGTATGTTCTTCCTCATTAAAATATTTTTGTTTCAATTTAGCCTCCTAAAATGTATGGGAAATAGGTTCAGATCAGGATTTGTGGTGTTCTGCAACTGAAAACTTCCTTGGATAATGTAAGTCATATTTAATCAATGAATTAAAAAGACAAAATTAACTGGCAAAATATAATACCAGGTATACAGTATGCATACCTTTCTAAAAAACTATATGGTATAAGAATCAGCACCTCCATACCTTGAACAAAACTATTGATACTGTTTCTAATTCATTATCATTAAACAGTCAGTTATCTACAGAGCATGAAAATGAGTGCTATCAAAGACATCTGCAAATGCACTTCAAATGCTGATAATGCAGTATGTAGAGGTTCTTGTTCATCACAAAATGCAGTTTATGTGGGCTATGCTCCACAGAAATTCTCTGTCTCAGCAGCTGCAAAAGTCTAGTTTGAATCAGCAACCAAAAAATCCATTTCACTGACCACAAAGAAGAACTTTTCCAAAGGTGGGGCACAGGTTGATTTACATTCCTTCCAGCTACATATAATTTTTTTTACTGATTTCTTTTAGAAATCAGTATTAAAATACAACTTCAAGGGAATAGTCAAGAAAGTTGTAAAAGACTGTCTTGAAATAAACATTCTGGAATATAGGTAGTTTCTTTTGAATAACCAAAGGTTCGCACTGTCTCTGCCTCACCACATTTGCCTATTAGGGCATGAATCTCTAGAGGTTCAAAGTGCTCCTGAAAGAACTCGAAGCCGTGGACTAGCCATAGCACAAACAAGGAGGGGTGAGGGAGGAAAGGAAAGAAGGAAGGAAGGCACAGAGGAAGGAAGGAGGGACAGAAGGATGGATGGATGGATGGATGGATGGATGGATCAATGGATGGATAGATAGATGGATGGCTGCTTTTTCATAATCCACCAGGAAAGAACAAAACACATCTTAATTCTACCATTTGCTCTTTGACTTTTCAATGGTCTTTCCTATCCAGTGCCCACTTTTTTCCAAACAGGGTCAATCCTTTTTGCTTCATTGTTTCCCCTTGTAAGCATACATGTTTATCCAAACGAAGGTAGTACAAGGGACCTAGAGAATTTCTACATCTCTTGTTGCAGGAGTTGCTGTCTGAAGCCCTGTTTCCAAATCCAAGATTTACTTTCCCTCCCTGTCAGACAGTCTTGATTACTGAGAGAAATTGATTCATGAGGAAAGGTTAAGGAGCTAAATACAAATAGCTTGGCTGCATGATGACTAAGACAGATGGGAACATCATAATAGGCTGCAGAGTACTATTGCACTGAGAAGGAAGAGCCTCTGGGGAAAGGCATAAAACATAATCTGGCTCATTTTGAGTCTTCCAATTGTCACCAGAACCATTGTGGTGAAAAGGGAAGCAGGTGGCTGCTTTACATACTATTTTGAATCTAAACAAGTCTCAGCAGAAGCACTTTGTCAGTTACAGGTTATCATGAGTGCAATATTTGCCCTGCTCCTTTAGATCAAAGCTCTATCCAGCTATGAATCCTGCCTCCTTCAACGCCACAAAGCAGATGCTGTGGAGCTGAGCAAATGTGCAGTGTTCTTTCCCTTGGTCTTCTCCCAGTTCCCAGCAGTTTGTGGCGTAGGGTTTTCTTGAGTTTTTAAGACCATTATGTTTAACAACTACAAATTAAATTAGCCCTCCATTATTCATCTACTTTTAAGCCCATTAATAATTTTGATACTGGGATTGATTTTCCCAGTTTAGTTATCCGTGGAGTGCAACTGTTGTCTAATCAGTAGATTGTGTGGTTTTGGCTGTTGTGTTGAAAGATATAATAGTTGTCTTACCAGTTGTACAGACCTTGAATTTAGGCTTTATTTCACTCGCTTCTTTTCCAAGCTGAATAGTCATGGTCTATGTGGTCTCTTCTCTTAGACTCTTCCCCTAAACAGCCATTCCACACTTGTTATCTTTTTTGCCTTTCTTTGTCCCCTTTTTCAAGTCAACTATATATTTTTAAGAGATTTTAGCTAGGGTGCACTCAGTACTCAAGATGTGAGGCTGTCATGAACTGTGATCCTTTTTTTTTTTTCTTTTGTGGATTTTTTGACTACTGCTGAGCAGACATGATACGTTCATAGTGCTATACTGTGACCCAGGATCTCTTTCCTACATAGTGGTAGTAAATCATATTGTGTTTGTATCAGTGTGGGTTTTTTGTCCCAGGCCTCTTACTTGGAGCACTGGATGTTGACAATAGGTTATCCTCTGTCCCGGTCTAATATCTGTACATGTGCAGGGAGAGATAATTCTTTTCCTTCTCTCCCACCAAGTACAAGGAAAAAGGTTTTTCTTTCCTCCTCCAAAGTTAAAGTTACACGGAGATGGTGGGTTTTAAAAGGGTAATTATTCCCTTTGTCCAAGAGCCAAAGCCATGGGAGTGCTGGACGGCAAGAATTCTTATTTTCTGTATTCCTTCTCTGTGTGAAACAGCTTGCTGCATTCAGGAGCAGTTGTAATGTGAGAAAGAGGAAGCGAAGAGTGGAGGATTTATATGGGTGGAAGAAAGGGAGAGAAGTAGTAGATTTATACAGAGGAAGATGACAATGGGGACGAGACAAGGCAGTTCGCTGCAGCAATGCTTTGGTAAAATACCCACAGGTTATTTTAGACTGTGTAGAACACACAGAGCATTGATAGGGTTAGAAGCTATTCAGCACAGATATAAAAGCAAAGTTCAATTAAATCCATGTACAAGTTGCCTGAGTTTGCTAAGAGCTTTGTCAATAAGTGCACAGACCTTTCTTTTGTAATTAATATACCTTTAACCTATGGAGTGGCAAATATGATTTCTAAAATCTCTCTGATAAAGTCTCATTGAAACTGAGAGGACTCCAAGTTCCATTTATGTCAATACCTTCCTAAACAAGCAGAACCTGTAGAAGAACATGTTCTCTCTAAAAATAAACCTGTTTTGTTCAAAGATATTGGCAAGATTAGAAGAATACAGGAATCTGAGAAAAAGTGCATTAGTATACATACATAGTTTGTGCTATTCAGTAGCTGTCATAGTATATTTAAAAACTGATGTTCAAGCAATTAACATATTAATGCTAACATCAAACTATAATTTAACTGAAGCTTTACGGCTGAGACACAATAAAGATAAGAAAATGTCAAGCACTCACTGTTCTTTAGGAAATGCAAAAGGAGGATGCAACTTGATCATGTCACAATGCTCATTTCACTTTATAATCTTCCAGAGGCTTTCCAGAAAAAACTCAAATACCTGTATTTTGATCCTTATGTATGTAAAAGAACATGTCCCATTGTTATCTTTGTGAGCCGCAAAACCATAGCTGTGTGAGAAAGGTTTCCCTAAGTAAAAACAAAACACTGCCTAGTGTAATATGTAAAATTGTTCAGGAAATGCACATTTCAAATGAAATCCCTAATATAAATTATGATTTTCAACAAAATGATGAAATGTATATAAGCACTCACACAGACAAAATAATGCACTTACATTGATACCATTACAGTGGACACTGTATGTAACATTTTCAAAATTACTGACAAGCAACTCTGGGTAATTTTGTAAAAACTACTTTTCCTAATAGAAATGCACCTTAACATTAATGAAATACATTATAAATGTGGATTTTGTCTAAATATTTTGGCTTCCATTTTTTAATGAAAAAACCCAGTGTAAAAGAGACATTTGTAACCTAAAAAAATATCAACCTACCACATGTTTAGTTGCAAAGTATCAGCTACCACTTCTAACAAACTTCTTTCTCTAAGTCTCTGTTTTCCTGTAATCAAATTACAAATGGAGGCCATGTTTTTTTCATAATATGTCGTTGGATTCAGAGAAAGAGATCCACTGTAATTTGATATGCTCTTAAATTCTGTGCTTTCTTCCACTGTCATCTGGCCTAGTGGGGAAAAAGACAAGTGTAGCATCAATACCATCATTTCCAGATTTATTCTTTGTTTTAGAAGGAAATTTATCTCTACAGACCTGGATGTCTTTAGTATTACGATTTTGATCTGGAACACTGAATTAAGACACTGATGAACATGAAACTTTTTCTAGATTAAAGAAGTGATTCATGAGCTATTTTGCTGTTCTGCTCTACGGGAGCAATTCCAAGCTCTCCTGGTTCACATACAGCATTGTGAAAAAAGACCGTTCAAATACTGCATGCAAATGCTTTCCTTTTGTAGTATATAATTTTAAGCATTCCTCATTTCAGGATTCGTGGACTTCATGATAAATGAAAAAGGCTAAATATTAATTTATAACTTCCATTTTAAAATCACTTATATTTTTATACAATGTTTCAGAAGGAAGAACAGTGAAGCAGCCTTCTAATTACGGTCTTTCGTGTTACTGAAACTACAAGAAATTATGAAATACAAGTGATATTGGGATACATTTGTGTATGCCATATCCATGAATGGCTTAGCTTTTCAACTTGTCTGTTATGTTTTAAGTTCTTGCTAATTCTTTTCTGTATGATGGAATATCAGCCAATAAATGAGGTAGAAGGAATCAGTTCTCCACCAAATCACCACAATATGTTGTATATTTAATTTTTGCTCTAGACAAAATCGTGTGCTGTACTACTCCTTTTCTTATGCATCAGGTTTACACTATGCATCTTTAGAGCCAGTCCCTTAAAAGTGTAACCTATTTGTCATCTCTCATTTGGATTGACAATGTCAAAAACTGCTTCCGCTAATCCCACAGTTACAGCCTCCATAACTTGTTTTTTAAATTTACCTACAAGTATCTTGTGCTGCCCTTTTTCTTGAAATTATACAATTTTTGGGTATTTAGAATGTATTGGGATTTTTTAAAATTATTTTTTCCGGAACTGTCTGCAAAGAATCTTCATTGTTCTTTTTCAGGCTCTCCTTTGCAAGTGGTGACTACCAAAGCCTACAAAAATAGTTAAGCCACTGCCAGTCTGAGGGCCCTGCTTCTTCCATTGACCTTTGCATTGAAATGTTGAACATCTTTGAGAAGCTCAGAACTTCAGCCTGACTGACAATGACAAACAAAAATCAATGTCAGAGGAAAGTGACTCTCTTCCTTTACAAATGAAACACAAAATTGCAGTAAGAGCAAACGTTGGTGAATGTATTAGATCAGACTGAAAGAGCCAAGGGGAAGTACCTTGGAGCACTGCTTTTAAAGCCAAGCTGATGGATGTGTTAAGTTTTCAGTGAAATCTGGGGAATTCAAAAGAGAACATGCTGCTGGCATACTGACCTGAAGGCTGGCCGAGCCAAATCACCCTTGAGCTCAGAGGGTCTCATTTAATAACTTGCAGGACTAACAAGCACTAGCTGTGACAAAAAGCATGTGTCTCTAATAAAAGACACTTTTTCTTTCTAGGACCTTCTCATGCTTAAAGACTAGCACTTAAAGACTGAGCACTGTATTCAGGGTCCAGCTTCACCCCAAGCAAGGCCGGGCAGATCCACTTTGGCTTAATGTGTGTTATTTTGACTGCAGTGTCAGTGAAGAGTAATTAGTTTTGCTGCCATAAAAGCAGCTCAGTCAGCTCCCCTTTTCTGAGATACAGCGAAGCAGATTTTCTCAAGTAAAGGGAATTACTTGTCCATATTTATGTGCACCATATTTTTTTCTGAGGTGATCAAAGAAGCACTTGCTAGGAACAAAAATCATTACTGTTCACAATACCTAAAAGAATCAATAAGGATTTGGATTTTAGAATATTTTTGTCTGGCCTCTCTTGAGGCAGTGTGCAATATTCATAACCTGGAGTGAAAAATCCTGACAGCTGTTTTCATAATCGTGGAAGTTTTCATAATCATGGAAGACAAAGGACATGAAGTGAACCTGGATGGATGTGCAATGCTAAGGTTCAAAGCCTGAGGCTGCTGCTCTTGGGGGAGCTGAGCAATGAATAGGACTGTAGTCAGTATGATTTCAGAGTCAGTGGCCTCTTTCCACTGACTTTGATGGAAATCCAAGTCAATCTCTGGGAGGAATCCCACGGAAAAAGATGTTTCCATTTGGCCTTCATATTGTACTTACATGCACAATGACTATCACATGGAACAATGTGAAAACCCCAGTGTGCTGGGTTTGGCTGGGATAGAGTTAATTTTCTTCACAGTAGCTAGTATGGGGCTATGTTTTGGATTTGTGCTGAAAACAATGTTGATAATACAGGGATGTTTGAGTTGCTACAGAGCAGGGCTTACACAGAGTCAAGACCTTCTCCGCTCCTCACCCCACCCCACCAGCGAGTAGGCTGGGGGGCACAAGAAGTTGGGAGGGGACACAGCTGGGACAGCTGACCCCAACTGACCAAAGGGATGCTCCATACCATATGGCATCATGTTCAGCATAGAAAGCTGGGGAAGAAGAAGGAAGGGGGGGACATTTGGACTGATGGTGGTTGTCTTCCCAAGTAACCATTACGTGTGATGGAGCCCTGCTTTCCTGGAGATGGCTGAACACCTGCCTGCCCATGGGAAGTAGTGAATGAATTCCTTGTTTTGCTTTGCTTGTGTGCAGCTTTTGCTTTCCCTATTAAACTGTCTTTATCTCAACCCATGCGTTTTCTCACTTTTACTCTCCTGATTCTCTCCCCCATCCCACTGGGTGGGGAGAGTGAGTGAGCAGCTGTGTGGTGCTTAGTTGCCGGCTGGGGTTAAACCACAACACCCGGGAAAGGTGAGACCTTGTGAAGGGGGGATTAATTTCACCTAATGCTAGCTAATCTAAAAGGTCAGTATGTGACCTAAGCTCATTATCTGGGCTCCTTCTTCTCAGCAGGAAAGGCAGTGAGAGAAAGAACGTTCTCCAAAAGGTGATCTATCCTACACACCTTAGACATCCATCTCAGGATGGAGTGGGTGAATGGCCCTGGAGCGTGCCTCTTTTTTTTCCATGATTAGACTGCTATTCTAGGCAAGATGTTTAATTTCTGATTGGCTAAAGTTAAGTAAATTGAACCCCATGCTATCTGTCTAAACAGCAGAACATATTTGGTTGTGTTTCCTAGTTATGCATGCATAGTAACTTCTTGTACCATGAATTTTGGTTATATTATTGCTTATATGGTATTTAAAAGCTAGTCTTACACTTTGTCAATTCTTCAAATTAAAATGATAGAGAATAAAATAATAACATTGATTGTTAACTATATCTTCTTAGCTTGCTTATGTAGTGTGTTTTCAGGCAGATCAAAGTTTAACAGGAAGCATGAAATATTGCGATGTGTGGAACCAAGCAAATTATGCTTGCAGGTGTCAAAAGATACAGAAGGTTTATTTATAAAGGTAAAGAAAACATTGCTCTTTCTAAGCAATACATTTTTATTACCTGCCGTCTTCTCCAATAATTGCAAAGACTCTGGAAGTCTTCAGGCATTTTACAAGCAATATAAAGGGCACAAAACATTACAGCAATAGTATTGCCATTTTTTTGGTCTTTTCTCAACAAAGCTCATCTGTTTCTTTTTTAAATAGGTGTGATCCTCCCTTCAGCTGATTGTGTTGTACTTGGAGTGGGTTTTGCCATTAACTACAATAGGACACAATTCTAGATAATCAGCAGAGGCAGTCCATATGTAGAAGGGTGTCTTGTTGTAGGAAGCCCAATGTGGGATGCAACCTTATGAAATCAAATTTACTTTCCCTTGTCATGTGCTGGCACATCAAGTCAGGTAAAGAGGCAAGTGATGCATACCCGGATTAAGTAGTGGGAGAGAAGAAAGCGTACTATAAAGCTGGCTGATGGATGTGGTCATGGTTGGGAATGATCACAAGCAACTGGTAAGGCAAATCAGCAAAGGAACAATCAAAAACCAAAGGCCAGTGGAGACTGTGCAAGGCCTGCTTAAACTTCTGTGGTTTTTAATGCCTTCTAAAGAGTCAAGCTGTAAGCAGGCAGTCTTCATGGAGAGGGTATTCACAGAGTGAACAAGCTATAGTTGGAGTCCAACAAGCTAGTACTGGCAGTTTGGCTGGGGTTTCCAGCTCTGAGAAGGCCATAGAGGAAGTGTCTGTCCTGAGAGCCCACAGGCAGGAGCACTGGTTGGTCTGTACTAAGGTGTGGAGGCCTGGGCCGACTGTGTATCTGGATGTCTTGACAGTTGTGTGGTAAGTGGCCTAGAATTGGTGCTCAACCCTATCTATTGCATCCTACAATTTATGAGGTATTTTATAACTCAAGAGCTTAATTCAGCGAATGGTACGTCACAGAGCATCTCTGAAGACTTCAGTAGTGCCATAGGCATGTTACAGATTTGGAGAGGGAAGTGGCGAGGTAGAAGCTACATCTGAACCGGGAGCATCTATGCTCCATAGAAAACTATGGACTCCTGGACTTTTGAACTTCCAGGTTGACAGCCGTGACTACAGCACGCGATTGTCTCCAGTTTTGTGCTCAGCTTTCTCAGACATGACTTTTTATAAGCATCCAACTGATCCAAGAACCCAAGTTCCATTGACTTTAAAGTGCCTGGAGTACCTGCCTGTATCTTTTCCTTGATAGCAGCAAGACTGGGGAGAGAAGGGGCAGCACTGGTGTCTCTGCAACTATTTGATTTTCTCTTTGAAACAGTAGCTATGACTCTCAGAGGGGGATAGTGATTACATTCTTGGAATGTGTAAGTAATAAAACAACCCTTGTGATCAGTTAAAAAATGTATAAAAAGCACTTGCCTTCAGGAAAGTTAATGTTCAAGTTTCATTTCCTCTAGAGACAAATATCAATTCAGAGGAGCAGAAGAAGATAGAAAAGAATGAACCAGGTTACTGTAAGAGCGCGGGGTCATCATCATGTAATTCCAGACATTGTTGCAAAAGCTGGAATATTAAATCTCACTGGGTGGAGAGATGGATGCTGACCGAGGGCAACCTAGAGGGAAATAAGATTGAACTAACGAAAGTTTGCTCTCTCAGCAGTATGTAAAGAATGTCTCCAATATTGTGCTCACTAAAATAGTGTCTCTGGGCAATGTGAGAATAATCATAGGTAGAAATTACACTTCCCTCCTAGAATCACATGAACAAGAATAAAAACTGTGTCTGAGAGAACATGATCTGTAGATTTCAGCAAGCTGTCTCATGCTTAATGACATTTGAATATCTTCTGAGATTTCCTGACATAATGAGATTTTGGAATGGGTTAGAGGATGTCTTTATTTCCTTGAATTCTGTAGCATTGCTGATTACTGTCTGATTTTCTTCCCTGTTCATATTTGGTTTTGTGGAGCTTCTGTATTGGAGTTGTTAAAACAATATATTTGACTACCTCTCTTCTGACAGAGCTATGAGATATACTTTCATTGAAAGATTTAACTAAAGTTTAGCCAGGTGAAATAACCCCTGAGAATTATCCCTTCAATTTTCAAGACAAGACTGGAAGAGTGAATTTTGTGTTTCTCTTTAGGAAAGAGAACTTGTGGGAAGTAATATTATCCTAAGGCCGAAAATCACAGAATAATTGATGTTGGAAGGGACCTCTGGATATCATCTACCCCAGCCCCTCAGCTCATAGCAGGGCCAGATAGACCACATTGCTCAGGGCCATGTCCAGCTAGCTGGGTTTGGATTACCTCCAAGGATGGAGACTCCACAACCTCTCTGGACAACCTGTTCTTATGTTTGATTACCCTCAATGTGAAAAAGCTTTTTCTTATGTTTAAATGGAATTTTTTCTATTTCAATTTATGCCCATTTCCCCTTGTCACCCCCTGACAGAGGGTCCACTCTGTCCCATCATCCAGACGACACCAAGTTGGGCGGAAGTGTTGATCTGCTTGAGGGTAGGAAGGCTCTACAGAGGGACCTGGACAGGCTGGATCAATGGGCTGAGGCCAACTGTATGAGGTTCAACAAGGCCAAGTGCTGGGTCCTGCACTTGGGTCACAACAACCCCACACAACGCTACAGGCTTGGGGCAGAGTGGCTGGAAAGCTGCCTGGTGGAAAAGGACCTGGGGGTGTTGGTTGACAGTCAGCTGAATATGAGCCAGCAGTGTGCCCAGGTGGCCAAGAAGGCCAATAGCATCCTGGCTTGTATCAGAAACAGTGTGGCCAGCAGGACTAGGGGAGTGATTATCCCCCTGTACTCGGCACTAGTGAGGCTGCACCTCAAATACTGTGTTCAGTTTTGGGCCTCTCACTACAAGAAAGACGAGGTGCTGGAGCACGGCCAAAGTAGGGCACCGAAGCTGGTGAAGGGTCTAGAGCACAAGTCTTATTGAGGAGCAGCTGAGGGAACTGGGGTTGTTTAGCCTGGAGAAAAGGAGGCTCAGGGGAAACCTTATCGCTCTCTACAACTACCTGAAAGGAGGTTGTAGCGAGGTGGGTGTCGGTCTTTTCTCCCAAGTAACAAGCCATACGATGAGGAAATGGCCTCAAGTTGTGCCAAGGGAGGTTTAGATTGGATATTAGGAAAAACTTCTTCACCAAAAGGGTTGTCAAGCATTGGAACAAGCTGCCCAGGGAAGTGGTTGAGTCACCATCCCTGGAGGTATTTAAAAGACGTTTGGATGAGGTGCTTAGGGACATGGTTTAGTGGGACTTGGCAGTGCTAGGTTAATGGCTGGACTTGATGATCTTGAAGGTCTTTTCCAACCTAAATGATCCTATGATTCTATGATCCAGGTCATTAATGAAGATATTAAACAGTACAGGATCCAGTATTGACCCTGGGGTACACCACTGCTCTGCCGCCAGCTGGGCTTCATGCTACTGATCACAATCCTTTGAGTCTGGCAGTTCAGCCACAGTTGAGTTCACTTCACTGTCCATTTATCTAGCCTGTAGTTCATCAGTTAATCTGAGGTTGTTATGGGAGATGGTGTTGAAAGCATTACCAAACGTGAGATAAAAAACATCCACTGCTCTCTCTTTGACTACCAAGCCAGTCATCTCATGTAGAAGGCAATCAGGTTGATCAAGCATGATTTCCCCTTCATAAATCCATGCTGACTATGCTCACTCACCTTCTTATCCTTAACATATTTGGAAATGGTTTCCAAGATTAGCTGCTCCATCACCTTCCCAGGGGTCGAGGCAAGGCTGACAAGCTTTTAGTTCCCATAATCCTCCTTCTTGCTCTACTTGAAGGTAGAAGTAACATTTGCTTTCTTCCAATTCTCAGGAAGCCCCTCCCAGTCGCTATGACTTTCAAAGAGAGTGGCCTTTTGGTGACATCTGCCAGCTCCCTCAGTGCTCATGGGAGCACCAGTCTCAAGGATGTGTGCATATCCAGTTTGTTTAAATGTTCCCTAACCTGATCCTCTTCCATGAAGAGCAATTCTACCTTGCTCCAGACTTCCCCACTGGTCTCATGAATCTGGGATTCCTGAAGGCTGGTCTTCTTTGTAAAGATCAAGACAAAGAAGGCCTTGGGAACCTCGATCTTTTCCATGTCCTTTGTCACCCTGTTCCCTGCTCCATTCAGCAGTGGGCCCATATTGTCCTTAGTCTTACTTTTGCTGCTGGTATACCTGTAGAAGCCCTTCTTGTTGCCCTTCACATCCCTCAGCAGATTCAATTCCATGTGGACTTTGGCTTTACTACCCCATCCCTGCATGCACAGACAGTGTCTCTATATTTCTCTCACTCACCTGATACTGCTTCCACCTCTTCTACACTTCCCTTTTATGTTTGTGTTTTGTCAAGAGCTCCTTGCTCATTGATGCATACCTTCTGCTGTGTTTGCTTGATTTTTCTGTGCAACAGGATGAACCATTCTTGAGCTTGGAAGAAGCAACCTTGAAAATCAACCAGCTCTCCTGGACCCCTCTTCTCTGCAGGGTCATATGCCATGGGATTCTTCCAAGCAGGCACCTGAACAGGGCAGAGGCTGCTCTCCTGAACTCCAGGGTTGTGATCCTGATTTTTCCTTTCTTTCTTCCTCTCAGGATCCTGAATTCCACCATCTCATGGTCACTGCAGCCAAGGCTGCCCCTGACCTTCACATCCCCAGCCAGCTCTTCCTTTGTGTAAATATGAGGTCCAGCAGAGTGGTCTCCCCTCGTCATCTCCTCAGTTGCCTGTGTTAGGAAGTTGTTGTCAATGCACTCCAGAAAACTGGATTGCTTGTGCCCTTCTGTGTTGTCCTCCAGCAGACATCAGGGTGGTTAAAATACCCCCATGAGGACCGGGGCCTACAAACATGAGACTTCTTCCGGTTGTCTGAAGGCCTCATCTACTTTTCCCTGATCAGGCTTACTGATACAGGTCTGCATCCTGCCCACCACCACCTCACCCATGTTGGTCTGTCCACTAATCCTGACCCATAAACTCTCAGCTGGCCCATCCTCCAGCCCTAGGCAGAGCGCCATGCATTCCTGCTGCTCTCTCATGTAAAGGGTAACTCCCCCTCCTTGCCTACTCAGCCTGTCCTTCCTAAAGAGCCCATATCCATCCATGGCTGTGTTCCGGTCATCCCACCAGGTCTCTGTGATCCTGATAAGATTGTAGACCTGCAACTGTACATGGACTTCTAGTTCTTCCTGTTCCCTGTGCTGTGTGTGTTAGTGTACAGGCACTTCAGAGAGGCACCCAGTTCTGCTTATTTCCCAGAAAAGGTATGACAGATTCTCCCATAATATCCCCCATAATCCTTGGGGTATGTCTACATGGCTAGCCACAGACAGACCTGGGTGCTTTTGCTCACCCTTTAACCTGAGGAAGAAGATAGCTCTGATTCTAGCAGTGTTCAGCTCTATTAGAGATTTCCTTTTCTTACACATTAATAACTCTTATTACAATAGCATGCATATTAGCCCATTCTAACCCAGCTCTTCAGCCTGTAGACTGGCATGAGTTGAAGATTACATCCATCTTTGTGTTCACCCATGTAGACTAGACTGCTGGAAAAACTGAAACATACTGAAATTACAGTTTGGCCAGTTGTGAACAGGACAAATAACTTTAGCATCTTCCCCACAAATTTTAGAAGTGAGTTAATAAGATATATTACTACTCAGGTACATGCCTATCATTTTGATAAAGGAAATGGCCAAAAAAGCTGTATAAAATAAGCTTAGTTTGAGAAAAAAAAGTAAAAGCCCAGCTAGATGCAGCTACTTAAATGGCAGGGTGATGAGGTATCTAGTTTCATAGACATCTAAGCAGAATGAATAAATTTGTACTAAATGTGAGTTTGATGCCGTGGGGTCAGTTTTTCTTCCTGGACCATTATATAAACATTTCTGGATTAGTTGCCACTAGTCATATAAGTGTGTTTATTCATGTTAATGAAGAGATTTTGGTGAATTATTCTTTGTCTCATCAAATACCACTGTTGGCTATGCCACTGTACTATACTATTGCCTGCAAAAAGAGAAGCCCTCAACCCCTCTTGAAGAGCTTTTAACATCGTCTTTGTCAGGTCTGTTTTATACACTTGCCCATTCCACTTTACCCTTCCTGACTATATTACCATTTATTTCCATATTGCATAGATGAAATGAACTGCCCCATTTCTTTTTACAAATTGTCAGGCATCTTGGTAGCAGCCCTCTGATGTCTACCAGACCCTTGTTCTGGCAGATACAGTAAAACTCACTCAAAACGGAAATTCTTCTTTCCTAGAAATGATAGGTTTTTTAATGTAAAGTTACTTGCAGTGTAATATGCTGTAACCTTTCCTGCCCTTTCTGGAGGAAAAGACAGCTAATGGCCTGTATACACCTCCCTTCCTAACAAGTCCCAGGCATCTGAAATGGGAATGTAGACAGAGACATGGTTTATCGTTTCATTTCTATTAACTATAAGTTCAATAAATTTTCTTCTTCTTGCCCTACAGTGGTATTTCAGAGATGTCAATATCCTGATGTGGGCAAACTGACCAATATTGACAACAAGTAAGCGAGAGGGGACCTCAAGCCTCTGCCACCAGAAGGATTTGATTCCAGATGAAATGCTACTAATATGCCCTGAGAAAAAAATAACTATACCTCCTTGCATACGGCTTATTTTCTCTGTGTTCTTGCACTGCAATGCAGTCTAGTATGGTATCCTTGACTCACTTTGAGCATATAAAATGTTATATATTATGGTACATATCCTCAGGTGTTACAACCACAAATGGATAAACATGTTCTAGATTGATTGAAATCATAGAATGTGTGTTCCCAATATTGCCTGCAAAAGACTGAAGTAAACCCAATTTAAAGCTCCATTGACTAGTTTGAGACAAAATTTTGGAATAACATGGGGAAGTGTTGCTACAATCACTTTTATACTGTGCATTCATCCTCCTCTGGTTACATGAGAGTTTATTGTCTCTCATTTACCTTGAGTACAGAGTTAAGAATCTTGATTATGGACTGTGTCAGCCCCTTGCCCTTGCAACGTGTACTGCTTTTAAAATAATGCGTG
This sequence comes from Ciconia boyciana, assembly GCF_034638445.1. Taxonomy (NCBI): domain Eukaryota; kingdom Metazoa; phylum Chordata; class Aves; order Ciconiiformes; family Ciconiidae; genus Ciconia; species Ciconia boyciana. The sequence goes on from NC_132936.1 coordinate 58,650,999, forward strand.
CTGAGAAAATCCCAAGGATCCTATACAAATTGAGTATGTTACAGTTGCTCCCTGCCAAATGTTCTGGAGCATGGGATAACCTACACAGTTTGCCTACTGGGAGTTGTAAAGCAGTTACCTGCACTAATACAAAAAGAAAGATTTCATGCATCTTATAGGACAAGATGAGCCAAACAGATAATCTAAAAGTCCAATTTGTAAACACTTTCTTTTCTACTTGAGGAAGTGGAAACTGGAAAAAAATTTTCTTCTTCATATCATTTTAAATTTCTTCTTATTTAACAGACAAGCTGAAATCTCAGTTTGATGCGGTTAGTATCAATTATTGTTTGTAAGACTTGCAAAAGTGACTGAGGTTTAAGTTTGCTATAAACTGAATATTTTGTCAATAGATATGGAAACATATTCTTTAAAATCCCTAGTTGTGAGGGTCATTTGCTCTGGTTAGTGATCTTTCTACTCATATCATATCACTGCCAAGAGGGGAAATAGGTACTTTTTTAAACTAAGGGAGGGCAGATTTAGACTGGATTTAAGAAAGAAATTTTTTACAATGAGGGTGGTGAGGCACTGGAACAGGTTGCCCAGAGAGGTAGTGGACACCCCATCTCTGGAAACATTCAAGGTCAGGTTGGATGGGGCTCTGAGCAACCTGAGCAACCTAGTTGAAGATGTCCCTGCTCATTGCAGGGGGGTTGGACGAGATGACCTGTAAAGGTCCCTTCCAGTCCAAAGCGTTCTATGATTCTATGATTTTTTGCTCCAAAACTACAGAAACAAAAGGGAAATGAAGCATAGGTCTTGGTGATCTTCAAAAGATAATCCAAGGACTATTGATGATTAATGGAATAATTGCTGATAGTCTGCAGAGAGCTATCTGCTTATCAGGTCTCCTTTTTTCTAAGTGGTCTGCTTCATGACAAGATAGGTGAAATCTACAAGTATGAATTTTGTAGTAATATTTTTCCATATAGCCCATTTTTCTAATTAGTATGTGGATGCTATGTAAGTACAGAGAAGAGAGGAAGACAATGTTTTCACATGTGAGAGTGTAGGAATTAATGACTGACAAACGCTTATAGATAAGCACCATGAAAAAAGCAAAACAGCCCACCTTTAAGATGCATCCTAGAAACTGGCATCATTGAAAAATCTGCTTTTGCTGCTTTTTGTAGATTTTCAGGGAACTTGCCATTTCACTGTGTGTCAGGAAGCATTTCTTGGGCTCTCAGCCTACATTTTCTTTCCTGTTCTAAAAATCTCTTCAGGTCTTTTTTAGGACCTTCTCATGCCTTCCTCCTCATGGGTAGTTACACCTTTCAGGTTTCTTCAGATGATTACCACCTCTGATCAACATGTGCCTGTAATTTGTAGTTTTAAATGTGTGAACAAAACAACATTCTTGGTGGGGGGGGAAGGATCTTTCCCAGACTTACTCAGAGAACTGAAAAAAAAAAAAAAGGCCTAACTAGCCTGTATCCTTTTGGGGAAGATTTTCCAAGGAAAGGTAATTTTTCTGCACAAAGAAAGAGCCTAACTACTCCTTGTGCCTTTGAAATTCTCCTCCCTCAGTTTTCCATCTACTTCTGTAATCTAGCTGTGCTAAAGGACACCTACAAGAGTCAAGTGTCAGCTTGAGACTGGCTAGCAGAAAATACATCTAAATGGAAAAGCGCAGCTTTGCAATTAAACTTAAGTCTCTCTTTTTGCATTGTCTCCTTCATTTCTCTTTCCATAATTCTGCTTGTATTATTCTGACAAGGACTTCTGTAAACTCCCAAGATGCCAACCTGAAGCTGACAAGAATGGTGGCAAAAATACCTAAAGCACAAATTCTTTTGACAGCCTAACAGGAGTCTGTCGTCTGCTGGAATCACCTTTCATTTTTTCCTTGTGCATTTCTTCTGCTCTGCCCTCTGCACACACCTCAGCGACAGCCTGAGGGTGTCAGGCATAATTCTGCAAAGACACGGAGAAGGAAAAGAAAATGCCAAGTGTCAAGTCTATCCCATGACCTCCCCCTACTATATACACTGAAAACAGAAATCGTGGGAAAGTGGCCTGTTAGCTCCTTAAGTCTTGATAGGTTTAATTGGTTTCCAAGTGTTTTCATAGCTATGCTGGAGAGATATCTGTGTTTAGGATATGATGCAGGGTCCACTGAAATCAATTAGACTCTTTATACTGACTTCAGGGGGCTGAAGCTTGACCCTGGTTTCCATCGTGAGAGTTCTGTATAAAACCAACCTACTGATGCGCATTTGTAAAGGATCAATATGAAAAACCTCGTTCCACTAGCATGTAAAAATGAGGCAACAAGGGACATTGTGAAGTTTTGTATTAGAAACAGAAGTTCAGAAAAGCTGGGAAGAAGCATGTGAGCTCATATATGTGTTGTTATATAACAATAAAAGAAGGTATTTTTTGTGGTTACTGCTGATGTCATTTCTACTGTTACTGATCCAGTACTGCTTTATGTAATTCTTCTGAAGAAAATGTTCACTTGCAACACTAACCCTGATCATTCAGTTATGTTGCAAATTAAGTCCAAGCAGTAATGTTCAAAGAAAATATAGATAAGCATAGTGTGAAAAAAGTGTAACTATGCAAAGATAAACCACTGACTTTGATAAAAACTAAATCAAACTGCAGCATTTAGTTAATACATCCCTTTGAATTTTTGCCTTTCTGAGTGGTTCTTATTTTAAAACGGAGACTCTCCACTTCAGAAATGGAGAGCTGACATTCTGCATCTGTACCCACTCAGTTCGATGTTCCTATCATGGTTACTTGCCTTCACTGCCATTTGCCACAAATGCTGATGTGGATATGTCAGCTGTCTATGCAGATATGTCATAGAGACAAAACAAGCGAAATAATGGTAGATGCTAATAAACAAACTGATGATAAGTATTCACTTTTTAACGTGAGCATTGTGTTAAATTAGTTGATGTTATTTCTGCTTCCACATCATCAGTAGCTGGAGCTTGCAGGGGAAGGAGTTGTAGTACAAAGAACAACGTTCCACAGGTTTGAAAGGTCAAGTTTAATTTTCCAAACATCTGAAGTTTATTTTCAACACTTCAATGGCAAATACAATTCACTTGAACAAACTTGTCATATAAATAACTTGCAGTACTGAAGATATGAATTCAGAGTAAAATTGGGGAAAACATAGTCCCTGCTGGGTAACAAGAGCTAACATACGCTGGAAGTCAGAAGCAGCTGGCTGGAGTGGCCACAGCATTCTTAAATGGGAGCTTTTCTAAGTAACTAATAGCAGGCACACATTTTCAGTGGGAATAATGTGATGTGCCTAATGTTATTCAACAGTTTAATATTTAATATTATCTAATTTTTAACAGTTTAATAGTTTATGCCTTTGCAGGGAACTGCACAAAGGAGGAAAGAGTGCGGTGAGTCAGATTCCCTGCAAAAGCCTTGGCAGTGGCTCTCAAGAATTAACTGGTCACTTTGGAGAGGAGAGGGTTGGAGTACTTGGCTTCTGTGCAGTCTGAATGCAAATGGCACAACCCACTCAGGCTGATGCTCAGGGACTCTGGGAGACAGGACACTTCCTTGCGGCTGCTGACTCCAGTTACCTAGAGGTGAGTTCCTTGCAGCTGCTGACTTCAGTATAGTTATCACAGTCATGACAGCTGTCATAAGCTGGCAGTCCTCTTGCATGGTGTAGTGGGCTTGGTGTGGGATACCCTGCCAAGAAGGGAATGGGGCCCGTAGCCTAGCCAGCTGCCAGCGAACACCAGGTCTTTCCCGTTTTCCTAATCCAGCACTTACTGCCCTTCGCAGCTGATAGTTATGATACTTATAGTGACATACATAGCAAAGAAACCAGAGTTAAATGACCTCAGAAAATACAGCTGGCCGATATTTTCAGAATAATAGGTATTTTATTTAAAAAGATCTTTTTTTTCCTAACTTAACTTACACTATAATGTTGTCTCATGCGTTAGCTTTTTCTTTCTTTTCCACTTTCCTTTTCTCATTCTTTTCATTTTCCTTCACTTTCATTCCTCCTTTTTGTGTGCCAGCTGCTACTCTAACTGGCCAAAAAAAAAAAGGAGGGGGATGACTGGGGTGAGAGACAGGGAGAGAAAAGAAAGAAGTATGGGATAAAAATATGGGAAAGAATAAGAGGAAATATGAAACAAGAAAGCAGCACATTTCAAAATCAACCCTCTGATAAAAAACACAAGAGACCTACAAAGAAATACAAGATTTGTCTATTTTTAAATCAGCAGAATGCAAATAACAGAAAAAATAGTAATTTCTTTTTCAAGTTCCTCATCTCCATCTTTAGTACAAGTTTATTGGAGAATGGACACTGCTTTTTGACCAGGAAATTTGCTTAGATATCCAAAATTTTACAAAAGGATCTGTTCCTTTACAACAAGAATGCTAGTGGAGAGAACAAGATTTCTTCCACTTGTGCTTCGTCTGGCTAATGAAGGAATAATTTTCAGCACTGTCCGCCATTTATTATCTTAGACCTTCAGTTAATGCAGCTCATCCTCCCTTGTGTCAGTTTTCAACAAGGACATGTGCTGGATTGTCTTTAAGCTGTATTTATGCCCAAACGGAACATACTGGGTTTTCTTTCATTCAGTTTGAAACAGCACTGTGTCCTGGTTAATTTTCTTCCTAGTAGCTAATATAGTGCTGTGTTTTGGATTTAGCATGAGAACAATGTTGATAACACACTGATGGTTTAGTTGTTGCTAAGCAGTGCTTACACTGGTCAAGGACTTTTCAGCTTCCCATGCTCTGCCAGGTGCACAAGAAGCTGGGAGGGGGCACAGCCAAGATAGTTGATCCAAACTGGCCAAAGGGCTATTCCATACCATAGGGCGTCATGCTCAGTATAGAAACTGGGGGGAGTTGGCCAGGGGGCAGCAATCGCTGCTCGGGAACGGGCTGGGCATTGGTTGGTGGGTGGTGAGCGGTTGCAACACTTGGTTTTTTTCCCTGGTTTTTGTTCCTCTCTCTCTCTTTTGTTGTTTTCATTACAATTTTTTTTCACAATTATTAAACTGTTCTTACCTCAACCCACGAGTTTTCTTATTTTTGCTCTTCCAACTCTCTCCTCCATCCCATTGGTGGGGGGAGGGTGAGCGAGCAGCTGTGTGGTACTTAGTTGCTGAGTGAAGCTAAACCACAACAGTTCGTTTTGGTGTCCAACGTGGGGCTCAAAGGGTTTGCGATAATAACAGATTAACCAGAGCATATTAAGGAATTTAGATATGTTAATAGTTGTGGGTCGTGATATCGATTCATCTGTTCTTGATATTGATTTATCTGATCTGCACCATGCTCATTTTTTTGCTGTACATGTTAAAGATCAGTGTTGTTTTTTGCAGTTTGCTGTGCTCTGCAGTGATTAGTGATGTTTTGCCTGGGAGTTTTGTTATTAGAATACTGGCCTTGAGCTTAATCTTCTATCTAAGTTTTGTACTGAAGCCATTACTGTACGTCACGTACTACCTCGTGGAGACAATTAGCAATTATACTTCTTCCTCTGAGAGGTTTTTTATGGAGGAAATACAGAATGGCACCTTCGCTACCTTCTTCTATGATGTTTCCTCCTTCATTACAATAACTTTTCAGTATCTTGAACATCCTTGGGTAGTTAAGATACATCTGTTGGTATTGCCTGGGAATATTGTTCCGGTTTTGTCTAAGGTTAATAAGCAATTTAAGAATATCATCCAGAGATCTACCCCAAGGCTGGATAGTTATGAGTGGCAGGGTGTGTGGGATAGCAGGACAGTGGGCACCTCCAGTGTTTTGGAACCTCACCCCTGAACAAGTGCAGAATCCTGAAAAAATTAGTAGAATATTTGGAAAAAGTATGCTGTCACTGGCAATTCTAGGAAGACACAAATCACTGCAATGTGCTAGGGCCTGGCCCATGCCTACTGAGCCCTGTTCAACACTATTCAGTACCCTCAAGGGGAAGAGAAGGCCTCTGTATCTGGCGACAAAACGACAGGCACCGTGGCTACTCCAGCTGTCCCTGCGACAGGCACTGCAGCTACTCCAGGCCCCCCTGCGACAGGTACTGCAGCTACTCCAGCCCCAGCGACAGATAACGTGATTGAACCAGGGAACCAACCCCTGTCGGTATGAGTCGCCCCTATACACAAGAAGAAATCTTGGAAGCGAAACTCAGCTTGTTTAGAAAAGGAAGATGAACAAGCAGGGCCATCACAAAGAGAGGAAGAGGAAGAGGAAGAACTCATGGACAAGATGGAAACCACCCGATCCCTATCCCTGAGTGAGCTGTGAGATATGTGAAAAGATTTCAGCCATCGTCCAGGCGAGCATGTTGCCACGTGGCTGCTCTGATGCTGGGATAACAGGGCCAGTAGCCTGGAATTAGAGGGTAAGGAAGCCAAACAGCTGGGATCCCCTTCTAGGGAAGGGGGCATTGACAAAGCGATTGGAAAAGGGGCACAAGTCCTCAGCCTCTGGAGGTGACTTCTGTCAGCTATGAAGGAAAGATATCCCTTCAAGGAAGATGTTATATATTGCTCAGGCAAATGGACCACCACGGAGAAAGGTATCCAGTACCTGAGGGAATTAGCTGTGCGGGAGGTGGTTTATGGTGACCTGGACAATGAGCAGTTATCCAAAGATCCAGATGGGGTCCGGTGCACATGACCCACGTGGTGGAAGTTGGTACGGAACGCACCAGTGTTGTATGCCAACTCAATGGCAATACTGAACTGGAAAGACAGAGAGGGTCCAACAGTGGATGAAGTGGCTAGCCAGCGCCGGGAATATAAAGAAAGTATCTCTTCCTCCCTCGTCTTGGCTGTGGAGAAACTGTCCCGGAAGGTCCAGCAACTCGAAGAGGATACGTCCTCCTCCCCACCTGTATGGACCAGTATCTCAGCTATTAGGAGTCAGCGTTCCTCTGCTCAAGAGAGAGGATACAGAGGGTACACACCACGGGGCACCCTATGGTTTTACCTGCGTGACTACAGAGAGGACATGAGGAAGTGGGATGGAAAATCTACCTCGACCCTAGAGGCACGGATACGTGAGTTGCAAGGAAAAACAATCACACAAGGGAGTTCTTCCAGGAAAATTGCTGCTCTGGTTTCCAGTGGACAGTTCCCCAGACAGAGTAGAAGGGCTGATCTTATTTCTGATTTTAATGAAGGAACTCCTGACTCATATATACAAGAAGTGGGTAACAAATACTATGACCAGGACTAGGGGGGCCCTGCCTCCAGCCAGGTGGAGGAAAGGGACAACTGGGTTCACTGGACTGTGTGTATTCGATGGCCTGGCACATCAGACCCACAGGAGTATAAGGCTCTAATAGACACCGGTGCACAGTGTACCCCAATGCCATAAAGCTATATATGAGCAGAATCCATCTGTATTTCTGGAGTGACAGGGGGATCCCAAGAGCTAACTGTAGTGGAGGGTAAAGTGAGCCTAACTGGGAATGAGTGGCGAAATCACCCCATTGTGACTGGCCCAGAGGCTCCGTGCATCCTTGGCATAGACTACCTCAGGAGAGGGTATTTCAAGGACCCAAAAGGGTACTGGTGGGCTTTTGGTATAGCTGCCCTGGAGACGGAGGAAATTAAACAGCTATCTACCTTGCCTGGTCTTTTGGAGGACCCTTCTGTTGTAGAGTTGCTGAGGGTCGAAGAACAACAGGTGCCAATTGCTACCACAATGATGCACCAGAGGCAATATCGCACCAACCAAGACTCCCTGACTCCCATCCATAAGCTGATTTGTCAACTGGAGAGCCAAGGAGTGATCAGTAAGACTCGTTCACTTTTTAACAGCCCCATATGGCCAGTGCGAAAGTCTAATGGAGAGTGGAGACTAACAGTAGACTATCATGGCCTGAATGAAGTCATGCCACCGCTGAGTGCTGCCGTGCCGGACATACTGGAACTTCAATATAAACTGGAGTCAAAAGCAGCCAAATGGTATGCTACAATTGATATTGCTAATGCGTTTTTCTCAATCTCTTTGGCAGCAGAGTGCAGACCACAGTTTGCTTGCACTTGGAGGGGCGTCCAGTACACTTGGAATCAATTGCCCCAGGGGTGGAAACACAGTCCCACCATTTGCCATGGACTGATCCAGATGGCACTGGAACAGGGTGAAGCTCCAGAACACCCACAATACATTGATGACATTATCATGTGGGGCAATACATCAGAAGTTTTTGAGAAAGGGAAGAAAATAGCCCAAATAATCCTGAAAGCCAGTTTTGCCATAAAACAAAGTAAGGTCAAGGGACCTGCACAGGAGATCTGGTTTTTAGGAGTAAAATGGCAAGATGGATGTTGTCAGATCTCAATGGATGTGATTAACAAAATAACAGCCATGTCTCCACCAACTAGCAAAAAGGAAACACAAGCTTTCCTAGGCATTGTGGGTTTTTGGAGAATGCATATTCCAAATTACAGTCTGATCATATAAGCCCTCTCTATCAAGTGACCCAGAAGAAGAACTATTTCAAATGGGGCCCTGAGCAACGACAAGCCTTTAAACAAATTAAATGGGAGATAGTTCATGCAGTAGCCCTTGGGCCAGTCTGGGCAGGGCAACATGTAAAAAATGTGGTCTCCCTCGCAGCCAGGGAGAATGGCCCTACCTGGAGCCTCTGGCAGAAAGCACCAGGGGAGACTCGAGGTCGACCCCTAGGGTTTTGGAGTCAGGGATACAGAGGATCTGAGGCCCGCTACACTCCAACTGAAAAAGAGATATTGGCAGCATATGAAGGGGTTCGAGCTGCTTTGAAAGTGGTTGGTACTGAAGCACAGCTCCTCCTGGCACCCTGACTGCCGGTACTGGGCTGGGTGTTCAAAGGGAGGGTCCCCTCTACACATCATGCAACTGATGCTACATGGAGTAAGTGGGTTGCACTGATCACACAACGGGCTCGAATAGGAAACCCCAATCGCCCAGGAATCTTGGAATTAATTATGGACTGGCCAGAAGGCAAAGATTTTGGAATATCACCAGAGAAGGAGGTGATGTGTGGTGAGGAGGCCCCACTGTACAATAAACTACCAGAAAATGAGAAGCAATATGCACTGTTCACTGATGGGTCCTGTTGTATTGTAGGAAAGCATCAGAGGTGGAAGGCTGCTGTATGGAGTCCTATACGTCAAGTGGTAGAAACTGCTGAAGGAGACGGTAAATCGAGCCAATTTGCAGAAGTAAAGGCCATCCAGTTGTTGGCTTTAGACATTGCTGATTGAGAAAAGTGGCCAGTGCTCTATCTCTGTACTGATTCATGGTTGGTGGCAAATGCCCTGTGGGGGTGGTTACAGCAATGGAAGCAGAACAACTGGCAGCGCAGAGGCAAACCCATCTGAGCTGCTGCATTGTGGCAAAATATTGCTGCCCGGGTAGAGAAGCTGGTTGTAAAAGTATGTCACGTAGATGCTCACATACCCAAGAGTCGGGCCACTGAAGAACATCAAAACAACCAGCAGGTGGATCAGGCTGCTCAGATTGAAGTGGCTCAGGTGGATCTGGACTGGCAACATGAGGGTGAATTATTTATAGCTGAGTGGGCCCACGACACCTTAGGCCATCAAGGAAGAGATGCAACATATAGATGGGCTCATGATCGAGGGATGGACTTGACCATGGACACTATTGCACAGGTTATCCATGAATATGAAACATGCGCTGCAATTAAACAAGCCAAGCGTTTAAAGCCTCTGTGGTATGGAGGGCGATGGCTGAAATATAAATATGGAGAGGCCTGGCCCGTTGATTGTATCACACTCCCACAAACCCACCAAGGCAAGCGCTATGTGCTTACAATGGTGGAAGCAACCACCGTATGGCTCGAAACATATCCTGTGCCCCATGCCACCGCCTGGAACACTATCCTGGGCATTGAAAAGCAAGTCCTGTGGCGACATGGCACCCCAGAAAGAACTGAGTCAGACAACGGGACTCATTTTTGAAACAGTATCATAGACACCTGGGCCAAAGAGCATGGCACTGAGTGGGTATATCACATCCCCTATCATGCACCAGACTCTGGGAAAATCAAATGATACAATGGGCTGTTAAAGACTATACTGCGAGCAATGGGTGGTGGGACATTCAAACACTGGGATACACATTTAGCAAAGGCCACCTGGTTAGTCAACACTAGGAGATCTGCCAATTGAGCTGGCCCTGCCCAATTAAAACTTTTACGTACTGTAGAAGGGGATAAAGTCCCTGTAGTGCACATAAAAAACATGCTGGGGAAGACAGTCTGGGTTACTCCTGCCTCGGGCAAAGGAAAACCCATTCGTGGGATTGCTTTTGCTCAAGGGTGCACTTGGTGGGTAATGCAAAAGGATGGGGAAGTCCGCTGCGTACCTCAAGGGGATTTGATTTTGGGTGAGAATAGACAATGAACTAAAGGGTATGATGTTAATTGCTATATAATACTGTATGCCATCACTTTTATGGTTGCCATATGCTATATCAACAGTATTACAGTAAGCATCACCCAGATTAATGAAGAATGAACTTTGATGAAACCAAGCAAAGTGCAGCGGTAATGGAACCAGAACTGGCTTCAGCATGCAACAATCCAACACCACACACCATCTCTCCTGCCCAGAAGGACTATTATGACAGATGGAGCCCAAAGTTATGGACTAAATGAGCTCAATGGACATTTTAGAGGGATGGACCATAGATCAAGGGAATGATATCTGTGTATATATCAAAACACAGGGAAAGTGGTGGTGATTAATTGGAATGTATGGGAAAGGGTAGAACCTGGGCATGATGTAGATGGTATAGAATAAGGGGTGGACACTGTCCTGGTTCTGGCTGGGCTAGAGTTAATTTTCTTGCTAGTAGCTGGTATAGTGCTGTGTTTTGGATTTAATATGAGAATAACATTGATAACACACTGATGGTTTACCTGTTGCTAAGTAGTGCTTACACTGGTCAAGGACTTTTCAGCTTCCCGTGCTCTGCCAGGTGCACAAGAAGTTGGGAGGGGGCACAGCCAGGACAGCTGACCCCCACTGGCCAAAGGGCTATTCCATACCATAGGGCGTCATGCTCAGTATAGAAACTGGGGGAGTTGGCCAGGGGGCAGCGATCACTGCTCAGGGACTGGTGGGTGGTGAATAGTTGCATCACTTGTTTTTTTTTCCCTGGCTTTTGTTCCTCTCTCTCTCTTTTGTTGTTTTCCTTTTCATTACAATTTATTTATTTTTTTTTCCCCAATTATTAAACTGTTATTAACTCAACCCACAAGTTTTCTTACTTTTACTCTTCCAACTCTCTCCTCCATCCCACCCGGGGGGAGGGTAAGCAAGCAGCTGTGTGGTACTTGGTTGCCGACTGAAGCTAAACCACAACACCCCGTGAAATAGATGGGGCAAATATCTAACTTAAAGAAGAAATCTTTGGCTTGATTCTTATCTCTTACTACTATAAATCAGGGACAATTATTCTAAGGTTAGTGGAGTTACATGAATGTAAATCCAGATAACAGAAGGAGGTGCTTGCTTATTAAGCGTTTGTGACTTTTTCTAAGCAAGGCTTTGGTAATATAATCGGGAGCAGTGATAAATCCTTAACAGATACCTATTGTTCACAGTCAAATGGCCTTTTAGGTCAGCTGTCGAATTAGTATGACTTACTAAGCAGTGGTATCTCTTCCATTCAGTGCCTGGTGTTGAGTGGTAAGTTCCTGACAAGCAGAAGAAAATCCAATTATGTACTTGTCTTTCTTGCTTCTTCAGGAAATGTTTCCATTTTTAATATGGCAGCTGGCCATACAATACAGATGTTGGTAGAGTGTCTTTAAGAGAATTACACTTTTGTAGCTCTTTTTCATAACAGTTGTGAAAGAACCAATTTGCTTCTGCAGCTATCCGAAGAAAACAGTATTAAATCTGTGCCTGGACAGACTCTGTAGGATAATGTTGTGAAAAAGTCATAGAAAATATGCTATTGCATTTCTCGTTCCAATCCTTTTGGACCAGCCAGCTCATCTTAGGAGGGTTGCTGTGAATTGAATGACACCAAATGGCAGCTACCTGTCATAAAATAATTGTTTCTCTGAAGAGTAAACTATTACATGCCTTTCACAACTCTTCTGAAGCCAATTTTCAAAAATCCTTCAGAACCAGATAAATGGCCATAGAGTTTCAAATTATAGGAGACACTCAGATCCTGAGAGTACAGAGACTTCTGTGTCACCCTTTTCTCTACAACAGTGCATCTCAGACTGTTTTGGAGGATAAAGCAATGTTTTTGATAAAAACACACCCCAAAATCTCAAACCCACTTAGGTGGTGTCCACATATTCTTTTTATTTTTCACCTGTTTGTATGTAACAGCATTGGGGTGTGCAAGAGTTTCTTGGCTTTTTGTGTTGTTTTTGCTATTGCTTCACGGTAGAAACAAACTGGGCAGGTAGGAACTGGTGCAAAACCACACATGCATGTCACCCAAACTTGGAAGCATAGAAATACTTCTGAATCAGTTGTTTTTGATACAGTCTCAGTTTGCTTTTGTGGTTATTTCCTGGGTAAAGTGCAGGAGAATCTGTCTGGATTCTTGCTATTTTAACAGCCAGTGTAATTTTCTGTTCTTTATAAATCATAATAAATGTAACTGGGAGGACTTTTCAGTCTCAACAACTAGATTTTCTGTGGCAGAATAAATAGTGCCCTGAGAATATATTTCATTGTCTTCAAATGCCATGGGAACCCTCTGACCTTTAAATGTAAACTTTCAAATTTGCGGGAAGAGGTTAGCCAAAAGATTCTCATTAACATTTGTGGCAGTTAAGAAGCTGAATACTTTTCTGCTGAACTAGAATTTACCTCTATGCCACAGCCTATGAAGCTATATGATGAAAGTCAGAGGAACTGCTAATGCCAAATGTGCTTTCAGAACTCTTTTTGCAAAGTTCTCCTACAACAGGCTTGGGCATATCCTGGACTCATTTCATGGTTTAAAACCTGATACTATTCTGACTTGAGATGTTCAAAGATTTACTTAATGCTTCTAATGTGCTAGAATATCAAATGCCTTTTGTCCAATAAGCAGAGTGCCTTTTTACAAGATACAATGCTCATTTTTAAGAGTGTTTCTCTTGAAAGGCAGAGAACCTGTGGAAGTATGCCTGCTGCTTCATCAGTAGCATTTTCTATACATTCAGCTGCATTTTCTATGAACATCTGACAAAATTTTCAGAGTGTGGGAACACATTTATTTCATCTGATGATTCAGGTTCTGCCTTTCTCTGAATTTTACCAATTCCTTGGCAGTAGGTTTCTTAGTCAGCACTATGGTGTATCATTAATTCTTTTTATTTCACTATTAACAGCGAGGCAGTTAACCTTTTCATGTGCATTTTGCTTTATAGATCCATTTATTTTTAAGGCTAGGGGGACTGCTGTGTTAGTCTAAGCTGACCTCCTGTGTTGCAAGAAGTATTCTCCCTCACTTACAAAAGTTTGATTCCCTTACTTCTCAAGGGCAGTATGAAAAGTCCCCCTGACTTTGTGGATCAAGACTTCATGTCTGCATGACATTTTTCCTTGAACTGATGTGTAAAACCAAGTAAATTCATTCCAGGTTTGGTGCTATCACCTCAGTAAGGTAATTCACTGAAACAAGTGGAGAGGTAAAAGTCAGAGGGAATGCCTGTGTTCAGAAGAACTTACAGAGGTGGAAAGGGGTTTTGGGGCACTTTTTGGCTATAAAGAAGAGTGGTCAAACACAGACTATATTTTATTTTTATTTACAGGACCTACTGGGAGAGGATTCAGGTCCTTCCTAGGCTCTGTTGGTAAACTTAGCCAGACTGAAAGAGAAGTTAGCAAGGTACCTCCCCTCCACTACTGCTAGTGTACAAAGACTTGGCGAGAACAAAGCCTGCTGAGTCCTGGCCACACCAGGGTATTGCCTCTTGATTCAACTGTTTTCCTACACTTCCAACTTGATGGCAGGGAAATAAAACTCACAATAAACAACCCAGAATATGCTCAGCCCTCTGATATTCTCAGCTGTTTGAAAGTGCATCTCTTCTGCCCAGTGGGCTCTCTGTCACCAAGAAAAACTGTAGGAGATGTTGAGGTTTCTCCTTAACTTTAGAGTTAAAAGACTCTAAATGCCTGTGCTTTGGCAACTGAAATGAATCTTAAGGGACTGAGTGAAGTTTAAGATTAGCATTTTTAAGGTGCTAAAATAATATCACCTGCAGCAGTGGCAGAATTAACTTCATTTCCAAAACCAAATGTGTCAATATTTGTTAGCGTTGAGCTGTTGCTGTCATTGCTTTCAAAGAAAAGCTGATTTTCTGTTGCCTGCTACCATTACTGTCTGTAAAACACCGTGACAACAAGATCTCCATGTGCGTAAGTTTAGAAAATAAGGCCGCCTTTCTGCCCATTCTGGTTTAATGACTTTCAATGGCTCCATTTATTTTGAAAAAAGTTAGAGCATAAGGCAATTTTGCTGCTCGATAGCTTTTGGGTGCAATATGTTTTTGACTTAGTAAATAGATGAAGCTCTCAAACATCCTGAATTCTTTAATTGAAAAAAAAAGGCTACAGACAAACGTAAGAGGCAGCAAGCTTCTTCATGCTTCATGATATTCTCCCCAAAAAATCACAAAATATATGGATGATGTGCCAAGTTTTCAAATAAAGGAGAAAACTGGAAAATCCTAATGAAATTATATCACCAAACATAGTCCATGTTAGTTACATTATCTTGCCACACAAGTGTTTGTTCTGTGATGGAGTACAAGTACATTTTGCTGAACAAGCTGAAAATGCTGCCTTAGGAGAACAGGCTGACTTCAGCTTTATTCAATTGCTTTGCTTTCAGGCGATTTCTGATATTTCAAAGTGACTGACAGAATCAAGCCAAATTCACAAACTCAGTCATTCAAAATTATATAAATTATGACCTTTAAGCTCAGAATGGATATTTCTGAGAAAATTTCAGGAAAGTACTATATAGTTATGGTAGATGAAAATAATTGAGTTTTACAGAGAGCAGGTGGTTTTATGGCTGCCGTGTGTGGAAGGTGACATGAATGTTCATGAAGAGTTCACTGTAGGTTGTACCAAGTAATCTGATCAGTGGCTGTAACCAAGTCACTGATGAAAGATTTGTTATTGTGTCTAGATGTGGGAATCAAACACTGCCAGAAACCGTGTGGTGATATTGTAGGATTAATATCAGACATTGCATCCAGCTTGCAACTGGCAGAGTCATATATATCATTATTGCTGTGGGCATGATTTGAATTAAGCTTGCCCAGAGAACACTGAGAATAATACTATACTAAAAACTACCTATGAAACTGTTTATGAAACCACACATAATGGGAAAAGTATCCTAAAAGAGACGCTATGTTAAAGAGAAAAAATTTCTATGTATGTGTCTTGTTAAGAAATATGATGTGGTACAAAGTGCCACATCTAGAAAAAAAACACGTGATGCTGGGTGTGCCAGCAGGCATCCCTGTGACACAATGAGTAAAACAGACTTCCAGTGAAGAAGTATAGAGTTACCTGACCATATGGACAAAGTAGGAGTTAAAAAAATATCATAAAGAAATATCAGGAAATGAAAGCTTGAAGACAGGATATAATAGTTCAAATAGGAAATGTTTACTTGCTTGGTACAAAATGAGCTCTAAACATGATAAATAGTTAGAAAGACACACAGACAGACAGAAAGATAAGTCAGGGAGAGTAATAAGCCACAGAAAACTTTGCAAAGGCTGGATTTTCAGCAACAGAAGACCATTCTTTATGAAACAAAGCACTGCAGTCTTTCCAGTCAGATGAAAGCTGCAACTTATTCTAAAAGCAAGTCCACCGAGAGATTTTGAAGCTGCAGATAATAAGGTTCCCAAAAATCACTTAAAAAGATTAAAACATGTCCCCAGATTTGGCAAAGGAGTTTTGGAAGTACCTTCACAGCAGTGAGCCCATACTACAGCATCTCTCCCTTCAGGATTTGAAGAAAATAGCTGCTATTAGCTTGGATGGTGCTCAGCTTCCTGAGCTGTAAACTGGATGAGGCTTACTGAAGTCACAAGCACCCTTACTCTGTGCAGCCAAACCAAACATTACCTGGTTTCCAATGCCATGAAGCTAGCACTTATTCTGGCATAGGTAATGCCAGTACCATAAAACAATGGAGATTCACCATTCTACACTGCATCCAAATGTGGCTTTCATCCATCTGCTGCATGTGCTGGTATGTGTTCAAGGACAAAACTGATAACCTTCTACTTAGGTATGCAAGTCTGGATATTGACTTCAAGAAAGCCAAGGCACAGATCATCACTGGGAGCTTTTCTGTGGGACTTACGTGTCTTTCTCATACTTGCATTAAAAATGATTTAATGAATAATTTTGTTCCATGACTGCATTCATCCATTTTTAATAAAATGAGCATTTATTCCAAACTTAGCATTCTTCAGCATTCTGTATTAATTCTGTACTGAAATTTTGGAATGTTTAATGTCCTAACTCATCATTCGAACTAAACTTACTGAAACTATTGGCTCAGTTATGAATCCATTATCTTTTATTTCCTATGTATCTCTGATTTGCAAATTTTTATAGCAGTGAAATATATCTGACTGCTTTTCTCCCAGTTAATGCAGTATTAATATAACAATGAACTTCATTACATTTCCAAATACCTTTTTGCTTACACTAAATTAATGTTTGAACTTGCTTGATAGAGTCCTGCAGTTGCCTAAGTTTGGGTTTACTTTTTTTTTTCCCCCTCAAATTAATACAGCTGTTAAGGTATTTTGTGTTGGCACTAATGCTGGGTGAGACTTGTACTTTTGTCTATCATCTATTTGTGAGATGCTGACTTTTCTAAATCATAGGTTAATTATTTCAACTTAGAATTTCACCTCTGGAAGACTGTCTGTTCCAACAGTAAAAATGACATGTAAAGACCTCATGTAGACAGAAGAGGAAAGCCCATCAAAATACTGTCCCCACAATGCTAATGCCCTGCTCACGCCCATCCCTTCATACTGTACATCCGAAGTGTTTTAAATGTCAGAGCTTGAAAGAACAGAGGTTGTGCAGCCAAAAAAAGAAGAGAGATTTTACCTGAGATGTTATACCAGTGTCCAAATAAAGAAATAAATCATTCTGTCAGTCTGCAGTAGATAAGATAAAAAACAATGGGCTAAATTGCAGCAAGTGAGAGGCCAGACATTGGGAAAAATGTACTGCATGGATACTGAAGCTCTGGGACAGACCATCTGGAGAAGCTGTGGAGTATCTGCTGCTGGAGGTTTTAAAATATCACTCAGACAAACATCCATCAGGATGGGAGATAGATAAACTAGGCAATCTCTTAAAATCCCTTCCAGTTTTATTTTTTATGATTCTGTGAGTAGGCTTGTCATACTGAAATATTTCTCTGATTAGGGTCTGATGCTATCCCTTGTCTACTGTAAGGCTATTTATCCTTATGTTGTTAGAGACCTATGATGATGAATAAAAGACAGATGACTAGTTTGCTTTCAGAAGCCAATTTTTCAGCTGGTCAGTATCTGAAGTTGCAGACAGATTTCCAACAGAGCTCAGTTCTAGAAGTTCCCTTGTTTGAGATATAATGGGACTTTCTAGGTCAAGCTTCCTGACATTTTCTACAAATATGCTTAAGTAAAGATCACCATAATGCTCAGACACATGACTGCATTCCCATAATTCACCTAGTTACAGAACGACATCTGAGGTGAATCCTCAACCTCACGTGGCTTCCACTGAGGTTTAAACTGAGTTTTACCACCCACTTGCAGTGAGACAAGATCATGCATGACATCAGTTGCTAAGTCTCAGCTGTCATATGGGAACTTGTTAAGTCACAGCACTGTGGTCAATGAATGACTTCAAAGATTAACTCATGCTGAAGAAAATATCTGAGGAGTCCAGGAGCCTAACACTGACAGTGTTCCTTAGGCCTCCATGTTAAGCCACTCTAGAGGCACGCTATGAAGCTAACAAGATGCATGTTCTGATCCCCTACAGTTGTTCTCATGCTCTTACAAAGTTTGAATGATGTTTTTAAATCAATTCTGAAAATGGGAGCTAGACTTTCAATTTAGTTGCTTTTGATTTAGGTGTCATTTAGGTGCTTTTGACAAAGTTATATTTAGCCCTTTTCAAAATCTTTAGGGACACACTTAACTATATGCACCTACATAAACACTGCTGAAGAGGAATGGATGCAAGCATATATGCCTGGTTATATGTACTTTCAAACATATTTCTCATCCCTTTAGCTATATCACAGCTAAATAAGACGAACTCTCTTGGAAATTTGATCCTATATGCACAGCTGTCCTGAAGGACTACCCAGAGCAGGATGCTGAGGACAAAGTAACTGTAAGTCAAAGACAACAGCAAGAGCTGTCTAGAGTCTTAAACCACTCCAGAGAAAGTGAGGTACATTGGTCTTAATACAGTTATTTCTTTATCCACCATCTAGTATGTATTTTCTTTAGTTTTATTCCTGTATTCCATTTTTGTTCCTGAATGCCCTGGTCTATTGCTGATTTCAAACAATTTCATTCTGAATGTGAATTAGCATCTCTGACATCAAACACCTACACAAACACCTTTGTGTCTTATTTGTGTTTTATTTTTATTTCAAATCAGGTGCCTAATTGAGGGTGCTTGGATTTTAATTGTATGAAGTTCAGGCAAAAGCAACTGTAAAAGCATCAAAGAAAAATAACAGTTTGTAAGTGCAAGTGAAAAGATGCTGAGATTTACATAATGGATTTAGTCAGACACCCCTACTGTTTTATAGAGGGAAAAGTGCATGTGCACAATAAATAAATTACACTGTGCCATCAGTATGTTGCATCCAGCTGCATTAGTGGCTCCATTTTTCCCCTCATGACTTAGGTAGGATGACATATTGGAAAACACATATTTCTTCATTATACTATTTAAATGGTTTGATAAATCTGCTTATAGATGACAGAAACACTTTTTATTGCTCCTACCAAGTTATTTATATGTAAACTAAATCTTTCATGTGTTTACATGCAAGATCCCAAAATATTGAAAAAATGTTATTGTCATAATAAGTCCCATCCGTGGCTCGGGTAGAACATGACCAAAATCTTCTTCTTTGACCTACTCTACCTTCAGGCTGTCTTGCTGCGTGCCCTTCTTGTAGTGCCCACCTTCTAAATCTACTCAGTTCAGGAAAGAGCTGTGTAAACCCTCTCCTTCATAATGAGGGCATTTTGATCTATGTTTCCACAATTCATTGCAAAACGATTTCCTTGAAATGCTGTTAATATTCGGTGAATTTCATTTTAATGTGGCAAAGTACCAGTTAAAAATTGTTACATTATTAAATCCATTTTTATGAAGACTGAACCTTGCTTTGAAAAGGAAGTGTACAGAAATTGGATTGTTTTTGATGAAATTAATCAATATTTTTTTATCCTCTTCCTCCACATTTTCCCCTGTGTTTTTCTGTGCTTTTTTATTTTAAAAAGGGTAAGAAGAGGAATGGCTTAAATATGGTCAAAAATGGGGAAAACCAAAAAATGGAACAATACTGAAAGATTTCAGATAAAATTCCATGTATTTTCTTAACAATTTTTTTTTAAATTAAGAATCTTTAGAATTAACCTTTTCTGTAGTTTCAGAATTGTTAATATTTTAATTTTGGCCAGCTCACTTCTTTTCTCTGTTCAGTGCACCTATGCGCTGGAATACATGAGAAAATCTAATATATATGTATGTTTCCATTTGCAAAAGAAAAATAAAGCAAATTAAGGAAGGTGTTACTGGAGGTCATAGATAGGATATATTATGGACTTGATTTTGCAAGACACTGAATGCCTGCAGCTCGCCTTGCACCGAGTGAATTTAAGGCGCTTGTCACATGACCTACTCTTTTATTAGCTTAGTTGCAGCAGCAAAGGCAGAGCAGTAGCATCAGAAATGGAAAATGATGGCAGGAAAAGTCTGGTTGTTGGTTCCTTAGGGGTGATGGAAACAGCTATTCTCAAAGGGTCTCTGCTGAGGAATATAGAAGTAATATAGAGGAAGATAGCAAGAGCAAAGGAAAATGAAGATTTAAAAGTAATAGAAACTAATAATAAAAAAGGCACAAACTATTTCTGGAGCGATAACTGCTCTAAGGAAAAGTTATCAACCCAGATGAATCACATTTACGAAAGGGGGCTAATTTAAAGGCATTTTATCAGACAAAGAGAAATAAACATTTCTAGAGAGTGATTTAGTCCTTAGGTAGCCTGTGTATCTTTCTCTCTTGTGAGGCAACTCAAAGCACATAGTGAAATTCAGATGGAATAAAGCTGGGCCACGATGACTGGGCACTAACAGACTGGTCCTTCCAACAGTTTCTGCCTTAAGCTAGACCAGTGGAAGTGTGGTACCCAGCTCAGTAAGGACGAGTGTTTCCGTCTGCCCTTCCAGCCATCCATGCTGCAGATATTTTGAGATCAGGCAGCTCTGAAGAAATAGGTAAAACTTGACCCTGACTTGGCACAAAGAAGGGATCTGGTGAAGAGCTGCAACACCCTAGAAAACCCTGTAAAAACCAAAAACTCCCTTTAGCCCCCAGAAGAACGATGATTTTGCCACCTAACTACTGCTCGCTGCACAGACTCGCACTCAGAACATGCTCATTGCTGAGGGCTCCCTCCTGCTGCTGAGGTCATCTGTTTCATCTGATGATGGCCTGCAGAAAATGCAGGGTATCATTTAATGTTGTTATGAGTATCTTTATTTGCCTGAGAACACATACTTCCCGCTGGTGTATTCCCCATATATACTCTCCATATGGCTCAGTGATCTCAGTGCCTTTTCAATAATTCAGGCTGTGTGCTCTGGCTATGTCATCTCGGGAAAGAAGCCCAATGCAGTATCAAAGAGCTGCGCGTCCTATAGGAAGGAGGAGGAGGTACATGGTATGGGCTTTCCCGTGTTTGCCGTATCTTTCGTGTAAGCTTGATTTTCAGGCGTATTTGCATCGGAAAGGTCCAGTCCCTCAGACAAAGGTCAAATGTTCTTCAGTGGGAACTCTCCCTGAAAGCAGACTGCAGAATCAAACTTTCCTGCATGAAAAATGGCATCTTTCCTCACTGAAATATTCAATATACAGAAGCACGATATTTTTGCCCTTTGCAATATAATGCAACTTAAGACGCGCTGCCTCTGATATGAGGCCAAAAAAGAGGATTGCTTTAGTTTATTCCCAGGTTTTTAAGCTCGCAATGTTTCCCGTGAAGAAATTAAGTCAAAAGAGAGGACTGCAAGTAAAGACAACGCTTGATGAACAACGCCTTGCCACTGGCACGACCCCGAGATTTAGGCGGGCCCTTGCTCTGACTCCCACGGGATGCTCCGCGGGGGCTTACATGCGGTCCCGCAGACCGAGGGCCCCCGTAGCCCCCCGGCCGCCGCCCCCTCCGCCCCCTCCGCCCCCCCGCCCCCCCCTTCCGTAGGACAACCACCATCTTGTTCCGCGCAGCCCCGCACAAGCGGCCGCGGCGCGGCTCTGCGCAACGCCCCCCTGCCGCGGAGATCCGCGGTCCGGCCGCAGACCCCCCCCCCCCCTGCGGCGGGACGGGCCCGGCGCTGCGCGGGGGAGAGCGGAGCACGGCCGCGTGTGCGCTGCCTCCGCGCCCGCCTCTCCCCGGTCCCCCGCGAGGGCGGCTCCCCCGCGGCGTTTTCGGCGGCCGGTCCTCCGCGGCGGAGGGCAGGTGCCGCTGCGCGCCTGGGCGGGTGCGCGCGTGTGCGGGTGCGCGCCTGTGTGCGTGTGCGTGTGTGTGTGTGCGTGTGTGCAAGGCGGGGCCGCGCAGCAGGCAGCCCCGCGCCGGCTGGTGCCATCTGGGAGCCGGGGCGTGGAGCGGAGGAGGGCGCAGGAGGGGGACGAGCATCCTCAAGGCCGAGGCTCCGTTTGTCTTTCCGGGCTCCTCGCCGGCGAGCGGGAGGCTCTTCGGCGCCGGTACCGGCGAAGTACCTGCGGATCGGCTTGCCTCCTCCTCGCTGCTTTTTTTTTTTGGTTTGGTGGTGTTTTGTTTTTTTTTTTTCCCCCCACCCTCCCTCAAATCCGGAGAGACGCTTCTGAAGCGGGGCGAGAGCTGATCTTACGTAAATGGTGCTGCTCCGGGGAGGGCAGCCCCCCTGCCAGCCCCGGGCCGGGGGAGCGTCCCCGGGCGCCGCTCGCCCTGCCTAGCGGCCGGGCCCCTCGCTGCCGCTGCAGCCCGGCCTGAGATCCGCACCGGCACCGGCAGCGGCACCGGCAGCGGCAGCGGCGGGGGCGGGGGCGGGCGGCGAGCGGCAGCCGGCAGCCCGCAGCCCTCAGCCCGCAGCCCCGTCCCCGGCGGGTTTCGGCGCCTCCGCGGAGCGGCTGCGGGGATGCTGCGGCGCGTCGGACCCCGCGGCGGGGCGGGCGCTATGTCAGCGAGATAACGCGCCTCCGCCGGCAGCCCGGGGCAGTCTCGGTGCCAGCCCCCCCCGGACCTGGCTGCCTGCGAGCCGCTCGCTTCTCGGCGGCCGGACTGGCAGCGGCGGCGGGGCCGGGGCGCGGCGGGGCGAGGCCCGGCGGGGCGGGGGAGCGGCGGCCGGCCGTGCCGGGGCAGCCCGCCTGCGGGGGGCAAGCGGCCGGGAGGCTGAGGAGCGCAGGCGGCAGAGGCGGGGAGGAGGAGTGCAGCGCCATGACTCATTTGCAGGCAGGTCTCTCCCCGGAGACTCTGGAGAAAGCCCGGCTGGAGCTGAACGAGAACCCCGACACCTTGCACCAGGACATCCAGGAGGTGCGGGACATGGTGATCACCCGGCCGGACATCGGCTTCCTCCGCACCGACGATGCCTTCATCCTGCGGTTCCTGCGGGCCAGGAAGTTTCAGCACTTCGAGGCTTTTCGCCTCCTGGCCCAGTACTTTGAATATCGCCAGCAGAACCTGGACATGTTCAAGAGCTTCAAGGCCACAGACCCGGGCATCAAGCAGGCGCTGAAGGACGGCTTCCCGGGCGGGCTGGCCAACCTGGACCACTACGGCAGGAAGATCCTCGTCCTTTTTGCTGCCAACTGGGACCAGAGCAGGTAAATGCAGAGCCACCTGCCCGCCTTAACCCCTTCTTTCCCCGGGCGATGCGTGGGAAAAGCTGTGCCAGACCAGGGAGAGGATGGGTGGGCAGCAGGGCCACACCGGGCTCTGCCCACAGGGGGCTGGGCAGCAGCCTGGAAGGCAGAGGGAGAAGAGGAAGAAGAAATGTATTTTGTGGGTGGCTTAGGGCCTTTTCAACCTTCTCATCCTTTAGGCTCTGAATTTTGGGAGGGACAGAGGAACTGCTCGGGTGCTCTTCTCAACTGGCTGATAAGAGGTTTACACCCTTCTGCCTCCCCTTAGCCAAAGTGAGCTGGCACGGTAGATGATGTGCTTATCCCCCTGACAAAGGCTGGTTGCGATCTCTATGCTGGTCTTTCTGCTTCAGCACACACAGAGCTGCTCAGGTGCCATAGGAGAAAGTGGGAGATGCTGTGTGTAAAACAGGAGTATCCATCATGGCTTTTGAGCTGAAAAGTTTCCCTGTGCAGGAAGCTGAGGCTCCAAATCCTTTCCCTCTGCTAAAGAAAGCTTTTCCTGAGCCACCTGGAAATGCCAGGATGGAAGTTACAGTGACCACTTCTTTTTCCCACTCATGCTGCTCCAAGTGTGAATTCCCTGCACAGTAAGATCCAAGCACACAAAGCTTTGGTAGTGAATTGAAGGAGGCTAGTGCAGTCCCCAGAACAATTTCTGATCCTTTTTGGAACTACTCTAGCCT
Source organism: Ciconia boyciana (assembly GCF_034638445.1). Classification (NCBI taxonomy): domain Eukaryota; kingdom Metazoa; phylum Chordata; class Aves; order Ciconiiformes; family Ciconiidae; genus Ciconia; species Ciconia boyciana. The sequence continues at coordinate 58,674,863 of NC_132936.1, forward strand.
GAAGATGACTTAGCAGGCTGACCCAAGAGATGTCTCCCACCAAGGCCCTTTCTTTTAGCAATTGGCTTGATGCTATGTGACACTATTTGGTTATTCTAAATACCTCATTGGGTGTCATGCCCAGTTTCTCCTGCAGTCTAAAATTACAGTCACCAAAATTTCTTGATTTCCCATACATGTAAATGAACGCATCCATTAAGAGTGAATTCTCTAAAGCCTACTCCTGTGAGCACTGCATGGCTTCCCTAGGCTCCCAAACTGAGAGCAGTTTTAGCATCTGACGCACTTTTTAGTGAGAAAACTTAAAATCTTGCTAGTTGCCTTCACATGAACCCAAACTGTCTTTCATGCAGTCGACACAGGCTGGGCACAGGCAGTGCTGAGTGCTCAGTGTTGAGTGCTCAGTGCTCAGTGCAGATATCCCAAGCTCAGCTATTTTGAAGCATAGGGAAGACACAAACAGCTAGCAACGTGGATAGAAAGGACAAAATTTGGGGGATCAACATGCTTAAGCTTGCCCTTTACGTCTTTGTGTAGCTGTCCTCTTGCAGGCTCTGTCGATAGCCATTGCAGGGAGTGATCCCATAGCTCCCTGCACCAGTCAGTGTTACAGCTAGGGACAGGTCTCTGCCGGGCGGGCCACTGGCCCACCATGGCATTCCTCCTCTCTACACAGGGTGGCCACGTCCACACTGCCTACGGGGAGAGTTTCCTGGCCCTTGCTAACCCATGAATCATGCCCAGGGACTGGGAGAAAGCTGTCTGGCACAAATCAAAACTGCCCACGACCATGCTAACAACTGCAAAGTGTGGATGAACATTTGCAGAGCTGGGGCCAGCGTCCTTTCCCTGCTTCGGTTTTCTGGCAGATGGAGCCAAAGAAGCTGAGTTAGGAATCAGTGCTGATGAGGCTAAGGACTCTCTGAGTGGGCTTCATTTCGCACACAAGCACCTTCCTTATTTCCCACATGAGGATCAGGTCAACTTTTTATTTTAAAAACAACTCCACAAACTCTTAAAAATCCCCAAAGGAAGAATTAGCAAAGAAATGGATGTTTAGACCTTTTATTAAGTCATATGTCTACTATGAAGAAGTTCCCTTGTTACAGGTAACGTGGCCTACTGTCTACCATTATTTCTCATTAATGAAAAAAAACCCCAAAGCTTTGTGTGACAGTTTTGAGATCATCAGTTCCTAGTCAAGAGAACACCAAGAATCCCAGTTCAGGGATAAAGTAGCATTTTAAAAAATAATTTTCATGTGAATAGGTTTATTTTCTTCTTAATTTTGGATGTGCTGATATTTAAACTATATGAGATCAGCTGACACAACAGTAAATTTATTGTGATCTTTATCATGAAGTCCATTGGTTCATTGGTTCATTTATGATATAATAGGGGAGTGACTGGGGTACACAGGGGTACCTGATGGCCATGTTTGCAGTTGGGTCCCTATTGCTCTTCAGCACTGCCCACCCACAGTACGCCTCTCCTCCAGAGCGAAGGATTTGTTTTCAGATAGACCACTCAGACAAAGGGGAGAGAGCTGAAGCCCAGCTGCGGGGAGTGGCTTGCTCCAAGGCACATGACAAGTCAGTGACAGATCTGGGAATGGAACTAGGTCACTTTCTTTTCTAATTAATTTAGTGTCTTCCATTATCTGATGTTTAGCAACTGAACCTGGGGACCATTGTGTATGGAACTTACACTGGAACCGCTATGCAATATGTCTCAAGCTTATGCCTTAACTGACTTGAGATCTTACAGTATGTAAACCAGTGCTCCTCTTAAGCAACGTTGTGAGGATTGCTTTTTGAAGTCTGTCTTGTTAGGACTGCTTCGTATGCTTCATAAACTAAGTTAATAGAGCACAGCAAGCCTCCAATTTTATCATGTCTGTATGACTTATTATGGCCAGCATGTAACAATTAGAAATAAAAAGTTCCAATTTGTTATTTAAATGAATAGCAGACATACTATAGATGATTTATATAGTACCGGCAGTCTATGATTTACATAGTTCCAATTAGAAAGAAAAGTGTGGGAGGCAAAAAGTTCCTATGGTAAAACAAGCCAGTGTACTAGATGTTAAATCATTAAATTAAAGCAGGGCCTGAAAACTGTACCAGATGTCCTACCATCTGAACAACTAAATCAGACATGTATTTAAAACAAACAAACAAAAAAAGGGAAAGGTGAAGGATAATGCATTGAGTAGCCCAGCAGCTTTTCAATGGGACCCTGCCTAACTCTCCGTCCTGCCTCTACTATGGGGAAAGTGAAGACGGGTGGCATTCCTGCCAGGAGGCTGGATAGCACTCAGGGAGGGATCAGCCTTCCCTATTAGCTTCCAGATTGTTGATTCATAGCTACATTTGGCTTGTAGGTGTGTATGTGCATTTGAAGACTCCTTTTTCTTAATGTGTACAGCTGGTGAAGTTTTTTTCAGTTAATGATACAATTACCTTCAGCTCTCAGCGGCAAGGGATCTGTTGCCATGCATGTTCTTCTACATGCTTCATGGCACCTGTACACAAATTCCCTAGGAAAATAATCCATTTTGATGCTATTTATTTGAAATCTTTCCCTGCGTTAATGATCTCAGAACCTTTCCTAGAAAGTGCAGTAGAAAAGTGCAGCAGCAAAGTGCAGTAATGCCTAGTTCCTGTCTGTGTCACAGTGACCCAGTCAGCTCACACCATCCTCAGTGAATATGGAAATCCACTGCACTCCTTACTGTTAGCTCTGCTGTAAATCATCTGATGCAACAGCAGAGCAAAGACGGAGTCCACTGGTTTGCTTTCAAAACTATGCTTTCATGTGTGGAAGTGCTGGAAACTTTTCTTTTCCTCCTGTTAAATGAAAATTTCAATTCTGTAGCTATTAGAAGGCTGGTCTGCTCCTCAGATCACTGTTAACCACAGGCGAGTTGGCAGGGTATTTTTCAAGCTCTGATGGAGACAGTGTGACAAAATAAATAGAAATGCTAACAGTAATAACATATTAACAGTAACAAAATACCTGGTTAATAGAGTCAATTTTTGTTTGGAAATAATATTTTTCAAATAATAATTATTAACTAGTGCAAACACTGTCATTTTTTCTACAGTTTCTCCTGCTGACTGATGCTGTCTTATTGTTTCCTAGCTTTCCCCCAGGTATCTGTATCTGCCTATTATCTCTCGTATTTAGACTGTGAGTGTTTTGGCTAGGGATCTTTTTGATCAATGCTAATGTAAAATTTAGATCAGCTGAATCTTCCTCTGTGGCTGTGACTGTTAGACAGTGGGCTAACATAAGGAGTAATGAATGGTATTAAATCTGAATCTAAAAGCTAATCTGGTAAAATATGTAAAGCAGTTTCTATTTTTCTATGCATTTTTGTAACACTGGTGGTGCTTTTTGTTTTTAGAATAAGGGCCCCCAGGGCATGCTGCCACTATTTAAGCAGAAGAGCTGTAAGAGAAGTTTCAATTCATCATCTTTTCAGCATTCAAATCTGTACCCAGACTGGCAAACCAAGGAGATCTGAGGCATCGTTTCTAGCTACTCCTTTGTGTATCGAGGGCTATTGTTTCACTGAAATTCTAAAAATATTAAGCCAGAGCAGTAAGTTAGAAATGGGATGATGGCTCGGAGACTTGACCAGCTTTCTCTTTTAAACCACAGTGGCACAAGAGCTCATTTGACAGAAAACTTTACTTGTTCAAATGGTGATGAGCTTAAAATACAGATTGTGTGTTCCTTACATGTTTGGGACCTTCAGGAGACACATGGCTTAAATTCAAGCAAAGAAGATTTACCATTTATCTCTTCTAGTTAACAGTTTGCATCCTGGGAGGCAGACTCATGCGACTCAGTTTTAATTCTCAAAATAACTTGAAATTTCTTGATATCGGGGGAAGATGATGAATAGCAATAGAGACAGTAGGGCAACTCTGACGAATCAGATTATCTGTTATTCAGTGCAAATGTGAATCGACCGGAACCAGAATCTGGCTAAACAGATGATATGGTGGATGCCACCCATCATCAAGAACATAAAATATTGAAAACAGCTGACACAGCTGGATTTGACATGAGACATCTCTACCCTGCATTCTCCCTGTCTCTTTCTATTGGCCTGGTGGAAATCACAGTGGCCTCTGGGAGTAAAGAGACCACATAACCAAGAGGTAAAGGTGAAAGATCATAGTGAAGTACTACCAAGAGTTGATAGCAGTGTCTGCCAGACTGTTTTCCCCAGAAATCCTTGGAAATGCTTTGAATCTGTTCATGTCCCATAGAAAATTCGCAAAGAACTTTTCTTTTCTGTAAAGGGGAAATTGCCGCCACTGTTAAATTACAAAAGAGCAGGGTGCTCAGTTAATTGTTTGAGCTGTTCTGTTCTTGACAAATCAAGACTTCAGTGAGGCATTACCCTAGAAAGCTCTGTCACTGTAGTGGTAGAAATGGTAGCCATCCTGAAGCATTTGAAAGAATCACTGTCAGTGTGGCTATTAACTTGTCAAGCCTTCCCAGGCTCATTGCTTTAAAGTCAACCTGAATGAAAAATTTCAAGAGGTAGCAGAGTGTGTCTGCACACTAGTCCCCACCTCATTTGCACTCAAGCTGGGACTCATATAGAAAAGGAACAGTAAGAGTGCATTATATATGTGATGACATATTTCCAGCATAACAACTGGGCTAAGAAAGTTGTCTAAGCTCTCCATTGAATTAAGCATGGTTCTATAAATAGAGGGCATTAAATACATTTAAATTAACCGTGAGTTCTCGATTATCCTAGCAATTAGTAATACCTTGCTAGCTACAATATGTCCCATAAGAGTCTGCTTAAACAAGTGAATGCAACTGAATTTAGCCATAAATAAATCAGGATTTATTTCTGCAGAGCCTAACTCCATGCTGCTACAGCTACTGCAGCAAATCAGGCCCAGCACACCCTACGTGCCTGACAGCACTGGAGCAGTCATTGTAAAACTGGGGCCAGGGCAAAATGAGCGGCTTGCTGTCCCCTAAATACACACTGTTACTTAACACAGATTGGTAAAAATAAAACAATACCATCTTCCCCTCAGACTGAACACCACGGTCTCTTAAAATTAAAGGCTAATATGTTGATTTTTTCTTTTCTTTTTCTTTCTTTAAAGTAGAAAGGCAGTCAAAGACATCTTGGACTGAATTTATTTCACACTCACTAGCTTATCCGGTTTTTCTCACTTTTGATTGGTAATATTTCTGTATCTATATGGAAAGTAATTTCAGCGTGGAATAAAAGTTTCAGCAACACAATCCAAAGTAATTTTTCCCACCTTCTTTTTACATAGGATTTTAATTTCCCTAAAGTCCAGCCAAGGATGGAGCGTATGTTATGGCAGAGCCTGTGCATCCTGATGCCGATGTGAACAGTAGTAGCAGTGAGGTGAAATGTTGGACAACATGGGGCTGGAGTGGATTAAAGATGAGTCTTCATGCAAATAACTCTGTGCTGTGTGAAAGCTTCAGTATAGTTTGTTTAATTATGTTTGATTTGCTTGCGCTGTTCAGCTGATACTTTCAGTACTCAGCTTGCCATTCGCAGCACCTAAGATTTCACCTATCACACCAGGTTTACTTTTCTGTCTTGCCTCAGCATGTGTCTGAGTAAAAGCTGCTTTAAATATCCTCTAATGGATTTGTCTTTCTTGTCTGGTTTTCTGCACTGTATTTAAGTAAGGTATCAAAACCAAGAGAAGAGGTCCATTACAGAATGAAGGATAGCTCCTATCTTCAACTAATTGCCCTGAAGGGTATTTGAGGTGGGAAGCTTGGTTGTTAGTGACACGTCCCTATATACTCCTGATGTGGCTTTTTAGACTTAAAGAGTACTTCAGATACTTTCCTCTGGCAGAAAATGTTCTTGCTTGCTTTTAGCTAGACCTGTGTTCTTCAAGACTTGTTTTCACTGAGAGGATAACCTTTTGTCTTTTTCAGTGGGTAAACATACAATATCATCATTGCTGTTGTGGACTGTATTTCTTACATGAAGCAAACCTGCACTAGGAGTTACGGTGACGGTGACTATGCCATAGATTTGTGGAGGCCCAGCCCTGCAACCACTGGTTACTCTCTGTGGTGGCTGAAATCCTGGTCTCATTGATGCCTGACCGTTTTCCCATTGACTTTAATGAATTCGGAACATAATTAGGTGTATTTGTGTTTACATGTATACATCTATATATTTATCACTTAGATCTTAGAGTGATAGTGATAGAGAGCCAGTCTTAGAGACCTGATTGGCCTCATAAACAAAGAATCTTTATGTCTAATGCACCAGATTTCTAGCAGTCTTGTGCCAGCAGGGAGCCGTTAATCCAAGGCATATGATGTCTTCTTGAACTGCCTAGGGAGGACATTAGAGACGTACATCAGGAGCTTGGGACCCATCTTCTTGGACTGGATGTAGGGTGCTTGCAGCAGCCTTCTGCTTCGTGGAGCTCTTCTGGGGAATGAGATCCTCTGAATGGGGCAGCATAAATGTGAAGTGAGGTTGAGGCTAATTTTAGGATTTTAATATTTCTAATGTCTGTTTCTTGTATGACCTCTGATAGATGATCTTCCTCAGACTGAGGCATTAGCTGCTCTCCCAGTGTCTCACCTGATGTAATTTCCTTCCCAGTGCAACGTTTCCCCTGGGAAGGCCTGTTACAGAGTGTATCTCCATCTAATTTCATGAAGCGATAAAAAAAATAGTATTTCTGAGACGTCCACCACCTTGTGGAGGTAACCAAGGGTTTGAAGGCAACTGGCCACACTCTGAGCCCAGCCCTGACCCTGAACATGACTCTGTAAGCCTTGTTCCCTCAGGCTAAGCATGTGTTTTAATCCCGATGCTGGCAGTTGTACAAAATGCATGTTGTACAGGCATTTTTAGTTCCCATGTTGATTAGGTGCCCTCCACTGTCCGTGCACCAGTGTTGTATTGGATGGGTAGACTGGTCTGTAGATACGCTAGGCAAACTAAGACCTTTTTAGTGCCAGTAAAACTGTCTATAGTCTTCATGCTGCCAAACACTCCCTACGCATCCCATTATACATGCGCAAACTCGTTTGGGAAAGAGCGGATGGATGATTTCATTTTTCCTCAGGTCGCTCTTTGCACTGCGGCACTGGGTATGTGTGTGTGTGTTTGCTTATTCAGAGGCCTCAGCAGCGACAGTGGCATTTTCCCCACGCATCCAGCAGTTGGGCTTGGGGGAGCTGCTCTGCCTGGGGAGGGGGGCAGCGTCAGCCGTGCAGCGCCTGAGGCGTTGGCTCTGCCACGCCAGTCCCTGTGCCCCCGGGCAGGCTTGCTCAGGGCAGGCAGGGTGCACCAGGTTTGCTTCACTGTGCCTACTGCAAGGTCCTGGCCTAACAGTTCTTTGATGATCAAACTGCGCTAACAATTTTAAGGATCCAGGTTTTGAATGTGTTCCTTCAAAATAGGTTTTAAGGCATGTCCTTTTTTTCCCCCATGGACAAAATTCCATTTACAGAAATGGTCTTTTTTTTTTTTCTGCCAAAAAGAAATAGAGAATTTTAGCGTTTTGAGGATTTCCATAGGGAAATTACAGAGAAGAATTTTTCTTGTGCAGTTTCCTCTACCAGTTGAAAAAACCTGAACAAAAAAGAGAGAGCATGCCAAATGTCCTGTAAACCTTAGATCTCAGAAAAGTAAAGCCTTAGAAAAAAATTAAATCTCAGAAAAATGAAAAGGAGAGGAGGGAACATGAAAACTTTTATCCCAGTCAACCAAACGAAATTCAAAACAAAATAAGGGTCTCCAAAATTAAGAGAAGAATCGTGTAAAACAATGCTTCCCCTAATGTTTTTTGGGGAAAACACACTTTCTCTTGTTCACTTGTGTTAGGCTGACACTAAGAGAGTCCTTTTCTAGTCCCTTTCCTAGGAATGCATAGTTGGGAAGTTCACTGAGTTTTAGTTGGCTATAAAAAAAGATGGAAGGATGCGAGAAATCAGCTAGAGCAGATTAATTTCATTTGTATTATTTCCTTTTGCAGATACTTTCAAAATGTAGTTATGTACACAACAGTGCACTCGTATTAAGGCAAGTAGAATTTAGTATAATTTAATGTAATTTCTAATAGGCACACATGCTCTTTGCTACATATGCAGTATGGTGAAGATTTCTCTGGGGACTCATCATTTGAGAACGTCTATGTTTGATGCCATCATGGGAGATTTTTAAAGGACCATATTTAAAAATATCTGCACAAACACTGAAGATTTAACTCTTTCTTTTGTTCCTGGAATATTTGCTTATCTGATACTTCTCTGGTTTAGCTTTCTAATACCACATCTGATACTGTGGTGCGGACTGGCAAATGTACATCTTTTTCAGTAACTATTTATCTTACTTTTAAAAAAGATTTTTAGATATAAAACATAGTTAGCCTGGAAAAAAAACCAAACTTGAACTACTACTTTCATATCTCTTAAAAAACCCCAGATAATTCAGGTGTTTTGCCCTTTTTTAAAAAACTTAATAGGCTAAACTGCAAGTTGATTAATAACTCTATTATATGGCAGTCTAAAGATTATATTGCTGTATATATTTAAGCTATTCAGCTGCTGTATTAGGTGCTTTAGCTTCAAAAAAGAAAGATTATACTCAACAGGGCTTGGCAATATGGAATTATATCTTCTTTTACAAGATCATTGATCTAAGAAAAGATAATGTGCATATATGTAAAACACATAATTGCATATTGCAGGTGGCATCTTTGTAACCTCAATTTAACAGAAAATTCTAGGACCAATGAATACCACATTCCAGACTTACTACTGAAACCACATAGTTTGGGTATACAAAGTACTGAGAAGGCAGTTAAGTAACTCTTACAAGATTGCTATTGCTCTTAACCAGAAACACCTCAAAGCCCTAGTGTGTGTTACTTTCTGCTTTCAAGACCCTTGAGTAATGAGCTCTGAGTAATACCCTTTATAGATTTAAGAGAAAACATTACCCAGAGAGAGGGACAAGGGGAGCATGTGGAAATCCCTTTTTCTGATTTTTTTGTAGAAGCTGTTATTTCAATCCCTTGGAAAAATACAGGAGGGAACTTTGGCTCTAGGCTTCTGGCGTTAGACTCAGGTATCATTATGATTTTAGAAAAATACAATTTGCATAGATACGTTTGTACAGACATTTAATAAAATGCATAGATATTAAAGCAGATTAGGAGACTACAGAAAAGTTGAAATCTGCTTTTGGTGTGTTATATTCTTGTAGTTTGTTCTGGCTGGCTGATTGTCTAGATGTACATAATCCTGCTCCAGAGGGTGAGTTCAACTAATTGAGCTTTTGAGACTTTCCCAGCTTTACATAGCCATGACTTCTGAGGATATGTTTGCACTCCTTTGAAGAACGCTCAGAACTTCTCCACGTCCGTGGTCGTTGCTGCTTTCCTAACTGAATCTCCCCTTCACATTCACAGGTACACGCTGGTGGATATTTTGCGCGCCATACTTCTTTCTTTAGAAGCCATGATAGAAGACCCCGAGCTTCAAGTGAATGGATTTGTTTTGATTATAGACTGGAGCAACTTCACCTTCAAGCAGGCCTCCAAGCTCACACCAAGCATGCTTAGATTAGCCATAGAGGGCCTTCAGGTAACCTTCTTTTCTTTCTTTTCCTGATTCTCCTTCGTTTTGCAGTTTATTACAAATCTAGGTTGCTAAAAAACCCCAAACAATACAAAAATCCGAGAACTTCTGAATAGCAAGGCTATCAACACCTTAAGGTCTGGGTGGACAGACAAGCTTCAGTGGCACAAGCTAACGCGTGAGCTCAGTCAGCTAAGTGCAGTAACACCTGGTGTGTAGGCTTCTTCTTTGCCATAAATAAGAGTTAACTTTTCTGTCTTTATTCCGAAGTGGCTGGCTTCCTGTAAATTCAGACCGTAGCTTCTGCAGCAGCAAGTTAGAAGTAATCAGTTTATCTTGTCATTTTGCACAGGTCTGATGAAATATGGGTTGCTGCTGCCACGCCAGGTTGTTTTTTTTTCGTTGATTCCATTGGAGACAGGCTCTACATCATTTATCCTGCAAAGTGTGGGGACTGTGATTAGGCAGTTAGCTGGGACTATTTACTTACTGAAGGTTCAGCATGTGCTTGGCTCTTTTGCTGGGTCAGGATTAATTTGAGCAGCAGCTTCTGAGACTGACTATACAGTGATTTAAATTTCTTTCTGCTCATTGTAAATGCACTTTACAGGGCACAGGCACATTGGTGGAAAGGATGCTACATAACTCTTGGCTGTCTCCTATGATCTTTAATGCTTATTAAAATGAAAAACTAGAATCTGTAAAGTAGTTGTTTGCTGTGCAAGCTTGAGTTGCTGTGTTAAAAATACCAGTAATTCACTCCTGTGGCAGTGTGCCTTGGCTTTACAAGAACATATATTCCTTTTCTGTGATGTTTTTATAATTTATACATTTTTATTACTCATAAAACAAAATAACAGCCTTACCTTTGAACTTTCTTCACTTTGATATTGCTATTTGTGAAGAAACTTGTATAGCAGTAATATGGAGTTTTGATCTAAATCTTGAAATGGTTTAACCAGTATTCAGCCTGCTGTTGCACACAGAAGGGTAGTGACAGTCATATGAGACAAAGATCTCAATTTAAATTTTGTTGTGTTTCCTTATGCAACAGTGTGATTCCATGGTCTTGAGAACTACATCAGAAGGCAGCAGTGAGATCTATAGTCTAATAGTGCAGCATGTCTTTTTATTGCTTCAAAGTTTTTTCTTTTTTGTGCTGTTTTTCAAAGTTAGCCATTGTTTTCTTGTTTAGAACATGAATAAATACTTTAGTAGTCTTTGTTTTTAAATGATGGTGTTTCTTCTTGGACATTAATCAGAGATGGTTATTTTGAGGAGAGCTGCAGTGGATAATTGCATCTGAAAATATGGTAGATGATCTACCAAACTTCAGGTGGGCTCTGAGACTCTGTGTTCTCCTGCCATTGGTTGGTTCATTACTGAGTTGAGGTGAAGTCCCTTGGCTTACCTTATCCATGCCCCTAGCTTTGTATGTTCGCTTATCCCAAGTCTGACGGTGGCCAACACCCAGGGCATCATTTTGTGCCCACTGTCTTCAGTCCTGTTGACTCCAGAAATGTAAAACTGGTCATGAAATGCTCCAGAAGAGGGAATGAGAAGGCACTGAAATGGCAAAGGTGAGATAAAACTCTCCCAATGCTTGAGGAATCTGTCCTAATCTTTTACAGATATTGCCATCTGTAAGCAGCAACTTTCACAAGGCCTTTTACCACAAGTCTTTTGAAGAAATCAGTTAGTTGGGCTCTCATAATACAGCATTTAATTTTCTGTGGAGAACCACTGAGGGAATGAGGGCTAGCATTCTTACACTAGCAAAATTGACTGACTCTAGTGATATTTTCCCAGTAGTTATACTACTTGTTTGTTTATATTTAGTTTCTTTTTTTTCTTTTTATTTTCTTTTACTTAGACATTTTTCTATGTAAAGTTATATTAGAATCAATGGAAAAGACTAAAGACAACTGTACTGAGCATCTTGGAGGGAGAACCTCAGTTCAAAAACAATTGCGATCAGGAAGGAAATAAGAGGAAAGCATGGTGGAAAGGTGGGACAGAGACCCTGGGCAAGGCACAGGTTTATTTGCACCTTCTTGCAAGATTTCATGCCTGAAATGTTACATTCCCTTACCCTCAACAGGGACTGCCTTTTCTTTTATTTTGGACAATAATGCGTAGTGGAAACATAATTCTGAATGATGTCAAAGTAAAAAGTGCTTAGTCAGGTAGTATGAAAAAGAACAAGAACAACTCACACACGCTGTTTATTTATGATCTTTGTAAATACTCTCTATTTAATCAGAGAAATGGAATTTACTTTGGCTTATAAGATTTAACAGGGCTCAAGATGCTGAACTTTACCATTTGGGGAATTTAAATATTTGTGTTACTTGGGTGGAAAGGGACAGGGAAAGTGGGATTAGTGACCACTGAATTTGATGTTAACCAAATCCCTTTGCCTCCAGAATGAAATCTACTAAATTTGCATTGTATTTGCTTAGCTTCCATGGTGAGCAGAATATTCAATATGGTACATACCAAAGAGAGTTGATTGCAAGCTATGGCATTTCTGGGCACTTCACAACTGCTTATTTTTTAGGAAATTGCTTTTGAAAGTAAGATAAGTAAATATATACAGTTTTCTACTGAAGACAAGTTCTGCTATACATTTTGCATGTATATGTTAAATGGGAGTATGAAAAGAATCATACCCCTAACTGACTTGTATACATTAGAAAAACCTCCTAGGTAGTTGTTTTCAGGAAAAGAGCCTTTTGGCCATGGAATTTTTAATGTTAAAGAACAGTGATTATCTGTAAACTAATGTGAATTTCCAGCATATCCATCCCAACAGTGCTTGTACGAACCAATTGGTGCAGTGTAGGTCAGTGCTGAATTTTAGATCAAATGGTTTTGCTAGCCAAGAAGAAAAAACCTCCTGTGGAGGCTGGGGCACTCAGCTGGGACTCTTGATGCTCCAGTCCTAGCTCATACACTGGCCCTGGGCTTTTGGAAAAAAGGAGCAATACTCTTCCCTGCAGATGCTGGTGGCTACAGCATTTATGTTACTCCTCGTCAGTGAGAAGGAGGATTTGCACTTAGAGGCCCTACACCTTCCGTAGTGAAAAATAAGAACATAAGCAAATGCAACACGTAATACTCTTTATTTTCTGAGAAGGGTCTGTCTGGATTAGGTGCCTAGGAGTACCTAAGAGCTCAGAGCTGTGAAACCTGAGCAGAAGGAAAACATTATTTGAGAGGTGAGACTGTAACCCATGCCCTGACTTTAGCACCTTGTGTTGGCTCTCCCCAGAGTATTCAATGTGCAGGTGTTTGTGAATCCCAGTCTTTAGGTGCCCATTTCTCCCCATTCATTGATTTCTGTAGCCAAGCACTGATTTTGGGCTTGTGAAGGAGCTCATGTTACTCAGCAGCTGGGTTCCTGAAAGCAGGGAGTGTTACAGCATTGTGTGCTGCAACACACGAGTGCCTAATAAGTTCCTTTCAAAAACTTTGAAAAACTTTACAAAATTTTGCCTCTTTCACCAGTAAGGGATTACAATCTGCATGCTTCAGCTACTTTTCCCATAGAAAGGAGAACTCTTGAGAGCTCAGAAGAGAACCGGTCCTAACTTTCCACAGACAGGGATGAACTCTAAGCTCTCACCACACAAGAATGACATCTTGATGTTATGGTCTGATAAATAGTTCTATGAAAATATAATCTCAATACATAGTGTTGGTCGAAAAAGCAGATAAAATGTTAGGAATTGTAAGGAAAGGAATGAGGAGCAGGGAAGATGGTGAAGCTGCTACAAAAATCTGTACCATCACTTCCGTCTTGAATGTTGTGGATGCTTCTGATTTTCTGTGTCAGAAAGACTACTGTAGGACTGAAGAAGGGCAAAAAACCCCAAAAGGTATGGGCTGGTTTCTGTATAAGGAACAACTAAGTTGGCTGGGATTCTTCTCGGTGGAAGAAGAAAAACTGTGAAGGGAAACTACAGCTGTCTATAAAACCACAGGGTCACAGGATAATTCAGGTTGGAAGAGACCTCAGGAGATCAGCAAGTCCAACCTCCTGCTTAAAGCAGGGTCCCTTGTGAGGTCAGACCAGGATACAAACAAGGCCATGGGTGGCTGGAAAGAGTGGACAAGCTGCAGATGTTCTTTGTTACCTCCATTTTAAGAAATGGGCATCATCAGATGATACTAGCAAGAGGCCTGGCTTTTTATATGATATGGTGATTCTTTGTACAATATCTGGGTAATCTGCGGAACTCCTTGCCATGGGAAATTCTGGGTGCTAAAAGTTTAGTTGTGTTCAGGGAAAATGGATACATTTGTGGAAAAGAGATGAACTGAGGATTACTAAATACGTTAAAACCACATCAAAGTTCAGAATTCCTTGGGCTGCACATAGTTGGAGATGAGGTGAATGCTGACTGGAAATATCACATACGCTGTCCGCATTGTATCTGCTCTAGGCTCTCATTTTTGGCCTCTGTTAAGGACAGGACATGGGGGTAGAGGGACTTTTGGTGGGGCATAATTAAGTCAAGTGTATATTCCACTCCCCCTTGCCTCCTTTTTAATAACCTTTCTTTAATTTTACTGCTTCTGGCACTCCCATGGCCCCTTCCACCCGAACACTGGGCTGGGAACACTTGGGCAGAAGGAGGGAGGAGGTTCTGGGTATGATTCTTTTATTTGTGATAGTCCTTTTATAGCTACCTATATGGGCTTTTTATTAAGTATCAAGAGAGCATTGTTTTCACAAAGCAGGTAAAAACAGTGTCAAAGACCAAAAATTCAGTCTGAAAATTATATTGAAAGTTGGGGTTTATTATTAACTACGACAGATAGCTTTGGAGGTAATTATAAGTGAGCTTTGCAAAAAGGGAAGTTGTGGGTATGCATAAGACACTTTAACTGATTAACTGATATTTAGGATTCAAAAACCTGAAACACTAAATCCTTCTTAAATACTTGATTACTATTTAGCTCATAACAGTAGTTGCATACATGACAGATTTGTTTTGCATGTTGTCACTCAGGCAGGCTGTACCTCCAAATGCTTTGCAAAACTGCGTAGTTATTGGTGGCTGAATATTAATGCTTTTCCTCAAGATAAAAAGCTGGGGAAAAAGAGATGATATGCATTTAAACTGTGAGCTGAACATATGTGGACAGTCAGCATTGTTGCAGAAGACAGAAGACTCTCGCTTTTGGGTTGAGCATGTTTACAGGAAGAGAGAGCGATAGTGTTGTGGGGGACAAGGCAGGTCTTTCAACTGATTGTGACTTTTCTTTGTAACAAAGGAAGGCTTCATAAGCTAAAACAAACTCGTTACTGTGAACATGAAAGCAAAACAGAAAGAACACTAAGACAGCATGCTTGCCGCTACTATTGCTATCCAAAACATCTTTCAAACTGCTGTTCTTGTGAGTTGTAAGGACAATATTCCACAATCAGATTTGCTGCAGCAGTGTAAGGTGGAAGTATCAGAGACCAGAGCATGTACAGTCTGGTGATGAAAGGGACAGGACTTCCTACTCCCATTTTCTTTAAGCATGAACTTCATCAGTATCTTACAGGGAATCTTACCTGAACATCATGGTTGGTTCACCTTTCTATTTAGGTATCCATAGACAGTGCTTAAATTTTGCTACCTAGTTCTGGACTACACCTGTACAAACAGCAGGTTGCAGCATCAAGAATTCCTAAGTCAGGAACTTCCAGAACTAAGGATGCGTCTGCAAACAGTGTTTTGACTTCATATAATTACATGGTCACATGCTCTGTGCAGTGCTTAAGATCGTTAATAATGAGCTTAAGGAATGGTTACTCAGTACTAGCAATGAGTATCAGTGAGCAGCAAACCACAAAAAAAGAGCTTTAAATGTCTTTGCATCCAAACTTAAAACCATAAAAACCACTCATTCAGTGCTTGAGTTTTCTGCCAGTTTTTAAGAATAGGGTCCTGACACTTCACATAGTGCTTGGGAGGATATTAAAAAGTAGCAGGCTCGAGCTTTTAATGGGAGTATCTTCTGCTTTCAGGAGGGCTAGTAAATCATGTAGCTGCTTTCATTCAGTTTTTTATCAAAGAATTAATCTGTTTGTAAATGCTAGAGTCCCCTGAGCCCAGAACCAGGCCAGAGAGTGGAGGAATATGCTTGTAAACAGCACAATTTTGTACCAGTTCAACTCATGTTCTGTAGCAGCAGCAGAATAGGATATTTTTCCTAAGAGCTTGTTATTTTTACAAGAGTTTGCATATATTTGATCTTCTCTACTTGTAAAAAGGCCATCAAAAAGGCTTGCCAGCTGTGGAAACAGGGTGGACTAGAAGTGATTGTTAGTTCTAGCTCCTCACCTGCTGTCTGGATGGGATTAACCTGCCAGGTGAGAAAGGACTTGATGGCTGGAGCTTGAGTTCAGTTGCTTACAGGCATGTCTGTATAGACACAGCCATTATTCAGTGTGGTCCCAGCTGTTAACCTGTTATCTGAAGACAGAATAATAAATTTTCTTGCCAGATTCTTTTATGATGCTCATCAATAAAGAATTGTTGAATGCCTTTCAAATGGTAATTTATTTATTCTCACAAACACAATTTTAAGATGAGGGGATAATACTATCTATTCTTTTTTTCCAGCCGAGAACTATTCCACTGAAACATTACTGTTAAAAGAGTCTGTTAATTTGGGCTGCCCACTGTCACAGGCCATGGTCTGATTTTCAGTCACCTTTTGTATGTTTGGAGTCCAGCTGCCATTTATTTTTGATCAGGAGGATTCAAGACTTCTAAAGTCTTGATTCTGAACCCCCAAGCCAGGAGCCTGAATTCTAGCATGGCCTAAATTTAGAGCTCCTCATTAGATGCGCTCTTTGAATGCACGTAACCGTGTGGGCTGCCGCCTCTTTGAAACAAATGGTAAGAAGCAGTAAACTGAACTCCCCTTTCACCCCCAGAAACTCTGCCGTGTGGCATCTTACTGAAAACTGCAAGGATGCTTAATGGAGTTAAATATCCACCACCCAAACACTGCCACTGGAGCTAGCGGAATAACTGCCTGCAGTAGGTTGTCATCCTCCATGTGAACCCGCACGAGGAAGAGAGTGGGCACTTTGCCAGTGTTTTGCAGATATTTGCTGTAAGCAAGGCGTGATTAGTTGTGGGGATCTTGGCTTTCATTCAGGCGCTTTGATCTAACTGGCACAGACTCTTCTGCCCGTTCCTCCTGCCCTTTTCCCTCTGAGCAGCCTTTGCCCCAGTCCTACTGCTTCCCCAGTTCCTCATCCCACCCCTGTTGACATTGCCTTACTGTGTACTAGTCTTCACTGATGTGGTTTTTTTGTCTTAGTGTCCTGATGTCATGCTCCAAAACCTCAGTCACTGTGGGTGATTGCATGGCATGTTATCTTAGACTCCTTAGGAGATCTTGGCCTTTTGTGGTCTCAGTGTCCAAATGCTCTCTACATCTGCCATCTAATCAGCTTCAAATCTCCCAACTTCAAACCTCCTCTTAACCAGTGTTCCCATTGCTCTTCGTACAACTCTGGAAAGCAGCACTAGAGGGTGAGTCCTGATCTGTTCACATATTGAGTGAGTCGTCCAGCCACCAGGCTATTAAGGAAACAGTCTTTATAGTTCCTCACACTCGAGCTGGTCTGCTTGGTATATACGACTCAGTGCTCATGGGGCCGGGCAGGAGACGTTGGGAGCTTCTGGGGATGTAGTGGAATGACATGGCATGATCCGGGAAAAGAAGATTTTTTGTATCTGAAGTTTTCTTCTACTTCAATGAAGTAGCCATGATTAGTGTAGAAGCCAATGAAAATGCTCATAGTTGACATTTTTCCATCAGTTCTGTCAACAGAGAAAACCATCCAGTTAAAATTATTGCAGCTTGAGAGAAAGAAAATAGAAGAGATTCTTCTTGTACATGCAGACTGCCTCTTTCATGAGCTTTTGCTAAATGCTAATCGCTTTTCTGTTTTATTTCTTTTTATTGGGAAACTGAATCTATATGTATTAAATAAAGATCGTGACTAAATTGCCCTGATTAAGCTGAAAAACTAATATTATGCTGAGTGGCACCAGCATGAGAAAAGAAGGGCTTGTAGCACAAACTTGGTGTAGGAAATTAACTCTTGGCACTGCGATTGACTTCCTGTTGTCTCTGGTAAGGCACAGTTCAACAACTATATGGTTATGACCATTCCTCAGCTTTAAAATATATAATTATTTTTGGAAGTGATTTTTCTCAGTCAAGGTCTAAATATTTCTCTTTGCTTCAGTATCTTAAGGCCATGAAGGGAAGAAATAGTATTCCTCCTCCTAAGGTCACGCGGAAATAAAACTAATTTGTTCTAAATCGTAACGTCAGAGACAGAAGACATGTTTTAAGATCATAGTTCACCTTCTTGCTAAGGCAAGATTATCTCATGCATTATATTTTCTAGTACTTCACAGTTTAATTTAAAGTCTCGAAGGCAGGCCTGGCACATTCTGGAAACTTTTTGAAGACTGCTTGCTCTTCAGATTTTCTCTTGGCATTAATTCTAATTTTTCTGTTTCAAAATGTCACCTCCTATAAAACGCTTTGCTATTTCACCACGTGCTGTTGGGTCCAAAGCAGGAATTGGTGTGTGACTCTCAGTAACCCAAAGAAAGGAATTGTTTGATGGAGTATCTGCAACAGCAGTGATCTGGAATCAGGACCTGGAGACGTTCTTCCGGTCTTGTTTGCTACTGGAGATGGTGAGATGTGAAAATCAGTGGGATCCTCTTTATTTGGGGAGCTTAAATTTACTTTTTTTGATATTGTCCAAATTGCCTGTGTTATCACGTTTACCTCATAAGGATATGCTGGATCACTTTTGGAATTATTTTCTGAAATCAGTCTAACCTTTGTTTTCGGTGATGCTCATAAATCCTCTGTGACCTTATTAGACTCTGCACAATTGGCTTTATGTTATTGTCTTCAGTACATACTGCCTTTGCACATAGTCCCTGTGATATCAGCCAAGCCTTCAGTGCCCGTTCCCCAAAACAATACAGTATAATTTTTTGTGATTTTTGTTTATATTCCTTAGCAAGTGCTCAGCTCCTATAACAATTATTTTGATGAATCCAATTTGACTTTGGTTATAAGCAATATTTTGACTTTTGTTATAAGTGATTGCTGTGCAGGAAAAACACTGCTGTGATATTTCACTAATGTTGAAAAACAAACATGGGAAACTTCTCTAGGGGGAAGCGCCATAAAAATGTGAAATTATATGGCTGGTGATGGTTTCTCTTGTCTCATGTTTCATAATCATAAAAAAATTAAGGCAATTAAATTCTCATAAGTTTTAGTAGGCATAACTGCTTAAATAAGCGCTACTGTGGTGATTTAAAGTAGGAACTGAAGGTTTAAGGAACTACAGTAAGGAACTGAAAGTTTAGATTTATAACACATAAAGAAAATTATATTTCTTAAGGAAAAGTTAAGTATGAACTCTCTAAAACATCATACTCCAACTTGGATAATACATTTTTTAAAAAAAAACCCACCCCAGGCAAAATGCATTTCTCCAGTCATTTCCTGCATACTTTGTAATGAGGTTCTTAAAAAGTTCTTAAAAAATAAGTTCTTAATAAGAACTTCAGAATAAGTTCTTAAAAAACATTTCCAACTTTTTATTATGTGGAATGGGAAAATAGTGCTTGTAATCTTTTCCAGTGTCTTCTGTAGTAAAAAGGATTGAGCACTAATGTTTTGTCTATACGTAATGAATATCCAAACATGCATATGGGCTGAAATCTGAGGTGGCTGCACATATCATCCTATTAGTGGAAATCTGGGTGTACATTCAATCCAAAAAACTGAGTATAACTCCAGCGCCTGACACTGAGAAAGTCTCATGTCAGCATCTCGCCCAGAACAGTTCTGCTTATGTTGGGGTGCTTGCTGTTTCTCGTGGGTTACATTTTATGTTATCTCTCACGGTATAGGCTTGAGTTCTGACTATAAAATGTGTATTCAGCCCCCTTATTTTACAGGACTCACTCCAATACCACACAGTGCCATTGGAAGATTGTATTTTCAGATGTATTTGTTAATTTATTGCTCTTTTAAGTTGGTTCTTAAGAATCTGTTATATCTGTTAGAATAATTTTGGGGAGGGCTTTCTGTCTGAGAAGAACTGGATTTCAACCCTTGCACTTCCCCCACTGAAAACATTTTCTGGAAGGAGAAAGTCGTTCTGCTGTGATTCAGGAGAGGGCCTCCCTAAAAATATGTTTAAACCGCAGTTGTCATTAATTCTTACCTGATATTGCACTGAATGTGCCTTATTACCCACAAAATCTTCCGAGTTTGTTGGGAGGTGCCTTCATCCTGCACTAAGCTATCTGACTGAAAGTATCATTTAGAGCACTGCATCTTCTGGCTGAAAGCCAAAATGCTAAGTATGAAGGATCCAGGCTAAATCATCAAGTATTGGTAGTTCTCCAGCGTTCTCGCAAATTCTTTGCAAGGTACAGACAGTCCTCTGAGGTCTGCAATGAATCCTTCAGACCTTCAGACAAAAAAACCCCATAGAGTATACTCCAGACACCAGTGAGTGCGTATAGAAACAGTGGATACATTCAGTAATTCAAGTGCAGTAATTAAAATCCCAGCCTTTGCAGCAGGGATTTTCAACCTGCAGGAGAGCCTATGGTAAAAATGTAGCTTCATTTTGGGAGGAAGATGGAAAAGATTGGAAGGGTAGTGCTTAACAGAGGATGTTAAGTGCTTAACAGAAAGAATGTTGGGAGAAGACAGGATAGTTATGAAAGGATAGGGCAGGGTGTAGGGCAGAATGGAAACCTAAAAGCTGCCCTTCAGATTAGATTTTGAAATGTTTCAAAGTAGCCAATAACATTTCCTATTTTATGGCTGTTTCCAATCTCATTGATTAAAATGTCATTTCTAAAACAAATTTTTAAAAGCTATACTCCATACCATTACAAAATAAAGATTAACACTTTTGACGCATAGCTGACATACACCTGCAATAATTAGCCTATATCATACCACCAAATTTTATCAGTCCCCTCTAGTTTTAGTTGGTAAGCACACCACCATTATATGGTGACTTTGACAGACCAAATGTGCCCTGCAACTGTGTTCCTCCTCGAATCTTTACTCCACTTTCCTGAAGAATTATATGGGTTAGCTGCATACCTCCAGCAACATATTTCCATTATGAGGGGATGCAGTTAAGTAGTTATGATTGATGAGGAATTATATATCAGTGAGAAACTGGCTGAGCTCCTTAACCACTTATTTTCCCATTGTTTATCTTTGGGGGTTTTAGAGATGCAGAATTGCAAGCAAGGTTTGATGTATGTTTTGGGCATTAGCTGAGGTCCACTGGGTCATGCTTTTCAAAGCTTTTTGTTAGGAATATTGAGCAATTGATTTTCACTGGAAAACCTGAGGGCATCTTCATACTATTGTTATCAGTATGACCCAATTCTGTTCTCCACAGAAATTCAGCAGGGGTGCAATTTAATGAGACCAGTGAAAGGAATCTGACCACTCTATTTATAGCATACTAATTGATCACGGTAGCCATGATAGGAGGAAACTTCAGAGAAAATCAATGCTGTATCAAATGAAAGTAGCACTCACGCCTTTAAAGAGAGCTGCATGGAAAGCCAATTAAGAATGAATCCATTTGACAATCCACGGGAACAACTTGGACCATGTGTGTTCTTACTTTAAGTTGTAGGAATGAAATCACACTGAGCAGCATCTTACTTGCAAGGTGAGCCTTATTATATATTTTCTTCTTCATCCTGTTGATATTCTGTCCCATTAAATCTTCTTGATTAATTGTTTTACTTTCATATGGTGACTGTGAACGTCTTCTTTTAAGAGCTCGCCTTTGACAACCTTATGCTTTTTTGTAATGAGCTCTGATGTCCTTCCCTGAGGATGGCAGCCACACTGTGTAGCAAAACTGCACAGCCTCTTGGCTGTGTGTCCAGGACTCAGGCACAGTCCTAGGTCTCAGGGCTTTCACTTAAATGCAGGGAGAAGGTGGTCTGTCTACCTCCATTCTCATTCCTGTCATCCAAATACTTGTAATCATCGTAGATACACAAAGCGTAACTGTTTGTACTCATTGCTAGTGTTTCCTAAAGCTGTGTAATGGATCTTCGCCTCCTCCTCTAGTTGCATTTTTTTTGTCATGATATCTGCTAAAGTCCTGAACAACCCCCCCATGCTCCGCCCCGAGAATTTTGGTTTTGTGGCAGGT
Organism: Ciconia boyciana; assembly: GCF_034638445.1. NCBI lineage: Eukaryota > Metazoa > Chordata > Aves > Ciconiiformes > Ciconiidae > Ciconia > Ciconia boyciana. The sequence continues at coordinate 58,696,776 of NC_132936.1, forward strand.
ATTCCCCTTTACTGGATATATCTCCATGCCATGAGGCTGACTGCCTTTCAGTACACTGCTTTTGGGTTGCTGTAGGAGGATGGAGCAAGCAACAAACTACCATAAAGGCATTTTAGCAGTAACTTGCCTCAGAAAGAGACAAAAGGGGAACCCACATACACTTTGGTGATTTTAAATGTGCTTTTTGTTCTTGTGTTTGTACATACACAAAACTTTTACCTCTTCTAAAAAAGATGGCAAACACAGCGAGTGGGAGAATCACTACTTGTGCCTTACATGCAAAGCTGTCCAAGCTAGTAACCTGTGTCTCCTTTCCTTCAATGCTTAAATGTGCTTGCAATTAAATGGATAAAGACCTTGTTTTATTTTACGGCATGTGGGATACAGTGCTTAGGTTCAATTTCTGAGGAAGAATGCACTTTTTTTTTTTCAGTAGGATAATCAAAGGCATGGCATCATGAAGTAGCTGCATGAATAATTCTGTTTTTCTGCTGCTGAATGGGAAAGGAGTAAATAATCTGTACCTTCCATGAACAGTTAATTTCTGTGGGCTAAATTTATATAACCATATTAATGGTGCTATATTTTCTGTTCATTCAGTTTTGAGCATATGTAGTGGCGTGGAGTTGTGGCTTAATTAGCTAGATGAATAATGTTGGAAGTATTGTCAATTATCAACACGGTCTTCATCTTTCTTTAAGCCCCAACTGGGAATCCAGTTCCCAAAAACATCAACAGTTGCCGGGGTGAACTTTCATAAGCTAGTCTTTAATCTTTCATTAAATCACAGGCTAGGAAAGCAGACGTGAGGACTGAGATGAAAAAAATGTGCATTTGCAGCACTGATGTCTTCTCTGAAAAAAAAAAAAAAAAGGCAGGCATGCCTCTATGTTTTTGGAAAAAAGATAATTTACTGCATCGGTGAGCACACTCTCTCAGCCATGTATATCATCTAAACAACACCATGAAAGAAGAACTTAGAGGATGTAAACAGAGGTGGGATGTGTGGGGCTTGAGAGAGGTCAAAATTAAATATGACACTAGGGCCTGAATGCGATGAATGGCTCAGCTCTGTTATGTGCAGTGTTTGAGAATGGAGGTAAGGGTGGCAAGTTTAGCATCTCTTCTTCTGGCTACATTGGGCTTTAGCTGGACATTTTTCAGAGCAACAGGCTGTGATTTTAAGTTATTGTACAGGAGGGGGCTGGAGGAGAGAAAGTCTCCATGTGAGCTACCAGTACAGAGATGTTGTTTGAACTCAGGCTGACACAAGGGGAGAAGAGAAAGGGACTGAGGGCAGAATACTTTGGGGCTCATGTGAAGCAGCGTGGATTAGGAGGGTCTTCTGAGAAACAACTCCGAGTTGGAACGGCAAATGGAAACTGGGTTTTGACTGACAAGCCCCCGAGGGTTTGGTGCACTAAGCTGAGATTGGAGGAGCAGAAGTATCTGTGTCACTATTAAGGGACGTAAAGGTGCCACCTAAAGCTTTCATTGTGGAACAATGCCCCAAAATAGCAGTTTGGGTCAATATGTAACTGTCTCATTCTGTGCTATTTTGTCTAATGAGAGAAAATTATTCCCCATGAACCTTAACATGCTTCTGTCATTACAGCATTGTGGCTCTAAGAATACCATCACTGTAGCTGTTATTGACACAAGTCTTCTCAGCAGTTCATTTCTGCCCAGGTCTTGGTCTACCAATGCAAAGCTCTGTCCCCTGTTTCCTTGTCCTAAATCAGTCCTGGCCCCTGACTGGGACCAGATGTTGAGCCAGTGCTTCCCTGTGTTTGTTCACTCTATGGTGTGGCTACTTTTTGGAAAAAGAAGTACAACTGCAATTTTATATTTGTTTTCCTACACTAGAAATGGAAAAGCCATAACTTTACACTTTGGAAATGGAAAAGATTTTAAAGAGGCAGTAGGGAACAGAGCTACAACTGCTTTGTTTTATTTTGCAAATAAATTAATTGAAAAAAACAGAAAATAGGAAAGCAGAATCTGGAGGGTTTGGGGTTTTTTTTACAGATTTTAAAGTTAGGATTGATTTCCTTTAAAGTCATGAAGTCTTGCTCACAAAGCTTTTATGCTTTCCCTGAGGCTTTTCCTTCCTGGAAAGGTTTTTTACAATTTTAACTTAGTCAAAAGTAGTGCACTAAGCTGTAATTTATGTTGCCAAGCATTATTTCCCAAGGCCCTGCCTTCTCACACATAGGAGCACACTGGTGAAACTGCAGAATAGAATTATCTTTGCCCAGCTCGCAAAAAGAGAAGTTGTCCCTGAGAGCACTCTGTCGTGTTTTCCTACCAGCACCAAGTTCACGCTTATGTCCTTGAAAAATACCATTTGCATGGATGACAGACTGTCACAGGGCTGGGACATAGGTTACTGCTGTGAGATGGGAGCCTTTTGGAGTTCTTCTGAGTCACTGGCACCATCTGTCCCTCTTCCTGAGGTAAGGCCGGATGGAGCGAGTGGAGCCCTGGCATGCCATTCGGCTTTTTATTTGGCATTCCCGAGCTTGCATCAGTCGCAGGCTGATGGGGAGGTTGGTTTAGGATAACTTGTTTTGTTCCATATTCTGCAGCAAACCCTGGGCATAATCTGCTTTGATTCACATATTGTATTGCAGGAGGAAGGTTTTGCTGTAAAGCAGATGGTTTCAAAATGATTGTTTTTGCTATTAGTGCATCACATTGGGCTAGATATTGCTTGCTTCTCACCCCTCCTTGTTCAGAAGCTTGATTTTCTTTTGAACACACAATAAAAACTAAAAAGGGGATTCAGTCAGGTTCAGTCAGGATTCACATAGACTGCAATTCTGATCACCCAGATAGTGTCAGCCTGGTCTTCGTCTCTGCTTTTACCGGTGGAAGATGTGTTCTTGTCCTTTCTCTGTTGGGTTTAATCCTTTCAACATGGAGTGAAGTTCACAGCCCTGGACTCATCAAAGCCAAATTGATCAAAAGAGCCCAACCCTTAACTTGAATAATTTTTAGGCAACAAAAAGTGTGTCAGGAGACTAGTAAAGATAAAGGGGTCAGGTTCCAGACAACACTGTGTGTGGGAAGACATGGTAAGTGTTGGTCTTGCAGTGGAAGCCATGGTGTTAGAGGAGAACAGGACTTTACAGATAATCCCAAGGATGTGAGTTTACTAGCTGAGTGCTTTGCGGGGATCGCTGCAACACTATAGAAAATAAAAACGGGGAGAATTTGAGCTTAGTGCTGTTAGTGAGCTTTCAGCCAAGTAGTATGACTAGTGAGGCTTGGCTGTGGAAGACAGAAAGAGTGGAGGGACGTGTGTTTTGGCACAGCAATGACAGTGAAGCACACACAGGTAAAGGGATTTCTCCAGGGATGATGTTCAGTGGGAAGAGAGCAGGGAATGAGGGCTGAAGTCTTTGGGATGGTGAAAGGTGACCTACAGCATTGAGACCTGAGGAGGACAGTTTGCATGGAATGGGGAGACTGGGGAGGAGGCAGAGAAAAAGGGTAATGCAGCAACTGAGGGCATCCCATTTCCTGAGCATTAACAATCAAATAGAGACGGGATGAACAGTGAGTTATTTTACAGGAAAGGTACTGTAATGTGTTTATATGCTAAAGAAAAGGAGAAGGAAGGGTGAAAATAGGAGCCGTCACTGCAAGAAAATGTAATCAGGAGTACAATTAGAGGAGTTGGTGCTGAAAAGTCAAATCTCTGGGTTGTTTCCCAGGTAACAGGTGAGCGTGTTGGGGGCAGGCGAGGTCCAGGCTGTGGAGTGGGACTCGGGGACAGAAGTTCATGTTTGTGTGTGCCGTTTGTTTTGCCCTCATTTTCAGAGTCCTAAAATAGATCTCGTTTCCCTTAGTCTTACATAACAGTGAGTCAAACCCCGCTTTTCAACATCTTTAATTAGCTTTAACAATCACATTTCTAGTTAACACATTTAAGGTAATGAATGCTGCTCTCCATCCTTGCAGAAAAGGCTCAAAGGTTACCTGCAGTGAGCGTGCAGGTGCCTTTCACCAAAACTGATCCAAACATCTGCCACCCTCTTCCATCCTCTTGAGCTAGACAAGATGCTGCAGTGCAGGAGGTCCGAACTTTCCTGTCCATAATGCCGTTGTCCTTCTGTGTCTGACATCTGTCTTTACGCTTTCTCTTCCCCTATGCCCATCTGTAGGCTCCTGCGAGCTGTGGTGCAGCCTCCTGCACTCCTGAAGCCCTGCAGCTTCGGAGAGCTGGCAGCGGTCGCCTGTCCACGGAGATCACCAGAGCTGGTGTCAATTTGATGCGGATTTAAACAAAGCTAGGCATGCCAGGTTGGACAGAGAGTTACTTGCTTGAATTTCAAAATTTTGGCTTCTGGTTTGATTCTTGCTTCAGGCGTTATTTCAGATCCCACATCTGAAGAAAAAAATATCTTCTCTACCTGGCTGGGAGCCATGTTCTGGGCAATGCAGTATGGTCTTCACTGGGAATACTTTTCATCTGCTGTAATGGTAGATGATGCACTTGTCCATGTGCTGGGATAGTAAATAGCATCTGTAATTTTTACTGCTTTGTGTAGTACTGAAAAACACACCCCAGTACGATAGATACAGATCAGGGAAGAATCATATTTTATGTGGACTATATAAAACTATATACAGCCTGCTAATCATGCCACAATGCTTTTATTTTATAAACTTGGTGCTCTAGTGGAATGCACATTGCAAGCTTTTTGCACTGATACTGGGTTATATTAATCTGTCACCACTTGTTTAACAATAGCACTTCAGAAAAGATAATTTAATTTTTTGTGAATGCATCTGCATCTGTATTTACTTTTGTGTCAAAAAACACAACGAGGGAGAGCTTTATTCCAAAAAATAAAATACTAGTAAATTGATTTTTCTTCTGTGAAATACAAAACCATGAAAAGGTCTTGATCACATTATTTATTTACTACGAATTCAGCTTCTCTGTTAGCCTAGCTCTTTTTCCCATTGGGGCTGTGCTGTTCACCCTGCTGATGATAGGGGATAAATTGTTTTTATTATTATGCTTATGAAGCCTCTTATACAGAAAAAGCATTCAGTAGATACTCAATAGTGGAGAACTGTTTCCAGACAGGTACGTTGTTTTGAAAAAGGAGAATCTCACAGCCCGGATGAGTTACTCTTTAAGACCATCAGAAATAACTATTGGTGTTGACACTTACAACCCTACATGTGGATGACTATTTACTTTGGATTTGTTAATTGTGTAATCAGACTGGGCCTGATTCTCATCTGATGCACAGTCCAGCTCCTCAGAAGCAGTTAGTTACGTTGCTGTAGCTGAGGTTCTCCAAAACCCCTGCGTGTTCTCACCAGATTTGTTGGTCAGTAAGCACTGGTGTCCCTCACTTGCGGCTGATGTTTAGAGCTGGGCTCTCTCTGCTCCCTCACTTTCCCCTTTTTTCCTTACTGATCCCAGTCTTTTAAAGTTGAAACCTTTGAGTTATCTCCTGAATTAATAGGAATATGGACAGAACTTAATTACTTACTTAACACTTATCTTAAATATACAGTACATTGCTCAGTCCTGTAGGAAAGGAACTGGGATGCAAAGACCTGATGGATAAGAGAGTAATAATTATAAAGTATTTTGCTTGGAGATTTCTTTATACCTTGCAGCCGTTTCTAGTCTGCATTTCAGACTATACAGAATGTGGACAACAGAAGTTTAATCAACAGACAAAATGAACAGAAACATTTGTGTGATACTAATTTTCTTTAAAAAAAGCTATTCAGTAGAGGTCACTGCAGTGTATGGAAACAGCTCCCAGGACTCCTTAATACGTATTTGCACAATAGACCTCATAGTAGCCACTCTGTTTAATTAGTGGTATTTAAAAGGTTTAATCTGTGTAATCAATAGAATTTTAAAAGTCTATAGCTTACATTTGAAAGTGAATATGTTTGCTTTGTATGAGACATAATAATTTTAAATTACTTCATATTTTCATGGGTTTCTTGCTGTTTTATAATGGGCAGCTGCCAGCGCAGAATGTCTCTAAGAGAGTGTAACTATGTCTGTACTAATAAACTAGACATGCCCAGGGCTGCTCCCTGCTGCTGGAGTGGCTACGTCCTGGCTATTAAAGTTTTGTTATCCTAAACAGATAGCTACATCCAAAGAGCATTTTGGGAATGTGCCTGATTTGTGCTACCTTCCAAATTGTTTGGGAGAATGCTAGGTGGCTTTGACTTGCTCTAACAGTTTCACAGCGTAGATAATTGTTTCTCCTCCATGAATGCTTCTGAGTACTGTTAAATGCCCAGTATAGATGCTGCTTGGGTTTTGTAAAAAATTATTTTGTGTATCTTGGTATTTCCTCTGGTACATTTTAATAGGGCAAGGCCTGTCTCCGTAGGCAGGGACTGTGGAGCACAGCTGATGCAGTCAAACTAGTGCAAGTCCCCAGGGAACTCAAGTGGGTGAGCTGTATACGAAGAGCATTGCTTTGGAGATCTTTGCACTCACCCTTGCAGGCTGGTGGGGCAGGACTGGAATGTCACAGAGTTGAGCTGAGCAGACCCACTTGCTATTAACTTCTATGGATCTTTTCAGTGTTAAGTGTTTGTAGTGGTGACACGATCACATCTTGCATTGAATAAATTGTCACGTCTGGTGTTTTTCAATGCTTGGTGACACTTGGAGGCAGCTGAATGCTGCAGTAAAAATGCTAGTCAGCTGAAAATATAGAGAGAATTTAGATAGGCAGAATGAGATTACTTGGGTTGTTATTTGACCAAGACATTGGGGTTAATACTTCTACTTCTACAATGGCACCATGAGACTTCATACAACCAGAAGTGGCCAAGACCTCAGTTGCTTTTTTTCTGCTGAAAGCTGGCAGCTCCAGCGAGCACACCAAGCCTGTTCAATTGTGCTGGAGCTTTGGGGCAGAGTTGAGTCCAAAGCAGAGGAACTGATTACTGAAATGCCAACCACCGTCGTGCAGCATTGCGGCTTCCACCTGGAGATTAACCTGCATGGCCTTGCTTTGCAGGTGAGGTCTGTCACAGTCACAGTCACTGGGTGATGAAGTTTCCAGCAGTGTAACAGCTCAAAATAACAAAGCAATCTGTTTGAATACTGAGGATGGTGTGAATACATATGGATAGTGCTTGCCTGTAATTTATTTCATCACATAACTCTCCACATCAGATCTGCATGAAATTCAATTTCTGATCCTGGCATAAGCTTGCATTTTGTATGATCACGGCAAATAACAGAGTGGAATCTGTTAGTATAGCTCCAAGGTGCTGCATTCATATGCACAAAACCAAGGGCATTGTAGTTCTTTTAAAAATTTAAGCAGAAACATTATAACTTTTGACACTACAGCCTTTCTAAGAAGAGTTGCAAATTTTCCATCAAGACTAAATGAAAATGTTTATGTAAAGTGTCTCCCTTCTAGAGATTTTTTCTTTCCGTAGACAAATATCAAATGTGTCAAAACTGAATTGTTTCAGTTTGGGAAGGCTGCCAGTATTGAGTGGAGCATTCAGACACCTCACGTCCCCATTTACCTCTAGGCTGTATCTGTTCCTGTCTCCAGGAGAGACTACTGTGCATCATAGGAAAAATATTTCAACCAAATAACGTCTTTGTAAGGAAATGGAAGCTTAGAGCACTCAGACTACAGCTCCTAGGGCAGTAGTAATAGCTAGCAAGCATTTTGAGATAATTTCCCCCCCTTTTTTTTTTACATCTACCTTCCTCCCCTCCATCCTGTATTTCAGTGAACTCAAATTCTAAGGTTGCCTTTGCCTTTTGGATACTGGCAGATTTAACTGCTGCATTCTTATCACAAAACACTTAAATATTCATGCTGCTTTTAATTTTAGTGATGAAAGGCTGTAATGGATATGATGATGCAGGAATTTGGGTTCAGAAAATGGAAGACTTTTTAATGCTTCGGCTATGTGTGAAGATTTATCAGCCGGGCTCCAAAATGAGCAAAGCTGACTGGAGTACTGCTTTAAATTATCTATTTCAGTAAATACACAGCCAGGATCTTTAAATGGCTAAGCATACAGCTGGTGTCTGATATCTAGAATGTGGCCTGAAATGTTGTTCATTCAGGATGAGAACAGGTATTACAGATCTATAGTACTACAATGTACACATATATACACATCAGCAGATTTCTTTGCCTGAATTGCCAAAAAGAAGGGTAACAATGCAACATATTGAAAATGATCTTATGGTTATTCCAACTGGGATTTATTACATTTAAGGGAATTTAAATGAATTATCTGTGCATTTCTTATTTCCCTGTGTGCTAGCAGTAGGCAGCCTGTCTCTCCATTGCTGGCATTTGGCTGATTAATTGGCCCCTTGCTCGGTCTGTTTTCCTTTTTTTCTATATAGCTTATTCTAGTGCTTTCCCTTTTTAATATGGTAACATCAAATTTGCTCAAGGTCTGTGAACTAATGTGGATTAAAAGTCAAGCAGCAGCAGCTCTAATACATAATTGATCTACCAGTAGGACACAAAGAACTGATTCTGGTTCCTAGATAGGAAATGCCTTCTTTTTTTGTCCTACGCTGATAGTCTGAGCTCTTAAATCTATTTTAAATTAAAGTGAATAGGCTACTAGAAACTGACAAATTATCCATGGTAATAAATTATTTAAGAGATTAATTTGATGTTTGAGGCGTAATGATTTTTATACACAGACGCAGACACACGCACACACTCTATTTGACACATTCTTTTTTGATTTTGATGTGGCTCTGTTCATTGGCAGCTGAAAATACCGTATGTCTAGCAAATGCTGTACACTTTGGGCCTGTATTTGTCTCTTGCTGTGACCCCACACCTGTTAGTACCTAACAGAAGATTTTGCTTGCTTAAACTATTTTCTGTAGAGGTGCGAAAGCTTTGTGACATGCTCTCCAGATGCACTCAACAACTGCATCCCTTTGCGGATGGACAGGTTGGAAAAGGCCATGTCTACTTACATTAACGTTGGCTCTGATTTTGCTTCAGCTTGTCATACGTCACTTTTTTTAGTTGCTGAGGAATGACTCTTGACTGTTCGGTTAAGTGGGGGTAGAAGCTCGTTTAAGGTTTAATGTTTAATGATATTCTCACTGAAGTGAGGAGTTCTGTATTTTCAGGCTCCTTTTGAAGTACACATGGCAGTCACAGCAGGGGCATTTGCAGCTGTAGCATGAGTGACAAGTGGATGATGGTTGCATGGTTGTGTGACTAATAGCATGTATGTGCCGGATGGCGTGGCATGGTGCAGGGTATGGTGCTAATGGATGGGAAGCAAGCAACAGCCAACAGGATGTCTCTCCCTTCCATTAAGTCCATCCAGGCATACCATATGTCATCGTCCCTGTACTGGGGATTTACTTCTCCTGTTAGCATCAACCATTAACATTGGAGTGACAGTAGTATAAGAAAGCAGAAAATTTAAGCCATGCTGTAGAAGAGGGCTGCAAATCAGAAGGTGGCCAAGTCAGAAAAGTAGAAAGGAAGGAGAGGGAAGTAGGATCTTGTTGTGCACATTCTTAAGCTGTCTGTAAAAAATAGGTTACACTGTTTTAGTATACTGCATTGGACTTAAGATGCTACAATTTGAATGATGTTTTAACAGTAGAGCAATAAACATTTTACACACTGTAGTTACAAACATTTGAAGATGTTACATATGCAACAGCAATATCTTTTGTTAAACAATGCTATATTTGGAAAAAGACATACTTTTGGATGCAACCGCTCTTTATTAGGTTGGTAGAGCTAGGAGTGTAGTGGTAAACAGTCAGTCTCAAAATGGAAATTTAACTTCTTTCCTAGAGGTTTTGTTAATGAATGGAGTTAATCTGAGTGTTGCAGGCTTTCCCTGGTCTGTGAGCTGCCTGCATTGCCCTCTGTGACATTTCTGAAAAGCTGGGCTTGCAGGTGGATGTTGAGCCAGAACTGGGGGAGCAGTTCATTCCCAGCCTTTGGAAACTAAGCCTGCTCAGTGTTGTGCAGACAGCTTGGCAGCGGCTACGTTTTGTAAATCCTGGTTCAGAGAGTGTGATGCATGAAGCTTCAGGGTTTTCAGGTAGGGTAAGCCTTCGTTTAGGTGGAGTAAGCTGTGCACATTTTCGGCAGTTACTTGCGATGAAAAGATGAGTGATGTCAAGCAAGCCAAGCAGCTTGAGTATATAACGTAGGGTAAATATTAACATCTACCTGCAAATCAGTTTTTTATTTAGTTTGAGAAGTCTGTCATCACATTGGTTGCTTTGGCTGATCATGAACTTCAAAAATAGCACAGCTTTGGGAAGTGACGTGTTTTTGGAAAATATCAGGTAAAAAGACCTCATGTAACCTCAGTGATTTTATATTTTTGATCAGTGTCTGACTTGTTCAGAACTGTGCACTCTTACATGGCTTCCTTATGTTCAGAATGACCCTCCTTTGTTTTGATTTGTGCCCATGGCCTCTGGTCCTGTCATTGGGCACCACTGAAAAGAGCCTGGCTCCGGCTTTTTATACCCTCCCTTCAGGTATTTATATACATTGATAAGATCCCCCTGAGTTTTCTCTCCTCCATGCTGGACATTCCCAGCTCTCCCAGACTCTGCTCATATGAGAGATGCTCCAATCCCTTCATCATCTTCACGGCCCTTTGCTGCACTCACTGCAGTATGTCCCTGTCTGCTTTGTACTGGGGAGCCCAGGACTGGACCTGGCACTCCAGATGGTTTCAGAGTTCAGTTCTTTTTCTCTGTGTGTATCCATGTAACGTGGAATGAGGCTACTGTTATTTTCTCTTGCTGAGAAGAGATTCACATGGGTTTCACTTTTATCTTAGCAAGAAGAGATCTGCATTTCTGATTTTGATCTTCCAACTCATTGGATATGAATTTTCAAGAGTTCCAAAAGTGTGATTTTAGGATAGACTCTAGCATCACATTTATTTGTTACTGGCACATACTAGTAGCACAGTAAACATATTAGCTTTGTCCTAGGTAAGTATGATAAACAAATCATTATTTATTTGCCCAGTTGTTGTGAATCTCTGTTTTTTTACTGGCAGGGTTTCCTCCGTAGCAGCTAACACACAGACAGCCATGCTTATATGGCTTAAAAAGACAGGGGATTGATGTCTGAAGTTAGAATTCAACAACAGCGATTTATGATCCTCCAGAGTAATAACTGGAATGACAGCTCTCCCTCAAACAATATTGAAATTCCCTGGGCTCCCAGGAACATTTTACATGTGTGTACCACCAGCAGTTGTTCGGGAGTGTGGAAGAAAGGGAAGCTGAGGTGGAGTTACCTCATAGGAAACCATCTCTTTTCAAGCACCTTTGTAAAGATAAAGTGTAGCTGAGCAGTTCAGAATGAGGCTTTCTTGAAGCTGAAAGGCTGAAATAAATCTCTTCTGTACTATGACAAAGACACTTGAACACTTTTTGGAACTGGAAATAGTTTTGTACTGCCGGGAACTGACCTTTGAAAATTTGTGTGCTGCATAGTTCATGATACCTCTACTTTTAATAAAATATAATACTTATTAATGGATCTCAAGTCAGTTATTCAATTTTCCCAGTAATTTAAAGCTTAATTATGCTGCATTCTAGATCTCAGTGGCTGTCCTCAGCTGATTTTTCTTAAATCACTATCCCTCTAATTTTACAGTTCAGTTCAATTCTCAGGACTCTCATTTGCATAGAGTGACAGATTAAAATTGGATGGCTAAAATGATAACTGCTCTTTGTGCCTACTGCAGTGGTGCAGACTGATTCCTCATATTATGAGGAAACATATGGCTCATGAAATATCTCTGGAATCACTACAGCTTTCAGTCTATTGCATTATTGTAAATTGAAACTGATAAAGTGGTAATCCAATTTTAATGCATCCTGTCTGAAACTGAGTGTTGCATTTTTGGAGGAGCTTTGGATAATGAAGTTGTAGGCAACAGTTTAGAAGTTCTCCACTTCCAGGGAAAAAAGTGAATATTCTGGTTGGAGAATTGGTATCTTTTAACTCAGTAACTTGTTGGCACTGCAAAACTACGCAATGTTGTTTGAGCTGCCACAACAAGGAAACTTGCATTTTTGCCTCTGTGCAGTATGTCTGTTCACCCTATCCCTCTGCAGACCTGTGCACCCCGTTGCCTGTACAGGTATACTGATATACCATTAAGGATAGTCAGTTAGATGTAGCTTCTTGCAAATTTTGGCTGAAGCCAATCCAGAATTAAAATTCCATAGGTTGGCTCTGGTTCTTCTGGGAAATTGTCGGTTGGGATGATATGCAGAAATTATATGGAAGGCATAAGATTTAGTATTTATTTACCCTATTTTAGTTTAGGTCTACAAAATCAGTCTTGACATATGACTGTAAAACATGGATCCTCCATGTAGGAATACTTTACATTTCTCTTTCCCTGCCTTTCTGTGCAAGTTTTGAAGGGGGGCTAGAGAAGGAACATGATGAATATATTTTTCTTTTGCGCATCATAGTAATTTCTCTGTATCCCTCCCTGAATTAATTTTAATCTGTCCTGTTTTCCTCTGCTCCTCACTTTTGTCTTATTTCTATGGTTTCTGCCTTGTCATTGTTTCTTTCAGTCCTTGTCTTAACATTATCCTAAGGTTTCTCTTCCTTCCTTCTGCTATGAACGACATGTGAGACAGCACAAGGGATCACACTTTGGGTGAATAAAACAGAACAAGTAGGTGTAGCTCCCCTGAGGCAATTCTAGGTAAGGTACTATTTAGCCTACTCACATTTGGAAGTGGTCAGGCACAAGGCGGGGGCTATCTGGTAACTACTGATGCTCTTCTTTGATATGGCCTCAGGGCTGTGGGAGGCTTTCTGCATGATGAAAAGCATCATGACAGTAATCCTGTGGTTAGTGGTCTCGGCAGAGCCAAGGGCTGTTTGGGCATCAGGATAGCCTCACTGACTAAAAGAGGGTGACTTCAGGACGGGGATGGTACAAACAGATGTTGGTGTGGCATTTAATCTCCTCCTATACAGTCCCTGGCCAAAGACTTTTGACTTCAGGAATTTGAGTATGGCATTTTTATGAACAGTAATTCCCAGCATTATTTTTATTCCACCAGCATTATGAAAGTATTGTTGCTATATTTATGCACAGCAGTTTGCAGTATAGTGTTCTTTCCATTTGTCTGTAATCTTAATCTAATAAGACATTCACAAGCTGCCTGGAAAATGGATTTTTTTTCCCCTATGGGAATTTCCATAGAAAAAATCACCATCTGATAATTGCCTATTGTAAAGAATGATTTTCATCACAGGAAAAGAAAACAGTATAGAAGAACCTACTTCTACCATCTTTCTTACTGGTTTTCTGGCTTTGCCTATCTGGAAACAGCATCACGGTGTGAAAAAGTTTTGGGTTTTTTTCCTCCTTTTTAATATCTCACATTCCAAATGAAGTGTTACTTAGAATTAAAAAAGAGACAGTGTTTGTAGTTGAAGGCAGAATTGGCCTTGGAAAACAGCATTTTTCATTTCCTCTTTAAAATTAAAGCCTTTATTTTTCCAGGTTCAAACTAAACAAATGAGCCAAGGGAAAAAAATACCCCAAACCCCAAGTCCCTGTCAAAACAAGCAAAAATTGCTAAAAGAATTTCACACAATGTCCGATTAAAACTTTTTAAAAAATCAGGTGACAACCTCTTGAAGTTAATTTGCAAAAATAAAGTAATGTCAAATGAAAATGAGAGGTTTTATATAAAATATTTTCTTTATCAAGCCCATCTAATTAAAAAAATGAGAGTGATCTGACCCCTTTATCCAAGTAGTGGAAGCACAAAATCTATGTAGATTTTTAAATTTTATTATATTTATATATAAATATGCAGACACATGTGGTCAGATGGCTTTTAAATCCCTATCCACCTAATTAATTTAACCAATATATAATTTTTATGAGTAGCATATTGAAATGAAAGATGGAAGATTATTTGAAATTAAAACAGATACTTCAATAAAAAGAACAATATTCTCACTGGATGGATACCATTGGTCTTCTCATCTCACTCAATTTAACATATTTCTATATGAGCTGTAAGATAAAATGACTAATAGAAATGAAAAGGAGGACTGCCAAAAGTCAAATTGCTTCACTGGAAGCTTCTTAGCTTAAATGACAACATCCAGTTCTAGATAATTAAATCTTATTTTGTAGGAATGTCACTGAATGATGTTAATTTGCCTTTAGGTAGTGCTCTTTTGGTTGAACACAGTAACAAAAATTTATTTGGGCACTTTTTGTTTGTCTTAGAAATGGTTCAACATTGTTTAATAAAAATCAAAAGTTCTAGCTAGGAGAGAACAACGTCATGGTCTTACAGGAGGAAATCACTAACACAGCTATTCCAGGGATCAAGCAAAATTTCACCACCATTGAAACCTGAAAAGTTTTTTGGATCTGAACCTTAAAGAGCTTTAAAACAGAGGGACAGAGGTGAAGTCTCCTGTTGTTACAGACAACCTGAAGCTCAGTTTACTCATAATTTAGTAATCTTTGTCTCAAAATGAGTTAGGTTGCTTATTCCCCACCAAACTTGTTGGCTGTGTGATGATTCAAAGTTTTCTACCACTTTCCAGTCTAGCTGTGTTCAGGGTGAGCTTTTTCTCAATTGTTTGGATGTCAGCATTGTCCTTTGTTTTGAAAGGGTCTGTCCTCACCTCTCATTTTTTCTCCCTAGTGTGTTTATAGATAGCATCTGCCTTCCAGTATTTGTTTTCATAAACAAAACAATCCAAGTTCTTTGAGACTCTACAAATACACTTTTCAGTCTCTTTATCATCCTACCATACCACTGGATACAGTCCCAGTCTAAAGACATGCCTTGAGCACAGGTGATCAGTCCTGACACACAAGTTACTTTGTTTTGAGACATTGCAATTACGTTTGTCATGGATGGATGCCTGCAGGAAGTTTGGTGTTAGGAATGTGTTGTTCTTTCATACCTTTAGTGAAAGTTACAGTTTGGGAGCAAGATTGGCTTTCCTTTCCTGATGTGGACGGCTCTTGGTTCCTCTGGTAATTCGGCTCTTGTTGTACTAAGGAAGTGAAATATTCCTTCTAATCAGACCTTTTATTTCTCTAATTTTCCATAGTTTTCTCTTTAACATGCTAAAAATTAAGTTTAGTTGTGCTGCATCTTGCATCAGACAGAATGTTTCATTGTCTTTCTAGTGGAGCTTTCCATTATGAAGATACTATTTTGATTCATCGTAGTGATTTTTTTTTTCTCCCTGAAGTGCTTGACTTTTTTGAATAGCTGGAGGAGACCTGAGTTTATTACCTTCAGGAATAACTCTTAAGTGACGTTTGAGATACTAATAATTTAATATGCTATCTTTGAACTTGTAACTCCTGTTATGAAGATACAATTTTCACAGTTTTGACTCTGTAGCCTCTTGTTGCCTGCAGATGCTACGGCCTGAATTCATCACAGCACTCAAGTTCAGCCTTAAGTAAAGCATGTGAGTGTGTTCATGATATTTGCCTAGACCATCCTTTGAAGGATGCCTCTAGACTGTCTGCAAAAACAGTTTCACTGCCCATAAGGGCAGCAAACCCTCAAACACAACCCCAGAGCATAGGTGCCCAAGCACTCTCGCAGTGTTAGTATGTAGCAAGGTGTGTCCAGACGGGCTATTTGCAGGTGATGTGCAGCATGCTTGTGAGGCCCTGGTGTGGCTGGGCTGCCAATGCATCTGTGGGCACACAGCAGTCCCAGCGGTTTTGAAGACTCCACTTCTAAGAGCTGTGCAAACACAGTTGACTTCCATGCTGATTTCAGATGGGGGAGCTAATTCTTTAAAAGTAGACTTCAGAGGTTTAAATGTAGACACGATACCCAAGGAGTGGAGAATACTGTGGGCTTTAAGAAGTTCTTTAATTTTTCGCATTTGGTAATGATGAAAAAGGTGGGTCATTTTTATTATCTCTATGATAATAGTTCTGACACCACTAAGGAGACTCACACTGATTTTCAGTAGGAATTTGTCACTTTCTTCTCTTAGGTACTGTTGAAAATGTCATCCACTGGCTTTGCTGTTATTACATGTGCTGTAAGAGTTTCTGCTGGCCACAGCGGGACCTTCTATGAAACCCAGAGAGCTGGCTCAGGTGATGGCTGAGTCCAGCACAGGGTGGGATGTGGTCCCAACAAGTAGAAACCTGGCTTCCTAGCATGTGCCGAGGGCAGTAGCAGGCAACAGCAGCTGGGTCCTTTGAGAGGAACCTTGTGGAGACAGGTTGTATAAATTATGCGCAGCAGAGAGGTAAAACTGCTGTGCTGTGAGTGAGCAAAACCACGTCATTGGAGATGGAAACCCGGTGATAAAGTTTGCTTGGGGTCATTCTCCAACGCTGGCTTATAGATGTTAGAGGAGAGGTCAGTTACTGCCATGCACTGGTAGTCGCCCTGTCCTGCAAACAGTAGTGTAGGGGTCTGCTTCTTCCTCTGCAGCCCACTATTAATTGCCACTTGGAGGCCTCGTATCACAAGAACTGTGGTCCCTAATAGTAACTACCTGCTTGCCTGTGTCTGGGGAGTGGCCGTGTCCCAAACTCTGTTCATTAGAGGTATGCTTAGGTTGTGTTCTGCTGCATAATCAGAGGTTATTGTGAACGCTAAAAAAATCCATGCACTGTGTATATATAATTAGTTCTTTTTAGTGGTTTGGTAATACCCCATCAGATTTATTACTTTTCCAGTCAAATGCACAGCTTACTTCATGGCTGATCTCCATTTCTTACTGTTTTCTGGCGTGGGATTCTTTTTACTTAGAATTCAGATGATTCATGGGTTACAGGCTTTTCTGTTGAAGTGCAATATGTCTACAGAGGCAGTTGCGACTGCCACCACACTTGTGACTTAATCTACGTAAAAACCCACAAGAATCAGTGATTTGGAAGAAATTCCTACCTGCTGTTTGTGTAGGATGGCCATCTGTCTGGCAAATCCCCATGCAGAAATCAGATACGTCTGAGAAGAGCCAGACAACCTTCTGACACCTGTTTCTCCAGCAGCTGTAGTTGCTTATTCCACTTCTTTATTTTCTCACCAGGTGCTGTTGAGATTGGATTTTGGATCTGCATTCAGCAGCTTTTGAATTTTAGACCCAGCACTGTCTACAATGCAGGATCATTCTGGCCAAATCACCCTTTCTCTTTCTGGGCCCAAATTTTGGGGGTTCCTAATTACACCTTAGGAAGTGCTCCTGAATTTGGGCACCTCAGTTCAGTTACAGAAATCGATGAATAGTCAACTTCTTTAGTCAGTTCTGGAAAATGCCTTTAGAATTGATGAAAAACACTGAGACAAATTGGCTTTTAATATTAAGTGGCGTCTTCTATTTGAGAATCAGTCCACATATATTCATGACCCTTCAGGTAAATGGATTCCAAGATGCAGAAAAAGACAGTGGAAGTGTCAAAGTGGTACTTTGTAAAGATACTCCTTTTACCTGCTAGAAATTTAATATCTTCATGAATAACTGAGTATTGACAAAACCATCCATTCTGAGCCCGCGGTAGAATACAAATACCTGTTTGCCTATTGAGAGCTTCTCATTCACAAATTGTCCTCAGTTTCTGTGTGAGATATCTTTTGAGCAATAAACAAACGTTTTATAACTAACTTTGTGTGTGTAAGTTTTGGGACATTTGTATTAATTTAAAAGCTTATAATATCATGCTAGAAGGCATGCAGCCAGGAATGGCTGGTTTACTTTGCTGTATTCCGTAGTGCCTACATTGTAAAAAGTGTTTGACCCCCATAAGGCTTAACACAGTTACCATTCCAGTGTTAACTCTGAAGATATCTTCAATGACATCTAGATGAAACTAGCAAAAGATGTCTTCTGCAGGTCTAGTGTATGCTCTTTTGTGCATGGTACATGACATGCTGCACTGGGGCTTCTCTGCTGGAGCAGCCGCCATGATAAACCAAATAAACACAACCTTCTGTAGATGAATGGTATCTCCTGCAACTAAAGGTTAAGGTGTCATCCAATGATTTATTCTTCCTAATGGATTCATTGGATTGCTGTGATAGGGACATAATTTACTACCTTTTGTACATCAGAGGTTGTGTTCTTAAAATGGTGTTTGGGGATTTACGATATTGAAGAGGGTGAATTACATGTCAAATTATCAACCATCCTGTCTGACATTTAGTCAGCACTGACAGGAACTAGGCGTTTAGCAAGTTGTGGCTTCTGTAGCCCAGTCTTGCAATATGATTGTTTTATTTCAAGGCTGTTGTTAATCAAATGTTTCTGGAGAAAATCGCTAAAATAGACTGTTAATTGCATTGACTGTTGTGCTGTGGCCAGCCAGATGTTAGTAGTGTGTGTTGTAGCTGTCATCCTCCCTGCAGAATATTGTCAAGGCATTGCCTCCTTGATGGAAAATATTTCATCTGGTAATCCACCAAGTCGTTGCAGTTTCGAGACAGGTGGCACCCTGATTGATGTAAAGACTCCCTGGGTTAGGAGTGCCTGCCAGTATTTGAATGGTATGTTTGAGAGGAGCAGGTGACCTCTTCAGGCTTCATTATTCCCACAGCTCTGTACACATTCGCAGAACTAAGGAGGTTCCTTGGCACATGCACTTTTTCAAAGTGTATTCCTATCTGGAAACATTTCATTAAAGTGTTCCTTTCTACAGTTCCTGCCTTCCATATCTGACAGTTCTTGATTGGTTGATAGAGCTTATGATTTTTTCTTGGCCATTTTTTTACTGTGTGCTGTATGACCTTAAATCACTGTGGTTTCATTGCTGCTTTATGGATTATATCTAGACTGTTGGATGCTTCTATATGGCCTGCTGTCTTGTCTCCAGAGGAGGCAAGATATGTCTGTTTGCACCAAGTGCCCCATCTAACCATTGGATTGCCTCCTTTTGAGCCTCTGATCCCACTGACACAGACCTGAAGCTGCCTTTACTGCATCCACACAGGAGGAGGAGGAGGAGGTGTAGGTGGGAAACATGTCCTTGTTTGTACCTGTACTGTCAAATGGGAGTTGCTGCTGCTGTGAGGGACACGGTTTTGATCTAAGTGACTACCATGGCTGCCTAGAGTGGACCACCTGTTGAATAAGGGTTCAAATGAAAGCCATTCATTTAGTAAGTCTGCGTAACTAAACACCGAGAAGGTTCTGACATAACCCTTGAAAACAAAAGGGGACACGCGTCAATTTACAAGCCTGTTTACACCTCTTGCTTCCTTGCTCAGTAACTGTAGGCAACGTAGGAGATGGCAGCAGGTTATTGCATTGTTTGAGCTTATGATCAACCAGGCAAAGACAAAATGAGGACATGTGATGAATTTGGCAATAGTATTCCAGGACAGAGTGGCTGCCCTCTTCAAACTGCCAAACCCTCTGGCATATTCTCTTGACTTAGAAATTGAAAATGCAGATCAGAATCTTTCCTAGTGAGTTGTCTGCCCCTTGTGTTTTTCAGTAAGAAAAAAGAAGTCATTGGTTCAATACAGATATTCTATCCTTACATTTAAGCTCCCAGAAGGCTTCTGACTATGTGACAAGAATTACTGTCATGGATATTGCATAACAGTTTATGCATAATGTTTAATGCATTCTCAGTTTTATGAAATATGGATAATACTGGAGACATTTTGAATAATAGTTTAGATTTACACTTTCTTTTTAAGGTGGACATAAGAGGGACGTTTCTAGTGCTCTTCAATGACACTGGAAGAGTTGGGATGGTTAGTATTAAAAATGAATAAAATCTGTATAAGTGGAAAAGAGAAAAATATGTTGTGTAGATGGATTATGGGCAAATCATAAATGTTTAAAGCATTTCTGGAGGTTAGAAATGCCGTGCCTTTATTCGAATACTGTAGCTGTCTCAGCACGCTTCCTCACCGCTCTGTCCAGGGTGTGTTGCTGCTTGATGTGGAAGGTTGGAACTCAACTGAGAGGACACAATTTTGAAGAAAGTTTCTTCTTGTTTAAGGTTTATTATTAAAATGAAAGCATTCAGCATAAAAAAAATGATTTGATGCATGTGCAACTTCTGTTAAGAGTCAATTCACATTGTATGTATTTGTTTTGTGACATACAGGACAGTTTTCCAGCTCGGTTTGGAGGAATACATTTCGTCAATCAGCCGTGGTATATCCATGCCCTCTACACAGTTATACGGCCCTTTTTAAAGGAGAAGACACGAAAAAGGGTATTCTTCTGTTTAATTGTCCACTACCTGGCAGCTGTAGTCAGCAGATGTATCATGGTCTAATAAAGTAGATATACACAATATATCAGCTTGCTATTGGTGGAAAGTATTTAAATACATATGCATTGTAAAGAGTGTCTTTAACTGTTTTAGAAACTTATACAGCATTATCCTTTAAGGACACAGTCAAGCAGTGCACTTAAGTGTATTTTAAAATGTAAGCATATGCTTTCCTCTGGGTTATATAAAGATATTGTCAACATTACAGTTTCTATTAAGATTCCATTCAATCCGATTACTATTAAAATTATTTTTGTCTTTCTTTTAAGAACAGAGGTAGCGAGTACGAAGTCCTTTCCTAGTGTGATTTCCTTGATATTAGCATGAATGAAAATACACAGCTGGTATATAGTAGCTTGCAGATACTGATTTGAATGAAAGCCAATGAAAGGAAATTTGTGTGCATGCATCTGTGCATAAACATGAGCAGTCTCTGAGATGTTGCTGAATTTGCAGCATTTGCATCAGTGCAATTAAATTAGAGCTTGGTGGTGATAGCACATAGACTGATATTATTTCTGTAACAGGAAGTTTGTCATCCAGGAAAACACAATCAGCATCATGTACAAAGCCACTACAAAGAATGTGACTTTTTTTTTTTTTTTAAATGGGATCAGCTCTCTAAGCAACTCTATATTTTCTCTCCTCAAACACAGCATCCAAGGCTGCAATGATCCTTGGTGTTTAGCTGTTTTTTACTGACAGATTATGCTTGAGAGGCCTCTGGTATTCACAGATTTTGAACTATAGATCACAAAGCCTTTTATGTAATATCTGTTATAAATATGCAAATGAAAACCCATTTTGCAGGATTCAGTTGCACTCCGTTGACTACAGCTTCAACAAAGAGCATTATAGTGCCAGATATGTTTGAGGCCTTTTTAAGTCAAGTGCTGTATATGCATAACCAGGGAGTAAAGTACAGCTCATGGGTGTGTTACAACATTAAAAATAAGTGACAAGGCAGCTGAACATGGGTGCTTATCAGTTAGCATCTAAATTTTTATTTAGACACCTGAATCAGTGGCATATATTTTCAGAAATGCTGACCTTTTACAACTGTTTTTGCCAATATTGAATACCTATAAGAAGTAGTCAGGTGGTTAAATACCGATTTAGGGTCCAAAACTTAGTGTCAAAATGTGAAAGTTACGCCCAGCATGTAAAATTTAAAATCAGCTTTAAAAAAACCTTGAGAGACAGAACAAATGACTGAAAAAAACCCCAGACCCAACAGAATTCTCTTCAGAATTTTATCAGGCTCGTTATTTGACTGTTGTGTTTATCCTGAATTATTTTGTATTTTTTTAATATGCCCGGTGGATTTGCAACTGATAGCTATATTCAGATCAATGTAGTACTAGGCATGTATAAAAACAATTGCTAAGAAGTGAAACATTCGGTTGGAAAGGCACCATAAAACAAATTACTTTCGCCATTAATAGTTGTTCTTTCACACAAGGATCAATTCCTTTGTGAGATGGAAGAACATTACTGGGTTTGCATGGTCGTATTAAGCTTCCTGTCTCCACAGCTGACTGGAAGATGGGCTGAAATAAGCAATACAAGACAAGCATATATTTGGTCTTTTTGTCTTTCTGCCTTTTGAATTTAACTCTTGATAAATCATGCTAGGGGTATAGCTGCCCAGAGAAGTCCCTGCAAGGTGAAGTGGGATGTGAATTGATAGTGCTTGATGTCTGTCTGTGCGCACACCTCTGCCTGCCCTGTGGGGAACGAGAGGCAGCGTACAGCTGTTTGGAGGCAACATCCTACCTTGCCTTCCTGGCTACTTCAGCGCTAGTAAATTAAAAAGGGCTGGGCGTTGCCATTCCTACTGTTTAATTGTACGGGCACTTTCTGGCATGGTACTGGCTGGTGCCAGCCGGTGCTTTCTTAGATGTTGCCCGGGAACAATTTGGGGATGGCATGGACCAGTGAGCAGTATGGATGAGGTGAGCTTGTTCTGGAGATGAAAGGAATTTAACCACGTGGATGTGAACTGTGTCATGGCACTTGCTCCTAGTCCCAAAGAGTGAATCCTGACCCATCTTACTTGCTAGTCTAGAAATAGCTGCTGTGAGCTGTCTGTGTAGCCATACCCAAGAGCAGGCATTTCCTCCCAGTGGAAGGTCTGCAGGTCCCTAGTATGTGTGGGAGAAGGCTGTCCAAATCCAGAGGTGCTCTGTTTCTAGTGCTCATTGGGCACACATTCCAGGTCTCTGAGAAGAAACAATAAGATTAAATATAAACACAAATACAAGTATTCATATACATTTACATTTATATAAATGTAAAGCATATCTGAAAATAAATCAGTCTACCAAAACACTGATGGCAAATATCAAGTAGTCCATCAACTATTCCCTTATTGTTGTCACAGATATTATTGAGCTGTTATTACTTATTTCATATATTGTCAAGTATGGATGGTAGTTACTAGTACCACCACATCAAGGAAGAAAATCTTTCCAGTGGAGTTTTCATTACACTGCGCTATTGATCTTATTTATAGAACTCATGGCTGGATGCTGAAAGTCAATAAATATTCCTTAATGTATATGGTGAATACTAATTTTATTTATTATTTATGGTCTTAATTTATTCCCTTAATTTAATTCACAGGATTAGGGAAAGCAAATAAAAAGAGATAGGCAGTCTGTCTGTCTAATCTTCAGTCCATCTAGTTACCTGACATCAGTTCTTACCCTCCTTAGGCCCCTTGTCCTGCAGACATTTAAAGGCATTTATGCTTTAATCAGTTTGTAGGTTTATGAACATAGTATGACCATGCTTAAGGCAGAGGCGATATGTGTCTTGGTGGCCATCTCTGTTAGCCCAACACAGCTAGAATATTGGAACTGTACAATATCCTCTAATAATGATGATGTAATTTGGGCTTTGATGATTTTTGTGATACTGCTTTGTTTTTACCTGCATGTGTACATACAGATATTTCTGCATGGTAATAACCTCAACAGCCTGCATCAGCTAATACACCCTGAGATCCTGCCTTCAGAGTTTGGAGGAATGTTGCCCCCCTACGACATGGGGACATGGGCAAGAACACTGCTTGACCATGAATACGATGATGACAGTGAATGCAATGTGGACTCCTACAACACTCCTGCAAAGGATATAGAAAAGGACCTCTCCCCCAAATCCATGAAAAGGTGGGTTAGAAGTACTGTGGTCTTCTAGTATTGCCATGAGGTTAACATTTGCCTTCCTCCTCTTTTATGAAACTGCAGGTAGTTCCCCCAGTTTATTATATATGAGGACTGTTCTTTTTCCTTTCTTAAGATCACTGTTGATTATAGACCATAGTGTTGATTATTGTGAGCTCAGCGAGTTGTGAGCTCAGTACAGCTAATTATTTCTGTGGTGCCATATAGGTAGTGTATACAATACTGTTTTTGGAATAAGCTGATATCCCACCCCAGCCTACAATAAGTATTAGAGAGACAGTGCTAGCTAGAGTGAGCCTCAGTGCAGAGTATAAACTGGGGCCAATTATCCAGCTGGGTGGTGATGATAACTCTTACCTTCCTCCATCCCATAGCCTAGTGCCTGGTATCCACCAGCCTGTAGGTGCCAGAACATTTACAGCATCTGAACTGTCAGTCACAGTGACTGCACACAGCATGAGAAAAAGTAATGAGGAGAACCAGGACAAAAATCAGTGCCAATTGTTATGCTCGGGTCTGGTAAACATCCTGGCGTTCTGATATTCTTCTCTTTGTGAAGATACAGTATAATGCTTGCTGCATTTTACCATTCAAAATAAAGTAAAGTATAGGGAGAGGTTAGTTACCTCTCCAGTAACTGTGGAAGCAGTGAGGTGATTCACCTGGGAGGAGTAAACCTGGTCCAACCTTGCCAGGGCAGTAGAAGAGAAAGGGGAAAGATTACAGCAGGGTGATAGAAAAGGA
This sequence comes from Ciconia boyciana, assembly GCF_034638445.1. Classification (NCBI taxonomy): domain Eukaryota; kingdom Metazoa; phylum Chordata; class Aves; order Ciconiiformes; family Ciconiidae; genus Ciconia; species Ciconia boyciana. The sequence continues at coordinate 58,721,000 of NC_132936.1, forward strand.
TGAGCAGGGCAGCAAAAGTCCGAGTGCAGCTCATAAGGGGTAGGCCTAGCAATGAATCAGAAGAGAACAAACAGGGCAGAAAACAATATATAAAGTCATTAAAATTAAGTCAGAATATGCTAAGCTGAGAATTCAGTTTCAGGAGATGGCATTTGATGCAAAAGGGAGAGAGACTCTGGAAGCAGATCAAAGAGGATAAAATATTTTCAGACTCCTCAGCCAGGAAGATGATTTTGGCTGGAAAGTGTTGCATAGACTGGGGAGGACAGTGCAGTTTGAAAGGGAGACATTTTTTGGGAAATAGAGAGGAGACAACAGGAGATTGCCATAGGAATAAAATAGAAAAACAGCAGTGAAGTTTGGGGATTTTGTGTTGGAAAAAACCTACAGTGCACTGAAAGTAGGAAATAGCAAGAGACTGGATGGGAATGAACTAGGATAAGAAGTTAAAAAAGGTCCTGAAGCCATATGACACAAGATGCGTCAAGATGCAATTAATACAACTAATGGAGAAAATGGGACAGGAAAAAGCCAGGGGAAGGGGAAAAGTGAGCAATACATTTATATATGATTTGCATGTAATACAAGAATTATGAGGCAATAGAGAATCTGTCTTGGAGAGAAGGATGGAATTTAGGAGCTGAAATGTAGAAGTCTTAATCTTGCTAAATGGTCATGAGAGTAAATAGCTTTTTCCAAGGATGCAACAAAAAAACATGAGAAGGCCTATGACAAGACCCTTTGGTGCAGAATTTTCCAGACTATCCTGGGCAAGCACGTTATTAAACAGAAAAGTAGTGGATTGACCAGATTCTTCATTCTTTCTTGAAGAATACTTTCTCACACTTACCTGTTTTATTTTCATTTAACTTGTGCTTGAAAAATCCTTCATGTAGAATTACACTTCTGTGTAAACTTCAAATCTACTTTCATTCAGTCTGGGTTAGCTGACACAGTAGGAGACGTACTGCGTGTTGAAATTTGTATCTACATACTATTGAGCTGAAATTTCCTCACCTTCTTCGCATTCTTTTTCAGTTAGCGTGTCTGCAGCACCTGCTGGAATCCTCCTTCCCAGCTGTTGAATATAAAAAGTACTAAGTAGACTTACTGTACTAGTATCAAGTAGAAGGGAGTGGTAGTAAGATGGAGAGAAAGTCCCAGGACTTTGATGTATTAAGTGCACAGACTGTGTTAAAACAGAAATACAAAACTTAAGGTAAAACAGATAAACTCTATTTCACTAAAAATTAAATTTAACTTGAATTCAGCACCTGATGGATTGTCTCAGTTTAAAACCACACTGAGCATGGTATGTTAGTGCAGAAGAAGGTTTTTAACATATAAAACCCCATGACAGTAAGTCAATGAAAAATGCTTAACTTCTTAGAACAAATTTCACAGGCATCTAGCAGATCTCCAACACTTACCTTGTTTAATTTGGCTTGCCATTTTAAAATTAGTTTATTGCTCTGAAAGAATATCCTTAAATCAAAATCCTACTGAGAATTCATTTCTTTGTTACTCATTTTTGCCCCCATATGAACCAGTGACGTTCCTCCAGATCTCCTTGAACTTTTGGTGAATTGGACGATCTCTACTTGAAAGGAACGCTGTTTGTGGGAAGGGTGGTGGAGTTAAGGAGGAATTAATCCCACCTGTAGCACAGACCTCTGGGGAGAACATGTTCACGTCAGGTGGCACCATTGCAGCTGTCTCAGCAGTCATGTTTAGCCTGTGGCTGTGTCCACCTGTGTCTCTCACGACTGAAGCACCCAGCTGGAGACCTGCATCCTCTTTTCACCCCACCCTGCAGGGCAGATGTCTGTGTTGATCAGCTTTGCAGAGTATCTGTGTGTGGCTTTGGTTCCTCAGCTCTGCAATGAAGCTTTGTAGTACAACTCTGTCCTACTGTGTTTTGTGGGAATTTATTCAGTAACATCTGTAAAGTTATCTGGGAGATGTAGCTAGAAGGTGCTATAGACTTACACAAATGTTTTTCTTTTTGCATACCTTCATTCATGAATCGCTGCTGAATGGAATGAAACATGACACTAAATGTTGATTTAAAACTGAATAAAAATGATTTCTCCTTCTTCAAGGCAATTAGTCTCCTGAGCTTACAAGCCATAGATCAGGGCTTGTGCAGTTCCATTTTCACATCCTCCTTGGCATCAGGGAGTTTGGAGGCCCTGGGAGTTTGCGGCCAAAACCACCTCACTGGGAATTTGAGGCCAGGTTTGCAGCCTTTCCAGCTCCCCTTCAGTTCCCCAGATGAGAACTGGAAACCTTGGCTGCTCAGACATTATCAGCCTAGAAAAAAGGGTCAGTCTGCTATTAGTACTTACAATCAGTTGGGTATCCTTTGAAATTAGTACACTTCCACAGCATTTTTTATCTCGATGAACTGGATTTTCCAGGAGTACAGCTTCCTACCAGCAAATTTTCAATCAGCTTTGCATTGGCATGGTACCTTGTGAAGATTTAAAAAAAATTAAAAATTAATTCAGTGGTTTAGTTTTCTGCCTGAGGAACTGACGAGCATTCTAGATGAGGGTTATTGTACAGTTTTAATTAAAAATTTTTAATACGGTTATCACAAGAGAGACCATCAGATTTCTAAAGCTAATTTTCTTTTGCTAAAGCATTAGTAAGAGAATGTGGTAAGTATTATTAGAAAATATCCTTGTGTTTGAAGTTTTCACCTAGGCTTTAATTCAGATGTTTTTTCTTGTGTTTTTGAAGGTTTTCTTTAGATTTTTTGAGAAAGACCAAATTGTCTCCTGCTATCAGCCTCATTCATTGGTTTCAGTGGATGATGCCAGTTTATAAGAGTGGGGGATTTATGCTGTATGTTTATCTTAGGAGAGGTCAGAATTCATAAAGGTTTTTCTCTGTGCTGTAACCCTCCAAATGGGCAAATCTGTAGCAATGCTGCAGTCACAGTGTGCTTCCACTGATCAAAAATAGATGCCTACACTGTAAAGACATACACATGCTCTAGCCATCAAAAATCTTTACAGAAAGGAAGAAAAATAGGCATTTCTAGCATGAGATTCGTCTCACTAAGGGAAACATCTAACAAGGGTTGCTTTTACTGTACCCCAGAAGTGTCTGCTTTTTGACAAGCTGAGACATAGGTGATGTAAGACCCCATCTTAACACTTCGGGCTTTGGTTTTAATGGAGCATTTTGATTTTGCTGGAGGTTGGGGTTTCCTCTTTTTCCCTCACACATGGCTGTTGCAGGGTACCAGCACCAGTGTTATGCCTCCGTGCTGAATCAGAGAATCTGGAGAAATTTTACAATCATCATTGAATTTCCCTTACTTCCCTTCCTTCTCTGCTCTGTTTAGTTGAGCTGATAAGTGAGTTTGACAGATGTGTCCACTGCTCCAGAAATCCTGCTGGCCATGGCACGATTCCCTAGGGTTGGCTTAGGAGCTCGCACTGTTGCATTTAAGTGCTATTCAGGAAAGGAGCAACTTGTGCTTCCAGCTAACACATGCCACAAATTGCAGTGTGCCATTAGCCAGCTGGGTGGCTGAATTGTACCTTCTTTACCAGCCCAGTGCCATATAAGCTTCTGGTAGAGAGGGTCACTGCTTAAGTCAGTGCAAAAGACAGCTTAGTTTGCCCTCCGTTGTGTGCTGAGGATGCACCCTGCTTCACTCTTTCACTGAAGAAAAGAGGATCCCCTTTATTCCACCTTTTGCTCCTATATCCACAAACCAGTCCTTTAAAGGCATATAATCACTCCGTGAGGGTATTTTCCGACCATTCGCAATGATCAGATGCTTGGGTAATGCTGTACCATTATTTTTAAGCCCTAGCAGAAATGAAAATAAACAAAAGAAAGCTGAGGTTTACCCTCATTTGTCTTGATCTAGAAATGTCAAATAAACATGTTATCCCTCTGCAGGTCTCAGTCAGTTGTGGATCCTGGGGTGCTGAAACGCATGGATAAGAATGAGGAAGAAAACATGCAGCCTTTGCTTTCACTTGACTAACAGGTCCTGAGCATCGGGCATGAACTGAGGTGGAAGGCACTGCCTCTCAGCAACAAGCAAACCATTGGGAAAGAGTGTACCAGCTGGAATCCTATTTACTCACGTTAATGTAGCATAATGGCAGCAGGCAGGAGGTTTTACTATTCTGCCTGAATGCTGGATGCCCTGGGGTGAAAAAGAAGAGAAGGAAAAAGGAAATAAAATGAAATAAAAAATAAAGAGGAATCAATAATTTATTCTGTAAGTGCCAACTTGTTTGTAAATACAATATAATCCTCCAATTTGACTTTGTAAGTTATGGTAAACAAATGCTATGGAAATGAGTGACTATTAAATATGTCAGTGAAGTGCACCATAAAAAAAGAGAAGAAAACATGTGCACGCTCACACATGCACACACATACACACAGAGAAAGACATACTGGACAAGGAAAAATATCAAAGCCAATTAAATGTTGGCCTTCTCATAGGAAGCCATATTGCAGCTAGCATATTGACTGCTGTTTTGTTTTCTCTCTGCAATGCTCATGTAGTGTGCAAAGGGGATTAAGAACTTGGAGATGCTGTAAACGGTTGAATATTTCCTGACTGTAGGAACTGATTTCCTAAATAATGTTGTGGCTTAGGATTGTGATTTAGCATAAACCATGTAGCATTGTGAAAAAGATAAGAGGTGAGCTGGAACCAACTCCTTGACAGCTTTGTTGTTTGGCTGTATGGATCTGGGAGGTTTCTTCCTTAACTTTTCATTTACAGTTCGCAAGTAACCTGACTTGTTACCCTAACCTGGGTGTTGTAATGCGGGACACATTGGAGTTACTTCTCTTGCTTTTTGGGTGCACATCAAGAATTTTTCCAGAACTCTGTTCTCCCTTGGAATGAGAAACTAGTCCTCTAAATACAGCATAATGACCAGTATTTGAAAGTAAAGCCTGGCAGCAGAGGTTAAAAGTTAATCACTGAATCCTGTGCACTGGGAGACTGGATACATATATATATTTTTACCAATCTCTGACAAGCATACAAGGTGACATTGTTAGACAAGTATATTTAATTGAAGGTTTATACAAGAAATCATACCTATTCAATGTACTTAGATATATTATAGATTGTATATTGAGACAATGTCATTATTAATATAGTAGAACTTTCCATAGAACAACAGCATCCCACTCCAAGCAAGGATTAATATGAATAAGTTGTAGTCAAACATCTCAGCCTATGTGTTTAGGACACTTTTGTTTTGGTTGTAGTGTAACTGTGTATACTGAACATGTGCCATAATAGAGAAATACGTTTTACCTCAAAAGGGCAACAGGTTTTGCTAGGAATTGGGTAAATCAGCTGAAACGCAGGGGCTGTGTCATCTTTGTTGTGTGCTGGCCGATGTGTGTGCAGCCTGTTGTATGCTGAGGCAAGAATGTAATTTCTTATTAGGATCTAACTCTGCAATCAGAGTGAGAAGACAGAGAGAGCCCACCAAGACATCTGGATAGTTAGAGGTATTGTAAGAGCATATCCGGGCAATGCAGGGATTAGTTAAGAATACACTGACCACAGTGGAGGAGATAGATAGCTCACAGCAACCCCACCTCCCAAGCGCCAGAGTTTAAAGAAATTCTTCCATCACTTCAGTGATCACTGAAGTTTCAAGTCACCGGTAGTAGGTCACCTCTCCTCGCCCAGGATGATTGCAGCTGTAAGATTTAGTAGGCTGGGATGAGTTAGGAGAGAGTGGAGAGTGAAATCTTGGAAGCGTGTTGTCTCAGAGTTTAGCTGTAACTCCTGTGGTGGCAGCTTTGGCGTTTCTCAGGGCTGAGACAACCCTGTCTCTTCCAGCATCACCCTTGATTAGCCCAGGCAGCACACAGATAAAGCTTTCCTACTTCACAGTTCATTAGCAACACTGATAAGTAGCGTATGCCCCAACATGCCATCGCATTGCAAGAACTTGTCTGAACAAGTCATTGCCTTTCTGCTCTCCTAATTCTATTTTCATGATACATGTTGTGAAATGCAAAGAGAAAAGATATGGAGCTGAACGTCTTTTCAGTCTGTCCTACAAGTTTTCAGTAGTAGAAACTTCTGTAATAGTGCTTTTATGGTTTGAGAGACTTGAAAGATGATGAATTCTTATATACTATTTTATGCAGTCCTATTTTTCACATACCTTGTAACATCATGCTGAATAGGTGAGATGTGTCTCTAGGGTTTGCATAAGTGCCGTATTTGAATGTATGTTACATATGCCCACACTTATGGTTAGTAGAATAGTATATTGCCATCAATCTGATTTTTAAATCTTTATCAGACAAAACTCTAACATCAACAGAAATTTTCTCCTTGTAAGGGCTTCAGGATTTAGTCAGTATTCCATATGTATGCAAACTGTGACACAGTGGTGATCAAAATCTTCGTGGATGCTTTTGGGCCAAACCTTGGTGTAAACCAGCACAATGCTGATTTTAGAATACAGCAGCTGTCTGGTCAGAAAATGCAAATGCCTCTTACATGCCCACAGAGCATCTTTGTAGGAAAGTGTATCTGCTCAACTGTATGAAGCTTAAAATTTGTTTTGAAGCCTATAAATTTGTTTTGTTTGAAAATCCATTATTTATGCACTTAACTGTAATTTATGTGGTGTTTTCTGATGCCTGATTTCAGCTTCAAGTTAATGAGTATTAACATATTCTTTCCAGAAAGTGAAAGTAGGTTATATTATAATTTTTTGTAACTGGGACCTCATCTTTCACCAAGAACAAAACTACTTTTTCAAGAAGATCCTCACGGTTTAAGAGTTGGGCTACAGGTCTTCTTGGCTGCAGCTTTTATTTTGCTGAAGCAAATTCTGGCAGTGGTAACTGCAGTTGTGACATTGGATAAGAATATGAAAATGGGTAAGAAAAATAATGATGCTTTACATGCTCTCAGTATTCTTTGAAGGCATTTCTCCTTTACACATCAGGGTACATAAAGGGTTTCCACCTTTCCCTTGCTTCTTGTAGAAAATCTTTATAGGTAGGTCAATTTTTAATAGATTAAATTTGGACTGAAAATTTTTTCCAATCTTTATTATCATAGGAATTGATGTCTAATTTTTATAGCAGAATTGAAGCGCTAAAAATAGAATTCAAATGCTTGGGAGGAATTCCTCTTAATTTCTTACCTTTGTTGTGTATTGGGTAGAATAAACCTTGTTGTAATTATGCATGCTGATATGCATATAAAAAAATATCCTGCAATATGAGGAACTTAGTGGAAAAACTGGATACACCTGTCCAAGCAACTAAATGAAAAAAAGGGGGGAGAAAAAAAAGTGTGAAAATTGATAGTTTCAGGCCTTTGACAAGATCTAAAAAAGTCCCCTTACATAATGTCTCTTCCATGAAACAAATGTTTAAAAATATATGGAAAAGTTATGGAAACTTCCATGCTCAAAGCCTTCCTCCTGTAATCAGAGATGTTGGTAGTCTTTTGGTTTTATAAAGACAGGTAATCAGTCCCACTAAGCTCCAACAAATACACAGGCTCCGAATAGTTATTAGTTGTAAAATAGCTTTAAGATGTCTTTACAGAAATGTAAATTTACTGTATAGCATATTTTAAAAGATGTTTTGCACTCTACAAACATGCTATGCCTAGTCACAAAAGATATTTGTAGAGACATACATAAACTAAACATGGAGTTAAAGAAAACAGGAGCAGAAGGGACCTCAAGAGGTCATTGATATATGGAGGAGCAGATTTGCTTTAATGTCTCTCTTAAAGAATTGTTTTAGCTCAGTACCTTGCATGTAATGCTCTTTGTATTATTTAATCACAGTCACAACAAAGCCAAGCACATTACTGGACAAAATTGTAACCTGGCAGTATTTTGTTCATGCCTTTTATTATTTTACCTGTTCTGTTTGGGAAATTAAGAAGTTTGCCAAGCGTCATAAGAACTACCATTTAGAATTACTTGGGAAACACTTTGCAATAAGCTTTGGTCAAGTCCCTGTTATTATATTGTTTCTGTTATTATCAGTGTATGTATTCATCAAGATTTTTGAAAAAGTCATGTTTGAAAGAGCATGGAAGAGAGAAAAATTCAAAATTAGGCTTTACGATTTTGTTTAGAATATTAAAATAAGATTGGGGGGGGTGCTGAGTTTGGTTTTTGATAATCTTTATTTGCCTATGGGGAATGTCCTGCTGAGCTATCAACAGCATTGGGTACCAGGACAAATTTGGAAGCTAAATATCAATGTGAAAGGCAAGAGCAAAGATTTCAAAGGATTATACTGAAAAATCACTGAATCACGTGGCTAGCTGTATCGTGTCCTTCTAAAGAAAGGCATTTTGCAAGTAGCTTATGAGCACGTATTTGTGGTGCTGAGAATAGTACTTTTGTCCATGAAGTTCAAAGCACACTATGAAATCAAGAAAATAATAGTTATCCCATTTCTCAGGTAGCAAAACAGAAACACAGCCAGTTAGAGACAAAAGCTCAATGGAAGACATTCATACTGTGTTTATATATGGCAAAAATGACACTTTGATCACTCAGTCTGGTTTGAACTGCAGGAGAGATAATAATGTGTCCCTGTTTTGTGTGAGAAGAATGTCTGGTGGTTGATTCAGTCACGCCTGGTTTCTTTGGAAACCCACCTAAATGTTTTACCATGAGACCTTTACAAACCAGGGGTGATCTGCTTTCCTGTGGAGTTAAATCTGAATGTACATTTTACCATTTCTGCTGAGGAAATGGTAAAAAGGAAGTATGTGCCCCAAATGAAATGCCTTTCTTCCCTGTATAATTGGTGAAAAAAAGGTAGTTTACTCTGAAGACCCCCAAAAGGAAGCCTTGGCTGCCCAGTAAAGAAGTCTGAACTTGGTCAGGTCCTTTTGAGGGCCTTGAAAGATACTTATTTCCCATTAACTATACAATTTTATTTGGAGGCATGCTTAAGTGACCACAAATGAAAGTAGATAGGACCCCACATCTTGTATTGCCTTGTAACTTTGAATGATCCTGTGCCAAGGGTCTTAGCACGTTATTTAGCACATTAACTTGGACATACCCTTCAGTCTGCATTTCAGCTTTCAGTTGTGTGGGAATTTTTTCCTATCAGCTTTTGGGATCTTAATTTGTTCCCTTCATATGGGTCTGTTGCCACAAAATGGCATTGACCCCTGTTGGACTGCACAATTTGCAAAGTGATTTTGTTGTTAAAAAATAACAACTTGTGGTATGCTGGGTAGTGGTGAAGTTGAAACATAGGTCACAAGCTCCCACTACTTTGTCACTCATTCTCCAGTGTTTTGTGTATATAAACTGCTTTGATTGATAACAGACATGTCAGACTCGTATGATATGAGTTTAAAAAGAGAGAAAAAAGAGAAGTTTCTGCAGTTCTGCAGATTTTGAATCTGAGTTGGTATCACCGTGGAATCCAAATGGAGGGGAAGCACTGCACACAGGCAAAATAGAGAGACCTCCAAGGGAAGATGCTGATGCTTCCTTATGGCACACATTTTTGTTAAAACACAGCCAAAGTATTTTGTCTGTGGGGACCATGGTCAGCCAGCTCTGTTGTTTCTGAATCAGTCACTTACAACAAGTCCTCTCTAATAAAGGTGTGACAAAGCTTTCTTTTGCTGTTAGCAGAGAATTCACTTCCAGAGAATTGGCATATCTGTCAATTTGCAGCAGACAAATGGCGGGGGCTGATTAGGATTTGTATTTGATATGGAAATGCTGCTGTGATTCCTTAAAGAGGCTGTTGCATCATCAGCAACACACAGCAGCGCCTAAAGGCAGGCATCTCAAATCAGGTCCCTTGGTTAATAAAAATTTAAGGGGAGAAAAAAGCAAGGGAAAAGATAATAGAAGATGATGAAACACAATAATTAAAATAAAAAACAGAAGCAACCCTGCAGTGGAAAGCCATATGAATGGCAAAAATGGTACAAGTGAACTTGTATGAACACTTCCAAGAAATGAATCAGTAGCCTGTCTTGTGTCCCCCATCTACATTATGAGCAGAGTTCCCATTTTTCACATGGTCTACCTTGTATGGCCATGGTGGAGTTTCCTAAATCTTTAGAAAATGCTTGAGTTACCATGTGAAGTTGTAGGTGCAGTAGCTGAGCTTGTGAACATGGTTTAATGGATCAGTGCATGCCACCAGATCCCCACCTGGAGATGGGCCCTGAGCTCACTCAGACCTGGTACCCGAAGGAATATGTGAAATGCCGTGCCCTGTCTGGCTGAAGAAGTCATGCAGGGAGAGAAGGAAAGGAGCCACATGCCCGTAAGGAAAGGGGGGAGGCCTATGGAGAAAACAACAACAAGGAGTTGGAGTGAAGTGATCAATCATTTTAGTGTATTAGCGAGGGAGGCTTTCACTTGCTCTGTAATACGAGAGGACTTACAAACCCCACCACACCTCTGTCATCAGAAAGGAGAGAGAACATCTTTCTCTCTTTCGAACACAAACTTGGTTTTGATATATTTAAACCTGATGTATACGACAGGCCTGAACTGCCCCTGCTGCTGCTGTTTCTGTGGTGGTTCTTGGGATGTGGGTATCATGTAGCATGCAGGCGCTGGAAAGCTAACGTTCACCAACCTGTCCATAGGAAGAGAAGGGAGGGATGTATTCTGCAAGTCCCTGCTGCAGAGATAATTTCGTGGGAGAATGCAGCGCTTGCTTGGATTAAAGCCTGTCTTGCCCTGACATCAATATCTGCGCCTACTCTGTGTAGAAGGCTGTGAGTGCAAGTGGTGCGGGAATCTCCCCTGCGCATCTCTGTGTCTTGTGCTAACTATGGAGCCTTCGAGCTGTAGCTGGTGATCTGTGTCCTGTGTCTTTAAACAGTTCTCCTGGTGATGTTAATCATAGCCATTAGTCACTCGGAGTGGAGATGATTTAAAGGAAACTGACAACTTTAAGCATTACACTTACTGTCTAAAAATATTAAATTGGTGATTGTTACAAGTAATGCCCAAGATTATGATAACTTAAAAGAGTTTCAGGGTTTGGTTGCATTGTATCCTTGATGGGACTTAGTGTATAATCACTTTCCCTTAAATATGGGTTTCCCTGAGGTTCATGTGTATCTTTCATGCATCAGTGGCAGAAGGAATTAAATAGTAGAAAATGTGATTCTGAAACTATAAATATATTCAGAAGGACACATATAGAATACCTGACACTATTTAAAAATAGTTTTGCAGTTAACTAGTGTTCAACTTGACAATAACATATCTTTTAAATCATTTGGTTCTCTAGCTCTTTCACCCTACGGACTGTTGTGTGAAATGTGTCCTACAAAACTTTCCCAGCTCTGCATCCTTTCTTCTCCCACCCCCTTGCATTCAACAACATCCTGTCTTCTGTATGTACTTTATTCTATGAATAGCTGCAGAAAACTGTAAAAAAAACCAACACCCTGATAATCTGCAGACTAGAGCTTGAGGACCACTATTTTAAATATTTCCCTTATACAAATCTTTGGTAACAGGGTGAAATGGAAAATGAGAGCAAGAGCTGACCTCATCATAGAGGAATACAAAAAAGACTCTGGCTAGGAGTCCACACAGGTGTAGATAGACAGTCATCTGAGCTCTTGTGATTTAAGATGTTACCTTCCCCTGACTGTTAATTATCACTCTTCAGGTAGGGACTACTGCCCCAACATTTAAGCAACAGCAGATTATGGAAGTACTCCTGTCCCAGTGAAGGCTGTGCACAACTCACGCTAACTGTTGATTCTGCACTCCTGCAAATGTAAAAACAGTCACATAATCTATTAATACAACTCTGTTATGAGAATAACAATTAACAGCTAGTCGTGGCGACATCTAAAATTGCTAGATTGGCTATCTGTGCCTTAAGGCTCTCATGATCTGTAGTACTTGCGTAGCAGTAACCACTGAACACATTTTTTTTGCATGCAACAGTCTGCTTTGGAGCCTTACGGAAAATACTATCGCACCATATCAAAAACTAAAAAAATAAATTACAGGAGTAATTTGCAAACAGTGCTTGTATCCTCAGGATAAAATTTGTTTGTTTGTTTCTCAGTTTAGTACTGTTGGACTCAGGGGGTCTGAGATTTGTAAAGCCAGGACAAGTCTATCAATCATGTTCTCTCTATGTATAGTTTCAATAACTATTCTCTTTTCACAACTTGTTGTCAGTTTGAATTTTATTCTTGGACCTAGTAAGATGGTTGCTTTTGGTCTGTTGTGTTCCAACCTAAAATCTGAAGATTAAGCAACTTTGTGAAACATGTCACACTTTATATTGTATATTTAAATATCATCAGTTCTCTGTGATCAATGGGCTGCTTTGGAGAGTAATACTACTTTAAATCATTGTTGGTTACTGAGGAAGAATGACATTCTGTTAAATAAAATATGACCAAATGAAAATTAAAATACATATATATTTTTGTGTTTGTACATGGGAGTGTTTGTCTGGCTTGCTTGTGCTAAAATATATATGGAGTACATATTTTAATTGGATGAACTGTACTTGATTTTTATCAAGGTTTTGAAAGAAAAATGAAAATGTGGTATATCAGCATGGTATAGAGTGGTATATCAGCATGTAAGTTTTTTTCTGGTAACACTGAATGTCTCTTTCCACCCAATGGTAAGTTTTAGAGAGCTAACATATTCCACGTTTACAAGAGTGGTATATCAGCATGTAAGTTTTTTTCTGGTAACACTGAATGTCTGTTTCCGCCCAACGGTAAGTTTTAGAGCTAACATATTCCACGTTTACAATACTGTTGTGAGCTGTCACTTCTCGGAAGTCTGTGGGTTGTGAATGTCCTCACAGATGAAGATCATGCACAGATGCAGCACAAGAAAAGCTCATTTTCCCCTCAAAGACATTTCCTACTCTCTTCTGTAGAGACACTGCCTGCCTCTTAACTTCTTCTGCACTGTGTTCCCTAGCATCATCTCATGTTCATTGACTTTTCTTTTGATGCCACATCAGGGAGAAGTGATATTAGCTCCTTACAGAGATGTCCCTTTCTTCAGGGAAGTGCTGCTGTTCTCAGGAGGGAGTAACCACGGTAGGACAGAACAGGCTATGTGACATTGAAGCGGTGCCGGCAGAATGACCATATTTCATTCTAGATTTTATTTTTCTTGGGAGGGAGAGACCCAGTAAATGATAGTTGTGTTTATGTGCTTCTCCAATGTCCTTTCTGTAGCATTCCTTACTTTAGGCACAAGGACACTTATTCACATTTTCTGGTCGTTTTCCATATCTTAACTTTGGTTTACACAGATTAAAAAAAAAGTAGGCTGCAGTAGCTTTCTGTTTCACACATAATCTCAGTGGTATATTCAGATGCATTCCTTATGCCAATTCTGCAAGGTGTAACTTCCTAAGAAGTACAGATTTCGCAATTACCATGTTGAAAAAATATTGACAGTTTCTCATCTACGTGGAAATGTAGTCCTTTGGCTCCCAGGCACTGCATTGTTGCATACAGTATATAAGCCATTGCTGCACAAGGGTGCATTTCATCACTACAACTGTAACAAGATAGGAGTCAATACGGCTCTCTGCTCCCTTTGAAATCCCTCACTCACATCCTCTTACTGAGTAGAATTAAAGCCCCTGTAAGCCTGTGTGGTTTGCTGCAACACCTCACTACGGCGCTTTGAGTTACAACCACTACCCATTTGTATGTTGCTAGGCTGCTCTCCCCCGAAAACAATGCGATCCCAGTGTGTGCATGTGTGTGCGCGCGTGTACATGTCTGCTTGTCTCCCCCCCACCTCCCATTTTGGGGGCCTTTTACCAATGTCAGTTAGCTTTGGGAAAAAGACAGAGGCCTCAAAGCTCACGTCTGCGTTGACATGTGACAGCACGGTGTGACATGCTCAGGTTGCCTGGCTCTGATGTGGGAGCTGGCTGAAGCATCCTGCAGCTCACATGCGACTCCAGCACCTTCAGTTCCTACCAGAGGAGACCAGGCTGTGGGGCGGAGGATGGAGGAAGGAGTGCCAGACTTGCCTTTGGTCTGAGGGAACCGCGATGCAATGGGGACCTACGCTAGGGCTACACAGACAGTTTAGGTGTGTAGTACAGTAAAAGTAGGTACGTAGGCAGAGGAAAGCAATGCTTTTTGCTCCCTGATGGCGAGCAGAGCGAGCCCTTGCTGTCAGGCACCAGTGTTTCTGTACGGGCTGGAGGTCATACACAACTTCCAGCCAAAAGGAGTGTCAGTGTAACTCCCACTGGTGTGGAAGCATGGTCAGCAGGATGTGCAGGAGTATGGGAGACTTGGCTGGGGAATTAATTACCTATCATGCTACCACAACTTTGGTGCAGGCTACAATAGCACTGTAATGGTGTAGGATACAGGAGTGGATAGTGAAATTGGGAGCGGTGCTATTAATTTCAGTAGTACTGGTGGTGTTTACACAACTCTGTAATTGTCTTTTGAGCATAATATAAACATCGTAAGTGTTCTCAAAGCTGAAAGTTCTCCATGACAGTAGAAAATAAAGTATTTTGTCTCATTGCCTGCATGCGTCTTGACAGTGCTGGTTTCTCATGAGCTGAGTAGTGGGGAAAAATAGCACTCAGCCTTCTAGACATGTACAGATGGTTGGCTGGTCAAAAGCTCTTCCAGTACCTGAACCCTGACTGACAGTGTCCCTTTCTCTCTGGATAGATGACCAGGCTGTCAAGCAATCTTTCTTCTCTTCATCCATCAACTTAACTGTTGAAAACTCTGGAGATTAGCAGCTGAGAAAGTGCACGTGTAGCAAAAATATGTCACACTGGTCAAAATGGAGATAATTTTTTTTTTACACTATCGTTCTCTTCTATTCAGAGCTAAAGCTTTTTAACTTTTGTCTTTTGTGAAAAATTTAACACCTTACCTCTTCCCAAATTTACAGAAAAAAATTATTAATGAAAAAAATATTAATGAAATATCATTGTTTAAATTTTATTTCCAGCAGTGTTAATACTAGAGGCAACAGTTAATTGTGTTATTTGATAGCAGTATTTTTCATTTCAGTCTCTGGAAATAAATACATCTTTTTTAACAGACATATAATTTCTTCCTCATGAAGCAACAAAGTGAGAATCAGACTGATCTTACCGTATCCAGTTCCTAGAATCACTGCATAAAGGCTGACCCTGATGAAGAAGCTGTAGAAATACTGATCTTAATGAGGAAAAACCCCAATTTTTCTTTTAGTTTGATGTATAAACTGAAAATTTATAAAATTTTAATATGAAATATGAAGCTTTTAATTAGTTTCTAAATTAACACAGTGGTGGAAAATGACAATGTATTCAAAAGCTTTACAATTCTTTCTCTTTTTTTAATGTGTATAAACTTTTACAGTTCAGATCAAGCTACCAAAACCCAACAAGAAAATACCTTGAAATCTTAAAGTGCTCAGAATAAAGTATGAGGTACAACTGTGCATCATACTATCAACTAGAAATTTTTTTGCTATTAAGGCTTTATATTATTATTATTAGATCCTTTTAATGCACATGTAGCAAAGACCTCAAGGAGAAATAAAGCATTTTGTTAGCAGAAACAAAACAAAACAAAAAATCAGAAAAGAAACATGGAACTGGCATATCACAGCTTATACTGATCTCTCTTGATTTAATTCCTCATACATGTGACTTCCTTTTCTTCTTTAAAAAAACTGTAGCCATGGATCTCAGCCCATGTGGTGCATCAATGTGATGCACCCCTGTACAAGCATGCTAAACCATAATAGCTTCTTACGTTATTATAGTGTCATTAAAAACATTTAACATATAGTGTAATTTGAAAAAAAATTATAGACTAAACTTGATTGTGAAATAAAGATGCAGCACTAAAGAGAGTGTTTGGAAAAACCCTTGCAAAGGTAACTGTCAGGCACATAGTCTCTTCAAGAGGTATGGTTTGCAGTTACTTTACGGTATGATGGTCTTCAAGCTCCAGAATTAAAGGCGAGAATGAATATATCCATTAGTAATACATGTAAATCAGCTGAATTAATAAGAGACCATGCTATGGAAAACTGAATTTAGCCTACTGTTAATTTCTCACTAGGAGAAAACTGCCTCGTTATAAGGCTTTAGTAAAATGCAGAGGCAACTGCAGTGCAGTGTGGAATAATTAAAATTCAGGCATTAAGTGAGATTGACCTCAAGTCATAATTCCTGTGAGTAACATCCTCTGCCACTTGTTGTTTTTGTGGAGTATCTTACAGAGTTTTTCAGGGAAAGTGGGAATGTGACCTACTACCATTGCTTCTTCCCTTCTTTAAGCTCTTCTAAAGCTCATTGCCTTTAAATTTCTCTGCTAATGTCCCTGCATTATGAAAGGAAGCAGATGGATCTACTATATAAGAATTTCTTTAGTCTTAATTTATTGCCAGCTCCCTGTCTTCTAGTTTTATTGATGCTGAGGTGGTTTTTGTGTTAGGGGTTTTTTTTGGGAAGGTGGGGAGATGAGTCCTTTTTTCCTTTTCAAGGTAATTCATCAAGTGATGTTTTCATAACCCTGCCGCTGCAGACATTTATTTTTGACTGTTTAATCCCCCCCAGTTTATTATTCAAAGATCGGCTGTTTGTAATGATTAAATATAAGCATCTCAGAAAAGCATAATGATGCCAATTTTCTGCCTAGTTTCCCTTTCCCAGAAGCACCTTATCAGTGCAATATAAAGCCCAGGATGACAGCAATTTACACCTCTGCAGAAACAATGAAATGCAAATAGCATGGTTTAGCTTGAGTATTTTCCCCTGGAAATAATTAGTTTTACCTTCTCATTATTTTCCCTTGTGCAAAAAAATATGCACTAATAAGATGACTGCTGTTTTGTTTTGGTTTTATTTATTTATTTTTTAAGCTCAGATAATAATTTATATATTACAAATGCCTATCAGGGAAAGCTGTGTATTTGTTGGATGCCACATAATGAAGAGGCACCTGCCTGCTGCCTTTCACCACTGTTTGTTTGCAGAGTGACATTTGTGGGTTTCAGATTGCAGAAGTGACTTTGTGTTACGGGCTGGAGTCACTAAATAATGAGGGGCCATAGAGGCCAGATACAGCACAGCTCCTTGGTTTGGATTTGAGGTACACAAACCTCTTCTTTATAAGTGGTACTTTATATGGGTTTTAGTTTCTGTGGGATTTTTGTCACATAGCCTCACTGAACAAAACTACTGCACCCTAGGGAGAAAAGTACTGGTGCCGTCAGAGAACTAATTTTGGGAAGGCAGACAATAAAACTGTCAGTTTTCGGAGCTGAAAGAGTTTCCCAAAGGGACTTTTTATTTTGTGAGGAAAACTACCAGAGGCCTGTAGAATCACTGGTATTGATTTTAATGCTCCAGTTTGCAGTCTTCATTTGCAAGAGCATTTTGATTAAAATGACTTGTCTTTGATTTTCCTTCTCAAAATGGCTTTGATATTAACATTGATTTTATGACAGTTTATAACATATAACTAAAATGGTTAAAGTAATTTCTTTTTTTAAAAATCAAAACCACTATTCTGATTATTAACATTAAAGTGATAATATGAGCCTGAATTATTAACATTACATTTTTTGAAGGAAGTCTCAGGCCATGTTTTGTTCTCAGGTCATGTTTGGTTCTGTGTCAGAATAAACTCAAATGCCAAACTATCACAATTTCTCATGGAAGAGAAGCTCTTAGATTGAAGGTGTTCTGTTGCTTGACTTCTGTCAAAATAAGTCATAGGTAGCAAATATATATTGGTTCCTTTCACTAATTCACTCAAATAAGATTAAAGAGAATAAGAGAACACTATAAGTCACTTACTTGCTGATTTACTGAACTAGAAAAATAATCAGATCATTAACTCCCATCTTAAAATGTAAGACTAGTCTTCTGAAAAGTTTAGTTAATGCTTGCACCTGCTCTATAAATTTAAGCAACTCATCCCTCACCTTTATTACCTCCACGACATCCACAGCTAGTGAGGTCCATAATTCCAGAGCACAGATGATTAATGTCACCCTATTTGTATTCCTTACTGTAGCCCAGCATCAGAGATCATCAGAAACTGCCTGCACCTGCGTGATGAGGCAGGCAGGCAGGCAGGCAGGCAGGGAGGGAGGGGACTGTTTTAAGCCTTTGAATTTTTCCATCATGAAGCTTTGCTTTCCCTTTTCTTCTGAGTGAGGCTGGTCAGAATTTGTTGAAGAAGCTCTTTCATAATGAAGATTTTGGATATAGCAAAGTGAAATGTTTCACAGTTTCAAATCTCATCTACATTTTCAAAGTAAATTTTTAGAACAGCTTAAATACAGTTATGTTGATAAAATTTTTCTTTTCATCATATGTTAGTTAAAACAATAATATAAAATATTTCTGCTTCAATTTCAATATTTTATTAAAACTTTTGGCAGTTTTAAACTTCATCATAATTTGAGACAAATATAATTTCAAAATCCATAAATTGTTCTGAGGAACAAAATTTCCTTTCTTATTTTTGGTTTGGATCAGCTTCTCTAGTTTGCTGTAGGGGACTTTCAGGAAGGTCATGATTTGATTAGTATATGCTTCTAGCCCTTTAGAAGCATATTCATCCATTCAAAGTATTATTCTTTTTTTCCATCCTCTTCAGCTATCCCAAAGTTTCTGCCTCATCCACTCTCACCTGAGGACAGCCAAAGAGATCTTCTGAGGCATGTATTAAATAAGCAAGGTGGTGGTTTTCCATCTTTCCTTTCAAAATCTTATAATTATTGGACATACTATGTCAGAAGCACTTTCTAATGTATTAACCACATGTGAAAAAAACCACATTTCTTGATACCATGATAGACAAGGAGCTCATGTATATCAAGAAAGCAAAAATAACCACACCAGAAAGAGAAGGAGTGGGGAAGAGAGAGAAAAAGTTAGTGAAGATCCGGACCTGACAGTGATGGAAAGGAAGTGAAGCATTAGGATAAATAATGCCATGCTCTAAGTGTTATTCCAGAGTGTAAGGGTTCCCTTTCCTTTCTGATCATCTAATCAAATGAAAATCAGTTTAACAGAGCACACACCACACATTTTTGTATTATTTATAAAAAGAATTGTATCCCCTTTGCAGTGTTGTTGACTGCCATCAGTAGTCAATCTAGAAAGTGCAGTTCTGAGCTAGCTTGCACAGAGAGAATGTAATAAAGCTAAAAATTAATGGAGAGTGATAACAAAGATGATGTAATGGTATCTGTACATGGAGAGTAAATGTGCTAGGACAGTTCAGCCCTGAAAATAGCCAGTGGGGTTTGAGGCATGATGAAAGCCTACAAACTCATGAGTGGCTTGGAGAAACTGAATAGCCTTGTTTTTCTTTGTACAAGAGCAAAGAGTCACCACACAAAATGATCAGACTGCACATTCAGGAAGCACAAGAGGAGGTGAGGCTTCACGCAACCTCCAATTAAAATCTTTACCTCATTCCCACAGGGCACTGTAGATGCTGAAAGTATATATGACTTCCAATAACATATTCATTAAAGAATTATTTATCTAGGGCCATTAAAAGCACAAAAAATATGGCCACTGGCTCAGGGAGATCTTGAGACACAGAACTCCAAGTATTCTGACAGTTCACCAGGAGAGCATCAGCTCCTGCTTGCAGCATTCTCATGTTCTTCCTGGGCATCGGCTGCTGCCCACTGTCAGAAACAGGACTAGGCGGACCTTTAGTCTTGCCCAGTATGGTGTTTCCTACTTTCACTAAAAATAGCTCACATGCTACAGATTTATATAGTGTCCAACACTGTGATGGATTTAAGATTTGCTTGTTATAAGAGCTGTCTTCTTTTGTGATTCTTCAAAGGCTGTTACGTTATAGGGGCTTGCTATAATTTAAGACAGGTGTGGGGAATTCATCTCACCCAACCTTAGACATCTACGTGTGAGGTAATTGCCTGGATCTCTGCTCTGATCAGTGGAGAAGAAAATTCATGATTAGGGTCATCTGACCTAGGAGATGAGCTGTGCACTATGGAGCCTATCACGCTCTGTAAAGGGAGCCAAGCGACTAACTCCCAAGTAGACACTTACACTGCAGTTGTCAAAATTTGGAGATGTGAATTCTACTATGTCTGGAACTAGGTGATGGTCTAACTAGGAAAACTGAATGTTTTTTCCCCTGTTTTTGAAATCAGGAGATTTCTATTAGCAGGGCCATTGCCCTTGACTGGTGTCCACAGTGAAGGTAATGTGAGGGGAGAATTGGTAAGGAGGGGAAGTAAGTAGAAAGCTCTATTTTGGTTCTGCTTCCTCCCTCGTGGAGTACATTGCATAAAAATGAAGGGAATGTGGCCTTTTTCTCCAAGAGATATTAGTCTATTGTCAAAAACAATAGTGCAAGGGCAAGCCAGCTGGAAAAGCTGTCTGGCATACAGACTTTAACCAGGTTTGGGGTCCACAAAGGTGTTAAAGACAGGCTTTGTTATTCAGAAAGATCCTTTATTTTCTTCTTGAGTGTAACGTGTCTTCAGAAGATAAATATGACTAGAAAAAATATACTACTTGCTTTATTGTCATGTAGTTCCTCCAAAATCACAGTTCTACAATTCAAAGGGCTATGACTGAGAAAAATGCATTTAAGTCACTCCTGGCTCTTAAAAGCTGCATTATGGAAATGAGACTGCCTAAGAGTGGTGTCAGACAGGAGATGTACACATAGCAGTGCATCTGAAGGGCAGCACTAGGAACAGTGGGCAGCTATTACTTAGGTTCAGAGGAACTGGACTGTATAGCTCCTGGTGGTTGAATTAATTCACAATAGAATTGTATCCATGTATATGACATATGTAATTTTCAGTATTGTTTCTGTTTTAAAGATAAAATCATCTGTCTTTCTGCCATATGGAAGCTTGTTTGTTACCTGAATGTTTTTCTTATCGCCGGTGAAGAACAGCTTCCCAATGTCTATCTGTATCTATACTTACAATTATACCTATACCTTCAACTATCTATATAATTTTTTCCAAGCTGAAAATCATTCTCTTTGCTTCCTCTTTGTCTGCACCTATTATAGGTCATTGTTTCTTCATGATGACACTCAAATTGCTCACCACTCCTTCTTCAGCCAAATTAAATGTACCACAGTGCTTTGAAGATACTCCATCTGCCTTGAGACGGGGTTCTTCATATAATCTATGCTCCAAATGTTATGTTTTGCATTGTTACTCTGAAGGGAACCACTTGCTGTCATAGTGTGATCTTTTGATGCAAAGGTACAGCTACTGGATACTTATGTGAAGAAGAACGTACAATAAAAACAGCTGATGATTATAATTTGAATCAAAACGTGTGGGATTCATTTGATCAAAATTCAGCTACGTGCGACCTAGCTCTATACACCCTAGTCAATAAAGAGGAAGAGTCACTTCTAAGGCACTACTCATCACATCCTAAAGCAGAAATCTTAGCTAAGGAAAACTTGGTATGTCTGGCAAGGGAGGCATAATGGGAACCCGAAGCAGCATACACACTGCACATAGGCAGTACAGAGGAGAAGAGAATGTTTCCTTTACAAATGATTAAACAACAGGAGGAAGCCTGTTGACACCTTTTATTTGTAATGAAAAGGTAGGTCTCCAAAGGAAAATGCTTGCTTAATAAAATATATTTAATCAGGGCCTTCATCTTCAAAGAGGTGCCGTTGCACACACATCTGCCCCTCTCCTGCACAGAAGACATGATGACTCATGCTGTAAGTACTGAAAGGTGCTCAGGCTACTCTTTCCAGAGGCAAGGCAA
This sequence comes from Ciconia boyciana, assembly GCF_034638445.1. Taxonomy (NCBI): domain Eukaryota; kingdom Metazoa; phylum Chordata; class Aves; order Ciconiiformes; family Ciconiidae; genus Ciconia; species Ciconia boyciana. The sequence goes on from NC_132936.1 coordinate 58,742,789, forward strand.
AAGGAATGTACTGTGTTATGGCATAAAGTCTTTCCAAGCTGATCTTTGTTATGGTGAATATTCAAGTCCTCAGAAGTGTGAGGAATATAAGCTCAGGCTTCCAGAACAACTGATCTGCATAGTGATGGATCAATAAAAGACACTGCAGTGGATCTTAAAAAAAAGTGCCTCATCACATTTAGCGCACACTGAACATTAGCTTTTGGGATGGATGCATACCACAGTTTGAAGTTTTTCTTCTTTCCTTAAAAATAAAAAAATCCAAAAATCATAGGGTCCTGTGCTGGATCTAAGGACTCATTGCCTATAAATCTGGAGAACAGTTCTTCTATGTTCAACTAAATCTCTTCCTTGAAAAATCCAGACAATGGGTTGAGTTCAAACAGCAATGGAGGCTCAAAGCCTTCCCCCTGGAGGCTTTACTCTAAGGTCTTCCCATCCCTTTTGCTAAGGGGGTATCACAACCCAGAGATCCAAAGCTGTTTTAAGTGGTGCAGTTGGAACTCACCGTATGTTTAAATTCTGAATTACTCTTTTTTTTTCATAAAAGTCAGGAAATCTTCAGAATGGGCAGTGCTTGGTGTTTGGGATTGTGGTTACTATAATTTGGTTGGGTGGTATCAATAACTTAGACCTCTGCTCTGAGCAATGACTTTGTGAGTTTGAGCACTAGCTGAACATTGACTCACGTGTGGACAGGGAATGGAGAGGCAGCTCTGATTCTTGTCCCACCAGTCTGCACAGGAAGGATTATTATTTGCTGCTTGCACTGGTCAGCAGAAAATTATTTTGGTACTCACTTGCTCTGTAATTTAAAAGAACAACTATCCTTGTATGTACAGGCTTTAAAGGAGGCAAAAAGGAAGTAAGAGAAGAGATGACAGCAAAGCATTTAAAGTATTAGGATACTTAACTCGGTGCGTGAGTTGGAGCTTTACTCTATCTAATGCTGGAAGCTGCTCTCATTTAACACGTCTGTAAGCGCATACCCACCCTTTGCCATGGGGTGTTGAAAGCAACCAGAGCTGCTGCTACCTATGCAGTCAGACAGGAATCTGGAGATGGACCAAGATGTGTATGGCACTCCTTCAAAAGAGACAGGCTGCATATCCAGAGCCAAAGCCTGCATATTGCTGACGTATCTGAATTTGGCTATTTTTCAGAATGACTGAGAGTAACATCAGAAGATTTGGGAGCCTGAAAACCAAGTGTGGCCAGACAGTGTCTATTTCATTAGGAATCAGGACTTCCTGAGGTCCGAGTTTATTTTAGAATGGCAGCTTGCTCCTCTTAGCAATTAAAAAACCCCTCCTCTCTGTCTTTTCATGACCCACGTGAGCTTGTAACACATCAAATAGCTCTTACCTTCCTGTACATCAGTATACTACCTTATTCTGGCTCCAGCCATGCAATTATCTATAGTTCTGAGTACATGTTGTACCATTATCTCCTGTCACATTTCCATGGAGGATGCTAACAATGATTACTATACAGGTTTGAATGATATTTTCTTGGTTTGTTATGAGAATTCTGTGGTAGGGCCACCTAAGGCTAATGAACAAAAAATAAATGGTGTCAGTAGTGTTTAAAAGGTTATTTAAAGAATTCACAGCAGGAAAAGAAAATGATGTACACAAACTAGTTTATAAATTTCAGACGTTCTTCTTAAACAGAAGCAGGTGGTAGCTTCCATATTGTGAATCTAAGGCTTTTTTTATTGGAAATCAATCATTCCTTCCATGGGAATCCATTAGAAACTGTTAATCATAGCAATCTATTGCACCTCACTGATAGGTTTTGCAGCAGTCTGATCTCCTGGACTTGTATTTACCAATGATTTAGGATGGCTGGCATCTCTAAAAGACATTCATTAACTGTACTCCTACTGTGTTTAAATTCTCGCATAAAGACATTGTATGTTAATCATAGTTTTCCTCTGGGATTACAGGGAACAAACTTGGTATGTTTAGGAGCTAGCTTGGTTTCATGCTAGGACTGAGCACATTATTCATAAATAAAAATGCAACTGTGAATATAAGGGGAGGAAGAATTTATGATAACAGCACAGCTTCAGATGATTTTGTGGCTTCAGACTGCAGCTTCAGACCCTTTGAGAGGGCCTGCATTATGTTCCCCATCCGTCATGACATTAAAGTCATTCCCTTTGGCCCATGGCCTCTTGTATTGTCTCTTCGAAAAAAGGATTTGGAAGAGCAGGCTATAACCTGAGTCTCCAGCTTGGATGGCATGGAGCTCCTTGAAGAACTGGGAGGCTATAGAGGATCACTTAAAACATTTGTTTCAAAGAACAATAGACATTTGATGTCCTGACATATCTTTAGTTTTTACTGTGATCATAACCTGCATGCACTCCTCTCTCTCCTTGGATGTGAAGGCAGGGCCCTCTTCCAGCTGGGCAGAGAAGGTCCTTCTCTTCTCCTGCCTGCTTTAGGAGGAGAACAAGAGTGTGTGCTTGGCGCAAAGGCATGTGTCTGCCTGCTCTCACACATGGGCTGGACAGGACTCAGATTTTTTTCTGATATGGGGATGACCCAAAGTAACCTTCCTGTCAGATCCAAGTGTATAAGGGAGGATATTAGTACTGACCATGTTATTATGTTTGTCAAAATTTGATATTTTAATATTTATGAAGATATTTACTAAGACTCTTTTAAACACTGTGTATGCAAGCAGAAAGCAGGTTTACCTTTGGGTGAGTACCTAAAAGTTTTCAAGACAGTATTTGGACCTCAGGCATAAGTATATATTTTAATTTAGTGGGAGAAAGGGCTCCTGTTAGTAGAGTAACAAGATTAATTTATCTTGTGATGTATTTATGCATGAGCCTGAAATGTTAGTCTGAGCAGTCTAAACTAGTTAATTTGGGAGTTTTAACATAAAAACCTTATTAGACATTTTTGTGTTTTCTAAGAAGCTTGCAAGGTTAATCTTCAGCAGTGCTGTGACTCCAAGGACATTAAACAGTAGATGTATATTTAATAACTTGTTATATTCTTAATCAACAATAATAGTTTATATATGCTTATTTCAGCTATGTAATCTGAGAAAAATAACATGTTGAGGAAGGGGAACTTTTCTTTATAGAATAAATCTGTAATGTGTCAGTTATCTTGTTTGTAGTAAACAGAGAAAGCTTGTAGGTCTAACTAGTTCATTGTTAGAAAGCTTATTTGAAGATTTATAATAATCTTTCACCTTATTGTTTTACTATGTAAACATAAGTATTTCTTTTAAGAATGTCAATAATGTGGTGTGTTTGAAAAGATTTATTTTACTGAAAAAAAAGTATATTTAACTGATTTATGTCTGTCCAAAAGTCCAGAAACACGCAGCCATACATCAGGCCCCACTGGTGAGGTAAATGCCTGCATGTATTTTGATTAGAATAAAGAATGCTTTTACAGTTGTCATGTAATCAGCAAGTCGAGTTCTGTTGACTAAATGCAGTGTATTTTTGGCCTCACTGTACAGCTGTGAAAGGGTTAGGAGCCTGAGCACATTCTCTAGGGAGGGCTATTAAATCATGTTTTTCACTCCACCTACTCAGGATCCACAGCCTGTCTGCTGATGGGAATGATCTGCACCCTTTCTTTCAAAAAACCAAGAAGGTCTTAGCCCTTAAAAACACAACTGCTTTCCCTGCCCCCTGTTTGTATAACAGGGTATGTGCAATAAGTGCTCCTAACAGTGAGGAGACTAAGGTTTGACCTGAGGCGATACACATTTCCCTTCTCTGTTTTGTGCGCTAGATCAGGCTGTGGGGAAGCATGGGTATGGGGTGTAAGTCAGAGGGGCACTGGCTGCCGCAGCACTGATACCAAACATGAAGGAGCAGGGGCAGAGGGAAAGGGGCTTCAGGCATGGTGATGCTGTGCTGCCCAGTGGTTACTGCACTCTCCTGCTCCTGAAACACCTCATACGCTTTAGCCAATGGACGTTACACAAAGGCAGACTAGGATGTGATGAGCAACAGGCAGTGAGCAAGGTTGCTGCTTGTGTGTGAAGATAGTGACAATTCTTGGAAATTTCTCCACTAGTATTCGGGTGCTGGCCCCACCAGTGTCACATACAGAAATACACTCTCGTCCCCGACCTCTGCTCCACCATTTACGTACTTACAGCAACTTCATTAGCCCCCCTTCACCTCATCATCACTCTGGAAGCTCATGCTCAGTTGCTCATTCTGTGTGGGTCTCACTGAGTCCCTGTTCCATATGCAGTATTTAATTTCACAGGCATGGTCCAGATGCTTTGGTCTAGAGATATTTGGCATTTAAAAAGATCATTTGTTTGAGTGGGCCCAGACTGACAAGTTGGATGTCTTCATCATTATTATCTGCTATTCTGGCAATCTATGTGTCATCCACACATTTTACCAGCAGTGATATTGTGTATTATTTGAGAGCATTAATAAAACATTATTGAATTAATCCCTGCAAAGGGATCATCCTGTTAGAATATTCCTCACTTCAGTATGACTCTCCATTGACAGCTGCATTTGGGCATCTGCCAATTAGTGAGTTCTTAATCTATTTAATGTGTTCTCTACTGGTTTATAAGAGACTAATTTTATAATAAGACTCACATGTGGTACTAAATCAAACAGGTTATAAAAGGCAAAAGTTACCAATTACTTTTGCCAAAGAAGTCAGAAATCTCATCAAAGAAAACCATAGGTACAATCATCTTGGGGGCTGAGTTACAGAATCTGAATCAAAACATCTTGTAAGAGAAAAGTACTTAAATATTTCTTTAGGGCTAATTTCACTGAGGGAATTTAGAACTGGAAGCCTGAACTGTAACCCATGTGCAGCCTACTTTCAGGTAAGTTCATGAGAAGCGAATTAGTATCAGGTGTAGCATCTTCAGTGGAAGGGAATGAAGATACCTCTTCTTGCTCCTCTCTTGCTGGCAGTTTCCTCCCCGAATACCTTACTACTCAAATTGTTTATCATAGGTTGTGAGAGAGGTCTTAGTACACTGTGTTGTTGGACAAAAGGAATGGGGGAGCTTGGGTGGCAGTGCAAGCCCTCTGCTCCAGACATGATTTTTTAAAAAGCACTGGCTCTTCCTTATCTTCTGAAAAAAAGATAGCAGCTTCAGGAGAAGGCAATTAACTTTCCTAATGGAAAGAAGTGCAACAAAGGATAAAGTGTCCAAATTCTTCCTTCCTCTCCTTCCTTCCATCCCTGTTTCTGAATAATTAGTTTAGATGTCTCCCAACTCAGCCTTTGTGCAACCCATTTTTAGGTACCTGAAAGGATATCTGCACAGACTGTTGCCTGCTGATATGCATGTGCTCTGCCTCAACCTAAGCCTGGTAAATGTAGGTCTCCACTGGTCAAGCTGCCATTTTAGCCTGGCACTCTGCTAGAGTCGATATACTTTTCCTCTTCAGAGGGAGCAACATTATATTGCAGTTAGCAGCCCTTTCCCTTCCCAGCCCTATTGCCAGAACTGAAAATTATAAACTCCTGGTTCTTCAGCTGAAGACCAGGTTTTCAGTACATCAATGCTTTTGTGGCTCTAAGTATTAGCATTTGGTAACAGAAGGAAAATCTACCTTGAAAGTGTAATATGAGATCATTCAAACTAATATCACATTAAAGATTTTTTTTCTTTTTTTAATTTGTCTTACTTCAACAGGTGCCTACAAACTGATAACAGTTTAAGAGGTCAGTAAAAACTCTTAGTATATTCCATACTAGTAGTGATATTATGCAAAATAACAGCATGCAAGGAAAATTGTGTAGAGTTTTGAGAACCATAATATTCTTTCCAGATCTATCCAGACATCTATATCACAATTTTAAAATACCATAATTCCCTTGTATATGGCATCAGTCATTTTTATGAACTTTAGGGTAACTTAACTGTGCAGGTGTTGAAAGATTTAGAGTTATTGTCATCAGCCATTCCTTCAGGTAATCACTGTTACTAGAGAAGATGGGAGGAAATTGATTTAAATATAATGATCTTGACAAACTGGAGAAATGGTCTGAAAAAACTAGGTTGCAGTTCAATAAGAATGAGAACAAAGACTATACTTCGATGAAAATAAGAGCAGCACACAAGACAGGAAAAAGACAACTAGGTAGAAGTTCCCAAGGAAAAGACTGAGAGTTGTATTATGAATATAAGTATAAATATAGCCATATAGGGTAAGGTCAAAGGTCCACCTAGACTAGTGTCTGTTTCTGACAGTGAACAACATTTCATGCTTAGGAAAAGACTACAAGAACAGGAAGGGCAGAGTGCCACCTCTCCTGATGCACTCTTTGCCCTTCTGGCACTCTGGATTAGGAGTTTACTGAAGCAGAGTCACATGTCCATCATCTTATTTTAGAATACCTTAGTGGATCTTCCATGATTTATTAAAAAATCTCTGGACTTATTCATATTTGTGCTATCCAAATCATCCTGTGGCAAAAGGTTCCACAATTTAATTATGTACTGCATAAAACTTTGCTTCCTTTTGTTTGTGTTAAACCTGCTGCCTATAATTTCATCGTATGCCCCTATTTTATATATTATGAAAAATGTAATTGCTCCCTATTTATGTTTTCTGTGACATGTTTTTTTTTAATTTAAAAAATTATTTTATAAATGTTGATTATGTCTATCTAAATTTTAAGAAGGATCCTACTCTGTAATTTGTCCTCAGAGGCCATCACATACTTCTGATAATCCTTGATAATTCTTGTCACATTTCTCAATGGCTCTTCTGATTCAACTTTATCAGTTTCTGATATCAGCTATATGATTTCTGATATGTGGTGGCCAGAATTGCACACAGCATTTGTGACATAAAGGCACAAGGGTTTTGTTCAGTGACCTTATGCAGTTTTCTTCCCTTTCCCTTTCCTAATAGTTCCACATATTCCAATTGTTTTTGTGACTGCTGTTGAGTACTGGGCTAACATTTTCAAAGAATTTTTCACAGTATCTTCAAAGCCTCATTTCTGAGTCATAAAGTCTTATTGAAAGCCTGCTGCTGTACATATAGAATTACAATTACTCCTTTTCAGGGGATTTATTTTGCATTTATTGACTCTGAATTTCTCCTGAAATCTTTTCATGCTTTATCATGAGATCCTTCAGCTATTTTCAGACAGTTTAGCTGTGACTAACCTGAATGTGGGAGCTAGTACTGGACCCCAAGTATTAGTCCATCTCTGACTTAGAAGTGGATCTGTATACTTATATCAGTTGTTTGCCTATGTGCACAGCCACTCAGAATGTAAGTATATATGTATGCAGATAACTGATTTGTGATTACCCAGCTGACATTTATGCACATAAATCAGGCATCCACAAACATCTGTGTTTGCCTGTCACCGAAAATCTGGTCCTCAGGGAATTAAATGCCATCCTAGTTAAAAACATAGCTTCATGCTGCACAAGCATTATGTATATATAATACAATCTATGAGTCCCAGGACTGAAAAAAAAGTCAGTCATAAACTCTGCATGTTGGCGCTATTGGTGTTGAATTCTTCTCAAAAGTTTAAGAGATTGCTGTGGAATCGAGTCTGTAAACTGAGTAATGACAACACCAACATTGTGGCCTGGTGGGACCTTGTGTAGTTTTCAGACAAGGCTGAACGGGGGGAAAAAAAGCTTATAGGCAGTGCTGCTGTGTATGTTCTTTGTGGACAAATGTGGTTTCCCTTTGTTCAATTTTATAACTATGAAAGAATTATTGTAGAGCCTTCACCCAAAATGTTAAAGGTAAGCAGAAAACTAGGAAAATAATTTTCAAAATGAGGTGTGCCCAATTAGGTGTGAGTTAGCTGAATGCCTGATTGCACACCCAATTGGCACATTAAATTTGTCACGGTTTCTTATTCAGTTTGGGTAATTGTGCATGCAAATGAACAGGTAGTCATGTAACCTATAATTTCTATAAGTAATTGACATATTTGCATGTGTAATTACTTTCATCGTAACTGAAACTCAAATTTTGACTACCTTAAGGTTCATCGAGAGCATGAGCTTTGGTCTTTTCAACAGGAAATGAAGTTCAATGATCCACTGACAAAACGGAGTTCACCTCACAAAAATGGGGAATTATCTTGCCAACCTAGATTATCCTAAAATGTTCTCTTGCTGACCTAGGAAGGAGGGATACCAGCCTGGATCAGCAGTGATAGGTGACAAGATCCTAGCTAAATGTAAGCAACAAGGATCTGGATACAAAAAGATTATTCTTAATAGCCATTAAGTCACTAAGATTTTTTTTAGAAGGAATAAAAATGGGAATAGCTGGTCAGCCCATCAAAGGTTTCTATACTTTATACCATAGATACTATATAGGCATCTATATATTAACACAAGAAACTTAATTGCATTGCTGTTGTGACATAACTGTGTCATGGTTTAGCCCCAGCCGGGAACTAAGCACCACGCAGCCGCTCGCTCACTCCCCCCTGGTGGGATGGGGGAGAGAATCAGAAGAGTGAAAGTGAGAAAACTCGAGGGCTGAGATAAAGACAGTTTAATAGGTAAAGCAAAAGCCGCGCACGCAAGCAAAGCAAAGCAAGGAATTCATTCACTCCTTCCCATGGGCAGGCAGGTGTTCAGCCATCTCCAGGAAAGCAGGGCTCCATCATGCATAACAGTGACTTGGGAAGACAAACGCCATCACTCTGAATGTCCCCCCCTTCCTTCTTCTTCCCCAGCTTTATATACTGAGCATGATGCCATATGGTATGGAGCATCCCTTTGGTCAGTTGGGGTCAGCTGTCCCAGCTGTGTCCCCTCCCAGCTTCTTCTGCACCTGGCAGAGCACGGGAAGCTGAAAAGTCCTTGACCAGTGCAGCAACAACTAAAACATCTCTGTAGTATCAACACTGTTTTCAGCACAAATCCAAAACATAGCCCCATACCAGCCACTATAAAGAAAATTAACTCTATCTCAGCTGAAACCAGGACAAACTGGCATAACAGATGGCATAACTCATGACTAGGAGATGAACATAAATCACCATAGTATGCTCAAGAAGCACAAACAAGGGAGAAGGGAAAAAGTATTACCTTGTATATGCAAGATAACACACTTGCTTGGTGGTTGAAAGTGTAAAGTGTATCCCAAAAGTCTGGTTAATAGTTAAAGAGAACAGGGAAGAAAGACTGCAGGTATGTTGACAGATCTTGACAATTTGGTCTGAAAAACCGAGATGAAGCTTAATGGCAACACAGATAGGAAAAATCAGCAAAACAGAAAGGATGAAATACCAGATCTTTGAGACAAAATATGGGATTTACGGTGGACCACAAGCTGAACATAAGTTAATAAGGTTGTACAGCTGTGAACATCACGTCTGGGATGTATACTCAGAAATGCAGCCCACAGGATTGCTATTCCTGTCAGACCTGTATTGCCAAGCTGGATTGCTGTGGTCATTACACTTTCAGAAAGATGTGAAGTGACCAGAGAGAGTCCAGGAGAATCTCTAGAAAAGATGGCCTTTGGGGAAATATTGAAAAAAATGGACCTGGGCAAGACACAGAATAGAAAAAGGTTGGGACAAGGTAACAGACTTTAGGTATACAGAAGTCTGCTACAAAGAATGAGAGGATAAACTATTTTCCAAGTCTTTGGTAGATAAAGAATCAGTAATAGGCTTTGTTTTCAGCAAGAAAAGATCAAGTTAGATATTAGGAAACACTTCCTACTTATAAGGGAAAGTGACAGTGCTAGTAAAAAATATAGCTTTGCGTTGCATGAGCAGACATCTGCAGAGATTATAAAATCTTAATTGCTGGAGATATTAAAAACAGTTTAGCCATATGTCTCTCACGAACGATACAGGGATAATTGATCTTGCCAGAGTTGGGCTAACTGATATACTCAGGGTTGCTCCCAACTGTTCTTTATATAATTCTGTTATTTTATGATTGTATTTAAAAGTATGTATTTTTAGTAATTGCTTAGGCTTTTACAGAACCAGAATTGAAAAATTTTAGTAACCTAGCAGTGTATAGTTTCACAGCTACCTACAGTTCCTGTTCTTCCTCTGGCCTCTTTATTTAGTGGCTGTTCCCAGAAAAACAGTGGCTTAGTGGCTTAATGTGCTTGCCCCTTTGGAGGGACCCTGACAAGAGGCTGGAGGTAATTTCAGTGTCCAAGAGAGAAACAATCATGAAGGCTTTATTCCTCTGAAAGTTGGCTAATCCAAGCGGTCAGGGCTGTCAGGATTGGATAATTCGCAAGGTCTCTCAAGAACAAAATGACTCTGACTTTCAGTCTATTTTTCATCATTTCTTATCCTGACTTCACGCTCTGAGTATTTCTGGGAGGTAACTGTGGAAATGGTACAAAACCTCCAGACTCATATGCTGCACTTCTCAGGGGAGTTTCTTTTGACTCTTTGATCCAGAGACCCAAAAGCTGAGAACAGGTACTGGGGAGGGGACACAAGTGACTGCCCATACAGGCAGTCTTCCATCTTTTCTGAAATGTGAATTTTTTTCTGAATTCTTTTCTGAGTGCTTTTCTGAATTCTTAAAAGCCATGTGCAGTCTCAAGCAAAAAGCTGGAAGAACACCAAAAGCCAAAGTTTTAATAAAATAGATATGACATATATTTTTAATGAAGATTACATAGTTTAATTATTTTTAATAATTTTGATTATTTTAATGAAGAATTAATAAAGGCAATAATAAAAATTCATGGTCAAATTTTATAGACCTGTAAACACCTAGCAATACACACTAGCTAGCATAACTTTACAGTGGGAATCAGTGTGAAGCCCACCTTCCTCAGTCTTTCCCCACCCTTCCCACACCAGAAGTGGCTGGGCTAGGTGGGCTCTGCTGTCGCACTGCTTGCATCTGTCCTGTGTCTGCACCTGGCTAGTGTAGATGGGGATGGCACAGGGGGGAAAATCTAAACCACAGTAGTAGTACAAAATGTGAGCCACAGGCATGACCCTGAATTGAAGCTAGAAGCCAGGCTTGGTGTATCTGGAGAAAAGAGAGAAATCCTCCAGAACTTGGTGGGATTACTTGACTATGTCAATATTTCATGAAAGAGGAACATCAGCTTCTCAGGTCAACACACCACAAGGACCTTGTGTGAAACGCCCAGGAGAAGTCAGGAAACCTCTTACTGTTAGGAATAACAATTTATACCACCTGTGCTTGCAGTCCTGTAGGTATAATTCTGAATTTATTACCTCAACTCTGATAAGTAAGCCTCTGCTTTGTTTTACAGGAAAGCCTGCATTGGTATTGGGGAGTGAAATGAATCTGAGTGAAAGCAGCAAACAGAGGGGGCCCACTCCGACAGAGGCAGCCAGCGAGCACGGGTTAGGGTGTGCTGGCAGCTCGGAGGCGTCCACCTCCTGGGGACTTGCGCGAGGGACTGGCATCCAGGGACCAGACTGCCAGACGTGGCAGGGAGTGGCGAGGAAGGTTATGTTAGCAGCCTCTGAGTCTGCAGCAGGAGGTTTCTAGAAGTGACGAAGAGGAGCAGAAATCGGGCAACAGTAGATACTGTCAGCCTGGGATCTCACCCAAGCTCCCAGAGCCACAGCCTGCTGACCACCACACTGCATGAAACACGCTGTGAGGAGCAACCTTCGAGAAGGATATGAGTCAGTGAAAACTAGTGGTGATATGCAGAGGTTTGCCTTACCGAAGGCTGTTGTGCAGTCAGATCAAGCAGGCGTTAGCAAGACTCCTGGTCTCCCAAGGACTGCTGTGCAGCAAAACCCAGCACAAGCCAGGCTCTTGTACTGGCAGCTCAGCTGGGGCTACAGCTTCCTTTGTGAGAGGGGAAGGGAGAACAAACACATTTGCCATTTATATTGATAATAAAAAAGATCACTGATCTTTGCAAATTCAGACTCAAAGACGTAGCCATATTATTCTGGCTGCTTTTTAAAACTCTGAGGATCTCTGCACTATTAAATAATCAGGCATATATTCACACAAGCGCTCTCTTCAAAATATGAAACAAAACATACTGATGCTGGAAACTCAGTTGCATGATTTCTGTGAGAGAGATCATTTTATTTGCTACGTGAGTGCTGCTGTAAGACCCATTTACAGCTATCAGGATTTTTTGTTATAAGTGCATATCTTCCCTGGGCTAAAGTAATTACATTTAAATGACGGTTTTACTTTCAGAGTGCTGCAGAAGGACAAATATTCAGACCTCAGAGCATTCACAGTGAAATAGTGTCATAGTAGATGCATTTCAGTTCCACTTGCAGCAATCTTGATTGTTTAAAGAAGATCTACAGAACAAAATTGTTCTTTGTCTTATGAAAACACATGCAGATGCTGCTTTCCTTCTAATATTTTAACAAGGAATTTATTCAGAGGTTATTGCTATGAATTAAATTTTTGCTCTTGTGTCTCAATCTCTTGTATATATGTATATGTCCATGGCCAAATCCTGGGTCATATTTCTTGTCAGTCAAAAAAGAAATGGCATGGCATGAGACCCCTAAAATTTCTTAATAGTAGGTGGTGAAAAGAAGTAGGCTGGGAAGCTGTAGGTAGGTGGCATCTTGAAGGTATCTCTGAATGAACCTTTACATTGTTTTCTACAGAAGGGTGTCAGCTAGCATCTGTCCAGAATACATAGAAAATAATATGATGGACTTAAATTTTAAAGCTTTTTCAATGAGGATTCTTCCAAGATTAAAGTGAAGCAAAGCAGATCTCCCCCTTAAGGAAGTATTTTACTTAACAGTAGCTGATAAGACTTTTTGTACGTCACATTTGTATTACTTGTGTAGCCGTAGATGTGATGGTAAGATCTTGAAACAAGACTGTTTCTCTACTGCAATAATTTTGCTGGACTCATATTTCTGTAAAAATATTTCATTGATAGGATGGCTTTGTGAGGTCCTTTTCTCCCAGTGTAATCAAAAGTTAAGGTAAATGGAAAAGATCATTGTCCTTCATATTATGTCTAAGGAACATAGGTCCTCTCTTTCTCTAAATTGTTAGAATATTTCAGTTGGAAGGGATCTACAATGATCATCTAGTCCTTGTTGGTAAGAGGTTTCCTGCTATTCTCAAGTAATGCATTAGCAACGACAGTGCCAGCTACTGGTGCAGGAAGCGTTGGTAAAGTTGATGTAGAGATAGTGAAGCACTGGAACAGGGCACCCAGGAAAGTTTTTGCATCTCTACTATTGGAGGGTTTTAAGAAATAAAATGGGTAAAAATCTGTTGGCAATAGTTTAGACACAGTTTATCTTGCCTACTCAAAATCCCTCCCAGTTCTGTTTTCTATTATTTATGGATTTTTATCACGTATCTCAAACTGTGTTGGGTTTTTTTTTCCTTTTGTTTTATTTTGTTTTATTGTTTCTTTTGGTTTTTTTGGAGCTTTTTTTTTTTTAAGCTCCATCCCCCAGTACTGTGAGAATGTAAGCTGTCAATGAAAAAAATTAAAGTAAGTTCCTACCTGCAGAGAAAGGCCGAAATAATGGACTCTAAGGTAGCCTGAGGACACAACACAAGAAGGATTTAACAGTAAAACCCCATTCTTAAAACAAATTGTTCTGTGAACAGCAGAACTGAGGAAGCCTGGTTTCCCGTGGATTCTCGCACAGCATTGCTTGCCTGTCCACCGTCATAATCCCAACTCTCGCAACTACTCCATGCCCCCTACCATGATACCTCCCATTCTCCTACAAACCCTCTTCAATTGATCAGAATGGGAACTTCATTTTTCTCACACAGCAAAAGATACTAATCTCCTCCAAGAACCCAATTTGCTTTACCTATCTCTTCATAATGCTGCTCAGGCAAGGACCTATTGATTCAAAGTTGTGGAGATGGTGACTGCTGGCTGCTGCTGCTGCTGCTGGGCAAGATAGAGTAGTGCCGACCTGCACCTGCCTTTCCACCACCAGGTGCATTGCCGGCACTCCACCTGACTGGTGGTTTTCATTGCACTTGCAGGAACTTTGTGAGACCTCAGTACCTCTGTAAAAATTTGATTAATGTTAGCTAGTGCCCAAAAGTGACTCTTGGAGAGTGGTGGACAGATAGCATGATCACTGAAGTCTCAATTAAATTAGATAAAATAAATCTTAAAATTTTAAAGATAATGAAGTTTTTCAAAACCTGGCTCATGGTTTTTGAACTGCTGGAATTGTCAGGTCTGAACAAAATGTGCTTTATAATAAATAACTCTGCAATCTAGTATCTTGCAAGTACTGTCACTGGCTGCTTTAAATAAGCATCTTTCTTTGCCAGGAATGTAACTCCACTCTTTCATTTTAACCTCAGCGATGTGGAATTGTTCTGGTAAACTGATACATCTTTCTCTGGAATTGAGAAAACTACAGCTGGTTCCAAGTCACATAAAATAAATTATTTCAGAGCTGATAAAAGATGTCCTGCAGGTCTGATTAAGAATTTAATCACTGGAGAGCTGCATGTTCTGATATCAGGAGATGTTTTGGAAATATGCTCGTATGTGTTTATACCACCTGCTCTCAGGAAAGGACAAAACAAACGGATACTGGCTCTTGTTAGAATTCCTTTGTTTTGTCAGTGGATATGGATTTTCTTAAAAAATACGTTTAGATTATTTTTCCATTGGTCATAGTGGTTATAAAATCAAAGATAATCTTTGGAATCTAATAACCTGACTGTAGTTTATTAAGTTTAGTGACTTTTAAAATATTTTGTGTGTAGAAATTTGGTTTTTATAATTAAACAGACAAAATACTGTATTAACCTGAAGCACGTACATGAAATATTCATTTCCAGCATGAGCTAAATAAATAAATGAAATGATAACTTTAAAGACTCAGAAATAATACTCAGTTACTCAAAGGTAATATTGCTGAAGGACACTAATTCAAATAATACCTTTTAAATTTCCCTGCCATGATTTAATATGGCAGGAAAGAAACCCCAAAGACTCTACAGCAGTAGGACTTTGTGACTTTGCTGTGTTCATCTAACCTAATCCAAGTAGAAGGCCAGGTCTGGAAATCATAGTTCTAAGACTTAAAACGGGACGATTTTTATACATTTGCTGGTGATCTATTATTCTTTTCTGGTTGCAGGTATAAAGTAGGAAATGGGCATGAAACAGACCTATCATCAAAGGCCAGCCTGCAAATCACATTTGAAGACTGAGTGTACCAAAAATAACATTTCTTCAATGCTATACTTTTTCTATAGTTAAAATAGCAGTAAATGATAGTGGCTTTGACTTCTGTATGCTTATCCCTAATCTTATGTTGACTTCATATTCTCAGTAGGATTTGGTTGTCCTCAGGCCAGAAAAAAGCTTACATTCCTATTCACAGTGAAGTTGGGACTTACTGTCATCACATTCTCTGTCATCTCCTTTTGGACTGGAGAAGTAGAGTGAGTCCTGACATGGAGTATATGATACTGAAGCTTTGGATTTCATAGAATATTGATGGGAAGTTGAAGTGTGATATGACATTGCTTTATGTGTCTCAAAACCAGGGGTGAGAAAGAAATGTGTCTCTCCCCTGAAAGCGATGACTACCTGTTGTCCTTATTTTTGATATTTGGACATTGCATCTAGACTAAAAATTTCTCTTCTCCAGAAGTGTGTGGCTATATATCGTACAACCTGTTTATTCAAACAAGCATTCTCCTTAATGTTTTTTATCTTTTCTTCACAGTTAGTTATTCCCACCACAGTCACATGTTGTGGTGGAATAATACTGTTGTACAGGAACCTCAGCAGATCTAGGAATTTTGGTGATGTGGAAAGACAAGGTCAGCTGTTTCTTTGCATCATCTCCTTTCAGTTCTACCGCAGTTGAAAACATATTTTTCCCCTGGGGCCAGCGGGGCAGAGGTGCAGGCTGCCCAGGGAGGCTGTGCCGGCTCTGTCCTGGGGGGTTTCCAGCCCCGAGGGGGCATGGCCCTGAGCAGTCCGGTCTGACCTCAGCGCGGAGCCTGCTGCAAGCAGGGCTGGACCAGGGACCTCCTGAGCTCCTGTCCAGTCTGAGTTGTCTGCGACCCTATGGTATGTTAGTGCTCTTTACCTTCACTTACTGTAGTATTCCCACATTCTTACTGATTTCTGACCACACCCCTCTGGGTAAAGATGAATTTAGGGACAGGACCGCATTTGGTGCTGACAGAATTGACTATATTAGGAAGGAAAAATCAATCTGAAACATGTAGAGCCAACAAATCCTGTGAGCCAACAAATCCAGTTCTGTGACTGCAACTTCCTTTATGGTCCTCTCTATGTGAACAGTAAAATATTTGTCCCGTCTGGAACGGTCAAATGAAGATCTCGTTATCGAAGGACAGATGGGACCTGTTTCTCTGCATCAAAAGAGATAGTCACTGATATGAGGAGAAATTCAGGGTTTTTAATTTGAGATCTGAGAAATGAAGAAACTCCAAATATTTATCTTGTAATAACATGACCATTGAGTATTTCACTCAGACGGACACACCTTTATGAGGACATCTATGTAGACAGCAGCACATAGATATTTTCAGTGGACTGTAAAGAAGTTGATTCTGAAAAGGTCACGGAGGTCTTTACTTTGTGTATTGGGATGCCTTCTTGCCTCTAAATGTTAGACCTTTCCATGACTTCTCCTTTTCACTGTGGGCTACTACTCATGCAACCACCTGATAAGTTTTGCCCAGCAATGCCTTTGCCTTACATTTCAAGAAAGTTGGCCTTCTCCTACGAGAAAAAAAAAAAAAAAGATAAAAAGAGAGACAAGTTCAGCTGCACCACTGATAGCAATAGTAGGCAATATCAGCAAAAAAAGGGCATTAGATAACTAGCGATTGCTTAACTCTCCCTCATCTAGATTTGAGCAACTATATGTGAGGTATAGGAAATACACCATTAGCATCAGTTTCCTCAGCCATTGAACTACAGTGTAAGGATATATGATACTCAGGCAGAACACATTTATACAGAAAAACTTCAATTACAGTATTTACCAGAATCACTTTTGTACCAGCGCTATGAATAGTGGAAGTGGTGTCATGGACAGAGGCAGAGGTAAGGGGTGTGCCTGGGCTAGTCAATGCAGACTTGCTCAGCAGACAATGGAGAAAATTACAAATCATCTATTCTCTTTCAGATGCTTGTTTTATAAATTATATCTGTTCCCTTTGACAATGCAGACAAGTTCTCCATTGATGAGAAAGGGATTCTGAGGTGACTTGCAGCAAAGATATCCATTCAGTCAGGTGAATCCCCTCTTTCAGCCTCCTACTCCAGGAGTTTTGTGGGTGGCTCTACAAACTCAAATTCACCTGCACAGACCACAAGTTATCTTTAAACCCTAACTGTTACTGCAGGTCATGGAGGTGTTCTTTGAAATATGTTAGCATGCCCTGCCAGCAATGATTTTCTCCATTGCAGAAAAGTCTGTGCAGATTAAGGAATTTTCTCTCACAAAGAGCTTGCAGAAAGATTTCTGGCATTTTATTCATCCCTTTTGTAAGGAAATGGGTCAAATAAAACTCATATATTTGAAAGAGAGTCAGGTTTTTAGGGACAGCTTGAACATATTACTATTTGTGTGTTCAGTACTTTACATTTGAACTGACATAGGGAGAAGTGAAATGACAGGCATGGCTAACCTGGTCTCAATGCAGAATTGTTAATGGCAAGGCTCCTCTCTTCTCCTATCTTATTTCCCTCTGCAGCTATAAAATGATGAGCACTTCTTAACAATTTTTGACGTGGGCCTTCTGATTTTTCTTCACCACATCAACATATCATATAGGAACTGTACAAGTGTGTGAATGTTTTGAGGAACATGGTTCTTTACAGAAAAGGATCCTTGTATGTATATGTTTTGTTTATTTTTTTAATCATGATAACATAAGATTGCTATATCAGATCAAACCACTGGTCATTGTATCTTATAGTCTGCCTCTTGCCCTCGCTAATATCTGAGGGTTTAAAAAACAAGGAAAAAATCCTGTAATGCACCTGGACTATTGGGCAGTACTCTGGATCCGAGTTGGGTATAGACAAAATTTTCGTCTGAGTTCTTTTATAAGTTATGTTTCTATATCTAAGATTTTATTATCTGTTACTTCAGATGCATCATTATATATATAGTAATACAATTAGTAATACAATCTAGCTATAGTAATACAATTCACCCTTTTCTTAAAATAAGTCCATAATATTTGATGCAAGGTAAGGGGCTTAAAAAAAAAATCTACCAATCAACGTGAATCTGCAAGAGTTTTAATTAAGCTCTAATGGGGCAGACCAGGAATCATGATGCTTTTGCATACAGAGAAAGACAGAAATAGAAAATACTTTAATTATTATTATATTGCTCCTTTCTTTCAAAAACAACACATAATTTTTATCTCTGGTTCCTTGTTACTTGGTCAGGGTCTTTTGTCTACAGCTAAGATCATAATGGTTTCCTGAATTGAAATAACAGATATCTGCTGAAGGGGATATGAATGCATTAATGTTATGCTGCTGACCTTCTGTCAAGAACATAAATACCTACTCAAAGACAAAGAAGAATAGGGCTTAACATCAGGGTTTCTTTTGCAAAATTTTCAGTTTACTGAAGATTTACATTTTTAATTACTATTGGTCCATGTAAAAAAATTTGGTGTGCAGATGGAAGGCATCACTTCAACAGGCCTGTTTCTGTAGAAGCTGCAGCTACCATACTGTGAATGGATAGCTGATTAATCAGTGAGCTGGCTGGAAACCTGTGTTTAGTTCAGTTTCCAGATCTCCGATAGACTTGCATGACCTTGGGTAAATCACCCTTGCTAAATCCTTGAAGGAACATCTGTCATTTTATGCATTTCACAAACCCTTTGCAATGAGTAGGAAGCCTTATAGGCCAGCTTTGTATGACCTTCTTGCTGATTTACTATGGTAGGAACTGACCCTGCATTATTTAATGCCACACAGAGCAGGACCAGAGGTGGAATTTGGGCTGGGGGAATCACAGGGCAGTTCTGGTTGGAAGGAAGCTCTGCAGGTGATCTGGTCCTACCTCCTGCACAGAGCTGAACTATTGTTAAAATTATATCATTTTGCTCAGGAACCGACTGGGCTAATGAAATTTTGAAAATCTCCAAGCACGGAGCTTCCACAGTCTCTCTGGGCACCTATTCTGATGCTTACCACTCCGATGATGAAATTTTTTTCTTTTGCTGGAACTTGGGACCATTGCACCTCTGAGAAGAACCTGGTTTTGCCTTTTCTGTAACCGCACTTTAGATTGTGGAAGATTGCAGTTAGTCTTCACTGTTAGCCTTCCCTTCTCCAGGCTGAAAAAACCCTGTTCCCCCATGTACTGCAAGCCCCTAACCATGCTACTGACCCTCCTCTGGCTTGTCTGCAGGTCACGTTTCTTGTACTGGGGTAGGAAAACTGGAGAGAGGGCATCACATACTTCCTCACAAGTGCCAAGCACAGCAGAATAATAATTTTCCTGAACCTGCTTACTGTACTCCTGCCAATGCAGCACAGCATGCTATTAGCCTTCATCACTGCAAGGATGCACTGCTGCTTCATGTTTAACTTGTTTCCTACCATGATCCCCATGGTTTTTCTGCAGAAGCATTACCTAGCCAGACAGTCATTAGCCTGTACTGTTGCATGGGGTTTTTCTGCCCTGAGGCACTAAAATTTAACTTTGTTGAAGTTTGAATTGTTGACCACAACTTTGAGCTAGTTTTTGGTCCAGCAAGTGAGTCACCCACCTTGTAGTTTAGTCATCCAGTTCATCTCCCCAAATCTTACAGAGATTTTTTTTTAATTGGTTTTCTGTATCCTAGTCCCATTGTTATAACTGAAAATTTCACTCACTGAGTGAATGACAGTAAAAACACACAGGGGAAACAAGGTTTTGTCGTGGTTTAGCTTCAGTCGGCAGTTAAGCTCCACACAGCTGCTCACTCACCATCCCCCCACGGTGGGATGGGGGAGAGAGTTGGAAGAGCAAAAGTAAGAAAACTCATGGGTTGAGATAAGAACAGTTTAATAATTGGAAAATAATAATAATAACAACAACAACAATAATAATAGTAATGAAAAGGAAACAACAAGAGAGCAAGAGAGGAATGAAACACAGAAAAAAAACCCAAGTGACACAACTGCTCACCATCCACCGACCGATGCCCAGCCAGTCCCCGAGCAGCGATTGCTGCCCCCCGGCCAACTCCCCCAGTTTCTATACTGAGCATGACGTCATATGGTATGGAATAGCCCTTTGGCCAATTTGGCTGTGCCCCCTCCCAGCTTCTTGTGCACCTGGCAGAGCATGGGAAGCTGAAAAGTCCTTGACCAGTGTAAGCTCCGCTGAGAACAACTAAAACATCAGTGTGTTGTCAATATTATTCTCATATAAAACCAAAACACAGCACTATATTAGCTACTAGGAAGAAAATTAACTCTATCCCAGCTGAAATGAGGACAGTTTTCCTTTTCATTTAGCAATAAAGAGGATTGATTTTAGTGTTTGAATAAGCTATCAAGCAGAAGCTGTTCTGGACTACGTCTATAGCACAAATATTGCAATTTTATTGCAGGGAGAGAGGAACACTGGGTCAGGCTGACTGGGCAATAAATAGTGCCCACCTCAGTTAGTGCCAGGGGGCACTATCAAGGGTGGACTATGATGGCTGTGGCTGAGAGGAAGACAGAGGAGTGCTGAGCATCTGCACAGGAGGTCTAGTTCTGGGTATGAACATTTTGGCATGTCCTAAATGCAGCAGAATAATTATTCCACAAGCTACAAGTGGTGCCAAAGATTAATTGTCCTAGCCATCTCATTCAGTGTTCATTTGCTGCCCTCCCTCCTTGTAGGTCAGTTATCATTTTGTGCAGCTTACTGATTGTGCATTAAACTCCCAGAGGGATGATGCTAGCAGGAGTTAGCACTTTCAATTTCCCTGAAGCAGGAATGTTGAAAACATATACATGCAGTTCATTAAATTTTGTTCTCATTAGAGTTCTATTAAGCATATTTATTTGGCTTCTACTGCTATTTATCCTGTTTTCCCTGGAGTCATGTATTTACTGGAGTCAAGTATTAATGTTATTGATCAAATCAATTAATGTGATTGATCAAATTTTCAGTGCTATTCTTACTATATATTTAATTCAGTAAGAGGTCTGACCTCAAGAATAAGTCAAATTTAAGAGCAATGGACTGTTCACTCTAAATGAAAATTAAATATTTGCTGTAAATGAGTAATTTCAACACTACATGTACAATTCTTGGAACATATTTCTATTCCTCCATAATGGAGAAAGATTTGGCTTAGAGAGCACAATGAAGTATTTTTTCCTTTGTGAAGGAAAGAACTCTAAAGAATCATGTTAGGAGAGGGAAGCAGAACATGTAAAAGCACGGCTGCCTGAAGGAAGAGGCAAAAGGAGACAACCATTAAGTAATTGGATTAACCTCTATTCGGCCTTTTTCAGCTGAGTGAGATTTATTTTGATAACATGCTGTTTGTTTTCTTCCAGGTTTGCACACAATGTAGAAGCCTTTCTCAAAGACGGGAAAAGAAATTGAAGCATGCATCTCAGTAAAAGTCCCTGACTGGGTAATAAAATAATACATCTTTCAGTAATGTGGAATCTGAAACAAGGTTGTCGCAGTAGCCATAACCTGAATAATACACAAATGGAGATACTGTCTTATACACAACTTCTTTCCAAATTGCAGCTGCAAGGACAACCTGGGGAGGAAATGAGGAAGAAAACTTCTCTCATTTTACTTGAAAATGGATTTGCTGAAGAAAAATTATCTATCTTAAATTAGAATAAAGCATCAAAATCTAAGGCTTTGCAAAAATGGAAGTCCAAAATGTCTTTGATTCAAACAAAATATATTTTCCATTATTTTTTTTAATTTTTCACTGAGATCTAAAAAAATTGATTGTGCTTAAATGGACTATGTTTATCTTAATTGAAAAAGAAAGTAATTTCAAATCAGGACAGTGTAAACTTTTTGTTAGAAAAGATCAAAATAGTTTTGAAAATTTTGAAAGTTAAAAAACCATATTTTCTTCTAATATCTTAACCTATTGTACAGATACATAACTGAAAAATTCTCTAACAAATATATAAATTTTGTAGCAGCTGTAGGAAATGTTTATTTTTCTCAGAGCCTCCATCTTAATTTATCTAGTTTCTGCATATTTTGCTTAAGGAGAACTTCAGCAAGGACACAGTGCATTTTCCATTTCTGTGGATGAGGTATATCAGGGTTTCCTTTGTCTGCTCTGAGTATGGGTGTGGTGTGAGAGTGATCCAGCCCATGACCTTCAGCTGTATCCATGCAAAACACCCAACCTAGCCATAGGAACCGCATCTATTATTGAGATGAGGATGGGTTTGGGGACAAGGGCTGGCTGACTGATGTTTGATTTGAAAGGGACCAAAGTGCTGGCTATGGGAAACAGCAGGAACAGATGGCAGAGGTAATATTGCTACTTTTGACTCAGAAGAGGCAAGTAAGAATGAAGTTAGTTCACTGCTGATATTAAAAAATCAGAGAGCTACTATAGAGGGAGGGATCTGGTTTCCCTCCTTGTCCTTCACTCTCATTTAGTTAAGGAGCTGGGCTCATTTCTTTAAGAAGTCATGCATTTGGTAGCTATTACTTTCAGCTCAGACTTTGCAATGAATTTTACTAAGGGCTATACTTTACAACCATCTGGAGATTGAAAGTGTAACAGAATTCAAGTCTCTGCTCATTAAGAGCATATCTTTCTGGAGTGCACACACTAATGTTTCTGTATTTCTACCATCTACACAGTAGGATCTAAATAGGATTTTGTCTAATTTGTTGGCCTGGGACCAGCTAAAGTATTTCCTCTCTCCTCAGGCCAATCTGTTATTGCTGTGGTTGGAAGGAGACACATTTCACCCCTTGCCTCTGAACAGCCCTGTTACCCACAGAGGATACTGCAGTCAGCAGCCTGCCTGTCAGGGTCCTGCCTTCCAGAGGTGAGTGGGATGATGGTCAGGTTAAATGATACACAACCTCTCTTTCATGCTGAATCATTACCCGATGCACTTTCACATGTCTCTCCAAACTCCTGGAGGATAGGTACAGCCCCAAAAGCTTTGAAATAACATCAGGATAAACAAAGAGGTTGCACAAATTCCTTGTCTGAGCATTGGGAGTGTCAGAATTTACATAAAACTGGAACAGAAAGTGTCATTGTAATTACTGAGTCTGATGTCCTGATATCATGGGGATAACTACACTATAAAATCCTTTTCATAAACATAGCAAACTCCATCTTAAAACTAGCTAGGATTTTTCTTTTTCTTTTTTTTTTTTTTTCTTTTTTTCCACAAGATGACCTCTGGAAGGGCTGTTTCAGATCCTTATTCTAATGACAGTTAAGGTTACTGATGTTGCCTTCTTTCAATTTCAGTTACCTATGGACAGTTGCTAAGCAGTTGTCCTCCTCAAGATTTCAGTGTCTTCAGAAGTTGGAATGTTTAACACTGAAAGAAATTTTGTGCATGGCTGCTTCTTTATATCTTTTACAGTCCAGTCCTCTTCATTGAGAAAAGGCTCATTTCACCACATAAAATGGTTTGAATCAAACTGGTCTATTTTGCTTAGCTAAAAGATTCCTGCTTGAGTTGCCTGGGATGGGATTTCCATGAGAAGTTATAATTTTAGATCCAAAAGATCATAAAATATCTAGAGGTTCATGCCTCTTTTGTGACCTCACAGATTTAGTTATAACACTGAGCAAAGTTAATGAAATCTGCTAATATTTTTCCACTCTGCAGCTTTTCTGATGACACTTTATCACCAGGAAATGTCACACTCTCTGGTTTTATGCTGAAGATCCAGTGCTGGACTAACCACATAGTCTTCAAAGAACACAGAATGTAAACAACCCCTAGAGAAAAAACATTGTTAGAAGCCAAGTTTAAGATTTACAACTCCTTTCCCTCAAATTTTCTGTAGAATTTCAGCTCAGAAGAAACAAGAGAGTAACAATGTAATTAAAATGTCAGAAATGTTACCAATAGCACCGTTTCAGACAATAGAGTTTCCTATTGCCAAATCACTGATAAGCCTGAAGGAAATTGTATGGACTTGTATGATCTCTTCCTTTTGTTAACAATGTGGAGCAGGATCTGAGCTTAAATTGTAAAAAACATTTCTTTATCCTTGTGATTAGTTATGAAGCAAAATCAGATGCAACCACCAATGCATATAAAGACATACACTAAACAACGTTTCCTCTACTGTCCTTATGCTCTGCATGGAAGTGCTTTGACGTGTGGACAACAACAGAGAGATCTCTGTCTCCCCTGGTTTCTTGCCCTGGGTCTGATGCATTAGGGAGTGAAAATGTGGAGTTTTACACAAATGTGAGCAAGCAGGATTTTACCAGACCCTTTGCCCAAAAGGACCGTAGTAATATGCTCTCCACACAATTTTCACCCAGCAGAACCAAGAATTGGAGGTTCTCATTTAGAGCCTTGTGCATCACATCTACCCCAGATTGCCACTGCTAACATGTCACTCTCCATCCTCTTTCATGTTTTGGGCTGGAGAAGGAATCACTGATGCACAGAGTGAACTGGTCACTTGGCAAGAACCGAACATCATTCTCTTTTGCACTCCTGCCTTCCCTGTGCCTCCATTTTTCTTCCAGAATACTGCTGCTGACATACACCTATGCTTCTCTCAAGCTAAAGATTCCCCACCTAAATACTAAGTAGCTAGAAGGTACAGAATAATCTGCTATCTTGAGCCTTGACACTAGAGGCGATGGGTCATTTCACCTGCTTTTGCTAGTGCTGTGAATAAGGTTGCAAAAAAAGACTCCACGAGAAGCTAAGGAGCTGAAGGTTAAGAGTTGATAGTTTGATGTCCGGAAGCAGCACTGAATTGTTTGAATGTTGAATGATTTATAGAGAATTTATGAGGCAAGTGGAAAGAGGTTTTTTCAGGTAATGTCATAAGTATAACACCTTTTGGGAGAGAATAAAACAGAGGCAGATCCTTACTAAAATTTTGAGAGGGTCTCACTGGACTAAATTTGCTTGTTTTGTTCTTCACTCATCAGAAAAGTAAAAAGACTCTGTACACAGCTGATGTTTCCCTATTTCTCCACTGAATGGGTGTGGTTTTTTACAAGGTAGTCAGGACATTACTTGTTGAATTATTTATTTTTCAACAGAGGACATGAAGACTTGGTGAGCCCAGTTTCACTTGTGAAAGGCTCATCACAAATAATTGTTTTGAAAGCCAGTGCAGCACGTAGGTGAGATGCCCTAGGTATGTTTAATTATTTAAGTTAACTTTCATCCTCTTTTCTCAGCAGGCTTAGCAATTTTAATGGGCACTTTTAAGGGAGACTGTGACAAATGTAGTATCTCTTTTTGTGCTCAATGAAGTGCTGTGTTCCCTCATTTTGAAAATATTTTCTCTAGTTTCAGGAAGTGGAAAAGGACAGGTACATATCTTAGAGAACTCAGATTGGATTTGGATTTCATTATAGCTAATAACTGAATAATACATGTTAGGAAAGATGTTCTGAAAATCCACTAAAGGGAAATTGATTTGAAAGATGTAACCAGGGTGAGAGAAAGCTTTTCTAGGAATTTATTTCAATGATCAAATTGCCCCGCCCCCAGGAGTTGAAATCCTAATCACACAAACAAATTTGGGTGACTTTCCAGCAAACGATAGATAGGTTTTAATAGAGTAGGCAATGTGTTCTGGGACAAATGTTATTTACTGTCATAATTTTAAATCTGAAGCAAAGATGTATTCCAGTTAGGTCACTTAATATTTCAGATAAACAACAGATGTTGACGTTAGGAGAAACAATGGTGTCAAAATATGAATTCAGAAGCTGAACCCTTTTCTTTCCTATAAGAGACAGAGTGTTACCAAAAAAAAGCATAATATTTACCTTACAACTTGCTCTTTCATCTACAGGGAGCTGCAACAGTATTTTTACCTAGGTCCATTTTTTAGTTTATGTCCTTATAGCTGCATCATATGGATCATCAGTCCCTCAATCATTAATCCTCATTCTCATGCTTTTTCATTTCCAAATGATTAACTGTCAGGTCATAGTCCCTCTGTGAACAACCTTCTACTCTGTAGTCCTCAGTTTCACCCCTCTCTGTTATTCCAGTCTCAAAGATCATCTAGTTCTTTCCTATCCTCCCTGAATTGATAATGTTATTCTTTATAGCTCTTATAAAAGTTTCATTATTACAGTCCTAGTTATTTTGTCCTTGATGATGTTCTTTGGCAATTAAATTAATTTTGCTGAAGAACTTTCTCCTGAACCATCATTTCTCTAAATGTACTCCCCAGCCTGGCACACTGATTTCCAGTGGGTTACAAAAGGGATCTTTTTCCCACATGAAAGGCAATTCTAGTTTCTTTTTAGGTTCCATCAAAGTCCTTCCTACTAGTGCAGGAAAATTAGTAAAAAAAAATTTCAAGTCTCCTTAACACTGAAGAGATCAGACATAAAATGAAGCAGAGATCAGTTAAGAAATCAGTCTGGTACAGTTACAGGCAGCACAATATTTGAGAAATCTTAGAAGGCAGCATGCTGCATAAACATTTCTCTATTATATATGAAATATTATATACTATACAGGACCTTTCTAAAAAGTAGCAATGATATGGTACAGCTGGGAGTCATTTCACTACAAAAAAATTTAGGAAAAGTAGCCTTAGAGTGCAGAGATTTTGTGCTTTAGCCCTGTTTTTTTCAGATTTATCCTGGGGATGATTACACAATGCTATTGGATCCCTTCTGGACTGCAAAAAAATTTGTTTCATTCCAGGAATTATAGATAGTGGGGACTTAATTCCATTCCAAGTGAAATAACTGGAAAATTGAAAAAGAAATTGCGAATATTTACCTGAATTTGTCTGGTAGGGACAAACCAACCAAGATATGAAAAAGGAGAATCGTACTCTTCTATGTTAGAAGACTCTATCTAGAGAAATTATCTTTTATTTTAACATTAGTTACGGTATTGGGTTTGTATGGCAAGCTTTTGGTAGCGGTGGGGCTACAGTGGTGGCTTCTGTGAGAAGCTGCTAGAAGCTTTCCCTATGTCCAGTAGAACCAATGCCAGCCGGCTCCAAGACGGACCCACCACTGACCAAGGCTGAGCCAGTCAGTGACAGTGGTAGCGCCTCTGGTATAATATATTTAAGAAGGGGGAAAAAAAACCTGCTGCGAAACAATAGCAGCTGGAGAGGGGAGTGAGAATATGTGAGAGAAACAGACACTGAGGTCAGTGAAGAAGGAGGGGAAGGAGGTGCTCCAGGCACCAGAGCAGAGATTCCCCTGCAGAGCATGGAGAAGACCATGGTGAGGCAGGCTGTCCCCCTGCAGCCCTTAGAGGTTAACGGTGGAGCAGATACCCACCTGCAGCCTGTGGAGGACCCTATGCTAGAGCAGGTGGATGCCTGAAGGAGGCTGTGACCCCATGGGAAGCCTGCGCTGGAGCAGGCTCCTGGCAGGACCTGTGGTCCCATGGAGAGAGAGGAGCCCACGCTGGAGCAGGATTTCTGGCAGGACTTGTGACCCCGTGGGGGACCCACGCTGGAGCAGTCTGTTCCTGAAGGACTGCACCCTGTTGAAGGGATCCGTGCTGGAGCAGTTCATGAAGAACTGCATCCTGTGGGAAGGACTCATGTTGGAGAAGTTCATGGAGGACTGTCTCCCGTGGGAGGCACCCTACGCTGGAGCAGGGGAGGAGTGTGAGGAGTCCTCCCCCTGAGGAGGAAGGAGCGGCAGAGACAACGTGTAATGAACTGACCGTAACCCCCATTCCCCATTCCCCTGCGCTGCTCAGGAGGAGGAGGTAGAGAAAAGCAGGAGTGAAGTTGAGCCCAGAAAGAAGGGATGGGTAGGGGAAGGTGTTTTAAAATTTATTTTTTATTTCTCATTACCCTACTCTGATTAGATTGGTAATAAATTAAACTAATTTCCCCAAGTCGAGTCTGTTTGGCCTGTGACAGTAATTGGTGAGTGATCTCCCTGTCCTTATCTCGACCCACAAGCCTTTCATTATATTTTCTCTCCCCTGCTCAGATGAGGAGGGGGAGTGATGGAGCAGCATTGGTGGGCACCTGGCGTCCAGCCAGGGTCAACCCACCACAGTTACAATAGTTGTCCTTTAAACAAATTATTTTGTTGCTATATTTCATGAGAGTTATTTAATTTGACAAAGCTCTTGATGAGAAAGTTTTTTTTTTTAATCCAAGGGAGGCTATCTTGTTTTTTCCAGAGGCTGTAGAAAAAGGGAAGGTAGAAAGAGAGAGAGGGAAAAGCTAGAAAGAAAAGGAATCAAAGAGAAATATTACCCTCCCAAATGCTGACATTTTCAATCTGAGAAAAATCTTTGTGGGATAAATCTGTTTGGTGAACATGCTCAAATGCTTTCATTGCAAGTGGAATGTGGAATAAAAATAGTCTTTTAAACATCAGCTGATTGCTTATCAGCCAGCTTTGCTGATTTTCACCAATTACCTACCACAAAGCATAACATCAAAATAATTCTTCTGATATCAATGTCTTCATTCTTAAGAAAAGAACAGGATTCTGCTCTAGTGCTATAAAATTGTGCCTTGCAAATAATACCACTTCTGTTGCCATTGTTTCTCTGATGTTCCATAGATAGAAAAGAATTTCTTGTTTCGGGCAAATACCATGCCTCTGATGCTGATTACACAGTGACAATGCATTTCAGCATTTGTAGATGCTGGATCTGATTTCACCTTTATACGGTGTGGTAAAAGTAATTAGTAACTTGACTAAAGTCAGAGGAGTTTTTCTAAAATGACTAAAAATGCTTTTAGTTTGAAAACATTGGTCCTTGAATTATGAGATATAGTTATTTCAGTGGGGTTATGCCAGTTCCATGCTAGCAAAACTCCGTTGAGCTAGTCTGCAGGAGTTGTATCTAAAATTTTTCTTTATTAGAATAATAGATTATTTTGGTACAGACTTTTGAATCTAGTATTCCTGTGTTCTTATACAAAGGAAGACTTATCTATTTTGTTAACAATCAAATAGTACTACTTTTATGTACTGTCTATTCATTGATCTTTAACATGATATCTGAGCTCAGAATGATGTTACATATTTCTTTGGGTTCAGAGCTTCCTGTGCTGTAACGTGAATTTTTGTCATCTCAGAATAACTTTCTTAAATAACTTAACAGCTCCTCGTATGTTTTCAGTTTACCTCTTTTTTATTTTGTTGACAGACTCCATGAGCATTTTTTTGAACTGGATTTAAATGTGACCTTGGAGTATTTTCAAAATCAAAGTTTATTGAAGAAAAAGTGAAATAAAGAGTCTTCTCCATAGAAGGAATTCTTGCCAGCACTCAGAACATTAAGGTAAATTAGGAAAGACCATCACAGTTGTTACTTAGTAAGCCTGGGACACGTCTGCCATTAGTATTCTAACCAAGAAGGAACTGCTGTGTTTATCAGTGAAGCACATATAACCAATTTTGGACCATCAGTGTCTCTGTAGATACATTATGTCTTTCTCCATCACTGGCTTTGTCTGTTCCAGTCTTAGACTAGCAGACTTTTCAAAATCTAACAGTTCATTAAAGAAAAATCCTTGCTAGGCTCCATGCTCTATATGAGAAGACGTACAACGTCGGAGATAAAGACTGCCTCATGTTCAAAAAGGATGAGAGCTTGTTATTCAGCTCTTTCAGCATGATTCATGAAGCTTGTGAAAATGAAGGTGGCCTCAATTAAGAGTTGTCTCGATCTGCTTTTTCAGGTCAGATCAACAGCTATAGCAATATAGCTAATGGCTGCATGTCTCTCCAAACTGTCAGTTTGCCATTCTCTGCTAAATAAGGTGCAGGAGAATTGTGGGAGGAAAGAAGGGAAATGAGATATTGTTAAAAAGCATCTGTCAACAGGAATTGTCTCAAGAAAATTTTCAAGGTGAAAGACTCCTTTGACAAATAGCAGAGATGGCTTTGTTGTCCTAAATTAGAGGAGGGTTATAATTCATTTGTCATTAATTGACTAAAGAAAGGGAATATAAAGGTGATATGAATTAATACAGTTGGAAATTGGAAACTTACAAAATGCCCAAAATAAATTGCAGCATGTCAAAGGATAAGGCATTTCCACTTCAATAATGTACAGGAAAGTAGAAGAAGTCACTCTCCTTAAAGAATTAAAAATTTAAACCACTCTGATGGGAACCATG
The DNA here is from genome assembly GCF_034638445.1 of Ciconia boyciana. Taxonomy (NCBI): domain Eukaryota; kingdom Metazoa; phylum Chordata; class Aves; order Ciconiiformes; family Ciconiidae; genus Ciconia; species Ciconia boyciana. Next base: position 58,773,025 of record NC_132936.1, read on the forward strand.
TCCCATGTCATAGCTCAAGCCAAGTCATATCTGAACTTTACCTAGTACTACATTACAGTTTTTGACAAAATATTCTAATCCAAAGAGAGCCATACACAGAAGATGATAGACAATGTGAAAGCAATGAAGTAACAGTAATATATTATGTCAGTAAAACTTTCCAGTTTGGTGCTGAATCATTACTGCAGGTCTGCAATTTTGTTAGGTAGAGCTTAGCTACTAGAAAGCTTTCTGTGAAACAGTTGTGTGAGCACTTTTTTGAGTCCGGTTTCTTAAGGAAATGAGCTGATCAGACTTTATGTCCATTCATGTCTGTTTTCTTTATGCAGTTGTGAATTGGTAGGCAAATTTCAACCAAGTTTGGCAGAGGAGTTAGTTCTTAAATTGACTTTGTTCAAGCAAATGTCGCATGAAGTGGTGCCTAGGTAGAGGAGAGGTGCCCATGTTGGTGCTTTTCTTGGTGGAAAAGCACGTGGAAATGAGAACAGCGGTAAGCCATCCAAATGGTGGTGCACATCAGTACATCTTCAACAGTCAGTGTCTTGACCTGCCTCTTACTTTGCTGAAGAAATGAAGAGTGTGCCATGTGGCTAGGTGACAAGGGGAGAGCTCATGACATTGTGGGAGTAGGCCATAACAGTTTGGCAGGACATCCTGAGACAGGGAAAGTTACAAGACTGTGGAAGGGAACTACTATTATGGAGGGACATGGGGGATTCATTAATTCGACCGCTGCAGAACAACATTCATTTTTGTGTCTTTTATTTATTTGTTCATTATGACATTAATAATGCTGCTCTCCTTTATGATCTCAAACAAATATCTTCACCTTCCTCTTCCTTAGCTTCTCATATGTGCGATGATACTAACTTTCTTTCCGTATCTTGGAAATGCACAGACCATTTAAAAAACTGTTTTTGTTATTAATCTTCTGGGAAACATCAGTCCAGGTAAGTCTAATTAAAATAATAGGACAGTGTGCAAGGTTGATTTTGGCAAGGATGTGTCAAGAAAATTTTAAATGGAGAGAACTAATTCAGTTAATGTGTTGCTGGACTAGTGAAAAAGAAAGTCTGATGACAAAAGTGTTCTGGAAAGAATCTTGGCAGTGGTGGAGAGAGGTAAACCTTTCATTCTCGGAAGAAATAATGTGCAGTCTGATAGGCTTAAGAATGCAGAAGAGTATGATCAGTACTGGAATGAGTAAATAAATTACGTGGCGTATATCAGACATCAAATACTGATGTGAAACTTAGAAAGTTCCAAAAACCATGCAAATAATCACACTGGTGAATCATTGGTATTACTTTTTGAAAGGACGGGCTTAGGTTTGCCTAGCACTTTTTGACTGTGATCATTCGTTCGTCTACTTCTGTCTTGTAAATCAAAACACAGGTTATACAGTCTAAAAAGGAATCATGTGTTTCAGCCACTTCCTTGCAGAGCTTGTATTGATTATTCTTTGGGGACAAGTCAGGAACATAATGTAGGTAGCTAAGTTAGCTAAGCAGTCTGCCTAGGCTACCTCTCTAGTTCATGGAGAGTGATAAACACTTTCAGAAGGTGATTCATAGCAATCAGAATCAGCTTCTATCTTAACTGGCTACATTAAATATTTCTACATGAATGGAGGAGATATACCCCAGACTGGATATGTTTGGTGGGAGGCAATTGCTGTAGTGTTGTAGCTTCCTTGCTGGTGTACTAGAAGATATCAAGGGAAAAAGTGGTACAGCTGTCACATCACTTCTTAATATATCTGATTCCTCATGGAGGGAAGCTGAGCCTGTTGCATTCTGGTTAACAAGGAACTAAAGTGTTCCTGTGCCAGAGCAGTATAAGAAGAAATGATCACTCACAATCTCATTTCTTCTTCAGATTCTGTCAGGGCTTCTCAGCTATGTAGCATCCAATGAACAAAGCTTGCTGAAATATATAGATCTTGTTGAGAGTTATTAGTTCATCTCTTCCACTATGCAAGACTCAATACAGGAACATTACCTACATATTTATATATTCAGGTGATCAATCTTTTTCTGTTTCATGTAAATCTGTGGTTCGATGATACATTTACCATTAGGCAACTTTCCCTGAGACTAACATTAAATTTGTACCAGATTGTAAAGGAAAGTCAACAAAAGCATTTGATATGAATAAGCAGAGCTGAGCGCTGGCAGGCAGTTAAACATTTGGGAGCTTTGAACCAGGATTTTCCAACAGAAGGGTCAAATGCAGACAGGCTTAGCACTGCTCCAGGGGGACAAATCTGAAGACACTTCACTCTATCTGAGAACATCAAGATGAATCAGAAGCCAAAATCATTTCACCTTAGAGTCTGCAAAAGAAGGTGCTTTCCTCATCCAGATGAACATCCTTTTCCTGGTAGCATGACAATGCTATCTGTCTTACAGAGGATGCTGGATTTTGTTTTTAGTTTCTTTCTGACATGTTTTACTACCAGGAAGAAAAAAATATTATTGGTAGCATTGCTTTAGTATTTGTGTAATCACTGGATGTGTCACTTCGGTTGCAAGTACCTAATGAAGACAAATGGTGCCAAAGATGGCCACATTCGCTCTATTTCATGATTGCTTGTGACATAATGGAGCACATACAACAAAATCTCAGCAAAGGTTGGCACACAGAATGGGCAATAGGGAATACATCTATAGTATAGTATACATCCAAATGTCGCCTCTAGCTGGAAATATTTTGCTGATAAATATCCTGGGAGAAATGAGGATACTCACTGATGACTCAGAAATTGCCCTGGCCAAGTTCTAATACCCAGTCAACTTTAAACATTAGGGAAAGGTGAACCTGTATGCAGAGCCAGCATGCACAGAAGAATGTTATCTTAATAATATACCCTCTCTTAGTAGTATAAATTAATCACCTAATATTAACAAAGCTACAGAGATGTAGCTTTCAATTTAAATCAGCCTCTAATCTGGCAGTATGCTTCCCAGTGCCAAAAGGGGTGGTCTAACGTAGTACCTGCCCCATAAACCATGGTAGGCACTGAACTGTAAAACAAATATTTTCAAGAGTGGAGTGGGTATCATTACTTGTAGGCTTCCCGCGAGAAGCTAGGAATTCGGGTATGCATAAAAGACTTGTTAATGATATTAGTACATGTGAAAGTCTTACTAGTGATAATCAGCATAGTTATATTACAGTTATATGCCATGAGGACTTCCTTGTTGCAGTACAACTGGTTGGTTTTGGTTTATACTTAACCTCTTTCTGAGAAACATGAGTTGATACCAGATAAGAAAGACTACACTAAGAAAAGGATAGTGAAGATGGGAAAAGAGAAGGGAATAATGGGGCATGGTCCTGGGCAACCAGCTCCATGTGGTTGGGGTGTTGGGCCAGATGGCCTTCAGAGGTCCCTTCCAACCTTAACCATTCTGTGATTTTGTGAATAATCTATTGGTGTACTTGTTTAACTTGTATTTTAGCTTATTCTGAGATAAGTCTCCTGTGCAGAAAAAGATGCTTAAGCTCATGGTGAAGGAATATTTACCATAGGAAACAAAGGAAAAAAACCCAAATATATACATGCCTAGTAGAGCTTATCAGAAATAAATTGTACTTCATGAATATGACTTTTACAGAAATTTGGTTTTCCTTGAAATATTTCAACAGAAGTTTATAACTTTTTTTCCTTGGTTTGGGTGGAGGGGAAGACGAAAATGTGATCCATCCTATCCACACCTTTAAAAAAGAAATACTTCTCCTCCTGAGAGGAAGAAAGAGAAGGGGAAAGAAAAGAGACGAGAGAAAGTAAAGCACGTCCTGAATACTTAAAACACTGAAGTGCTGAGGTAATGTGGTGCTGAGCACCAGAATCATACCATATGTTGAAGCACAGGTGAAAACCAGTGCCTGTATACTTATGAAACCAACTTATGCCCTCCCCCCTTTTCAGAGATCCTATCCATCATCAAAAGATAAAAAAAGAATCCATAGAATGAAAGATTTTCATTGCTACTGGAAGAATGATGGGACAGGAAACATATTTGTGAGGGTGATGAAGAGAAAAATCTCACTGTGTTTTCATTTTGTTTAGACTTTTGTGTCAAAAAATATTATTCTTATTTTCACAGAGGAAAGTGAAAAAGAATATGCTGATGTTATTTACCCCCTTGAAGAACATGGCAACCTCTGAATTCTTTTGATACATTAAATGTAAGCCATTACTGTTGCTATTCTGCTCAAACAACTGCTTTTCCAATCAGCAGTTTCTCCATGTGTGTATAGCTCTGTTCTCTGAGGCACATTTGATTGTCTTTATTCTGATTGAAATGTTTGTTTTTCAAATGGTATTATTAACTCAATACTCCTCTGGGAGATTCGATCTTAGATGCACAGTCAGGTTATGGCGGTGCTGTTGTCAGTGGTAGGTGGAAGTTGGATGTGTCTGCATATGCCACTGAGCTGGTGCAGAACAGGCATTGGTTGATGTTGCAAAGTTGTCCCATTGGCTTACCAGGGCAATTCATTCCTTATTTCATTCACTGAAAGAATAGAGATGGCCTTAATACACAAAGAGATTGAAACTGCACAAACTGCTGATGAATGGACCAAGAATGGCCAGAAGTGGTACTGGCTTTTGTAATGTGGGCTTCTTCAGGAAGTGAACTGGGAAAATAATTATTTTCATAGCTGGCTGCACTGTCATGTGGAAATAATGCTCAGGCAGTAGCAGCCAGGTCTGGCTTGAAACTAGCTTTCAGCACTGAGTCTTGGTATCCCGTTGCTATTCCCCTGACCTCTGCAGCTGTTTGACTATAAATTTAGTCAGCTACCAACAACATGTTCTCTGAACACCATGGTGTGGAAAATGAATAGTTAAGTTTTCAACAGTTGTCTGATGACAGGTTATTTTTTGCAGGAGATGAATGGTTTTGTTGGATGTTTCTGTTCTGCTGCGCTCTTAAGCCTCATCCCATCACTCAGACCTACACTGCTTATTTTCACAGACATAAATTTGGTAAGTTGAAATACAGGTGTCAACTGTAGTCCATCATTTTACACATGAATACTTTTTGTGACTGATTTTACGTAATCTGCTAGATAGATAAAACAGCTCCTGGGGTCCTGCATTTTGGTAGAGAGTTGTGCCTCCCCAGTGTAATCTAGCTGTATGTTGGCAATCTGTATGTTGGCAGTATTCATGTCCTCCCTGATGTTTCCAGGCCTGATATACCCAACGAGACTGCTGTATTCCAGCCTAATGGCCTTATTAAAATTAAGCCTCTCGGGCACAGCCAGATTTTTGCAAAGAAGATGCTGTCTCTATGGCAAGAACCTCTATAATGGAACCAGATGTTTCATTCTGAATTATTCCAACATGCAGCCTATTCTTAGGGTTTATTGATAAGCAACAGTAACAAAGTAGGTGCTTTTTAATGAAGGGTCAAGCAGCACTGCACATCCCAGCATTGCTCACTATACTGGAATTTACACAGTCCTCAGTACGTTAACCATGCATGCTAAAACCCTGATGTATAGTGCCCCAGAGGTTTATTGAAAAGCCATTACCAAAGACATCCTCTTTGTTCTTCAGAACTGCAGATCTTCAGAACTCGGACGCCAGTTCTCAAGCATACACCTGAACAAGAGCACCCTCACAGGGAATCTGTGTTTTGGATTGTTCGTACAAGTATTAGTGGAAAGTAACACATGGTCTTCTTTGCAAATTTTTGTAGATAAAGAAAATTATGTCAGCAAAAGATGTGCATATTTAGTACCACTTTTGCTTTAATTCTTACCCCAATAAAACAGCACAAATAAACACATCCACTTTTCAACATCACTAATGAACGACAACGTAGACTTGGGCTCTTCAGGTTGAAAAAAAAGTATGACTGGGGATATAAAAGAAAACCATGAAATCAGAGAAACCATAGAGGACAGAAATAGGAAATTACTGTACACTTCCTTCTAGTACATGAATGGAGGTCAATCAAATGAAACTAGCAAGTGGCAGGTGAAAACAAACTAAAGGCTATGATTCTTCACACAGCATTCTATTAAACAGTGGAGCCCATTCACTCCAAATATTTTGGATGCTAATATTTTACAGAGTTAAAAAACTGGTTAAACTCATTAAAGAAGGATTTCTTTAAGGTTACTAATTAGAAAGACAACCCTAGTTCAGGAAACTTATTTCTGCATGTTGTTGAATTTCCAAGGAAAATACTATACATCTGCCCTATTCTTGTACTATTTCCTAAGCATCTTCTGCCAGCGAGAGATGTTGGTCTAAACAGAGCAAAAATATGTCAATTTTTCAGTTCCAGTGGAAAAATTGTCTAATTTGGTTAAGTGGTGCACTGTTCTATCGCCCTTGAAGAGACCGTGCTTTCTTTGTCCTGTCTTTGGTATGTAGCGAGTGACTTAATTCATTTATGTAGTTAACTGGTCATGGAAGGAGACAGAAAAATTGAAATCCTTCTGACTTCCCATTCAAGATTGTATCTATCTCCCAATCCAGTTGTTTTAGGGAAAGTGCGCAGTGAGCAGGACCCTTCTGGTGTACCTAGTGCAGTGCACTGCACACGTACCCAAGTTATTTCTAAATATACTTCCAGGTTCCTACTAAACTCACTTATCTAGCTGTGTCATAGACTTCAATATGTTTATAACCTAACAAGCATGCAAAATGAACTCTGCCAAACACCTTTGCTTCCAGTAGTTTCAGACCATTAGGTGATGCTTTCCCCCCTTTTTCATGTTTCAACTTGCCTGCAGGTTGACCCTAGTTTCATATCTGGGAGAACACTTGCCGGGGTTTACCTCTTATCTCTCTCAACTGACCGGGCCGCTCTTACAGCATTACAACACTTGATTCTAATCATATGCAAATATTCATAATTGTAATGGATAAGTGCTCTAATCTGGAAGTAATTTAGTGTTTATACTCTTTGCATGTATGTTGTTTTCAGTACCATGTGAACTGGAATTGCATAATAGATGTTAGTTAACTCCTGAGAACAACTTCAGTAAGATAATACTCTTTATTCACTTATTAATACAAAAAAGACACAACAGGAATGTGCATGGGAAATAAATTATTCAGAATATGAAAAAAGAGATGGCACTAAAATATGATGTATTTGGTGCAGAGAATTCACTGGAGAGATCTGAAGAGGAATTCAGTGTGATCATAGTGGCAGACAAAGCGAATGAAGTTTGCCTCAATATGTTGAACAGCTAAGAGACTGAAGAAGAAGTGAGAATGTAGGCAGTTAGAATGGGAGAAAATGCACTAGTCAAAGTTTGGAATGGTCAGAGAATGCCTAGTTTATTTTGTTGTGGAATGGAGAAGAACCCATAAATTTTAATAATATGGAAATAAAGACACATTACATCATAGATGCTGTATTGGAAGGAGAATTTATGATGTTTGAAATGATACCATTGTCTGGATAGGCCTTTTTTCCTCCGACACAGAAAAAGGAAAAAATGATATTCAATTTAATTCTTTAAATTGCTTCTTCTTTCTCTGTTGTTCTTACAGCAATTATGTATTTGTACAGGTCCTTTGAGTCACTGACTAGCTTTTTATTAAAACACACAGAAGGCAAAGCCAAATTTTAGAGACAGGTTGATGAGAAATTTAAGCCCTGAACTTCACCCATCGATGCATGAACTTGTGTGTGATGTCAGCCCTTTCAATGGTGCTGTAATTGAGTGAACTGCAACACAGTTCACCATCAACCCTTCACATACATGCTCCTCTGAATACACTCCATATGTAAAGTATGTATGGAGAGCCTGAGCATGAGTATATGTTATCAAAAAATGAATAAGCACATTAATGTCTACACATTAAAATTTTACATAATAAAATCTTTTATTTATCATATACTAACTGAAGCACACAGCATTCAGAAATTTGATATCACTTGCCTGCTTTTTATTAACCAATAACAGTTTTACCATTAACCATTAACAGTTTCATTGGAACTGTTCCTTATCTACAGCACAAAAATGCCAAATAAAAATGTCTTTTGATTAATTAAAGAAGTCTTATTAACTTGATTTCAGTTATAATTTCTCATTTAAGTGAACATTTCATTAATTTTTTCAGCAAGTTCAAGCACTAAAAATAATTAGTAATAGAAATCCTTTAACAGTATTACAGTATATCTTTATTATACCTTAATCACTTGGAAAAGGTACCTGCAAGGGAAACATTAAAACCACAAATATCATGAATAACTGCAAGTACATTGTTTTCACTCTGTATTTTTATGGTGATTTTTTTCTATGACAAAAATTGCCAACACATGGGATCTTAGTGTAAGAAACAGTAAACAAATCCAAGTTTATCTACAAAGTGTGAAGGAAAAACCTATTGAAAAGTAAGAGGAAAAAACTGCAAATGAAGAGAAAGAGAAAACTTTTCAATTTTATTTTTCTATTTTCTGTTTATCAATGGATTTTCATTCTTTTCTTTACAGCTTTTTCTTCTGAAATGCTTAAAAGGCTGTAATTCATACCAAAAATATTTTTGATATCAAAATCTTTTAAAATGGAAAGGTCATTTATTATGATAAAATAACATATTTGAATAACTTTTAAATAAATAATTCAGTAACATATTCAGTAACGGTAACATATTTAGTATTCCACAGGCAAAATTGTATAGATATGGTCATAATGAATTCATACTGGCATGGTACAATATTTTGGTGTGGGACGGTTCAATTCCATAGATCCATTTAGAGTACACATACACGTATTACATGACCTTGCATCTAAATCAGTTTCTCTGAGGAAGTCAGTTTCTTCAGACCTCCTTCAAACATGCTTAGGAAACACTAACAACAATGTCAACAGTAGACAGCAATTGAGAGGTATAATGGCTTATTCAGTACAATAATATAAAATTCAGGAGTTTTTTGGTGTGATTTATTATACATGTTGAGCATGTTCTGAGTATGTATGCTGGGTTGGGTCATGGGAGGACCTTGAGTGCTACTCTGTCTCCTGGAGCTTGATTTGGATGTGGTGAACCTCACACAGGTTTTGACAGTTTTACACTTTGTCAGAAATGGACTTATAGGTATGTGAAGATATCAGATCAAATAGGAAGGTCTATAATGAGTATTTCATTTATAGCTATATGGACCTAAATTTTTCTTAAACCCTTTTTCCTGTATCTAGGTCCTTCTTTCTGGTTCAACAACCAGAATAATTATCTTCACAGCATGTTGTATAAAGAAATATATTATTTCTCTGTTCTGTACACATTCATTATCAACTGAAATACTTCTGTTTCATCAGGACATTGGTTCTGAAGGACAGTCAAACAGTTGTCTCTATAACAAAAAAGGATATGGAGATACTGGGGTCCAGACTTCAGGCTTCCCTTCTTACAACTTGTTGTTGATGCTCTTGATCCCTCTCTGCCTACCTCAGACTGACATACATATCTATGAAAGTAGGTTTATTTTTTCTGAAGTTCAAGAAAAGAATTGAGGATGTCTTCTCCAGTGGGCATGGTGCAGGTGAAAAAATGGCGTTAGACAAAAAATTTTGAAAAATAGAGTGTTGACACTGACAATGATAAAGACTAGAGGGGCTGATATTTTAAAATCACTCTAGATGTTATGGTCTGCTAAGGTAGGAGTAAAATATGTTCACGTTCATTAAAGATGTAGGAAGCATGACAGAACCATGCACTCACAGCTCTAAATTTGTCATGTTTGGTACATAGCTGAAACAGCAGAAACAGGTTGCACTCTGGACAATTAGAGTAAATATAGCCCAGCATGGGTTTGCTCTCCCCAGTGCTGTCATTAAGGAACTCACCATTAAAGGAGAAGAGGTTCAGAGGCAAATATTCTGTATCTACATGGTGGGAGGCACATTGCCTTTTGTATTGGACCTGACTGGCAGCTGTACTTTAAGAACCTGTCCTTCCAGTGGTATGAAGAGTGGAAATGCTCCAGCTGACTTCAGCGGTGCAGATTCAGGCTTTCAAGCTGAGAGGAAAGTCTTTGCCAAAGTTTTTTTCCTGAACAGGAATATTATTGGCTGCCATGGTTTCACCAGTGTCTCTGCAGAGAAATGAATCACTGATTAGGAAATGAGTGATTTACACCTCTGTAAATTTGAAGCAATTGTAATAAGTCAAAGGAAAAAAACCTGCACAAACAGCGCCAGTAAAAAAGAGAAATTTCCCTAGTTTTTTATAAAGTCTCGAACAATTCAAACAGTCCTTATGTTCTACATAGTTCTGTGGGGGTGGGGGCAGTCAAGGGATACTGTAAAAATATTGTTCAGAGATTGAGCTGATTTACACTCATGTTGTTTGAATCCCACCTGGCTGCTGGCTATATGTTTTCTTTTAGACTCTTTCCTGTTACTTTCATTCTTGAAAAGAAAACAGGAGGGAAATGGAAAGCAGCCTATTGTTTATAGGACCAGGGACTTAGCAGCCAGCATTGGTGCTTAGGGATGGCTTTTCCTTGTTTGGGTCTGCAGCAACTCCGTTATGAAAGTACATATTTTCAACATCAGTAAGCCCTTGTATTGTAACTCCCTCACCTCATTTACCACAAAAAGACGAAGCCTACAAGACCAAGTTATGCTTGTTCCATTTTAATTCACTAGATATCGTTATGTAAATAGTGGTGGCCTCTGTGAAACATCCCCTTTTCACGTGGTGAGAAAAAAAATCCAATTAGAAAGTCTAGTGGAAACTTACTCTGGTGACATATAGGTGACATGGAATTAAAAGAGGAGAGGGAGTGAGAAGAGAGAAATGACAATAATGTACCAAATCTAATGCAAATACTTTTATTTTTGGCAACTAAAAACTGACAGAAATACAGAAAATGCTGCATTGCACTTTTTCCATACATCAAGATTATGGTCGTATACTGAAAGCATGTCCATTTCTAGCTTTAGTACTAGGCACATAGCATCATAATATCATAGATTAATCTTATGAGAGCTAGAGAGATCTGCTGTTAGCTAGTTAAGAATACAGCAAATGAAGAAAAATGTGTTCCTCTCATGGCTGATTCATCCCATGTCCCAGATATTTATTGCAGAATAGGTGAACTGTCATCAGGAATTACCAGTCTCTCTTCATTGACTACAGACTTAACATTGTCTGAGCAACTACCTTAGACAGGACATCTGACAAACCAGAGGTAAAGTTAAGTGGAGACAAATCACATTCAAAGTGTCCTTTGAGTGATACAGTTCTGTATTCGCTCTGAACTTTAGCTGTTCTCCTTTTGTACAGCAGCTCATCTTCACTGTGACCTATTGGGAAATCAGAAACATAGCCTCAGAGCTTGTTCACAGTTTGTTTTATAGATTTATTCTCATAAAGTCTGAAGTAATAGAAATATATAATACAGCTGGATTTTTTTTTTCTCATTCCTCTATGTCTCTACAATTTAGGACAGCTACAGATGCAGAAGTTAGTCCAGCTGCAGGAATCTTAAATAACAGGATTTAATTTCTAGATGCTGGTGCTACTCAATGTTCCTGGAAGAGCAGTTGTGTCACTGGGATTCACAAAGGTTTTACTACTGAAGTGAGGTCTGAATTACCAGAAATAAGTTTAATGTAGCCCACCGTTTTCAAAGATATTTAAAAATATACCATAGTATTGAATGTCAGAATGCAACCGTTTTGACAAAAGTACCTCAAATGCTGTTTTGGAAGCTGGCTAACTTTGGAGGAGCATATACTTTCCTGGCATTTCAGAATTTATTGCTACACCAAGAAAAATGTTAAGGATATACACTAACTCAACCATAGCACATAGGGCTAGAATGGACATTGCAAGGTGATCATCCTTGCCCCTAGGCAGGATCAGCTATAATGGTGTCACTCCTGACACATGTTTATATAACCTTTCTTTTAAAAGTTCTGAAAATTCTGTAGAGTCTACCAATTTTCTACCAATTAACTATCTTTACAACCAGAAAGTGGTTTCTAATGTTTAACCAAAACCCTTAAGTATTTCTATTTTTTTCTGATAGGCAGAGAATCTAATCCCGTCTTTATTTCTGCAGTGAGAGGAGTATGCGTGTTTTCTTCTTTTTATCCTCACACACTGGAATTTTAGTCAGCAACCAGAATCGCATTTGTTGAAGTACTACACTGTATAGACCAGAAAAGATGGTGCCCACTCTGCAGGAAAAAAGATTTTTTGTATATGAATATTTGTTTCACATAGAGAATTCCTAGTATAGTTATATAAGGTTATACTTTTGTACAGCACAAAGGCAGAAGTATTAAGCTCAGGGCTGTGGTTTGCAAGAAAATGTGATGGTTAAAAAGACTGAGCTGTTTTCTATTCTGTCATGAGTGACTGGCAGAAGCAGGCAATGGAACAAATGTTGTTTCATAGAATCTTGTGGAAGGCTGAGGCAGGAGCTGTGGGAAGGGAAAAAGTTTTACTGGTGTGGTATCAGGCTCTGCACATCTCTTCCTACAACTTAGATAGAAGCTACTTCATTGTCTCATGGGATATTAGTGATGTTTTTTTTCTTTAACAAAAAAGAACAGAAGCATTATCTAATAGTTGTTACAATGGAAAAAAAATTAAACATCTGAAGATGCCTTTGGACATATTAAAGGAGCAGAAAAGAGCAAAATTAATTAACTTTGGTATGAACAGTTGGTTTTCTGCCAGGAACAGTGATGAGATCTGGGGCCTTCTGTTTTCCTTTCTTGTACTTGTGAGGGTATAATAGAAATTATTACTCATTGAAATTGGACAAGGGGATAGAACTCATTACACTTTTTCTGTAATCCTACATATTTTTAAGTTTTTAAATTAGATGAGTGTATCAGTTTTGCTTTTGTCAATTTTCAGGTTAAGACATATATTAACACAGTAATATACATGGGACTTATGATAGTTAAAGACCAGATGACTTTTTATCTGAATTGTCATTATCATGACACATAATTATTAACATATATTATTATGATGTTAATGTTCACATTAAGATGTGTGCCAAGCACTGTGCAAATATATAGCAAATGATGTTTACTAATAATGACAACTAACAGAGCATCCAGCCTAGAAGTATTCAGGAGCACTCTGCCTGGGTGCCCTGTTTGGCACGTGCTGGGGATAACTACCCTGGCTCTGACAAACTCATGAAGCAGACGACTCTGAGTCTTCACACACATGATGAGCCCCATCTTCATAAACACTTTTGAGACTGTACCTGCTGGGTGAGGTAATTACTTGCCTGTGAGGTGGCAGCATTTCGGTCCCCAGGAAAAGTCAAGGTTTCCAACACATCACAGAAGCAAGCCTTTGTTGTCTAGTATTATCCAGCACATGATCATCAGTTTTCCAAAGAGCACTAGGATGACACTGTAGAGAGGCAATTTTTATTTCCCCAGAGCAACTGACAGTCTAAGTGGTTTGGGGTGATGTTTGTCCATCAGCAGAGGACAGTACAGACAGCTCGGTGTATTTGGGTGCTTGCCAGACACAGAGAGGGAAGGAAGAGAGAATGCTAATTTTTTAGCGGGTCAGCAGCTTCAGCTGCATAGCTGCAGATTTATGTTGGCTAGGCCAATTGATTTGATCAGGGACTGATATCCATCAAAGCTATTATAAAAAAATAATTAAACAAAAGCAGACACAGCCTGCTTGTGGTTTGCAAGGGAAATGGATTGAATTCCCTGTTCATGAAACTGAACATGAGCACTATACATCCAAAGATAACTCCTCAGAAATACTAGAAAAATTGAATGCTGCTGTCCCAAGGATGAATAGAATATGCTCGAGGGTTCTAAAATTTAACTTTGTAGCAGTGACCTTATGGTTTCTTGAGTTCCATAACCTCCGAATAGCCCAGGGCCTCATGTCCCTCGAGCCTTGACTTTGCTCTCATCTGCTTTCACTGTCCTCCTGCTTCTCATTTCTTCCTGGGGTGGTCAGCTCCTTGAAGGTCTGGTCTCTCCTCTCAACTGGAGAGGGAAGGAATAGAAGGAGGTCTTCCTTAGCCAGGAAAGGTCCCACTAGCTCAGTTGTGCTCATGTTTGTGCTCTCAGTCTCTCACTCTCATGTGCGTGATTTTCCACTCAACAGTTTGCCCCCAGGCCTCTTTCTCACAAGTCTAAAACTGGCTTCATAAAGCAGTCACTAGTTTGGATACTTTGGAAGGTTTCCATTAAAATAAAGTCTGCTTTTAAGCTTTAAAATAATTTAAGTCAGTTAGTTACTTTCAATGTACAAACATTAAATTTTAATGTACAAACATGTGCACATTTAATATAAACTAAGCTGTTGTCCTAGGTAAACATCTCAGTGTTCCAAAATTAAAAGATTTACAACTTTTTCACTTTTTCCTCTCCTGAAGAACGCCAGTGATGGGGTTTGTTCAAATCCATGCCTCCTGCAGGTCTTCATGGTAGGAAAAATCTGATTTTCAGGGTCAAATACAACAATAATTGGCATAGCTTCATCAATGAACCATAGTGAAGTGATTTGTTCAGGTCTCTGCCTCCTGTGGGTCTTCACAGTAGGCAAAATCCAATTTTGAGAGTCACATATAACAATAAATTGACATAGCTTCATCAATGTCAACGGGAGAACACTAATGGAAACCATTACTAAAATGACTGTAGTTGTGTTTGTGAAAAGATGAGACAGGGTAGCGCTGGAGACTGAAACCTCTTATAAATACAGACAGCATGAGAAAAAGAGAGTGCTTAATCTACAAACCTTTTGTTAGTCTGTCCAAGATGGACTTTAAACAGTTGTGCTTTATTCCAGCTTGAGTTATTGGACTTGATATAAAAGGCTGCAGGATGACATATAAGGGCCTATTTTGGCTTTCAATCCCATGAATTTACAAATGTGTGCTTAAGGGAGAGTGTTTAACTCTCTGCAAGCGCGTGTCCATAGGAGTACAGGTGCCTTGCTGCATCCACACACACACAGACATTTAATCTCATCAGTCTTCGCATGCTGTTTTTGCAATGACTGTGAAAGCTATGTCCTCGGATTGCTGATATGGTGTAGCTCCACTAAATGTACTTTTCAAGTGATTGGTATTTGAGCCATCAACAGGTAAGATACCATCCACAGCATGAAAAGCATTCATTGCTGACACCTTGGAAGACAGCATCTATGTCATGTGATACTGGGTTTAATTATCGATTGCTATTTTTTAAAAACAACCTTTAAAGTGTACGAAAATACTGGAGATGGTCTTCCATACTACTACTCAGTGATCTCAGTAAAAGTATCAAACAGCCTCCCAATTTAATTTAAATAATTTTCTTTCACTTAAAAGTTTTGGTTAAGACATTTATATTACAAAAATAAAAGAACAGAGGTGCCTGATTTAAAAATGAAATGAAAAACTTGCTCATACTGATAGTTCCATTACAAGCATAAAATACTCAGCTCCATACTAAAACTAAGTCTTTGCATCTTAGCCAATGATTTTATTTTTACAGCATATTCATATTAGAGAACAAACGTTAGACAATGATTTTAAGACTCTAAAAATATGCATATATCTAAAAAGCAGAGAATGGTACATTCTTGGAAGCAAAAGAATGACAATGTTTGCACGTGATGGAAGCCCTTTGTAGTAGGGGTCTCAACATGAAGGGTGAAAGCTGTCAAATGAGGTCATACTCAAACCTTGTTAACTGCTCTATTGCTGCAATTTTTTTTCAGAGAATTTATGATGTCAACTAAAATGCAGAAACCCTTTTTATTGCAGTGTGCCAATCACTACTGTCCATGATACAGCTGCCCACAAACATATGAATCTGTAAAATATCCCTGTGAAAAATGTGAATTGGTCTACCATACCTGGATTAATTTTATAATATTTCTGCCTTTGGTTACATGGACTTATCACTCTCACTAATTGTAACCCACTGAAACTATCAACATCAACAGCACTGCTATCAACTGAAAATGGTAGACTATTTTTTCCTTAAGTCATTAAGTTTCAGACAAATTAAAGGCATGTTGTTGGTTTTATTTCCTGGAAGCTGAAGTACCCAGATGTTTCATTTTCGGTGACATTTAGCATTTAATAACCTCACTGTCATCAGTACTAATTTTCCAAGTGCCTTTTCTGCTTTTGTTTTGAAAACGAGTATGTGAAAAAATGCTTTGGTACTTCAATTTTCTCTTCTCATTTTTGGGAAAGTTTCCAAAATGATTAGCTAAATGATCAATCAGTTAAAAAAAGTGGATTCCGGGTTGGATCCAAATGTCCTTAAAGTCTATAGAATTCTATTAACTCCTATTACTTGGGCCCAGAGATGATAAATAAGTTGGGGAGGTATTCATGGCAAAAACACTCTTGACAATTAACTAAAAAGGAAGATTTGCCTGATTTAAACAGTTAAGGTCTTTAAATCTTCTTAGAAAAGCAGATATTTTTATTAATTTTTATTTTCTACTTTTGTGATTTTTTTTACATTTTTTGTGAATTTGAAAAGAACAGTTAATGTTATTTGACTCACCACTCCAGCTTCCTTCTTCTAGTTTACTAATTTGATCTATCAGAGAACATGATGTCATTCCAATTGACAGTGGTAGGTATGCAAGTATAGTATACCTATGTATACGCTCATATATATATATATATGTCATATATATATATATATATATATATATATGAAGCAGAACACTGTATTGACTTCCACTCTCTAAAAAATCACCATGCAGTACCAATTTATTCAGATTTTCTCAAGCCAGACTTACACCCACTCAAATCAAGGTCAAGGAGAGAAAACTCAGTTGTTTTGAGAAAGGGTGGCCATATCACTTTGACAAGAAGGTACGATATTTAGAGGGGCATATGGAAGGTTCTCATCAAGTTGTCTTCATTTTGCCTTTTCTTCATTGAAATGATACAGCTAAGCTCTAATTTAACAGCATGGTACTAAAGACTCCTCCTTTGCACTGTTCATCTTCTGAAAGAAAAAAAGCGCAGAAGGTGGGGTGCAAAATAAATGTGCATTTATATCTTTGTAATTCAGCTGGAAAGTGTGTTGGAGTATTAATGTCAGCAGCTTTATTTTCCCATTTCTTTGACAGGTCCAAAACCAAGAAGACCTTCATTTTGTAATGACCCTCTGCAGAATAAAAAAGCAGCTGCTTAAAGTGTTTTTGTTTACCCTTTACCATAATTACAATTTTTCAGTTTGGTGATTTCGTTTCAAAGAATGTTTGCTTTTTCTGCTAGCTGGAGCTTAGCATGGGGTAGATGGGAGAATAAATGTATTTCTGAGCAAAATTTAGCCCTGAAATGAGAAAACTTTAGAATTATAAAAGCAAATGTCACACTTATCAGGAAGAACCTGCTTATTACCTCTGCTACTAACCACGTTCAGTGATTTCCTGGTTCAGACACCAAACAATATTACCTAATATGATTTCCTATTGGTGACTGAGACAAAACCCAAAGGTTTAGGATATGGGCATGCTTATTACCATTAGATATTTTGAGAGAAAATTAAGAGAAGGTTTCAGGTAAAAACAAATCTGGAAAGAAGTTTGCCTGTGGGCAGAGTATCCTTTCATCTATAGAAAATAAGACCACTTAGGTTTTTGTTAACACAGAACAAGAACCAAACCAAAGGGAACACAGGGGTCGGCATTGGTCATTTGAGCAAGGACATATTTTTCCCTTTGAGAATATGCAACTCATGCAAAGAAACAAGCTCAAAGTTGTAAACAAATTTTATCTAGCGAGTATTGGTAAAACAGAACCTCCTTTCCCCCCGTACATAACAAAAGTGATACCTGGAAAGTGTATTTTTTGCAACACCTTTCCAAAAGGAACCATCACTGAGCAAATTAAATTGCTGGGCTTTTGGACCAGGCAAAATAAAATTGTGTTCTAAAAATTTTACTCATTTCTATCATAATAAAAGACAAGACTGGAAACTGAAGAAAACTCCTGAGAAGTATTTACAGCAATAACTAACACAGTTCTTGAGATGCAAGTACTGCAGAACAGATTGTTGTTGGAGATGTATCACAAGCAACGTGCATACACAGAAATCCATAAACCAAGAGAACAAAACCACAAAAGGTCATGTTATTTCATTGTTTAATTGAAAGGCTAAGGCTTCTTCATTGAGAGGTACACTCTGTATAAGGAGGTTTTGCCAACAGGTGAATAATATGACTCCTTAACTATTTGGCTAATTGGGAATTTCTGGAGAACTTCACTCAGGATAAATGGATGGTATGAAAGCTAGGTATCTAGTGACCTTTTCAGCTGTATAAATAATACATGCTTCATATTTTCATTGCCTTTGTGTTTCTTCCTTCTGGTGAACTAAAAGGTAGCAGAAATATCACCTTCTCAAAGCTGAATCTTTAGCAAATTCTTCTTTTATGTATAGTTCCTGCCTAGGAACCCTCATAAAGCATCTGATATTTCCTCTTATTTTGTCAGTTACCAGACCCTCACACCTTCACTTTCTCCTTCTCCCAGTACTATTTGTGTTATCCTTTTACTTGTTTTCTTGGCTTCCAAAATCTTGAATCCTTGGAAAGAAGCGCTACTGATGGTATGTAACTGTGGGCAGTCAGCAGCTGACTGTCTTAAGTCAAAGCAGCTTAAACAACCAGTGTTCTCCCTAAGGGAGTAAGTCTTTCACTCATTTCTCACTATACTGTGTGGATTATACAGTGGGATGCTGAAGTGGAAGTAAAACATTAAGTAATATAGGAAAGGGAAGAGACTTTCAGCTCCTCTCCTGAGTGCTTGTTTCCTGGCAGATAAAGACATCCCTCTGCAACTGTGCTTACTGCACTTCTTGTGTTATGTTGGATTAAAGCAAAGTGTCCTAGAGTTTTTCTGCAGGGAATTTGGCATCTAAACTAGACTATACTGAGCAGTAAATGGCTGTGTATAAAAAACCTAGCAGTGCAGTTCTAGAGCTGGGGATCAAAGGGATAAATCTGTGGCGATGTACAAGTTATGTATGTTCTGTCTTGTGTTCTAAGCGGAGACCCTAAATGTGGGACAAATAGCAATTTTCTGCCATTTAGTAGGAGGTGTATAAGATCTGTGTAACAACCAGCTGTGGTGAGTTAGCCTTGGCTAGCAGCCAAACTCCCATCCAGTTGCTTGTTCTCTACTCCCTTCAGGGGGAGAAAACGGAAGAATAGGAGTGAGAAAATTCGTGGGTCAAGATAAAGACAGGCAGGTTTATTACTAATTACTGTCATGGACAAAGCAGACTCAAGGAAAATTAATTCATAAAAATGTAATTACTAATTTGGATAGTGGGAAACAGAAACACAAACATTAAAACAACACCTTTCCTCCCCCCTTTCCCAGGCTCAGCTTCACTCCTTCACTCCACTCTCCAGCAGTTACTGTTGGTACACGATGGTGGCTCTTCGCTGCTCTGTCCTCCTCACACTTTTTTCCTGCTCCGGCATGGGTCCTCCACAGGCTGCAGGGGAAACTCTGTTCCAGTGTGGAGCACCTCCTCTTCCTCCTCTTCTGACCTTGGTGCTCCCTCTGCTGCTTCTCACTCTTTATGTTCCCTCCTCCTCTCTCTCTGTGGCATTTTCTGCCCTTCCTTACACACGCATTCCCCAAGGTGCCGCCATCTTGGCTGCAGGGCTCAGCTGTGCCTTGCGGTGGGGCCGTTGGCACCGGCTTGAACCGGCTGTGTCCGGCACGGGGCAGCCCCGGTCTCTCCTCACAGAGGCCGCCCTGCAGCCCCCCGCTGCCAGCACCTGGGCACCTGCACCCATTACACCAGCACAGTTAATCGCCAAAGTAGCTTCTTACACAGCTTCTTACAGTAGCTTCTTACAATTTCCCTTGGAAATTGTCAGCACCTGGAGCAATAGAAATGAGCCATTGAGAAAAGCTGCCATTTACTGGGAGGTTTTAAAATGGACAAAATCAGACTCCAGCTGTGATGTGGGTAGGAGTGTGAAACACCAAACATGAACTGAGGGCTGCAGATGGAGTCCGTGGACTGTACTAGCGAGAGCAGGCAGCTCTGGGGTGGGCAACTTACTCTTGGCTAAGCAGTGCAAAATTGATCTCATTGGGCTTGGTCAAGTCTTGATTTTCAGAGTTGCTGGAAATTTACTGTTCCTGTTGACTTCAGCAGGATTTTAGCACCTCAGAGAAAGGTGCACATTTTCGAGAAGAAGGGATTAGAAACGCCGATCCACCTACACAACCAAACTGCTGAGCAACAAACCTGGTGGGAAGGCTCACCAAACTCCATGGGGCAAAGGACTCTTGAACCCCAATTGCACAGCAATTTCAGCTGTGCTATCTTCACGCTGTAGTCTGGTTCGTGCACCAGCTCATCTGTTTTAGCAATTGCTGATATAGGCAAGCCATAGTTCGGGGGGTGGGGAGGGAAATCTCACAATTTTTACACTCTCAGTTTCTTAGTGGTCATTTTCCCAATTGCCTGGGCTACGAACTAGTCATTGGAGACTGCAGGTTTGTCAGTATTGGTTGTGCAGTTGTATTTTAAATAACCACTTTGATTAACATATGTCATTCTGGTACAAATGAAGTCCTACCTTGAATGACTGCAGCAACCATTTAGCTTTTAGAGTGTCATCCACAAAGTGTGTAAAAAGACTAGCTAAGATAAGTATTGCAAAAATCTTGTTAGGAATAAATACAATGCTGAATGATTCATTTTTCCAGCCTAATTGTAAGAAATGTCGTGTCTATATTCAGAAGATTTGTATATACTTAGCATGGATAGAAAGCTCACATATGTAAACCCTTGTCCTCCACTTTTGGATTCACAGGAAAACATATCACAGCCACTGGAACAAGGTTTATATTCTTTATTTTCCAAAATGGGTAACAATCAGCATATGATTTTGCAATATTTCAGGCTAATTTGAGTAAAACCATGCAATTCAAGTAATTTTTTTAAAGTTTCCAGGTGAATTTAAAGGGAAAAATGCTTGCTACTTTGAGAGTGGACCTGTTTCTCCTATTCATCGAGGCAGTGACTGAGATAAGGAAACAACAATAAATGACTGATTTTATGTCACTTATTCAATGATATTAATCATTTATATTTCCAAAGCTTTCAGGTATCTAATTGAAACATTACGGAAATGAGATCTGGAACATATTCTTGTCATCTCCCAACTCAAATAAGAAAGGATTAAGGCTAAGTATAATGAACAAAATTTATTTTGCCAAAAGAAGCTGAAAAAAATAATGGCTTATAGTATCTTAAAATTTTGTCCTGATTATTGGAATTAGATAAAGTCTTGAATTAAATTAACTGATTTTTAGAAAATTGTAATCTCATTTTAAGACAGCTTTCACAGTAAAACCCTAGGGCAATACCATCCATAATAATATATACAAAATCACAAATTGGGAAGGGAAAAAGTCACTGGAAATATAAAAGGTCTCAGTGAAAGAAAATTAATGATTGTCATTTTACCATGAAATATTCTCTGTTGGCAGCTCTATTTCCAGAGCAGATTTCACAAGTGACAGTGGAGACATTCACATGACCCCTTTTATCTGCAGTGTGCTCCTGTGTGGGAAGAGCTACTCCTAGGGCAGGACCTGTTCCTACCTCTTTCCAGAAATCACTGTCTAGACTGCTTGTTGCAATGACAGTTTTTGCAGCACAGGACCTGTGCAATATGAGAGTGCATTAAGACCAAGAACCCAGTTCACATAAGGCCGTGACCAGTAATCAGAGAGTACCAACCTGACCCAGCACAGCAGTGTAACAGCAAAGCTTTCTGAATTGCATTAACCTGTCAAAGAGTCAGTTGTCCAAAACTCGTGAGAGTCAATTATTTGATTAAGGTAAGAGTGGGTCAGCAGCGAGAGGGGATGGGGGAAGGGGCTGATGTTATCTTGAACTATGCTAAAATTAAAAAAGCAGTATATAGTTACTGGTGTGATCAGACTCTACAAGTAGCTGGGTTGTACAAAGAGTATCATGCTGCTTCCCCAGGTAACTATATAACTAACATCACTGCTGTACATTTCACAGATTAAATGCAAAAGTATAATAAGGAAATACAAACAAATAGCAGCTTGCAAAAACGCATGATTATTTACATTGCCAGACGTACAGACAATTGAGATGCCTGTTTTCAGTCATGTGCCTTCACATGGATCAAATTCCATCCCATCTCTTTATGCCCATCTCTTTGGCAAGAAATCCATTATTTCTATAGAAATGCACAAAAGAAGGTTGAGGATTGGCAGATCTGCTTCCAGTTCTCATCTATAAGTTATCAACAGTAGTGTGCTGTGAGGAAGTTCTTTCCTTTCATCTAGTAAAATCAGCTACCCAGATTATTGGCATATTTACCTATTGGAAATTTGGGTTGCTTTAGTTTCATGAGTGGCATCTCACATCATAGCTTTTCATCTGACTTATGCTAATAGCAAATGGTTGGCTGGTATATTCTCCTTTCACATGGTCTTTGCTGCAAGTCAATCTGATTAACCCACATAAGTAAAGTAGAAGTACTAAAATTATTTGATTTGTTTCTTTGGACCTTCATGTTGGTAAAACACTGGTTTTCCTCAACTTTGCCATGTTGTTGCACTTTCGCTGTTCACTTTGGGCTTTAGAAAGTGAAGAGCTTGTATTTCACCAACAGGCAGGACAAACAGACCGTGCTTTTCCTGCTTCAAGTTAAATAGAAATATTCATCATTAACATGACTTGTGGAGTCAACGTGCTGATAGTATATTGAGCTGCTCAGAGCAACTGTGAGCTTCAGGCTACACTGGTCAATGAGACATAAAAATAGCACCAGTCACAGAGCACATTTTCATGACTTAGTGAGGCTTTTTCCTGTCAGCAATTTGATCAAATGTTAAGAAGAAATGATTTAGGATTGCAGGTAGTCTTGCAATCTTGCTGATATAAGAGCTACATTCAACATTTTACTCCCTAGATAAGATTAAATGGAAAACAGACTCACTTCAATGCTGAGCAGGTAGGTAAAGAAAAACAAGAAGAGCAAAAGAGTCAGGAAAACACACACACACACACACTCACACACACAATCAGGTCAATGCTTTGTTAGCATTGCAGCCTTTCCATGAGAAATGGGGCACTTTTACATTTCTACCTTTGTCAAACACAGTTCATTACTGCTTGTTTTGCCTCTGCCTCATGGAAACTTTTTCCAGGTACATGTGTCCAAGTGGATCACATTCTTGCAATGCAGAGTACCACTGTAACTACTGTGGACCTCAGCAGAAAAGATAAAGTGCAAAATGTGAGTGATCACAGGACTCAGTTTCTCTACTGCCCTGGTTTCCTTGTCTTTTTCTTGGAAGTCTTAGAGTGAGTCTTTTCTTCCTTGTTTGAAGGGGGGTTAGCGGGAAATTGCAGTCCAAATCCATTAGGTCCATTTAGGAAGACACATTGAAAGTAGCGGACAGGAGCTAGGAAAACAAGGAAGAGATGGTTAATGTTAATGGCCTCCAAACTGGCACTATGAGTCTATTCCATGTTCTTTCAGAAAGCATCTGTAAAATTTTATTCCCATTAACTGAGTTCTAACAGCACAAATCTCTAGTATGATCACAAGCCAGGTTCGACATATCAACAAGATTTTAACTAAAAGGGTCAACGAGATATCTTTGTAGCACAAGATTAGAAATTATTGACAATTTCATATTTAAATCCGTTATTCCACTCAGTGTTATAGTCCTACTTCTCCCAGAATATTTTCATTTTGGGATAGCTGAATGGAAGTTCCTGAAACTCATATGTATATTTTCTGATTTTATATTTCATAGCCACTTTCAGATACATTGAGGAGTTCCAGAAGGACTCACATCTAATGGTGGTAATGGCATATTTTATTAGGTTTCAAATGAATTATCTTTTATTATAAATCATAATCACAAATGAGGGTACATCTTTCTTAGTTTTACACAATCAGGGAGATTTTGTCCCTTTCAAATTTTGAGCCCTAGCCTGTGTAGTCACACTTAGTTCCATTATGTTTTAAAGGCTTTCAAGAACACTTACTTTCAACATGGACAGAATTGACCCAATTTGTTTCAAAAGTTATGTTTTGCACTCTGAGATTAATGTTGACAAGATTTTAAAAGATAACTACTAGTTAGTTATGTGTTTAGGAAAATGACTGGAGAAATGTTGGCATCTGAAACAAGTTAGTTTTCATGCAATTGATTTTCTGATGCCTTTTTCTTTCCTCTGCTGTTCATTCCGTATTAAAAAAATTAACTGTTCCCTGTGATAGTTCTAATCTGAGATGGACTCCAGGGCTCCCTGTGTTATAAACTGAGGTGCAGGGTTTATCTATTGACTGCCAAGTCACAGAAAATGGTGGAATACAGAGCGGTGTGACAGAAATGCCGGTATATTCAATCCAGTTATATTATCCTCCGTGGTCATCTTGCCTGAATCACATAAAGGTTAGTCTTTGTTATCTAAAAAGCACACTTGAAAATGGAGTTGGAAATCAGATCCTCCTGCAAATGACTTACTGCTTTCCCACTAAATCTGAGAATGGAAATAATTTTTTCCCCAAAATTTTCAGTGTTTCTGATATTCCTCTGTGAGATGAATCTGAGATTTCTTCAGAAAACAGAGACAAAGTGACTCCCATGACTAGAGCTCACAGCCCAAATATGACAGACCAAGGCTCCCCTGCAAGGCCTGACAAGCCACGGACTAGGTGCGTGGTGTGGATGTGCTATGTCCTCTACTGTTGGCCATTTTACAGGGGCACTTGGGCAGGACCAGGAAGTTTCTGGGATATGTTATAGTTTCAACAAATAGACTTATTCCATCCTTAAACTAAGGTAACTTTTGTGAGTAAAGCTAACAGCAAGCAGTATATTGCCACAAAAACTGCTATGACCGAAAACAATATTTTCTTACCAAAGTACTCTGTCAGAGATTTCTCAATCAGATCTTCTTTAAAACAAAACAAAACAAAACAAAACAAAACAAAACAAAACAAAACAAAAACCACAATCCCCTAAAATTTACTCGCAGTGGGTGGTGGTTTGATAAAGAGAAATACCTTCCAGGAAGAAAGCTGAAAATTAAGAACTCACCTTTCTCTGTTTAAATGGAAATTATTTCTGCATACTCCTCTTATGGATATAAAAATGAAAATAAAAAAGTCAATAACTCTCTCTTGTTTATGAAGAAGGCAAGTAGGGTATTGTGCATTTGCTAGCCCAAATAAATACCAATAAATAGTTTACTTAAAGGTAATAAGAATGGTTGACCCCCCTGTATTTTACATGTAAGCAGAATGCAAAAAATTAGCTCTTTTTCTTTACATACATTCACAATGTCCTGATACATACTAACTTACATAGCTACATACTTACAAGCATTTTAAACATGATTGTATATTGTAATTATAGCATGCCTGACACCACAGCATTTTCCAGAGGCATTAACTGAGCATCATTCTAAAATCACCAGTATTACTAGCCAATGCAACCATTTCACTTGAAAAATCTGGCTTACAGTCTATTATTAAAAGCCACTAAATTCATGGAGGGAAAGGGCAAACTTTCAGATTTTTGCACTTGGCCAACAGCTACAAACTAATTACAGTGGGCCGTAATACTAAATTTGAAAAATAGGCACAGAAGATAATTGTTGTTTTAAAAGAAATCTAAAATGTATGTGTATTTGGAATGTGTAATGCTAAAGATCACCCTTGATTGTGTTATTTCTCAGATACCTGTAGTGTTTGTGAAGTGAGCCCTGTTGTTTGGCTAACATGTACTATGTTGAATGCAACATTTTGAAGTGACATTCAAATGTTTATATAGCCTGTCACTTATCATCTGTCTTCAGGAAATATCGGGAAAATATCAGAAAAATCAGGATAAAGAAGAAACTCAGGAGAGATAGGAATGGTAGTAATGACTTTTTATTGTTTGCCTGCTACTTCCTTTCATAAGACTCTAATTCCAGTAACTTAATTTGTTACCATATTTAACTATCTGTGGTGAAACTTTCAGTGCTGAAATTAGCTGCAGGCTGAGCTTGTTTTTTGGCAAAAAACTCCAAAAGAACAATGTAGGTATATTAAAAAAAAACAAACAACAAACAGCTAGGAAAAAAAAAGGTTTTCTTTTCTTGGTATAAAAAATCTTTTCTTTAAAAAGTGTCAGTATCCTAGGAGGCTAGAGGGGCAATGCTGAGGGCAGAAGACATCTGGCTTTTGTGTCAAGGGTGATGAGACTGAGATGGGAAGCCGTGATGGAGACCGTGACTGCTCAAGCAAAAAAAGTGGTCTGCTATGGTAAGAGACCAACACTAATCCAGCAAAGTGCATTGGCCAGGTGATTCTTGGGGTGACTGGAAGAAAAATAAGTGATGTACAACTTGACCAAAGAGCTTGAGGAGAAAAATGGACATAGCTGTGTCAAGAGATTGTGGGCAAGTGTCTGGAAAGTGATAGGGGAACCTCATGGTAAGAAGGGAGACAAGGGCTGGAGATTACCACAGATAAGAAAAAAAAAAGAGTAAGAGTTACTTTGTGGACAATTTGAGAGTGGGAGAGCCTGAAGAGTGGAATTAAGATAGGATAAACACTGCAAATGGGATGGGAATAAGAACAAGAGGACTAGAAAAGGCAGGACAGGTACAAGAATTTTTAAGATAAGGAGGAAAAAAAAAATCACACTTTTTCCAGGAGAAGTGTGTAAGGGGTATGAAGCTCAAACACCTATGAATATTGCAGCATACTGTCTTCCAAAACCAGTGTTTTGGACAATTGTTCTGCTGTCAGCCAGCAGTCAAAACCACTGGTAAAACACTTTATTCCTCTTCAGTGCTCCTACATTTTGAGGATGACAACCTAATGCTACTGACAAATTTCCTTTAGTGCAAACGACAGGAGCCCTTGCTAAGCATCCAGCCCTTAGGGTCTGTGTGGCCTGTAACATCTGGCTCAGAACTGGCATGTATTAGTTTGCAGAGCCAAAGGACCCTTCCACACTGACATGGACAGAGGTCTCCTCTTCTTTATGGTATGAGTGAAGCAGTAAGAGGAATTAACCTGTAGAAGTTTCTTCTTGTCTCTGAGGCATAGGCAAGACTATAGCCAATGAGAAATTCAGCTGTAACAACTCTTCACTGGAGAAAAGCTTTCTGACAAAAGGGAAAGATATAGATTCTGCTTTAAAAAAAATAATCCAAGTCCACAAAAGAATCAATTAAAACCCTTTGTCAACTGTTTCATCTTGAGGAAGGATAAACTGAAAAAAAACAAGTGCTTTTTTCATCAATAGTAAACAGGCGATAGCAGAGGATTTAAAATATTGAAATATACAAAAGCAATATTATAAATAAAAAGTGATATCTGAAACAAAAATTTGGAAACTCTATCTTTTGATTTTAAAAACTTTTAAATAAAACTTTTCTGAAATTCTTTGAAAAATCTACAAATACCTGAAAAAAGTTTAATTTTTAACTGGAATGTCACTGGAATGAATCTGAAATATCTCATTCTGAAATGAAAAGTCCGCATTTTCTTCAAAATTTTTTTTTGGGGGTTAGACAAACTAAGGCACAATGCTTCATGGATTTATCCTAATATTAAGGCAATGTTTATACCTGAGAAAATGAAGCAGATTCCCTTGCTAAAAGACTGAACTGTTTTGGTACATTGTATTGTATGTGAGATCTAGTAGCTAGTGTTATCAGAGTATAAGATTTGGTAAAGAGGGTGTTATGCTTCCAAGTGTAGGTATAGGAAGAAGGCATCTTCAGGTTTTGTATGATATTCAAACTATTAAAAAAGGCCTTTTTTTCTATACTATCTTTGTAGATTGCTTCTTACTAATTCTCCCAGTACAAAACTACTCATTTATAAAAGAAAATTCCATTAGCATGCCTTGCTGGGATGGATCTTTTATATTTAACCTAATCAAGCATAGTGCTTTTTGCTATGTGCTCTTTCAGTATTTCCCTTTCATATTGTCCTTCTTAGGCTGCTTTATCATGCAACCCTGAGCTGCAAAACATGGAGATGAAAACTTTATTCAAATGAATACCAACATCTTTGGAACTGTGTCTGTATCAGAATCTGCAACAGTGTTATCATACAATCCATAGCTGGGAGAACAATTTGAATTTTGGCATGCCTACAAGACTACAAATGCATCCCATTCTGCCTTCATAATTCCCACATTCAATGTGAATACGGAATGTGCCTTTTAAACTGAAGAGGGTTCTCACTTTCAGTGTATTGTCTCATATCTTTAGGGCAAATGTTACCAAAAAAAGATGAACAGTAGGAGTAAAACATGTGGTTTAACACTAGTTGTCTTTTGTCAGCTTAGCTGAGATAAAAAAAGCCTTATATCTGGCCTTATGCTTTTGTTTAGGATGCAATTTATGAGAATACATATAATTACTTAAATTTTCTTATGAGTATTACTGAGGAAACAGAAGAAAGTCAATGCTGGAAAAGTGTAGAAATGTTTTTTTTTAACAAATTGTAATTAATGCTGTTATATAAGGACACCTGATGCTTAAGACTAATTTGTTTCTGAAAGGCTGGAAGAGGGGGTATTTGCTTCTTTGCTTTTCACTTTGTGAAAGGAAAGGGCACTTTTTTTCCCTCACAAAAAGGGAAATCTTTTAAAGTATTTTTGATCTTTTAAAATGATTTTTGCCTGGATGGAAATCCGTTTGGAGTGAGAACAGCCAAGATGAGTTCCAGAAAGCAGAGAAACAAACAAACCCCCTTGGATTCAGGTTTGTGTGAAGCTGTTCAGGTCTAGTCAAGATGAAATGCTAAGTACATTCCATAGATATCAAATAAATTATACAAATATTCCATGGAGCTTATGTATGCTCTTGAGCTCTAAGTGACATGCATCTCACACAGAGGGCTGGTTTCAAGAAATGTGAGGAATACTGCAATAGCACTCTCCTGGTTCTTTCAGTTCTTCAGCAGAAAGGAGAAAATCAGCCTGCTGAGATCCCTTTGGATGGCAACATGACCCTCTGGTCCATCAGCCATTCCCCCCAGTATTGTGTCATCTGCAAACTTGCTGTGGGTACACTCTACTGCATCATCCAGATCAGTAATGTAAATGTTAAATAGAACCAATATTCACCCCTGGGTTACCCCACTAGTTACTGGCCTCCAACTAGACTTCCTGACACTGATCACCACCCTCTGGGCCTGGCAGTTTAGCCAGTTTTCAATCCACCTCATTGTCTGCTCATCCAGCCCATACTTCATCAGCTTCTCTATGAGGATCCTATGGGAGACAGTGCCAAAAACCTTGCTGATGTCAAGGTAGACAAAGTCCACTGCTCTCCCCTGGTCTACCAAGCCAGTAATTTCATCATAGAAAGTTATCAGGTTGGTCAAGCATGACTTTCCCTTTGTGAATCCATGCTGACTCTTCCTGATCAACTTTTTATCCTTCATGTGCCTGAAAATGGTTTCCAGGATTAGCTGCTCCATCACCTTCCCAGGGACCAAGGTGAGGCTGACCAGCCTGTAGTTCCCTGGGTCCTTCTTCTTGCCCTTTTTGAAGACAGGAGCAACATTTGCTTTATGCCAGTCCTTGGGCACCTCTCCCAATTGTCATGATTGTTCAAAGTTTATTAATTTTGCTTTGAGGATCTAGTTTAACATTTAAAGAGCTAGAATGCAAATTACATACTATTTGTTGTTAATTGTTCTCTTTAAGCCTATTGAATGGAAAAGGTAACAGGTAACAGATAAAAGACAACTAGCTGACACAAGTCCCAGTAAGGGACTAGATGCTAGAGAACAAAGACAATGCCAAAGCCATAAGATTGTTGGAAAAGTTAAACAGTGATTTTCGACACTCTTCCATTTCCACATATTCACGTAAGCCAAAGATACCAGCAGAATTGACTTGGCTGAGAACCAGCAGACAGGCTCACAGAAGTCCAATTACATCCAAGAATCAGATCTAACTTTCAAAGCATGCACATCTATCATATCCCCTACAGGTACTATTATGGTGTCATCCACAAGTCCTTTACCATCCCAAATAGATTGATTACTCTGTGTCTCATCCCTGGCAAAGGCAGTGAAGAGTTAAATCCATCTGTATATGGCATAAATAATCAATTTATGTGAGTCTGTATAGAATATTAGAATCAATGTATAAGAAAGCTTCATTCTCAGGTTTGACTATTGCTTAACAGGTGGTTACAGTTTTTTCCCTTATGGTGGCTTATATTGGTTAACAGTCTTTATTTACTGTCTGGGCAGAAAGATTCACACTCAACCATTTACATTTCCAAAGCATGAGAAAGCAGACACTGATGAAGTGACAATAAGATCCAAAATCTCTTCGGGCTGAGAGAAAGATTAAGAAATTGCTGGGAAAGAGAGGAGTTTCAAATCTGAATAGATGACCAGAAGAACCTTCCATACAAGGGGAATAAAGGGAACCTCAACCAAGGGTCCCCTTCTGTGACAAATCTGGATAGAGAAAGATTTTCATGAGAAGCCCAGTCAGCAAGCCAAAGATTATTAAGCATCTGTCAGCTACTTAAATGAACCCTGTAGTGGAAAAGACACTATAAAAACTCAGTGCTAGATAAGTACCAACTTCTTCATTTACATTCTGCATATTTATGCCTTTATAGATCCTTATATCCTAAGCATTATATTTGGAATTGTTTCTGTGCTCATTTAGCTGAAGTAGTTCTTTAAGAAAACTGATGAATATGAGGGCACTCCATCCTTAGAGATGTAATGGATGTTAAAAGTCAAGGTGCTGGGACACTGGAAAAGAGTTTGGCTTCCAATGCATTGATCCAGAATTTCCAAAGGGTGATAGGCTCTAGCTCCACTTAAGCAGCATGTCTGGTTTGGGAACTGGTAATTCACGAACTAGGTGGAAAAACAATTTTCATTTCCTCCTTCAGCTGTGTGCAGTCTGATTGGGAACATATTTAAACTCCAAGGATGTCCAAGGACCTTGTGATAATTTTAATGAAAACTTCTCCTGAGTTAATATCATTTAGTATCATTTTAAAGAAGACTACTTTTGTGTAGCTTTCCACCATTCAAAGTGCCAAACTACCACTCAAGTGCTTACTCAAGCAATTAATGGGAGTTTCGTGTAACGAATTATGGTGATCCAAGCAAACAAATAAATGTATTTTTTCTCGATAGTCTTTTTTAAAATTAATCTTATAAGGAAAGAGGGTAGAAAATTCAGAGAGGAATAAAATTTACTAATCCTAAAGAATGTAAAGGTATTCCTGTTTATGCGTTACAATGGTTAAAGTCCCATTTCTACAAGGCTCAGATAGCTGTTTTTTAGGCAAGTCACCAAATAAAATATTCATTAAAAAGCAATAGCTTTTAGCAATAACAGTTTGGTTATTAGGGAAAAATTACAGAGAATGTGTGAGGAAACAATTTTTATTACTGGTGTTTTCTAGTTTGAATCAAATTTCTTCACTTAGAGCCTTTCCTAATAGAACTAAACAATTCAACAAAGCACAAAAATTCAGGCAATCATAGCATTAGAAACAACTAATTAGTAAGCAATTATAAGTAAGAGAAAGCATTAACAATTGCACTCATTCCTTTCTGATTGCTTCTCAGGAATGCACATACTGTGTTTTGGTTCAGCAATCAAAACTGAACCACACAAGAACAAATAAAACTTGTTCCAATGACTGAGGAGCTGAACTTTTTTTCACTTACTAAAGGGCAAGGAAGAGAAGCAGGTGTTTTCCCCTTTGCTCTGCTTCTTTCCCTATCAAGCAATGTGGGCTCTTTCCTTAACATCTCAGTAAAATTACAGTATGACAAACTGATCAGAGAAAGCACAGGGGCAGATGGGGAAGGGAAGTGGTGCGGAATCCTTGCTAAATATCACAAATTTTTGCCTTCACACTTTCTAACACAAGTATGTAAGTCTTTGTGCTTAGCTGCACTGTGTAACTGACATTTAATTAAATCCCATTTCTCTGAATAGCAAAGCTGAATGTTGAGGGCCTATGCATAAGACCAAATACTGTTTTCTTAAATTCACAATATGGTCCGTGTTGAGATACTGGCTATTCAAAACAATATGGTTTGCTTCAAAAATTACATTTATCTTTTTTTGGTAAATCCTTTTCAACTCCTTTCTCATTATTGAGCATGCTGTACAGCCACACGACTGCCATTCTCAGGAAGTACAGTGGGAAGGAGGAGGGGGAAAAGAAGAGGAGAAAACTTTTATATGTCCATTACAAATAAACAAGAAATATCACTACCAGTTTAAATCAATTCTATATGTCTAAAAACATCCCCTTAGAATCAGATTTTTCTAGCATTGTATAGACAATGTGTAGACAGTAAAGGGAAAAAAAGAAATTGTCCCATGAGGCAACTTCTTTTGCATCTTATTTTGTGTCTTGAATAAGGAAAGAAAATGAAGAATGGTCAGAAAGTAGCTCTCAAAGCTACTTTCAAAGTGTCTGTGATATAATGCAATTAATTGGCTCATCTTTGCAAACACCATGCAAGTTTTTATATCTATTTTAGCAGGGGGTCTGTCAGATAATAAGTTATTTAATAAAAAAATATTAAATGTGTTTGAGTAGCAGAGTTAAATACTAGCAACAACATTGTTATTAAAGCCATGAGAACTCAGATCACATGTTCTCCTTAACAGCTCTTTTTCAAGCATCATGGGACTGCAAGGTCTGGAGAAGGTAAAATAGTTATACTTTAAAAGAATGAATATACACCTCTTCGCAAAAATAGTGCTCAACAGTGAGCAAAAAACACCCAGAAGATTGTTCCATTTCTTAAGTGTGTCTGCAGTCCCAACACTCTCAGGAAAATTGCTAAATACACAAAAGAAACCAGCCCTTACCAGTGTTTCAATCAGTGGGACAAAACCAGTATCAGTACAAAGTCAATAGTACATGTCTTTAATAACAATTTCTTGGTATAAAACATGTTGTAAATGTATCAAATCAATAGTGCTAGAAGGTCACTCTGGTCATATATAATGCCATTAGAGGGGAAAAAAATCACCACAGTAAAAACATATATACGATCCCAAGACCAGAACTGGTTAAAATGAGTTATGATTTGTTACTTATCAAAGTCAGTGGTCTTTTTGAAACACAACAACAAAGCTCAATGAATGAGATCTTTATTCTAACAAAACTGATTTTTACAATAAAAAGTGAAACATTATTTCTATCTTTCACCTTGAATGTGATAGATGACACCTAACAACCATTTTAGGGAGCAAAAAATTATGTATTTTGCTAAATGGCTCTTGCATTGTCTAGTAAGAAGGCTTAATGGATAAATAAGCTGTGTGTTTAAGTGTTATATTCCATGTTATGATCACTGCACACAAACCACCTAAATCTCACATAAATGTGTTAATATACCCAAAGTGTGACGATCTCCCAAAATTATTAAAAAATTATTTTTGTTAGACAGTGAAACCATGCAAGATGTAACAGTGCGACACATATGTGGTAATACAGACACTTCCAACAAAGCATAGCGGTGATCAGAGTACACAGTCTTTACAATTTTGCTAGCACTGAGCTTTCAAAGGAGTCTGGTACTGCATTATGTGTTTTTTTAGTGAAACATAGGAGCAAATGAATGAATCATTCAAGGAATGATATTTAAGAGGGACCAAAAATTAATGCAGGCCTGATGCAAAGTCTATTAAAATCCGTTGGATTTTTTCACAGTCTGCAGTGGTAATTACGTCAGACTACAGTGGTATTTGGTGGGCAGCAATATAGAATTGGATTTTATTGTTATTGCTTAATAAACAATGACAGTGTCTTGATAGGATGCACTGTGTGCTGATCATGTACCTTAGGCATGTTGAGGGGACATGGTCTCTGTTGACTCATTCCTATGGCCAGCATGTTCAACTAATGTAATTACAACACATTGCATTAAAATAATTGTTTCTAAAGAACAGTCAGTCACTAAAAGATTGGTTTAAACCTTACCTACAAACACATTTATGCACACTAAAAACATATAAAGCCAAAGAAGAAGGTAAAAACGATCAGGGATCTGATTATGTTAACAAGAATGGATAACACATACTGGAAGTTAATACCAGATATTCATTCTGCTGTGAAGGCATGTGATGGAGAGAGGAGGGGAGGAGAAGGGAGGAGAGAGGAGAGGAACAGTGAATGATAAGTCATTGAAGCAACTAACGAAAGTGAAGCTGGTATTATTTGAATGATACAAGTGCTTTCTTTGTTTCAGTTGTCATTCTAACTGAAATCTGTATTAAATAAAGTTTCTCTTTTTTTAATGTGTGTAGTATTATGTGTACCCATTTATCTTCTTCAGTGAGAACTTCTCTACTGGGAGTAGCAGCACTTCTTTATGACAATAAAAACTCAGGAAAGAGACAGTGCTTGAATGTGCTACTGACAAACACTGATAGGCCCAAATTCATCCTGCTTAACGTCAGACGCTAGAGGCACTACCTTCTGGATTTAACTCTAGCCACATGATGTAGTGCTAGGACGCAATTCAGATTTTGAAGGGATGAGTAAAGCATAGGAGAAGTTCCTCTCTCATTGACCACGGAACTTGTGCAAATATGCCCTTATTTAAGTGCTTATGATTAGGAGGATCAAAACTGTGCCTGTGTGTTAATTACAATGAAAAATGAAGCTAAATTAGAATGTCTTCCTCACTCTGCATTTGCACAGTTCTAGGAACAAGGAAAAACAGAAATAAACTGTAGGAGCTCAATAGGCTGGCTTCTGTAAAATATTTCACAGCATCTGCTGTCAGTTCTAGTTTCACTAATTAAGAATTTAATCACATAATTACGATTTGTCCACTGGATTTGACTATACTGATGATAACCTGGAAACATGAACTCAGTCCAACATCAGGATGCCTGTTTTTCATCTGATAAATGTCTAAAAACAATATCTATGTTGATAAAATGTAAGACAGTTGCTTTGTCCTCTAAACAACATCCCTGTTAGAAGAGAAGGAATATGACATTAGAGGAATTACTTTCCTCAAGTTCAAGAGGGATTTGAAGAAATGGCCATTTATCTGGAACAAAGATAAATAATCTCTGACTCAGAAAACTGTTGAAGAATTACATTTTGTATAGAACTATGCTTCCATGAGATATGTCATGGAAATATATAATATGTACTTTTCTTCTCTTTTCTTGCAGTGTGATTTAAGAAGATATACCAGTCAAACTAAAGGGCAAAACCAACTTACCAATGAGAAGCATTAAGATACTAGTTATTGATATTTCATTTGTGGCAAAATAATTCAGAGATTTATACTGAGGTGGTTTTTTTTCATTTGACTTGGCACAAATTTTGTACATACTTATAAATGCTTGGAGCTACTTAGTTTAATTTTAGCGAAATGTTTTGACCTAGTTAAGAGGAAGGGAATGAAATCATTGTCCAACAGGCAGAAATAATATTACTAATTGGATTCATTTTGCAAAGTTAGGCAAATCAGATTCTTATTACTGGATCTAAACCAGCATGCTAAAAAATAATACTTTTTTTTCATAGTCTTTTTTTTCAGTAGGCTGAAACCCTCATATCTTGTTTAGTTAGACCTATTTGTCTCTACATTTATAGTAAATATAAGTGTGTCTCTGATAGCTTGCTAGGCAAATCATTTTTAGGCTTAGCATGAGAAGTAATCAATTAATGAACTAATTGTAAAAAACCCAACTTTTGACTACCTTGTCCGTTGTCAATTTCTGCTCATCCTCCAACTCATTTTTTCACCAAAGATGCCTCTTTGTTTTTGGGATCTCTCCCTGGGCTCTGAGTTTTCCTGTATATACCCTGGTAGAATTTTGCTCATTCTCTTTTGATGTAAACAGTCATTCCAAGCTCAGAGGGCAAGTGTAATGGGAGAGGTCCAATAATGTTTGTGGACCAAGATTTAGAGTGGACTTCAGACACCTTGAACATGATTTAGGTTGAATGACTGCACCTGCATTTGAAGTCATGTTCACAAACCAGGTCTCCAATGACAACAGAAAATATCCCTCCCTTATGGACTGCAAAACTGTCCAGGTATTAAACTTAGTGCTGTACATGTGCATGAGCCACAAGAGCTAGGTAAATACATTACTAGATGTGCCTGATAGTACAAGAATTAGTCCAGAATTATTTCTAAATTTTACTGACTGTTTTGAAGTATTTTACCTAAAGAAGTATCTGAAGCAGAAACAGACTTTTATATCAAATAGATAATAGTGGAAGGTATAAAGTTGAATCTTTACAGGTAAAGAGGGCTCTGAATGAGTGTCAGCTAAATCCCTTGGAGACTACACAGTGATTATAGGAAATAGAGTTACATCAGGCTGGCAGCCAGTCACCAGTGGGGTTCCCCAGGGCTCAATTTTAGGGCCAGTTCTCTTCAATATTTTTATATATGATCTGGATGCAGGAATCGAATGTACATTAAGTAAGTTTGCCAGTCATACTACATTAGGAGGAGCTGTAGAGGGGCCTTACAGAGAGATCTGGATAGACTAGAGAGCTGGACAATCACCAACCGTATGAAATTTAACAAGAGCAAGTACCTGATTATGCACCTGGGATGGGGTAATCCTGATTATACATACAAATTAGGGGATGAGAGGCTGGATAGCAGCCCCGTGGAAAGAGATCTGGGGGTGTGGGTTGATGGCAAGTTGAATATGAATCAACACTGTGCCTTGGCAGCTAAAAGGGCCAACCACGTCCTGGGGTGCATCAAGCACAGCATAGCTAGCCAGTGGAGGAAGGTGATGGTCACACTCTACACTGCACTGGTGTGGCCCCACCTCGAGTACTATGTGCAGTTTTGGGTGCCTCAATATAAGAAGGACATCAAGCTATTAGGCTGTGTCCAGAGGAGGATGGCCAAGATGGTGAAAGGTCTCAAGGTCAAGACTTACACAGTGTGTCTGAGGTCACTTGGTTTGCTCAGCTTGGAGAAGAGAAGGCTGAGGGGTGACCTCATCACAGTCTAGAACTTCCTCAAGGGGGGCAGCGGAGAGGGAGGTGCTGATCTCCTCTCTCTGGTGACCAGCGATAGGACATGTGGAAGTGGCATGAAGCTGTGTCAGGGGAAGTTCAGATTGGACATTAGGAAAAAGTTCTTCACTGAGAGGGTGGTGAGTCACTGGGACAGGCTCCCCAGGGAAGTGGTCGTGGCACCAAACCTGTCAGAATTCAAGGAGCATCTGGACAACACTCTTAGTCATATGGTTTAGTTTTAGATGGTCCTGTGAGGAGCAGGGAGTCGGACTTGATGATCCTTATGGGTCCCTTCCAACTCGAGGTATTCTATGATTCTATGATACACAAGGATAGAAAAAGTACCGTCTCCACCATTTTAGAAGCAAAGCAATTACAGCTGCATTTTGTCAAGGGCTTGATGTTGCTGATGCATTAGTTGTGCTCAAAGCATGTCTGGCAGACAGGAATTGTTGGAAGTTTCTGAATCCTAATGAAGTTTTTGTAGGAATTGGGCTCTAGGCCAGCAGTTTTCCCTCTTTCAAAAACAGGGATGTAGGGGCCAAAAAATTCTGTGCTTGCATGGGAAGGTACTTTATGAATGTAAAAACCTTAGGCTTTATAGAACCTCTTTGGCAGACTATTTGGGATGTTAAAATCCTCTAAAATAATGTCTTGGGTCTGACCTTATATTTTTAACAGTGGTTTTCACTGTTGATTGGCAGGAACTCTCTCTGCTCATTAATCTTCGGGATTTATCTCATGGATTTTAGATTAGAGTCTATCAATGTGGTCTATAAAGCACATTCACAGTTGCAGCACAGCTAAAGCTTGCATAACAATAAGAAAAGGTTCTCAGTAATTTGAAAATTGAGCTAGTAAAGTTCAAGTGCTATTAACATGTAGCTAACATTTAGGTGCTACATAGAAATTGAACTGAATCAACCCTTCTTTTGTCACTGTGTTGATTACTTTGAAAACTTATGATTGTTTATTGGGGAGGTGGACTTTAAACTGAGTCCAAGTAGCTCTCATCATAATGCAAAGCTGATTGAGAATCTCTCTCCGTAATTCCTAATTGTAAACAAATCTTGACAACAAATAAATTCAAGGTAAAGTAATGGAATTACCAAATATAGCCAAAGACAAAAAAAGGAGATGAGTTTAGAGCTAGGGATAGATGTCCCTGTAGAAGACACAGCAGGAAC
Source organism: Ciconia boyciana (assembly GCF_034638445.1). NCBI lineage: Eukaryota > Metazoa > Chordata > Aves > Ciconiiformes > Ciconiidae > Ciconia > Ciconia boyciana. The sequence continues at coordinate 58,811,238 of NC_132936.1, forward strand.
CTAGAGATTCACCCCATGAAGTTCTTTGTTTCAAAAGATAAAACTTACCCTTTGGGCATTTAAATAGATTGTCTGTAATTCATAATTTAGATTGCAATGTCACTATGCTGACAAGCTATTTATAAGCTTATAATTAACATAAAAACTGATGTTTTGTTCTGATTTGTGGTGTGTATTTACAGATTTTGAGTTTAAAACCTTATTGCAATCTGTAAGAAGTTTTCCAGTGACATTTAATCAGCTTCATACCAGACCATAAAGCTTTTATTTTACCTGTCTACCACAATATATGTCTGATATTTTTCCCTTATATGGCTTTTCTATGTAGAAACAATCAGGAAGATTAATTCAAGTTAACTTTAAAAATGGATTAATTAGGCCATATAAAAGCGTTGTGTGGGCACTCATTCAGAATTAAAGCAGCCTCAGTGAAATTTACGTTAATTCAATTTCAAAATAGGTTAAATCAAGGTCACCGTAGTTCTTAATAAGTGATCAGTCAAGCATTCAGCACTATTTAACTGAGCTCTTTAAACATACACCTCTTGTTAATGCACAGTATGCCTCTGGTTAGACAAGCCTGCTGAGATTTAGTCTCTAAGTATTTATTTAAAAGTCAACATCAGAATAGTAGAAAAACGAACAGCAAGTTGTTGAAAAGTCTGCATATGCAGCGTTGGTCCTCGCAATTCTAAAAAACATGAAATGTTGAGACATTCCTGTATATCTGCAGAACAGAGGCTGTTCTATAAGGACTCTCTTGCAAGCAGCCTTAGTGCGCAGCTCGTCCTGCTCTCAAGCTGAGCACTTGTACTGCAGAGCGATGAGCACCCTGGAAAATCTTACTGAATGAGAATATCCTGCATAGACACAGGTCTTGTAAATTAATGAGTACAGATCTTATACAAAAAAACCCCTGAAACTTGTTAGAGTGCCAGTTCCTTCTATTATTTTCCAGCCAACGGCACACTTTCTTATGTCTGGAAAACACAACATTAATATTAGTATTTATTGCTGAATTCTGGTGAGAAAAAAATGATGAATCTCTAATATAAATTGTTTCAAGGATGCTATTACTGTTTTCATTATTACTTTCAGAGACACAGCTGTTAGAGTTAACGGTCCATTCCTTGATCTATATTTCTATTTTGAGAAAGGACATCATATCTTTTCTCCTCAACATTTTTGTTCAGCTTCTTTGATCTAGTTGCATTCAAATGGTCAGCTTCAGGAGTATGAGTTTATACAGAAGTTATTCCGGAATTTCTGGAAGAAACTGCTGACAGAATAAGAGAACCATCATACATCTGAGATACACAGACTACCTGGGTGACAAGGAGAGTAGAAAATATAGTAACTTCAGTTCATCACCTATCTATAGATGAGAGCTACCTGTCCTGCAGTGATGAAGTTCTTGCCTTCTCCTTTGAATATTGTGCACTATTTTAAAAGTAGTTCTATGCTTCTATTTTATAGAACAGTACCAATATGTTTGTGCTTAATGAAATTGACAAAAACTGCTACTTCAGAATAATGAAAAAGATCATATTTTCCTCCAAAGTCTTCAAATGCTTCAGAACCAAGGAAAAAATAAAGGCAAGCGGTCTCATTCTCTTTCAAAGTAATGACCCATGGAAAAAATCTTACACATTGCACTGCTGATAAGTTTATGTTCCCTCAGCACTGAGGAAACATCCTTGATGGTCTCTCAAATGGCTCTCGTATCAAATCTCACATTAAATAGAACTTTCTGCTTTTGCAGATTTGGAAATTGTCTTTGCATTGGACAATATATTACAGGAAGACAGAAATACAAAGCAATAAAACAACCTTACAGTAATAAGCCAATCACCACATGCTAATACAGACATGTAATGAATTAATCCGCTGGAGTTGCTGAGGTTTTCATGTGGTGATCAATATGTGCCATTGAATACCTTTTGGTGATAATATGATGAAATGATTCTTCTTTATGCTAGAAAACATCTGAGAAACTGTATTGCTCTCTATCACTGCAGAAGCAGAGGAAAAATCTAGCCGAGAAATGCTTTTTTTCATAAAAGTGCTAGCATATTATGTTCATATAAACAGTGTTCCAACTTTGCTTAGTGATAATTTTAGTTTTCCCAGATGTACAACTTCTTTGACTAGACAGTAAGTATAGAAGTTGTCGTGTTCAAGAAAGTGTTAAACCTCTAATAATGTATGAGGGTAGATGCATGAATTATGTAAGTCTATTTACAACACACCTATTTACATGGAAGTTAGCATGACTAGTTTGATTTCTCTTAACCTTGAGAATAATCCACATATTTCTCAAATTTAACAAATAAATGTATATGGGATTAGTATCAATCTCATTATTTCTCACTTTTCATGCTCTTCCATCACAGCCTCTCTTTATTTCTGCCACATTTCCATATCTGTGGGCACAGTAAAAACATCAACCTCTTCAACTAGCTGTATGACAAATGCAACATACATTGTTTCCTGAGTTTTCAGCCATGAGGACAGTTACAAGGTAATTGCAATAAACATAATCAACTTTTGATTAATTTAGATTTTCATACTCTGGTATAAGCCTTGAAACAAACTAGGACTTATATAAAAGTATACAGCTGTTCATATAAAGGGTGTGGTAGATAGTCCTCACCACAGAGCTGAATTTGTACACTCCTCAAATTTTACTCCAAGAGTTGAAAAATCTGCTTCTGGATGCATACAAATACATTTGTTATAAGATAGAAGAAAAAAAATGGAGTTCCAAGAATTCCCTTTTTTTTTGCGTGGGTAAGTTTCAGTCTGGGTACACGTGTCAATTATGACATTTAGGACAGCAGAAAGAAGGAGAAAGAATTCTAAGTAAATGCTTGCAGCTCTACAAGGGAGTGAAATTTAGTGTCTACTGCACATATTACAATTGTTTAATGAAAGGTACAGTACTGCTTAAAATTCAGTTTAAATGCAGAGCATTCTAAAATTGAAGATATATACAGCTTTTTAAGTTGTTTATTTGTCTTTATTTGATTGCTTTTTAGTATCAGGGAAAGGTGGAAGGACTCTGATTAAAATCTAAGAACTCGTGAATCTATTCAGCTTTTGAAAGCTGAAAGAAGATTTCCTATTTAAATTTTCAGATTAGCTCAGAATGTGTAAATCCTTTTCTACTTCCATTTATCAGCAAAAAGTATTAGTATTCAGCGCACTGGGGAAAATGTACTGGCTTCATCTGCAAACAGAACAGGCAAAAGCTATCAAGTTCCAACTCAAGTGTACATGACCTAGGATTTGGTCTCAACTTTTAAATTCCCAGTGTGAGCAAATAGCAAAGAACAACATTCATAAAGAGAAATCACTTTGATGTTTTTCTGCAAACCTTTCATCCATTGTCTGAAAACTAACTTATTCTTTTTAGTGGACAAAGAATAGTCTGAAAATAGTAAGTTCTGTTTGCAAAGCCAGTTATGAAGAACTGTTTGCACAGCCAGTTATGAAGAACTGTTTGCACAGAGCTGCTTACGATCTGGGAAACATCCCAGAATAATCAAGAATAATTGCACAGTGATAACGCACAATTAAATTAACCAATCATAACAATTACTGTAAAAAAAAGCCACAGTAACACAGTTTTTGAATGATGTAAATTTTACAGGAGTGTGGTGCGCAGGGGAAAGTTCACAGGCAGACAAGTTTTGGTCCATTCCTGTTTTACACTGAATTTGGAATTTTGGTCCATAAGATAATTCTTTTATCTACGAACAAAATCTTTGGTTTAGCTTACTGGTTATTTATTATGATTAGCACTACTTGATCTGTATGAATTCTATATTAATAAAATAATATTAACTTTTTGCTAGCATAGATTCTACCTTCTGTATCTATCAGTTAACAACAGAAACATTAAGAGGAATTAAAGTCTATATCTGACTCTATAACTCTGTATTCCTGATTTTAAAAAAAGATGAAAGTAAAAGCGAAGCCATTCTTATATGTAAATGTAGTCACCTTTACACAACGAAGGCTTGTGAGCCATGTGTGTAAATATTTTCATACAAATACACATGCTAACATTTGGATGCTTGATCTTAGCATTTCATTTGCATTTTCTCTTCCTTGATGTCAGATTACTCTGTACTTTTTTTATACTTAGCTACCTTTTTTATTATTGTTCAAATATTTTAAGTTTATACATATGGATAAATAGATGTTTCTAAATACACAGATACATATAACTACACATATATTGCACATTTTATGTCATGTATATAGGACTTTAAAGCATTCTACATATAGTACAAGAGGTAAGAAAATTGTATACTGCAAAACAGTCTAGATGATTAGAGGTGAAATTCTTTTCTCAGTAGTTTAAGACAACAAAGTTGCACTGGGAGGATCCATATTAATATTTAGTTCATATTTTCTGTGTAAACCAGTTACACCTCACAGGTGAGATTAAAGACTTTGATCCTTGTCTGTCATGAATCAGTGTAGTCCCACTGAAGTTACAGGGATTGATTTATACTTGTCAAGAATTTGGAACATATCTTTATTTTTACCATAAACTAGGAAAAACATGGAGCTAGCTGGTGACACAATGCAGGGACATTTCCTCCTAAGATGCCCTAGCTTTACTCACCTTTTTTGTGGGGGGTGGGGTGTGGGGGAGGGCACACAGTGATGGGAGACAATATTTATTAATGTGAGAGAAAATAAATTGAACATGCTTCTCCAAATGTGGCTTTCTATGAGGAACAGATTTTCTATGAGCAGTATATATTTGTTTTAAATAATGCACTGCCAAATTAATTACAGGCCACTTGGTTTATAAAAAGTAATTAGCTGAGTATATGTTTAAAAGTTTAGGAAGGTGGTAAAGCAATACCATTTGAGCAAATCATTCTCCACAGGAACAATATTTATAGATTGGATTTACTTGGCTCGCCTCACATCTTGTCCCCTAGACTTGAGTGAGAGATGTGAAAAGATTGCAAGAATTATCTCCTTTACAAAAAAAACCCAAACCAACAACAAAAACCCAACCACAAAAAAACCCACAAACAAAACCAAAAACAAACAAACACAAAACCAAAAAAAACCAGACAAAAAGGAAAGTTTTGGAAAGCAAAAGGAAATTCCTTTACAATAAAGGAAAATAATATACCTGATGTCAGGTTGTGATGTCGTGGAGCTTCTTTTACTGGTGGGACTCCTAGAGAACAAAACAGATGACAAATTAATCTTCAGTTTCAGGCCAAAATATTTAAATAAATTTCAATAAGAAACCTGCTATTTTATTGGAATCGACTCACAGATAGGAATCTGTATAAAACAGATTGGCTTTTTAAACATGACTTTCCTAGTAAATTATTCAAACATAAAAATTTTATGTCTAGTAAAACCATAGAAGCAAACTGCTTCTGGATACTAGTTTAGCAAACTTGCACCAGTACAACTAATTAACTGTTATCCTTTGAGGTTCCAAGACTTCAATATACAACGTTTATATGCATGTCACTGTCTTTAACCAATGTAGAGAAGACATTTATGTCTTAGACCACTAACTTAATAAATTAGTGGAACTTATTACTATTAATTATCTTCAGAGGTATAGCAGAAACAGTTTCTCTGTCTGCATATTACTGTAGGGAAACAATCAAGACAGTGCTGTGTCCAACAGATTAGACAGAATATAGGTGACCACGAAGTCTATCATATGTATAGAAAGCGCTTCTTGTTATCAATGTAGTTATGCTACAATATGAAGCTGGTGATCTAAAGCGTCACACAAGCTATGGAGATGAACTTTGCACTACCTCACTAGGAAGCATAACAGCAGACTAAGTGGGGACTACTAATCCACTCGTCTGTGGATACAGTGCTGGAGGACCCTACAGAGAGGCTAATGTGTTACCAGCCAGGGAGGGTGACAGGCCGGGCTCTGCTGCAGCCAGATTGGATGTGCCGATGTAATCCTTCATGCTCACGTGCAGAGGAGCCATCACACATTCAATTACTGGGGATTTATGCACAATTTCATCATTTCGTCTTACTTGCACATATTTATAAAGACTAACAAAGCTCTTCTTTCCAATCCCATGAAAAAACCTAATGTTTGCATTTTCATTGCTGTTTGCAGATATTTTAATCCCTTTATTACCTTTGGTTTTTTCATCTTTCAGATGTTTCTTCTCAATTGGTTTTTCTAGCAAAGAAAAAGTAGCACAGTTCAAGGTTGGTAAATTGACTGCTGAATAGATTATTACCTAGAGTTTTCAAGTAAAATTATTTGAAAATTAACACAGATCTTTTAGGGGTTGTTTCAAATACATGCAAAATTGTAATCTCATACTATTTTTATTGTGATCTTCTACATATATATGCACACACAGAGTAAATTCCTACCTTCTTTTTCCTTAGCTGTCTTTGGTTTTTTTGTGGCTAGAAAGATTTGCAAGGAAACAACATTAAGTGATAGGCATCAAAAATATGGGGCTCTTACAATAAGTACATTGCACAAAGCTGATCTCCCTAGTAATGTCCCTGGAATAATAACTGTGCTAAATGTGTCTCATGGCATGCATACAATGTATCTAATATTACAACAGTGGCTGCTACCCTCAGTGGCAGTAGCAGTTCTGGGCTTTCTGAACAGTCATTGGAAATTGTTTGAATATTGCTGGTTGCAGAGTAGTTTGGAAACTCCTGATAAAGGCATTAGGCACTAGAATTCTGTAATTCCCTAACTACTGCCAGAATTCCCTAATTACTTGTTCCCAAAATACATCAGAGAAGGATCCCTCTGCCTACTGCCTGCTTTTTACCCTCTTTCCTGGAGCAATCTCAATGGTCTGAAACAAATAAACAAAATACCCCCCCCCCCCCCCGTATATGGAGCTAGATGGACCTTTAGAACCAACAAATGTGACCATTCTGAAGTCCTGCAGTACTAGATTCTGATTTATTTAGTTTATTTTTCTCTAATTGTGCATTCACTTAGAACATGTTCTTTTTTCTTTTTCGCATCCTTTCCCCAGCCCGCAAACACAGACATTTGGTCTGTAACCATTCAAAAAGGCAGTCTGAAATTAAGGTGTATTGCTTAGGCATCTGAGCTCATTTCAATATTCCCTGTTGACTACAGCAGAGAACTGGCAGGCTGCCTTCGAATTGTTCATTTTCTCTTCATATCACCCAACTGGTTGTAATAATGCTTTGTTCAAAGTCTTCTGGTGCATGTGTTATCTGATTAACACTAGCTTGCTCAGTGCTGATCACCTGTGTCTAGCTCACCAAAACATGCTGCAGAAGATGAACAGTGAAAATAACATAATCAGCCGATCAGAACAGTCTTTGGTAGACAACTGCATAGCTGCAATGCTGTCAGTTTACCAATGCTGGTTTACATCAGCATTGTTCATTGTTGATGAACAATATGTATTAATCAACACTGGTATGTTCATTAATTCTTTCCATAAGACATATCAGAGAAATGTAATATTTACCTGTTGTTGGGATTTCACCTGTTGGCTCTCCAGGAAAATAATCAGAAATGAAGAGGAAGAGGGGAAGGAAAAGAATATGAGGTTCAGTACCATGTTTTTTCAAGGCAAGTAACCATTTAAATATATCTCTTTCATCTGCCACTTTTCTGCAGGATATTAATTTGCAAAGAAATGTGCCTTAGCAATGGGCGTGTACACAAAATTTCACACTGAAAGCTAAGAGTCCCACTCTGAAGTACTATAATCCAGCATGCAATGGTTCCTGCAAATGCAAACACTGTGCCAATCAAAGCTTTCCAGCAAGCAAATATTTAAAGAGAGTTCTTTTTAAATGTGCATTCAAGGTTATAGCTGACTATGCTATTTTCAAAAAAATTTATTCAGTTTAATTGTTACCTCTCTTTTCTTATCATCCACACATCCCAACCAAAGACTGACACTGACCTTGAATAGCTGGCATTCACCCCTGTATAACATTTTCTCCTGCATTATCAATTTGCCTTGCCTTTTAAGAGGAAAGGTTCTTGAGAGCTGGAAAAATTTTGACTACATCTTTGCACAGCACCTAGCACAAAAGAAGCATATATTCCCATGCTATTGTAATACCCATAACAATAAATGAAAATTGATCAATGAGATGGGATAGAAATTCCCTGGTAAAACCATCATTACGCTTTTTAAATTGAAGGAATGAATTATATTGTGATTTGGAATCCAAGAATTTTTTACACATCGTTACTTCATTAGTCCCAGTTTTATTTTAGAACCCAATTTTAAGGAAAGAGAATAACCTTACTAGCCAGGCAAACCCTTTATTCTTTGAACCTAGAGCTGGATAAAAAAGGAATATGCTCACAAAACATTTCAAGGTCCCTTTTGATTGAATCGTCTTTGTGTGTTCTTCATGCAGAGTTTTGGCTTCAGATGAACATGAGGTTCTACAGCTCACACCAACGTGAAAATGTTTCAGTCAATGCTTTTTCAACAGGGAGACTGAGCAATTAAGCATGGTTTTCACTAACACATCCCAGGAAGCTTTAATTCAGGTCTTCATTCATAAGGAGATTCATAAATGTCAGTGATAAATACTTAGGCACCACAGCCATTCAGCAAAGGCCAGGTTTGCTGCTATTAAATGTGAGCACACTTAAGTCCTTTAATATTTACATTTCTGCTTATGATCATGCTCATACTTGCTGAAAGCTGATACATTACTGCATCATGACCCATGGATTAATATGCCTCCTCATTTTCACAAGGAAAAAAAATTGTCTGAGGCACCAAATCTAGGAAAGGGGTTCATGACCTTACTCCTTAACTGAGGAGTTTTTCCTCTTGTTTGCAAAACATGGTTTGGTATTACTTCTTGCATGAGTAAGAAATGCCACCAGTTTTGTCCTCTGTTCAAGGTAACCTTTCATAATTTGAGAGTCTTTAGTCAGTATCCAGGGAGTAAATTCTGAGTTTCATTGCACATTCAAATTTGATACAGGATCAATTGCTGTCAAAGACCCCCCTGCGTGCTAAAACAGAAATAGTGAAAAATAAGATAGTTTACTAATTACTTTTATAATTACATGGTAATTCACTTAGCAGGGTACTGTAAAAATGTATTTGTTGTTAATTTGGGGACTTTTCAAACTCAAACTTGTATTTCTGTTTATAACCTGTCATTCATTTAATGATACAATCTCTCTACTGATTTAAACCCCATTTGCTTTTACAGTAAGACTGCACAGGGTGTAATGTGTGAATAAATTTGGCCCAGGAAAAGTGTATGGATTTATTTTGCATTCCTACTAGACCTGAACTCCAAAATCAGTGAGTATTTTGTGTCCATGGCTACGTCTTATGCTGAATTACATGATAGCTATGTTCATGTTATGGCAAGCATACTGTACACCTGACTGAGAAATATATGAAGCAAAGCTATAAGAGCTCTAGAAATAAAGAAGGCAGTGATCCAACTAAGTGTTCTTCTTTGAGTGGAAAAAAGTAATTTAAAATAGATAGCTCTGGTGCTTAAAATTTTGAACTAGATATATTCAAGGATGGTTAGCTCAAAATAGGCACTGTAAACTGTACAAAAAGAATTACTTTTGTATATGATCATAGGTCTGCTTGTTACTGTTTTTTATTTTCTCTAGATTTTTTGCTTTTCTTTTTCTAAAGGCACTGTTAACCTTTATAATGATTTCAAGCAGCAGGATATAAGCTCAAGTATGTGCTACAAATATCCCTCTGCAAAGGTCAAGGGAAAATATCTTGGCTGTTCCTTATATTCACAATATGCCAGGGTAATATAGCTCTTGATAAAAAAACATTGTAGACAGTGATTTTGAATTAAAATGACCCTTACTGCAGAAAGCATGAGGAATTAGTCACTTAAATCTTTGATGGTTCTCTAATAGAAGAGAGTGCCATCAGTGGCTCTCTCAGATAAATCAGTGCAGAAGACATAAAATGTCAGTGAACAGATCCAGTGAACATAAGACTGAACAAATCTGAATAATGGAATCAAATAGAGGAAAATGTACTTAAAATACTGGCAAAAATGGAAATAAAACCCACCAGTAGCTTCACAGGAAGTAATAATTTTACAATGATGACTTGAAAACTGAATACTGCAATTCAGGACTGCAGGAAATCCTTAAATGTTGGCACGTTTCATATGCTTCGTGTTCCCCCTTTCCCTTTGGAGCTCAGGTTCAGAATAGCACTGTGTCTTGTGACAGGTGTTTAAGAGCAAGTATTCATCTTGTCTAACTTCATAGTCTCCTAACATAGGAGACTAATTTAGGAAGCTTAATGGAATCAGTTTGCCTTGCCTTGTTGTCAGCTTCTGACCTGGAGCAGGAAGAGGTCTGTGTCTCATGGGGCTTGGCCTTGGTTTTGGATACTCTTTATAGATTACTTTGCATCAGAATAACACATGGTTTGGTCTTGATGTGCCAGGCACAGTACAAAAAAAGAAAACAAAGATCCCGTGCTAAAGAAGCTACAAGTAATTAATCTGTGAAGGTCCATACTTCAACATTTTCACAATTCAAAGCATGCAATGTAAACACTGTCCTTCTGATTGTTGTCTGATCATGATTTGCAGTATGTAACATGCAATGACTTGCCACAATAAGCATAGAACCCAGTCTTTATCTATTCAGAAGTCTTACCGACCTTAACAAGGACATTATCCAATGACTTCAGTGGAAGTCTTTGTTATGCAAGAAATTCCCCTTGAATCCTCCTTAAAACTCATCTAAAATGGAAATATTCCTTTCTCTTCTTTAATTTAAATCAGTTTTTTATTAAAGAAGGAAAAAAAAGCGTATTGAACAAGACCAAGAATGTGCTTAGTGAATTAATGAAATAAGTCATTTCCAAATGGTAAAAGAAATAATGAAAAGGTTGTCCAATTCAGTTATGCTACATGCCATTTTGTTATTTTTAGTAAACCATATATTTGCATAAAGATAAATCATGTGTCTACACTCATCTAAAATCACCAGAGCATCAGTTATGCTACTAGCATAATTTACTTTGCTTTTATAAAAAGTAAAAATTGCAAACAGAGTTTGCGTGTTGCAGCTTCACAATATTAAATTATAAATGTACTTAGTTTTGGTGTGTTCAGCCGTTACTAAGCAGACTGAGTGCAAGAGTATCTGTAGTATAAGCAAGAAAATAGCATTATCTAACATGACAAAATGGCAAAAATGCAAATTGAGACAACATGCATCTGAAAATAAGGTTTATATTCCATAGGGACCAAGACATGACACATACTTGCAGTGTTTTTCTGTTTGGCTGGGAAGTAAAAAGAGGAAAGAAAAATGGTCAGAACAGTCAGGCACAGCATAATACTGTTACAGCGGAGAATGGCTTTATTTGTTTTTATGTATTTACTGCATATCAAAACATAATTTTTAGTAATCTCACAGTAATTAATAACAATCTAATGAGGGATAATAAAAGTAGGGATATTCTCATCTACACATGATAATTGCTGTGCTAGAGTTAAAGATGAATAATGCTAACAATAAGAATTTTAATTCTTCACTAATTTCCTTTCACTGAGAAGCATGGAGAAGACATTGTTTAAAACCCATGGTGATTGTTTCACAGTGAAACTGAACAGTGCTGCTTCCTATACCTGCAGTAATTTTGCTCTGTCTTGTACAAGTGAGGCTGCATAGGAGTTATGATATGCAGAGACATTGATCATAGACGATGGATAGTGCCTGGTCATGATCTGAATAGTATATTGTATAATACCTGCTATAGAGGAAAATTAAACTGTTGCTGTCCTGAGAAGTTGACTCATACAGAAAGGCTGTGAAGTCCAAATAAATGGCAGATACCCTCAAATAATTAGCAAAATGAAGCTATTTAAAGCAAGCACTTTCAGAATACAGTTCAAATTCTCTGCTGGCATAACTTCTTTAACATCAGTGGAATTACAGAAGCAGAAGTTTGACCTTTGATATATATATCTACAGAAAATGACATCAGGGATTGCAAATACGTACTGTGCTACCTTAGCTATGGCATGACACGTCAAGGCCATTCTATACAGTAAATAGATCAAAGGGCCATGATTTTGACATTTGTCATATGCAATTGTATTTTGCAATTTCTTCAAATAACAGTTTCAAAAGTAACGAAAGCATAAAATGCAGGAGTGCCTACCTGGTTTTGTAGGCGGAACGTCTTTTTCATGTCTGACTGCTTCATGCTCTAGATAAAAGGAACAGCATAACAAAATTGCTTCTAAGTTACATTTTGTATGTCTTTTTTTTTAACTAAGAAGGATTGCATGTGTATTTTTCAGGAACAAACATTCGTTTTCTCTTGCTTCATGCTGTTATTTTGGAAAAAAGCCACATGACTAGTTACTAACAGATTATCCACTAAGGGGTCTGCCACAAAATAGCGAAGTTCAGTAGTACTGCACATAGCTCCATGCATATAGCTACTGTTAATATTACTAAGAGTTATACATGTATCTTATGGAAGAAGTCAGTTATCCTCAATTTCTGAAATGTGATTTGTATCTACTCTTCATTTTTGTTATTTGAAAGGAGAGTACAGAGCAAACTCAGCAACCATTGACTTGACCTTTATGTTGTTGAATCAGAAATACTTGAGCTGAATTCCCAAAGTCTCAAACACATCCTATTCCATATGAATAAATCATATCTAACTGTGGAAAATTAGAGAACTAGCACTGCTTGGTAGGCAATGCAACTTCTTTTTTTTCCTGCTTTCCTTTCTACTTCATAATTATTACTGGAAAAAAATGAGAATTTATGTTAGGTTGCTGGAAATAGAAAAGATGAAGAAGCTTTGTTTTAAAAACAAGGTCTAGCACTACATAATTTATACAAAAGTCACACCTGCTTAAAAGGAATTGAAAAAAACCCACACCACAGATCTCATAGCATAGTAGCAGCTATGCCAAATGCATGCAAATAGGGGCCACAGTACATTTTAGAGCTGAGGAATCAATGGACAGCTATGCTGGCCTTGTTTCCAGGTGATGTTTCCCACAGCTAAAAATCTGTCCATCAGGTTCTTTTTGAGTAAGAAGAAGGACACAAAGGTGGGCTGTAAAGTGGAAAATGCTCAAAATGTGAGTAGCCCCTGAAAAAAGGGCAATATGCCTCAGCCCTTCTGCTACTTAGATGAATAATTGAACTCCTAGCAACTGTGATTTCAGATGAAGATATATGCCGGGAAATGCCAAGATGAAGACATGATAGGGAATTTCAAATGGGAAACAGTTTTATGAGGTGTGAATTAGAACTTGTGTCAGTGAAGAGTGATATTTTTCCCATATCTGAGCTTTTCTTGAGTGTGGGTATTTGGAGGCTTAACTGATTTTTTTTTTTTTTTTTTTTTACTTTTGCACTTTACCTTGTGTGCTGAAGGCATAAAAGATATAGAAAGTTAACAAGCAGTCTGCATGGTAAGTTAAGGTATGGACTCTCTTCAGTTCTTTTTGACTTAGAAAAATTCTAGATGCAGTTATACTAAAATAATAAATGATTAGGAAGAAAATGTGATGATGTCTTTCTTCTTCTCTTTTTCATTCAGCAGTATTTATTCAACCCAACTAATTGTTAATAGTGATTTTTTAAAAACTTGTCACTCTTGTATTAATTTTTTTTGTTGAGACTTGTGACTATATGGGAAGCATAGAATAAGTTGACTCCTGTACTGAAGCAATTGGTTATGGCAAATGGACTTTTAAATAGCAAAGACAAGACAGTATGTTAAATGAAAGTAATGGAAGGCATGGTGATAAAGACACTATAGTTTTAAGCAAAACTAGAAATTGCTGAGGGACAGTTTCCATGTGTTAAAGTCAAAAAAGCTACACATATCCAGCTATATTACAGGAATTTTTCTGATCAAGGTAGGTACCACGTACTTGCTGGCTTCTTTGCCTGGACTACAGAAGACAAAAGAAGGTAAATTGTGATATTTAGATATAAAGAGAAAAAAGATTCTACTTTTGTTTCTTTTTAATATTCAGATATTTTTATGGCAGTCAGTTCTCACTTGTTCTTAGCTTCCTCTACTCATGTGAAGATGCACAGCATTCAGGCCCCTAAAATGCAGGTAGGCTCTAAAACGTTTAGACCTTTGCAAGTCCCACTAGCTAACAGCTCCTGCTGAAATAATGCACTATCCTGTCATTTAGCACAGTAATACATTTATGTATTCCAGGACCATTTCTCCCTGTGTAACAGTGTAAATCAGAAGTAGCTCCAGACCAGTCAATAGATGACTGGAAATTTTGGCTGGGATTCAACTAATTTGCAACATCAAGAAAACATTCGTCTACATTTTTAGTCAGGAGAGCACTAGTCATCTCCAGAGGGTAATTCATACAATTATAAAATGCTTGTTAAAGAAAGATGGGATGACTTACCCACTGTTCGAAGTTGCCTGTTTCAAGCTCAACAGGTATTGGTCTGAAAACTTACAAGTTATTTTTGTAGTGGCTTATGTTATGATGGCCAGCCTGAAATACTGCATTTTCAGTTTGGTTCCAACAAACAGGAAAAAGACTTGGCAAGAACCTGACTCAAACAAATCTTACAAAAAGTAGTCAAGTCATGATATTTCCAGCAGTTTTGTTTCCAACCACTGCTGAACCACAATTTGAGCCTTCTGATTTTGCTCACAAACTAAGAGTCAAGCTTAGCTGACCCTAAAAATAGTTGTGAATTTAGGTGTGAAAATCCTGTAAATTCAAAGATTTCATTTCTTCCTTCTCCAGACTTGTTTGCCTATCAGTAATTGCAAACTCATTAAATGTTCAGGTTAGAAATATACTGAAGTGTTTTGCAGTAATTTCTCCAATTCTATTAACAGAGTCATAATTTATATGGTTTTGAACAAGCTACAGCAGTATATGATCAGATAAAAACTATCAAAACAATATTTTTATTGGATAAACAGAGTGCTGCAAAACATCACTTCATAGTAAAATGATAAATTATCATGAGAGTTCTTATAGAAAGCAATATAAACTTACAGATTATATGAATGTTCACAATTAGAGACAGAACCATACTATTCTATACAACATCTATTCTGCTACTGAAGAGAAGAAAAAACATATACAAAATAAGAATAGAAATGAGGTAGTAAAGAGCACCATTCAGCTTAAAACAAAACAGCATTTTATTTTATTGAAAATATTCATCATCATCATATCAAATGAAAATCTGTTGTTAGCATCATTGTCTAAGATTTGGCAATCTTTCATTTTATGTTTGGATCAAGGCTACCCCCAGTAGAAATCAAGAGGCTGATATCCAGAAAAAGCCTTCAAAACAACTTTATGTAGACTGTCAATGATGATGAGAATGTTCTAATTCCTTGGGTGACCCTTCAGGGCTTCTATAACAGTCAATATTACTTTAATCTTTTCTGTCAGCATTATTATTACAAAACCTACAAGGTATAAATCATAGAAAAGACCCAAAGACTTAGAAGCTAGTTCCAAAAACATTTTCCCCATGAGAAAGCCCATTTAAGACCCATCCAAGTCGCTAATCCAATTGGTGATTCACCCTCCTGCATCACTCCCTACTTGGGCACTGGTCTCTGTGCTGTAAATTCAGTTGCTTGAAAGATCTGAGTTTTTTTTAAAAAAAAACAAAGCCAGCAATGCCTTACAAGGATATTTGGGATCATTTCAGAGATCTGATTTACAGCTCCACCCCATTTCATTAGCCCAGCTCTGTCAGAGAGGCTGGAACAAGCTGTCCAAGAGCTGAAATGTCTTGACCTGGCTTTGTCGTTGGCAAGATTGTTCATAGAATGGTATCTGCAGTTGCCACTCTGCTGGATTTGCTCTAAGAAAGCTTTATCAGTCACATATTTGAAAATACTGTAAAAAATGATTGCAATGCAAATGTACTACATTAGGAGTCCTGAATAGTGTTTAACACCCCCTCTCCCCCCCCCATAAATCAGGAGAGAATGACTTATTCCTACCTGACTTCTCAGTGGGAGTTGTCTTTTGTTGTTTAATTTTCTCCTCTGTATTGTGAAAGCAGCATTAAAGTTAGAAATTCACACTGTGTTAGCAAAGGTGCATATAACTGGAAAAATATTTCTATATGTGATGTTATACATATGGTTCACAATGACAAAATAAATGCATGTCTTTAGCATCACTATCCCACTGTGGCACTGTAAAACAGCACATACACATTATAAATTCTGACTGCATGGTGAGGTCATACTCCATGGAAAAAATAAATTACTGGGCCTAATGTCTCAGCCACCAGAACACAGCCACATACCTGGTAGTGTCTTTCAGGTAGGCAGTCAGGTAGAAACTGTGTTCTAATAATACAACTATTATAACTTTGTGGACATCACCTTGCTAAGTGTTTAAGTTCAACAATTTGGTATTACACAACACTGAGAACTTCTGCTCAGATACTGCCTAACCACAATTATGTACGGATGTATCCACGTGTATCTACACTCTGAAGATGAGAAAGGTACAGAGACCCCCAAGCACATGCTAACTCACAGAGACATCTCCAGGTAGGACAGTGCCAGTCTGAATGCCAGTTCATACCACCTGCTGCTGGACAAGCTTACCTAGACCCAGCTGGACATCTGTCACAAAACTAGAGCAGCCCTGAGCTTCTGCTAATCTCATGGGAAAAGCTGCCCAAGTTCACATGCTCTTGAGCTGCCTGTGGCTTTGCTCAGCACAGTTCTCAGATGATGTGGACCCATGTCAACATCAGCCACCAGATCTGAGCTGCCTCTCCTCCAAGCAGGCTGGTGGATGAAGCTTCAGGCAGAGGTGCAGGCAGGACAACACTTTCTGATCAGGTGGGGTTTGTCTTAACTGCCCAATGGCCCAGTCAGGTGGGAATTGGGATGTTTGTTTTTGGATCTCTACTCAGCCCAGTTTGGTTGACTTGAACTTTCCCCTTTCCGATCCTTTCATAGCTCTGCTCCCATTTTCTCTTTTCCTTTACCTGAATTCAAACCCCTCTCCTAACCCCTACCTTTCAACATTCACATACATCACTACTTTTCTTTTTAAATATGTTTAAGACACATTCAGAACATATTTCCCCTTCCTGTCCCTGATGGAAGCAGTTTACCATCACATGCCTCTGGCCCCTTCCTTTTTCCCAAGACCTCTGTGACGCATCAGATTCAAGCTGACAACAGGTGGGTGGAGGTCTGGTCATGCAGGGATGTCTTGTACCCTGAAGCCATTCAACTCATCTGAGTAGTAGTTGGCTAGAAACCCTCCCGGGTAGTCTGTCCCTGCATGCACAAGGCTGCTTGGCTCCTGAATGTGAGCAATGTTTCCAGCCTGGCAAACTTGTTCTTAAACGAGCTGATGGAGGGAGGTACTGGGAAGGTGATGAGTGGCTAGAGCCATCTGTGAATTAACAGATCCCTCGTTTACCCATCCCCGTACCTATGTACCCTCAAACAGTCAACCTCAAGAACTGCTGCTTTTTTTGTGGGGGCTATTTCTCTGGAACCCAAATGTCCAAGTTTGGATCCTAAATCCTAATCTGCACTCTGACTAAATATGTGGATAGTACAGTATTTAGAAGAGCAGACTGTTGAGTGGTCTCACCATACATGACATTTCCTTTGAATTTAGCATGTAACTTCCAGAGGATTTTTTTTCTGAGGGCAGAGAGCAGATTTATCTTCTTCTCTGTGCTGATTTCTTTTTAACTTAGCTCTCTGAGATTCCCAGAGGTATACACTTGCCAAAGAGGCCTAAAAAGACATTTATCATATGTCAATAGATGGAGAAACAGCCTCATTGCTGTACAGTCCATGTTTCTCATCCATAACACAGCAATATCCAGCAAAGCTACAGTGCACGTATGGACATGAAACATACAGCAATTGTGGTTTGGGTTTTGTTTGTTTGGTTTGGGTTTTTTTGGTTTGTTTCTGGAAGGAAATCAGTACTGATGGGGGAAAATACAGGGAGGAATAAAGCTCCATGGTTACAGATCTTTTCTATTCTTTGGAAATAAAATATAGCCCTGCATTGCTATGCTTTTCAGTTGTCATCTGGTAGGTGGCAATTTAATTTATCTTCCCTTGTATTAAGTTTAGGGCTTTTTTTTCCCCTTACTCAGCTGTTGTTATTGTCAGCTTCTTATGAAAGCAGTGAATTAAAAAAATCTCATCTCCATTTCATGGCTGTCTGTGAAGCTAGAAGTTTTTTTATAGCACAACCAGCAGCTTGAAGATGCAACTTCTTGAGATAAAGTGTCCTCTTTCTGCTCTTAGATGAGCTTTAGCATATAACAGTGCATTTCACTGATTTAGATTCAGGTATTAAGTTTTCCATGTACCAATATACAAAAAACCCCAGCGTGTTGACTTTAAACATAGGCCCTGTACCATCCACTGGATTAATGACAAGTAAAGCTCAAAAGGTTAGGAGCTTCTCTTTCTTTGGCTATTATCCCTGCTCTTTTGAACACTAAATAGCATATTTTTGCTTTTTCTAATTCTGGTGAGAATTTACAGCAATGTTTGCTCTGTAACTCTAGGAGTCAATCAAATAAATCTGTGAGTAGATGGCATGTCTGATCAATTTAAAAGTATGGGAGGGATTTTATTTTCAAAATTAATTCAATCCTGAAAACAGAGTGTCTTGGACAGGCCTGTGGACTTGCATTCATCTGGGAATAAATACAGTAATTCTTTGGTATTAATCCACCTACGTATTCTGCAACCTAACCATGCAGCAACTATTGATCTGCTGATTCCACTGGAGAACACCCTGACCCGTTTCCTAGCAGATCTCCAGGAGGTGCCTGTATGGCCTTTTTCTCTGAGTTTCTATCCATTGATTGTAATCAGAAGAAAAACTGAAGGAGCAGATTATCAAAATTTAAGAACACTCTCTGCAAGGGAACACACTTCAAGACATCAGGAAGCTTCACAAAATCATTTCTATTCACCAGAATTCAGTATGAAGAAAAGCAGTGAAAAAAATCTGGTAATACATAGTATTTTGGCAAGAACAGAATAAATATTTCCAATTTCTTATGTACTTTTTGTTTACTATATCATGAGGAGTCTGGAAAAAAAAAAAAAAGAAATTTCAATGACCTCATAAAGCTACAAAAAGTCCAAAATATTTTTTTTGGTGAATATTTCAGAAAAAATCAGATTTTGTTCCGATTTGGAATAAGCCAGAAGTTTAAAGTTCTGAAATCTTTCATTGGAGAGAATTTCTTTCCTCTGCAGAGCTCTAGTTTTGCAGCACAACAAGCATTAATATTCATTTTTTCCCTCATGTATCTGATTTAAATGGAAAAATATTAA
This sequence comes from Ciconia boyciana, assembly GCF_034638445.1. Classification (NCBI taxonomy): domain Eukaryota; kingdom Metazoa; phylum Chordata; class Aves; order Ciconiiformes; family Ciconiidae; genus Ciconia; species Ciconia boyciana. Next base: position 58,830,599 of record NC_132936.1, read on the forward strand.
GCTGTAAACATTTCTCTGTGTATTTCAGGCAGTTTCAGAATAATTACATCAGGAATTAATCTCTTGCTTTACTTGTTCTCACACACATACACAAAACATTCTTTAATTTAAACGTTTCCCTACAGGATCACTATATTTTCTGAAATTCTCTAGTTTCTCAGTCATGTGATACTTCTAAGTCTGATGGCGGGAGGCAGAGGAATAATAGTTTGAAGCTGCTCTGCATCAAGGTGAGAAAGGAGGCCACCGCTTTGTACAGAATGAGGCTTTTATAATTCAGTCTGCTAACTCAAGAGCACTCATTGGCACACAGCAGGCAGAAGCACTATTACCACCAGTGCTTGCACATTAATACTTCCAGTCATCAGCTGAAACTCAAAACAGCCACTGCTCTCCAAAGCAACCATTAATCACTTGAGAAGACATCTTTTATGCTAAAGGAAATTTAGCAAGTCTTTTTTTTTCTTTTTTTTTCTTTTTTTTTAATCCTTCAAGCATTTAAATTCCCAGGGCTTTAGTGTGGAATATACTGTGCTATACTAGAGTAAGCTCCTAATCAGTCTAATGTACTGGTTTGTGACATGATGCTCTGACGTTTGCAAATGCCTCACCTATAAATTTACTTTTATACTGCTATCTGGATGAGATCAGGCTGATTGTGCAGCAAGACTGATTTCATTTTGCAGGAAAGGTGAGTGTTCGTGCCACCTGCCTGGGCAACCCACCGTTTGCTCACCACTGACCCTTCTCAGGATGCACAGAGCTGGACAGGGTGGCTTCCTCACTAGGACGTTCCTGCCTTGGCTGAGCCCATCCACACCCACCTGCTGGCTGAAGCACTCTGCTAGCTGTTAATACGCAAAAAGTGGTCAATGAGGCAAAAAAAAAAGCTTGGCCTCTCTGTCTTTGAAGACTGGAGTGAGAAACACTGCTTTTTTTTCCTCTGTTGACTCAAAACCAGCAACACAACTTCACTAAATCAGCTACTCAAGGCTTGCAGGAAACCTCAAAATATCTATGGAAAGACTTAGCTTATGAGTAGAATATTGTATTATAAAAACAAATGAGAAAAATAGTAAATGCATAGGAGAAATTGTTTTCTTTCTTTCAAAAAAATAAAAGCAGGAAAAGCAGCATAATAAAAAGAAAGCTTCCTGCTTATCATTGAACACATAAGGTTTTAAGTGGTTTATCCAATCACTTATTCATGAGCACTTCATTTTTATGTGAAGTTCAAACAGCAGCACTGCCAGCAAAGCTCGGTGGGACGCTGCTACTTGCTTTTCAGTGCCCACTGCATCTGGTAAGACCACTCAGGAGCGATGTAAGCAGAGCACCAATACCTGACTTTTCTATGAGGATATCCTCTTAGTCTTGTTTCTTCACACCAGACCCAACCGTGGATCCCTGAGTGTCTTCCTCCTCAGAAAGCATGATGAGGCACAAAGCCCTGGTTTGAAAGGGGACTCCTGTCCTGCTCACTGCAGTCAGTTGTCGCTGGTTATTACGTACAGTTTACCTGAGTGCATAGTCAGCCCAAGATTTTTTTTTTTTAATTGTTCAGCCTCTGTTCTTCTAAGATTCAGAAACTGGAGGCTGCCTCTGTGCAGGCTATCATGTACCTGGTGAGATTGTAGCTCCTCCTTTTTGGGGACCAGATTCACTTTATGTAACAACTGGTATTCAGAAAAGGCTGAGATGGCCTAACTCCCAACATTCCTCTTTGATGTACTGAAGGACAGTAGAGAGCTCCTTCCCCAAACTCTGGAAAACGGGTTTTCCTAACTCTTTATAAACTGTACTGCACCAATGAGAGTCACAGGAACTACGAAAAACTGTGAAAGCTGAATCTTTTTAGTTAAATTTCACCCTCATTTTTGCTCCTCTCCCAATTCTGAAAAAGCCAATGACATAAAGCAAAAAGAAAAAAACAGTGCCTAGCTCAAGAAAGTCTCCCAGTTTTACAAACCACAAGTATCCTTATTGAATGGAGCCTGGAGTAACTGGAAATTAAATTACCAAACCTACCTGGCTTAGTCTGAGAGATAGTTTTTTCATGTTTAACGCGTTCTGGCTCTGCAAATAAGAAGAACCCTTACATTAGAGGGCTTTTTAATTTTTAGGAGATTTTAAAAAGAAGAGATTCTCTTTATGATTTTAAAAGATGACTTTGCACTACATATTCACACTAGACTTGAGAAGAATTTTTGATAAATATATTTCTTGAGAAAAGGTATTTAATTTTTTTTTCCTAAAAAATAAAAGTAATGCCAAAGAAAAATAAATTTTTAGTTTTTAATGTGGTTTAAGAAATCACAAAATTCCATTCTGTGTTTTTTAGAAATATCATAGAATGTCTAAAATTGTGAAATGCTTCCACTACTAATTTTGATTGCTGTCACCTATTTTCTATATAGAAAAATTCTCCTTGACGTTTAATATAGAAATCATGGAAGTATTTTAATACAACACAAGTAGAGTTGTCTCGTATAGAATGATAAATGAAAGTTCACTATACTGCATAAAGCAAAAACAGCTTTCCATATTTCTCTGTTAGCCTGGATCCCATAGCTATATTGTGAAGCAGTAACAATAATAAATACTATACTGTATTAAAATATAAGCTGTGTGCAATTTTGTGCTATTTAAAAAGAGTGTGAGAGCCAAAACCCAACATTATGAGGCAGAAAAAAGAAGCTATGGAATTTCAGAGGAATGTTAAAAATATGTTTCATTCTGATTTATAGCAGCTATGTCTAAATTGTGTAGCAGGTGAGGGCTGCAGCATACCAAGAGATAAATCTCTCTATTGCCTGGATCAAGCCCTAACCAGAAAATTGCAATGACCCTTCCTCATCTGTGTCTCCCTTGATTTTTTCCAATGAGAAGCTGCCATGGAGGCAGAGGACACAGGCAGGTCTTACCCCAGCCTGAATTGGAAAATAGCTTCCACGCACACTGGGACCTGTGAAACACACCTGGTCCTGCATTACAGAGTAATTGAAAACCATTTTCATAAGTCAAAATTTCCTGTGAGCTTGTGTTGATGAATCTCATCTTAAGCTGCTAAAACTTTGGCGACATAAAGGAATACCTTCCTCCTAAAAGCTGAAGTAACAATATTCTTTATCAACTTGATACTTACTGTGTTCGTGAGGTTTCTCTGAGGTAGCTAGAAGTAAAAAAAAAAAGTGTATTTTACTATTTTTGTACCTGTAATGCAGGATTTAATGCATTTATTCATGACATTTGTACACAAGTAAAATAAATGTTCAGTGAAATCTATATTAAAACGTGCAACGGTTAGCATTGCTTCACTCATACTATCCACTTCGACTGAGACACTTAATTTAGGAACCCGGGCACCCTAAATTCCTCATTTAGCCAATGTTTGGTACAAATACCCGTGGAAGGCTCTGCGCCTCCTCGGTGGGCTGAGTCACCCTCACTAAATAGTGACTGTGTATTAAACCTAGGGCAACTACCTTGCTAAGTGAGGTGCTCAGTTCAGTGCAAACTAAGAGACAGGACAAGTTCAGACCACGAGGTGTCCAATATTGGACAAAGCCAGACAATTTTAGGTTGAGTGAGAAAAAGACACCTAGGGCAGTCTAAATGTAAGAGTAAGAGTCCCTGACAATTGCACCTGCTCTAGTGAGGTCAGTGAATTTCAGATGGATTCAGTGATACTCCAAGGAGCAGAAGGACGTATTTGAAAATGTAATTAATGTAATTAGGGCACATCTAAACAAAAGGACTCAGTCTTTCAGTGCCGCAGCTCCTAAACCTTGCGCTATTTGATTTTCCACTTTTTTCCAGAAAAAACAGATGAGGCAAAACTGAAAACTGAGCTAATACTTTCCACAGACCTTAAGAGAACATTTTTCAGGTAAAGCAAGAGCTCAGGGAGCTGTACCCAATGCCACTATTGGTGCTACAGAAGGAAATGAAATGCCAAGGCATAGCCCACCAGCTGGATTTTTCTTCTTGACTTTTACAAGGCAGCTGTTGTTTTTAAGAGAATAAAGGCTCTACCACCTGCATGTAGCAGTCCTCTGTGTGTGAAAGAGCGTAATCCCACAGAGAGATGCAGCAGGGCTGGGAATGAGCTGCCTTTGCAGGCTCAGCACCACAAGCAATAATTCTGCTGCTGTGAGCTCCCGGGCTGTGATTCACTGAGCTCCCGAGCTCCCACTCAGGGCAAAAAGTAAGTAACTGCTGTGCAAGTGGGGTTTTGTTTTGCTTGTTTTCCCTGCAGTATAAAAATGCTCCCATTTTATATCCAGTCTCTATTTAATCCAAGTTGTTGCTGTGCATGTAAGAAGACAGCAACTGGAGATGGTGTGCAGAGCAAAGCAAAAAGAACGGAACATTTTTGGGGGTAATAGAGACTAAAGATACAAATTAAGTGTATGTACTTGCTCCTAAGTGAGGAATCAGAAATAAGAAACAGCAGGAAAAGAGGGATCCTATAACGAAGCCACATTTGTTATCTTTATGTGTGTAAGAAAAACTGCTTGTAAATTTAGGCTCAATTGTTTTGCCTAAACACACTGCAATCCACAAAAAATAGTTCCAAAACCATCATAAGCTTAGGTAAATTCTATTGTAACTGAGTATCCATTTCTGAAATGTGTAGAGGAAGTTAATTTTGTATTGTGTCAAAAGACTTAGTGAGTTATGCTCATGTAGCTATGAATTTCAAGTTGCAAAAGGAAATTCATGGGGCAAATGTTAAAAAAAATCTGAACTTCAGGGGCTGGTATAATGACTTACATAACTATCACAGAATATTGTGTGTCACATAACACTTTCAGTAACCATTAATAATGATCAGAGCTGGGCCACATATGAAAAGTATTAATTTAAAGACTCTTTACTGACACTGCTTAATGAATTTTACAAACAAACTTTTTTTATAGCATCCTTATCTCAGATCTGCAATTTGTTTTAAAACACTAAAATCAAAACAAAACCATTATGCCTTAACTTTCTATTGAAGCCAGTGCAGTTATTTCCTTTTTTCTGCTGGTGAATATGAGTCACAGAGAATGTTTAAAGCAATAGGAACTCAGCCCAGGTCTGGTCCCTCAAGTTTAGGAAGGCATCTGTGTTGCCTTTGTCCATATTTTCTGTGGAGGTATTAATTAGCCAAACTTGTATAGTGTCAGTATCCAGCCAGAGCTAGAACACTGAGATTATTGCTATCAGAGTTTTGACTAAAAGCCCAGCCTTCTTTTTTCTGGCATAACACTCAGAGATATTTCTACCGCATATTTTGATGAAATAATGAAGATCTTCCAAAGTTAAAAGTTCTTACAGGATGTGTTGGCTATTCTGAAACATATCTATATTTTGTTGGAAAAAAAAAACCTGAAGTGAAATTTTGAGATGGTTTCTAAGCCATGAAGATAAACTTTTATGTTTTGCCAAATCTGCTCACTCTGATTTCAGTCCATTCAATATTAATCCTGTCCTTCTTATGTGTCATATTATCTCATCAAATGTGTAATTCAAATGACTTATACAGTAAGCAGAAAGCTGAAAAATGAAATCCCAAGACCCTTAGTTTCATTTTTACAGTATCACAATTGTCTGTAACACAGGTATCCTGATTTTTAGTCTACTTAGTGAAAATGGGAAGAAGATAAAAGCTAGATGTCAATGACCTAGTCAGACTTTCCAGAATATTTAATGGTATATTATATGGTATTTAATCTAAAGGGTGAGAAATGAACAGCTGTATTCTGCTGCTCTCACTCATTTCATGTAGTATCTTGCACTGAAAGTAAAGCAGCTCTATTCAAATTTTGTGTTTAAATAATATTTCTTTATACACTGCCTAGATAAGCTGTGAAACTCCATGCTGCAAAATGTGCGGATGTTGAAAATTTTCACGATTTCAAAAAGTGACTGGGCAAATTAAAGAAAAATCTACCAAGTGCTCTTAAACATGAAGATACAGTTTCTGGCTTAGGAAGTTCCTGAGCTGAGATTGCAGGAGGTCACAAGGTGATCTCTGTGTGGCTGTTTTATTCCTGTACTCTACCCTAGGCGTTTGCTGGTTTGGCCATTGGTGGAGAGAGGGTGTTGGGTTGGATGAACTCTTGGCCTCACTTCAAACGGCTGTTCTGATGTTATTAACTAACAGGACTACCTTTTGGGTAAATAACCGCTTGTTGTTCATAATGTTAGAAAATTCAGTCCTAAGTAAGTACTTTATCTTCATTTGTTTAACACTTAAACTACATTAGAGGAGGAAAAGGGTCAGATTCGGATCTAATGAAAACAGATGGATCTTTGATGAAATACTTGAAGCTACATAAGATCTGAACTGGATCAATGAAATTATCTGGTTCTATCCTCAGCAAAAATGTTTTTGAAATTTTGCTTGTGTCATTCTAAATTAAACTTGGTAACCAGGCTTGGTAGTTATCTTGCTGTTTTTCACGTTCACTTCAAATTTTATTTGACTCTTGCCTGCTATTCTGAATGCCAGAAGGGTATTAATTATATACAGCATATTTTTGTAAATTAGCTTCTGATATGGGTTCAGAAAAGAAATCCTCTGGTTTATTGAACCATAAATTGGTGAGGCTAAAAGCAGAACGTGCTTTTTGATTATAACATGTCTATTTTCCATCTGGATAACAGTCATTTGCTGTTCAGACAGCAAATATGTTCGTGAGTGTGCACACTCTGTAAGAAAAGAACATGTTGTGCAGGAAATGAAAGCAATGCCATAACTATTTGTTTTAGTGAAGAATAACAAAATAATAATACATGTTGTAGCTGAGAAAATTATTTCTAATTGGATAGTTACATGTGTATTATAAATAAGAAAGTTATTTTCCATTAGGCTAAGTAAGAGCCTGGTTCATCTCTCATTAAAGAGGGCACAAAGACTCTTTAACAGGATTTGGACTGGGCATTAAATGAACACACCCATGACGTTAATCTGTAACAACATTACAGGCCAAAAGAAGAATGAAGATCAACAGGACTCTTTTAATGGAATTTGCAAGATTTATGCCTTAACCTTCCAGTTTATACATCATGACAAAGGATAAATCTTTGATTTCCTTATTCAGGCTAACTAAGTCCATTTTCCCTGAAAATGAACTCTAGACAAACTCACAATTTGGCCCTTAGACAAACTAATGGACATAACTCCTTCAAGATTCAGTGGGAATACTGTAGTCTGCAAGAATTTCAGATGCCACATCGTTCTGCCTAATCGTCAATGCGCTTGTAATTTAAGGTTGAATAAAACAGTTTTGTTCTAGTCAGTGCAAAGTTTTTCGGACTGTGGAGCAACTGTGTTATCAAAAAGTCAACCAGAATAAAACATATTCCTTACATTGGGCCAGTTCAGAATGTCTCAGATGATAATAACTTCAGAAAAAAAAGGGATTATTAGGATTTATCAGTGTTCAAGAGCAACTCCCTGCCTTTGTGAAGTTATTGTCTGTACTCTTTATCATTCAAAGGAGAAGTCAAATGTTCCCACAAGTTTTCTAGGTCAGCAGACCTGATCCCTCACATCTGCCTGTGTCCTCCTTAAGTCCTGCTGGCTGGCTGAGCAGCTGGCAGACTGATTGCAGAAAAAAACATCCAATGAGCATATGCCTAAAAAAATTATTCCTCACAAAACAGATTAGCTGCAGCAAGCTTCCTATAAAGAGAATGGCTTGTGCTTGCCCTGACCCCTGCTCTATGTTAGGAAATTGCCTTGACAGTATATGGCCAATATGGATGGTTTAGAGTAAAGAAAGCAAGAAGAGTGTGATGGTGGCACAAATAGAGGAAGCTAGAGTATGATTATTTTAACATGCATGCTGTGCAAGCCTTGTCCTTACAGAATCTCTTAATTCCCTACAGCATCCATTTTACATTTCTGGTTTACTTTGAACCTAGCATTTTCCAGGGTATTTGTCCGGGTTTCTACATGTTAAGGAAGTATTCTTCCAAATTAACATGACAGGTATGAAATACTAAGCTATTTGTCTAAGGCTATCTGGAAGGTTTGCAGGGAAGCAGAGAACTTGAGCTTCTAGCTAGCGGTCTCACTCTTATTCATTATCAGGGAGTGCTTGTCTGGGTCTGTGCAGCACCACACACTTCCTTGGACCACTGTCAGCAGGTAACTTGTGACTAATGGTGACAACAGGGTAAACGGTTAAGGCAAACCCTCCTAAAATGCCATGGTTTGCCATTATAATTAATAATTAACAATTAACCACTGATATTAGAGCCTGTAGGGTATTCACTTGCAACAGACTGATCTTTCTGTTGCCACTTTCCACCAAAAAAGCTCGCAGTCTGCTCTCACAGTTCCTTCTGCTTTATTTCCATTACCAAAGCAGCCAGGTCCAAGATATCTGCCTTCATACAGTTAGCATGTTTGTGTCCTTGCTGTTTGGTTTGCCTTATACCTCAGGGCTGCCTAGTGAAGAATGAGCTGGCTCTTGGTTTTGGGGGATTTTGCTGTTGTTGTCTAGAACAACTTGTTTTTTAAGACTTATTTTTAACTGGCAATTCAAGAGTACTTTATATAACTGGGAAAAACAAAAAAGTTCAGAAACAGGAGGGAAGGGAGAAGCTTTAGCATGGGGTAAATATAGTAGAAGTAGCAAAGAAGTACAGACATTTCCAACATTTTAAAATTATTTTTAATGAGAGGAATTTCTTCAACTTGAATCTGAGATGCATGCCTGTAGGGAGCATCAGTAATGATCCCAATCTTTCTCCGTTTCCCAGTTTGTCAGTTAAACAATAGAAATGTACTGGGAAATGTAAGTCTTGTTGAAACAGTGATCTTGTATGATAGCACTGAAAGTTAATGTCTTTAAAATACTATAAGTTTTAAAATCCTAGGAGGACAAATCTTCCATCGATGGAGCTGGAGAGACTAAAATTTCAATCAAATGTAGATTAGGTACATGTGTTGCATTAATGCATTTCATCTTTAGGCACATGTGGTGAAAGACCTGAAGAGCTTCCTTTCAATATCATCCTCAGCTTCTGACGTTTTCATCTGCTCTTCCCTGAAATTATGGGATGGGAACATACAGATGAGGGAGAATATACTTTCACTTTTAGTAATATCAGTTTTACATTTGCATATAGCTAAGACAAAACACAGCCAAGCTCAGGTCATGCTTTACTGCAACACAAATTATTGACTCATAAAGGGTAACTGAGTGCAATCGGACAGACTGAGGTATGTAGGATGTTAGAGTGATGACATTTTTTTCTGAATGTTGACTTTAGTTTATGCAAAAATAGTGTTGTTCACCATTCTGTGTAAACAACTGGAGCCAAACGGAGCACCTCTTGAAGATGTTAATATTCATTAATATTTGAATCTTCAGTCTATTTCATAATTGTTTGTTATTGTGAAATGTTATCTGTGAAATGTGCCAAACTAACACCCTGGGTACAGATTCCATGCAAATACTTTGAATATGAACTTCTTTGTTGAACTCCTTCTTAACTATGACTGGATTTGTAAAAGTATAACATGGTTGAATACATATTTACATACGCTATTAAATAAATGTAAAATAATCATCATTAAGACAGGAATAAGATGACCTAATGAAAATCTAGAAAAGAAAAATTTTGGAGCAGTGATTAGTTGATATTAAGAGTGGAGAACAATAAAAAATAATTAGCTTTTGAAAAGATGGACTTTTCCCAGTGTGATACCCAAATTAGTATGGTGATTAAAGCAGAGGGCTAATGACTAGCTTCTAGAGGCAGAACATCCTGAGCCATCTTCGTTCCTCATGAAATGCTTCTGATCACTGCTTTTGCTTTAATTACAACTTTGTAAGACCACATTTCTGAAAATTATGTTTGCGTAGATAAAAAAGCAAATGAAGATTACCACTAGAAGGACTGTTAATTCTGGAATTGCACCTGAATAGAATGCCTCTGAGCATTCTTTTGCAGACATCTTTGCACAGAGCAATAAAGTAATAGTTTATCCCATGGGGAAATTTTTAGCCAATTAGCCATGTGTTATATGGATAACCAGGTGTTTAAGCATATTATGCTGATTGACAAGTGAGAGTGTTGCTGACATGATGCCAATATACATGTATTACACCTGACTTATAGTAACAACACAGGCCGCCAATTACACAGATCACTCTTTCTTCAGAAATCACAGCTGTTTCATAATCATTAAAATACTAGTTTAACTGTCTCCATTTATTGGTAGTCAGGGCTGAATAAATTACTGTTGTACTTTAAGGCAAGTAAGAATGATTAACACAACTTGTAATCATAACTGCAATTGAAATGCTATGCCAGATCTATCAATATGAATTGTTTTGCAGGTTTGTTATCACATAAGACATACAAAAAAGTATAATCTCAATTTTACCTTGAATGGATTACAAAGGTATAACCCATGACAAGGTTTAGATTAAATCCTGTTGAGAATAAAATTGTGGGTATTTTTTAAAAAACATTGATGCAAGATAGCATCATTAGTTTTACGTGTCTTAACTATGAGTACACTGAAAATGAGGTGCTAGGGAGCTAAACATGGATTTTGCAGCTTAATGTTAAGAATTCTAGATTAAATATTTGCATTAGCCCCTCCATCTAAGTACAACGAGAGTGGATATTCAATCAGCTATTAAGATCTATAAATGACTTCCTGCTTTTTCTCACCTTTCTTCTCTTTCAATGTTGTATTCTTAAAAGAGAAAAATTAATTAAAGGTTTAGGGCGGGTTGTTAAAATAAGTAACAACAAACTATCCTGATGTTCATTACAGTTTGTTTTCTGTTTTTGTTACTAAACCTAAACTATGTTCCTTGTTATAGTCAAGTCAGAAGTATAGGTATCTCCAGGGGGCAACTCTTTGCATTCTGACAGATATATAAGACAAACAGATGAAACACTCTCTGCAGATGCTTATTTCTCTCCATTAACTCTAAAGGGAGACTAAGGTGAGTAGCTTCAGTGTAGATGACTAACTTTAGACATCTAAATTTGTATGAGTTAAAGGTTCTTAACGATTAAGTTCATCTGAGGATCTAAAAAAGTTCTTTAAATTTATGGATTCAGTGAAAAGTGTTGAGCCCACGCACTCACCATTCCTCTGCTTACTTTCTACTTATATTGAATGGGTACTCTGTAGGGTTTTTTCTGGTCATGTCTTATCCTAACTGAAATATCTGCAACATGGAAAGTACATGAGCCTGGTCCCTCAAGATCTGGCCATCACTTAACAGAGGTTGTACAGATCATTAAGTCTCACATAACCCTGCAAAATGGACATAAATTATTTATACCCCCCCAAGATAGCTGAGACAAGGTAAACAGAGGTCAAACAAATTTCAGCTAATGGATATAGACTTTTCAAAGCATTTTCCGTATTTCATGCAAATTCTTCATTTATCAATTATTCCTTGAAAATCCCAGGGTTTTGTTGCTTCAGCATGGGAAGTCAAAGCTCACCAATGTATGGCCAGTCATCTATTAAATGAAAAATATCTTTAGGCAGGAGTGGATTTGCATTGAAGAATACCTTGCCTGTAGCTTAAGACTCCTGCAACGTGTTCTGTAAAACCACGTTATTTAGTTCTTAACCTGATTCAGGAAGGCAATGTTAACTACTGGCTCGAAGATCCTTTGGGCTCCATCTCGTGGCTAATTCAATGACTGTTACCTCTTGAGGGAGATGCCTGCCTTCAACTACGGTCAAAATAGCACTGCTACTTTAAACAGCGTAGTGGCATGTGACTGTTTTAATTTTCTCATACATAATACTGAATTTTTGACACTATTTTAAGAAATGCTTTTAAAAGTATTTCTACTTTTTTTCCCCTCTGTTTAGGAATACACATTCTGTTAGGGGGCTGTGTAATACACTTCGCACTTATAGAATTAGGTAGTCCACTTTCTTATCCTTTCAGGCATGTTAGAAAACCACATAATGAAGGTGTTGATCCATGTTGCAGCAGTGGCATTTGCAGCTGAGCAGAAATCCCATGCTGCCGCGCCCATTTGCTTTATGAATAAGAAGGCTGCCTTCCAGTTTTTCCGGTCAACTCCAAAGTTAAGCAGTTCTGAAATGCACTACTGTCCAGTTCTTTTTCAGTTTGGAAAGCATATTGATTTTTATATACATTGAAATGGGACACTGCTGTGCCTTGGCCAGTTTATACCACGCTCTGTATGCAGAGCAGCAGTTTCCAAGCGATGGATAGGGTACCATTACCAGGAGTAATTGAAAGAAATTGTCCTTTACTGGATTGGAAAAAAGATGTACTTTGGAGCTGGAATGTACATGCCTTGCCCATTTTCTGCATTTGTTTGATATTAGCTGTGCTCAGACTATATGCAGTTTTTTACACCATGATGTGTTTATAGGGAAAAGGTCAAAATGCGATCCTGCATACTCTCCTGTCAATTTATTATTGATGAAACTTGTCAGATTAATGTGTTTTTTGGCTTTCTAAAAAGTATCAAATGAATTGAAGAGCAAGCTGCCAGAGCGATAATGCTGAAAATCAGAACAGGAGTCATGTTATCGACAGGGAACTAGCTTCTGCATCTCACTAGCTTACAAGTACTCATAACATCTAACTGTAGGCAGCCTATGTAGGAGATGAGACTCCCAGAAGACAACTTCCCTGAAATAGATGCTCACTCTAACTTGCTCTCAGAAGCAAGCCAGAGCAGTCTCTCTCTCTCTGTGTGTCTCGTTCATTAGCTGTAGGGAGCCTGGAGAAACCAACATCCTGGCAACATCCAGATTTGTGATTCACTTTAAACAATGAAACGGTTCTTCTTACATCTATGTATGTGAATGTGTAACCCACAGGGATTATGTGATGGTTAAATCCTGTTCGGGTTCACTAGAATCACAGAAGTAACAAATCTTCAGGCAAGCTTTCCTGAGACTGACCTGGAGAGAGAACTTACTAAGCTTGTTAAGGTTGCTTGCTTGACACCCCCATCTCAGTCCATGCCCTCTTCAGTCAGAAATCAATAAGGTATGGGAGCTATGAACTGAAATGAGAAATTCCATTTCATGCAGAACTAGGAAACCTGGAAATTGGCTTTAATCTGTCTCCATTTCACACAAAACATTTTTGGAACTCTATAATTATGAACTATTTTTGAAATATAAAAATACTGGTTTGGTTTAAAAATATTAACATTTTCTTCCTTTATAAAGGGCACTTAAAATTGAAAAAATGCTGAAATATTTTGGTGTTACAGCTCTATTGTTTGGTGGAGATGCCCTGAAGCTGATGGGCTTTATCTCACATCACCAGTACCTGGGTCTATTGTAATTCACTTGAATCGCTGCTTGCAGTGCTTTGAATTATGAGCAAGAGTTAAAATTTTTTGTGTACTGGCAGCCGGATTTGCTCTTGGGGATTGTAGGAAATGCCTTCCTCATGCAAAGGGTTGCTGCCTCTTGCCCTTTAGGAACTGACAATTTTTTACACATTTCTATGACAGGTCCTCTATCCCACACACGTTGAAGGCATAACATGATGCTGGAAGCTGAAGCTGACTATTTTCTAGGACTTCAGTCACAAAGTCTTAGAAAGTTAGCCTTTCAAATAGAAACGGTTAATGCATAAGTTTCATGCATAAATTGTGCCTTAAGGTTCCTGTTAGCATCACTCATATTTGGAGAAATCAGTGAAATACGTAAGCTTTCTCCATTTTAATTTTGTTCTTTTCTGTCTCTTTCAAACTCCTTCATGTCTGATTTATGCTATGCACAGAATGTACCGTCGATAGAAAGTATCATTCCATCTTCTTCTCTTCTCTTTTTATGATGGCTTGTCACTCTCTATTTCTCATTATTCTTGTTTTTCTACATGAGGGGTGTGTATTTGAATAAGACAGAATAATTGGAGAAAGCTTTGTATACAGTACAGTGCATATGTGGTGCATGATTCGCATGAGGAATGATAAAGTGGTATTGGAACGGCGTGTGCTACTACCACAATATATTTTGGATAATGACCCAGTCAATTTAGAGCACTGCCTGGCTACTTCTATTATTTTTGCAGCTGGGCAAAAAATACTGTCTCCTTAAGCAAAACCGGCAAACATTGCCCCTTTTTATTGCAAGTCAGAGGAATACACATGCAGCCTGGAACAATTTTTGATGATAACAGAATAAGCAGAAATAAAATAAAACCTGACGATTCTGGGAGTTAGCTAGTAACGTGCAATATTTTCTGTGTGGAGCCTGCAGAGACTGTGGAGCTAGATAAGAAAGCTAAAGCATGGTATGTTCATTTTTGGGAAGAGGCCTTGTTACTTCACTCCAATTGTCCAGTTTAGTGCATATCTACTGAAGACAGTAACATTGTTGAGCCAGTTTTCCTTAGTTACTGGACAATTTCATTGGACTAGCATGTTTTTCACTACAATCACTGCCTTCCTTGCTGACAATGTTGGTTATGATCTCAAAAAACCAGAGGGAGATTTAGTCCAAAAATAAATAAAATCATGATATCAGAAGAATGACCAAAGCTGACTTTCAGTTCACACTCCCATGTTTCTGTGAAGTAGGTTGGTGGTAATCAGCAGGACGAGGTATACCCTGCCCTGAGCCAGGTGCTTGAAAGTATCCTACCTATACTTGTTGGCAAAATCCTTTCAACAAATTAAGAAATCAGAGGAAAAGATTTTTTAGCAGAAAATATATAAAAAGGAAAATGAAATTGAAAAATTGATCCAACTTCAAAGAATGTTCATTAAAAATGCATTTTTAATCAGTTTTGTTGGAGAAGATTATGGTTAAGGAGGAAAAAAATCCTAACCCATGAAAAATGAACCAAGGGCAAGTGCTAGGTATTTCAAACAAATTCCTTTGATGTTCTTCTGTAAATGAATGGACCCATAACCTGTGGCAAGGCTGACAGACATAGCACCCTTAGCAAGTACCTCACTCTTTTCTTTCCATTAAGGATGTAACAGTCCATGTGATAAATTCAAGACTGTGAAAACAGCAGGCATTTTGATGTCTGAAAACCAATGTCTGTAAGCATAGCTGCCAGTTTTCTGATGCTCCCTCCTTTGTGTGCTACCTTTCATGCCTCAGTTGTTGCAAATTAATCTTTGGACAAAATATTCTGCTTAATACCTATTAAGCATGGTTGTTTTCAATAACCAAAATGAATTTTATTATTCTGTTAAACACATGAGGTGAAATTTTGGCTCCAGTGGAGTGAATGGGAATTTTGCCACTAACATCAACACAGCCAAGATTTCACTCATGAGCTGTTAAAACAGTTGAGACTATCATTTTTTTCCAGTTCAATTAACAACTCTGTATAGGGATAACAGAAAAAAATAATAAATTAGAAGGATTGTAAATGTCTTCATGTATAGACAGCAAAGGTCGGCTTCATTGTTCAACTATGTGAATCACAGAATGTCCAAACCTTTTGGAAATTACAAAAGACACCCCCCCCAATTTACCCCCCCTCCCCCCCCAATCAGGAAACTTCAGAAATAAAGGGCCAATTTTTTTCTCACTCAATATTAAATCTCAAATAATCCTCTGGAATCTATGGAAAAGTTTTGGAAATGTTCCCAGTTTAGTGAGCAGGATATGGTTTATAAACCAAATAATAAAGTTGAACAGATTAAAGAAAAATATCATCTTAGTGCTAATATTTCATTATTTTTGCAGTTGAAATAAAATTGTCAGATTACAAAAAATGTTTCAACTCAGCAAATCTTATTCTGAAAGACATCATTATAAATAGATATTTAGGGACTGATAGATACAGTATATTTATCTTTAAACATTTTAAGTAATGTTTTAGGTTCTGATTCAGGGCAAATTTCTCTACTAATCTGTTAGTAGAGAAAATACCAAAGAATGACTTCAGCAAAGCTTACATTCATGCTACATACATATCTGAAAAGAGGAAATTAAATGTCCCTAGGAAAACACCTTCTGCAGAGAACAAACAGCCAGGTCAGCATGCACGGTGCACTGCAAGTTTTGTTCTCTTTGACAAATCCTAACACGGTAACAAAAGCCTTTCATTTTCTTCCCAGTCAAAACGATGAAGTG
The DNA here is from genome assembly GCF_034638445.1 of Ciconia boyciana. Lineage (NCBI taxonomy): Eukaryota > Metazoa > Chordata > Aves > Ciconiiformes > Ciconiidae > Ciconia > Ciconia boyciana. The sequence continues at coordinate 58,846,680 of NC_132936.1, forward strand.
TCTGATACTGGGCTGTGTTGGCCTGTGGTAAAAAGGAGCTAACAATACTGGAAATGACAACTGTGTTATCACAGTAGGACTAGATAAAGCCGGCTGATGGTAGCACATGAGGTGGGGTATGTCATCACAATTGTATCACTGAATGAACGAAACGTTTCTCACAGCGGTCACAGCCTGAAAGATGCTTCAGTCAAGGGAAAATAATTGATTTACCTTTCTTTTCCTCTTCCTTTTTCACCGCAGCTGAAATGGAAACAAAAATACTGTATTTTCACAACCAAAGTTAGTAACATGTACTATCAGTAAAAATAATTCAAACACTTGTATATGAGCCTTTTGTGTACATATCTCAAACCATACATATATTATGCAATATAGGAATAGATTTATTTGCGAGATGAAGAAACTGATAATCAGAAAGATAAAGTGTTTCATCACAGACACCCAGCTCTGCTATTGATGAGAACAAATTCCAGCTTACTAGATTCTCACACTTAACTTTAGTCACAGTCATCGTTCCTCCCAGACACTAATACTGGGAGATAGAGGCACAGAGTGAATATTTAAAAATCAACAATGAAGAAGGAGCATAGATTGGAATGGGAAGGCATGAAGGAGTAAGGGGAGGCTAGAGGAAGGTTATGAAGCATCACTTGTTTGAGAGAAACATGTGCTTTTTTGCTATTAAAGCTTGTAGTGGCAAACAAATGCATAAAATAAGAAGTAAAAAACCACCTGAAGTCACGTTCAGGTTTCTAAGCCTCTGCCTAACATGGAGAATTACAAGACCTGATCAAGCAACAATCCCACCTCCAAATCCCACAGCGTGAGTTTTGTGGGAAGGAAGATTGGACAGAGACTGGAAGGAAACTGTTGCGTATCGCCCACTTTAAACAACCTGGAATCAGTTCCCCAGAGCAAGCTGTGCTGTGTGACCAGTATTCAAACTCTAGAGACAGAATAAAAGTCCCCCAAAAGCTCAGCCTGGGATTCCAATAAAACATTGCATGTATCTGCAACAGGTACTATGAAAACATATCAAAATTTTACTAAAAGGACTGTCTCAAATGGGAGAGTTACCTGCATTTGCAGATGACTGCTGCAATCCTGATGGAGCTGAGCCAAGATCATACCTAAGTCCATTTGAAATCCATGCACTACCCATTCCCCAGCCTACATTGATAAGACTGACCCTTCTAAAATGTAGTTACAGATGTTACTTTATTTTGAAACATGTCTGCCAGAAGAGGTCATAGTAAGCCTCTGCCTTAGGCTAGCATTTGCAGTGAAAGAAGACAGAGGAGTTTAAATTCAGAGCTCTTATCCCCCAGAAAAGAGCAGTTGGCACCAGGCTGGCTGTATGAACAGAACTGATGTGGCACTGGAACTTGAAAGAAAAGAAGCAGAAGCAGAGCTCTGTCCTTCCATTGGAGAATGTGCCCTGGTGCAGGACAGAAATCAGGGTCATGAGGCCAAAAGAGGGAGTAGGCACAGTCTCAGGTGTTTGCATTTTGGGTTTGGGTGCTGATCTCTGCCTCTTCAGTGTTCTTAAAATGAAAAGTCCTTTTATTTCAAACTGTTAGTACATTTGGATAAAGCAGATCAAAAAGGAAAAAGTAAAACCTGAAATTACTGAAATGCTATCAATGGCCTGCAGCAAAAAAAGATTCTGATTTCAATGATTTTTCAAGGTTTCTACCACTTACTCTCCTTTGAGAATGAAATACATTTTTAGTATCTCAAGAATGTGCTCAGTGGTGGAAAAAAGGTTTCATGCCTAGAATTAGTGAAAATCAGGCACAAAGTTTCCAGGATCTGGTCCTCTTTGCAATCACTTTGCTTTCATAGGTGATGTGCATATCAAAGCTGTGAAGTGGGCCTTTTGCAAAACTTTAATTACAGAGGATTTAGTATTTTTTCGCCCAGAAGCTGCTATAGAAGCCTCAGTGGCTTTCAAAAGGCATACTTACTTGCCACTTGAAATATGTTGGAGGGACTCCCAAATCAGCAGAAACCCCAAATATCAAGATTCTGTGTAGGGCTTATAAGCCAACATGCAGTGCATCTCTGGGCTCCTCCTGACTTCTGTCCTGCCAGCTTATGGGATGTGGCTCACCACAGTTCTGGTACCAAGGCAAGCACAGGCAGAGCAAGGTCTGTCTGTGCCTGCCACTGCACTTATGGCTAGCTAATTTCTGTTATTATGCTATTATATCCTGTTGTGACATCTGTTCAAATTTTCACCTTGGCAATGTTTTTTCTGATGGAATGTACTGTAAATACTAGACAAATCTTAAGAGACAGAAGAGACCTCTTTCTGACTACTGTTGCCAATAGCATTGCTCTGATCAAATCCTGTTATTCAAACTCAAAATGACAAGGAATAAGTGAAAAAGAGCACAAACACCATCATTTACATTGCTCTTTCAGAAGCTGAGAAATGTGTTTGTATCTGAAATGCAGCAAAAAGATGGATAGATTAGCCAAGGAGTTTGGTCTACAACTGATAAAAAGCCAGATTACCTGCTGAGAACAAATATGAGTAGTATATTGTAGCTGGTTAGGGAAGGACATGAAATAACGTAAAATGATGAAGTAGAAACTGTGATGCTCAGATACAGGAGATGCTCTTGGCTGTGTTCTTTTTTGCCTTGATTATTTAGAGAAAGAACAAATTCTTAAGCCAACTTTTTTTGCACTGTACTGATGAGAGGTATCATCTAGTTCTTGAATTAGGAGTTTGTACCTACAAACCTGTTCAACTGGGTTAACAGCTTTAAATCACAGTGACTTCAGTTAGCCACCTGTCTTCCTTTCGTAGACCTATCCAAATCCAACCATACATTTCCAGTTAATATAGATATGATACAAAGCAAAATATGTTTATCAAGGATACACAACCCATTTTCAGGAATCATGAATCCAGATTGACAACTAGTCCAGAAACCAGAAGTGAGCACCATTGTCTTCTATGGTTTGGGAATGGGAAAAAAAAATCATTATGAACCAGACTCATGGCAGACCTTGTTCAAAAATTTTTCAGTGGGGTGGGAAAATAAAGACAAATTTCCAGTGGTAGAAAGGTCACAAAAGTGTGTCAATGTAGTAAGTATTTTGATGGAGAAAAAAAAAATCAGATTCAGCATGGTTGTATTGTTTTTAATTTGTATCAGAAACTTGAATGTAGATCACCAGCAGTCCTTTGACCCCATAGATAGTGATGGTTCTGAGACACTTTTTTCCTGAGCTGTTCAACAAACAGAAACATTTCTGAAATCTTGAAAATGTCTTGAAAACACCATTTCCTGCTCAACAGTAGTCCGTTCCATGTAGCTTTATAACTCAGTAGTAGCCAGGAACATATATTTAGTTGAATACTGTCAAAGAAGTGATTTCTTCCACAAATTCTCCTGTTATTTTCTTGTAACAAGCAATTGGTTTCCATCCTGAGGCATGAAATTTACTTCCTTTCTAAATTTACAGTAATTAATTATGAAAATTTGGGCTATGAAAACTGCATTTCCATATAGATATCCAGTTCTTCTGTGGTGTTTTTGAAGAGCCCTTGACTTAGATTTGTGATTTTCAATCTTATCATGATCATACTAATTAATCACAAAGGTAATCTGAATCTTTCCTATTTCTCCTTCTATGAGACTTTTGTTGCTCTTTCCTAGCCCACTCCAGTGCCGCTTTATCATGTAAGAGTTTTGCACACAACACTCTAGACAAGATGCATCTTTGATTTACGCAATGGCCTTAAAACACTGTATGCATTTTTCCTAATGCATCTGCATATGGAAGAAAGTTCTTCACTGATTTATCTGCAGTAATACTTAGGTCCTTTCCTGAATTTATGTAGTAAATTCAGAGACAAATTCTTCTTTAATATTTTCCCTCCAGTATATATTACCTTCTATTTAGTGACACTAAATTTTCTTTGCCATCATGCTGTCCATTCAGCTTCTAAATTCAGTGTATCATAGCTCCTTCTGATCCTGAATTGTTTAACTAATTTTATGTCATCTGAAAATTTCATTACATTACTATTTCTATCTTTTCCTGTTAATTAAGGAATATAACATGAGTCCAGATATGGAATCATAAACAATTATTCTGTAAACGGGCTGTAAGATGAAAATGAATCAATTGCTCTCTGCTTCCTAATCAGGTATTTATTTCCTTCAATACTGTGCCTCTTAGGCAGCAGCTATTTAGTTTCTGCAGTAATTCCTATACTGGAACTTTCCAAAGGCCTATTTAAACCATCCCATAAAGGCTGTGCTTATTACTTTATTAAGATCTTCAAAACACTTATTACTAAGACATAATTTCCTTTTACAGAAATGATGCAGGCTAGATCTCTGTCATGTGATTTTCCAGATATTTGGTTTTGTTCTAATTTTAATTATGATTTCACCAATTTTATGACTGATTTTTAAATCTCTGAATAACCCTGGAGTTATTTAAAATATTGTATTTACCCTAACACACTTTGAGACAGACAGTAACTGATTTAGCTGAAGTTGGTGGAAGTTTTGACTAAGTTCTTGGTTATAGATGAACTTGGTTATAGATATGTAAGTTATGGTAAAACAAGATCAAGTGCAGGCTCATCCCCTGTGTCAGGTACTCTGTGATAACTGTTCACATGCATGCCCTCATGCTGAAGTGAAAACCACCTCATGTAGGCAGCTACAGCAAAGCAGCTGGCATTCACTAAGTTGCTACTGTCTTTGTCCATCTCACCAGAAGTTGTCCATCTGTTCATAGTTTGAGAAGAAGGTACTGTTTTAAAATATTTAAGAACTGTATAAAGTGATCTTTCTCTCTCAGGTCTTCCTAACAGATATTTTATCACTCTGTTCAAGTCTTTCTGAGTTCAGAATTTCTCTTATGCATGTCAAGAGAAATTTCAATCATGTTAAGAAACCACAGTTAAAAGAGCCAGTAGAGTGAGCAACAGAGAGGAGAAATTAGCCTTTGAATTGGCTGAAGCATGTGTGTTTACAATGATTCTCATTCAGTAGCAGGAAACACCTTTCCTGCCCTTTTCCTCATCTGGTCCAGGTTTTAATGAACAGGTTTGGAGAAATAACTTCTTATTCAATTATCTTCATACATTTTATTATTAATGGGCAAGGAAGATGTTGCAGTTGAAATTCCCTGCATAACCTGACTATCCCTTTTGTCCTAATTTGTAAGGCATAGCTCTCAGACCTACTAAGAAGAATTTAATTCACTAGATAACCCCCCCAAAAGTTTACAGTGGTTTTTTCATCATTACCAGCAATGCCTTAATGAGAATACACAAGCACTTTTTGTCTAGAATGAAGCAAGTGTGCAAGTTCTGCTTCAGACTATCAGGATTCACACTATATGTATTATCAGGCCCCCTGTAAAGTCACTGGGTAGAGGCGGTAAGAGTGTGGTTATATTCCTGAGCAAGTCCCCTTTGACTGTGTGTGGAGTCTGGTCCAGCCTCTCATCATCAACTAAGGAACAGGAAATACTGACTACTGGCAGAAGCCTGACTTCTCCCATCCCTGTCTGAGTCCTTGAAACTCAATACCTAAAACGCATGAGGATTAATTCAAGCACACTCCCAAAGATAGGCACAAATCTCTGTTTGAAAATACCTCAAAAGGCCAAGGAGTGGGGCTGAGCTACCCAGGGATCTGATCTCTCTGCCACGTCAGAAGGCGCAAATCTCTCTCTGCCAATCTCACTTTTCAGAGGGAGTGCCCAAAGTACAAAGTGTTTTTGGAGAGGGACAGCTTTTCACTGGATCTGTGCAGAAAAGAGTGCAATTGGGCCATAAAATGGCAATAAACCAGAAGGAGCCTGATTCAGTGAGCTGTTGAGAAGCACATTGTCCCAGTCAGAGAGAATCCTGGTTTCTGATCTCAAATATTATGTGGAACAATAACATTATGCAACAAGAATTTTGTTTTATTGCATAAGTATGTATAAATAAAAAGTTATAGATATACATTCAGAGGACTTCTCAGAGTGCTATTATGGAGATCTGTGAGTCCCAGCATGTAGCAGTCCCTACCTCCAGGAAAGATCTTAAGTATCAGTAAACATACTTTCATTTACAAACCTCTTTTGACTACTGAATGTATATTTCTCCATATATATGTAGATGCTACTTATTCATCTTGAATATTTTCCTTAAAAGAAATAATTAAAAAATCAAGTAACAAACCATAAGGGCAATGTTACACTTCATAGTTTGCCATAAAACATGCCTCATCTTTAATTTATATAAACTACTTTTTGGAATTAAAATTTGATCTCCTTCTTTTTATAAAATTATATTAATTCATATTATGTATGTTATTTCTGTTCTTTTGCTCTTATTTTCTAATGTCTAGTGAAGATTTTTTACAGAGGAGTGCTGACTCACAATGGGAATTTTATACCTCCCACTACGACTCGGTCTTGGTATTTATATATCTGTCATTATCTTAGTGTCTGACTTTTAAAGCTCTGATGTTTTCTTGAAGTATTTCTTATCGACAGTGTTCAGCATTGAGGTTCTGTAATGGATGGACCATTTGAACAGGCTGATATAGCAATTTTTATACACCTAATATATCTACCTTACATTTAAGTTCTCTATTATTCAGGATTTTCTATTGCAATTCTATATCCAGCTTGTGTGAATTCAACTTGGACATTTCAAAAATGTAGTTATCTTAACAAAGGGGTTACACTGTGGCCGCTTCTATTAATGCAATTTACACTGGATTTGAGAGATCTCTGTAAAGTGGCAAGTGCTAATCGAACCACTGCTGCTTCTCAAGGTGCTTTTTGGTTGGCTAGTTTAAACTGAGATCTCCACTGAAAAAGCTCCCTGTGTACTCTCAGTTGGCTAAAAAAAGTACCAGTGCTCATAAAGGTGACCTCCTGTTTGCACTTCTTTACAGGGCAATGGCCACAAAATTTGTGGAACCCTTTTCCCTACAGAGGCTTTTCTCAAACTGTCTGTCTGATCTACATGACATGTCACTTATCATTGTTAAGAAAGAGAGGTTCAGTGAAGCACAGCATCCCACACGGATGCTTAAAGCCACTTTATGCATTGGGGTTACACTCTTCTGACAAAACGTCAATGTCTTGTCATACATATTCAGTGTCACTGAGTTAGTTGTATTTGCTTTTGGAAGTGCTGCATTCGTATGAATCCCAGCAGCTAAGAAATGGCTTATGAAGACTTGTCACATGGAACAGAAAAGACAGAAACAACTTTTAAAAACCTGCAGCCACTGAGCTGAACTGCCTTCAAAGTGAGCTTGTATAAGATTTGCTGTGTCATGGACTTTGGTGACTAGAAAATGACTGAATCCTGTTGTACACACTAAAGTGGTTTCACTATACACACGTATACAACCTGAGATCTTCTCGCACTTTCCTGTTGCAGTCTTGCTCCAGGGGCCTTGAAGGATCTGTAGTCCTGCTCAGACCAGCCACTTTACAGACCTAACTAAGATACACAAGACTTAAAAAGAAGGCAGTTGGCCTGATCATGTATCTGACAGCATCTAATCCGAATATTTTAAGTTCTTAGAGCCAGTTAGAGTCGGAGAAATGCTCTCACTGCTGTGAGAGATCAGTTGCTCTCAGTGAGCCGTGCAAGGCAGCAAGTACATTCACAGGTGGCATGCAAGGTTGTATGCTAGCCACTAGGAAAAACTGAAGGCAGTAGTGCTCGTCTCACTTGGGAAGCTGGTAAAGGCTGTGCATACTCAGCACTTTTAGTCCCCACTAAACTACAGCATTGCTCATCCAAATATCTTGCTGTTACTATAAAAAACAATCAGTTCTAGTTCAGACTTCATCCAAACCATTGTTCTTTATCAGAATAATCACAGGTGTGTCTCTAATGTGACCTTGTACTGCAGTGGAGTTAAACTCAGCATACTCTGCACTAAACATTCAGATCTTGGTTCTTGTGTCTTGACAAGTAGGAAGCTATAAGACTGTAAGATGGCACAACAACACAGAACCTTTTACGCCTCTTACAGTGTCTAACAGTGTTTTAATCTATAGGTTAAAAAGTTAGCCTGTGTGGAAAAATTCTGTGTGATATGAATGTTCACTGGGAACATAGCTCATGTTTTCTACTGCCATAGTACAAGGAAAATCTTGCATGTGTCCTATCATCTACTATGGGAAGAAGACTTAATTTTATAAAAAAAAGAAAGATAGTGGAGTTAATCACTTTGGGGTACTGAGTTTCATTCTCAAATATACTAAGCATAAACCACTTCAAGTGCAGTCAGTGAAATTCTCCCATGTTTAATTAAACATGTCCTTTCTTGAAAGAATTTGATTTTGGAACTTGAAAGGAGCTGTTATTCACCAGTTGTTTCACAGCCTGATCAAGCTGAGTTAATTAAGTCCTTTTTAAATACTTATTTTTTTTTATAGTTCGGTGGGTTTTTGACACTTTACTGAAGATTGTTACTTTACTTGGGATTGTTACCTTTTTCCTTAGTTGTAGTTGAAGCCTTAATTTCTTTTCCTTTTGAAGAGTCTGGAAAAGATATCAAACATAAAAATGGAAGGAGAAAGTTAGTAATATAAGTATACGCTGTGTCCATCAGTACTATAACAAATGTGCATAATAGCAGATTAAGCAAAATGTGCAAAAGAGGTAAGTGTTAAGAATTAGAGTTTGTTTACTTCAATAAAAGGCTCAACTTAATATTTGATAGCAAACCAAAAATAATTCCTGCTAAATTAGCTGGCAAAGTTTCTGCAGTTCAAACTATGCACTCATTCCTGTGCAGTCTATCATTTCAGCCTGTCATGTGAATTCAGTAACAGCTCTGTAACTAATTCACTCAGAATAGACAGGCATTCCTGCTGCAGTATTGACTGTGCAGGTCAGACAGCAGTTAAAGAACACAACAATAAGGGTTATGATTTTATTATATCTGAATCGTGTCAGGCACTGGTCCTTTCAGTATATCAGATCTATTAAGTGAGAAGAAGCTAGGTTTAGTTCCTTTTCACCAAAAGCATGTAATTCAAAATATATTGAAACATTGAGATACCAGCAGACCCTTTCATGAAGATGACTTGTTATTTCCCAACCACATAATGACAAGACATTACCCTTTTCCTTTAAGGCTGCTGGAGGCTTCACATCTTTTCTTTTACCAGTCTCTAGAAAGAAACATTTATCACAAGTCAGGTTAGAGATATAAGATGACACTTGAAAAGAAAGCAAGTCAAATAATTTGATATGTAGAGAGCACAAAAGATGTGATAATTAAATGGATTTAACAGCACAGAAATAAAGAACAGGACAAAACAATGAGGTCATTCATTTATCCTTTTAGACTTGGATATGCAAAATAATAAGCCTTCAATATGTCATTAGTTTCTTTGCATTTTGAGGAAACTGTTAAGCTGTCTCTCAAGTAGGCAATGAAGAATAATAACTTACAAAGAGAAAAGCAATTTGATAGAGCAGTTGGCATCAATGGATTTTTCTTTTGCTGAACCCAAATAAAAAATTAATCTACATTGATACAATTAAAATATTAGGAATACTGGTCTTGAAAGCCAGAGGCTGCTGATAAAGGTAAGTGGGAGTTTTCTTTATTCAGGAGTGACAAAAGGACCAGTTACTCATTCAGGGCTTCATTACTCTTTTAATATCAAAGAGGTCATATGGGTATTGCCTGTGAACAGAATTTCACTTCCTGCATATATATAGCCTTTTAAAATGACAGGCAAGCTGGGTATAAAATAAGAGCAGTGCTCATCTTTTGAATGTACATTCATATATTTTACGTCACAATGAATAGTCCAAGAACATAATTGTGTCTTTAATTTTTCTGCAGTACATGACAAAGTATTAAGGGTGATGAGAAAAAACTTTGAAATTCTAGTTCTCTCTTTCTTGTACCTGACATGGCAGAACCCAAGGACAAAAGAAAATCCAGAAGCTGGCTAAGCACAAATAAAGGAAAACTATGATCTTGTTGTGGTGCACCGGTGAGACGCAAGGACTGACAACAGTGATGACGTGGAGAATCCTGAGCCCCAAATGGCTTCATTCCCTGGAGTCTTCACAAGGAATAATACATTCCTCCCAGAAGACCATCACTTTGCTGTATGTCTAGTCAGTACCCTGCACTATGCCAGCTGTTATCTGGACTGCACTGAATATCTCCAGCTTCCAAAAATATGGGACTTTGTCACAATTTGGACCTCAAATCTGCCTTTATAGCTCAGGAACCATGCACAGTTCTGCTAGCCTTTGCAGTTTCCCTTAAATTTTTGAGCTGTTTCAGTACTCTTCAGAAAGTCATCAGTGCCCATAAATCCTATAATTCTTTGTATTAGTGTTCAATGCATGTCACATTGCAACAAATAGGGTTTTCTCCAAATAAACACTATCAAACAATCTGTCACGTCGGTGTGCACAGCTAGCAGGCCATCCTCCTGCAACTGAAAAGATTAGATGTATGTGTCCGTGTTGCCAACAAATTAGGAAGAAGACCTGACTTGTATCAGTCACCCTCAAACACCTGGATCTGTCAGTAGCCTCAGGAGTCTCATTCTCAGTCAACCACATTCTTGAGCCATAGCCACATGGACCAGATTTAGTCTAATTCCCTGCAGGAATGTCCCCACTGTGGGATTTAGACAACTTGTTTTTGATAGACTAACATCCCAAGGTGGTATAAAAATATATTTTAGTATGTTCCCCCAGGATGCAAATTAAAATCTCTGCATTTAAAAGAAGCCTAGGTAGTTACTAGGATCCCTACTGGCGATCTGTACAGCACAAATGTTAAAAACAATATCATGGATAAAATAATCTAAACATGAACCAGGGTGGGTTTGGTTTTCCATTCTCGTATATTCCTACTCAAGACCTGTTTCTAGCATTGACTAGCTGTTCTAATATTCAGTTCTGAATTTCTTAACTTCTTCACTTACCTTTTTCCTTTGACCCCTCTGGATTCTTGGGATTTTTTCCTTTCAGAGAATCTGTAGGGAGATAATTAAGTTTTTGAGACTTAGAAGATAGGACTGCCCTTCTACACTTAAAAGAAAAACCAACAAATATTTAAAAATTAAGATTAAAATTGTGAACATAAATGGAGGCAACCCTGACCTGTCTTTACATCCTCTCTAGTGACCACCTTATATTTTTTAAGGTGCAATAATTTTAGTAGCAAATGCAAGAGTAGAAGTTACTATAGATCACTCTGTCTGTAGAGATCTCACAGAAGGGAGAAATTGGAAAGAAGGGGAAAATGCAAATAATGACACAGGATTAGAAATTCTTAGGGCCTTATCCAAAACTTCATGAAGACAGAAAGGATTATTCTGTTTTCTCTGATGGGCTGAAGCCTAATTTTTTGCCTCAGTCCTTCCGGGAGCACACATTCAGCATCAGCAAGAACAGGAAAAACATACATTATGTTGTATAAACAAGTAATATTTAATTTCTTTTTTTTTAAAGCAATACCCTCTTGACCTCCTGAGTGTATGTATCAGGGAACATTAGGAGGAAATTGTTTTTTCCAAAGTGAGGAAGTAATTTCATAGGCTTATGAATGTATGTGGTCTGAGTGAAAGAATATCACAGCTTGCAGGATGCTGAGTAGACTCAATTGCAATCCATCTGACAGGATATAGCACCTAAGCATCTAGAAAAAAACATGCCATTTATTCCAAATAAAAGTTAACCAAATCTTCAGTAAAACAGATAAAGCTAAAAGAAGATCCTTTCCAAAATAAGTTTAACTGTGATCATCCCCCTGGCTGTCATGGTACCAGGAAGCGATCCCACTTATCCATCTGGCTTTAAGTGTGAGTTGTAACAGAAAAAGTTCACTTCCAGAGTGGCTGAAGCCGTTGGAGGAAACACACCATTCAGGGATAGGTACTTTAAATTAGGAGCCTGGTCTTCACAGCAGCAGGTGGACTCCTTCAGGGGACTGAGAGAAAACTTGCAGTGTGAAGACTGCAACCCTTTGAAGGAGCCTCTGTGTTGACTATATAGGAAGCCTTGAGACAACTGCTACCCAACTTGACCATTTTACTCTGTGTGCACGTTTGTGATCTCAAAGATCAGCAGCCACTGTTACAGGCACAGGCACAAACCATTGCCTTTGGCCTAGTGGGTTTGGTGGCATTTGACCATGAGGCTTTTTTTGTCATCCATGCAGCAGGTCTCCCTGAGATTTCCTACGATTTGTAGCTCCTAAAGCAAGTTCAGCACTTTTGACTCTTACAGCTTTTGGATGCAGCTATCAGTGCAGGGCGCTTTCCATGGTGCACGGACTTCCCCACCCTCTGAGCCAAGGCTACTGAGATCACCAGTCCTGCTTCCCTTCCAGGGAGCAGGTTTTCATGTTTAGGGGTTTAAACAGGGACTCACTGAAGACTTTTCAAACTTTTGCTCTTGACTGACCACTTTCCTGCTGGTCCCAGAAGGGGAAAACCAAAGTTGGCTTAAAGCCAACATTCACCTTGCTGCTTTCCTCCCTCATCCTTCTCCAGGGGTGAAGCTGGGTCAGGTTAGGAAGATGGTATAGAAAGATGCAGCAGCAGCAGTAGCAGTATGTGAACTCTTCAGGATAAAGATCTAGTTCGCATGCAAATTACAATAAATAAGTAGCTGGAAATGGGAGGAAATATTGACTGAACAGACACTACTTTTCTGTAGGTGAGTCTCACAACATAACTTTCTACTTTTAAAGAAAAAAATGTGTGTTATAAGTTAAGACAAAAAATGCTACAGGCAAGATGTTATTTCATTTTACTTTTACTTTAAAGGAAGCACAAGCATTGCATAGCAAGTGCAAATCAGCACATTTGTTTCTTTAATGGCAATGTGCTATTATGTATATGGCAAGAAAAATACACACTACTGACTTATTTCCCCTACCAATCTGTGCATAGAAATAAATAGGCTTATTATCCACACATAACTGACATAAGAAATGATGCAAAGATATCCCAAAACATGGCAAAAGCAAACAAGAGGGAAAAAAGAAGCATTTGTTTGGAAAACAAATCATGGAACACAGGGTAAGAGTGAATTTACATGATCTATACAGCACAAATGCTGTCACTTTAATAACTCAGCATAGTGCTATTCTCACAAATTTCTTAGAAAAATTCAGTGAGGAGTTATATGTGATATATCGTGAGCTTTTAGTGCCACTGTTAGAGACTCTGGATGAATGAGCTTCTAGTCTGATTAGCTGGGTAAGATATCTACCAAAAAAACACATGGCAAATTATACTTTAGAGCTTAATTGGCCTCACATTATTTGAATATGCTTATGTCAACAGAAAATCAGCTTTTATATTCATTATTGTAAGTGGGCTTCTTTACTCTTCTTTACTTCAGGAAAAAGCTGAAAAGCTAGTTATAAATTCAGAAGGAATCTTGAGATGTCCTTTATCACAAGACAATGGAACGTATATTCTTCCAGTGTTCTCCTTAACTACTGCCAATAAAATTAGACTCTAAGATTGAAGACATTTTATTCCCTTCATAAAATAGATAAGGTAACATTGTAAGGTTGTGATCTATAAAGTATCCCAGCGATAACTCCAAATTCAAGGATTTGTTTTTCCTGTCTCTGCTTTAAATAAAAACACTGTGCATCTGTTTATGAAAAATAGCCTGCTTTATGATAAGGTTTTTGGTCTGGTCATCATCCTTGTTCATAGAAACTTAGCCCATCCTTCAAACAGAATGAGGTATGATGATGCCTCTTTTATTGCATAAGGTGCCAGGCAAACATTAATCATCACAAATATTTAACAGCTCAACTAAAAATGTTCCTTTATTTGGTTTTACATGAACAGTAACAAATTCCTAAGATACATAATTTGCATGTGTATGCAGTCTTAAAAAAATCCTTACTTTCCTGTGTCCTTCAATATATTCTTATTTGCCAGAAACATCCACTTTAAGAAACAGATTGTAAGACACCAAATTGCAAAGAGTGAAAACAAGGTCCCAATAACCTGGTCAACCTTACAGAGGCCCACTGAGGAGGCTCAAAGAGGTGATGGAGAGGGGAAAGAGTGGCATGCAAATAAGGCTTTGATTAATTTATGAGCTACAGTTTGGGAAAATATGGTCAATTTGGGAATTTATAGCGCTAAATATATGTTTATGTAGCAGAGTAATCCAGAATGCAATAGGGAAAGCACATAGCCCAGAAAGGCACCAAGATTTCTAAGGGTTTCTCCCATGCAGTTTTATAAGTTCTTCCTATATAGCCTTTGCTGCCAATATCTTTTGAACTGAGCTATTCAGCTCGCTAATCAGCACTCGCATTTTCAGACACAGACACTGAACTGTGCAAGGGATTAATTAGTGATTGCCCAATTAAACAAAAGTGAGTGAATGAACACAGCTTCCAGAATTTTGAAAATACGTCTAGCAATAAGGTTATTCCTCCTTTCATTTTAGATTTTTTTTTCCATCTTTCCATAGTGCTTGAACTAAACTCTTCATTCAGTTCTTTGTTTGAAATAACATATAATGACTATAATTTAGAATAAATATTAATATGTTTATCTATATGGTAGATCTTTCTATCCTGAAGAACCTAAAGAACATGTCAAATAAGACTTATCCATAAATCACTTCTCCTTTCAAATACAGCTATCTCTAGAAAGGAGGGAAGCAATAAGACAGGTAAAAAGCACCCAGCAAAATAATGGATGAAAGGAAATTCAGCTGAGCTAACCATCTACTTTGACCAAATTAAAAAAGACATGGGAACTATCTGATAAAAAATAAGGAATAAAAGAAAGATTCAGACCAACTCTCATGTTGCAGGTGGTTGACTGGATGAAGCTATGGGGTTTTAATTACAGCTTGTACAGAGCCCAGAAAGCACATTACCCACTCATATGCTCATAAACTTTACTTTATTCCTATTATGTCCACAGATTTATGAAAGCATTCAGTTCAGACCTTGTTAACTGGCTTCTATTAAACACTTTGCATTGTTCAGAAGAGAAAGTTCTTAGGAAAGTTCTTAACCATTACTCAGAGTGGTTTTGTGATATTTATTTAATTAATTTTGAGACTTCTGAATGTTAATTGGCTCACCGTATTCTATTTATGTCCTTTTCTCCCCCTTTTTTTCATGCTATAAATCCTGTAGAATATTTTAACCAATTAAATGTTGATTGGTTAAGATTTATAATGGGAAAGATTTATAATGATTATTTTTAAATTAATCTCTTTATTTTACTTTGTGTGGTTTTCAACAAGTTTTGTATTCTATTGCGTATTCTTACCTTTATCTTTTAAAGCTGTAGGATTCTTTCCTTCCTTTTCCTTAGCATGTTCTGTAAAAAATAATTTATTAATCTTCAAGCTAGAGTGATAAAAGGTTAACAGTGATAAAACATCCAATACCTCTGGAATAATGATTGATTGAATAATTGGTGGTTTCTAACTGAGCCATGATACCAATTAAATGTATAGTACAAAACTGTTTTTCATCAGTTTTAGCATGCTCACAAAATGAAACCATGAATTTTTCTTAAGTGTGATTAAAGAACAAAGATCACTCAAAACTTGTTTCATTTTGCAGCTTGTAATAGCAAATGTTAACAAGTGTTCCTAAATTCTGAGTTTGGACTTCTAAGTTTTCATACAGAGGCTTTGTATTACCATGGCTCTGTTTGCACTTCTGATCCAGGTAATGTCAGTTAAGTTTTATCATAAATTCACTGAAATAGTATTATGCTTATCAATTCCTGAGTAAACTATAGCATAAAAACAAAAAGGCCAATGCATTGCAAGATTTTTTTCTTGATGTACATAGATCTTATGTTTTTATACAATTTTGTCCTGCTGTGTTACCTTTATCTTTTGTAGCAGCTGGAGATTTCAATTCTTTCTCTTTTCCAGGATCTGTAAAAGAAGTATTCACACCGATGAAGTGACAGTCAGAAGCCATAACTGAGAGAAACTATGAGATTTAATCATAAGAGAGAATGAAGCATCTAGATCATATGAAAGACTGCAACTGTATATTGGAAGAAATAGTGAAAAACTGAGTGATTGGAAGAGTGTATGAAATTCACCTGTTTTAGTTCAGAGTTTGGTCCACAAAATGTGTTTTATCGATTTAACTATGAAACAACCCTATAAAATTTGCAAGCTTCGACTTAATATGGGATAAGGATAGTTTTTCAACTTTCTTAAGCAGAAAGGACAAAACTGACCCTTTGCCAATTTTGACTATCAATCAGAGCTGGTTGTGGCCTACTTCCCTCATCTGGGATTGTCCGTTCTTGCTGAGCAAGTCCAAGAGTCTCCTTATTGAAGCTATTCTTTTCTAAGGGTCAGTTGTGTATCAAATTGAGAGCAACACAATAGTGATAAATAGGAGGATGAAGAGTTCTTTTTATTCTGCCTACAGACAAGTAGTGAGGACGGTTAGGCCACACCATCCTTGATGGATACTGTATGAGGAAGGGCAGTCGCCTGTAAAAGGCATAAGAAATAATTTCAACCAGACAGAAAACAAGAAGTCTGTTTCAGACAAAATGTGAGATCATCATTCTGGGCTGATGAAATCAAGGTCTCTAAAGCTTTTCCCACCAATATAAAAAAGACAAATGAGATTGTCCCAAAACAGGCTAGTCAGAAATAACAGAGACTTGGATTTTGAATTCTTGCATGTTAAATCAGTGTTTTAACCATCTGACTACTGGTTACACTGGTTTATACATGTTATCTAAGAAACACTAATTAACAGGTATTTAATGAAAAAAAAAACCAACAATGTTCTCCATCAGATATGAAGCAAAAAATTCTTTATATTGAGAAACTCAGCAGAAATTCAGTGCCAGAAGATCTTAAAGAACTCTATTAGAAGACCCTCTTAGTCTCTGCACGTAGGATAAGAGGTCAAGACTCCTAATGAGGAGGAGGTTGTGTTTAGCAGGTAGATAGATATGAAACTTGCAGTAGCTACAGCGGGTAGCTGGAGTGATAATTGCTTACTCCCATAAGCACACAGAATTCACAAATGGCCACTTTTGTTATAAAAGCATGGAATGTGTCCAATAGTAATTTATCATGGTATCAATAAAGCTTCTTGTTCATGATTTAGTATTCATCTCTGTGTAAGACAAACTGAATATGAATTGAAGGAATCCAGATATAATAAAATTTTATTTATGGTAGAAGTAACTCCCAAGTGGAAAAACTTAATTTACTGTTGACATTGAAACTCCTGTTCTGCTGGGGCTGACATCAAGGGATAAATGTTTCATTATTTTTCTCTTTCTACACAGTGCTTCTAAAAAGGCAATACTTCCAGATGATATAATTTCTAAAAGAGAAGACTTGGGAAAGGAATTTGTTGAACAAGGTCAAAAGTGTAATTTTATTGTAATAAAGCTCTCTCTTTCCATCCTCACTACATCCCAGACATCTGCTTCAGAAGCTACCCCTGCTCTCCTGCTTCTGCCTTCAGGTTTTGTACTCACCAGTGTATGATTCAGTCACTAATTTTCAAAGCAAGAAAACAGTTTACTGAAGAAGTCTGTGAAACATGCACAGTGGAACTAATTATCTCTAATAGTCCTAATAATAAGTCAACACCAATTTTTAAATATTAAGTTAATGACAGAAATCTGTGCTAACAGAAATAAAACTGAGTGAGAAGACTGAAAAACTTGTACTTCTGTGCTCAAGAGTTATGAAAAATTCCCAAGAGAGATTCCATGTTCAGTGCAATGGTCTAATGGTCTCTACAAAAAAAAGAGGAGAGTGGAAGACACAGACTTTTTTTTTTTTTTTTGTGATTCGCAATTCAAATAAAGATTTTGTGATTAATACAAGAATACAAGTAACATAGCTAAATACTACACTATTATGCCTTTACCAAAATAAATCATTTAATGCACAATATAAACCCTTTACTTTCAGGAGCTTGCCTGTAAGAACTTAAAGTTGTTGTGCACCTCCATTAAGAAGAGTTACCCAAACTGTTGCAGAAGGTGTTACCTCAATGATGCATTTTCAAAACAAAAAAAGAACATTAAACAGTTCTGAACTGAAAGCTTAAGTCATTACTTGACAAAACTGACTTCAAACAAACTTTCTTTGTTTTATCCCCAAACAAGGAAACCTTTGGGAAGGTGCTTCAGAGCCTGTTGTCATCTCCAGGAGAAAAAATGCCTTTTAGGATGGTGTGGCATGTGACACAGATGCTGAAGAATTAAAAAAATTATCCAGGACTGACCTGGAAATGGGAAATTAAAGTGTAAATAAACACCAGCGATATTCTGTAGGACTGAACTTACTGAGGCCTGTTAGAAAGCCTGCCATAACTTGACAAAATGACAACCTGTAGCACAAATCCCATGACAAGAGCCTTGTATTACTTGCTCTCTATTGATTTGCAGTGTTAAGCTCATATTGACATCAGAATACATAACTGAGCCCCGTAGTGAGCCTAGTAGGTGTGGAGAGAAGAATTTTGTGTGTAAAACAATAAATATAAACTTTATAAATAGGCTTTTCATGCTGGCATTGCACAAGGCTCTTCCTTTTGTCAAGGAAAAATATACAGTGTTGGGATGAAACTTCTTTGGCTTAAACAGACTAGAATTTCTCAACATATCAATTTTTACTATTATCAGCTTTGTTGTGTCAATTCTAGTCTGTCTAATCAACCATAATGTACAATTCTGAGTAGCAGCTGGAGCTTTTATACATTTTTTTTCTCATTTATAGATCTGACATTGATTTATCAGTTGTAGGGAGAAACAATATGTAAAACTATAGCTTACTTCCTTGTTTCGTCTTTGGTTTATCTGAGGAAAGAGAAGAGAAGGGAAGCAAAAGTGAAAAGAGAAAAGAAAAAGCAAATATTAGAATACATGTTCATATAGGAAATTATTTTTAATACAATCAGCTAATGAAATTGTATTTAAATATATGTTGTCCCTAAGTGCTTAAATATATCTTGAAAGTGATTTCCACTCCATTGTCGCTTGACAGTGTATGTGAAAAAAATTCATGGTTCCTACCTAGTACCTTGCAGATGTGCAACCAGAGCATAAAAAACCCCAGTCTCATATGACCTGCTTTAACTGATGGTAATTAACTCCTTTGTTACTACTACTGGATGTCACAGGAAAAAATCTTTGCCTTTTCCTCATTTCTTTTAAGTATTAATTCTCAGTTACCTTAATAACAGGCAGTAACTCACTGGTAACCATCTGACACTTGCTCATGTCAATTCAAGCAAATAGGGCAAAGAGTTAAAGCACTGCCTTTTCCCAGACACTTCTGGCGGTTCTCTGCTTTCTTGCTCTCCTTTTAACAGTTGAAAATGTCACATGCAACTTTGCTTTACTACCAATGAAGGATTAGTGAACTGAGATGTTGTTACAACCTTTTAGCCCATTTCTAGCCTGTAGGGATTTGAGGTCAAAGCTGCAATAGCATGTTTGATCACTAAAACCTTCAGGTTTGAAGCAATGAAGCTATGTCCTGAATGCTAAACTAATAGACCAGCCAACACTCAAAATTTTTCTGCAGGTCTCCTTATATTTAGTGTTTTTCTTAAATCGCAAATCCTAGTTTTGACCAGGTCAGTCTATCTACTTGTCAACATCTTTCCTGGTGTACAATAGCTAGCAGAAGAAATTATTTCATTTCTCAGCCTTAAAGGCTCAAAAATCCCTTTCAGTTTAAAAACTATTTCCTGGTGCATTCATACTTTCCTGATTAAGAAAGAGAGTTGTCATTTTTTCTCAGAGCTTCCAGATACCTGGGATCAGCGAATTAGGTAGTTTTCTCTTTACTCAAAACATAACTCAGAGCTGCTTCCATCATCTTATTTTTTTACTCTTCTACAAGAAATGTAAGTACACGCCAATATTCAAAGAACTTCCTGAAAGTTTTTTGGCTCATTTGTCTTTGAGTGATCAATGTGTTGTCACTAGCTCTGTACATATAGGGCGCAGAAATGAGAAGCAGAGGCAATTGCTGTCTGAAAGTGTTTATGTTCGCTTCTGTGCAGCAGAGGAACTGAGCTGCTGCCAGTTCCTGGAAGAATCTGCAGAAATAATTGTGATAGACATTACACGTTGCTCTTATTCCTATGACTTGCAGAAACTAGCTAGCTGCTGGCATGGGGAGATAGTGCTGCTGCTGCTGACTGCTGTCATGGGAAATAGCTTATCCCCCTTTTGAGCTCCCTGGAGATCACAACCATTGGTTTAGAAATCCCTGCTCAATGCCAACTACGTGAAACTATGGTTTGTACTCAGTCTGTGCTCTTTATGGCACAGTTAAAAAGAGCTCAGTCTGTGCTCTTTATGGCACAGTTAAAATATTTTGCAGATGAAGTCCCATCTAATGGTGGGGGGACATCATTGTAGAAGGACAAATCTTACAGCAAACACCACCTTACTGCTGCAAGAGATAGCCAAACAGGAGGAAGCAGTGCACATGGCTGGGAAAGCACTTGTGCTGGGAAAGCACATGGCAGTGGAAAACAGTGTGGAGATACCCAGAATAACAATGACTGAAATCTAGGCCAAGGCCCACCTAATTATAACGTTTTCCATGACAACTAACAAGCAGCTGACAGCTGCTGCAAGGTGCCTGCGCTGGCTTGAGTAATGCTGAGTAAAGCTGAAGCTGAAAAACTGGAGACAAGAAAGAAATAATAGCTCAACTGACCAAAACTACATTAGTAAATATGTCTTATGCGTTACTCGAAAGGTTACTGGCAAATTTGGAAAAACTCCAATATGATAAGACTGAAAACGCCAAATTCATGAGGGCTCTAATTGCCAATTTGAGCATGAGTAAATACAAAAGCACCTTGGTAGACAGTAACAAGACACAATAGATTAGGATGTGTATCAAGTAAAAGAAGCCAGGGCTGATAAGCTTTGGGTATTTACGCCACTGTTTTACTACTTTGTTCCTTACCATACTAACCTAAAAAAGTATGGATTGCTTTTAACAAGTGTACAAGAAGCAAGTATGCAGGATATAATGCTGAACGTAAAAATAATAATAAATATAAGTGTATATAATGGGAAAAGGCACATCTTTATCTAGATGCTTTAAGACTCCAATCCTTTTCTTTTTATGTTCACCATCATCACTCAGTGGCTTGAGTTTTGCTTTAGCCTGGGTGTAGACTGTCCCTTGGTGTTCCTGCTCTGGTTGGCTTGGGAAACTGTATGTAGACTTTGTGACCTTCTGAACTATGTGCCATCAACATCAATGTGCCGTCAACATCAACATCAACGTGCGGTTCTTGTACCCCTTCTTCTTCCAGTGTTCCCACTCCCAGACGTTCCCATTCATGCCTCATCCATACCAGTCCTAAACTTTTTGCTACAAACATCTACAAGTTCTGGTCTCAAAAGCTTTTGAGTTTCTCTGCAGTGGACCTTCGTGGCTTTTCATGGGGCTTGTGTTTCATTTGGGGTAAGAAAGACAGCTCAGCTGACTTTAGGGGGCCTCTGCCCCTTTACCTCATTGCAAGTCACTCTCTAAGACTGAATAGTAAAGGCTGATCCCTGCCAAGGCTACAGGGGCAGGAAGCCTCTCGCAGGATCTGTGGGACACAAAGTCCCAGCACAGGACCTTTAAGCTGAACTGGGTGGTCTGTTCACCTGAAGCTTTTGTGGGGGCTGCAGTTTTGTGGAAGTGGGACAAAGCCAGTTTCCTGGTGGAAATTCCCTGTTGCTCTGATAAACACAGCAGAGCTCTGGCAAATACTAACAGAGCAATGGATTTAAAGGTTGCTGTCACCCAGCTGTCTGAATCCGAGGTTTTTGTTTCTGTGCCATTGTCTTTTAAGAGAGATAATGCCTACATGCTTTGTTTTCTTTCTACCTTGCTCTGCTGCCTTTGTTGCTTTTTCTTCCTTCTTTTCAGGTACTGCTGCAAAACAAAGATAAGGTTTAAGTAAGATTTCTAGTCTGAAGTGTTGCTCCAACAGACAAAGCTTTTCTTAAATGCTTACAGATTACTTTGAGGCAAATGATTTCAAAGACTTGCAACCATGAGATACCTTTTCCCCCCCCTATATATGACTACATAATAAGTATTTTTTACCTATCTTAAAAAGAAAGGAGAAAGAGCAAACAGGGAACTTTTTTCTTTCAGAAAATAAATAGCAACATTGTCTTCTAGATCTCAGGTGCAACAGGGGCTGAACTGCATTGCATACCACATAACGGAGGAGAGAGCAAAGCAAGCAGGTCTCGACTTTGCCAGCCACATGAGGGTTCCCCATGCGAGAGTGGTTTTCTGTCTGCACCAGCAGAAACCTCCACTCTGCATCTCTGACACAGCAAAATACTTCCACATAGCCTTAATTTTAAGCATGTAGTTAGTCTCAATGAGGATAGTGGGCCACAGTCGGACTGTATATTACAGACACCTAACCTAGTCCTTATGAATACTGCCATTTCTGCATGCAAGAGAGGAGTGAACCAAACCACTTGTGCAGCAGGGCTGCTAGGCATTTACTGATGCCAGGGGAAGCAGCTGTTAACAGCCCAGGTCAGGATGTCTGAACATATCCAACTGATTATTCGCAAGCTTTAGCTTGCACAGTTGCTAAATTGATTTGCACAGCTTGAGAGACAAGGGACAGAGATTATTTGTTCACAGCTCCACGGTAAGGATTAAATGATCTAAGAGGAGGACGTGCAGGAAGGAACCTCTTCAGGCTTTGCTCTCTTAGGAAACTTACATAAATATGGGTATCTTTTATAGTTTCTGACAATTTACTTGGCAGGTTTGTCAATATGCAAGATTTCCTGTAGATTGCTGAATATCTTTAGGACGACATATATATTTTCTCATCTAACTGAATTATTCAGGGTTAAGTCTTGCAAATATGTAAACATATTTGTTTAGCTGTAAATGGCACTGCCAACACTTCACTTTTGTAAAACCAAGGTTTTGTAGCCATAATTTATAACTATTATGCTGCATGAGAAGCGTTGCTGTAGTTTAAAAAGGTATCCTCTTACAGTGTTTGTGACAAAAAATGTGTCATTAAGAAAATAAGCCTCACTGTCATTGCCTAGTTTAAAAGTAATGCAAAGAATAAACAATCAGCATAAATGGCAGGCTATAAAGTGGATGCTGAAAATTAATTTACATCAAATGACTGATAAGTATAGAAATGTCTTTGCAGCTACAGAGTTATCAGCACATAACATCCCCTCAGCTTGTTATTTCAACCTGTCAAACACAGAAATAATTTCAACACAATGTTTTATTACAGCAAATCACAGCTGTAAATTAAGAGCTTGGCTTTTGGAGCCAAGGTAAATACTGAGGGTCATGTTCTGTTGTCATTATTTATGCTGAGAAATTCAGGGAATTCAAAGGACCTATGAAGTGCCTCCAGGTGTGCTCGCTGCTCTTGGAAGGATGTCATAGTGGCCCTGGTGGGGCTGTGGTTGCAGCCCAGGCAGCAAGGAAGCCTTCTGAAGCTGCTGGGCATGATGGCCCAAGCAGGCCAGTTGAGTTAATAAGCCTGTCTGCAATGTCTGCAAGTGGGCTGGAGGCCAAAAGAAGCATCTTCTGTTCCCAGCAGGAAACCTTTCCCAAGATTCAGTGAAATGTCAGGTATGGACAGATGAACTGCTTCACACTGAGTGGGATGGACCAACTCACACACACCAATTGCTCCCTTGCCACTTGCTCTTGTTTATCCCAGGATGCTGTAGGGTGAGTGGGTGTTTGTGAGCAAACTCCATGAAAACAGTGAAATATTGCACCTCTGCACCTCAGTTACCTCAGGTAACTTGTTTTATTGAAGATAATCTTCAGTTTGCCTGAAAAATCAAGTCTATGCTGAAAGGATGACTGACTGGATCCACAGAAAAACAAAAGTGAGTACTCTGTTTCCATCCAAGTACCTAACTTTGGTGGTTAGCACCTTGAAGAATAAGCTTATTTTAATATGGAAAAAAGGTTATGAAAGGGGGCACCAGAAACCAGTCCCATATGGGTTCCAAAATGTATTTTTAGTGTCTAAAGCTGCAAAAGCAGCTATGATAAGAGTAAAATGAATTCTTGAGAACTGTTTTTTCCTCCAAAGCATGTTTATCCTTTTCAGCTAAAACTAAAGCAGTTTTCTTTTGTTTAGTTTCCAAAAACCAGAATACTGATGGCATAGAAATTAAAAGTATTTTCTGGATACTGAACTGCAGGCTAGAAGACCAATACAGCTATCTGAGAAGATCAGGTATTTAGAGTAATCAAATTCATGTGGTGGTGGTAGACCATGAGTGCAGTTATGATGAAGGAACCAGCCATCCTTGAGAAGTATTAAGGCTACTATT
This sequence comes from Ciconia boyciana, assembly GCF_034638445.1. NCBI lineage: Eukaryota > Metazoa > Chordata > Aves > Ciconiiformes > Ciconiidae > Ciconia > Ciconia boyciana. Next base: position 58,871,055 of record NC_132936.1, read on the forward strand.
TAAAAATAACAGCTAGTACTATTAATAGTATTCTGGCTATCAGTGCATTCAGTAATGCTACAACACTTCTGTGAGTGTTTGTAAAGAAGAACTTGCTGAGACAGATCAGAGCTTTAGTAACTTTTGTGAACTGCCAAGTAGCATCATCTGGACATGGCAGAGCAGTATCTGGAAGGACAAACAGGACATTGCATTATTCCCTTTGCTTTTTGAGAAGGGAAGTGTGAGCTACTTTGATGATGCTGAGAGGTAGTAATTGTCACTTTAACAGCCTGTATGAATAGAAAGCCTGCACACATAGAGTTGGTGTTTGGAAAAAGACTCCAAAGAAGGTTTTGTTTTGTTTGTATTTGAACAGGGACAAGTTTTCTGAGTAGCTCAAGATTTCATCCCCTCCACTCAGCATTTTCAAAGTTATTGCCACTTTTGAGTGGCAGCCTGAAAGATGATCTCTTTGTAAAAAAATGGTTCCAGTGCTGGTGTTCCCAATTTGAAAAGCTGATCCTTTAGCCATATAACTTAAATAACATGGATGTATTATAATTTTCTCCTCAGCAGAATATCAGTGTTTAAAAAAAAAAATACAACAAAAAACCCCCCAGAAAACCAAAACCACCAAAAAACCTCTGCCTGAAATAATACAAAATGAATGCACATAAAGGCAAAAGTAGAAAATTGTCAGGAATCCATATTTTCAGTAAAGTCTAGTTAAAAAAAATAGATGAAGTAAATGCAGTCTGGACTCCCATTTATATTTTGTCATTTCTCAGCAAAATTCTTGACAACTTGGCATGATGTAGATCAAACGGATGGTTTCTATGATAATTATTTCTCTGATTCTATCATAAGGTCTTTGGAATCAAATGAGAAAGAGCTTAGCAGACATTGTTTTGTGCTGAAAGTAGCCAGGAGAGCAATTCATCAGTCAAATATTTCTGCAGTCTTAATAGTTGTAGGCTACAATCAAATTTGTCAGAATATTTTTATCACAAGAGAGTCAGGTTGCATAACTAACATCTATATCAGAAATGTGCATTCCAAAATGTCACTGATTTTAAAGCTATTTTGAGATGTTTGCTCGGTGTGAAGGAAAGCTAAAAGAAATCATTCTGACTGGAGACAACAAACACTTCACTCACTGAACCCTGAGGTCAGAGGCAGGAGCTCCTCATCGTGACATCACTAATATCAAGAAATCATGAACCTAAGAAGTGTCTATTATGATTTAGAAATTGTTCTGTTACATGGAGAAATGAAAAAATTCCCTGCCATGGTGGCACTGCAGAACCTTTTGTGAGAAAATGCAACAAAACTTCATATGAGCTTGATAGTTCATCAGAAGTACAAGCCAGTGGGAATGGCCCAGACCTCCTTCTATGCCAGCAGATTAATTTTTTTTAATTACCAAAGAAGCGAATTTCATCAAAAGCCTCACTTGTTTTCAGAACAGGACTGTTTGCCTTCCATGAATATGCTTAAAAATTTTAAAATTTACCAACAGCTACTGAATATTGGAAACCACATCGCACCCAGAGAGCTGCTAAGTCTAAATGGATTAATAACAGAAAAACGGGAAACAAGTAAATAAAGAGCAGCAATAAAGAACAAACAAATACAGATTGAAAAGCAATGGTTTTGTTCAAACTTAGTGAAAGGTATAGCTATTAAAGACAACGAGAATTTGTCTGTCATCATAAAAAAATATATTTAGAAGAAAATAACAACATTCTTTTGTGATTCTCACTAAGAGGCAAAAGGAACAGCTGTAACACTTTAATATAAATATAATTTTTCCCCTGGAGTACAGGCTATGTTTGAGTTTCAAAACTCACAACATAAAGTTAAATTTAGATCACTTGTTAACAAGTAATTTTTCAGAAATTAACCATTACTCCAGAGCTAACTACATCTATTTCTGTTTAATGGGGATTGGTGACTGATTAAAACAAAATTGTTATTTACTTAAATACTGGAGAATAATTTTGGACCAACTTTTTCAGTAGTGAGACTGCTCTTTTGACAACAGAAATAACAGAATGATTCTTGCTTTATATGATAGAAACCTACAATTTCTATTTATCCTTAATGAACTGTGAACTTCCCACAAAATTTTTTCAAGTGCCCCTTAATTCAATAACTCATAAGGAAGGGTTCACTTCCATCCTGCAAAATGCTGGACAGGCGATGAAGACCTACTACATATACAAATGTTTGCTTTTTATCTAAATAAATATGAAATATGATATTCACTAGAAAGAGTTGAGGCTACTCACAGCAATAAAGCATAGAGGTAAAGGCTCTGTTTTTTCAAAAACCCTGCTAATTCTGTTCATAAACTTTACAAGTGACTTAAACAAAATAACTTCTAATAAAAGGGTAAATATAATCAGTGGGAATAACATTTTCAAAAGGTATATGACAACATTTCCCAGTAGTGGCCAAAGAAAACGTCAAGTTTGCAGAAAGGGATTTAATTTTGCAAGAAACAACTGCTTCATTTCTTTTCAGACCCTGATGGACTCCGGCTTGGCAGAAATGGGTTCACAGATGTTGAAACATTGACTTCACACGCACAGTACAGCGTTACAGAAGAGATAATAATGTATCAAAAAGATTTGCTTAGAGGCTTCAAGCAATAGAGGAAAGCTTTATCCAATCACCCATAGCAGTGAGACTACCTTTATTTTCAGCTGTGGCTGCCTAGAATTTGCTAAAAATGCAAAAGCTTAACTCAACATACTTTTTTTTTTTTTTCCCTTTAGTTTCTCTGTTTTGTCTGGTGGGAGTATAAAGAGAACAAAGGTCTAAATTACTTTGGTTCCTGTTTTGCTCAATACAATTAGCTGCAGAGCAATGACAGCATTATGAATTTAGCCCATGAAGCAGGGAACTTAAAAACATCCAATAAAGGGAATAATGTATCAGCTTTGATTTCCTTACATTAATCTCCACAGTTGCAATCCTGCAACCCTTCCTCATGCTCCAGAAGAGCACGCTACTGCCTTGCAATTCAGCCTGACTACTTGGGTCAGTATTTACTGCTTAATGTGAATGAGGCTTCAGAGATGAACTCTAAAGTAAAAGAAGATGCTTGAATGATAGCAGGGCATTAAAACCTGGAAAATCTCATTTTCCTGCCTTTGACTTGTGGTGGATGTCTCGGAGACCACAATTCACAAGTCTGAGCAGTTGATACATGCAGTCCCAGTTGTTTGAAAGGGAATGTTTATAAAGCAAGGTGGTCAGTGATATGAATAAACATGGACTGAGAGTGAAGTGCAGTTTGTAACTTGCCATCCCATTTTCCATTTGCATCTAGGATACAACTGGCATCTGTAATGTTCTTGAAGGCAATTCAGAGCTAGTATCTTGCATTGTATATATGTAAAAAGTCAGACACTGACATGAACAATTAAATATTTGCTCAGCTTGAACTTAAGCCCTTGAGGTTTCTCACCAGTCCCAGTTCCCCATGCCTTCAGGAAAGGAGCAACCTTTGGAGCAAGCACTGATGCTCCCACACCTCCCACCTTCTCACATCAGCAATTCTTGTATGAAAGAAAGGCAAAAACTCTTTCACGGAACCTCCCTGTAAAACTTCCTGGACTCAGTAAATAAAACAACTGTTCAGTTAGTGGGTTTGTGCTGCAGCTGGACTGGCAAAAAGAGAAATATTACTCTCTGTGTCATGACTCTGTAGAAGGTTGGTTACTTCTCCTTTCTGCCTTTCACAAAAACCTTATGGTTTCAGTTAGGCTTAGAAACTGAATTTGATATAGTTGAGAATTAGAGTTTGTTAGTCTATGGACAACTCAGGGAAAAGACACCTGTCTTCTAGATATCTTCTGAGGTGCTGAAAGGAAGGAGCCATTATAATTTCAAAGGTCCACTTTATTTTAGGTAAGTCACACCTGTTAGCAGTTTTGTCACAGAAGCTTTTTCATTAACAGTGGAGTCAACAATAGCATTCTTCCATTTTAATTTTAAAAACAAAAAAAGTTACCCACCTTTTGACTTCAGAGTTTCCACAGATGCTGTAAAATAAAAGAAAACATTCCAGAAAACAAATTTTGCAAATGCATAAAGAAATTAAGATTGATCCTAACCCCTCTTCCCTTGGTCAGTATGCTACCTATCTATGCAGAGCAGGCATTCATTTTTTTTTATGCAGAGGAAAACCAACAGACACATATGTTGCTTGTTTGGATAGTCTCATGGAAGATGACTAATTAACCTGCTGATTAAAAGCAATGGAAAACAAGGTCAATAGGTAAGTTATATATGGAGCTTCAATAGCTCTGCTCTTTTCAAGTAATGAGGATAAGAGAAGGTATAAAAACAGGTTTCAGAATAGGCACATATCAAACATAGGTGGACGGTAACGATAGAAATCACCTTTTAACAATTTCAGTAATTTGGGCAAGTTAAGCATATTTCTTTTTTGAGTTTATTGAAAAACTCAAAGTACAGAACTCTTCTAGCACTGATACAGGGGAAGATCCACTTTCAAAAGTCTTCCTTGAACATATATTTTTTCAGTTTGTTTATTATTTTTCATAATTGCATTAACTAAATCCAAATTAATTGAACTAACACATTTCTCTTTCTTTATTATTTACACCTTCATTCAGAAGCACCGTGACAGGTTTTTATGCTGTAGAAAAGGACAGATTCATTTTTCTATAAATTGACTGTCTACTGCAGGTATTTTTTGCTCAGAATTTATATCTGAGAAAATAGAGTCATCTGATGAATGAGTCATCAAGCTTGGCTGTAAAAGGAGTTGAAAATCTTTATGCTCTCCCAAATTTGGATAAACTGGAGAAGTAGATTCCAGGCAGGAATAAGAAAAGCATCTAGCTACAACAATAAAATACAAGGGCATGGGTGCTTGGAATAAAACCAAAATAAAACAACCTACATTTTTCCTCCCCTCCACACTCTGAAGCTCCTATTTTGTGTTTTGTTCTCCATCCATTTACTGTAACCTCCAAGCAGGATCCCTTCCTCCTTGAAAAGATAAACCTTTTAAAAGCTGAAATAAAAAATTCTCACCCTCATTGTTCTTCTCAGCAACATTTGATCAATCTCAGTTCCAGAAGACCAAATGGCTGCATGCCTTCTCCACAGCCATTCATTTGCTCAAGTAATTTTGATTAAACCAGCAAATCTTTATCTCTGGCTTCACTTTTTTGTCCCTTTACCTAATCCTGTCTCAACTTAAAATCAAACCAAATAAACGAGCCTTTAAAACTTACTGTATTTCGCAGGTCTTACCATGTACTTTTACTTCTTTCTTTGCTGTTTTGGCTGTAAAAACAAACAAAAACCAAATATTGACTTCTGACATGAATTAATTTAAAACATTAGGACAATTGAAAAGTAAGATAAAAAGAGGAGAATATTCACCAGTTTCCATAATTTTTTCTTTCTTGTGTGGTTCTGAAAAAGAAAAAAATCAAGTACACTTTTATCTTCTTGTAATATTTTGTTTAGTTGCCCTGGACAATGATTTTCATGTTACTAGTGGCTGTTGGATGTGCCGTATTCCTTTGGACTCTCAGTTCAGGTGAGCCCTTCCCTACTTTCCCACATGTCAAAATAACACCTTTATAGTTGCGATCAGTCTCTTCAGTGGTTTTCACACTGCGCAAACAAGGTCAGATTAGCTGTTAATAATGGACACCAAAGGATATAACTCTTATAATAAGGTGCTAGAAGGAAACTCTAGCAACAATGTAGGTTAAAATAGCTGCAGTTTTACTTCAGGTTGGTCTAAATGGAGGCCTGTGAAACAGCCTTATGTGCCTCAGGACATCCGTGATACAGTCCTTGCCTTTCTTCCCAGATACTGGAGAATAGGCAGAGCATCTGGTCCGGCCACTGCCACTCTACAGCCGTGGACGAAGGGGAGAGGGTCCTGACCTCTTTTACATGAAGGCACAGCATGAGGGGAGCCATGGCCCACAGGACCTAATCACCAAAACAGGATCTGGGACCTGAAGCTGGAAAGCTTCATCCACCTAAACCCTGTACCCTCTGGCAAACTATGACTGGGATTTACAAATTTGTAATGATAGTTTCTGTAACAGCTCTTTCCATCTTGCCAGGATGTGCTTCAAAACCCCCTCAGAGAAGGAGTAGGCGGCTTACCAGAGGGAAGAGGGAGAGACTGAACATGTCTCTCAGAAAGTGCGCGTGATCTACCAGCCAGGGCTGGCGTTCACAGTAGCAAAAATATAGATAAGCTTTTGCTGTCTGCAGATGATGTCTGCAGATGCTTTTAAACAGCATATGTAAAAGTTCCGTGTGCAGGTTTGGATACACACAGGCACATTACCTAAATTCAAGAGTATCTGAGCTGACTGATTACAAGCCAAAGGCAGTTTCTATTACATACATACATTCGCCCGTGCTCGTTGCTTACTGGTATCTGATGATTATATTTTCTCCATGCTTATTATAGGATATATTTGTATTAATGCTGTGCTATACAGTTGAGGAATATTAATGTTTAAACAGTTTCCACTTTAGAATCAAAATATAAAGTTCCATGTTCAAAGTCATTCTGAATGTTCTGCCCTCACTAAAAGCAAGCTTATCCTTAAATTTGAGCTATCCTTGAATTGAATAAGCAAAAAGGAACAAGAACTGCCAATAGGAATTAAATATGCTGATCAATAGCATTAATATGAGTAATAGTCACATTAAATATTAATTCATAATCAGTATTAATACTGAATGCAGAGCAGACATCTAAAAGAGGTATACTACATGCAGAGCTAGGAAAATAATTTATATTAGAAAGGGCAGGCTGATCTGAAATATGAAAAAAAACCCTCAATTGCTAAGTTTTAAACAAAATATGCCATTGCTCCATACTCCCACTCCCAGTAAGTTTGTATTGAGCAAAGCATCTATTTCTACCTGAAATAAAATATTCATTTTTGTCTGAGTTTTTAAATCTGAGGAACCAACTTATATATATTTTAAAGCAAAATGTAGTTTCTAAAATAAAGTTTTGCTCTGAGTTTCTAAAAAAAAGAAAAAATAATTTGATTTTTATTTTTCTGTTTTTACCAAAAATATTGATGGAATTTCATCACACTTTCATAAGCAATATCTTTCAGCCAAAACATACACTTTAAAGCATCAAGACTAGTTGACTGAATTCAGGGACTCAGCTTTAATATGGTTATATAAAACACATTTTAATGTCTTTATTATATAAAGTATATGCATTTAAAATATCATAGGTGCTTTATAGTCACATTATACACGAGACATGAGATTCAGTGGAAATGGTCATGAAGCAGGTTGATGTAATCAAAACAATGAGCCAGGAATATGATTTTCCCGGCAATATGGAAAAGTGATGGAGCTAGAGAGTAAGCTGGTGTTAAATAGTTTATTGCCTGAATAAATGTTACATTTTCTTGAAGGCATTCTGCCTTGGGTGGCAATCCTAGTACAGGTCAAGGAGGAGAAACATAGCAAAAAGTGAGAGGACAGAAGTTTGGGACTCAGTAGTTTGGCTGACTCAATGAGTTTAATCATAACAACAGCTGCAGCTTTGGTTTTGTGTAGCCCAAGTGCTCTTCAGAGTGTCCAATTTCATATAGATATTTTAGGAGTCATTCTGTGAAATGAGAATTTTGATTGGTTTCGTGGGGTTTTCTGTTTTGCTATTGCTCAGGATTGCTTCCTGGAAACTGAAGGAAATGTAATTATGACTTTAGTGGTTCTGAGGCAATTATTTTTCCCCCTCATTTTAAGATCTGTCAGCTCTCATGAGATCAGGGAACAGTATGACATTAACAATACTCAGCAAGTGTTTTTGCAAAGTATAAAATTTTCCATTTATTTAGCTTTATTTCCTGTTTTTCAAAACTGCAAACATTAAGGAAGTTCCATAGAGCTTCTTTTATAATAGTTTTACTTCCAGAAGCATATGAAATAAGATCCTTTCCCATGGGGAAAAGAAAAAAAATAATAACACAGAATTTGACATCAAGCATTTCTGGTGAAATCTGATATGGTATGAAATTTCAGGTGATTCCTGCTCTGATATTTTAATGGAATGAACTGAAACCTTTCATTACATGAGCTGCAAACTTCAGACCTAGATCTTTCCTTTTTGTTACAGGTTATCATTGCTTGATCTCAATGTCTTTTTTTTCTTTTCTTTTCTTTTTTTTTTTTTTGTTACTTATGAGTAGTTACTATGACACATGAAAGGATATTGCCAACTGTAGACAAATTAGGCATTTGCCATGACATTTGTAATTCTTTTTATCTTTAACCATTTTTGTATGTATATGAGACTACACAACATGATTTTATTCAGGAAACTTTTCTGGTAATATATTATTTTTCTACCATGCATGGAACTGAGATTTGATTTAGTTTGACATTTCACTATCTTTATAAGCTCTGATGCTTTGAACAAATGATTTTCTTTTTTATGAAAATTGGCAAAGTTATGTACAACATGCCCATAAAACCATATAAATGTATTTTTTGTTTCATTACTAGTGACACACTCCTAGACACCCCTGGAGCAGATGGGAGACAGAGGAGAACCTGAACCTGCCTCTGCAGTTCTTCCCTAAGCCACACTCTTCCCTAAAGTGCAAACAGTGCTGAAAAGCATCTAGGCTGGCACGTTTGCTGTGGTGCACTTTAATCTTTACTACCAGGATGGATAGTCACAAATCGCAGACCCTCTGCCATCTGCCAGGAGACAACAACTTATATCCCATCCTAATTTGTATAGCTATGTGTGCACATATATGTGTGTGTGCGTACATGTGTTATTTCCTAATTCAGATAAAGCATTCATGTCCAAGAAGTGTTCAGAAAAGTAAAAATTATATATGGAATCACACAGATTGAGAAAAAGTTTAAATAAATGGCATTTCAAGTGGATTTGCTGTTCTGTGGTATGCACCACATGTTAAATAACCAACACCATTGTTTGCACTCAGTAGCTGCATAAAAATGGTGTTTTCTGTACTGTTGTTTAATTTTTGCCACAAGTATTTCAATGAATCTAGTTTTATATTCATTAAAGCCTACTGTTGTTGTATTCCATGCAGTGTCTTGAATACTTAAATCCTTAGAGAGTAGAAAGTTAGCCTGGTCTTACAGTCTTGTAACCTTGGTTTTATAGGCTATATGCCTGTCATTTCCCTTCTCAGACCTTCATATCATGTCGGTTAATTAAAACCAGATGAGACAGGATGGTAAAGCTCTCCAAGATATCCTTTCATTAAGAATATTGTGAACATAGCAGCTAGATATAGAAAAGGTCCCTTTAGTCCCTCCTGTTAAAGGGAAAGGTTGCAATATGAGCTCAGTCACGTTATTAGACCTGAGATAACCCACATGAGAAAGTTTTGCATCAAACTAGATTTTTCCAGTTCTCCTGTTCCCAAGAAGTACTTGTTCTGTTATATTTGACTGCCATTCTACTTACTGGATCAATGTAGAAAAACTCACTACCACCATATGCTTTGATTTATAAAGAAAATGGACTGGACAAATATATTACTTTCTGGAATAAGAACACACCAAGGAAACCCCTTACTTGGTGAGATCATGCCATGCATATACCTGCTCCTCTATGAATGAACATATTTTGAGGGGGGTAACAAACAGTTTTTCTGATGGATTTTTGTGAAGAAAAGGAAAGCATGAGACAGTTCTCTGTATCAGTATCCTTGTATTAGAAGTCTGCTACTATGTTGGGAAATATTTGGGAAAAACATTGTGCAAAGAAAAGAAAGAAAACAGGCCTGGATGAAATGCAAATGCTTTCAGTCCAATCTATTGGATCCGTAGCTTTTCTTCACAGACAGAAAGCAAGGGCATCAAAACTGAGGATGGAAGTCTTTACCACTGAGAAATGTCTCAGAATCCCCAAATAAAGTAGAAGCCTCCAAAAGGATTTAAAGACTTTTCTGCAGAGGATTATGCTTTTATTCAAGCTTTTGATACTGGAGGGTTATACTTGGGTCATTTTGCTTAACAAAATAAATAAGTAATTGGGGGGCAGGAGATGAAGATGTTGCCTCATATCAAAACACTTGCTTTCACTAGTTGCCTTAGCCTCATTTTAATACAGCTCATTTCTTGTTTAATACAGCTCATGCATCATTCTGGATACATGACTGAAACTCAGAGAGGAAGCTAGTATTAGGATAGACACCATCACATTGGCCAAGGTCTGAAATTTTGGGTGAATGGGGTCAGTCCTCAGCAAAGGCAAGCTAGACACTTGTGTTTTCAAAATCCTCCCACATCACCATATATCAGTTTTGCTAGAAAAGTCGTTATGAGGAAGAGGCTGAACTGGTCATATCTTGGTAAACCCCTCTTTATGTTTTAAAGGAGTCAACAGGCTCTGCCTTTTCCTCAGAAGGTGTATACAACCAAAAAACCCCATCTTGAAGTTAGAATAACTGCAACAGTGCATGGTCTTTCATGTTATGTAGACATACTTGAACACAGATTGCTAGAAACCTTCATTCAAGTCTAGTACACCTTTTCTTACTCATCGGCAAGCTAGATGGAAAAAAAAAAAAGAAAAAAGAAAAGAGGTGATCAAAAGAGGTGCATTGAGCATTGTCCCTAGGATGTGAGACTAGAAGCTGGGGTCATTCTTAGATTTCAGATCCTTCTTTGAAGCTGATGGGAACTGTCTTCCTATACTTGAGAAGGCAGAAAGTCTATCTTCTTTTTTTAGAACATCAGGTTGCATTAACACAGAGGGAAAGCAAACACCTTTTTTCCACAAGGCTCCAGTATAATTATACTGAAGCCTAAAGACAAAGCTGTCTGTTAGAAAACAGACAGGTACTTTTTCCTCTCCAGAGCCTGAAATGATCTGTTAGTTTCTGCAAAAGTTGCGATAATCAAGAGAAAAGGAACCATCATAAAGAGGAAATGGAAAGAATGCAGATTTCTGTCTGTCCTGCCAGCCTGGCAAAGCTCCTCTCAGAGGAAGAACGTTCCCCAAGGACTCAAATCACAGGCAAATCAGTTAGTTGCTCAAGTCAACACTCTTGAAGTGCATACTTATGTAAATGTAGAGTGTATTTGATCACTCCTAGGAAAACCCCACACTTTCATCACTTTTGCCATATGAGAATGGGAAGGTGTGCGTCTTACGGTTTCCTATAAGAAGGAGCAGAACCAGTACACAGTGTGGATGTATTCATAGACATTCACAGATGCCTAATTTCCCATTGAAATAAAAATCTTTTTGATTTAGAATCCCTAAAAAGAAAATTAGGTTAATCCTACAATTCTGACTAGGGAACTACCTGTCTTCAAAACTGATGTACCACCCATGAACAGCATTCTGTGAAATCCTTACACGTTATGAACAAAGCCCTTGTGAAAAGATCAGTTCTTAATGCCTATCGCTAGCACTAATTTGTTTTAAGAACAAATTAATTTCACTAGTCTCAGGATTTCTGGCATGGCCATTCAGGCTAAGGCTCAGCTGGCAAAACAAGTAATTTAAAGAAATGTGATTCTTTAATGCAGAGAGCTAGTGTCTGCCAGTAGATCTTTACTTGTGAAAAAGCTTAAACTGTTATTTCCTTTTAAATAGGGATCTAAGGAGTACTTCCAGCCTTTTGAGGGCTAAGATGGCTAAGCTGCTCAGATGCAGAGTATTTCCAGTCAATCCCCAATCAGTAGAAGGAGACTTTATTGGATTTAGAAAAATCCTGTGTTCAATCACACCTGTTTGAACCAGGAGCCCCTCTAGGGAGGCATGTCTACATCTCTCCAGGTGGAACTTTTCAAAGGAGGGCAACAAACAAAATGACACATTACAGAGCATAAGATCAGGTGCATCAGTTATACACATGCTCATAAACCACAGCAAGGTGAAAGTAATTCAGTTTTCTTAATAGTCTCTCATTGAGAGGTAAAATGAGTCATATTGGTTTGTAATTGATTTATGACAAGAGCATACCCACTGAGGGTGGTCATAGCTTGGGTGGCTACTTGCTCATGCTTTAACTTGTTCATACTCCACCTTCTTTTGACAAGGGAAGGACTTCTGCTTCAAGCTCTGTAACCCATTGAGAATATGAGTCTGGAACAGACATTGCAGAAGAGAAAGAAAACTTTGAAGTAAATACCAGTTCTAGGTTTTGCCTGTCATTAGGCAAATATGGTGTGCAGATAAATTAGCTAATTCAGCAACAAAAACATTAGACCCTAAAAATTAATGCAATGAGATCCTAAAGGAATAGATTTAATTCAAAGTTAATGGACTTAGTACAGGAACTCTAACTGTAGCTCCTGACTTAGAGCTGGGTACTGATGTCATTTAGCCCAAAGGAGTAGGGTAGAATGAGGCAGTGAGCAAAAGCTTTGGTATATTTGCTCTCAGAACATAAGTCAAAGGATGGGCATATGGTTGAATATTTCAAAAGGCTTCTTTGACTGCCTTAACCAGGACAAGAGCTTCTTCAAAGGGTATTTGCAGAGGCAGCGCCATGAAGGAGGACATTGACACAAAGCGCTAGAAGTGTGCAGCTCAGACAGTCAATAAAATGCTGGGAGGAGTCTACTGTATGCATGAAAGAAACCCAGCAACCACTATTTGTGAAATATGTAAAGCTCCAAACTTGGGCACTCTGAGCAGCTGTTATAGAAGAGAAAAAACAGATTATTTGTGGCACCCTGCAGACTAAAGTGGTACTGTGCATTGGTAATGACTTGGTTTGTACTTATGATACTGGACTGCAACTTCTTAATACAGAAACTTTCAAATCTGTAGTTGATATAGACCTGTATGATGATATGAGAAAATTTATATTTAAGAAACACCACAGTGAAGCATATTGTGTTTTCACGTGCTCTCTCTCTAAAACATAGCACTGCCATATCCAAGAACATCATAAATTGTAGATGTCATATAATCATATACGGTATAGAAAACTGTAGTCCACACCACTGCTCCCTTGAAAATCAAGTGCTATTTTTGTAATGGTCTCAATGATCAAGAGGAGGCCCATTTATTCCCTTTCTAGCAAAGTGAAGGTGATACCACTTCCAAAAGACTAACGCCAGGGAAGATAATCATATATATAGTGTATGTGATAGTCTGGATTCAACAAAGCTTAAGCATGCACTTAAATGCTTTGCTGACTCAAGATAGAGTTAAAGATATGTTAAAAGTTTTGCTGAAATTGGGCCAAATTCTTGCCAAAAGTGCACTTAAATCATGAAACAACTTCAGGGTTATGAAAGATTGCCAGGCTCAGAACAAAACACTTTAAAATATCTTTTCCATAAAGAGTGGACACTTAAATAATCCTTTTAGCTCTGATTTGTATTTAAATAGCATTTAATTTTGACCCTTTTTTATCCTTATTATTGTTACTTTCATGTATTAAATAATTTCTTTTTTGTAGTGAACTTGCTCCCCCTGCCTTGCTTTTAAAGTAATGCCATTTTTGTGTTAGTAATACAACAGTACTTTGCTGCATTGCATAGACTGAACTGTGGCTTTTAATAATGTCTGGTAATAACAAAAGAAACAAGGCTGCATTTTTAGTACAAGTGTCTTCAAAGTTCACTATGATGTGAAAGGAAGTATAGGAAATTATTTTAACTCTATATGATCCTGAAACAGGGGACACTGTAAGGAAGGTATAAACATAACAGTAGTATACCAGGCTATGAGACTGGGCATTTCAACATCCTAGCAAAAGTAGCAAAAGTATCCTGAATTCTAGGCCATTTACTCAAAAAGATTTTAAAATTGGTGAATAAAAACTGGATTTCAGATTAGAAAGCTTATTGTAAAATAAGCTATTTCATTCTCCATTTAAATAAATCCTGTATGTAAAGAATTCAAGGTTGTAAAGTAAAATCTTCTAACATAGGAAAATTCTTCCCCTTTGAGGGCATATATTGTGACATTAGTCAAGAATTCATGTTTCCTTTCCCATTCAGAGTCAGATAACGATCCAGTTTACATAATCCTGTGGACAATTTAAGACGTCCTAGTTGCAATAGTTTCTCAGACTTGAGCTGGGATGAAAAGGTCAGTGGGTTGGAATGATTTGTGGAATTGGTCTCCATCCACATAATGGATTCCTGCAGATATTAAGAAGTGGCTGAGTGATGGACTACTGCAATAGCAGCAAGGTTTTAGCTGCTGAGGGTATAGTGCATTCCTGGCAGACCAGGACCAGAGTCATCTGCGAGGCTTCACTAAGCCTAATGGAAGCTCTCTGGGACAAACAGGTGAGAACCAAGACCCAGTTTCTCCTATCCTTCTACAGGTTGCTGGGGACTGAGATCAGATAATTTCCACCTACTGTGCAAAGACAGCCAAGCCTGTATCTCTCCCTTTAAAAGCAGAAAGAAACTGAGAAAGTCAGAGAAGATAGGATATTTAACTACCCAAAGAGTTAAAGTGGGAGAGAGGAAGAATTATGTAAACCTGGACCAAAAGGAAAGCCTCTGTGATTCAAAAGGACTATAGAATGATCCTGAACCTAACCCCAAGGACCCTGAGCAGCAGGATTAATACAAGTAGGGTTTCATTATTTTGTTTACCACTGCATATTTATCTGCTACCTGAGTGAAGATTTATTTTGTCTGGAAATAAACTGCAAAGCCTATCCTTATGCATGCAATAAGCTACCTCTATCATTTGTCCCTGAAGAGTTAAACTGTAAACCCAGAAAATAAAGCCTGAGAATGGCTGTGCTTACTTTATGAAAAACTCTGAGAGGGTTAACAACAGGGACTAGAAAACTGAACAGAGTATGCCAACTACAAGAAGAATTTGCTGGGTAACAACTATACCACAGAAATACATGCAGAAATGCAAACCAGGGGCAGTGGCTGCTTATAAAGAGAAATTTCAGGGCACATAGGGGCACTCAAACATAAGATCCTGAAAAGACTGCAGGATGGCAAATTGTACTAGGGCCATGTTCATGTATGGTGAAAGAGAAAGAAACACTGTTCCTCTCCTTTTCCTCTTTCCAAAAGTACTTATACGGGGGTGTGTAACA
Organism: Ciconia boyciana; assembly: GCF_034638445.1. Classification (NCBI taxonomy): domain Eukaryota; kingdom Metazoa; phylum Chordata; class Aves; order Ciconiiformes; family Ciconiidae; genus Ciconia; species Ciconia boyciana. The sequence goes on from NC_132936.1 coordinate 58,886,111, forward strand.
TACAATTTATACTGGGTTTTGATGCCTCTTCTCTTGGGCAATATACCTACACAAGAAGAGAATAAGTAGGTGGACGGATGATGGAGGGGGTGTCGTGTTGTGAGCAAAATATATCCCTGATGTGTGACTTAAGAGAGCTACCTGACTGTGAGAAACCCGAAAAAGAATCCATGGTAATTTTGCTTGTGCCACTACGTTGGTAAATCATTCAACAGATGTGCTGAATTTTATTAATCTTTTGTAACATTTACATGGTTTTAGCATCCTTTCTACCTAATTCTGTCCTGTAGGTGATCATTAAAAGACAACCAATGAGCCCAGCTCTTTAACAAACCTTTCCTCCATTTTAAAGCATACCTGCTGTCCCATAAACTTTGTGTTATTTCTTTCTTTTTAAGTAGAATAGCACCGGTTATACTGTATGGCAAGTACAAAGATTCTTCCCTGTTCCCATTTTAGTTGCCGTTGCTCACCTTGAACCAAGAATTAAAATAATTTGTATGTTAAGTAAATACTTCCCATCATCAGTAGATACAGTTCTTCTTGCATTAGGCAGAGTGATCTGAACCTCTTAAACCAGTCTTCTGACCAGTTTTTTCAGTATAGCGTGCATTCTAATATTCTGTACTTACCTCATGAACTTGTTTCCTAGATAATGTCCTGTTTGTTTTTTTTTTCTTTCTGCTTCTTACCAACAGTGGAAAAATCACAGACACAATAATATAATAATAATAATAATTCCAGCACAACTGACAGAGTCAGTTTGAGAGGTTGGATGCAGCTGACATCATAGAATCATAGAATGGTTTGGATTGGAAGGGACCTGAAAGATCATCTAGTCCAACCCCCCTGCAATGAGCAGGAACATCTTCAACTAGATCAGGTTGCTCAAAACCCCACCCAACCTGGCCTTGAACACTTCCAGGGATGGGGCATCCACAACTTCTCTGGGTAACCTGTTCCAGTGTCTCACCACCCTCTCAGTGAAGGATTTCTTCCTTATATCTAATCTAAATCTATCCTCTTTCAGTTTAAAGCCATTAGCCCTTGTAATGAGCACTTAAAACTGGCTATTTGTCTGTCATACTTATTTTATTCTTTCTGAGTCCAAACTAAATTTCACTGATTTTCAAAGGGGAAACGGTGCTCAAAAAAGCGTTTCTATTATGAACCCAAAGGGAGTAATGAATGAGATTTTTTTTTTCACGTGTATGGAGAGGAAGATGGTAAAAATTAGGCATTAAATACCAGTAATTAGGCAGTTAAGTGACAGTACAAAATCTGTTAAACATACTGTAAAATTAAATTAAAAATTGCAAGACCATTCCAGGGAAATTCTAAGCTGTAATTAGGATTTAATTTTTACAGTGTTGAAAAGAGTTAGATCTGATTTTTAAATCAGGCAAATCATCAGGGAAAAGCACTATCACTGGTGCTTAAAGAAGGTGCAGGAGTGTTGTGTATAATGTGAGGTTATCCCATGAGAGGACCCACAGACTTCAGCCACAGTTCCCATCCCTGACCCTAGCTAAGGGAGCGTGCGGGGCTCGGTGGCACCGGGGTTCCTTGCTGCCTTGACTGCCAGGGAACACAGTCACCCTTCTGTTAATTCAGTTGCAAACACTCCCTCCAGGGTTTGAGCCTGTGCTCCCTTCTCTGCCCTGCACCGCCATGCGCTTGCTTTCCTCACGGTGCCAAAACAGACCCAGCAGACTTACCAAGCTGAGGTGTAACGTGTCAGTGCCCCACCGCTGACACCTGGACCGCTTACCCGGCAGAGAGTTAGCGATAGCTGCGGGGTGCGATATGCGGCGCGGTGTGGGAGCTTTTCCCGGGGACGGGGGCAAGGGGGGAGGTTTCCCTCCCAGCCGCCTGTCCTGCCAGAGGATGGCAGGATGACTCAGGTGGTCACCACCTACATCCCAGGCTCTGAGGAACCCTCCAGTGAACGTGGTGGGCCCAGCACACACCGAGTGCCTGAGGAAATCCTGTGAAGGAAACCTGTGCTCCTCCTCAGGGAAAAGAGATAGGTATTTTGTAAGGCTAGGTCACTCTCAGACCTGTCCTGCTGGTACAGCTGGGGAGGCAATGCACCGTGGTGAAAGAAGAGGAAATGGCAGCGGGATTTGGGATGGGGACATCATAAGACAGCGTAACTGAAGATGACTAGTGTCATTAAATATCTTCAACTCTGGTTTCTCCCTTCAGAATAGCATCACTTGCATAAATCTGTTTGCTTTAAAGCCAAATACTATGCTCTCCAGCCCAGCTTCAGATGGGTGCCAGAGAAGTAATTTTTTTCCAGTTCGAGAAAACACTACATTTGAAAATATCCACTTTGAAAATCAAGTAAAAGATATTCATTGAGGCTGGTTTCCTAGAGCAGCCATCAGTTTCCAGATGCAGAAGTTCTCATAGATTTGCAAACTCCACATTCACTTTCTTTGCTTTCTCTGTATAAATATATGGAGATAAAAATAGTGCACAGTGTATTAGGCAGGGTTTTCTTCACCAGTGACATTAAGACCAGGAACATACGCGATGTAGAAGCACTGGAAGATGACCAGCTGTGCTCTCGGTCTGTTCAGTCTGTTAATAGGACTAAACCTTCAGCTTTAGGCATTCTGAGGTACAGGTTGTGATGTACTAAGATATGTGGAAGAAAATGAAATATGAAATTGGATAATGTATTTAATTTACTGTACTAATAGGCAGCAGTCTAGTTACGATATTGCCAAACAAGCATATTTAATATTTTGCTATGGTGAGTTATTCTGGGGGTAAATTAATTTTCAGAGAACAGTGCCATTTAGGGAGGGGAACAAAAATGGAAAAGTCAAAACCTACTGCTCTTTATCACTTTTAAGGCAAACTAGATATTTAGAAATGTGTCAGAACAGACAAACTAATTTTATTTTTCCATAAGAAGCCATGCCAGTTTTTGCCCTTTTCTTTATCTTAAGCAGATTACTGTCATCACCATTCTTGCCAACAAGCAGACTCATTGGAATATTTTTCAAAAATGAGCACCAATATTGGATGCAAGCAGGTGGAATGAATTAATTATAAGCATGTGGTTCTAACAATGATTTCTGCAGTGTACTGTCAAGACATCTAAGGGTCTAGCTACACAATGCACTTTGGCAACAAAGCTGCTTTAAGAAATTATCAGTTACATGGATATAAATGTTTGTGGAGCCAGACTTACTGAAATGATCCAGACTGAACACCCTGGCACACACACACACATTTCTAGGACAGTTTTTAGCTCCAAGCCATGACAATGGTGTGGTTTACACTGTTTTCCCAGTTGTGTTAGCACAACTGAACATGGTGTCAAACAAACACAGCAGGCAGGGACTGGGAGCATGGGTGGGGAAATGGCGCTTCTAAGGCCAGCTTCACACAATACATTGTACAGCTGTACATTATGCCCTATGCTAGCCTATATCAACTGCAATTCCAGGCTACAAGTCCTTTTGTGGTAGAGGCAACTGAAGATTGCACTGATCCTTGACCAATTCCCAATTTCCCCTACTGATGCAAGTTATTATTCCCTTATTCGGTGGAGGTGATCTCTGAGATAGATCACCGAAAACGTCTGAATTAGAGAAAGACAACTAGAGAACAATCTTAAAGAAAGAAAAAAGAAAATAAAAAGATTCCAGATCCACTTAGATCCAAATAGCCACATATAGTGGGATCAGCTGGAGGCAAGAAGCAGCAGAGGGGGTGGGCTGGCCACTCCTGTGGTGCCAGCACCAGGCACAGCTCAGCAGCACAGACCCTGGTGCAGCAGCGGCCGCCCTACTTTGGAGTAGAATAATATTATGGGTTTATATTGATCACATTTGACATGAAAATTCCCATATTTTTGTTAGTTAATTTAAAATGTAGTAAAACTACAAATATCCTGAATATTTAATTGTTATTCATTATATTGGGTTTTATTAAATTATGCAGAAATGTGACTTGGAATTTTTGAAGATGGTTGTGAAGCAAAACAGATCAGAAATCAATAAAAGCTTGTAGATTTTTACAATCCAATCTGAATTCAGATATGAATTTATGTCATTATTTTGTTTAAAAAAGTTTGCTTGTCTTTTCAGAGCATATTTATGATTATCTAAGAGCTCCATTTTTGTAAAACCTACTGTGAGACCAGCACTTTGAAAAATCAGTTCCCCTTCTTGAAAGGCTCGAATACAGTTTCACATGGAAAGTAATTTCTGTAAATACTTCTTTTTAAAATCAGTCTTTAGATTCAGGTTCATTTCTTGGTCTCAAGCCCTGCAGAGTGGCCCAATATGACACCTTGCAGCTGCCACGAGAGGACAAGCAACCATAACATTAGAGATCAGTGCAAATGCTGTTGTTCTTAACAAAGATTTCACATACAAGTTATCACAATAATTTAGAGCAAACAGACAAAAAACCCCAAACCACTGGCTTTTGTATAATCCAGCAGATGGTGCTATGATGCAATGAACTGGTTCAAGAATACAAGAAATACACTGAATGTGAACATTTTATTTCTTTACCTGGCGCTGCTGCTTTTTTGGTGGCTGGTTTGGCTGCAGGAGCTTTTGCTGGCTCTTAAAAAAAAAGAGAACAAATTAAACCAATTACTACAAAGCATTGTATCTTAAAAAAACCAGAAATCTGAGGAAAGGCTTCCAATGAGGTACAGCCTATAGCAATTATTTCACTGGAGAGTGAGACAAAGAGATTACCCAAGGAGAAAAAAGCTGAGTTGCCTTCAATAAACTCAAAGGCATCAACAAAATAGCCAGCCGAAGGGCTAATAAACTCTTGCCTTTAGGCACTGACTCACTTCTTTTAGTCTTTTCTGTCTAGTAATTCAATATCTATTGGCAAAGCAGAGTAAAGAACGTATCTAGGGGTTCGGGCACGGCCTCGCTGCTCAGGCGGCAGCTACGGGCTGGGAGCCTCCACATTTGATCTTGCAGCTGTGAGAGCAGAAGGTCCTGAACCGGCCTACAGCAGCTGGCAGGGATTCACTGCTGTGAATTCAGCAGTGGTGTTTCTTGGGATCCCACAGCTATTCAGGGTGGCATCCTTTCCCCTAATCTGAATCTCTCCCTGATGAGAAAAGGTACAATTGGTCTACTTCTGCAAAGTATATTCACAGACATGGCTACACCAGGAATCTCTCTCCATCCTGAGAACAACTTCATGTTTGATCCTCCACTTGAAAGAGCAACTGCTGTGTTCTCCTAGCAGAGAAACAGGCCCTCTCAGGCTGCTTAACTGTAGTTGGTCTTTTCATGAAACATTTGCACTATCCTCTCTTTGCTCAGGTAGGACATTTCATTGCAGAATGAAGGTCAAAATGATGACAGGTATGTGCATCCCCAAGCAGACTTGGAGAATCTCAGCCCTGCATAGAAGAACCTAACTAGCCTACTGGATTTATTTACTCTTTACTAGTTTTTAGTTAATTGTTTTTATTCTCGGGAGCTATTAAAACAGACTGTACTTAAACCATGATAATTTAACAAATATCCATAAGCTAAACTCCACCCACTTCCATAATGGATTTTTTATATCAACTAGAAAATCTTCTAACTTAAAATTCACATTTCCATTCTGTGAGAGGAAATAATTAATCATTTTAATCACAATCTGAATTACAGAATGCCAAAAAAATGTTAGTTAATCCTTCACATCTGTCACTGTGTTATTACAAAGAAAAAGAATATGGCTAAATCAGGAATGTAATTTTGAGTTCTTCCCCTCCAGTCTTTTGAGAAGTTCATAAAAAATGCATCAGATTGTCTCATGAAACAGAATGAAAACAAAATATAGTTTGCATGTGTGGGATTGTTTTGTTTCCATCCATTTAAAAGTCTGTAGCAGACAATTATAACCTAACTTAGTTATTATCACAGCATTGTAATTACTTGGGGCGTTCACCCCTCCTTCAGGGAAATATGTAGAAGACCTTGAAGAATAGTTTACTTAGTATTACTTTCCTGAGTGCCTGTTCTTGCAGAAGAAACAGGAGATCCAACAGGCATTCTACAAGTGACAAGATGGACTTAATACAAAACTGCAGGACTCCTGCATTTGTTCCTTTCTGAGCTCTCAGCTAGAGCTTGATGGCTAGTGAGACTTTTTTTTTACTTTTTGTTTGTAATATCTGTGAAAAAAAATTAAGCTAGGATTTTTTTTTTGTACCAAGATTTTTATTTTCATTTTAAATATTTCATTTCTGAGCAGCTAAAATAATTTTAATTGAGGAAAAAATTTAAAATTAAGGATATTTTTGACAAAAAAATTCTGTAATTTATTTATTTTTTATTTAAATTTTCAGTAGCATTGAAACAAAAGTGCCAAATCTTTTAAACTTTCTTTCATAAGTATATGCTTTTTAGTTTGTAATTCACAAATTATTTCAGAGCTAATGACTCTGCATCTTTATATGAACAAGTTTCAGCTGAAAATTTCACCCTGCAAATTCCACTCATGTGATGGAGCTAGGAAATTTTGCCATGACAGCTGCTGGGGAGTTCTCCCATGAGAGGAATCCTGTGCCCAAATCAATAGATCCTTTAAGACCTGCTTGTAAACAGGCAGTTATTTCACTAACGGGGCATTACTTGTAGAGTAAGTCCATTGAGTCTTTTATTCAATGTTTCTGCAAAATTTGAGTAGGAAAGCAATGTATAAGCTTTTCTTGATTGCCAAAAGAAATCTTTTAATAAATTCCTGCAAAACTAAGGATGGCAGGGAATTCTTCTGCCATACAGGTCTGGAAAGATCATATATAGAGACGGGAGTCAGTGCATTCTTTAATCATGAATTTGAATAAGATTTCAAAGCCCCATAGCTTTCCTAATTTTTCTTATATACTATACTTTCAGAACAGATATCTGAGCAGATGAAGTCTTGCCAGTGAAACTGTCTTATTATCCTTACTGTGTTGAGGCATTGATGCTTGCAAATTTGCAGAAAAGGAAGGTGTAAGAGTTCCCTTGTTAATACTACCATGTTCTCAGCACATTCTTTGGTTATTTACACAGAAGAGTCCAGACCCTACCTCTCTTCTGCCTCAGAAGTCTATGTCTGAATCTGAGGTAACTAGATAGGCAGGGCCCTTGTTTTGCATTTGTGAAGATAAATTTGGTGGTCCTCAGCATGTTGGACTCTCAGTCTTCTCAGCCCATTTACCAAAATTGCTGCCACTGAGCGCATGTTCAGCTGAGACCTCATGTGACATTTCCTTCCCAGTGAAACCTTTGTTTTTGAAGACAGTGATAGAAAAGAGGGGAAGGCAAAACTGTCAGTCACAAAGAGGAGTGTGGAATTAGAAGCAGGATAAGAATGGATTTAGAAAGTAGGAGGCAGCTGAAGTCTAAACATGTCATTTTTCAATTATAAATGGTGTAGCTACTTTCTTTTTCTTTGAATTTTCAACAATTCAATAACTATTATTTTGGATTATTGAAACATGCTGTTTGAAACTATATGACATATGAAAGAGATCACAACCTATGGCACAGTAGTTTCTTACTTTTGAGTTCTTTGGACACAGCAGCTTCTTTTCTATCTGTAAGATAAAAAAACCCCATATGCATAAAAACATAGTTAGGAAAGATATAGGTAGATAGAAAATGGCAGTGTGTGCTTTACAACAGTGTGTGCTAAACAACTTATCTGCTGCAAGGTGCATTTGAATGTTGCAGTGAATCAGTTCACTTCTGTTTCATGGTACAGTTGCACTAATTTAACCTTTAGTGTAAATGCAACAAACCCTGTGTGAACGTGAACATTTTTGTTTAATTTCCGTATTGTAATAGGTGAGATTTGACATGTGCTTGAGTTACCATGGCTTACATGTACTATCTGAGCCATGGTTGCTCACCATGTGCACATTGTCAGGTTGCAGAAATGCAAGGGAAGATGCGCTAGGAGCCTAAGAATAGAGACATGTAATGAAAGGCATTATCTTCCTACAATTGTTATGGTTGTTCCATACAATTGAGGCCTAGTTTGGAAGGCTCCACCTAGCCAGAACTCCAGCTGCCACATATTTCCCACATGCCAAAACAAATGGAAGATTTACTGCTAAAGAGAAGAGAGGGAGAATCCAAACCATCCCTCCAGTCCAGCCTGAGGAAAGATCCCTGCTTCTCCAAACTTTTCCTAATGTTCAATTAAAGTTCAAGCTAATGCATTTCTTTCATGTTTGTGAAAAAGAGCACACGTATGACTCTTACAAAAACTGCGTCAACATGGAATAGCTTATGAACCTGAAGAAACTCAGTCAGTCCTACATATTGACCATGTAAGAGTAGGCAAAATCTGTCCCTGGTTGATTTAAATAAAGTTAAAATAACTCAGGTATATCAAAATACAGCATGGCCAGGCAGCCTACCAGAGAGACTTAACTGAGCTGTTCAGTCTCATCTTCAGTTAAGGTGGCATTTTTGTGCCACTTTTTTGTAGGACTTTTTTCTGACGGCTGAGAGAAGATTTGGAATCTTTACTAAGTAGATGTAAGTGGGCAGAAATACTCAGCAATAGCTTCTCTCTCCATTATAATTCTTGGTGCTATTCTACCTCAGGGCTTTTATCTGGGTACAAAAACCAGTCACTTTTATAACCATAATTGGGGCCTTATGTACCTTTTTCACTAGTCTCACCTGTACAACTAAGAAATGGTTCATGGAGATCCTGTGAGACAGGAAGCGAAGAGATGCATAGAGTAGTGGTAGAAGTTACTTCCCCAGGTGCCCATGAGGAAATGAACATCCTCTCTAATAATCTATAGTGTGCCTAGAATATAGGCTGGATAATGCTTATGTCCACAACATATATGAATGAGAAATTAATTGTGCTCTTAAACACTAATACAAGAAATACTTCAGGGCAGAAGCTGCCAAAATAAGTAGCTTGGAAAACCAAGACTATCCCATTACTGATAATAATACAAAGTTGCTTCAGTTTCTGTTGCTCTCTAAATTGCTGTGAAGAAGTTGATATGAGATAAGGTAATGTGAATGACTGCCAAGTAGTCTAATAAAAAGTCTTGAAAAATTCAGAGGAAAATAAATTTCTATTTGGGTGATATGCTGCTCTGAACGGAAATGTTTCTAGGTTAATCCTCTGCTTCCACTAACTCTCTGTGAAAGCATGTTTTGCAGGCATTACTTCAAAGTATGATAATTACCACATTTAGATGAAATTAATCATGAGGCAGCTTTCAGCCACGTTATCTGGCTAAGGAGCCTATTGAAGCCTTCAAGAAGTGCCTATTAGTTGCCAGATATGGAAATTTTAAAAGGTGTATATTGCAGCGATATGAATCATTTATCACAATAATCTTCTATTGCTGGAGGTTATAAAAAAAATAAATAAATTGGTAGCATCATTTACAATAACAGACTGGATCTAAATAAAGCCCTCAAGTTCTTTCTTTCCTTTTTTCATATAAGTCATCATTTATTAGGACAACCTACTTTAATATATTTTAGAGAATCAATTTGTTTTTCCATCCTCTGAAATACATAGCATATAGTAAATTCTGAATAAATAGCTGGACAATTTTTCCAGTAAGAAAATCTTATAATTTGGGGGTTTTTGGTGTATTTTTGTTTTGTTTTTTAAGAGCAGAAAAATTACCAATAGCTGATTCCAATAGCACATGTTGATATGAAAATGTGAATATTTTTATTCTTAGGCTATTCTTTTCAAGCCAAGGTTCCTAAAGTTCAATTTCTAATGCCATACTTGTGCAGCTAGGCTGAAATGATTTACAGAAAATTGTCCAGAGAAGATTTTGTAGGACCTTGAACCATGGATGTTCCTTTGAAGGTACATAGCATTTACATCTAGGCACTTCACGCTTGAATTAAATAAATGACCTAATTGTAAAGAACTGAACAATTGGTAGATCTCACAGAAGGAGGTAAAACTGATCAGGACTTCTGAAGTCCCTAAATGTAGTTACCTGCTATAAGGCACAAATAACACATAACTAAACAACTCAAAGGAAAATAATACCAAAAATGAATTGAACTATGAGTTTTATTAGTGTAATTTAAGTGAATGAGCATTTTGCCTCATTCATTTTTGTATTGCACAGGCCTAGAGTTTAACTTTTAAACTATGGGAGTGTGGTTGGGGAACGCAGCTGATATTACATCAGGTTTTTATAGTCATCATGTCTTTTTCTTAAAAACAACAACAAGCTCTCTGGCCTCTCAGTGGGCCTGGTTTTTCAGGCTAGTTAAGAAGAGGACTTTCCAGAAGAAATTAACTTTTTTTCAAACACCACTGTTAGGCAACATATGAACATTATCCTAAACACATCTTTGCCAGTCAGCCTAGGAAGTATAATCTCCAGAGCTTTAGGCTATTTTTAAAACTGTAAAACTTTACATCTGAAGTCTGATAACAGGAAAGGCAAGTGTGTGACATGAGAATGATGCCTACACTTCTTGCAAGCCATGTAACTTCATTAGGACCCATATAACACATGCACATCAGTCCAGGCGCTCTAGAAGCCTTGACCAGTAGTACGGTCAAAAGCACTGTGACTGTCCTTGGTATTGGTGACAGAACTATTTGATATCCAACAACAGGGAATGCATTTTATTTTCAAGAAAAACCCCACTTCTACAACAATGTAAAGCAATAAAAAACCCCTTTAGTAGACTTAGTATAGGAGATAGGACTTCAAAATCTGATGCTTTTGATAATTTGGTGCCCAATCTGAAGCAGCCAATTTTTCAGAAGTTGTTGAGAACATGTTTGATATTCACGTCTCCTTAAAGGGCTTATGTAAACCACCCAAATACTGAGCAATCCAAAGTTTTTGGATACCTCTGACAACCCTAGCCATGGGCTTTTTTGAAAGCACCTGCAACAGGCTTTAACAGGCTAAACTCCATAGCTAACAAAATCATTTGTCAGCTGTGGAGGACTGTGAAGCACCCTTTTCTTTTTACAGTTATTCTCAGGAGATATTTGAAGACAGTTGTATTCTGGTCTGTATTGTCAAAAAGCAAGCATGATTGTACAAGCTCCCCTCTTTCTGGGTGAATGAACAGGTTTTTCTTTTACTGACTCTTGAAAAAGATTAAAGTACAGTAAAACTTTTTAAAAATTATTTTATTAAAACCCCCCAGATATTTAAACAAACATGATCTGACTTTGTTCTTATCTGTACAGGCTAAAATGATCAATTTTGAATTTAAACTAGGAATGAGCATTTGGCAGCCAGCACAGATGTATCTCAGCAGAACAGCAAAGCAGTACTTTATTCTTTCGCCTCTTTTTAGCACATAGCTCGATCTTTTCCTCAGGCCTCGATCAGCATTCTTTTGAAGTAAACTAGCAGTACACAGTAACTACGAATGACATCTAAACTACACATGGGGCAAGAAAAAAAAATCCCTCTAAGCTTATATAGTGCCTTTTGTGCCAGTGAGTCCCTAGGAGGTTGGTAATAAGCCATTAGACAAGGATGCCCCAGTGCTCTGATACAGAGTGTGGTTGGCTGAGTTGGAATATTCCAAAATGGAATATTTCAAACATTGCTCTGAAGTGAATTCTAGATCTGAGGTTCACAAAACTTTTACACCTTTTTTAGCAATGGATTTATAATACAGTGTACATTGTACATTTGAGAACAGCAGATCTTCAGCAGCTCCGTACAACCTATAATTTTTATATATAAAAAGAAGTTCTGGGAAATAAATGGGCCTCAAATTGTACTCTCTTGAAAGGCTTCTCTGTGCTCTTTCTTCCTGGAAATCTCTCACTCAAATATATATAAGCGTATAAAAAAATCTTAAATTAAAAGTGTTATTCAGATAAATTAATATTTCAGAGACAATATATTGATAGCTCTGCTAATGATGCAGTTTAAAATAGCTGCCTAAAACCACTTTTACTATTGGAAGCATTATTTTATATGTTGTATCTAAAACAACCTTTCTCTTTGGAAGCTTACCAAAGAACGTGACAGTAATATCAAACTTACAAACAGAAACTAATTTCAGCATCAGCTGGCAATCACAGTGTCTGAACCGAACGGTAGCTAATATCCTAATCAATCATTGTGTAACCCAATAGCTAAGGTTAAGGATGCTAAGGGTGCAAGGATTCCTCTGTACTGACTGATCTGGACTAAGCACCAAGACACTGGGGAATTACTAGATGCCTCTGAAAGACATGATTCACTGAATCAAAAACTAAAGAGAAATTTAAAATGTTAAGCAGTTACTAAAAGAGGAATTCTCATTCTAAACCTCAGCTAGCACTGAACATCTACCTTCTCTATCTTTTAGCTGATGATCATATACTAGAATGGACTTAGTAAAACCCCACTGATTGATTAAAGATCTACATAGGCCCACAGAAAATAAGTTGTGTCATGAGGATGCCTCACACAACGTGACCATAGCTCTACCGCCTGACTCAAAGAATAATATTTCTAATAAGACTCACACAAATGTTGCATCATTGCTTGGCTGTTACCACTTATTTTGACTTCAGTATTCAATTCATTTTGTAATTAAAAGTAGGAGAAGAAAAAGAGAAGAGGGCAGAAAAATGAACAGAGATTTCAAGAATCGGAGAGAATTGTGCTGAAAATTGAAATGATATTTTCCAATGTCTTGAAGTCAAAATTGTGCTGGTTGTCCAGAAAAAAAAGGCTTCTGACTGTTACTACTGACCAAAGCACGATGGAGAGCATGCTTTGGGAGCTTGGTTCTGGCTTTGCAAATGCAATACAGCAGCACAGCTTTTAAGACAATGCACGTTACAAGTACGACAGCTAATGTTCCCTTTGTTGCCCTGAGCAAGAGTTCACGAGTGGAAATAAAAATGATAGCAGGTGGCATCTGATGGCTGAGAATTTCCATCATGTGAATGAAAAACATAATTAAAGTCGCCTAGAGACCAGTCTCAGTACAGTCTGCTCCCAAGCTAGCAGATGTACCAGAATTTAAAAACAATTTATTAAGTAGCAAGATTTGCAGTTAATGTGATTTACAGTGGTAAAAGAGCAAGACACCCCAGATAGCTGAGCATTATGAAAAATGAACTGCTATTGAACATATAGCAATTAAACAAGCATTTTCAAACCTCTTATTGAAATATATTGTGGTCTACCATTTCTTTTTTTTCATTTGCTTAGAGTTCTTAAAACTTATTTCCACAAAGTAGTATTGATTTCAACTAATATTCCAACATTCTGAGAAGCGTTCAATTCTGAACTGTCTTTAAGAATTTGTTACTCAGTTGCTTTTTAATTTATACTATTTTTTAGAATTTTACACTAATTGTATGGCATTAATGAAGTAATTGTCATCTTACCACATCTCAAAGCTTTTGGGAGTATTTTTTATTTTGATTTCAGTCACTTCTGAAACAGCAGATGCCCACATATAGAGGCATTTTATCAGAGTGCCTACAATTTCTATTGCAATGTCTCCATTTTACAATTAAGATTTAAAAAATTTCCTGTTACAGGGAATTAAAACAATATTGTCTCTTCTTTTCAGTGGGCTTAAAATCTAGGAAGGCCCTATCAAAACTGCTCATATTAATGTAAGATACATTTTTTTACCATACTTTCCCAGACCCCTAAAATTTGACATTGGCATAAAAGGTCTGTTCAGAAATACCAACATTTCTCCCACATGGAATATTCTGTGTTTGGACCAACACTTGATTTTGTTCCCCGTCTTAATCACTGAGCATGATATTGCCATATGTTCTGTGACAACTACTGACAAAATCTCCTCTTGCCTTTCTAAAATATCATTTCTTGGTGAGCATAAGAAAGGCATCTCACTGCACCAGTGAAGCTGAAGATGTGCACAAGGAAAAGCAAGGTACTGCACCACTGCTGCTTCAAAGCTGTTCCCTGACCCATTCGGTGACAGCAATAACTCCCTGACCAGAGTTTAACTAGCTTCCTTTGAGAATACCTTGGGAATAACAGGGAAATTTATTGGCAGAGGCCAGTAAACCTTGAATCCCAGATTGCAGGTTTTGCTTTTCAAATCTCTCTGGGCTGTAGGACACGAAGTGAGGGGAAACTGCACATGACATTACTATTGCTGGGTGAAAATGGGAGGAAGTGGAGTTTCTGGAAGGTAAAATCAAGTTTCCTCAAGCAACATGAAACTGGACTATAAGGAATAATTCTCAAAAGGTGATGATAATCAATGTGGGATACGAAGGGGTTTGAAGAATTTAGGACTATGAAAAACTAGCTAACTAACTGACATTCTACTGTTGTTGATTACAATAGAAAATTGGTGATAGTACTCTAAAATTGTGACAGATCATTTTCCATTGAAGCAGGAAAAATATTCAAGCCTGCCCTTCCACTCTCTGTGAAGGGTGCCCTCTCTCCTCACCGTCATCTCTATTTCCTCCCCACTCACAGCAGCAGGCTTTTTGATAATTTCTCAAATTCTTTGGTGTCTCCAAGTCCCTTCTGATCACCAGCCCTCGTGTGTGTTGCTTCCCCACTGCACTGTCTCCTTGCACCACTATGTCCATCACCATTTACAAAGGAGCTCTATATTCTGCACAGCCACCGAGTGCCTGCAAGCCCTGAGCAGCACAGCATCAGAGGCAGGTAGTAGCCTAAAGCCCACAGAGCTTTCCAGAAAGTTGTGTGGCAATGCATGTGGCTGAAGTACTAACTGTTACCTCAAACAGATTTCCCAAGATCATTTTAAAAGTTCACTCAATAGAGTGAAAAATAAAGCAAATAGAGAGGGAAGGGAGCAAACAAGTGATTCAGCTACACTTGTAGTAAGAAACAGCCTGCACTTTGGGAATGGCCAATTTCAACTGTACCGGTGATTCATGGTTCCACTAATTAGTGATTTCTCCTTTCTACTTTGTAATTGCTGAAATGGATTCAGTCTCCCCTACTGCAGAGCAGGTGGAAACATGTTCCATTGCCTTCTGCATTCATCAGGAGTGGTTTAAAAAAGCAAAACTCTGGAGCACGATGTGAGATCACAGTCATCTACACACAGGAAGCTGTAAGTTCAGTTAATTACACTAGCTGCAGTCATTTAGGGAAAAGGTAATGCTTTTTGTGTAGCAAATGCAGGTAATAACATTAATTCCTAAAATTTAAGAATCAGATCTTTTCCTGGAATAAACTGTCATTTGAATTAATGTAAATATTATAACACCTGAAAATATTCTTCAGCATTTTTTACCTTTTCTTGAAACAGCATGGGGTATATAGTCCCTGTATTTTTCTTATGAAAGCTCAGCACCAGTACTTTTTGAATTATTCACAGGAGGATTTTTTTTTTTTTACAGTCAGAATAGGCTTTGTTAAGTGTATGTATGCTATGCGTCCTTGCAATATCTCTTTCTGTACTTCTCAACACATTTCAATTTCTTTCTTTCTGTTGGATAGATGGATGTACAGATGGCATCTGTAGACATTATCACTAGGATGAAGTTATTTTTTTGTACTTCTGAACAGTCAGCATTCTCACTCTGTGGAAAGGGAGATCTTGAATAATGTAATGTCCATCCGTTCATCTTTATAGGTGACACATTGCTCTAATTACACTCTTGTAAGTGAAACAAAATCTATGAGAAAGCAACCTCATGCAGAACCTACTGCAATCAAGCTAAAAATCAATGCACTTATAACCACAGCTATGTATGGCTCTTCCGCTTAAGAACATCTGCCCATTCTATTATCCTAATCATTCAATAATACTTCATCCGACTTAGTCTCTTGGAGTTACGTAGAGGAAAGCCACAAAGTTGGCTCCACTTCTTGAAAAACAGATCAAAAGAACAAGCATGGCCTTTGGGAACATTTACTGAAAGGTTAAACAATTGTAACTAAGAGTGAAGTGTAAAGGATGCCCTATTATAAGTCAGGAATACCTCTGGTCTATGAACCTTTCTAGGGGAAATGCATCCAAGAGACTGAAGTATACTTGCAAATAAGTGACATGAAAGTCTTTATCAAATATGTGTTCATTAAAACTTAGTAAAAGCTTTTAAAACTTTATTTCAAGGTCAAGGGAAAATTTACTTTTTCTTTTTAAGTGTAAAGCAAAAGAAAAAGAAAATCAGTCTGATCCCAAATTCTGAAGGTTCCTACTAGCTTTATTTAGCTGTGGGTCAAGCCTTCAACTTGTCCATTGAGTGACAGCAGAAAATAGATAGCACTGCGTAGGTATGTCATTGCAACCTGGCTGATGTGTCTGTGCATGGATGTTTCACGTAATTATCCTAAATATCAGGCCTGCTGACTCAGATGTACATCTTATTTTGAGGGCACAGAACTGCTTTCCTTCATTAAAAAGATTAACTTTGCGTTGTTTGAGGCATAGACATATTCTAATCCTGTTATTTCTGGATGTGACTGGAAAAATAAACATTACATTAATCCCCAGACCAACATAAACAGGGTTGATGCAATAATTTAGATTCTTTAATTAAAGCCATGCCACCCAGCTGCTTGCACAGCACAGGTACTTCATTCTACGTATCTGAAAGCCCAAAGGCAAACTGATTATTTGGTTACCTGTGTGGACTTTAGATTGAATATGTATCACCTTCAAGCTTGACTATTTCTAGTATCACATTTCCCCAAAAAGTTCTTTACAAGACTGATAATTCAGCATCAGAAGAGATTGCCTGTCAGACACTAAAATGACTCCTGTGCTTTGCTCAAGGAAGATTCTCTTGCCAACTCATCAAAAAGTGAGTTTGTAGTACAAGCCCAAGCCTCCTCCCATTTCTCTGTGTTTATTAAAGGCTTGGCATTTCTAATTCTTTGCCAACCAGATCTCACCACCATCATTCACCATTTGCCTTTCTCACATCGCTCCCTGCTTTGTGCAGTCAAAGATGGAAAAGAACAAACACGAAGAAACAGGTCTGGGCTGAGCAATACTCAGCATAGCCTTAAAAGCGCTCAATTTACAGTAGTTAGCAAAGGGGCCACTGAAAGGTGCTTAAAGCTTATTCATCTGCTGCTAACATTTCACGGACAGAGCAGGTACCTCAGACAGTGAATATTCACCTTCTCTTCTAGAGCTTTCTTTGCACAACACATGGAGGTGGGCAAGGATGGGAAGGGAGAGTTTCCTCTAAAGCTGATTCATACTAAATGAAAGAGGAGGTAGGTCTTCCACCTCAGAGTCACCACATCAATCACAATGGAGAATCAGCCTTACATTGAGCCAGTTTTTACTGCGAGATGAGAGAGAGACAAGGGGGAGGCAGCAAAAACTTGTTTCTAACTCTTTACCTCTTTGCATTTCACCTCTTTCCTAGCTCTTGAACACTAAACCCTAACCATGTCCTGGAAAGGCATAAGTGTTTGGTTTGGTCTTGGTATAAATAATGTTACCATTCCCAGCTGAAGAACTCTTTCAAAAGGCAATAAAGGGCAATATTTTCAGAAACACCACAGTGACCTTGCAGCCTCTGTACTTTTTTCAAAAGTGGTAGAAGGGTTTAGGAGCTCAGTTCTCACAGAAAATCAATGGGAGTATGTGCCTGGCCTACTTTGACGTGTTTGTAAA
The DNA here is from genome assembly GCF_034638445.1 of Ciconia boyciana. NCBI lineage: Eukaryota > Metazoa > Chordata > Aves > Ciconiiformes > Ciconiidae > Ciconia > Ciconia boyciana. Next base: position 58,903,681 of record NC_132936.1, read on the forward strand.
TCCCACCAGGTGCCTTGCTACATCTTTAGGCACCTAAATATCTTTGAAATCATGCTGTCAATCACTGCTGACGATGGAGCATAGAATTCAAAGTCCAATGAGTGCTTTGAAACTGTCAGTGTAGGACATATTTGAGCTGCCTTTTGTCTTGTTTCAGGACCAGACTCCCTTAACAGCCATTCACATGGAGACCATGGGAATTGCTTTTCTGCTGTGTTTGCATCTCTACTCTGCTGGATTTTTTGCCTTGTCCCTCACTGTGACCCGGTTTTTATTCTTCTGTTTTTATCTGTTTGGGGACATAGATATAATTTGATTTTTACTAAATAGCCATATCTGTCTCTTGATGATTTCTGGAAATATCAATTAGAAAAACAGGCTTTCTTATTTTCCACGGAAGACTGAATTCTTAGAGGATGACTACCAGTCATGTGTTCAGCTTACAAAGGCTTATAAAAATAATGCAGAAAGGAATTTCTATTTTTCCAATGAACCTGCAAGATAGTTGTCTCCAGCTGCATTCCTGCACTGACTCATTCCTGACTACTCTCTCTTTTAGCTTATCAGTGTGTATCTCTGAGGATATACCTCCATAATGTTCAAGGCTAGAACACACCATCAGGTTATCCAGTCTGCCACTTTGTTGTCAGAGACTCCTATATTTCAACTAGGCACCTATTCAGCTGATGTGTATCTTCCATTAGTTAAACAATCATCTTCTGCAGACATCAGGGAAAGCAATATCCACCCTAAGGTGTGGTAGTTTATCACTCTTAGTGTTAAGAACATGTACCTCATTTTCAGTCTGGATTCAGTTAGCTTCAGCTCCCAGTCATCCATTCTTGTTAAACTCTTCTTACTAGATTAAAGGGAGCTATACTAGCCAGAATCTTTTTTTTCTGTGAAGGTGCTTAGTATCCACAATAACAAAGTCACCTCTTTCTGAAGAGATGAGTAGAATACTTTATTCCTCTCTGTGAAGAATATCCTTAATTTGTAAATAACCTGAGTGACTTCTTTCTGTTCTTTCTCCAGTTTGGACGCCATATCAACATGCAAGTTCCAGCCTCTCCAGCGCTTGTACACAGGTGATGTGTCACCATGGTCTGCGTTCCCTGTTGCAAGGTTTATAATTTCGTGGCTGTACGAAAAAATATCAACCTCAACTTGCCATTCACCTTGTCAGTGTTAAAGCTACTTTCCAGATGTAAATGTAAGTGGCAGTATAACACATGAGGCAGTAGGGAATTGGGCCCTGAGGTTAGAAAGACTATATTTGGGTGTCATAAAAGAATATAACACTGAGTAATGGGGTAAAATTAAGCAAGGAAAAATTTAGGCAGACTGGAATGAAATACTTCTTAACTGTGAGATCTATTAGGTTGTAGAATAATCTTCTGTGGGAATTGATGGAGGCCTAGTTACTTCAGACATTTAAAACTAAACTGGATAAAGCACTTGAAGATATTCTGTAAGGAATTATCCTGCATTGCCAGAGGGAAGGATTAGATGACCTAGTAGGTCATTTCCATCTCCATTTTCTGTGATTTTGTTGTACAAAGCCCCACAAACAGGAATTGTTATCAAAGTCAAGAGATGCCACTAAACCCTGTCTGTGTCAGAGAAAGAAGAGTGAATAACGTTGCCTGCTGGTAACTGTGCGGGAATCCTAATCCAGTATTTCTGCGGGTTAGTAAATACAACCAGTGCTGAGGGCTGGGTGCATAGCTTGTGTGTGAAAGCAGAAGCCTCAACTAATGCAAAAATGTCAGGAAACAGCAGGTTAGTTACGAATAAGATCCAGGAGAGGAGGAGTAGGAAAGAAAAAATCAGGATGGGCCTGACATGCATAATAGTGTCATGAGCAAGGTATTAGTCAGGAATGAATCAGCCTGTAGTACAGGATATGAAACCTGAAGCTCCAGTCAGCCAGCTGGGAAAACTAGATGTTTTTTATAGGCTTTGGTGTATGAGCATTGATTCATATAACCATATTACCAATTGAAATCATAGTTAAGGTGAGACCAGATCCAGGGTCTTTGCTAAAGGTTGTACAAACACACAGCAAGCCAAGCAGTGGCCCCTGCAGAAATGTACAAGTGGATGAGCAGTCTAGCAGAGAAAGCTGACAAAAGAATATTGGTAAGTAATACCCTAGAGAAGGATCACACAGTTCTAAGGTCCATAACTTGATCTTCCTTTTTTTCTGTGTGTGCTTTAACACAATTTGTTCCTAAATTTGCTCTCAACTCATAACACGTTGTGCTCCCTTAATTACTGCTCTTATACATTAATTTGTCTGCATGAGGAATCACTAGGCAACTCATTGCTTAATATTTCTGTTACTTAATTTTTACATTTGTCTCTCCTCTTAATCTCTCTAAACCTAGCTGCAAATAAACATGAATTATGGGTTCCTGTACTGGGTCTGGCTGGGATAGAGTTCCTTTTCTTCACAGCAGCCTTTGCAGTGCTGTGTCCTGGATTTGTGACTCAAACATTGTTAACACACCAGTGTTTTGGCTATTGCTGAACAGTGCTTGCACAACACCAAGGCTTTCTCTTTTTCCCCACTTTGCCTGCCCCCACCAAGCTGGGAAGAGGTTGGGAGGGGACACAGCTGGGACAGCTGACCCAAATTCACCAAAGAAGTATTCCCTACCATATAATGTCACGCTTAGCAATAAAAACTGACTGTAGAGGAAGAACAGGGGGAAGGGTGGCTGTGTCTCAGATCGGCTGGGCGTTGATTTGCTTGTGGGAGATGGTGAGTGATTGCCATTGCATCACTTGTTTTTTTCCTCTTTCTTTCACTTATTAAGCTGTCTTTGTCTGGACGCACGACTTTTCTCACTTTTGCTTTTCCTATTCTCTCCCCTCCCCCGTCCTGTTGGTGGGTGGGGACTGAGTGAGCGGCTGTGTGGATGTTTAGCTGCTGGTCAAGGTCAACCCACTACCATGTCTTTTTTTCATTAAAAATAAAAATTAAGCAAAGAAACAGTCAGACAGGGTTCTACCCTTCCAAACTTCTACCTTCTACATGTGGTAGCAGCCACTCTGAAAACAGGCCTGGCCAATCCAAAATGCACAATAACACGTATATGTGCACCCCAGTTCCTCACCACTTCAGTTTTAACCTTTTTATCATACTTTGTCTAATAAGCCACAAGAAAATTCATGAATAAACATGTTTTGTTTTCTGTATGTGACCAGCCACTTTCAAAATACCTTGGTCTCTCTTGGTCTGGCTTCACATCTCCATTTTGCCCTTGTAAGCAGCCTAAATTGAGACAGCCTCCACACCTCACTGGCCCTTGCAGATCTGACATTGGGGTTCTTCTGAAAGCACCCATCACCCTCCCATCTGCTGACATCTATTGTGTGACATCTATCACATTAGGGAACATGAGACACATGGCAGTGCCCAAGCTGGGCTGCTGAAAGCTGTCAGTACTTCACTTATTTCTTAGCTGGAAATACACTCCTGGGAGCGGGCAGGGTAGAGTGAGGAGTTTAAAGCCCTGCTCTTGAGAGACAACAGAGCTGTCTTCCTACAAATGTGTGCAAGCACAACCCATTTGCTCATCAGAAAAAATCTGGGATGAACATTTGGATCCCATATGAAGCATTCAATCCATTGCAGATGGATCAACCCAACGCATTTCAGGCAATGTAGTGTGCATCTACTCCTCTAGATCAGTGGGTATGCCAAGCATGGGTTTTTTCTAAGTAGAAACTTATGTCATAAGGTATATTTTAATTCATTTTTACTTTTCTGGCAGTGCTGAAAGTACTGTCGTTCCAAAATGTTTCTTCTGAGAATGGTGTTGCATTTGGATGACATTCTAACATCTTTCTAACCATGAAAGCAATAGGATAAGGATCGTAGGGAGATAAGTAATAGGTTCATAATTTCATCAGCAAACTCTTTAAATAGCCACATTTGAAAGCAAACAACACAAAACCCAGGCATATAGAATGAAAGAAAAAAAAATTGGCCACCAGGTGTCAGTAGTTGTTCTCTTATTGTAATGGAAGGATTACTATCAAGACTGCACGGGTAACGGTTGAGCCAAGGAAGTCGCAAAATTAAATTGATTTTTTGTTGTTGTTCAGACCAGGAATTTAAAAATGGTCAGGGGAATTTGTTTTCCTGTCTGTATAGAGCACAATAACAATGAGCACACTGCTGTTGTATAAAATGGTCTTTTCCCTCCATTTCCTATTAAATAACTGATTTTTTGTAAGTTACAAATGCTGTCCTTTAAAGCAAATAAAGTACAGTTGATGAAAATGCATCTGTGGTCAACCCATGCAAAAAAACACTGGGACATAGTAAGTCTTGCTTGCTCTTGCCTGATCACCTCCACTCTGCTCTGCCTACCTAGTACTGTAACATCCCTCCTCCTAAGCATGATTAAACATAGACTTTCCCCCCAGCTACATGATCTCACTGGATGACAGGGTAGCAAGAATAACCTGGTTAACCTGGTTCTGTGGCAGTCATAAGGTAATGTTTTCAATTTTTACATCTAAGATTAACTTTCAGTTTATTTTTTCATGACTGCAGAGCGAGTTTGCTTGACTGTTACGGTGACATCATTAAAATGTACCTCAGCGTTTGTAACTTTAAATGCCCAGAGACTTTTCCTTTTCAGGAGGCAAAGATTTACTTTGGTAGCTAGAGAGACATCACCACTCGCCTCCTCTGCTAACACTGCCTGGTCTGAAACATATGACATGGTATCATGCATCATAGATATATGTTTATCATAGTCATATCTTTATCAATGGTCTGGATGAAGGGATTGAGTGCACCCTCAGTAAGTTTGCAGATGACACCAAGCTGGGTGGGAATGTTGATCTGCTTGAGGGTAGGAAGGGTCTGCAGAGGGACCTGGACAGGCTGGATCGATGGGCCGAGGTCAATTGTATGAGGTTCAACGAGGCCAAGTGCTGGGTCCTGCACTTGGGTCACAACAACCCCATGCAATGCTACAGGCTTGGGGCAGAGTGGCTGGAAAGCTGCCTGGCGGAAAAGGACCTGGGGGTGTTGGTCAACAGCCGGCTGAATATGAGCCAGCAGTGTGCCCAGGTGGCCAAGAAGGCCAATAGCATCCTGGCTTGTATCAGAAATAGTGTGGCCAGCAGGACTAGGGAAGTGACTGTCCTCCTGTACTCGGCACTGGTGAGGCCGCACCTCAAATACTGTGTTCAGTTTTGGGCCCCTCACTACAAGAAAGTAGTGTACATTGAGGTGCTGGAGCATGGCAAAAGAAGAGCAACGAAGCTGGTGAAGGGTCTGGAGCACAAGTCTTATGAGGAGCAGCTGAGGGAACTGGGGTTGTTTACCCTGGAGAAAAGGAGGCCGAGGGGAGACCTTATCGCTCTCTACAACTACATGAAAGCAGGTTATAGTGAGGTGGGTATTGGTCTCTTCTCCCAAGTAACAAGTGATAGGACAAGAAGAAATGGTCTCAAGTTGTGCCAGAGGAGGTTTAGATTGGATATGAGGAAAAAATTTATTCACTGAAAGGGTTATCAAGCATTGGAACAGGCTGCCCAGGGAAGTGGTCGAGTCACCATCCCTGGAGGAATTTAAAAGACATGTAGATGTGACACTTAGGGGCATGGTTTAGTGGGACTTGGCAGTGCTAGGTTAACGGCTGGAGTAGATGATCTTAAAGGTCTTTTCCAACCTAAATGATTCTATGATTCTATGACAGATGCATCTGTAACACTGGATGTGCAACCACTGCAACCTAGCTCCCTGAGTTAGATAGGAGCTGCAATGGTCCTTAGTAAGGGTTTGGATGCTCTGTTGGGTGCATGCATGTACCAACACAACAAAATACGAGTCAGATCGTGCTCCCTGATCTGGGGTGAGTGGATCTGCACACCAAGACCTTGCCTTGTTTTATCTCTCCTGAGCAGAACTGCTCAGAGAGGTGCCTAGGTTTGACACCCTTAAAATGTTTGTCACAAAGGGTCAGAGTCTAGGGATACTTGAACACTTGTCCAGCTGATCAGACCTTATGTTTTTAAGCAAAAAAATTTTCTTCTTAAACATCATTTGCATTGCTTGGTGTCCCTGGTTTTTCATTAGGGAAATAATGAAAGTGTATAAAAGTTTGGGTTCTTTAATCCAGCTAGCATTGGTTTGGTGTTCAGAAGATATGTATTATAAGCCCCGTAGACAACTGGCCTGGGTGACATGTCTATACGTGAATTTCCCTGTGTGGAAAGTGGAGGAAAAGGCACTGACTACCCTTCTAAAGTGGTTCTAAGATTTACCATCAAAAAATGCTGCACAAGACCTAGGTATTTTTATTACCGTTACTATTTGAAATTATGCAGCAATAATGGGAAGGCAAGATCATCAATGACAGCTGAGCAGAGCTTTAGTTAGGAAATGGTGTGATGATCCAGGCTGACATTTTCATTGCTTTATAAACTCATTTATTACCTGTGTTATTTCTTACGAGAACCAAAAAAAAGTGGGAAAGGAGTTTGCAGCAATCAAACTTAAAGACAAAGGCTGCGTGTGAACATCATGAATTTTTAGGAAAGCTTACACAAGAAACAGCAGAGAAGCTCCAGGCTGTTGAGCTGCTGAGAAAGGGACCATCAGGAAACACTCTGCAAGCAAACTATGAGTACCTGAAAACACCAGTCTCTGCACATTCATTTTCATGTAGGGCTGGGCACCAAAGCTTTAACAGAAAGGATACCCTTTCTCAGTCAGATTGCAGGCTGGACCCCTCTGAGCCAATGCGTCCCAACTACTGGGAGCTTTGGGAGACCCTGGCAAAGGTTTGCCTCTGCCGAGGCTCAGCAAGCCCCTTCACGGGGATTTGGAGATGCAGCTGCTTCTTTATCCAAAGTAGCGCTGGACAGATTTTTGTAAAAGGTTTTGAAGTGTGACTGTGCCAGACCCTTGTGTCTGACAATTATGTTTGTTTAAGCAAGACCCCTGAGTTTGTAACAATGGAATTATCTATTTTTCAGGACAATTAACACAATGTTTTTGTACGAGTTGAAGGTCAGAGGATTAATGTGGTTTTATCTACAAGGCATTTTTAAAAGCTAATTAAGAATCACTCAGTTCACTCTGTACTAAAGCCTGAGAATATTTCACATTAGATGACTCTTGCTCCTCTGCAGCAGAAGAAAAAGAGAGAGAAAGAGAGAGAGAGAGAGGAATGAAGGAAGAGAAGAACAGAGAAAGAGTGAGCTGGCATGCAAATAAACAAATACATCACAGGGATGGAGTTAATGGAGAGCAATAAAAAGCTCCATTCTGGTAACACTAGAGATAAAATTGTCTCCTGGACAAAAGAGCTAATCTAAAATATTAATCAGCAAAAATATTCAGTATTTGCCATCACAAGCATTCCTTGATAGAGAAAGAGAGATGGAGAGGATTAGAGGGAAGTGCTGCTCTCAGAGCATTATTTTAGAGATGTTTTTATCACCTAGTGCTTACGGAGCTTCTCATCCTCTCTCTCTTGCGCCTGACAGCCTGTACACACCACCATTCCTCTGTGGGGAAAGCCTGGTTAACGGGCCTCTTGTCAGAGGTGAGTATTCTGGGAGGAGGTACGCGAGGGCGAGGAGCAGAGGTGGGACCGGGGTGCCAGGCAGCCAGCTCCTGGCAGAAGGAGCTGCCCGCTGGCACGGGGACGGGTGCGGGTGGCGGGGAGGAGGCAGCATGCCCTGCATGCACCTCGGCTTCAGGGATTGCGAAGGCTGGGGGAAGCAAAATGAGACACAAAATCAGGGGCATCCAGAAGTAATGCGAGTAATATGAAAACCAGGGCGAGGAGTTTATTTTTAATGCAGTGGCCTCTGCCTAGCCTTTTAATGCGAAAAGGTAAGAAAATTGGAAGCTGTTCCTACACTCTTGCTTTTGGATGCTTATCTACGCTGCTGATTCAAGTGCTCTGAGGTTCATATGCTGTGTCTGCCCAAAGCATGTCAATACTATCAGACATTGAGGTGCCTCATTTTAAAACTGGGCTATGCACTACGATTCTGTTGATCAAATGTGGCAATTATTTCAGGCTTAAAACCTTTTAGGGATAACAATAAGTGCTGCCAATCAAAGCTAGAAAGTACACATGCCTTCAAAGAGCAAGCTGAATGAGGAATAACAGCAACATATGTAGCTAGAATATATTATGGATTACCATCGTCTTATGCAAAGGCTAGTAAACTCTTCAAAATACAGCAACATGCTTAGCTAATAAAAGGGACAGAAATGTGTGGATGTCTCGGTTTGTCTAATTTGTGTCTTTCTAGCATTGGTAGGATGACTCACTGGATTTAGCAACAGCTTGTGAAGATGAACATATTAATAACTTTATGCTGCAGCTCTGCCATAAAATGTAATCTTTTACAATTCTGTGTTCTCAAGTGAAATACAAGCTTAGAATCAGAATAAAATTAGAAAAGATATTTGAATTGCCAGCTTATTTTTGTTTTAAATCTGTGTTTATACATTTAAATATGCAACTTGGAAAAGAGTATTCCCTTTCATCCCCATGCCTTCCCCAGTGTGCCACTCCTTACTATAAAAGACTGAAGCATATTTAAATACAGGGCTACCAGGATAGTACTCCAAGGTATTCTGTGTCATTCGGTGTATTTTTATATTGTACCAAACATAAATTAACATTTTTCTTCCCATCCATAAACACTTTAATAGGAAAACTTATGTAGACCATGCACGACTCAATGGCAAGGAAGCCAGTTGCATATTGAAATTTGCATATGTAATCCACAATGTTAGTAAACAATGGGATATATATCCTTTTAGGATATATATCCTTTTAGGATATATCCTTTTAGGATATATATTTGGATATATATCCAAATTCAACAAATTTGAATAATTAGATAACAGAGCACAAGGCTTGCCTTGAGGACATAGTGACTATAGCCCTGAATCTTTCAATCCTCTTTTAAAACTTTCTCCATGGTTTTAGGCATTACTCTAGTCTACAGAAAGGTTCATCTGAGTACTTGATGGCTTGTAGAAGGTTATATAGAAAGTGTCTGACAAAGCAGCAAGTAGAACCAGTGTTTCTAGGTATTAAGATGATGACCAAACCACTAGACTGACCATTTTGTTTCTCCTTGATTTTGATGAGACAGTTTCACAGACTGTGTCACTTACTGGAGATATGTTTGCACTGGTGCGTTAAACATACTTGCAAATTTACTGAAGTAATGGGAAATAAAAGTTACAACAATTTTAGTGTAGACAAGACCCAAATGTTAATTTCTAATGTTACTGAAAAAATTATCTTTTTATGCTAAATAGCATGACACACAACCGATTAGGTTCAGGGTATTTCCTAACTTTATTTTTAACTTTTAAAAAAATTATTTTCTGGGTGTGGATAAAGCCTCAGAAAGATAACTATCTATTTTCTACCACATTAAGTGGTTTGCTGTGTTGATGTTTCTATTTATTACTTAAAATGAGCTGAATTTGTGAAATAATTAATGCAAAAATCTATGCACTCCATTCAGTCATTCCATGCCATGCACTCTTTGAAACTACTTATGCTCTTGATTGATTTAGTGTACAAGAGAAAGCAGTGTTTCTAATATTTTTGTAAAAATCACAAGCTCACAGAACTGAAAATTACATGCGTTATATATACACATATGTATATGCATATATATAATATGCATAAAATACTATATATATAATATAATGAAAACACATTACACATATATGTATTAAAAATATACTGTGATATATATATATCTATCTCTCCTGCTTGGATTCTTCAGTGATAATGAATTACATGCACTCCTATCTCAAATGCTTAAAACCTGAAAGTGCTTACACTGAGCAGTCAGATATCTACTGCAGAGAAAGACAGACTTCAATTTCTTACCTGCTTTTTTAATTTCAGGGACAGCTGTCTTCTCATGAGCTTTCTCTTTTTTTCCTTCTTTTTCTAAGATTTAATTAAAGAAAGTCATTTGATATGCTAGAACTCTGAATCATACACTCAAATATGCAGTCAGCCAAGTCCTGGTGGGCACATGCTGAAAAAAATGTGACTTATTTGGGAGTTTAGTTCAGATTATTCCCTTATAGCACTTGCACCCAACTAGCCACAGAGCAATCAGCTGAAAATGAAAATTAATAAGTATGCATCAACTATGGATGATTTGGACCCTTAATAATTCATCAAAGGCTAGGCAAAAATCATCAGTGCATGAATGTGGTACCTTTTAGCTTAAGCTGCAGTCGCAATGAGACCATTAAAAAATAATGAATGACATAAATATTTTCCCATGAAAGCAAGACCTTAGTGGATTTTAGATGCTTCCTGGGAATGAATGATCCAAAATGTTATTTAGATGGATATCAAGGCTGTGCAGTTTGGTCACTGCAAGTTTTGGTTGTGATTCTATTAAATAAATAAATAAAAGTGGTGTACCATGAACCGAGTGATATCTCCCATGTGTTTTGTGTTTGGCAGTATCACTATGTCCTGTTACATATAGGGACTCCGTTAAATTGTTTAACAAGCCCATAGACGGCACCAAACAGGACTTTTTATTTGTCAGAAAAAGAGTTCAGAAAATATTGGACACTGAACACATCAGACATCAAATACCGAAGAAGCGGTAACATGCAAATAGTGACTAAGCAACTAAGAGAAGGACAATACAGAGCCAGAAGCATAGGATTAACCGAACAAAAAACAATGGGATTTGAGCCAGGAGCAGGAGTAAAAGCTGAATGAGGCCCATAAGAAACATTCCCAGATCATACCTTTCTTCTTAGTTGCAGTTGTAGCCCTCTTTACATCAGTCTTTTTCTTTTCCTCTTTTCTCTCTAAAAGAGGAAATAGAAGTTCAGCTGACTACTTTTACATAGATATATATACACACATACATGTCTATATCTATGTATATATATTTGGGATGGGAATCCTTGACTAATTGCAATAGGTTCTAGATTTGATAAACTGGTGACTTAATTTAGGAGTTTACTATCAGCAGCTCAGAAATACAGCTTAATAGTCAGAGAGTGAATGTGGCTCTAAGGATAGAACTGGAACCAGTACATACACCAGATAATTACTTAAGTAAGTACTCATTCAAGAAATTATGCCCATTAACCTGGTGTAACTAAGAGTTTATCGTGATTCAGTAGCCATGCATCTGTTCTGCTTCTTTTATAACATCTGCTTGAATGGCAGAAAAACTTGCAAGTGGTACTTGCGAATAAGTGCAGAATGCCATGAAAAGCCTGCATATATAATATATCTTTATAACACTTTTTATGAATTGAACCTTTGAAACTGTCATTACAGGACTTCTGTTATTCATGGAGAATTGCAGTTAAAGCATCATCTACAAAAGAACATGACTTGTTCTTTTAAAAGCATCTGCCTCTATTTTGTCAATTAATTGGACAACGGTAGGAATAAGGATAGTGTTTTTTCTTTTTTTACAAAAAGCTACAACAATTTAATTACTTATTCCATGAATGTTATTAATTAGAAAATTGAGAGCTCAGTAGAGGAAATGAGGTAGTTATAATTCTTATTTTTCCTTTGGGAAATGAATCCCCATTTTGATGGGGAAGAATACAAGAGTACAAGAATAGCTAATCTAAATGCTTTTTTTAACTGCTCATCCACAAAAAGCCAAATTTATTACCTTCAGTTTGTGCTGCATGGCTTTGGGTGTTGATGTAGTTAGTGGAACTATAGTGTTCTTTTTGTGGTGTCTTACTGTTATCAATGTGGATAAGAAAACAAGTTTTATTACCATACAAAACAGCATAAACACAGGACCATAAACCATTGGGAGTCTTTTCTTTACTTGAAAAATATTTAAGGTATAGGAATATTTTCTGAAGCCAGCAGATCCAAGAAGCAAATATGCTATTATCCCTTGCATAAATTAACATGAAGAGAAAGGAAAAATGAAGAAACTTACTTTTCACTTCTCTAGCTACCACAATAGACTTTTCTTCTGCATGAAAAAATATACACAAACAGGGAATGAAAAAAATTAATTGAAATACTGCACAGCGTGCTTCATAAACCAAAACAATATGTGTATGTTTGATAGAAAAATTGCTATTTTCATGGAGTACATGAATTCCACAGTCTGTCCATGGTGGTTTCATAAATAAAGTTATTTTGCCTATCGTGGAAGCAATGTATTTACCAATATTCAGGGTCTTCCCAAACCATACTTCTGCTGATTTTCTGACAATAGTGTTTATTGTTAAGCATCATCTTGACGTGTTCCAGTTCTTTCTTGTTTTAAACAGATTTCTTCAATGCGTTTCCCTTGTTATTGTCTTGACAAAATGAAGCAGAAAATCCTTGCATGTGTTTTACAGAATGTTTCTCCCAGTGTTTTGAGTGCTTAATTCTCCCTGCTGAAGCCCTGAGCATACTGGACTTCAAGCTACAAATTCCTTTGTGTCGTGTGTTTTATGATACTCAGGTTTCTTAAGCACGTATAGAGCATCAGAGTAATGCTCATGCTCCACAAGCTTGTTTGGAGCTCCATTTCCTTGTCTGTTTTATTATTCTTGTTATTGTCTATCTCTAGTATTCCCAGGAGTCTCTCTCTCTCTTTGACATGCCGTTCCAGAGACATCCCTCATGCAAGGGACTGTGCTGCCTCCTCAAAATGGAAGACTCTTCAGCCTCAGATTACACACAAGCTGTTCCACAGCTCCACTTTCCTGTGCTGCCTATGACTTTTCAGTGTTTCATTTCCACATGCAATGTACAACTCTTCTAATTTCTAAAATGTGGTTAAATTGTTTGCTTACTCTGTGTGATTTAACTGAAACTGTTAAACATATCAAGTCTATCAGTTACTGTCAGAAAAAAACTTCTTTCTAACTGTCTTCCTTCCATTAGCGTTTAATCCTAGTAACTAGAGACTGAAGTGCTGCTGGTACTTCTGTGATTTCCATTTTTTTCTGAGTGCCTCAGTTCTGGTGGAGCTGTTAACAGCTCCACTGCTCCAGTTAGATTAATTTTTTTGCTTTCTTATACTTCTGGTGCTAGGTGATGCACAGGAATAATTTATAAGCCCAAGGTCCTTACAACCAACAAGATTCTCTTTAATCGGAGGCCATTTCTGCCTTAGAATTTGTAGCATTTTGCATGCTTCTGAGGCCCAACTAAGCCACATGAAATCTGCTCCAAGTTTCACAGCAAGGTTCAGAGCCATTTTTGTCCTGAGAGCCATGAACTGAGACATGGAGCTTTGAGAAATGGAGCTTTGTATGGAGGATGTACAGGAAGTAGCAGGAATTTTTACTGCAAATAATCTAAAGCACAAGGACACTACATCCCTGGCTGCAGAGTTTTTATTGCTGAGTCGTTCCACCAATTAATTCCACTGACATAATTTTCTTCCATCAAGCTCTCAAGTTGCAATATTCAGAGTGTCCAGGGAGCCTAGAGACATCTATATTCATTATGAATTTTCTAGAGGATGATTACGTAGAGGTATTAAAGGTCTGTGGCCCCTATTTCCTATTAGTGCTGCCCAATGCAAAATATGTACTCTTGGTCAAGTCTGAGAAAAAGAGTCACAGGGCTTCCACTCACATCTCAGCTATATCTAGCCCCATTGATGCCCCTCACAGCTCCTACTGACAAAAGTTTACGTAAATGAGAGTGATGGACTTGGTAAATGGATATTATGGAAAGAGCTATTTCTGATTTAAGGAAGAAATCCCGTTTTTTGAATAAGTTTATTTCCTCTCAATCTGAGTAGCTCACATGTAGATTGTTGCATATTAAGTGTATATTTAACACCAACAAAAATTGTCATTTCTGAAGTAGTAAATGTGGTGGGTTTTCTCCCGATATGTACACAGCTAAATTAAGAGGCAGAGCAAATAATTAAATAGGAACTTATGCAGGTCTTTTGCACTGTAAAATATGAACCCTATCTGTTAATTGAAAGTACTTATTTTTTTAGCTAGGAACAGTAACAGGACTACAAATATCCATGGATCAGCTGCATAAAGAGGGATCATAATATGCATGAACAGTGGGTTACACAAGGAAACACAAGGTGGTTTTGATGCTTCAGGGTTGACTACAATATGGAATTCAAGTTCAATTGACTATTGAAAAATCTATTGTTATTGTTACTGTGTCTTGATAATGTAATTAATGCTATTTTTTTTCACCAGAAGCACTAGTCCTGGACCATATTTTGCATACAGGGTGTAAGAGATATGCGTACAAAAAGACCTCACCTTCAAAAGACTGCAATGCCTTTACAAGAATGAAATAGGGATATATGCAGATGGCAGAGTACAAGATGACAAAATCAGTCAGCAAGACAAGCAATGGACTTTGCATTTAGTCAAGTTTTTCTGTAGACTCTATGCAGAAGTGGGGCTTTATGTAGTACAAGGAGGAATCCAGTGAGCATGAGAAATGTGAATTAAAGCAGTGATGTGCTTCTGAATGGGAAATTCAGGTAAAAATTTTTTCCTGGGGGAAAAAAAAGCAGCAGCATAGAATAGTTTTTTTGGGAAGTGATTGGAGAAAGAGAACAGCCCTAAAGCAAAGAAATATCTTAGATGGAATTATTTATTTCTGAATAAGGGGTGAGGGACCAAAGACACCAGCAGAAATCCAAGTAAGATTTAACAGAGATCAAGAAAGAGGTGTTTCAATCTGAATTGCCTCTACCAGCTTTGACAATGTCTTTGTGTTATTCTCATGGGACATCAACTAATTCTTGGACAACAGGGGGAGGGGAGATAACAGAAACATGCTAACAATGCAGCACTTGAAAACAGGCCTGGTAAGACCAGTGTGCTACTGTGCCAGTGCTGAGTGGAATCTAAATTTAGGGATGCACATGAGTTACTGGGCATAGTGTCATGGGGATGACACCCAGGAACTGGAAGAGGAAGGTGCTCTAAGGGTTTATTCTCCGTGTTGCTCCAGATGCTCCATGTGCTTTTGGAAACACTGACTCTGGAAGGAATTGTCAGCTCATCCCATCCCCTCTGAGAAACTGAGGTAAGGAGGGCAGCAAAATACAGCCACCGGTACTTTCCTGTGGAGAGGCATGTGTATAACAAACACTAACTAGTGGGACTGAATGCCAGAAGTTTGGAGATGTTTTGGTTCAGATAAGCCTTCTAAAGTTCAGATACTTACATGAGGCTTATCTGCATTTATCTAAAACCCTGCTGTCAGGAAATCTCAGGAGAAAAGCTCTTGTGAGAGACTTTGAATATTGCCTGGCTTTGTGAAATACTACAACAGCTTTTCTTGCCTACTGATCCTGGTCCTGGCAGAAATGAGGAGCAGCAGAGATATGTGTGTACTCACATGCGAAACAGAACAACACAAACATTAATTTAGCTTTTCCTGAGAAAGTGTAATTCAGACTGAGCTCAATAACTTCATTCCAGGTAAAACTTCATTCCATTTTTCTGCAAGTATCTCTGTACACCTTCAGCTGTCACCAGCATAATTTTCAAAGACCGTTCCAAAAAAACCTCCAAGTTGTATTTTTAAAATTGTATTTCCTTATTAATTTTGAAGAGATTATGGTTGTTCTTCCTTTGTTTTAATTGGTGACTGAAATCCTTTCCCTGCTGAACTCAATGAAAGTTTTGCTGTTGATTTCAGTGGGACCTGGATATCCTTTTAAATATTGAAATAACTCATCACCTTTCAGTTTTTGATGGCAGTTCTTTCCTCTTTGCATGTTGCTTAGGGTGGAGACTGACAATGACTAGTCGGTTGCGCTTTTGATTTTAAACAATTTTACACACGTTCACACAATAAGGCCCCTTTAGGGTTACAAACATTTTGGAGGAATTAAAAAAAATGCAAGGAAATGTTTCTGCTTAGTTTAGAATGTCATGGAAACTCATACTTTTAAAATTAAATCTAAATTTCAAGTAAAAATTGACCTAATTTGTCTCTTTGAAAAAAATCCCTTTCTGGGGTAAGAGTGTCCAGTTATTTTCTCTATGAGAAATAATTTTGTCTTGTCTCATCCAAACTACTGAAAAGTCAAGAAAGATCAAAGAAACCTGAACAGTATTAATCTAAAGTTCTTAGAATTGCTTATTTTCACACACAAACACATATACGTCCGCGCGCACTTGCACACACACGCACACGCTCATGTACTCTCTCTAACTTACAGGTGAGTGCTTAGGCCAAAATTAAGTGCATATTTTGCAAAGCTCTGTTTAAACCACACCATTTCATTTCAGCAGAGTAATGCAATACAATTTGTTCTCATATTGAGCAAGTGAAAGACTAATGGGGCACACAGGTCATTGGAGATATAGTACAGCCTGAAGTCCTAGGCAATCTCTCCAGCCTGATTTTGCTTTTTGAAACTGCTTCACTGCAAATCCCAATCTGAAACACTATTTGACAGCTTTGAAGATTGCTTATGGAGATATTTTTGAGGTCTGCAGAAAGTATGTAATAGCAATATCATGCTTGAAATTCCTAGTGCTTTCATGTGACCCACATAAGTGTTCCTCATTTCTTCCTGTAGTGATTATAAGCTTCTTTTTCATGGCTCTGTTGAATTAAGCATCAAAAAGGTTCATTAATAGCATGGGGCCATATGTTGCCCTCACTAAACAACGCAGTGGGGAGCAAAGGAGTACAAATACCAGTGTAATGAAGCCAGAGTATGCATGCCAAGGGAAAAAAGAAGGGGCATGCCAACTTCCATGACAAGACCAGCAATAGAAACTCCATTGGACAATGGCCAATGGCAAATATGATGCAAATATGATTATGATGAAGAATTAAATTCCCAGGGGAACACTGACTTCTTATGGTACGAACTTCCCTAGCAAAAGCCAAACCAACACAGCTAAGGCAGCAGGGTTAGCCTTCTCCCTCCTTGTGCCTGACATTCTTACTAGGCAACACGAATCAACATCAGCACCAATTGTGTTGCCGGTGCTGGGAAGGGTTTTGATGATGCTTTTTATGGGGCATGCTTTTGAGCAAGAACGTCTGAGGTCGAGGAAAACGGGATGACCAGGCTATGCAGGACCTCTTCTGCAAGGGTTTCCCTTTTCTTTCCAAAGAAATGTGGAATTTCTGCCTTTGAAAGCCCAGAGAATCTTAATCCAAGTAAGTATTTTCTATTTGCAGGTGCAACATATGCAAAAGATTATTGTTTTTCTGTAACAGTTAAAAAACATTTTAAAAAGTTAAAATAATCTTCAGAGTTATTTGGTTTTGTTTTATTGGGTAGATTTTGGTGAATATTTATTTTTAAATGCATAATCTAATATTGTAAATTGGATTATTATTAATAATAATGAGGAAACATAGTAATATGTCTAATCAAAATATACATATCTTTGTACATATTTTTTTTACATTCTAGTAAGATTTTTTCACAATATCTGTTTAATTTTTTCTGTCTTATGCTAGAATAGAAGTCATACAGAAGACCCTCATGTCATTAAGTAAAATGTCAAGGGCTTTCTGAAACAGTGAAGGTTCAGGCTTTTTTCATCATAGCTAAATCATTAGCGTTTACTGCTTAGATGTCTAATCTAAATCATTAAATAACTCACTTTGAAAACTTGTGCATATTATTCAAAGGTTTTACTGTCTTCAGTACAGACTCATGGAGATGTAGGGCCCATGTTTCTCAAAGAAACTTGTTTTTATGCTGTATATACAGTACCCTGTTAAAGCTACCTAAACTGTTTCTTCTAATAAATTAGAATAAAACCTAGCCCATTCTATTGTGATATATCTGACAGAAACATTTTTCTTATTTCTTTTTATTCTCCCTTGGATTAAAATTTATCAGAAAGTGGATTTAATCCACAAACCATGTCAGTATTATTAAAGATGTTCTAAATTTGGAGAAAACTTCAAAATTCTGCATTTTAAAGGTTTCTGTTGTATCTTGAATCACTATCTTTCACCAGAATAATTTTTTTAAGGCTAATTGATTTTACAGTACAAAAAAAAAAGTTTTTTATAGAACAATCTGTGTACAGAACAGAAGAAGGCCATTGACGGACTGTACAGAGGCAGATTGATTTGTACAAGATTTATACACTTCTATACATCAAGGGAGCTTTGTCAAAATTTATATTGGCTTTAGTAATTTAGATACTCTTGGTTATATCCCCTAATGTTATATTCATGAACTGAGGTATAAACTAGAAATTCTTCTTAAGATAGTGTACATTTTATACAGCAACAAAGATAGATGCAGATTTCTATTTCAATGCCAATTTAGCCTCCGCAGGAGTTTTGGAGGAAGTTAAACATATTTCACAGCAACTCACTTTACTCCACTCTGCAAAATCCGTAATTAGAGGATTCAAACAGTGATCTAGAGAAAATATTTTTTCCTCAGAGATCCTCTGAAGATATTACAGAGATTTTAAATTTTTATTTTTTACCTCATTTAATATCACAAATGCCAGAAAGATGGCAAAGAATAGCCAGTATACTTTAGCTAAAGGAGGGGATTATTTCAGAGCCCATCACAATCCATTAACAGGTCAGAATGGTTATGTTGATGACTCTTCCATGATAAACACTCTCCCACTCAAAGACACAAGCACAGATTTCTAGGACAATATAACCTGGAAAATCATAATCAGATACAATGCTGTTCAAAGTTTGTGATACAATGCTCTTCAAAGTGCAAAGGTACAAAACATACTGTCTGAAATCATGTGTAATATGCATTAAGATGCCTTCCACTGAGAGAAGGATTTTGATACAGGCTTCTCACAAAGGTGCTGGGATCTTGTCAGAAAGCAAAGACATGCTATTCTGGAACAATTAATATGAAGCCTTACTAATAACTAAGCCTCGGAGCTTAGTTTCGAAATTTCTTGCTTAACTGCAGCATCTTCCTGAGAGATTACCCTGCCATGTCAGATAGCGTAACATGGGAGGACTATCAGAACGGAGAGTCCTTCTCAGGTGAATGGGGAAATGGAGGAAGCTAAAAGCTATGTGAGTTGAGAAAAAAAGTCAAGACCTGAGAGAGAGATTCACAGAGAATCAATGTACACTGCAGAGAAGTTTTAGGATGTCAGTGGATAACAAAATACAAGAAAGCTAGAGTTAAAAGAGTTGGAGAAGACTACAGTCAAGAAAGAAGCATATTAAAGTCAAAGGTCAGATAGCCATGGAGAACAGATCTGTTCAAATTACAGCCTGCACCAGCATCCTCCCTAGATGGCAGCATCAGAGTGTCAGCCAAGCTGAGAGCTGCTTCCAAGTGCTTGTGAAAGCTCCAGAAAAAGATAAGATAAAGAATTTAAAATTAGTTATTTTACTTCATGGTTTGCCAAACAAGGTTTCCAAGCTTGAAGTACAAGTAGAAGTTATGTATCGATGTCTTTCTCTTCACAAATTCCCTTTCCATCTTTGTCTTGTTTATTGTTACATGATCTTTTGTCTTATTTTGTTTTGTTTCTCTTCTGTTGGTGACCTGAAACTTCAAACTCTTCATTGAACGTTGAGTGTAAGATCTCAAGACAGCAGTGCTTTTTGAAAAAAACCAAACCATCATGAAATAGGAGAGCAATGATCTGTTCTTTTCACTTCTGACCAGATGACTACAAAGCATTTTGCTTTCCGACCAGGAGATATCTGAAAAGTTGAATTTACATGCACACACTTCAATGCAATTTATTGCGTACTACTAGAGTATAGTGTACAAATTGGGATTGCCTCACATAATGACCCCTTTTCCAAAAAATTTACTGGGGAGTTGAAGGAAGAGAAAATGGCAATGACAAGGAGAGAAAGGTTGAGATTTAATACATAATAAGAATATGCTGTTTTTCTAAGACCTCACGAATTCAGCAGGGCCTAGTTTCTACTGGGCATTGGATACTATCCAGGAAAAGCTTTCTATTTGAAAGTATTAAATAATCTAAAAATGTTAGAGACATCTGGCACGTATACTGCCACTATTTTCACCTTATCAGAAATCAGGAATGGTCCAAGATTACCTAAGAAGGCAGTGGCAAAACAGGGCAATAATGAAAACATCTCAATCTAGAAAAAGAATAAAACCTTTTCAGCCTTTACCAGCTGCATGGTTTTGTATCTAGTGTCTGAATATCACTGAGTTGGAAAGCCTAGAGTCTAAATAGATTGGTTTCATAAATTTTCTCTGTGACAACCCTTCTGTTACTTCCTACGGTTTTACCTTTTTTCAGAGCTGCTTGCTTCTGTCAAAGGCTGGGCCAGTCCTTCCATGTTATATAAAGTACATTTCTCAATTAACAAATGCTTGTACTTGTTCCTTATTCTGAGAACTTATTATACTATCTTCAACTATATTTAGATAAGAAGAATCTTTTGTTTCAATCTGTCCCTTCACCTGATCAGTGATATTTAGTGATGTACCAGTCATAAAGGTATTAAGCATTAAGAAGTCACAGACAGATGTGTCTTCAACTATTTCAGAGATTTAAATTTCTCAGCCTACTCCTCTTTTTGCCTTCTGACATAGTGCCAAATATTCCCATAAATTACTTAATTATTTTCCCCAGGGCTGAAATAAAGCTTCAGGGTTTAGGGTTCCTAAAGGCACTGTGGCATATTTTCTCATATATGGAAACCACACAATAGCGCAATGTAACAGCTTTTCACAGCAGCATTTTGCAAGTAATTCTTCCTTCTTCAATTCCTCCAAAACTCTTGCATTAACAGCATTGTATGCTAGTGACTGGCCTTGAGCCTTAAAGGAAATTTAGCTGTATGATTCTGAGCAGATGATCTGCCCCCAATTTGTTTGCCAAATTTGTGTCTAATTTACATTCACAATTACTTCAATTGCATGCATAAATGAGCTAATGAAACACACAAATGTGTAACTGGTCATAAATAGTCATTGCCATGTGCAATTGCAGTAATTGCATGCTTCTCATGATTTTGAAAATCAAGAACTTAATGTTAATTTGATGCTAGTTCATGTTGTATAACAGTTATATTTAAAGATTAAGTTTATCACTCAGCAAATACATCAGTCTTTTTCTGTTATGTCTTTTTTCCATTATGGTTAATTGGTGAATAACAGTATTTAACATCGCAGGGACTTCTTTTTCCTAATAAGCAGAGTTCAAATATTTCCCTAAAATAAGCAGGACTGCAAATCTATTTACATAATATATTGTGTCACAATAACCACAGTTTTATATTCCTTTAAACAGTGTGTTTATAAAGAAATATTCATTTGAGGTAAAAGAGATTTTGGGGAAAGAGATAATAAGTCACGTAACTATTTTTATCCAAACATTCTTATTCAGAATAATCACATTACAGAAATATCTACTTAATTTAACTCTTTGTTTTAGTCATAGGTTCTGCCAAAATCTAACTCATTTTCTGTTTCCAAATGCAGGCAAATCTTGTAGCTCTTGTTACTTTTTATGTTGCCATCCCATCTGTTTTTCTCTTAGATTGCAATTGCTTTCTGGATAACATAGAACTAAGGCCTCTGTGAGAGAGATTAGCAAGTGCCATGGTGTGACTGAATGACTCCAATGTATTATATGAAAATGGCTATATAATTGCACGAAAAGACTCACATATTTTGTACTATTAAATTGTATGGTGTAGAGACCAAGAATGTGTATTGCAGTAGTAGTTTTAAGTCATCGGACATAGTCCATTTTAAAACTAAAATGCATATTTCAAACATTTTACTGATATGATTAGGCTATAAACAATATCATTCAATGCAGGGGTTAAGTTTTAATCTTCTGAAGGTAAGATCTGACTTTTTATTTTTCTTTCAGTGGTTTTAATAATAGGAACAGGGTTGATAAATGAAGAGCCAGAAATAGTGTGTTAATTATTGCAGATAATACATAGAAACATTATGGAATAACAATAGCTGAAAAAGTAATCCAAAATATATTAAGAGGATAATGTTGATTATGTTTACAGTTAGATGGCAACTTATGGCTGAACACCGTCCAAAGCATTTTACAGATTGGGCCTCGATCCTGTAATTGATTTCACTCAGGAAATCCCCTGAGCCATCTGTGGGACTACTATAAGGAATATTTAGGTCTTGTCTTGCAAATATGATTGTGCCATTCATGTCCCAGGCCTAATTGTTTGATCAGTTTTGTAATATAGGTTGTATTTATAAACAAAATCCATTAGAACAGAGAGTCAAGTTAATGAGTAGAAGCCAATAAAGGAGGAAAAAACTCAAACTTGCCTTCAATAGCTGCTGGTTTCTTTCTTGGACTATGTTCTAGAAGAAGATGAGGTGGTACCATTTCCTTATGTCCTGCACATGAGTATACAGGTTAAAAAGCATAGAAAATGTATTCACTAACAGACTGAGCAGATTCACTGGGAGGCTGAGTTCCCTTCAGAATTGTTCACGTTTAAAATATTACACTGCGCATAAAAGCTATTATCTTCCAGACACCATAGGAAGGAAATGTATTTCTCAACAAATAAAGTAATTTATTTTTAAGAGACACATTTTAAATCAGTGAAGTCCAAGTGACTCAAGCATATGCTGAAATGCTTACAGTTCTATTTTTCTTCATTAGACTAAAAAACTCTGAAGAATAATACTGTGATAATAAGGTTACATATTCATGATGCCTCTTCTACGGTAAAAGCTTATTTTCTTCTGTCAAACAAATGATCTTCAGTTGTTCCCTCAAGTCCACTTATTATGAACTTCTTGAAACACCAGTAAAAATTATTATGTTTCTCATCCTTAAGCATTATTCTTAATTAGCTGATACCAACCAGGTCATGCATTGTAAACACTGACGAGGTTCTGATTCCAGCTGCTGACTGAAACACCTCTATTCTCTCAAGAGTGTTGAACTGTACTCTCGAGTAGTATTGAACTGGGACTTTCTGTACTGTCTTAGCCTATGTGCAGATACCTGCTTTATCCAAAATATTTTTCACTTCTTTTCCTCAAAGATTCACAAACAGATCTATTGCACTCTTATATTACTTATGCTTCTTTTCTGGTTTATAACTCCTGTTTGCAGTCTCCTTATTTACTTTTAATTTATTTCTCTGACATTTATGCTCAGTAGCTATCATGTCATTGTCGTTTGGAAAGCACAATTTATTGTGACCTGTGAAATGAAATTAAGTAGTTAAATATAATATCGCTTCAGTCATATGCACCAGCATACATTCACTGCACCAGAGTCCACATGCAGTCAGGCTATTAAATCTTAGCTCCAGCTCCCCATCAGAAACTCAAAGCCATGCCTCATGCTTGGTGATAGACTCAGAAGAGAAATTAAGATCTTAATGAGCCTTGGAAACTGCAGTATCATACTTACCCCTCTCATTTTACAGAGGTATGTATACTCATGGGAAATGCATGAGAAAAACATCATCTTGAAGACAGCAGTGGGATTTGAGCACCATGGTCTTAATGTTATTGCATCTCATCAGCATATGTACAATTGCAGGCAAATGATCTGCAAGCATGTAGTTTAGTTCATCCGGTAATTTATATAAAGTATCACACACGGAGCCGCTCGAACTTGATTCACATGCCTAAGCCACTGACAAAATGTCGACACATTGACAAATCAATGCATTGAAGGTGCTGTGCAACAAATGGTAAAAGTCTTAGGTTTTACATGTATTTCCTGTCTTGGCAATAATCACAAGTGGATATTTACCAATCTCATTACAGAATTACTCTAGCCTTAAAATGAACAGTAGGCAAACTTCAGAAATCCAGATGTCTAGCATGATTTTTCAAACACTTTATGTCTGAAAAAAAATTGTATTGAAATTGCAAACTGAGCTAAGGAGATGCTGAGTACCATTTGTTGCCAACGAGAATAGAAAAGTTATATCCGTAACCTCTGTCAACATACAGAAACTTCATTAATTGAATTCCTAGTTCATAAGGAAAACAAAAACAATATAAAAATTAACGAAGAATGGGTAAATAATCTTTCTGCTAGTTTTGATTAAAGTTCTAGACTAAAGTTTAGGTCTTTTTCTTTCTTTTCTTTGTTTTTGCCTAAACTAGATCGCCTATCCCTAGATGGAAAAAGTGATAAACTTTATAACTTGGGCTAATTGTTTTGTGTCAAAGATGATAAAGGGCAGTGGCTCAGAATGTTGAGTAGATCAGTAATGAAGAAGGATAGTCAATAATTTGGACTGCAGTGTGTTATCTACTGTGTGGGGCAATGATCTAACACCTCTAGGTCAAAGTATAGGCTGGCCCCATTATCTTCCTGTTCTTTGCCATAGAAGCAGTTTTCTAATGATTGCACCAGTGTTAGTATAATGCCAATGTGAAACCACTTATTGCTAATGACTTGTCAAGTTCTATTTTATAGTTTTACAAGTTTTAAGCAAATCATTTATTTCATGCAAATTGACCACATGATCCAATATGAGAGCGTTTTAAGCGCCAAAAGCTTAAGCTTCACAGATCAAAAACTTTCCCTTAGGCCAGAATGTTTGTTCTGAGCAGGTTCCCATCCACTCTGATAAAAAGCTTCTTTAATGTTTCCATGTGTTATTAAATGTCTCTCTATTCACTTTGATGGGAATGCAAAGGACAGTAGCTGAATAAATATTTTATCCATTCTTTTGATGAAATATGTTAAAGGGGATATCCTAAGACAAATTTCTTTTTTCTTCCTTTTTCTCTCTGTAAGTTATAAAACACAAGTGGTTTTCTGCAGCACAGAGAACTCATAAATAGAAATGAGGAACTGGCCTCAACAGATCAGACCATTAGGATTAATGTGTCTACTACCTTGACTCCAGCAGTGGCCAGTTGGACACATATCCATGATGTAAATGAGAGGCAGGCAGGATGTTTTTAATGATCTCAGTGGACAATCAGATTAGTCCATGAATCATGAGAAGTCATTATACAGATTACCACTGTTATTATTGGACATACAGTTATCTCCCTGCTTTAAAAATGTAGCCACAGAAGAGCACTGAAATTTAGTGTCTGCATATTTATTTGCTTCTCATTTCAAATGTAGTCTATTTTTCCACTATGAGATAAGCCAAAAAGGTTCATTTGACTTGATTTTTTTTAAATTAGTTTTATTTCTCCAAAAGACATAATTGCAAACACAAAAATGTGCAGTTTTCTATGCCTAATCTGTCCATGTAGTTGTGCCACAACATTTCTATGCCTAATCCGTCTATGCAGTTGTGCTACAGATACCTCCTTCCTATATGATATCGTAAACAACTCTCTGACAACAAATTACAGCTGATGGAAACCGAAATAGTGAAATGTTTTGACTTTAAGCTCATGGGAATGTGCTCACCAGGAGAGAAAGTGTCACACTAAGACATGAGTAGCTTCCTCCACTGCCTGAAAGGAAAGAAATATGCTGCAAAGATGAGTAGAAGGTTTAAGACACTAGATGGTAACAGGAATACTTCATTGAAAATAAGCTACAGTCCTTAAGCTCTGTGAAAATTCTGTCATCGGTGTTTATTAAATCACTTGAGATGTCATGAAGAAATTAATTCTGACTTGGTTTATGAATATTTTAGATTTTATATTATATGATAAGGAATACAAGACAAACTTTAATTACCTTACTTTTCTCAATCTAGGAAGTGTCTTTCTACACGTGTCAAAAATGTCATGTCTGAGCATTGAGGATAAATTGATTTCTTATGATAACAGCAAATCATGTGGGTTTTCTTTCTTCCCTGATCTGCCCAGTTCAATTTGTCTGCAGTGACCTTAATTGACCTAGATAAAGTCTCTAAATTTATCTTTCTAATGCAAAAGATCATGGGATAAAAGAAAATCATAGAATCATAGAATGCTTTGGATTGGAAGGGACCTTTACAGGTCATCTAGTCCAACCCCCCTGGAAGAGCAGGGACATCTTCAACTAGATCAGGTTGCTCAGAGCTCTGTCCAACCTGACCTTGAATGTTTCCAGGGATGGGGCCTCCGCTACCTCTCTGGGCAACCTGTTCCAGGGCCTCACCACCCTCATTGTAAAAAAATTCTTTCTAAAATCCAGTCTAAATCTGCCCTCCCTTAGTTGAAAACCACTGCTCCTTTTCCTGTCACAACAGGACTTGCTAAAAAGTCTGTACCTGTCTTTCCTGTAGGCCCCCTTTAAGTAAGTACTGGAAGGCTGCTATAAGGTCTCCCCGCAGCCTTCTCTTCTCCAGGCTGAACAAGCCCAGCTCTCTCAGCCTGTCCTCGTAGGAGACGTGCTCCAGCCCTCCTCTGGACCTACTCCAACAGCTCCATGTCCTTCTTGTGCTGAGGGCTCCAGAGCAGGATGCAGTACTCCAGGTGAGGTCTCACCAGAGCAGGGTAGAGGGGCAGAATCACCTCCCTCGACCTGCTGGCCATGTTTGAGGTTCCACACCTCGTGAGGTTCACACAGGCCCACTTCTCCAGCTTGTCCAGGTCCCTCTGGATGACATTCTGTCCTTCTGGTGTGTCAACTGCACCACTCAGCTTGGTGTCATCTGCAAACTTGCTGAGGGTGCACTAGATCTTGCTGTCAATGTCATTGATGAAAATATAGAACAGCAGTGGTCCCAGTACGGACCCCTGAGGGACACCACTCATCACTGATCTCTATCTGGACATTGAGCCATTGACTGCTACCCTCTGGATGCGACCATCCAACCAATTCCTTATCCACTGAACAGTCCACCCATCAAATCCATATCTCTCCAATTTAGAGAGAAGGATTGTTGGGGGGGGACTGTGTCAAAGGCTTTACAGAAGTCCAGATAGATGACATCCATTGCTTTTCCCTTGTCCACTGATGTGGTAACTCCCTCGTAGAAAGCCACTAGGTTGGTCAGGCAGGACTTGCCCTTGGTGAAGCCATGCTGGCTGTCTCGAATCACCTCCCTGTCTTCCACGTGCCTTAGCATAGTTCCTAGGAGGATCTGTTCCATGATCTTCCCAGGCACAGAGGTGAGGCTGACAGGTCAGTAGTTCCCAGGGTCATCCTTTCTACCCTTTTTAAAGATGGGCACAATGTTTCCCTTCTTCCAGTCACCAGGGACTTCACCTGACTGCCATGACTTTTCAAATATCATGGAGAGTGGCTTGGCAACTACATCAACCAGTTCCGTCAGGACTCTGGGATCCATCTCATCAGGTCCCATAGACTTATATATGTTCAGGTTCCTCAGGTGGTCGTGAACCTGATCTTCCCTTACAGCGGGAGGGGCTTTACCTCCCTGGTCCCCAACATGTTGTCCATTGACTCGGGAGGGGTGAGGAGAGTGGTTGCCAGAGAAGACTGAAGCAAAAAAGTTGTTGAGTACCTCAGCCTTCTCCTCGTCTGTTGATACTAGGTCACCATTCTTGTTCATCAGTGGAGGTTCGCTTTCTTTAACTTTCCTTTTCTGGTTGATATACCTGTAGAAGCCCTTCGTGTTATTCTTTGCATTCCTTTCCAAAATACTTCCAAAATTATTCTAAAATTATTATTATTATTAAACAACTAAAGGTATTGTAGACAGCTGAATATTCCAATTGGATATGGGCAGAAATAATGCCACCACAGAAAGCAATATGTGGAAACATCGTTCCTATGACTGTGCACTTCCTCATATGCATATACCAGTTATCGGAACAGTGGGAATCCTACAATCCAACAGCACCAATACTTTGTTACAATGTCTCTCAAATAGCACAATAAAATGTCTTCAGATAATTCTCATTCTGCCCAGATGTGGCATCTTTCCCTAATGGTAGTAGAAATAATTGAAATAAAATAAGTGTGCTCTTTGCAGAGTCATTTGTTATGAAAAGTAAATTCAAATCAAATGTTTCATGAAGCTTGGAACAAGACATGGATCAGCAGAATGAGGTAAGACTGCCAAATATGCTTTTAGAGGATTGAAACCTTAATGGAGTCCCATGGTTCTGTCCAGGCTTCCAGTTTTGACGAGTAAGTTGCTTGAAGTTAAAGATGAGCCTCTCCCTTGTTATCAGTTGTTACTCTTCAGACATTACACTGTCACTATTCTGAGGAAGGTGACTCTTAGTACATGTGCCTGAAAAACTATGAGCAAACTGTTTTTCATTAAGAAAGAATAGCTGAGGATCAAGAGGTGAGATTGTGTAACTGTTTTGAACAATGCAAATGCTTATTTTTTGGAAGGAATGAATTGAAATACAAGTGCCCCGAATAGGCAGTCTTTCTAAGTAACACATCATAACACGATGGTTTTATGTACACTAGTAAATTAAATGGTGCCTGGGAATGTTACTGGGCTCTGGAATTCAGACGTACATATCCTGCAACATTATTTTTTAATAGCCTTCAACAATTTTGACCTGTAGCAAGTAGCAATGCCTGAAACAATTCATTGGCTCAGTTCAGGAGTTAGAAAGTGCCAGGGAGCACTCTGAATAGACAGCCAGGATGCAGCTGGTCCATTTTGACCTTGAGGAAGTGTAATGGATGCAGATGACTCTATGACAGAAGTAATCACATTCAGAGAACAGTTGAGTTGAGTTTGATTTACTAATCTAGATGTAGCCCACAAGTCTTAAAAGTGATAACAAAATTGTTAAATGGAAAAAAATAATTTAAACAGAGTCTTAATGGCCTATTTGGAACTGAATTTTTGTCAGTGGCAAATGGAATTAATGGATAATAAAATGAGACTTTTAAGGAGGTCTATCCTAGTAGCCAACATATATTTCAGTTTTTCAGTTATGCTCAGGATCTGGCTTTTTATTAAATGGATAATTGCCCAACATACAGTGAAACTCTCATTTTGCATGAGGTTGTTATTACCTAAGGAAAAACACTGCTACAGTATATGCAGTGATTACCAGTAGCAATACAATCCTTGAAATTTTCATATTCTGTTACACTGGCTATCAGCCAGTTACTATTATGATGCATAACAAAAGAAGAAAAGGAGAGATTACATGGATAATGCCCAATCTATCTATATGTTCCACTTGGGTTTAAAATACATTAAAAATATCACAGATAATATTGGAGGTCTACATAGTGTCTAACTTATGTGTAAAGTATGTTATTGAGAGGTACTCCTCCCTCAACACACAGACAACAAAACCAAGCCTATTATAAATAACCTAACAGCCTTGGGAGGCCATCCATCTATTAAGCTAAAAGCAAGGACCAGTAGGTTAACAGGGAAGGTGTAGGAAGGATGATAATCTAAATGCTCTTTTGAGTGGAGCAGGGGGAAGGATTAAATTTCCCTTCTCACGGCACCAAGCAAAAAGTAGCAGCAACTTGATAGTCTTCTATTTTTAATACATAGAAATTTGAGTTAATCCTTTGGTTTTGATGATGCATTCTTATATATATTTATGTGCATTTATACCTATATAATATATACTATTTATATGTGCACACACTAGCATGTGTGTACATATGCATGCACATATATACACAAATACATATAGATATTTATTTAGTGATGTTTTTGAACAGAAAATGCTTTTTCTAGCCCTACTTGATTTGGTAACTGAACAGGTGTGAGATTCCATCAGCACAGATTCCTGGAGGTTGTGTGAACATCAGTTAGTCAGTGTGTTTTCACCCAGCCACTAAACCCAATTAAAGTCACAGCTGGGAATTTGTTTGATATTTTTTTCTTTTCCTTTGGGTTTGTATCTCACATGATGCAAGTGTGCATAACAAGTGTACAAATTAGGCAGGCAAGAGAGGTATGGCTATGAGTGGGGTTTTTTTTGCTGTTTTAACCTACAGCTGATGCTATCGGTCCCAACCAGAAATGTATGCAGTGTATCTTAGCTGCACAACAGAGCTGTGCAGTTAAATCCATTTACAACTATATATCTGTTGAGAATTCTTTTCCAGAGATTTTCACCACACTGAGCCTCCAAAATCCCTCTTTAGCTCAATCCATAACTTGTTAAAGATGTTGTAATTTTTGTGTTCAGAAGACTGAAGTCATTAAGGAGTTAAAAGTTAAGTTTTAACAGTTTTGTTGTTACACATTAAGTAAGAAGTCACACAGCCTTTCCTGACATTAAAAGGAAATTGAAGTGAAAAAATTGAAAATTGAATTGTCTCCACTTCCTCTTATTATTTATCATGTGCATTTAGCAGGTAAAAATAATCCTACATGTTATGTTTAGAAATATTGAAAGATGGATCTCAAAGAACTAAGTCCTAGGACAGTGAAAATGATGGGTTATTGTGTGGAAATGATGGGTTATTATAGTTATTGCTACATACTGAAGTGTGAAAGGACTGTAAAAGCAGATTATAAAATGAAAAGACATATTCAGCCTTCCTGTCTCTCCCCAAATAACCTTTAATAAATTGGTATCATATACAGTGATCCCTAGCATAATTAACATGAATATCAGGAGTTGGTATAGATGCATACTTTTCACAATATGAAGTATCCACAGGAAAACAATTAAAACTGAGAAAAGAAAACACTGCAATTAAATACTTGCTGCTAATAATTAAACTGAATGGAGGGGACTGATAAGCTGTTATGATGAAAGGCAATAGACACTGACTATACCATGGGATCACTGCTCAGTAATTTATGAGTTATTTGTATTTGATTTATCTGTACCTGTTGTATCTGACATAATTTCAAGTGTCATAAGTCCAACTACATCTCTGAAACATTCAGTGCTAAAGTCAGAAAAGCTATCTAGACATTACTTCAGAATGCTAAAACTTTATGCTGTCTTCAAGAAAAAGTGCATATGCCAGGTCTTGCTAAACAAAAGCAGTCTAGCATTGATAAAAACAAATTACAGATATTATAATCTCTCACAATTAGAGATATTTGTAGATAATGAATGTTTAATATAGAAATCACTAGAAGTCCAACTGAATCCAAATTGCTGTGACCACAAGCCAAGAAGTTTTTCACCTCTCTGAATCTTTTTGCTAGAATGAAACAAGAAGTTTATGTAATCTTGTATATACTTGACAATCACCTAAGAGAGTGAATCTATAACCATTTTTCTGAAGTTAGAATTTCAATAATGCAGTTTGAAGTTAGAGGGAAAAGAATGGAGAGTTTTTATTAGATCAAATAGCAGGAGTAAGGTCCAAAAGTGTTGAGGTGTTGGCTACTAACTCCTGTTGCTCACTCCCACTGAAATCAATGAGAACTATTAGGTAGGCGTTAAGTATCTAATATCTCTGAAGGTTAGGCTCTGTGTAATTAAGAAACTCAGTGAGCTTTCTCTTTCTTCTAAAAGTGCCATGGCTGTAATATTTTTGGGAATTACAAGATTATGACGTAGTCATAGTAAAAAAAAAAATTGAAATTTGAGGCTAAAATTTACATCCTTTAAAACATATGGTGATGTTAGGCTTGATGCAATACTCCTCAGCAGCTGTGGTTTCTAAAGCAAGACAGAATACATGGCCTGAACTGTTTCAGGCTGAAACAATTTCAATTAAAGCTTCTGGTTTTGCGCAAAGGGTAGGAAGAATTATGGGAAATACTGGAACAAAAACCCCATAATACTGGAGATAATGATTACTTTAAACCAACCACATTTTGGTAACTTCTGATTCTTCCTTCCCTTTCCTTTTCCCAGGAAAGATCCTCTTTCCTGTAAGGAGGTTATTTTTAGGACAAAGAGTCCTGGGATTCACTGTCATGAGTTCCAACCCTTGTGCTCAGGGCCTCCTCTATGATTTTTGTGAAACTGACTTAACTTACCATGCCTTTCTCTTCCACCTATAAATGGATATAACAGAAATTTTCTAAAAAAACCCCAAAACTGAATGTTGTAAGCATACAGCAACTAAAAATTCCAAAGCTTACATTCTATGAAAGTGGAAGCTATAAAACCTGGGGCTTTGTTCTGATGCTAAAATTAATTAGGCTTCTTTTGTTTGGCACATTTGGACAGGGAATGCCCTCCATATATATTCAAGAAAATATTTCCCTCTACATTTCTTCCTTTTCCCCTTCTCTCACTCCAAAAATGCTATAGCAATGCTATTATTGCTATTCATACTTTTCAGAGTGGCACTGCTGGTTTCTTGGCTGAGCCAACAGCTGCTCCTGATAATACCATTTGAAATCTTATAGAAAACATTATTTCAGGTCTTCATTTGAGTGAAATCCTTCCTTGCAGATTTTTAGCATACTTCTTGAAAGTATGTAGGCTTTTTCTCAACCAGACATTTAAAAGTTAACTTTTAGACAGTTAAATCTAGATAAGTCACCCAAGGGATCCATTTATAGTCAATGGAGAGAAATTGGTACCTTCAAAGGGTGATTCATCTTTTTTATCTTAGGCATCTTTTTTAGGATGAAATTGTCCTCTGGAGGCCTCCATTTCATACCATTGGCTATAAACACAGCTAAAGGTTAAATTTCGGCAATTAACTTTTGGGTATCTAAGTGAGGTGCAATGAATTGCAAACATCTCATTTTGGCATTCTACATAAAGATCACACTACATGCCACTAAAATATTCCAGGACTAAAATCAAGAGCCATGCATGATTTTTTACACTGTAACTGCTGCCTAGTAACACAGTACTCCCCAAACCCCCAGCAATTATATGAATGAATATCACATAGAGAGAAAGGATTTTGTTGTCAAGCTTAACTAAAAAAAAGATAAAATAATTGTTTAAGTTTAATGTGTGTGGGCATTGAATGCCTTTTGAACTCTATGTGCTGTTTACTCTGTCAGATAATGCTGAGTGTATTGAAGGACAAAGTGAAACAAGAATAAGAAAAGTGAAGTACCTGAGGGAAGAATAGCATTTCCTGATGCAGAAAAAATAAATTAGTCTTGACTCATTCTAGGTGTATGTCAGTAAGTTGCATGTCTTTTTTGACAAAGCAGATATATGCAAAAAGAAAGTGGGTGGCAAAAGAAAGAAGTGCCTGGACAGAGAATGGCAAAAGGAATGGACCTGCCACAGCTAACTGTCACAGTGGCTGCGGACTAGATGCAGAAGGAAGTGGACGTAAGCAAGGCAGGGGGAACACATGCTGCTTAGGCCACAGCTGAACACTCTTTTGTCCTCTACATTGCATGTTCTCACAGCTGAAGAGGTGAAGAATTATTGCTAAGCTGGAAATCCTTCATGATGGAATATATATCGTCAAAGCATTTGTAGATCCTGTCTATGCTCTTCTTATCTGTGCGGTATGGTGACCGGGTACTGTTTCTGTTGTTAAAACTGAGCTTCATCAGTTTCCAGCAGAGACAACAAAGAATCTATATTTGGATGAGGAGAGTAACTTCTCTCAGTCCCATAATGGAGCTATAGGTTTTGCCTTGTTAATGAAAAATTCAGAAGAAAACTGGAAGCCCTTCAGTATACATTTTTCCTTCTTCATGATGTTTCACTGTATGCAGCGTCAGGAGGTATTTAAAGGTACATTGGCATAGGTCTCAGCTACTTGCTCTTCTACTAAAGTTGAGAGACACTCGTTGTGTGGTGGTTAACTTCCTTAAGACAGTTTCAGGAGTATATTCTAAAGGTAATGAATTCATTAGCTCACTTATAATTTCAGAAATATATATATTTTAGAGATATATAACCTGGGCTTATACAACTAACTGAAGGAGAAGATTGTGGGTTGTCATGTCTCGTCAAAGACAGATGTTCGCTTGTAACCCATGTAAGTTCCTAGTTTCCTGAAATGGTTGGCATTTAAGATGTAGTTGGCTGGCTTGGTTGGCTTAAGCAACTCCACGATGGTCTTTATAGCTTCCCAGCCATTGTGTGAGGAGATTAAGCAGTTGGTTAAGGTCTTCAGAGACTATTAGGTTGATAAGTGTTTAAAATGCAGATTCTGTAGTGCTCAGTGTTACAACACCGAAATCTTTCTACAGGTCAAGCTTGCTCTCCAACATTAGAAAATGACAGAACCAAGGGGTACATATGTGGGTTCATGTAGATAATCCTAAACCTTTTTTGACTATGCTATTTGCTAACAGCATGTTGCTGAGCAGATGTTCCAACCTGTGAAACAAATAAGTCAAGTCTTTTAGCGAGTCCCACTTTTCGCTAGTTTAGGAACAATTAGAACATTTGAAAGGGAGGGACTGAAGGAGACAAATTTTAAATGGTCAACACAAAATAATCTCTCTAAGTGTTGGAAATGGCTGAAATATTTTGCCTAAACTAATCATCTTTACTGGAAGAATAATCTGTTATGGCAAGTTTTGAACCCTACCAGCTGAAGTTCGTCAGAGCTATATGTAGCTGACTTCAGTGATAGTTTTTTTGACCCACATTGCTTATAACGTAATCTCAGCTCTATCGACAATTGTATCCCATCCCTTTAAGTAACTAATCCTATGTGTGTTCCAAATAGAAATACTGTCAGCAAAATCTGCAATATACATAATCATTGCCTGGGTTCCTTTGCAATATAATGATTTTTAAAAGCTAATAAATCTAGGCTTGAAAAGGAGGTGCTTCCTTTTGGGAATTGTGTTTTTCCCCATACTCGAAGCCATCCAAGCTCTAAGAAAGAAACATATGCTCTTATAGGCTGACATTTGGAACTTATGGTTTTTAGGTTTCTAAATTGTTTCCTTGCGAACTATGCCTCAAAAATATGGATAAAACTACTTTTGGCTTAAATAATTTTCTGCAAATATTTTTCATATTGAATTTACTTCTGACGATATTAAGTACTGAAGAAGGGTTGTGTAGCTCTATAATGCTTCCATTTTTTAACCTACTTGAAATGCCATCAGTATTTGTTGTAATAATTCTAACTGGAAATCAGGGATGACAATGAGTCATTAAATGTAATAACTATTTTACAAGGTCACTGCTTAAACTTATTTTTACCTTTTTAATATGAAACTCAGTTTGGTTATTATTAGCTCTTTTTTTTTTTTTTTTTTTTTTTTTGCATTTAACTTCTGCCTTTACTTTCTAAATAGCTTACTTTTCAAAACTAAAGTGGTTGAGTCTTTCGATGATCCTCTACAACATATCTAGCTTTTTTCAGACATTGTTGATGAATCTTTTGAAATTACACTTGATTTTGAAACTTGATTACTGAACTGTATGAAATGGTTATAATATGAAATAGTAGTAATAAAATATAATGCAAGTGTGAGAATACTTTTGTTAGTCTAGTCTCTCTGCCTTCATAGATTAGATTGGTTTATTTCCATTAAAATCCAGGATTCAGACTAATTTACATGAGCAAAGGTTTTGTCTTTCTTTTGTATCACATAATTCTGACTCCTCAGAGTGGCTTGCAGTGAACTATCAAAGAAAGAGATCTGTTTCTCTCTACGGAAGCAGAATACCACGCATTCCCTGGGTAGCTGCTTCTGAGAGAGTGAAAGTCGTTTTAAATTTTTTTGGCAAAGTTACAATAAAGTGCCATAAGAGTGTTGACAGATGCAGCTTTGCGTGCCAGCATCTGGCTCTGATTCATGGTGGGATGATATAAACAGGGAATAATGGATAGCTGTTTTGCCTCTGTGGGATGGCATCAGGATTGTGTGCTGATAAAGTCCCCATTAAGAGATCAATGTCATTTCAGAGTTTGACCAAATAGACACAGCTTTTGGGGTGAGAGGGGAGTCATAGACAAGAACCTCATTAAAATGACATCAGTGGATGTCTTCTCATAGTTTTACATAACTGAATAGAAATGTAAAGAAGCAATATTTAGACTCCAAATGACAGCTAAAACTATTGTAAGGATTGCACATTAATAAATTAGTTAGATTTTTTTTAAGAATTAAAACTTCATTTTCAGTTTCTCATACATATATTTTAAATTACTCTTCATTACTTCTTTCCTTTCAGACTGTTTGAAAAGTATTCAGAACTCTCCCAGGAGATTACTAGAGGAATAAATGCTTCTGTCGTTCAATCATCTCCATTTATGTCATCAGCAGAAACAAATGTGTCGACAAGTGTTTCATCACATGAACAACTCTTTTATAAACTGACAATTAACTATCATCAACTCTGAAGATGAATCCAGATGAGTGTCTGCAAATTTTGGGGTACAGTACTGCCCTCAGAGGGACAAGACATGTTAGTTCTTACATACCTTTCCTGTTTAAAAAGTAAAACTGGAAAAGTTTCACAGCTCCCAAACTCTCCCTTTAGCATTTCACTAAAACAAATATCTGGTTTGCTTGTTTTCTATTGTAGGGCAGAGGGCTATTGAGTAGGTAGCATCAGAAAGCATCTCTCCATAGAAAAAAAATAATATTGTCTAGCATTCTCTCTCAGATGTGAAAGCCTGTAACTCAGTCCACATTTTGTTATGCTGAATTTCTCCAAACAAGAAGCAAATAACATGCTACTTTCTTATTTATTATGACTGATTTTTTTATTACCCTGCATGAAATATATCCCCAGAGAAACTACACTGGTATCAGAGTTGTCCCCATGTAAATATAATGTAACAAGGTGAAAAGTTACACCCTGTCATTTATATATCCACAACACATTCTAGTCTTTAATCAAGTAGGAGTGACACTTAAAAATAGTTCAAGAGCCTAAAGCGTTTTGCTATCTGAACAGCAGAGGGCAAGTGTTCAACTCCAGTGCTACAGCCCACCCACAGCAAATACAGGCATTTTCACTTTCAAAATTAGGCACTTAATTCTCTCAGGTTTTTTGCAGTAATATACTCCATGATCTTGCAATATTGATGTACTTTTATACCAGTACCTCCATAAATCTTTTTGGATATTAAATGGCAAGTAACATATCCAGTGTCTTGGAATTCTCTTACCACATTGTGCAATAACAATAATTCCTGCTCTTTGACTGAATACTTCTTGACAATGGAAGAGAAGAGACAAGCCTTGGAAGAACGTTGTAGACATGAAGGACATTCAGTCTGTCACTTCTTTCTGGGACCAAGCAGACTCTAGGGTTCCCTATGGACTCTCACTACAATTTGTCTTAATTTCTTAACTGTCTATGTTTGTTATTTTATTTTTTTTCTTTTTTCATGAGCATATGTGCAAAGGGTGAGTCTTCGATGATTTTTTAATGAGAAGGTGGGATGATTGTTTTACCCTGTAGGATACACTCTTGCCATGTAAATGTGTCAGAAATCCTGATGAATTTCTCCAAGGCAAATATTTTTTCAACAGTGTAAGATTAGCAAAATCGTCTACATCACTTTGGCTTTTAGACCCTGGCATGGAAATACACAATAAACAGACGAGGGTAAACTGATGAAAGGAAATGGTATGGCCACATTCCTTTGCAGTCTAGCTATTATTTGGAACAGTCATGTAGTGGTATAAGCTCCATAGGGTAATTGGGTGCTTCAGTGCAAAGATTTTAGATAGGCTAAATTGACAATAATATCACATCTGTGCTCCCACTGTCTTTGTTGTCAGTTAGGTAACTGTAAAGGTCATCCAGTAGTGAGTCCAGTGTACTGTGAAATGCAAGTTGTTTAACCAAAACTAGAACACAGTAAAACTATGCACGTAAGATAAACTTCCGAGTGATTAAAATGAAAACAAAATCTGACCATAAATATACAGTATACCTGAGGGAAACAAGGGTTCCACATTACGACCAAATACGCAAGAGATGCTTATCACTCCTAATTCAGCAGTATGCAGCATGCACAACCACATGCTGAGGTGGGCATGCAAAAAAACGGACATGCAAGAATCCACTTTAGGTAGCTGCAAAATAAAAAAGGCATTCCATTGGAACAAATCCTTGATCTGCCAGAGTAGTTTGGAAAATGCAAATGTATAGCAAGCTGGCAAACATTGCAGGGGAAGCAGGGGAGGAGTGGTAAAACAGGAGTATGTCAGAGGTGGGAAAAATAGAGCAGATCCAGTTAACTTAGAGAAGCATGTGCTACATGCTAAAAGAGTGACCAACTAGTGTCCCTGAAATCCATCCACATGGGTGAGGTTTTCAAACTCTCTAAGGGCAAAAAAATAGTTATGGAAATCAAGTTAAAGGTTTCTACTAAATTAGAACCTTTTCTCCTACCAAAGAAAATATAAAAATATGAATAAGAACACTAGAAATATTACTCAGAAAAAAATTCAGGAATATCAAATAAATTATCAAATACATGGAATAGACTATATCCATGAAACTGGACAGAAGAAAGTCAGTGGCCTTCTGTATCAGAAAGGCTACCTTGGACCTCAGAAATACCAGTGCCAGTAGAAGAACAGAGGTGCCAGTCAGAACCAATGTGTCCCAGCATCTCTTGAAAAACAAGCTTTCCTCTTTAGGTTTTAAAGTTTTAAAAGTAAAACTTGGAAAATTAACCCTGGAAGAAGTGCATATTAATTCTTCATTTACAGGCAGCCAAAAGGAGTACAAAGCAATTTGGACAGAGCAATTTGTTAATGCTGAGACAGTACTGCCTGTACTTGGCTGAGAAAATGTAATCCAGGGATAAATAAGATCAGAAAATCTATCCTTTGGAGGAAAGGTGGTTCAGCAGTCCCTCTGAGAAATTGTTACTTATCACATGCATGTTAGACAGAAAGTAAAAAATATTCTCAAGCTCCATACTTCATCAGATAAAATCAGAAAGCAATTTTTTTATACTGTATACAGTAGACCTCAAGAGGGCTATCTATAAATGTCTCAGTAGAATCCAGGGTAGGTCACTGTTGCAGTCATGATATTCATGAGATGGACATCTGGTTTAGCAAAACCAATCTGAGTTTATGGCTAAAACTCAGAGCTGAGTTGTAAAGGGCTGAGAACCTCAGATACTTTTATTTTATAAAAAGTAAAATAGAAGTCTCTGATGTTAACTGATATTGATATAGTTATTGCAATTTACAGAAGGATTACATGAAATTAGTCAGTATCAGGGACAAATGTTGGCCAGAGAAAACTAGCTAATGCTTCATGAAGTAGCTTAGCAAGAATTCTCCCTTCTATGGCTTCCTATGAATTCGCTGTGTACAGTTTACATACATTTCATTAATTTTTTAAAGCTAAGTCTGCAGTAACATGACAAAACTTTGAGTAAATGAACAACATTTCAGCCTCATTTGTTAAAATCAACACAGAGCATTAACTGACCTCCAA
Organism: Ciconia boyciana; assembly: GCF_034638445.1. Lineage (NCBI taxonomy): Eukaryota > Metazoa > Chordata > Aves > Ciconiiformes > Ciconiidae > Ciconia > Ciconia boyciana. The sequence goes on from NC_132936.1 coordinate 58,942,732, forward strand.
TAGATTGTTCAGACGACTGTCAAAATGTATTAATTGATGTATTTTGAAAAGTGTATCTAATAAATGAAACCCAAGGATCTAAGTTTTACTTTTAATTATTTCATCATTATAAAATGCCATCTTAAGTGGTCTACTTTGCTATAAATTCTTGCACAAAATTTATATAAACCTAAAATAATCTAATGTTGCCAGTAATGAATACGAATTTTTCAATAATACAAATATTTCAAAAATACTATCAAAGAATAAATACTGAATGGTATTGTTATTACTGACATTATAAATCCATATATTGTGCCTAAGGAATCTAATGAGTGGGATACTGCTCTTATAAGCTCAAGAAGACGGAAATTCATATTTGGTGTAAACAATCCTACAAAAAGCCAATATACCTATGTGAAGGAATTTTCTATGAGAAAGATGTGTTTTTTCTCCTTCACTAATGGCAATATTGGGATTGACAGAAATGATTCCTGGTTTGAAAGTATGGCAGCGTCAGGGTGACTGTAATTAAATTCCTTAGCTGAATTGCACTCGGATCTGTTTGTTTGGACGATGTAATTTACCATAAAATATATAAACCTATAAAAGGATAAAATATAGCAGATTTTAAAGCTAATTGGATATTAGAGTTATTAAAGGGACTTAGTGTGCTGGTGTTTTCCCCACATCTATCTATTCAAGAAAATGAATTACAGTAATATTTCAGTTCACAAAGGCCAGTGTGAAATGAGCACGTTGCCGGAGAAAGGCAGTAACAAACACTAACTGAGCAGTGTTTGGTGGCACTCTCCTCAATGATTTCTATAAAAAGCACAAAGCTGGGTGTACCTGGCCTTTACCTTGCTTCTCAGAGACATGGTCTGGATGTTTCAGCATTGCCTTTCACATCTTGTGGGCTGACTAAAGCTTGTTTTGAAGGCAATGCTTTATTTTACCTCCCACAAAAATGTATCAGGCTCCATCACAACAACCATTCACAGCATTTAACTTCAGATGTCGACAAATGACTTAGCGGGTCAAAAAGCAGTTGCTTGACAGGTGGAGCCACGGGTGGACTTTTGGAGACCCCTAAGTTAAGGGGCTGTCCTCTTCCTTTTCACCTATAAATCAGATGATTTAAGCTGCTTTATGACTTATTTCCACTTTCTGGGGCCTCACGCTGTCACCCTAGTTGTTCACCTGTAAGGCCAGCTGACCACCCAATGACCATTGAACATTTTTCAGCTGTTTCTTAGCACAACTCTGTCATAGCCCACTGAAATGACACAAGACAAACATTGGGAGGCAAGAGCAGACAGCTGTGTCTTTTATCTTCTGAAATTCAAGTCATTACAGACTTCGCCCTCTATCTCCCTGCTCCCCTTCATGGTCTTCCCAGTTTCCTTGTAGCTGGAAAGGTCAAAACTGAAGAGCAATCTTCTCCAAAACTCCCCTCCTACAGTATGTCTGCTCTGCCTTAGGAGAGTGTCAAACAGCCCAGGGAGCCATCTGCGAAAAAGGGCTCTGAAAAGTGTCAAAGCTGCTTGCAAATGTCAGGAGAACTATAAGAGAGATCTTGAAGATCTCCATGCAAGTCTTTTTGTTGTGATTTATTAATGGTACATCTGTGTAAAGACAGAAACCGGGTGAATCACAGCTGGTACAGGGGGTTATTTTTTAAATCAAAGCATAACTGAAGGTCTCTGGAAGGTTTTGCTAACCTTTCTCCCACTCTTAGCCTAGACCAGTCCCTCTGTTTATAACTGGTGGTCTTTAAAAGTCCTAGAGGTGATATAATACTTTGTTCTCTTTTAATGGCACCCCCTTTTTCTCTATGTCACCCTTTAAGAACAGGCCAAATCCTCTCCCTCCAAAATCCCAAGCTTGTTCATTTTCCCTCCACAAAAATCTGTGTCCTCCCTCTCTCCATTTTGAGAGTCTTTGTTTCTCAGCTACATCCTTAGGACTTCCCAGCTCTGACTGGACCTGGGCATGTCAAGAGAGGACCCAAGACACAAGGCAGAGATAAGAAAACACATCCAATTCAGAGAAGTGCCAGTGGAGAGCTTCTTGAGCAAACAACTGACTAAACAAAGCTTGTAAGGCTTAGTGTGTCCTTAAATATTCTATCCTTGACTCTTTTCATAAATATCATTGCTTATCATTCCTAGGATTATGTCATCTCTATAGTATGTCCTCTTGGTCTGGATTTCAGAAGGAAGAGTGTCCATTAAATAAGGTCAGGGTAGATCAACTTAATATTATGAGATGATGCTCAGTTATCATCAGTAGCTCTAGCTTCTTTTTTTGGGTAAGAATTAAGTGTCTGTGTTAGAATAGATGAGCATGGAGATGTGGGAAGAGAGGAGACAAAGCACAGAAGTGATGGATCAGCTAAAATATTTTATATACTAAGAACAGCAATGGCAATTCTATTTTTGAAGCATTCTGGGGTTAAGGCTTGCTATTTGTGGGGAAAAAAACCAATAAGCTATTAACAATAAGCTCCTTCCTCTTGCATCTCAGCCAAAAAAAGCATGGAAAATTTTAGCAATTTCTATAGCTTTCCTTTGACTCTACTTTTAACATAACCTTAATTTTAATTCATGCACTGTAGACAGAAAATTAAAAGCTTTAATAATACAGCCATTAGCTCTTATGCTTTATTAAAACTATTTGCACACTCTTTGTTGCACTTGTGAGACCTTTCAACAATACAAAACACACTTTTAATACATAAAGGAGCAGAAACTCTCAGGGAAACAGAAGAATATTAGAACAGAGTTCAATGATGTAGGAAAGTACCTGGATAAAAATCCCCTTGCGCAAACATGTCAATCACATAGCGACAGAATGCATATTGATCTAACAGAGCAAAAAGGAAAAAAAGAGTAATGAAGAAAGCAAATTTAGAATGTTTCTATTTAACGGTGAAGATAAAGCTTGGCAGTGCAAAGACACATTTCAGGGATAGCCTTACTTATATGTTTGGGTTTTTTTCCTGGCCTTCAAGTAATTCACATGTTCAGAAAGATACAATTTATTTTCCAGATCTAATTCAAGCCTCTCAGCCAAGAACTTCAGAGCTACCAATGCCCCAGAGCTGCCAGCTCTTCTTCTGGGCCAGCAGGGCGCAGCGCGCACCCCAGGTCAGCAGTGCGCAGCCTCAGTTTTGGCATACGTCCTGACCCCATACACAAGTACTGTGGAAACTGCTGCCTGGCCACAAGTTCCAAAGAATTTTTCTTATCCTTGAAGATCCATTTCAAATAGTCGCAGCCAGGTGATAGAAAAATTCAATAAAGTTTTATATCACAGTATTTTGTTAATATTGTTTTAACAGTATAATCAATATGTACATTTAGAGAGTGGGAATATGAAGAGAACTCTGTGTACTTACGCTCCTGTAGCAGTGAGATTTTCCACAGAATTTTATCATTTTACTACAGAATTACTTTCCAAACACTAATTTTTACAAATGTATATATGTATATATTAAATCTGTATATATATATATATATATATCTCAAAACTATGCTGTTCAGAAATTAAGGCTTCTGAATCTAAATGAAACACTGATTTCAGAAATGTTGATTGTCTATTGATTTCTCCTATACATAAGCAGAGTTTCTAATATTAAGAGTGGTGAAGAAAAGTTACCAGTTGTAACAGTGCAAAAGAATTGCAATATTATTGCTGGATTCTCCAGTTGGCCAGAAAAAAGCATGTTGCCCCACTGGACTCTAAGGGACATTATCTTTGAAAGTTAATGTTGATGACTAAATGCCAGCTCTGGTTAGCGAAGTTAGTTCCTAACTGTCCTTGAGTTAAGCATATTCATCCATCTGTCCTAGACTGTTCTAGCACAGTTCCTAGGCTACAGAAGTTACGTCTCTTCCTCTCTCCACCTCCTGTTGCATCTCTCTCCTACTCACCTACAAAGCCGCTTACTTTCTCTTTACCAACTTAAAAACAAAATTACGGAGACTTTGGTATACTTAAAATTTCAAAAATGTCATAACTGTTACATTTAAATGCAAAATGATGTTCCCAAGTATATAACACTCATTGTATTATTTGCTTTCTTACATAGTTCACTGGAGCATCAGTGTTAGTTGATGCTGAGCATTTTGTGTGATTGCTGCTCTGTTATGTTGACTGCCATAGAAGTCCTTAGGTGGAGGACTGCAGCTTTCAAGTCATGATTTCCTAACGCAGTTGCAGAAATTAGGAAAGGGTTTACAAGCTCAGCAAATATCCAATTGTTTCTACTAGTCTATAGGAACCCATGCAGCTGTTTCCTGTTACTGAGGCAGCAAGGGTAATACTAGTCAGTATTGTAGAACCTGGGGCAAACCTTTCAGGACGTGCACAAGGCTGTGGCTATAAACACTGCTTTTAAAACTTTTAATTACTATTCATAATAGTTTCTACTTTCATATTTAGGAATTCAAATTTATCATTCTGTCTGGCTCCAGCTTTGGATTCCATCCTTAAGGAATCTAAACAATTTGGCTGCAATATCTGCCCTAAGTCTATGTGCTAATTTTCTGAAAAAAGTAGCAGCGTATGTGTGAGAAAACAAGTATGTACAAATCTGTACTCTCAGGAAGCCCATCTAAAGCCACTGAAGTCAGCAAAGTGTTTGCATTGACTTCAATGCACTTGCAAATAGTGCCTCAGTGAGTAGTAATACATAAAATGGACCGATGCCAATTCTTTGGTCCAGAAAGCAAATGGCAGGGCACAGCTCTTGCCCCCAAGGCTGCATTTTCCTTACCCCTCTTTTGCCAAAACAATCTGCCTTCATCCATGCTGTCCATTGGGAAGAGGCCCTGGACAGCTTTGGGTCATTGTACAAAAGACTGCTAGATGGCATGGGACAAAACTCTGTTGAGGACATAAGCTGTATGGATAATCACAGGACAGAGCACAAGCCTGTGCTGATTCTATTTAAGTTATGACATAGACATAGCCTGGGGGCCTAGCAGCTCACACCATTTCATTGATATTAAAATAATCAATTTTTTAAACACAGTAATATAGACCAGGATTAAAATAGATTGTGGGTGTTTGGGTTGTGTTTTTTTTTTTGTTTGGGTTGTTTTTTGGTGTTTTTGTTTGTTTTGGGTTTTTTGGTGGAAATGTAATTTGAATAAACTTTTTTAAAAAAGTCTTAATCTTGATTGTACCCGAGAAGAAAGATTTTGTATTAATCTTCTCATCATAGAATTTCTTTAGTAACTCAATCCCTGAAAACCAGGATTTATAAAAAAAATTGAAGGCAGAATGTTAAACTCTGAATAACAAAAATAGCATTTCTACTGTATATGAAAAAAAAAGGTGCACTGTAACATCCCCTTCAAGCTCATGGGAATTCTGCCAATCAGCAAAGATTGAAACCTAAGGAATTTTAAATGAATATGATTTTCTAAATGTCTCTTCATGGCTAAAAATTCATTTTAATTTAAACCCTCTTGTTAAAAAGAGAATTTCGCACTATAGTTTTCACCTTATAACTCTGTAATACTGGCACAAATATTCATCTGAGTACTAATAAATCACGTCAAAGTTTGGGACTAGATTCTTATTGATCAAAATGGTCATAGATATTTCTGTCACTGGACCTCATGTGATTTACCCTGGGAGATGACCTATGTTTTTAAATTTCGAGTAAGGAATGATGCAACAGCAGGGAAATCACAACAAATCTTCTGTGATTACTGTTATATTTTTTACATTGTTGCAGAAAAGCTGGCAGAACTACTCCCTTGAGCAAGGAAAAGTAAGGATTGCGGGATCAGGAAATCTTGGCAAAACCACACTGACTTCAAAATTATGTTCACCTTGGGTCACAGTGGGACTGAAATATAGGACTGAATTTTCTGAGAGTATCCAGCTGGGCAGCAGTGGCTTGTGGTGGAAAAAGGAAGGATGAAAGTAGAAAAGGAAGCTTTCACTGAATGTGTGTAGCCCTATCTCCAGTGATAAGGGCAGTTGAAGGGGCTCCTTTCTTCCCCCACTCCAGCTGCTCATTCCCATTTTCAGTGGCCACAGTTTGGTGCACAGTCACTGGGGTCACACTCTAAAGCAGACTTACAAAGTGATCTGTTAATGTTTGATGTTCAGATGGATCATTTTGCTAATATTTGCCAGTTAAAGGGGGCAAAAAACCCCCACAAAACCCAAACCAACAAACAAAAAGCCACCACCACTCTCTATTGCTCTCTGTAATCTTTGACCCCTACTTAAAATATTTTGCTGTCAGGCAGTAAAGTGCCTCATCTGCACACCATTGCTTTTTGAGAGCCTTATCCTGAACAGTATGGAGTGGATCCCACTGTGCACTGAAACTGTGTCAGAGCAAACAAAAACTGAGAGAGATTTTCACCTCCCAAGCGGAGCTCAGCAATTTGCTGAACTTTCCCCTTGGTCACAGCAATCAGCATGAAAGATGCTGCTTTGACTTTATGCCTCAAAGGCTCCAGTATTTCAAGTAAAAACCGAAATTAACTAGAATACAAATAAATCCTAAAAAATACTGGTTCAGCACACTATGCATGTCAGAAAGGGGGCTATATCTCAAAATGTCTCCTTTCAGATTTCTAGAAACTTATAATTTAGGCAACTCCTAAGGGCTCCAGAGCTGATGACTACGAAATTCTGAGACGATCTGCCTGGGCAGATTCAGATATCCAGGCAGGGATGGCTGCTTTGAGGCTCAGGCGTAATGATTTATCTGTGGTTATCAGCTGAGAGGATCAGATAGGTGTGCCACGCAATGCTGAGCTGCCTCTATTAATGTTAGAATAATCCTGTGCTTGCAGTGTGGCAATGTGTACAGACAGCCACGTCCTGCTGCCTTCATTTATACAAAACTGTACCTAATGCCATGGAAGAGCCACAGGGAAATCAGGGGACCTCTTGGTGCAACTTGGGAGTGGATGAACCCAGGCTGACTCTGACAAAGAGGAGCATATAGTTGACACCTGCGTTTCGTGTTGATGCATGTTGATTCTTTGTTTTATGCATTTATGCATGTTGATACTTAGTTTCTACCTTTCACCAGGTTAATGGCATTTCTTTCCTTTTTAGGAGAAATTTGGAAGCTGATCACATCAAAGTACATGGGGCAGGTATATCACTATGTCATACAATACCTGACAATATGACAATGCCTCATATAATCTGATGTAATACAAAGTATTACATTCCCTTCCTCTGCTGCTACTTTCCTTATTGTTATGGAGAACATATGCAGATGTAGAAACAAAACATAATTCCCAACAGGTCATTGGACAGTCTGTATTTTCCAAAATAACTATACTAGCAATACACTACATAAGATGCTACTCAGCAAATCCATGAAGACTCCAGCCAATCTGAAGAGAAATTGGTCCTTGTTAAAGATGGATTTAAACTAAAATGAATCTTTAGCCATGGCAAACAGAACATTTTGGTTATTTAGATTAAACTTATTTTACTCTCGATAGTCTCCTTCTAGCGGTCTGAAATTCATCTGGAATTTATTTGTGCTGCAGTTTTGTTTTTCATGGGTGGACTTTGGTCCTTGTCAGCTTTAACGTCATTCTCTCTGCTTCTTCCCTACTACCTTTTTAAGGTCGTCTGTTTCCTCCTGGTTTTGTTTACCTTTCTTTTCCGATTTAGTTACAGTCTGAAGAGCTTTCTCCTCCTTAACTTTCGGTTTGGCTTTTATTAGCCCAACTTCTGTTGTTTTAGTCTCTGCCTGCTTGACCTTCTCAGTTGTCTTTGCTTCTCCTTTTCCATCCTTCACTTCTTTTTTAACTTTCGCTTCCACTTTAGCGCTCTTTACTTTCTTCTCCTCTGCAGGTAATAAAGAGCAAGCTTTCAGTGTCATTCTTTCCCCCCAGAATGATATTCAGTACCATTTATTTTATCTTGTGCTATTAGTAATGAGTTTTTCTTCATCATTAACACCTTGCTCAGATCTGATGAAAGCTATAATCCCCCAAAACCAGACAGACTTAGACAGAAATATGAGATGCAAGCATGTTTTGTCTTCAGTCCTGTACCAAGTATTTGACTGATACTAAGCATAGTAGGCTATGGCAAATAATATTCAATGTTTCTAATGACAACATGCTAGCTTTTATGGTATAAACTGGGGAGACAAATGCTGAACATGAAGCAAACAAATATGGAAGGTACTTCCAGGCTAAATCTGAGTAACTTCAGAGATCAGAGCTAAACTCTGTTGTAAGCTGTAAAAGTAGTTGGTTTAAAGTGTGGCTATTTGTAAGGGTCGCTTTTATGCACCTATTCTAGGTCTCTGCCCAAGGAGTCTTGAGTTCTTGAGTATCTCTCTACACCAATTCCACAAGCTGAAAGAGTAGTCTGAGACAGGCCAATTCATGATGTGCCCTGCAGCAGAGTGAGAAGGTTTCCAAACATTATTACTCAATTGCAAATATCAGTGGCTGAAGCTACAGGGAGATTGGTGAGACCAGGACTATTCCTTCTGCTCGTATGTATCAGCAGTGTTTTCTCATCTGAGACACGGATGCTGACAATATGTGTGTTTCTAGTTCACTTCAGTGGAAAAGCCAACAGTAGTTTAAAACGCCACTGAATATGGTTTAAACTAATCTGTTTAGTGTGATGTTCACACTTCTGTTTTCTTCATAGCTCTAAAGGTCTCCATCCTTGAGGCAAAACTTGAATGCTACAAAATCCATGTCTTCTGTAAGGCTCTGGACTTCTATTTCTATTAAGCCTCTGGGATGACTAGACTGATTTTATCAATATGTAAACTGAATAGTTCTACCTATTCTAAAACAAAATACAGATATTTATATAAGGGCAATTCCTACATAAAAACAAGGCCACGGCATGACCAAATATTGCTGGCTAGTGAAGAAAGAATTTCCATAACTAGATATAATGAAAATACATATGTCAGATCACTTTTACAGATAGGCCTACTTCTTTTTCAGGGAAATAGTAGTTCATACCTTTAATTCTCATCTTTGAAATTTCACCAGGTTTTAAAATGGATCATGCATAGAACTAACCCTTGGATGTTCTACAGACATTTTAATTTGAATTATATTTTAATTTCATTATAGTGTCATGTAGCTGATTTTTCATATACATTATATTCTCTGCTCTGATAAAATAAAGTTTATGAATTTTAATGTAAATTCTAGTAAAAAATGTAGTATAAATAAATAAATACCTTTGGGAGGAGGTTTCTTTTCAGCTTTTTCATGTCTTTCAGGTTTGTCTTTTTGAATTACTAGAAATGAGTACAATCGTATATTAGGAAAAAAATACTCACAAAGAATGAGAAAATATTCCTAAAACACAACACCACCCCTGGAGGTTTCATATTTCTTCATGATTCCTGTTTTTCAGTTTGCAAAATTCTTGCTTCTGTTTCTCAGGTTCACACTCTGGGGTAAAAAGCTTCAAAATATCTGTTGAGGCTCACCTAACTGGAAGACAAGGCAGTCACACAGATCTGCAGCTTTGTAGGGAGTGTTTATACTGCATATTTCAGATGACACAGACTTGCTCTGCTCAAGCTCCGAGCAGACACGGGCTTGATTTTCTTGTGCTCCAGCCAACAAGAAGCCGTGTGACTACATTCGTCTTACAAAGAGGGGTTTTTCTTAGCTTGGGCTCACTGTCATACAAACACAGCCACAAACCTGGTGCCCACTTCGGAGCCCAGCTCGAGTGAGTTCATGTCTGTACAGGATACACTGTGTAAACACACACACTGCTATATCCCAGAAAGGCTGTCAAAATTTTATGTGGAGACTTCTATCTTTCCTCTCTTGGTTGCCATCCAGACGTATTGCTGGAACAAAACAGCCTTGAGCGTTAATTACACTTCTTTCAAGTGATAACTACATAATAACAACATCCTCTCTAAGTGAATTCCAGCCTGGAATTGCTGCCTATATGAGCCATGATTGATATCTAGACTTGTTTTTCTTTTTTTTTTTAAGATAGCTGTTTCTTAGACGACGTGTTTAAATAGCATTCATATCACTGAAGCTTTCTGGAGCCTTTAACAGGGGCTGAAGAAGTACCCTAAGTCTTTTTATTGAGCGTAGAGAAAATCTCCTGACTGGGGGGGAAGTAGCCACCTGATTTTCAGTACGCCTGTTCCCTGAAGTTGGCCTGGACCTGAGCGTCCTCACTTACTAGGGACTGCAAGTGGTGGCCCCTCAGCACTGCTGGTAGCTGATCCAGTTTAGAGCAGACCCCAGCCAAAAGGGAGATGAGCCTGGCAACAGATAGCTCAGCACACTGCCGGCGTAAATGTGCCTTAGGGAGCGCTAAAGGCAACAAGTGCCCTGCTGCACTGAGTCCACCCGTAGGGACTTGCATGGCATGGGAACTACTCAAGAGAGGGTAGTATGTCTATATGTCATACTGCAGGAGCAAATCTCCCTAGCTACAAAGTGGCCAAATTCTTTATAAAATTTTCCAGCCAGTGACTGGAGTCATGGCTCCTATTAAACACATTAAAGCTCCAAATGATTATTTGGTTAGCTAGCAGAAGATAAATGGATAAACAGGCTGGCTGCTCATTAGGAATATCTCAGTGATTCTTGGAAGTTATTTACTTTTCAAATCTACACAGATACCGTGGGCATTTATTTTCTCTGGATTAGTTCAGTGTGACTTCACTATATTAAAAAATCCTACACTTTCAAGTTATACACTGAAAGTAGAAAAAGTGGCCAAATATCCCTTTTAAAGAATGACTGGACAATGGCTACCTATCAAAGCCTCTTAAGGCTTTAAGTCTTCATTCCACTTTTTGTCTTTCTTCACTCCCACTTTCTGTTTTCACATTTCTCCTTAGAGTAAGGTCGAGTCCAATAAAGACTGGTTTATACATTTGAATCTATATTGTCCGAACAGATTCAAATTAAACCTAATTAATGCATGCGTCCCATCATCATGAGATTAATCTGAATGCAATAACAGATTGATATTAAGATACATTGCATAGTATTTTTTTCAAGAGTTAACTGAGTAAAAGTAAGAAGAGACAAAGACTGAAGCCTAACTTCATTATAGAAATATCTGGCTTCCAAAAAGCAATGCATGTAAAAAAAAAAAAGAAAACTTCAGAGCAAAAACATTCAAATGTTAAGCAATAATAAATGTTAGCCTTTAAAAAATGGCATAATAGGGCAAGCTGACTGGATTTTTAAATCCCCCTGTCCAAGTCATGGCTAAAAATGGAACTATCAGTCAAAAGAATACTGCAAATCACCTCTCATACACAATATTGCTTCAGAATATATATGTTAATTAGTAGATATGTAAATCTTAACCAAAGCCACTTCTGCCATGGAGGACAGTAAAAATCATGTAGTGAAATGAAAATGTTATTGCAAAAAAATAAAGGCAAGAAAATGAAAATCTAGTTTTGGATATGATGGAAGACCCAGACAGAGAGTTAGTAAACACTCTTGCATTAGGTCTGCACCAGACTGAAAACTGATACACAAGAGAAAGCCTTCTTTGCAGGCAAATTACTGAATCCCACTGTGGAGAAAAAGACATCAAGGAATGCAAATATAATAGTCATAGACTTATTTCTTTAGCTGCACAAGAATGATTCATAATTACCTCTGTGCATCAAAACAACAAAACTGAACAAGAAATATATTTTGAGCAAGACTTCACTCAGGGACTGATCAAGACCTGCTCAAGCAAAAGTGAGAGCACCCAAAAAATGTAGAGAATGGACTAGAAAAGCTTTATACTTTAAATATTCATCTCCACACTCCCCCAAACTATATAGGCACTAAAAATCTAAAATTGTACAACATCTAATAATAATCTGCATTACCTTTAGAAGGTGCTTTCTTTTCATGTTTTTCTGGCTTTTCAGGTTTCTCTTTGTGAATAGCTAGAAATAAATAACAACAACATTAATGGTTTTTAAAAAAGAGAAATGGCACATTTTAAGTGAGAAAAAGGAGAAAAAAGAGAAAGAAAGAGAAAGAAAAGAGAAGTAGGCACCATGGCTCTCCATGCAAAGAACCGGAAAGACTGATTCAGCTGCTGCTGTCTGCTGATGGTGCTAAAACATGTGATTCAAACTTTCAAAAACTTGTCTACCATCAGGTAGGGGAGGAATGGCCTTCCTGGCACAACTGTAATCCCACAAAAGAAGTTAGTCAAGAAGAGTCATGCTTATTTATGTTGTTTACTGGTTAATTTTGTTTGTTTTGTTTATACTGTCGTTTACTGGTTTATTTTGGTTTATTGTTATTTTTGAGCTTTCTTGTTTATTATTTTGGTTCATTTCTGAAGGATTTTCTGAACTCCACATAACAACAAACAGTTTTTCCAGCTACGAATGATTAAACACTATAATTAATTACAAATCTAATTGCAATGGCATTATAACTAATGCTCTTTGGGGCTTTTTGTTTGCTTTTAATTTCCACTTTACAAATTGAAATAAAGTACACTGTAGTGACTAGATTTCTGGCTCAGGTTTCAGAATACACACAAATTGTGCAATAGTCACTGAGTGGTGGGTAGTCTGGAACATTCTCCTATGTGGGCTCTGATTTGCTAATTTTTTTGCGATTAATGTTTACACAGTAACTTGTCCACGGGTGTGCAGAACTGATATTCCTATGTGTTCATATACCATGAGGTACCCTACAGGGACCAGGCGTGTGAAAACACTCAGCTGCCTATTTGACTCCGGCATATGAGTTTATACTAAGAACACAAAAATGTATGCATGAGCATTGCTATGTACTCTCCAGCCTTGTGTTGGTGTTTCAAAACAAAGTAAGAATTGTGGAAGACGAAGCAGTGCTAGATACCTATTTATTGCAAGTAACTACTTAAAGAATTAGTCCCGCTCTATTCAATGCATATGCGACAGCCCTACTGAGTATTGTATTTAAAACTTTTTTTTCACATGGCCTGCCTCATTACCTTTGTTTACAGGTTGTCAGGTGTTTTTCCTGGATGATCATGTTCTTTTAGCAACCATACTTACTGTGAGTCTTGGAAATACTCAGAGATTATTGGGAGATTATACTAATCCAGAGTATAAAATATATTATCTCCTTTCCTCAGAAAAAAAACAACAAACCTGCAGAAGGAATACAAAATGCTACTCAGTCTGTATGTCTGCAAACCTTTATATGATCTCATGAATTTTATTCATAAAGTTCTATAATATTTTTTCCAATCAAGGGTATACATAAATGGAAATTGAGTAGACAATTAGTTCTGGGGTACCTCAAAATGTAAAATAAGTTCTGACATTAAATCATTACCTGCATGCCTTTCCTTTTTTTCAGGTTTTACTTGTCTTTCCGGTTTGTCTTTATGTGTCACTAGGAAAGAAGAAATGTGTTCATATATATTAAAAAAGAACTGTGGAAAAACTTAAGAATCAAAAATAATTCTACCAAGATAAGCCTTAGGAGACAAAATGGCAAACTGTGTTCCTCCTGATCTATCCCGTGTATGTCTGCACGGCATACATCATACTACATGGGTGTGGGCAGACAAGTCTGGCTAACGAGTTACTGCTTACCATCCAAGCCAATGTAACATGCCTCAGCTGTTTACTACAGTAACATCATCACTTGCAATTGTCTGTCCATTCCTGAAGAGAGATTTTCAGAAAGCTGTCAAGGACTAAGGCAGAGCTCACAGTAAATGCTGCTGCCTGCACTAGAAAGAGGACATCACCTGGGCCACCCCATACTCTGTCAGGCAGAGGCTCGTAAAAACCCTGGAATCAATCCTGGAGCATAAGAGCATCACATGCACAAATGACACATCTGTCACTTGCCAGCTGGCTTGAAATGGATAACCAGTAATGGATATGGATAGCTGGTAATGGATACAGATAGCTAGTAATGGACACTAGCTGAGATCAGTCCCTGGCAATGATGATCTCAGAGCCTTAATTAGATGCCCAGTATGTGCAAAGTAAAAACTAACATTATGACAGTGGAAACTGTATTATGCTATCCACTCATTCAAGTAACATTTTCCACTCACTTCTCTTAGGATTTTACACAATAATTTTCCAGACAATGGGAAATAAGCATGTGGATTTAAGAGCACTTTAGAAAAATCAGCTGTGAAACTGCAAGCTAGCTTTAACTCTAACTCCTGAGGAGACTTCATCCCAGTTTAGTAAAACTCCCTTTGTCAAACATGAGAAAATAAGGAAGTTCTTTTACAGTACTGTGAATTCCATATCTAACTGGAAGCAAAAGAAGGGTAGGGAATATTCAAGCTTTCACATTTTTTTAGCAATATAGTGATGAAATACATGAGAATGAGTTCCTGACATAGCTGAGTCGCTTCTAAGTGACTGAAACACTCCTAATTATTCTCTGTGTCATTAGATAACTTTCCTAAACTTCATCAGAGAAGGTGACTAGAAATTAGAATAGGATGTTATTTACTCTTTCTGTTATCTAAATCTTGAAAAGGGAATGTATTTAAAGTAGAAAATAAACAGTTAAAATACAGAGATGCAGTGAAACTTTGGAGTCTCCTAGTCACACTACAGTGAAATGGGCCTTAGAAAGACACATATCCATAGTCATAGTTTTAAGATATAATGTACAGTCTGAAAGCAATGTTTCTTAGCACTTCAAATACAGAGAATCTCTATACGTGGTAATGTTTTAGTAGCAATTGTAGCAATAGTTCACTAAACAAAATCGATACATTCACTTTAAGATAAAGTACAGTTAGGTAGACAGAATATTAGTAGGCGTTATGACAAGTTAAGGTACTATAATAATTATTGTTCTTCATTGGCTATCTGAGATTGGCTTGGATCATTTTTTCCTATTCTAAGAAACTCTTAAAAACATTAAATATTGTTCTCCTATCAAATCAAATTGAAGAGTTTCGCAAATTTTCCACAAAATAACAGGAGAAGTCTTAATGACACATTCATGTTTTACTGTGGGACATTATAGTCTTTGCTCTGTCATTTTTCCAAATCTCAGAAAAAAATTCTTTTGTTACCACCATCCCATTTTCTAGTAATAAATATTCATTCTAACAGAAACCTGAACTTACGTGCCTGCCATTAACCTCTAGATTCAGTCTTTCTAACTTAATGTATTTTGAATTATTTATATAAAATGGAAAAGCTCCAATCAGAGACCATTAGAAAGGCCTAGTCAAGCACAGATTTCAAGAAGGTGCATGTTCACTCGGGTTGTGAAACTTGTGTTCTTGGTCTGAAATAAATCAGCAGTGGCTGGATATTGGGTCTTCCCTTTTTTGGGTGATTTATTATGACCATTGGCCTACTTGCTCTTCCAGAACAGGTTTCTTCCTCCAGCCTGAGACTTCACTAATCACATTTTTATGTAAAGGACATGTTCTCAGAAGGCTTAAAGTGTTTTGACAAGTAGGTATATTCCAACAAAATTCCATTTTGCCAAAAAATCCCTCACAAGAGGCAAACTAGATGGTGGTTCTTGGAGCCCAGAGCTAATTCATGAGTCATGGGTGGGGAGGAAGCAGTATCCTGATTCTGACTCCTGCAATAGGCGGATCTGTAATTTGTTGTTGGCATACACCAACAGCAAATTAGTAAATCCTCTCTAGCACCCTCTCCCCAACGTCTCTGAAAAAGAGCCTGGGGAAATTTTTTTTCTAAGGCAGGTCTCTGAAGCAGAATGCCTCCAGGGACCATGCCCTGTACGTTATAATTTACTCATTACGTTTTGCTCAGAAGTATTCCCAAAGACAAATATTATGCTTGGATTTATTCAAGAAGAATAAAAAAGGCACCTATTTATGCTCTGGGCGTCTTTTACATAAGTTAATAATACAGTAAAAACTTATTCATTAATCTCTGAATATAATTTTAGCCTTTCTGCAGAGTGATGAATTCAAAGTGCTTTTAAAATCCTCATTCTCCTTCCAGCTGGCTTTCACAACACCTCCTCGATCCTTAAAGATAATTAGGATTTACAAGAAGGGTCTAAGAGTCAACAGATTAGACTGTTTTGAACCACTGGTAAAACAACAAAGAACATCAAATGCTGAATACATACCCTTTAGAGGTTCCTTCTTCTCAATTTTTTCTTGTTTTTCAGGTTTGTCCCTGTGAATTACTAGAAATAATAATAATAAAAAACCCCACAATAAATCTGTAATCTGGAGGTAGTATGCACACTTATTATTTAACCAAAGTGATCGAGGAAAAATATCTGTAAATTCAAATAATGGATTTTAGCTCTGAGGCACAGGTACTAGATGACGTACAGACCTTCTTAATGTCAATATTTAATTCCAGGTCCAAGAGAAATATTCTTCCTTAAGTAAGTCTTCAGATGTTAGACCATACTTTTGCAAAATAACTGATAATTCAGCAAACTTAATCTAATCTGTGGGATCTCTTTTGGTCCCATTACGCAAACACCCTGCCTCTAAGATTTCTGACAGAGGAAATTATTTTCAGTCCTTGACAGCATTGCTTTCTATTCTTAACAAAAACCAGCTAGCATATTGCTTTCCATGCTCTTTTTTCTTTATTTTTAGCTGTTACTTCAGCCACAGGATAGATTAACAAGAAAACATCTCTTTTAATCAGAGCGTAACTTCAGGAAGAGCAGCTGTTTGAAACACAACCAACTACATGTCCTGATAGGAGCAGGCAAATATGAATCCTTATGGACTCTACTGCCCACTCAACTTTCAGACCATGTTTTTGACATGGTTGTATTCCACATCCTAATGACTCAGACAGACAAAAATGTTCCTTGTCAACCTCTGCTACTAAAAGACTAGCGTTTTGCAATTTCAGGGAAAAAATATTTTCTTTGCTATAGTCAAGTTTCTGTCAACAAGTAAACCACAGAAAATACAACTCTGATTAGAAGACAACTGTGAGCTTTATACACAAGCACGGTAATGTTTTTGCATACATTCATTTCACCAGCTTTGCAGCAAATGTCATTTCATGGAGGTGCAAGCATTTTTTTGTTGGTTAAATATTTCCTCATTAAAAAATACCTCCATGTCCTTAAGAAAAATCATTCCAAACAATCAGTAATTTCATTATGTCTTACAGATGTTTGCATTATCCAAATACATTTCCAGTCATAACAGGTAAATTATTGTTGATAACAATTAGCAGTACAGTGGAAAGAGATTGAAGGGAGATTTTTCAAAGCCTTTGAGGAATGTGGACAGCCAATTTACACTAAAAAAACAGGCTGTGAAGAACGCAGCAGCACCAGCAATGTATTATTGAATGAATTACAGACTGTAACTCATTCAATTGCTTTAGGACATCTAGTAGCATACCAAGGGAAAGCAGTCTCCTCTCTCCCTATACCGTGTAGAACTTAGACTGAACATTTTTGCAGAAACTGTAGCATGCTTTTACATCTTACATTTGTATTAGCAGGTGCTAGCTCTGTGCAAAACAATTCGAGCCAACGTGTTGTCAGTTTTGGATGGGGCAATAGCACAGTTTTGCAAACAATAGCTCTGTGATGGTCAACAGCAGTGAAACATGAGCTTCTGCCCATCGGATAAAAGCCCTTGTAGTCTCTATGCCAAAAAATATAGCTGAAATATGCAGAACAGACTGGCAATCAGAAAGCTTGTTTTTAGCCACAGAACATCTTACTTGTGTAAGGGGACTTTGTGGGTTTTTTTAAATTTATTCTACTTTCTCCATAGCATTTCCTTATTTCATGCTTTGGAAAAAAATTAAAATGAGCCTTGAAAGACACTAATGGAACTGAGTGTCAGCAGACCTTAAAGTGGACAGAAAAATCTAATTTAAGGTTCCTTCACATCATCAAACTGGTATAAAGGGCTAAAATGCAAGGAAATATTAATATTTGTGTGGACTCCAGGCTAAAAACATGGAGAAGGGATCAGCTGGCTCCTTCTTGAGAAATAAAAGCACCCTGATGTATCTGGGCAGGGAGCCTGGAACGTGGATAAGAAGAGACCAGGCTGGCATAAGCATAAACTATTTTTCTCTTCCCAGTGATAGACTGAAGGCAATCTCTGGTTCATCCAAGGGCCCTATCCTGTGTGTTGATATCCCCATAGCTTCAGAGCTTGCTAATCTCAGATTGTAATGTTTACCATTACCTCATATGGACGCTGTCAGAGCTATGGCTTTTGGGTAGAACCTTATCCGGGAAGGGCAGGTGTTGTCAAAAATTAAAGGGTTCATGTTTCAGGGCTGTGATGACTGGCCATTTTTGACTCTTAAATCCCAGTGCAGCAGGGACACCAAAATCCACTGAAGCTTTTGGTCTGACGAACTTAAATATGATTTTTCTTTTGCATATTTACTCTGGTTTTTCCCCTGAAATGTTTTCATGTTCAGCTTCATATGTAGTCCTAAAAGCTCTATCATAGAAAATACTTCACTGGCTACACATCTTTTCCACATTTAGTCACTTGGATATCTATTTCTTTGTAAAGGGATTAATAAATGCTCTTTTTCAAGCCCACAGCAGTTAGGTGCAAGCATTAGGTTTTAGAAATAAGCCAGGCGGCCATACCGCCATGTTTCTGTGAAACAAACTAGAGTTAATAAGATTTTCTTTTCTGCATGTAAAAACCAAACAGAAAGCACATTAAAATGTTTTTAAGGCTGCGAAATCAAGCACTCTTCAGCTGAAAAATGCTGGAACTAAAACTGCTCATTCAACTTTAATTCAACCATTTTATTTGCTTTATGACACACTTTGTAATTAAAAGATCACCTCTTTTCTTTTTTTAATAGGATGTTGGATTCATCCAGAAAAAATAAGAAGAATAACTAAAACTAGTTTTATGACAATTGTGTAAGCTAAAATTTTCTCACAACTCAAATTTTATTGTACTTCCTTGCAAATACCAAAAAAGCATAAGCTCAGAATGAACTGTTATTAGCATTGGAAAAAATATAACACTCCAACCTAATTTTCACTAACCTAGATTTTGGAAATTGCTGAAACATTTTTATATGACTTTGAATGAAAATTCAGCCTGAGGCAAAAAGATGAGCATGAAAAATTTCATCCTCAATGACTGGAGTGTGGTAAATTTATAAATAATCTAAAATAGGAGCTTATAATGGAAAATGTTAAGGTAATTTAACAATGTATTCCAAACTTAATCTATAAGAATATTGCTATCTACTTCACAGAAAATTAAAAACAAGAAGCATAGCATATATGTGAGAGATTTTTCCAAATTTCAATCATCTAATAGTACATTTAATTTGCATCAAGTGGAAGCCATAGTGAAGGGGGATGTGATTTAGTTTTTCTTCATTAAAGTGTTTGAGACAGAGACATTCCCCACCCCAAAAAAGCAAGTGCAAAAAGAAGACATGTAATAAGGAGGCACTAATTCCATACCTAAGGGAAGTAAAAATAGTTTCCAGCTGAGTAAGTCTTCAGTCTGCTGCTTTGTATAAAGCTAGGTGATGAGTGCAATAAGCATGAAGTAGAGATTGCTTGCTCCAGCTAACTGACTAAGTGCTTGTCTACAGAGCAACACTCAGGAAAGTTAAGATAAATGAACTAATACAATGAAGTCAGAGTGCCTTAGTCAGAGAGCATTAAATCTCTGTGTAGATGCTTTTATTCAAAAGTAAAGTAACCTTAGATGGCTATAACTTAATTCTTCTTGAAAGAACACTCAAACAAAAAAAAAAAAAAAAAAAGGAAAGGGCTTGATCTGGAGAGGGGCACAGGCTTCCAGGTCCAAAACAATAATCTAAGGAAATCCCAGGAATTAATGAACTGTGGAGGCGCCTGCACTCATTACAAACCACCTCAGTTACCTGTGAAGGGGGAAGAGGCTTGCCTCTGAGTTTGCCCAGATCTTCCCCAACTGGCACCAGACATGCACACGCTGCTCACTGCAGCACCTAACCCTGTGCTGGATTTGGCCCTTCAACACTGAACGTAAATGCCTATATAAGAGTGAGACAATGTGTCATGAGTTACATGTTTGTACAATTTAAAATTAGATTTAATTGCAGCAGTCAGACAGTGTTACATCCATCTGAACTGAGATTTAGGTTTGACAGCTACTGGTCGTAGTCAAACTGCCCACAGCATTGGCTTCGCCCTAGGCTGCTGAAAGTCCACACAGCTAAATAAATACTTGACTGCTGTACCTGAACCACTACAGCTACGTTGCTATGTGTACCATGTTACCTAGTTTAAAGTTAACTCAGGTATATCTGTAGCCATACCTCCAGAAATCAGGGTAGACAGCCCCTATGTCAAATGTAAATATGCCATTTAACTTGCCAATTTTGTCAACTTATGTGGGTTTCTAGTACACTGTCGATTTGTATGGCCCAGCTCTGTTTATCTACTTAGCTGTCTCAAATACCTTATCTTTCAGCTACAACAAATTAAATTATGGGGACACATTATATTTGTCTTTATAATCTCATAATTTATCTATATGCTAAACCACAGACAGCTTTATTCTGTGATGTTTAATATTTGCATTATCAGTACGGCCCTATTAACAAGTCAATAGGGGTAGGAGGGACAGATATGTGCTACGCATAGTAAATAAAGTAGTTTTGAAGGGCCTGGAATCTGTTTATCATATCAGGCTGAAATCAGAGATACTTTCTGCAAAAAACCAGAGAGACTGGTGCTAATTCAGAGGCACCCGAGTACCTGTCCTAAAATCACTGTGATTTAATCTATGGCTGTCAGAGGTAGCATTTCATCATCACATTGTCTTCTTCCATCCCTCACTCCAGCAGCAATGTATTAGTGAAATGTATTTGGGAAAAGCCACACAGTAGATCAACCTTCTCCCTTCCCTATGCCTGTTGTAATAAGAGATATTTCCCAGAAATGCAGGACAATTCATTTCACTGCTAATATCAGTTTTTCATAAAAATCAGAAATGATCAGTCCATTTGGATTATCATTGGACCTTCCATTGGACAGAAATTATATACTTATAGACACCTTTATCTCAATATATTTTATTATTGTTCTTCCACGTTGCCAAACTATTGCATAGTTATCTCTTATTCATTGATAGTAATAGTAATAACAAGTGTAACACCTACTTCTTAAACAGCCTTCAGGAGCAGCTCAGAGTCTTGCAAGTCTGTGCATGTCACAAAATGACAGCCTCACAGGACAGCTGCCCCAGGCTGAGCCAGCTCCATCCCTCAGCCTCTCTCCTCAGGACAACTGGTCCAGCCCTGACCATCGCAGTGGCCCCACACTGAACTTGCCCCAGTTTATGGATGACTTTCCTGAACTGGGAGGCCGAGAACTGGACACAGTATCTAGATGTGGTCTCATGAGAGCTGAGTACAGGGCGATAATAAATCCCTTACCTCTGCTGACTGGCCGAGCTACTGCTCATACAGTCCAGGGTGCTGTTGGCCCTTGTGAAAGTAGTAATATGTCAAATACCAAACTGGAAAGACCCTGTTTTGTAGTGAATTTGTGCTTATGTGTACACGTAATCATGAAATAATTTAATTTCAGTACTCTTAAGCATGAGCAAATACTTTGTTGAATCATTTCTCAGAGTATTTCTTCTTTTCAGGATTAAATTGACTAAGTACAATAATTGAAATGGACCTTATTACTAGTAGTTTAGCAAAATATTTAATTAAAAGCAAATATTAGGGCACAAGTTTGCCTGGCTCTTAATACTGTAAAAATATTTCTTATAATTTCAGCCCACTTCCATCTGGGACTTCCATTCATTGTATCTGTTCCTGATATTTCAGACGGTCTTTTCAAAATGAAGCTTATGGATGGAACTCCCTTGTAAATCTTGGGACTCGGATTGACTACTCAAAAATATACTTTAAATTATTTTTAAAACTCTATTGTCCCCCTATTTTTGGGTGAGAGACTGAAATTTGTTTGGGGTGTTTTCTTCTGTTAAAAACATTCATTTTAGCTGTAGATTTTTCCTATTAAAAACAATAAAAGATTGTATTTGCGCATGCTTCCTGGAGGTACTTTAGAAGGTAACAGCAAAATTCCCTAAAGATTCATGCCTTTATCATGCTCTAGCTTGAGGCCAGACAGAAGGTTTTCTTGTAATTGTTCCTCCTGCGTACAAGATGCATTTTTGAGACTAAATATGAAAACAAAAAACAGAAAAAAAATATTTGTCCTGTGCTTCAGTAAGTGATTGTATAATTAAAGACTGCATTATCAGGCATATGCATAAAAGGACTTAACTAATGACACCTGAATGCTTTTTTTTCTGGCATCTTATAACTTCTTAGTAATCATTTCTGCGACCTTAATGTTCTTCTATGTAAAGCAATGCACTTTTGTACAGATGAAACGATACACAAGAGGCTGTTTTGGTCAAGGCTGCAACTTCATTTGTGTTTCTGGAATACTGTGCTTGAAAAGACCTTAGCTGGAATCCCTTGCTAATGGATCTGAGCTCATTATTGCCTGGCTAGCTCACTGATACCCTAAAAAATTCATTTTCATACAACATGATTTATTAAGTATTTGAGAAGCAGTTCTAGGCACTCCAGATGACCCTGATTAGCACAGAACTGGAAAGCTAGCACTAGAGTTGTAAAATACTATAAAAACAGATAAAGAATATATACAGAAATGAATATAACTGTGTGAGGGAGGGTGTATACACACCATTTTTAATAAGCTTCCTTCTTGCTTCCTCCTGCCATTACTAAGCACAGCACTGGTGCATCAGAGAGATGCTCATCAAATTTTATGTGGCCTAACCTTTACAGAGGAGGCTTTCTTAAGCAAAAAATCTGCACATATCCCAGGAAACTTCTTTGTTTACATGACCTCTGAAAACCAGCCCAAACCAGTTCCTCTGTGGATTTTTGGGAAAGGCCAGTTAGAGGAGATTAAACACTCTGAAAAGAGTAGGTTCTTCAAATGGAGGCTTTTCTTATCTCCAATACACACCTGGCTCACTGTTAACTATGACTTCCTAACGTGGATGGCACCCACTGGCCTATAAATTTGCTTTCTTCCTTGCCCAACACACTTCACGCCTTTTGCACCAGAAGAAGTTCATCAGCACTCTACTTTCTTGCACCTTCGCTACAAAAAATATTCCTGGATAAGTTTGGGCAGGAGAATCTTATTATGAATGTGCATTTAGAATATAGCCACACAAACATAAAATTACACTATTTGTTAATGCTAAGGTATACACGAATTTTTGATCATTTACAGTCTGTGCCAACTGATCTTTGAATGCTTCTATAATGCAACACTGGTAACATATGTAGTTAACAAATACACTGTATATTACATACATATATATAGGTAAACAGACAAAAAAAATAAAGTTACCCTTTGGTGGTGTTCGTTTTTCATGTCTCTCTGGTTTTTCTTTATGAATTTCTGAAAACGATGCAATGTAGAGTTGTTAATATTAAAATAATTTTAACACATGAAAATATCATATATTCTCATAATAAAAATAACTAATTTCTTGAAATATTATAGCAGAGCCATGGCTTTATCATCTGCATATTCAGAATTATATACAATAAAATTCAATTTCATATATATATATATACACACAGAGAATGTATATGCACAAAAATCATAACATTGAGTGACTTTAATAATTATTCTGTTTTAAGTTGAGCAATACAGCTACTTTCAAACTCAAGAATAGGTTTTGCTGATCTGCAACAGCTATACAGTAACATGTGTTGGTCATGAATCAGAAAAAACATGCTTTTACTAAACATTTTTCTGTATGTACTTTGAGTTGTTATTCAGGTTTAGTATTTTATATTTTCCAAATTACTCTGGGAAGGAAAAATGTTCTTTTTACTACATATGCTACATTTTGTAAAGCTCAAATGCTCAACTGGTAGCTCCAACACACAAGAAAAGGTAGACTCAATGCTGTACACAAATTACAGAGATAAAAGTTCCCAGGTTAGGGACTGTTGTCTTGGAGAATGACTCATTTTAATCATGCTGTATACCAATACACTGAGAACTCCCTTGTTAGAAGAGGAAGTGGTGCAGTATTTACCTGCCCTTGCTATGCCATCTCTTTCGAACAAAATTCCTCACCTGTGACATTGATATTAAACTACTGCTATATATGTCTGTAACTGATTTTTTCCTACTGTCCTTTTTGTGCCAAAACCAGGATAATATAAAAAATGCAAAATGTTGAATTTCAGAAAAAGCAAATGATAATTTAATCAAGGTTGCATAGCACTATTTGCATACAGTGGTGAAAATTTAAAGGCTCTTTGTTATAGGTGCACAATAAAGTCATTAAGACTATATGGAGTGTCTGGTTTATGGTACTGTGCATATATTTCCTGCAGTAGGAAACTGGTATAAAATACTGGATCGAATTAATCTTTGACAAAATCACATGCAAATCTCACTAGACTTTGTGGGAGGTGCCTCCTTGTATTTTAAGGTAAGATTTGGTCTGCACAGTCTAAATAACAAGAACACTAACCCCAAAATTAATCCAACAGAGAAAAAGTTATGCATATTACATCTCAAGTCTAAGGAGCTGCTTTAATGCCTATTGAAGACAACTGAAATCTTCCACTTACACCCTTAGTTATTTGCTCAGGTTGTAACAGGACACACATTGCCAAAGAGATAAAGTAGAAAATGGTATTTTCATTTCCCAAGACTGATTTTTGCATAGGTCATTGAAAATAAATGCAGAATTATTTTATTGGGTAGTATTTGCATCTGAAATAATGACTGTGTCTGGTTCGCAAGAAATGTAGCTATTCTAGGGCATCAGCCTATGTTGTCTTCAGATAGAGAGAACATTATTTCATGGAGATAAAGGGTAACAAAGGCCAAAATATGTATCACTGCTAGCCACTTATGTATGGTAGCATAACTAAGCTAATTATACGATGTCATTAAGCTAAAAGGACTTTTTATTCAGTTTTCATCTTGTTCTTTGCAGCCTGGGTGAGTAGTTCATTTGTTGTTCTATAAACCTCAAAGGTTCTGATTAGGAAGAAATCATGCCATATTGATTTACTGTATTTCACCTGAGCTTGGATTATTTTTCTTTCTGCAACTATGTGAGGATTTTTTTTGCTATCAACTGAGAGAATCCAGTTGCTGGATTTTCAGGCTTTTCCCACCTGTTCTGCTTAAAAGGATGCATAAACTAGCTTAGGTAACATAACTGGTAGGAATGGTGCAAGACAAGAACAGCCGGAGGATTCCTGTCTGGTTCTGAGCCCATCTAAGTGCTTCTCCATGCTGCTGCTCCAGACTGCTTCCAACCCTGACTCAGTGCATTTAAAGAAAACTGAGTCACTTCCTCTGCATTGCAATATACAGTGGAGACATATCTCACCCAGCTCAAAAGGTCATCCTACACACAGATACGAATATGGCCCACTAAGTGATAAATCACATTATTCAGGCAGAGTCATCTACAGGGACACATATTCCTTGCTTGCCTTAAGATACCTCAGCTCTGGTGGGTTCCCACTACCTATTATGTGTCTCACTACAGAAAATAGGCCTCTTTTTCTTGAAAAAATAAGTATAAACCTTTGTTATTTAATAAAAAGGCTTTTTAAAACTACTGTGTTTTTAGGGAATTTCTTATTGCTAGTTTGACTGCAAAATACATATGGAGCAATGACTGTTGAGCTGGCCATCTAAATCAGCCTCACATTGTATCAGCGGTGAAGCTTACTTGACACAACTACTTCGGTAAGATACACAAAAAGATACTTTCTAAACAGCAGCACTGCGAATCTCATCTAACTTGCTGCTACAATTAGGATACCACACATCACAAAACCCCCTACACAAATTCCTTGAAGTGAAATGCATCTTCATAACATGTAAAATATATGTGTATACATATATTTTATATACTGCAAAATGGGCCATCATTAAGGTCTCTTCACAAGCTCTCCATTATAGTTTGAACCATCATAAAAAATTGCAGCCTGGAACACATCAATTCTGATACATTATGACTTAAATTTTCCCAGCACAAATAAATCTAGTCTCAATATATGGTGATCTTGATCAATTTACAAGGCAGAAAATAGTGACTCTTTGCTAACTCAAAAGTATTTAAAATAAGGAAACACATTAGATTATTGGAGATTTTTTTCTGTTCTGAGAGTGTTGTCACTCTCTGCTTCATCTTTTATGACAAATGGCTTTAATTTTCTAGTAATCACATCATATCTTATTGCTGAGTTGACAAAGCGGCTATAGTATCATAGAATACTTACATGGCCAGTTTAAAGCATGTAATTTATCTCTATCAATGCGACACATTGTTAATAAATCCTAAATATTATGAATTCATGTTTAGAAAAATGACAGAATCAAGCAGCAGCAAGGATAATCTTTGTCACCACGGCAACCGTCCTGATTTTTTATGAGATGACAGCACGGTTTATTAAATTATTGTAAGGGAGTATATATTTTAAAAGCTGTATTTCATTGTTTGTTTTCTTTGGTTATCAAGCAGACATGAAAAATTATCTTTCCCCTTGCGTTTTGTGGGTTTTGAATGGATAAGTGCTTTATTTCCTTAAATATGAATACTGCTTGACACCGACTTCTCTAGACCTCTGGTCTTGCGCAGATATACAGAACATGCAGGGTGATTATTTTAAAGAACTCCAAGAAGGGAAGCTAGTAGTCTCCTCACTGACCATTTCAAGATGCTGAAAGGAGATATATTAGACTATATTGTTAGCAGGCCGATATATCTATGTACTGTTGACCCAAAGCAGGCCCTCACAATCAGCTGAGGATCAGTATCTCAGGCAGTTTTACTGAAAATCCCTGCTGAACATGCAGTTTGGGCGCTAGCTTCCCTCACCTGTCACCCAGCTAATTTTCATGAACAGCAGTTCAGTGTCTAATGACAGCCTGGCACTGGCTGCGCACTATGAAGCCCCAGCTCTAGGAAGATCGGGGTGGGAGAAAGAGAAAAAAATTACAGTCCCCTGAATCCACGTGAGCTAGCAGTGCAGCACTGTGCAGATTTACATCAGTGTGAATGAAGAGCACAGCCCCTCATGGTAGGGCACGAGATGATTCTCCTGGTTCCTGAAACAGAGCTCCCTTCTTTGTCTGCTCTCATGTTCCTGATTTTGATTTTTTGTTACCTCCTTTTTTAACATAGTAAAATATTGTCCTGATTTCGGCTGGGATAGAGTTAATTTTCTTCCTAGTAGCTGGTGTAGTGCTGTGTTTTGGATTTAGTATGACAATAATGTGATAACACACTGATGGTTTAGTTGTTGCTAAGCAGTGCTTACACTGGTCAAGGACTTTTCAGCTTCCCATGCTCTGCCAGGTGCACAAGAAGCTGGGAGGGGGCACAGCCAGGACAGCTGACCCCCACTGGCCAAAGGGCTATTCCATACCATAGGGCGTCATGCTCAGTATAGAAACTGGGGGGAGTTGGCCAGGGGGCAGCGATCGCTGCTTGGGGACAGGCTGGGCATCAGTCAGCAGGTGGTGAGCAATTGCATTGTGCATCACTTGTTTTGTACATTCTTTTATCATTATTATTATAATTATTATTATTTTCTCTTCCTCTGCTGTCGTGTTAAACTGTCTTTATCTCAACCCAGAGGTTTTACTTTTCTTCCGATTGTCTCTTCCATCCCACCAGGGTGGAGGGAGGGTGAGCAAGCGGCTGTGTGGTGCTTAGTTGCCAGCTGGTGTTAAACCATGACAAACACATAGCATTATTCTTCGCTATTTTATTTGTATTGTGTTATGATAGCACTTATGGGCCTCAGCCCACATGAATTGCTTTAGGTACCACATGGAGTTATAACACGATATAGTATCCCATTTCTGTAAGACAGGAATTCAGACTTTAAGAGGGCTACATTTCTTCTCTTAGTTGGAAAGCACAGCCCTGCATCTTGCTTCATTAGAGGATGAAGTAGTGAGTAGCAATCTGGCATTGCTAAAACAGCTCCTACACCTCACCCTCTGCTGAGTTTCCATCTTATGGATTCAATACACCTTAAAAGAACCAACCAACAAATAAAAAGTGTCAATGATATGAGAGGCAAAGTGAGAAAAAAAGGGATTATTGTCCCCATCTGAAACACAAGAATGCTTTACTCAAGGTAACCCAGAAAGTCAGCAAAAGCACTGGAAATTTAACTCTGATCCCTGACATTCCATATTATACCCTCATGCTTAAAGCCATCCTGTTTCTACTTAAATATTGCAGTGAGGATGGAATGTAGGTTTAAGGTATCTACTCTTTTAAAGGTATAATTGAACAGATGGAATTTCACTTGATAATACATTGTTCTTTCTAAGCAAATTTTACCAGTTGGTCATCTTTTTCATAACACAGGTAACACAGCGATACACATCTTCAGTGCTTTGACAGTCTTTCTCTTATAAATATCTATGTGTGAAAAGAAAAATGAGTCCTATTCAGAGTCCTGGTGAACCAGAGGTTAATAATTTGCTTTTGAGCATTCATAACCCTTACAGATATTGCCAGCAATTTAATGGGGCTATATCCTTGCTAGTTTATCAAGACTAATTGGTAGCAGGCAGCTGATTATCCTGAAGAGTTGGTGGAAATAGATACTGAGGGCAAGGCAAGAATGAGTGGTGTTAAGAGCTTTAGAAGATGAGAGGGATGTCATTTCTAATGTGTTCCTAGATGCTGTCTGTATGAAGAATTGTAGTCAACTCTCTTGCTGTTGGTATCCTCAGGAGAAATTTGCAATTGTGCAGCTGATGTCTATTTTTAATCTAGATAGTACCAGCTGGTGAGGGTGACAGTTATCCTTGTGGGGCTAGGAGGAGAATAAAAGAATTTGTGCATTAGAGCAACTTCCAGCTAACTACTAATACATCATGTAGCTGTACTCTAGAGGAAAAATAAAACAAATTTTGCAACAGGAAAAAAACACGGGGAAAAAAAAGAACAGGAAATTTTTAATTGGGGAATTAAATTGGTGTATTATCCAGGAGCCAAAGACAGTGTAACAGAAGGCTTTAAGTACCAGCATTCAGTGTTGGAAAGTCTGAGTGACACATATGACTAATTTAGGTGACTTCCCTTTTAGCTTGCTAGTAGCACATTCTTATCCCCAGTGTTTTCTAAGATCTTGCCCTGTTCTGAGGATTCACAGCAACTTCAGGTTGGGGTATCAGAACAACTTTTCCTGAAGTCATGTGTCTAAGGTCTTTCTTGAAAATGTGACAGGAGATGAATTGCCTCTTACCGATGAAAATGCTGAATGGTTTGTGTGCTCATCCACTGTGTGAGATACCAGGCCACAGTGACTCTTAAGTATGGTTTCAAAATTGTTTCTCCATCTCTTTGGAAATCACAACTACAATTTAGAGTGAGAATGAAGGTTTCTTTTTTCCTTTCTTTGTTCTTTCATATTTTGCAGAGTTATACAGCGTCTCTTTCATTTGCTGCGTAAGACCACTTTTGACAGAGGTCACAGAAGACCATTTCTCATTCTTCTTGGTGAAAACCCTCTGCTCTGGTATATATTTACCCAAAACAACTTGTTGTCCTAAACGGTGAATGTTGCTGTGAAGTGACATTGATTGGTCCTAAACCTATTCAGCAAAGCTCAGCTACTTCACCTTAGTTGCCTGTATTCCCTCCACGTGATACTTTGTTTGGCATCACTAAACAGCTATTAGAGATACAGAGAACATGGCCCTCAAATATTTCTGAACAATTTAACCATCTTGAGTAGCATACAGCAAACAAGTAGGCTTTATGTTCCCCCAAGAATACAGGGACTTAACATGGCCTTCCAGATTGTTAAGCCTTCTTTATAATGCCAGAACAGGACAAAAATAGACTAGATTCCAGTTCAACAGATATTCAATTGTTTCCACATTACTGTAGTTTCGCTGGTCTATAACAGACATTCACTGTAGATGATCTGCTGACATCTTTATCATCATGCTGAGGAGTGCTTTGATTCCAGGGTGATGTTTTATCTTATTTTTATTTTTACAAGACTATACAGTGAAGGAGATGCATTGCGAGGAAGGCATTTTCATACCAGTGTGCATGTTATTTTCATAACAGCAAAACATCCCAGCCCATGTAAAGATTTTTTTATAAGCCACTCTTTCATAATCTCCAACTTTCTAAACTGAACTTATTCCACTCCTCCTTTTCTCATTATGTTAAAGACAATTAAATATGTACATATTTTCCCATATTGCTATGTTTGAAATAGCATTCCTTTTGCTATAGAATAAAATAGCTTTATCAATTAATGGTGAGTAGAAGGTTATCACTATATTACTATGCACTTGTTAAAACAGTTTTATCGCAAAATCACTGATTGATTGGTGTCATTGACCTTTCCCCTTTGTTTTTATATGTTTAGGCATTTTCGTGTATCTGCCAGGGCTGCTTAAAAACTTAATCCCGCATACTCTTTCAATACAAAATTGTCTTTTAGAAAAATAGGAAAATATTTATTTTTCTTGAAAAGCTGAGATGAGGGGGAAAGTTTGATAGAAGTCCCCAAGGCTGGAGTATTAGCTGTAAACATGGGAGGTGTTACATAGTTCTCTTAAGATTTCTTTCTTTGAGATAAATCCAAAAGTTGTACTACATCCTCCACCAAAAAAAAAGGAAATAGTTGTGGCTAATTCCAGTTTGAAATCCTCAGTTTACCAAGGCAAATGGAACTGGACACAGTGCACAAACATTTGTTTTCTTTTCTTTCTAAAGCCTAACTGATTTTATGTTTTGAGTTTTCTTTTCAGTCTAGTAAGGTTTCCGTTTGCAGCAGAAAAGCAATATCTTAACAGAAAGGTTTTTAAGGGGAGGAGCTTACTTAAGGGGAGGAGCAATTTAAGGGGAGGAGCAATTATCTTTGACTAATTATCCTGTAAGCAGCACTGGCATCCTTCAGGAAGACCATGCACAGACAGTTTTACATGGAGGAATTCTAAAGACTGGGATTTTGAAAGAATTAAAAGTGGAAGATATTAAAAGAGCTTCAACTCTAAACATTTTTTACATAAAAGTAATTTTTATTCCAAATCTATAAATATGTTAACTGTTTTTTTCATTCCCAGACTGCAGTTCTGTACCTTGGTTCTGAAATGTAAAAGCAATGCTAATTACACTTTGATTAAAAAACAACAACAAAAAATAACCACAAAAAATCCCCAACCCAAATGAATCAGAGATAGAGCCATGTGATCAAAACCAGGTTTTTCTTTTCTTTCTGTGGAAAGTAAAATTGTCTTGACATGCTTCTCTTTATGGATTCCAGCCTGAAAAGATGGTATTGGACCAGTTTTAAATTATGTTTTTCATAATCAATTTTATCAGAGTCTGCATTTAATTTAATGTAATTTTATGCAGACAAAATGCAGACAAAAATTGTAGACCTCTAAGTAGAGCAAAATGGTATATACGGTAATACATAAAATCTCTAATCTTGATCAGCATCAAAGAAATCTTTTCCATATAAATATACAGAGTAGGGGTTTTTCTTGTGAAAGGAGGAAAAAATAGGAAAAAGAAATCACAAGACTAACCACAGTTCCTCTGTTCAACTTTAAAAAATGTCAACTCTGCAGATCCTACCTTAATGTATTAGTCTGCAAATATATATTCCTATAAATTCAATCACGTTTAGATCCAATTGATTTTTTTTTTAGGGGCCTGGCATGCAGAAGAGAGATACTGTTTCTGTGGGTGCTGAGAATAGGGCTCCACTTGCTATATCCTCTCTTTGGCACAGTTCTCTCAGAAACATGCAGGCTCCCCAATTTTGGTGCTGTGGGTTTAACTGAGTTTTGGATGACCCTCTCACTTACCAGGTCAGGCATTTACTCTGTCTCAGGCACAGCAGGCTCCCAGCCAGGGGGGCATCTGCGCAACACTCCCCTCTTCTCTTAGAGTGAGAACCTCCCCAGTGCTGGGGTACAAATGAATATTTCCTCCGAGAGAACATGGGTAGGTTTGCTTAAGTTTTTCCCTGATTTTAGAGGATAGCTTAAACAGCTGCAAACATCTGTGCTGCTACACTTCTGCCCAGGATTCCTACTCGCCTTGCGGCTCAAAGTTCTCTCTGTCTATTTTCTAAAAAGTTCTATCTTTTAAAAGATAGCTGGCAAGTTTGGATTAAAATGTTTCAACTCAGGTTGAAACCCAATCGCTATTCTTCAATAGGCAAAAGAACTATAATTGAACATCCCTATTCCCTAGTGGTATATGGTTTTGTTTCATCTGGATAATATGGAAAATATTTTTTTTTACATTATAAAATGCTATTTTATAGTGGATGGACTATTACTGTATTGATCAGAGTAAGTAAAACAAGGTGATATTGTTAAAAGCACATTAGTAACCAAAATGGATGCCACAAAAATACAAAATGCAAAAAATACGTATCTGGAAAAGTAGTTTAACATCTGAGAATTGAATCAATCAATGATTTTCATCCTTTAACATGGGGTGTACCTTACACAAAGATAGGCAAGATGCTTTGTAGTAAAGTGTAGCCTAGGGAGACAGTGAAAGCCTTTTAGAGAGATCTATAATAGCAAGTCATACACAGAAAAGTGAACATTACCATATAGCAACATAAAAGAAACTGAATTCAGAAGGCATTACCAGTACAAATAGATATATACTTTAGGGATGGATGGAACTGCATAATTAATTTCTAAGACACACATATAACAACCACACTGGCAACTCATTTTTCAAGTTACATCTATGGTATTCTGCATTTCTTTTCTCTAGTGCATTTCCAATTTTTCAGTTGGAAACTGTTTTATGAACAGGAATATTACCTCCGGAAAACCCACTCATTTTCCTTATTTTTCCAGATTTGCTATTTATAACAAAAGGACTTCTAAATGATAAAAGATGATGTTCTAATTTCAGTATTCTACCCAGAAATAAAGTTAGTTGCCATGTTAGCTAACAATGTGAATTTTTCCAGATACTCTCCGGATGTAAACTATAGTAATAACAAATTATCATTTATATATAACTTATAGTTATCTTAAACATTATAAAACCCTTTTAGTAAAGACTTTTAAATGCAGGAATCTTAATAGGCACCTGCTGGCATTTTAAACATCCTAAGGTACTCTGGTATTCACCAGCTGTCCTATAACGGTGCACTTCTCCCATAGGTCCTGTGTCATTCCTGTCAGTCCCATGCTACGTCAAAGATACTGTGTGGTATCTAAAATGGCACTAGTCAGCTATGTTTATTCACCTGAATCCTGCCCTCTGTTTCTAGTGTGGGAAAAATGTTGGTGCTCGATGATACTGAGTTAAAAGTAAAACTCTCTAATGTATACAGGACTTCTTTAAGATAACAGATAGGCGGGACTAATTACTATGGGAATTTAGGAAAGAAAAATGTCTTTTTCAAAATATTGTTGTGAAACCTAACAGGTTTCACCAACTTACTGCCATGGTGGTTTTGCTCCCTAATTTTAATGTATATACTGCCTGTAGCCTTGGGTTCATAGAAAGTGGTAGACGGACTACAGCCATGCAAGAACTGTATCCCTGTTGAATTCAGTGACACCATGGTTCAGGGAGTCCCAGATGGGGGCAAATGTTTAGAGTATGGAGAACTGTTTTGGGAAATTACCAGTATATTTTCAACAGTTCTTATACCCTTCCTGAGGCATTTGTATTCGTCACTCTTGGGCAGTAATAAGGACTTCTGTCCTATCCACTGGGTGGCCTGGACTTTTGGTCTGATCATATATAACCATTCTTATGTACTTAATAGATAAAAACAATCATCTGACACACATTATAAATCGTAGGACTAAAACCTTAAATATTTGTGCGTAAGTTTTTCCCTACCCTGTTTGAATACCCAAACCAGTTCTTTTTAGGCTTATACAGGCCATAATATCAAACCTACTTTCAAATCCAAATTAGCAAATGCTCTACCAATCTTCTCTAAGCAGCTTGTTCCTACCTCTCCTCTTTCCCAGGCAAAGCTGTCGTAGATGTTTGTTTGCTTGATCACTCTTAGAAGATGTAGGAAATTGGCTGGTTTGAGAACTTTTCCTTTCAGGAGCATTTTGTTTGTTGTTGTTAGCTCAGATTAATACCCAGTTCTGAACAAACAAATAGTTTGTGCTGAATAAATTCTGACTGTCTTAACCTTGGAGCAGAGAGGCGTTAATGGGAGTGAGTGTCTGGAACTGCACCTTGGCCAGAGCTGCTGAGGGTAAGTCAGTGTAACCGACTGTACCCTTAGAAGCTGCCATGTCTTTTAAGAACAGTATGATTTTTATGTCTTCCACATATTAATAACCAGCCTAATACTCAGGCAACCATATTCTCATTTGAAGTGAAGACAGAAGGATAAGGTGCTTTGCTGAAACGTTTATTTGTAAGCAAAGTTTTTTGCAACCTGTAACAGAAATTTCTGTTGTTTGTGGCTTCTTGTTTTAATCTATGATTTGTCAACTGCGTTTTTCTAAAAAAAAGTTTTATAGCCAAATAAGGAGAATAGGAATATTTCACATAACTATTTTATACATCTTTCTATCTCATACATAGGCTAACTCACAGAAATTTAGAGATCCATCTCTACTTCAAGGAAATCAAGTTTCTTTTGATAGTTTGTATAGAATAATCTTATGCTAACAAAAACCTATTTGGTAATACAGCGATGGTAACAGTGCCATGACAGTGCTTTATTTCTTCCTCTGCTTTCTAAGTTCATTGTATTTATTGAAATGAAAATTACTTACAAAGTTACTTGTGTGTGTGTGTGAGTGTGTGTGTGTGTGTGAAAGAGAGTTCAAGAGAGAGCAAGAGAAAGAGATAGACAGAGAGACAAAGAGAAGATTTAATCTAAGCCCAAATATAAAATCAAGGAAGAATACCTTACAAAACAATTTACTAAGCTTCAAAGTATAAAGTAAAAAATTAAATAATTCTGACCTTAGAATCTTTTTCAAAGGTTTCCAACAACTTACTCCTAAGACCACATACGAGACTCATGTTTCTCAGCCAGAATGCATTGGCTGTTTTGAAGCAGAAGATGCTACTTTAACATACAAAACCCACTGCTACATGTGCACAGCTTGTCAGGCGTACCCTGGCTAGCTAAATGAGGAATCCATGTTCACATTTTAAATTTTCAGTTACCCATATGTAAACTGGAGTAAAGTTCCAGAACAGTTTAATAATGACATTTTTAGCCATGGATGACAATGCTGAAGTGTCTGCACTTGTCTATATTTTACAGATCATTATTTCCAGTTTTGTGCACCAGGTTTCTCAGCTCTTCTCCAAACTCACAACTGATGCCAGTAACGTCCACCAAAAAATAATATATATTTCTCTCTTTTTCTATAACAATAATTTCTAGTAAAAAGGTCCAAAATATGAGAAAACATACAGCTGTCAAATAATTGGATTTGTCTTTAAAGTTTAAACTAAGCCTGAAAAAATGAACAAGATTATCCATCATAACCATTGTCCTAGAAAGAAATGAAGCCAAAAACATATTAAGCCTGCAAGAAACTGTTATTAGGCTTCTCAATATCTTTTGTGAGTAATATTCTGCAGTTTTAGCATGTTGTGAATATGTATTGTTAAAGACTGTAAAGTCCTCTACAGAATAATCTTTCACTACCTCCACTGAAGAACATTTTTTTTTCTGGACAATATCAAATGTTCACTCTTTTCCAATTATTAAAGATAAATATTAGTGATAAGACTTGGACTGGCAAAAATAATTGCAATAAAAAAGGCAGTCAGGAGGCATTTTCATCCTTTCTAAAGGATTCTGATTAGTGCTGTTCCATGTGCAAGCCCATTGTCATTGTTGTACTTTTATTATCTTTGCTTTCAATTTACAACTCTAGGAAGGTGATCTTTGCTTTCTTTGGGCTTGTAATTATCATTACACTTTTCTCTGCTTCCTTCATCACTACACAGTGTCCTTACCACTCCCCTTGAATTTTTTTCAGTATGTAATTGTATCGTGGTACCAGCAATCTTCTTATTTTTTCAGTTACTATATTCCATTATAAAGTAAATTTTGTGCTAACATTTTAGCATTCATAAAATCTGCTAGTCAACAAAGCAAAAGATTGAAGGCTTGTCCATACACCAAAAATAGGTATGGAGATTTTTCAAAAACTCTCAGCCTGTTCATGAATACCACAATAACTGTGAGTTAGATCCAATACAAATACTTAAAAATCAGGCACAGCAACCATCATGCACATTTCCAGAGTGAAATTTGAGAGAGGCTTCCTGTAAATATGTGCAAAAAGTCAAACTGTTCATCTTCTGGAGACAGCAGCAGTGTACTGCACAGTCTCACTGGGTCATTTTTTTTGTTTAGGATGTTCAAATGCCACAAGCATAAGAAGAGCCACCTAAAGAAAGATCATTCGCAAAGCTATAGTTAAGAATGCTGTGCAGAGTGGAAGGTACTTTGATACAGAAATGGTCCTTTATATGAAAACAGAGAATACTCTATAACCTAAAAATGTGGTTCTGATTTTGTCGATCTAACTACTAAAATTTTGATACCCAAAAAGTCTCCAAATTAATTTCTATAGGTGGTCCTCCTTTGGGTCCAGCCCTAACAGCAGTCAGATGGGAAAAAACACAGATGCAACATCTTGTTTTGTTTTAGAAAGCTTTTCTTCTGGAACTCTTATTTCTGGACCATAAACATGACAGCACACATTAGTTAGGAAAAGCTGCTCAAAGGCATGTGCATCTTGTGCTCAGAGGAACAGATTGTGATGTCTGTGAGAGTGCTACCTGCATGAGCTCATCTGAGACCTCGCCTCACCTCCCAGGGCTTTGCCTTCTGCGCTCATGAGCTTTAGCCCTGGGAGCGAATTCCACTGCGCCTAAGCAGAAAAGCTGTTGACTCTAGACTTTATCACAGAGCTCTCAGAATACTTCTATATAGGCTTAGACTCAGGCAATTCAGCTCCTTGGTGTTTACACAATTTTAAGAGAAGTCTGCAAAGAGAGACAGTAACAGCTCTGAGGAACTCACAGCTGCCTGTCACTGAGCAGACACGTGCAATACTCTGCACTAGCCTTTCTAAGGGACTGGTGGCTTCAGGCCACATATGTTGCATTTCTGTAGCCCAGAAAAAGAGGTGATAAAAGCAAGTATAATCAAGGCCATATCCTAGCTTCCAGGATGAAATGGAGACCTCTAGTCATCTGGAGATGGTAACTAGTTATCTGAGGATATATGAAAGCTTATGGCTATACCCAGAAAGGGTCTTAGACAGCTTGTTGCAGGGAGACAAGGAGGGGTCTCCTTATCCTCTGAAAGATGGAGGGAAAGATCTTGAGCACGCATCCAGGAAGTGGAAAACCCCATTCAAAATCTGTGTTATAGCTCAGACAGATGAAGCATGTCTGAATTTGGGCACTTTCACATCTGTGTGTATGAGTTATACTGTAAGATACCAGCTCCAGAGGAATCACCAGCTCCTTGCCCATTTCCTTCACCCCAAAGATAGAAGACTTTCTCAGGCATTTATCTGCAGAGCAGGCTTGTGAACTTTGAATACTGAGAAAAATATTTCAAGCTGGCAGTTAGATAGCTACTTGGATGGAGGACTTTTAGGTCCAATCAATCATCTCATCCCTTCCAACTGACTAATTTAAGCAGATTCCAGTTTATTTTGAAGGCTTCTCTGAATTCTATTTCTACAACTTAGTGTCTCAATGTAAAGTGTAAAGCATGAGTATGTCACTAATTTCCAAAGAAGCAGGCATTGTAATGCTGAGCATGGTGTTGTCTATAACGTTTTTATGGATTAAGCCTTCCCAGCAGTGAAGTACCTCCACAGTACTCCCAACCTGGTCAACTACACTGGCCCATGGTGAGTAGACACCTTCCAGCCATGTACCCAGCGTCTCCGCCAGCAACGCACTATGGCTTCAGACTCTTCGTGCCCACTGTAAAACTAACAACACATTTCTCTCTTTGGGAGAAGAGACAGGGCAATGCTGAGCCTTTTTGAGATTCTTACCAATGGATTAAAGAGATGGAGTGTTTTCCTACACTGTCTATAAGTTTTCTTCAGTCTTAACATGAAGGATCATCCATAGAAAGATGAATGGTCCTGGTCTTCAAGCCTATTCATTCTTTGGATGTCCTATTGAGACTGACAAAATGTGTCGTTAAATAGAAGCCTGATTCAGTTCCTATTAACTTCAGAGAAAACTGGATTGTAATCTCATCACCAACTGGGGTGATAAATTCTTCAATATAGGCATTTACCTATTGAGAATTTGATGGATACTGAATTCAGATCACATAGGGCTGGTTACACATCTTATTATTAAGCTGTGCTCAATTTGGAGAAAAAAACACACCCTAGTTTTGAAAAGCTTTACATCCTATCACCGATATCTCAAGCCTTCTAATACATTTTCATTTTGATTTAATAGAAGTTGAACTTAAGTTTTATGTTTCAGCATAACAATTTTCATGTCTGAAAAGATTTATATTATAAATCCTACTTGCTTCACTTGTCTGCTCTAAAAATTCAATGATAACTAAGTAATTTTTTTCAGAAGATTCAGTAGCCCTTATTTTAGGGTTCTGCGTTGGCACAGGGTAAATGCGTTTACACCACCTCACCATTATTTCTCACTAAATATCCTTGCTATATTATTATTTCTAAATATTATTTCTATCCAGACATACACGTAACTCATATTGGTATTAATAGGAGTCCCACATACAGGGCAAGGGTACAGATAATACTATTTCTGTAATTCTATTGTTTTTTTATGAACATTTTTCAGATTTTCTGATAATAATGAAACAGTCAAGAATTCTCACAGAGCAGCAAACAGTACAGTAAGTATTATTACTCGAGTTTCTTATTTAATGATTTTGTTAAAGAACAACTTACATCGTTAGTAGACTGACGTGTAACTAATGACAGAATCTATACCACAGATATACTAGTTAATTCTTAAAATGGTTGCAAAACATTTGCCCTCTATAGTAAGGCAACTGACCAACCTTTTTTCAGGGAAGGTCCCACTTCACCTAAACCAAGAGAAAAGAATAAATGTCAGAGAAGAGATATCATAATAATAATTTAAAAAATCATATTTTTCTCATGTTGGCTCATTTTAATTTTTTAAAAAAATTCTATTCTTTATATGCTAAATGGCAAGCACTCTATTCTGAGATTTTGGATTTTTCATAACACATCTCTCTTACCATAGAGGTTTTCCTGGGTCTGGGGTAGATAAATTCAATGTGCAGTAGTAACCAAGGAAACGTTCAAATCTGTGTTTGTGCTTCTGAATGTTAACCTGTGACTACAATTTACAATTTGCTTGATTTTATGCATTTTCCCATGTTTTAAGGAAAGGCTCAGCGGTTCTGTTTTAGCTCCAAATAATAAAATGCATATACAGATTAGCAAGGTTGTAAACCTAGCAACACTTCCAGTGAAATCCAAGGCAAAAAATACTCAGTTTCAGTGGAACTATGAGCATTTGATTGCTGCAATGTATGACTCCACCTCCATGGAATTTAAAGGATTGGAATTTAAAGGATTTAAAGAATTTAAAGGACATGGAATTTAAAGGATTGAGCCTGGATGACTGTGGCAAGTGTGCAGCCTCAGCTGCACTGACTGCAGCACACAAAGGACAGAGAATTCACATGCACTTACTTTTTATGATATAATGCAGTAAGTTGCCTACTGCATTTTCACACTCCTGGTAGGTATTGATGAAATTCCACTTGGGCCAAAGACTGTGACTGAGGTTTCCAAACACTTCTTAGTGAGCATTCAGATCTTGAATTTTTGTATGTCAGGTATTTTATGACCTTTCCTACTTGCATTAACACTTATCCACTCGAGTATTTGAAAGCTTGCAGGTGGTTTGGGAGTTATGAAATGGTAAAAATGAACACTTTTCAAATTGTAGTAAAGTCTCCATATTTCACCTTTTCTGTTTCTCAACCATATGAGAGATTGGCTTTCTGGTAGTTGTAAATCATATCTCAGAATAGGATGCCCAGTTCACAGACTCACATGTAGCAGCCTATCTATTAGTATTCATATATGGTGCTAATATAAAAAGCTCATGCACACATTTAATAGGTAGATATTTGATAATATCTCAAGTTTCTGAACAAAAGGGTAGAAGTCAGTTTCAGTACATGTTGCTTTTTAATTATATTCTGGTATAGCCAAATAGAATATAAAATAAACTACCGTGAAATGAAGATGTCACTCCTACACTCATCGCTTCTCAAAATGACCAATATGATGTGACATGATGATCTACTACTGCTCTGCTCATACTAGGGAACTGGTTTTTTTTATAACAGAAGGATAGTTATTTCCAGACATGAAATGTTAGCAATTTACTTTCATTTATCAGATGACGTCAGATGAAGAATGTTACTATGTCAGAACATAATTTCTATTGAACTGAATTATTTGCAATATGCCATCCAAAATCTCCTTAGTTCCACCAAAATGCTTTTCTTTCCTTTTTTTTTTTTTTGTTTCAATATATTGTCCTGTCATCAATATATCAAATAAAAAAGTTCTAAGTTTCTTGGTCTGTCTTGTATATTTACCAGGTTTCCTTAGATTCTTGCTGATTAAAAGAAAATAGCTATTGCCATTCTCTGAAGCAATATCCTGATGCATATTTTGGTTGTGGCTTTGAAGTCTTGTATAAATTAGTGCTCTTTACTTCAAGATGTACTAATGGTGATATTTAATTCTGACAGCTTTTCTGTAATGGTACATTAAACACAAGATGAAAGCTAACAAAGAGACCAATTTACTGATTGGAATAGCCAGTAGATGCTTTATTAGCAACAACGTTCACTTTTCATTTTGTTTGACCTTCTTGTCTGTGAGGTTAAAAGCTGAGTAAGCCAACATAATGCATGTAAAACAGCAGTTAGAGCAGTTACAGAAGCCTTTACATTGCAAATACCTTCATCACTGTCATCATCATCACTCCATACGATGTCAGACAATAAAGAAATAAAGCCGTAAAGCCAATCAGTGGATTCTTCCAATGTCTCATGAATGATTCTCAGTGGTTCTGTGCTGAGCTTGTTAACAGATCTTCCTGAGTGCAGAGTTTAAAACAAAAGCAGTTTGGAAAAAAAAAAAATACTCCTTCAGTGATTAAAGTTAATCTTCATTTTATACAGGACTAATTATACTACCTCCTTTAACAGAAACAAAGATTGTGAATGTTAATTTTTATTATTCAAGGGTTTGAGGACAGCTCTCCTTCCTGTGCAAGACTGGTATAAACTGTATCCTACTGTACTTGCTGTTCGCAGAGTGATTCAGGAGCCAGTGGATAATTTGGTCTGATTCTGTGCTCCAAGTTCTGGCTCTTCTTCTGAGGCTTGGTTGGGTGAAGGATAAATATAGATTTGATTCTGTGTAATATTCATCGTTTTAGGTAATCTCTTCCTTTCAGCCCAGTTATTTTCCTCTGGCCCAGGTCCTCTGCCTCTTGATGCCTGTTTAGGATTCACTGCCTTCTGTGTCCCACTCCTCATGTCACTTCTCCCCTTGAGCCCTCTCCTTTACAGAAGTCCTGTCTGAGGAAATTGCTGAGCCTTGGCTTAACGACACAGACAGGTTGTATCATTGCCATGGAGTACATGTAAAGGATGGAAAGAAGAAAGCTCTGTATACT
Organism: Ciconia boyciana; assembly: GCF_034638445.1. Lineage (NCBI taxonomy): Eukaryota > Metazoa > Chordata > Aves > Ciconiiformes > Ciconiidae > Ciconia > Ciconia boyciana. Next base: position 58,984,432 of record NC_132936.1, read on the forward strand.
TGGGCCAAAATAAACCTGAGTCTAGAATGAAGGAGAATGCGAAGTCCAAATTGTGACAGACAGCTACTTTCAAACACGTACTCCTGTGTATCTGGCTCTTCTCTTACAACCTTTCTAGAGTTTCTTTCACATACACTCGTGCACATCTGCATATTTATCTAGTTCTTGTCTTACTGCTCCTGTAGGCAAGCAAGCTGGCAAACAAGGAAGCTGTGCAGTTTAATGTGCTCCACCTTGCTGGGACCTCTAATAGAAGTGAGGCCCCTGCTCCCCACTGCATCCACACCCAGGGAGGGCAACTATCACTGGGTAATACAAGAATTCCCTTAAAGGCTTTTCGAATTGTGATTTCAGCAGATTTCTCCCTACCCTGTTTATGCTGACATAGTATTTCAGAGGAACTTTCCAGCCTCTGACAGAGTATGTCTTCTGACCTTTCTGTCCAGCAAACTTTTATTTTCTTGAAATCTGTATCAAACACTGCTTAGGAAGAGGGACAACTCTTACTCAGCCCATGTTACCATCCACTGTACTTGAAATAGCAGACTGAATGATTGCCCTATCTGTGTGAAGGTTTCCTACAAATGCAGACAATTGAAGGTAGATCACAAATATGATTTGAGTTGTTGGCCTAGTCTTGTTCCTGAGTTTCAATAGAAATATAACCACTGAATTTAACAGTATCAAGATGGGAACCACATCGCTGTTTACCACTATCTTTCTGTATGCACATATTTTAGTAGGAAGTTAAATACAAGTCTCTTCAGAACTACTTCTGGTTGCAGTGTTCTGACTCACAAGCCAAATCTTAGCAGTAATCAGAAGTAGTCTCACATGGACTTGCAGGTTACAAAGACAGGCAAAGTGCAGGCTTGAAGCAACTCCTTTGATGGCAGCAGTATGAACAGTTACTTTCTAAAAGTGCTGTAATGAAATATACAAGTAACTTTATCTGAAATATAAATGTATCACCAAATAATTCCTTTTATTTCTAATTAATTAATCTGAAACAGAAAAGACCAGGCTGATTTTCTATTATTTTGCATGTGCTTATTAATAATATAGACCAAAGAAATATTTTGGTTAATGTTTTTTTGAAGATTGTATTATATAGATATATGCTACTGAACAATCAGGCACATCAAATAAGTTAATCGTGTGCAGTGATGAAATGACATAATTGCAAAGAAATACGCATGATCTCTTCATTTAGTGTACTATTGTGTGCAGTGTTGTATTCAGAAAAATTGAGTAGTATAACGGGGAATATTTACTTTGCTTATCATAAGGCATTTATTTATTTGCATTGGCCTCATGCATTGAGATGTAGAGATTTTATTTTTTTAACTGATTTGCCACAAATGCTCTTCTCAAGTGTTTACCAGGAGAATGAATACCTATATTTAGGCTATTAAAAAGTAAATCTGCAACCCGACCCTAATGTCATTTGCACTTTATTCTAACCTAGAGGTGCTAAGGAGTCCAAGTGGACTAATGGAATGGACATGGCCAGAGGGGTCTTAGCATAACTGAGGTTTTGATTCACAAGCAGGGATGGTTTAACTTTGGACAGCTGCCTTGATTTCCACTCTGGCTATCCACCTACGCTTTACCCACTGGTTGCTTAGGGATGGCTCAGTTGTTTTTACAGCCAGAGGCTTTTACAACCACAGGGACTACAGCTGTAAACTAAAGAAGAATTGGTGTCAATTTATTTTAATATACTGGTCTATCAACTAGCAGTTGAAGAACTGCTTCACAGGTAGCAGAGCTGTCCCCCAGGGCAGGCAAGGGAAATGCTCAGAGAAGAACAAGATCAAGAGCAGTGGAAATTATTCCAACCACCCCAAGGCAAGCCATCTTTGCTGATGAATCAGAGCCCTCAACGTCATATCCTGGTCTTTAATTCTTAACAACTTCATAGCAAACTATGAAAAGGGATTAGAAATTGTAAGTGTCCAGAGGCGAAATTCTCCAGTTACGCCTACACTAACAGGCCCAAGTTGCAAATCCTGTTTAACATAAAAAATTTAGTAAAATCAGTTTGGGGCTGTGTAGAGGACACTTTAGTGGTATTTGCAAAATTGAATTTTGTATACAAACAGATACTGTGAGATCCACTTGCGGTCTGATGCAAGTGACACAGGCCTGGAAAGTTGTCTCCTTGTGCATAGATCTTCTGTTTAACTTTTGTTGTATTTATTTCCTACATTTTTAAAAAGTAGTGCTAACAGTAACAGTGTGTCCTGAAATGCTTAAGAACACCATGCCAGGTAATGCTGAAGTGAAAATTACTACTGATCAAATCCATGCTTTTAGCTCTCCCCGCAACTTTGACAAGAGCAGGTGCTTTCCTTTGTAGAACAAAACACACAAGAAACAAAGGAAGTAAAGCAATTCAGGGGGTAACAAATAGAGAGAAAAATGCCATTTGCCTCACACACGTGCAAGGAAAGACAACCATTTCCACAGGATTTGCATACTCTTGCTTCAAGAGTGAAGCTGAAAGAATGCAGATTTTCATAACAAAGTTTGAGCTTGATATTTTGATGTAATTTAGATTTTTTTTTTTTATTTACAGATGTCCAGCAAGGGTACATTATGATGAAATTTTTAGTATAGTCTTGGATTCAACATATTCGGACTGGATTAGCTGTCCTCTGTCTGACTTTTCATTTCTTGGCAGACCTTAGAACACAAATTATTTTAAAACTAAGCTCACAATGTACATAAGTTTAGGCTATAATACTTGCTAGCATATGTTATATAGTATGCAATATATAATTTGTAACTGATCTATAACTATAAACTATAATTAATATATGAGATATATCATCTATTGTGCTGGGAGTAGCAGGGACAGAATCTTGAATTTAAACTATAAAGAGCCTTTATGAATACAGAGTATTTCTGAGATAGATACAGGCTGTGAAGTTCTACCTTTTGCTGAACTTGTAAAAAGGGATTGAGCCAATCGTTCCTCTTAGATAATACAGGAGAAAAATACTAAATGTCTGTCGAAGAAGGAAGGAGGAAGGAGGAGAAAGGAAGCAAATGGTTACTCAGCAGGTTAAGCTCAGGGATGAAACATGCAATTAATATTGAAGACTTTTTGTTGACAGTATGTAATTTCATTTAATCACAGCTTAAATTCAGATTATCCTATCTAGCCAAATGTACCTGAAAGCCAGGTGTTGAATCCCTGGTGGTTTCTAGACTCCCTCAAAAGCCAATGCAGAAAGACATATTGTGACCTTCAGAAGGAAAGTCTCTCACCTTCCTCTGACATTTTTTTTAGGGTTCTAGGAATTAATTTCCAAAGATGCCCATCTCTTTTCATTGACTAGGAAGGAAAGGAAGCCTGAAAAATTAGCATGGACAAGATACCTTATTTTCATATGCCTGAGGTATGTAACATGGATCCTATTAGTGGTGCTGTTTCATATTTAAATCCTTCTTGTCATTGTATACTTTGGCTAAGCATTTAGATTTCTACCTTTACATTCATAATTAATTCCAGGTCAACATGACTATTCACCTTGATAAATTACTTGCATTCCAAAACAACACTGGTACCACTAACAATGCTTTGCTATAACTTTTTTTTTTGTCATGGCCTTTTATTACTTGGTGCAATATAAGAGATGTTTTACATTTTTGTAAAAGTTCATCTCTCTTTGTGCTGGCACTTTCACTGCTATGAGAATAATTAACAGTTTTGCCTTTTTTTTTTCAGTGGGAACGTCAAAATTTTAATTCCAGAACTTTCTGGCAAATGCTGAAATTTGGAAGAGTTAAAGCTGACAGAGAAAGAATCTGAAATTGAAGGGCTTTCTATACTACCTTTCAACAAAACTTTATTGTAGGAAAATTCAACTGAATTTGGTTGGAGAATGTTTTTTACCTGTTGTAGGTATCTGCAAGAAAATTTGGAATCTTGTTTGGATTTTCTTTATTAAACATATGTAAATTCGGTTAAATTAATTCTTTAAGAAATAATTTCAGGTGTGTTATAGGTATTAAAAACTTCTGAAATCTCCCTATGTATTTTGAAACTGGCTTTTGTGACTATTACATCAAAATTCAACTGCTACAATTCTTTGTAGCGCACCAACATTATTGGTACAGAAACAGTAATTTGATTCAAAATGTGAGAACAAGAATTCTGACCAACTAATTTCTTCAGTTTTGTACTCTCCTTGGCTCACAATTTTAATGCAATTGATTTGAAAATAGAATTTGTACCTTCAATGGTAATTAATAACTCACACTTAACACAACTCTTTGAAATCAACAGGCTTCCAAAGTCTGTTGAATGACAGACTTCCAAAGTCCTTCAATCAGCATTAGGTACATTCTTGGAACAGAAGATAATTTTCATAAAGTGACAAAGTCACTTCAACTTCAGTAAAATTGCAGTATTTTGTGAACAGAAGAAACCTTTTTTTCATCAGGACTGATAATGGGTCTTTTAATAGTGGCTTTTGGAAATCGGAATTGATTAATCACATGGTACAATTTGTTGTAGCGCCTCAAGAAAATTTGGTTATGTTTCATGGTCTGTGTCATTTATTCCTGTGAAGTGCACAACAAAAAGTGACTAATTGATTTATCTGTGCAAATCACTTCAGTCATTATTCCAGTCTTAATAACTCTGCCAGGAATGTAGTCTCCTATCAATCTTTTTTGCTTGTCAAATAGTTAAATATATACTCAGAGTTCAACCTATTTTAAAGTGGGTTTTTTTAATGAATTGAAGTGAATTACTTAATAATTGTTGGATTTTCATCTATCACATATATTGACTCCAGTGAATTGAATGCAATTAAATTACAAATGATGGTAATTATCTGGTGTAAAGATTGATCTGTGAGATATAATCTAATTCATTGATACTGACAAGGTACAGATGATGAAGACAGAGAATTTCTGTCATGTTTGATAAAATACAAAAGCCTAATACTAGTTTGTGATAATAAAACATGTCCTAGTTTTAGTACAATATTCTCTTATAAATATAGACACACCTGTATTTTAATTTAAAATTTATATATTTTTAAGGTTTGTTATTATTATTATTAGGTTCTTTCTACTCTGTGGTCTTCTGAAGAATAGTATCTAACATATAAAACTCAATACACACATAAAGTCTTCTATTATTAATATTTCTGTTTATCAGCATAGGTGTCCTTATGTCTTATCTTCCTATTTCATAGACTAACATTTTTGTCATGCTTACAGCACTAAGCTTAATGACAAACTCTGGTGGGTATAATTGAATTATAAGTAAAAAAAAAAAATTTAATTTTGAATTATAAGTATATTGAAATATAAGTATAAAAACAATGCCAAAGAAAACTCAGACTCAACATTACCCAGTAATTTCCATTTTTTAGGTACTTAAATTGTAAATATGAAGAGTATAGTCTGTAGTATAAATCTTCCCTGGCTCTTTCTAATATCAGGCTTACACAACTGTATTGAGATCAAGTCCATAGAGAAAACCCCACCTGAAAGTGGACAAAGGCATTTTACCCAAAATTAGAACAAAGTAGTTATAACTAGAATCTACTTGCCAAAATTTAGAAAGAAATTCACAAAGTGTCACAAAGCATCAAGTAATTTCAGGTACTTTTGATATAGCCATACACATGGACAGCAATGTAGGTTTAGGATGGGCTTTACATGTAATTTATATGACTTGAGTTGATAGCAGCTGAAAGGCTTCTGATTTGATGGATCAGACCCTAATTAGGTGGTGTTTTCTGAAACAGCCAGGCATTTTATCTAAAATAATTTGAAGCTTTATTTTTTCTCATTCTAAGGATTCAATTCTCTGACTAAGAACACAGATCTTCACTTCAGATTAAAAAGGCAGTGCTGTTAAATAATTGTACAATGGCATTTTTAAAGGGCATTTATGAGGGTAAAATGAGTTACCTCTCAGCTTGCTACCATTTCCTGGGAACCTCCTGACTGAGGGCATCTCTTAGCTGACAGATCTATTTCAAGCATGATGTGAAAATCGGGAGGAGGCTATTGCAAATGAACTTTGCAGCCCCAGCCAGCTGGATTTGGGGGTTAGCAGAGAAGCAGTGCTGCTGCGTCCTGGCACTCTGCTCGTGCCCATGCTTTGTTATGGCTGGCCAGCAGACCGCACACGCACACGCGTATTCAGAACACTGCAGGCAGAACGTCTTTACCAGGTGGTAAACAGGGATCATCGCAATGTTGTGAATAGGTGGCTATGGCCGATGGCAACAGGATGAACCCCAGAAAGGCCAATAAAAAAAAGGAAGAAACACCGTTAGCAATAATGAACATCCTCAGCTGTCGCTTGACTAAAGGAAGCAGTTATGGAGTGAAGTAAGGAGTTATTTCATCTCTGTGGAGCTGCTGTTATGAAGCAGAAATTGGAGTTCATTAAAAAGAAAAACAATACACTGTAGGTGTGAGATAACACAGTACGAATCAGAGCAATGTAAAAACATGGTTAAATAAGGCACAGGTATTTTCACAAGTTACAAACGTATTCCATTTCTGAAAAGAATATATTACATATAGTTGATTCTAGTTGAATTGTTTCAATTTCTTCAACAGCAAATAACCAAAGAATTACATTACTGCAATTGTTACTGAAATGAATTACTGGTTTTGTTTGTTTGTTTAAAATCAGAAATTTCACAGATACCATTATGGGCCGGAAATTTGGTTTTTGTTTTGTATCCCATGAAGAGCATTTAAGCATGCAAGACTTATTTCTCTTCTTAGGTCCTTCCCTATTCATTGAATCAGTTTCTGAAATTTCATATTTTCAACTTCATGACTTCATGAAGTTTGATCTGTCACAATTTATCATCTTATACATATGCTAGACCATTTGGGATGAATGCAGTACTTGCAGCACCTCTGTACTTCATAGACTGTCATTCTTTCCAGTATAAACTCATTTTCTAGGGGTTTATAACTCATCTGTAAGATTTGCTGCAGAGTGAAACATGGGAAATAAGATGTCATCTGGGCAGCTCTTCTTTAAACTGGAATTGGGTTTAAATCCTTTTAATTGTTTTTATCATTATGGAAGATAGTGAATAAAATTATTTTGTAGATTTGGGTACATTAGTGGAAGTCCCATATAATCCAATTAAGAATTTCATTAAGAATGTTGAAATGCATAAGCTGTTTACTCATGCTCTGGACTCACACTTGTAAATACAGTAAACATTGTATTTCAAAAGACTATAGTGCTTTTTTGATAGTTCCAAGGTGAGCACAGCGAGGGCCCACACCTTTTTTTTACATCCCACTCCTTTGTTCTGTGGGAGATTTGCTTAGGGTTTTGCATGTATGGAAAAGATTTTACCAATTATTTCAATTTGATGAGACTATGAAACACCTCTTACACTAAGAGACAAAATGATTTGTTCTGTTAAGTTTGCTAGTCCTTTAAAGTAAGCCAGAAGTTAATTATTTTTCCTGAATAAGTGCAAAGGTATTGCCAGTTTTAATACTGGTGGATATACTGTCATAAAATACAAGAGTAAATAAGTACACTCTTCTTTTTGCAGTTCTTAAAAGTTTCCAGTGAACATGAGCCCAACAGAATGACTACAGAGTGATAACATTCCTGGAGAAAAATGGATGTATATATTCCTCATAATGATTTTTTCACCAAAAAAAAAAAAAAAAAAGAAAATAAGAAAAACCCAGTAGAATAGCCATATTTTGCTGATTTCCACCTCTCTTAATGATGAAACAAACACTGCACCTAACAGGTTTTGCACCTTACAGTTTTATCATGCAGGAGACTGGGAAAACAAATGTCTGTGCATCAGTTATACAGTACAAGTTTTTTGGAGTCCTGTTCTTTACCTTCTGTCTTTTTTCTCCAAAATACAGATGTTCATGTGAATATATCGTTCCTAATTATTTGCTTGTTTGTTTTCCTCTACCGGAAAATATTAATAAGTATATCATCCTCACTACCCAGCGCCAGACAAAAGCCAGAACAATTTGGCCAGACATTTTGCCATTAACTTAAAAAGAAAAAAAAAACCCCAACATTAAAGAGAACATCTGACTGGAATCCCTGTGGTTTCTTGTGGAGCTGGGAGCTCCTGCCTCCATGCCCTGTTTGTTGCCCATTCCTGTCATTGACAGGCATTACCTCCACAGAGATCTGTCTTTGCGGCAGGTCTCTAAAAAGCCTCTTTACGGTTGAGCAAAATGCTCTATCCACAACAAAGACCCTGCTATTTTTTCTTTCATGAAAGCAGTTATGATAAAACAGCAAGCTCACCATGCTGACTGTGTGTTCTATATTTTCACTTAGATTATTTTGTGGATAGTGTTGGGTTTCATAGATTTGGTGAGGTTTCATTAGGTTTGATTTAGTCTGGCCTTTAGGTGACTAGCTAAATCACTATCAATTTACTCTGAATATTGAACACTCTGGAGCTGAAATTAGGGTGGTGTTAATTAGCTGTAATTGGTCACAGACATAGCAAGGAATTCTGAACACTTTATTAGCCCATTAGCAAATGTGGATTCCTGGGCAATCAATCTTTAGGACTAAAATAATCTTAAATTATTTAGTTACATTTACCAATTAAAATATATAATCCAGTTATGTGTACAAGAAATGCGTGAAATACATTCATGAATTATGAAGCCAATTAACAAGGTGTATTTTCTAACACAAAGGATAGTAGTAATAACAAACTGTTGCAAAGCGCACATCAAACCAAACTGAATCTTTTTTCTGCATTTCTGAAAATTCTGAGAATGTATAAGAGATCTTCCAAAGCAGTATGTTGCTTATTGCATATTCATACACGCTACATACTGCATGAGATTCATATTTTCTTATCTCAGGCTTTTGTAATGCATGTCACCTTCAAACCACATTAGAAATATTTTAGTCATGTTTATAGTTGTACAGTACAACATGATAGGAATGCAAGCTTTCATTTCTTTCCTCAAAGGAATGAACATAACACACTGAAGTGAAACACTGCAAAATTTAATTTCCTTCTTCTGGGTAGATAGAACAGGGGTGAATATTTCAGCACTGATCTAATTCTTGGTTCATGCTTTTCTCAAATTCCACTGCCAAAGCTGACTTGAAAATCCTGTCTCTGTTCTAACCTCTGAACAAACTGACATAACCACCAAGGAGGCACAGGTTTACACGTGCATCCCATAACACAGGGTCCTCCTGCAATATTTTATATCATAACCAGCACCTCCTGAATACTACAGAGTACAGAGAATTTACAGTAATCATGTTCTGGATGTGTAAAATGACACAGAATATATCTTAAATCTTTCTATGAGTGTAGCTTAAATTTCATGTCATCTAACTTCAGCTACCTAAAACCTACGTGTTATGCTCCCTCAACCTCCCTCAGTTCTAAAGGCTCCTTTTCAAACACTGAATAGAGAGGGGCCCCCAAAAAGTAATTTACCACATCTATTTTAGAATGAAGCCAAACACCTCATTTTCATATAGTTACTTCTGGGACAAATTTCATCTTATATAAATTGTCAAAATTCCCAAACTTGATAGTTTACTTCTAAAAGAACATGAAACCATAGTAATCAAGAAGCAAAACCTATGGGTTGTCATTCTGTAATCATAGCGGCAACATGAAGTTTATATTGATAAAAGAATACATACATATACAATATTCTGATACTTTGGCTTTTTGGAATTATTTACCTTTAAGATAATGAGAACAAAATTGTTAATAGTGGAAATAAGAAAAAAATGCTTGAGTTCAAGTCTAAAATTATTCCTTTTCTGCTGACGTGTTGTGTTTCTATTGAGCTCTATGAATCTCTGTATAATCTAGGTAAACTCATAATTTAGGGCATTACACTTCCTTTATTGGCCAGAGGCTAGCAGCTCTGTAATGTAATCAGGAGGAGCAAATCTGTACATATTCCTCAGCCACACAGTTCCCAGCCTGGTCTACTCTGTCAACCCACTACTGTTTTCTGCTGCAGTCAGTCCTGTGCAGTAGTCATTACTAGTGGCTCTGCTATGAAGACGGTCATTTCTGGCACAGAAACATAGGGGAAGTCTCTGGTGGGACCCTGTAGGTCAGAGCCAGCCCCAGTGTGGAGGTGTGTGGCACTTTTTACCCAGCTCTCCCAGAGCTCTCCCAACTCAGGTCGTTGCTTCCCAGAAATCTGGCAAAGGGCTAGCTCTGCAGATGCGCACAGTATGCTTTTAAGTCATCCTACTAGGAATCTGTGTGAAACACCTGCATGAAAATCAACAGGATTAACTGTACAAATGAGTGAGTGAAATCCTGACTAAAAGATCCATAGATCCACTCCTTGAATGTGAGGATGGGAGAATCTGCCCCTTAGTTATCTTTGTATCTCCGCTGAGATCTCTGGCTAGGTGCTTTCTAAATACCTTATTCTAACAGATGTTTTAATGAAATCTTGCAATCACGTAGATGTTGATCAGTAGGCATCTCCAAAGTTCATCTAGTGCAATCTTTCTCAGTGAGAGACTGTTGCCAACACTGGATCTGGCCAGCCATGGCCTTCTGGCCAAGTCTTGAACACTACCAGGGATGGAGAATCTGCAGCCCCTCTCAGCAACCTGTTTCAGTGCTGCACTGCCCTCCTGGTAAGGAATTCCCCCCCACAGTGTTCAACATGAACCTCTTGGGCAGCAGCTTCTGGCCATATCCCCCTTGTTATATCACCTGATACAACAAAGACATCATCTTGGTAACTGTTTGTCATCTTTCATCTTTGTAACTGCCCTTCAAAAAGCTGCAGGCTGCTCTTAGGTCACCCCTCAGTTTCCTCTTCTCTAGACTAAGTTCAGCTCTCTCAGCTTGCCTCATTCATATGCTATGCATGCTTTCTAAACTTGAACTTCATGGAACTTCAGGTAAAGAAATGGGAAAGAAATTGAATGCACTGACTTATGAAAGGCAGGTGTTATGTAAGGAAAAAATACACTGAATATTCTGTGTTTTATAGATTAAAAATATACAGTTGAATATAATTTCTTTGGCATCTTTCATTTACATTTAAAAACTAGGAAATTAATTTTAATCATGCTTGCAAAATTAAACTTACAGTCCTGAAAATAACTATTCACTACTTTTATGCAGTTCTGGTTGTTCAAAGAGCAGTGTCAAACCCAAGAGAAAATATCATCGAGTTTTAGGTTTAAGGAGTCACATAAAAATATGTTCCAAATTCTACTTTCTGTATGAAAAGACCACATTTCCTCCACTGGAGGCAAAGGGCCAAACTGTCAGAGGGTGAAAATCATTCTAGTATCAGTAATGCCAGCCGGTGAAATCTTCAGCTATTTCCATGGAATTTTTATAAATCGGTGAGTTTCACCTGGAAAAATCAGACTGAGTAGAAACTCAAGAGTTGAAACGCAGGGGTCATGATAAGAGCTACATAGCCATTGTTATATTTATGTAAATATAGAAAACAGTCTAATAAATCCTGGTCTGAAGGAGCACGGCAGTTCCTTCTCTTAAGATTTCACCATTGAGACCTGATTTAAATGCTGGCTTAATTAATCGTTTAGAAACAGAAATATCTTTGGGAAGGAAAAGAAACGAACTCATTAACTCAAAATACGAAAGTATCATCTCTCGGAGATCTCCACAAAATACAAACTCACCTTGCAGATTAAGTTTTACATTTTTTTGTTTCTACAACGTGGTCTGAAAATGTCAGTTTCCATCAACACCTTTGTGATTTAAGCTCATTTAACCAATATAACATGAAGATCAGATTTCCCTCTGCTTAGAATGTTTCCTTCAGTCTCCACTACAAATACAGATTCTTATTGCTTAACGTTACCCTGACTAGTATATCGAGCATGCATGAGCTGACAGCCAGTTCAGGAACCGCTTAGTTTAGGGGTTTTGCCTGAGTTATGCCCTAGTTCCTGACTGCTTATTGAAAACATATTAAGAACTTGATTGATTGGTTGATTGATTGATAGATAGTTAATATGGAAAATTAAAAGCAGAATATGGTGGTTTCTCTCTCTTGGTTTACATCTATGTTGTAGCATTAGGTGTGTTGTGTCCAAATTAAAATCTGATGCCTTTTTTGGGAGGATCACTCAAAGGGAACTTTATGTTTTGCTGTGACTCAAGTGAACTCCTTCTGAAAACAAGGGCAAATGAGAAACAAAAAACTTAACAGAGGTTCGTGATACGTTTTCTCCACATTTCAAGCTTCTATGTCATCCATTGATCCAGGATTGGGCGGTTTCTTTCAAGCTCTATCTATGTCTCAAAAGCTTTTTAAGTAAATCTTGAAGTCAATATTGATATATAGCAGGACAAAAATCTATGGATTTATCAGTAAACTAATAAAGTCCAGGAAATTAACTTTGAAACATCAACTCAATTTGTTTTGAATTAAAAGGCTGAAGTCTGAATTTCAAGTCCTAGTTAATTACTGTGACAGATGTGATAACTTTAGAGCTGGAGTTCTTATTTAAGAAAGAAAAGGACCCCAATTATTTTTTTTCTCTTTCACTTACGTGTTTCCCAGTCATTACAGCCTGTTTACCTCACAAAGGTTTTGCTGCCAAAGTGGCTTGCTGAACACTATGCCCCCTTTACAAACATAGTTAATTAGTTTATTTTATTTTCCATATATATCGCCAGATACAAGGCATAACAAGCAAGTAGCAATGAGGTAATTTCTATTCACTGTTCTTTTCTTCCCATTCCTCAACCACAATCACAGTCCTTGTACCACACACTTATGCCTTCATTTTCATCTTTGCCCACAGTAAACAATATGTACCCCAAAACTCGATCTTGTTCAGTCAGTTTGCCCAGTTTTAAACTGAGCTAGAATTATTGCCTTATTGAAAATAAGGGTGTGACTTAGCTGATGTTAAGACTCTGGTCCTCTGTGCTTATGGTTTTTGAAGATGAATTTAGAGTTAAGAGTTTATAAATGATCTTTTGCATATTTCTTGTTATTGAACTGTGTAAGCAGATGTCAGAATACTCAAGGCAACTATGAAAGATTTTAAAATATATTTCAGAAAATGTGAATTAATAATTAATTTTATTTTTCTTGAAATAATTTTATATAGAAATTGCGAAACAGAAATCTGACCACACATGCTCATATACATATTATATTACTGTCAACATACACATTTTCCAGGATGAGGATGGGCTGCAAAATGGAGAGATTTAAATTATAAAGATGTATGAAGTGTAAACTAATATGTTCTGACATTTCTCACAATATCTCGTCTCTTTGTAAACTCAGCAGAGACACTGTGCTGGCTCCAAGAAGGTGAGAGACATGCATATTTACATAATACATACTCCTTAATAAATTTTTAAATTTTAATATACAAGATGTCAAAAAGAATATGCTGAATTTTACCTGCAAAGGCTTTGTAATCCACCAAGTCAAACATTACAATAGCTACCGCTGACCAGGTAACAATCAGAGCAACAACAAGAAGCCATGCTGCTGGTGAGCTGAACGTTGTCACGAGGTCTTCTGTAACTGATTTCTTGCCCACTTTCATGGATGATGAGGGAACGGATCCGTTCTTACCATCTATTATTGTCGTGGTTGCAGACATACGTCCTAGGCAAATAGTCAAAGCAGAGGAAATAGAATGTAACACTTGGAGCCTAAAATCAAGAATATGAATATTGTTTTGAAATCACTCTGTAATCAGAATATTCAAAATAAATGTAAATACTGCATTATTAGAGACAGGCTTTTGTGTTTCCTGGAAGGAGTTTTTCCTGAACTGGGGCCACTTTTAGAAAAGTTAATTTTGGAGCAAATATGGTAAAATAGCTACAACCAGCCTTTTTGATTAAAATATGACATTTTTTAGTCTGCCACAAATAGCTACAGACCTAGAAGAGTGATTGATGAAAGAATAAAACATTATTACTCTCCAAAGGACTGTCTTGTTACGGGCTGTAGGCCAGATTCTCAAGTGATGTGATTAAGTGTACTTCCATTGATTGTAATGGAGCTAATGCGTCTATGCCACTCAAAGTTTGGTTGGAATCCTGCTGTCAAGGACATGTATCAGTGGCAATAGGAACATATACACTCCATTTCATCTAACAGAACCACAAATGATTTACATGTCCAGTATCCTTACAAGTTGTGAAGAGGCTTGTAGCTGATTTTTAAATACCTTTGTTTGTGACATTTTTCACTTAATGAAATAGTTGCCAAAGAAACAAGAGTTACAGTGCCAAAGAAGACTTAATTCCAGAAAGCATAGGTTTGGTACTAGAAAGGTGAGTACGTATGTTAGCTAAGTCAACAGTTGGCACACATTAACTGTTTAATGGACAGTTAACAGTAGTGACTTAATCTACTTTTTCCTGGGGTATTAAGAGATGTTAATTCTGGACACAAACCAAAACTATGGTAACTGAAACCTGACCACATCTGAAAATTCTCAAATTACTCTTCTTCACCAAAGAAAGTGATAACCTAAACAATCTTGTTTTCCAGTATATACAATAACAATAATAAAAATACTCATAACTCCACAGTCAAAAACAGTAGAAGAGCACAGTATCTCCACTTAGCTTAGTTTACAATATCTGCTTGTAGACAACTGTTAAAATATTAAAAGATATGTTACATATGTTCCTGGTCTGGTTGATAACACCAGCTCTCTTAAATCAATGTCAGTGATTTCAGGGACTCTTGCCCACACAGAGGTCTGAAATTTCGAGGAATCAGGTGATGCCTGGTTTGCTCATACCTTTGCTTCTCACCCTGATATCACCTATCTTCTGCCACAGCTGCTACAACCTATAAAGCTGATAATTTTCTATGGTGATGGAGGTAAGGAAAGTGACAGAGCTTCTCTATACAAAGACAAACAGATTTAGTTTCACTTTTCACATAGAAAATGGAAAATATGCATTTGGAAACTATCACTAGAGCTAAGGTACAAGGCTGTTGAAGACTTCAGATATTTGCCATCACAACATGTATGTAGCCTCTATTTGAGAATCCCTATATTGATATTCTTAAAGAAATAAATGAAGAAAGGATTAGATCCTTGATATTACCCACAGGTACATATATTTGTCCCTAAAAAAAAAAGATGGCATAACAAGTCTTCCAGTCCTTATACTAATGGGATATTGGTTTTATTCCTTTTCCTGTAGAAAGTGAGAACAATACTCTAAAGTGATACTGAAATGACCTTTATGTATCTCACATATATCTGTAGAACTGGGAAGGACAATTTTGGTATCAGAGGTTCCCTAACTCTTAATCTATCATATCCATAAAGTGTTAAAATTCATACCCTGAACTATTCCACATTTCTTTTGTTTATTATGTGGTGCATTGCATTTGTGTGTACTTCCCTTAGCTCTACTTTTTAAGCTTCCTTCTGTGAAAGCATCCGGGCACTGATCAGTGCCTTGCTTCAAGCCCCAGAAAGCTGCTCTGCTACAGAGCAGTGTTGTATAAGCAGAACAAGATTGGCATATTACATGTCTTTTGTTACTTATTTGAAATTTAGTCTTATTTAGAGAATGTTTATTCCGCTTATGAATAATGTCTATCTACTAGGATAGAATTTATACACTTTTAAAAAAAATATTATAAAACCATCACTGCTTCCATTTCTCCAAACATAAATTTTAGATCAAATATTTCACAGCAGGAGGAAAAATCTGCCAAGTGACAACTAGCAATAAAGATCAGCTTCCTAAAGTCAAATTCAAAATCAATAGCATTTTGTTATCCTACTGCATATAAAATGCAAGTAATTTGTGCATGCAACAGGTCATAAAAGACACATTATGCATTTTTTTCCCTCAGGGATATCAGTCAGAGTTTATGATGTGTAAGCGAGAATAGAAAGACACTGTCTCATCTTGACAAATCTAATTAGTACCACAGCATACCTCCAAGGACATACTAATGACAGACATTTGCACAGTTATAATACAAGCAATTAAAACTCTATGTGTGTATATAGATATAGACTTATATATATAATTACCATTCAAAGGATCATTCATCTAGGTCTGTTGCTATGTAAAAATAGTTCCTTCCTATTTAGTATACCTAACTTTTCAAATTTAGACTTCTATGTGTCTTCTTTGGTGAAGAAAATAGTTTCCCACAATTTATCAATCTGAGCAACGCTGCAGAGACAAAGCTCAAGTATGATAGAAGGTTATCTATTGCATGCTTTTGGCTGTTGATATAGCCAAGTCAGATTTCCCCTTAAAAACTCAGGATGTTGTACAATAAAATCACCACTGTTACATTCATTGAAGTGGGAGTGAACAGCTATTGATGCAAATTTGACTGGAAGTCAAGCTAAGAAAAATGCTGTTATACTGCTAGAGGTTCCCAATGCAGGTGCTTGCAGTATGATTCAGGCGCCTAAGAAAGGTCTCCAGTGTTGTTATAGATGCTTTACAATATCAGGGACATCCTCACAGGACTGGCAGGCATCATCTACAGGACAGTAACTTCTAAACTGCCTGGAAGATCCCAGACAGGATGTCCTAAACCACTGAAAACAGAAATTAGATTTTTATGTCCCTAGCTACTAATATAAACAAAATTGGCTGCAGGAGTTTATCTGAGGACTCCGGAGGAAGACATTGTTTGCTACTACATAATCTCATGTGGGGTGGATTGTATATTGATACCACTGTAATGTCATTATTCCAAAAAGAAGAGGCAATAACACCAAGATGATTGCTCTCCCCCCTACAACCCTACAACCACCCTGTTACTGCAGTACCCACAGTGCTATCCTGATGCTTTTCTCTGCCTGTTCCTTGCTTTGCAGTGCCCAGGTGTTGTGTATATTTTTGTCCACCTCCTACCAGTGCTAAACTCCTCCCCAAACCTACAGTGATTGTATTTACACAGCTAGACCAGTAGAGAAAGAGGGGACCTACAGATGGGCAATGTTTCTATCAATTCAGCCAGCAGCAATTCTCTTTTTTCTCAGAAAAGTGCCAAAGTTAAGCAGAGCTCCTGCCAAGAGGTCAGTGGGGCTTCAGGTGCCCAGTGGGGGAATGAGAAAGACAGGCATTTTTGTTGCTTTGAAATCACCTGATGGAGCCTATTGAGTTTTACTTTTACAATTGACAGGGGTCATTCAGCAACAGGTTCAAATCAGATTCCTGAATTTCTCCAGACATCCTTGCCACCCATATAATACACATTCTCTCTCCCAAGACAAATTTCACTGTCTGTATTACAGCCAACCAGAATCCAAGTCAGTTTACTTTAGATGAACACTGCAGTGGATCAGGAGATTCATGAGCAGATCAGTTGTCCCTGCTTCGGGGGAGGCAACATCTGTCACAGGAGTGGAGGGTGCAGCTGAAGGCTGTTACAATTTCAGCCATCCAATTTTAATCCACCACTACATGTCTGCTAGAGCCTCCTGGCACTTTGGGTTATGATTGTTATTGATTTTCAATGAGGATGGGAACTTTAAAAAGTTATATATACATTTCTGTAAAAAGATTACTCAGAGAACATATACCTCTGACTCCACATCACAATTTATCATGCACACAGAACTACCCTATCAGGTCACAAATGTCACCTTTACATCAACAGATTGATTTGCTAAATTCCAAACAGCTAAAACTCTGAGATCCTTACTATTCCTCTGGTTTCAGAGTTGTCACTTAGGATACAATCTGAAGACCCATAAGGTCTTGTAAGTATAAATAAACCTTGACAACTCTGAGGAGAACACCATGTGACTTTCAGAGTCCAGAGTGAGCTTGTAGTCCTGGCAGCTTGGATAAAATACCCCTTGTATTTGTGAGTTGAGCTCTCCTTAAGGCATAATAAGCATAGCAGTCCATGGTTAAGGATGGGGACTTGATTTTACAGTTCAGCAGCTATGCCTTCCACTACCCCAGAAGAAAAACAAAACAAAAAACCCAAACCAAAACAAAAAAAATTACCCCTACTCCATTCAGACTCATTCAAATGTAAAATAGTAATTTTCTATATTTATGTTATTTCATAGGTTTTTTTATGTATTACAGTGCTGCTTCTGCTAAGAGCACACACTAAAAAAAAATCAAATAAAATATTTAATGTGAAATGCCTTTTTAACGCTGGGCATATTAAAAGCAGAGGGCTAGTCATGCTACTAAAAAAAAGAGGTTGTTCCCTTTTAAATAATAACATTGTTGCTAGGGCAATTCAGTTGGGATGTGGGAAGCCTCAGAGCAGTCTGCTCTAAATGAGAGAGCTGGTAGGTTTTGCCTTGTCTGTTCCACTCCCCAGATGAACACTCCAATAAATAGGCTATAGAGTATTCTGGATTCAGGTCATTAATGGCTCCTGTTCGACCTATTCCACTTCACTTGGAATATTTAAATACTAATTAAGGGAGCAGAAAAGAGGAAGAATGACTGTATAAATCGACACTGTATGTTAAGCACTGGCTCGAGCCTTGGGCTTTAACCTGGTGACCTTATCAATTCACCACTGTTGAGATGAGGCAGGCAGGAGTATCTGCCTATGGTAAGGAGGGTACCACAGGGAGAAGTCGACCAGGGATTAGAACCCTTCAGTGAAGGACTGGGCAATGGATATGCGATAATCTGCTACATTTTTTCAGGCCCAGCACATCACCCTTAGTGAATCCACAGACATCTGCAGCTCTCAATAATCACACTTTTCCCATGCAGGGAAAATGCTTTCTACCACAAGAAAAGACTATACCTATGCCTGTTGTTCAGGTGATACTTATGCCTGACTGTGGTGTCCTCCTCTTTTTATCACTCTGCTGTGCTTTCTGCACCCTTGGCTTATACAAATGGAAAGGAAAAGACAACATTTCTGCTGTGGTTAATAGCTAGTAGCTTGCAATAAAATATCAGTAACAATATTCTTTCCTGAAGTGGTCTAATGACTTTTGTCCAGAAAGCTCTTGCCTCATCATAAGCATGTAGCCAATTTCCCAGCACTTCCATAGGCACAGGGAGTTGAAAACTGTTCACTGGACTCATGCTTTTTGCCTCCTTTATACATTTACGTGGGAATAAAATGCAGAGCAGAGAGAAGAAAGACCCTCAGAAGCCACTGTACGCACCTGAACAGAGACTGTCCACCATCTTGTCTGGCCAGCACCAGAGGCCAAGAGATGCAGATACTGGACGGTGAGTAACGGAGTGCGGAACAGCTCAGAGGAAGAAGAGCAAGAGGACTCCAACTGTCAAAACCTTTTGCTTTCCTCCAAATGCTGCTAAAGCATGTGATTACAGTGGATTTAAAACCACTTACTATGGAGGATCTGTAGTGCTGGTAACCTTCAATAGGTTAGGAACCTAATTAGATCCACTAATATGGATCACGTTTTCTGTTGGACATACATAGTGATATAAAGGCAAGACTCCTCCTATCATTGAGAGAGAGGCAGATGATGGAAACAGGGAAAGACAACTTAAATAGGAAAATTCAGCTTATCTTTGCAAGCTTCTCTGTCTCACCATTATCTGCAACAGGCTCTGTGAGTGGGGCAGTGATCTACAGTTCAGCACAGAAATGGGTGGCGGGCACCTAGCATAGGTCTGAGTATGAAGGAGCTTCTGCAAGCTGTTGAGCAGAAATGTCACAATTTTAAGAAAAGCTAATTTATTTACAGCTGCAGCATAAATCTTCTCTTGAGATGGCTGACATTCAGCTATTTCTTTTCTTTTGTATCGTATTACGTTCCCATACATGTGAATGAATGAATGCAACTGGAATAACTAAAAGGGAATAAATAATATATAAAAGGAGTTTCACAACTGATACCAGAATTTACAGACTTCTAAATTCATCGCACATAGTACTGAAGCGTTGCTCTACAGTTTATGTAATTAAAGCACAAAGAGAAAAACCTTTCAACACATATCATGTATATATTGGCAAACTTCTCAAAATTAAAAGGTAGTCTTTCTGCAGACTAAAGGCTTAGAAAGCTGTGACTGGGACTGTCTGTGAGGGAACATTTGCAGATTTATTGGTGACTGATAGTTACAAAAAGGTAATATTCTTTATGAAATGTGGAAAATAGGGTTGGAGATTATGCAGCAACCAATTCTACATGACAAAAGAAATAGAATAGAGATTATGGAATATGAAGAGGATGGTGTATGAAAATTAACCGAACAATTGAATTCAGAAAAGGCACTTATAATTACATATGGTGCTGTGTACTTTTTTAATTTCCTTTTCTGTTATTATATCTGTATTGGTTTTATTTTTGATCAATAGAGAGCATCTGATAATTTAAAGAAGTAAATTGTATTAATCTTTTCCATTCATTCTCCAAGAAATTAAGTACACCAATCTTTTGATCTCATTGATTTCAATAAAAAGTTTGTAGAATAAAAGATACATCCTATCAAGTCATTTCATTATTTAGTTCAAAGAAAATATGTACTTCATAGAGTATCAGTAAATAATACTAATAGCAGTACTACTACTAATAAATACTATGAGGTGAAACTAGAAGTTATTAATGCTGTATTTTAAGGTGATATATTTTTTGGGATTGTAATAATGACTGTTTCTTAGGATACAGTACACTACCATGTGCTATATGGAAAAAACAACAAACTAAAGAATCTCTGAAGAAAATAGTTTGACTAATACTAATTAGAAAACCTCTATAACACTATGAACAGAAAATTACTTTCCAAAGATGTACGGCCAGATTAAAATGGGGATGGGGCAACTGCATGAAAGGAAAAAGGACTTTTGAATACAAAGAGATAATCTCTGACTCAGGAATTTCATTCATTTCATATCCCTAAATGCTGAGCAAGTATTTTGGCAGGGCAGGGGTTAAGCATTTGATGCCTGAACTTAAACTTTTCCCTCAGCTAGTGGCTGCTGACGAAGACAAGATAATGCACCAGCTAGACCAATCCTCTGACATGTTGGCTGTTCTCATGTTCTTGCAGAACTTATTTTCATCAAGTAATACCAAATAAATATCAAAGTCAAAGAAAAACCCATTTTAACAATATTTTATTTCTGTTATTGCTTCTCCATTGCTCTTTATTTGCAATGCTACTTTTATGGAAACAGGATCTTTTCACTTTAAGAACCTGCTGTTTATACCCTCCTTGCAATCATAATTCTTCCATCGTGATATTACAACCATTTCCATGTCAATCTATTGTGAGGATTACAGTGATTCCAAATGGGAGGGAGCAGCAAGAGAAAATGAACTTTTAAGAAACAAATCTACTATTTTTATGCAAATGCCCTTTATAATAAAAAGGAGAAATATAAAATGTATGGGAGGATTTCTTTTCCACATGGAAAAATTTTTCAAAACCTGCTGTGAATTGCTAGTGACTCTAAAGAAAATAAATATGGAAAACTCAGAAATGAAGCTCTATGTTTTTAAATAAGTTTCTTACAATATTTTCCTCTTTTTTATATAATGCATCGTATACCTGGTATAAATAACTTTTTGAAATAATTAATCATCTGAAGCACAGCAGCTCTTCATCATACTCCAAGAATACCAAATCAAAATACTTCCAAACCCCACATTTTCCATCTAGCTACAATTATCTGAATTCATGTATCTGATTTTTTTTTTTCTGAGGACAGCTACAAAGATTACTTTAAAGATACTTTTGTGTATATAAAAGATTGGTTGTACCTCATGTAAAAAGTTGGCATATGTGGTTAACTCCTTGCCATGCAGATTCAAATGATGGATTTGGAACATTGCTATATGCAAGGAATCAGAATCCCCTGAGGGCAACCTGGTCTTCCCCCCCCACCGGAGCCCTCCTGATCAAGGGGAAAAATCCAAGTAGTAGCAATTCAGGATAGTTTCTCTAGAAAAGCTCAGAGCGTGAAATGTGATAGTAGGGAAGGAAGTCTTCTACAGCTGGGAAATTCAATTTTCTCTAGCAACAAGTGTAACTGAGAAAAAAGATCTTCAAAAGATTTTTAAAAGGAATAAGGATATATAACTGAGAAAAGGTCTCTTTGCTCCAGATAGATTTCCCCTGCAGAGAAGAGTGGGAACAAAAATCTTACCAAACACTTCTCCCTCCCCCCCCCAAAAAAAAGAAAAAGCCTTGATGCTTGCGAACCTAATAGGCAACCTCTGCATTTTGGGGAAGGCATCATTGGATCCTGCTGAAGAAATACTAATACTAGCTATTACTTGTTCTGGAATAGGCCAAGGTATGAACTGTAGTATTAGATAAATTACATATGAAGAAGAGGAATTCAGTCTATTTGTACAGATGTCTTGAAGCAATCTGAGAACTTCAAGGAGGGGAAGTGGAAACCAGTTTCAGTCAGACCACCATTACACTGTGTTTTAAAACACAATCAGCAGTAAAATAAGTTAACTCCCTCTCTGCTGACATACTTCTAACCTTTGACTTCAGAGAGCCCAGTTAGGTCAGCAGATGTCAGCAGGATTTAGGAGCGCACATCCCATTGAAAATTCATACAAGATGAGTCCTAAGTCACTTGAAAAGTTGAACTTCAGTAATTTGGAGCCGAATTTCCATCTTTCCTTACATGTTTGAATTTCATAGTCTAGTAGAGCATTAGTTGATACTTCAAATTAAGTGGACGAAAATTTGTCTCATATACCTTTGCAAGGAAGTGTAAAAAATGCCTTCACTTCATTCCAAAATTGCTTATAAAGAACATTACGCAGATATGACCTTCAACCTTCTGTCTCTGTGTGTTTTTTCTTGTATGCATATGTATTTCGAAGAGCTTTTACATTATTCTGATTATTCAAGTACAACAGACACAGAAGGGATTAGTGGTTTGTTAGTAGTTAAAAGATATTCTGTGTTGTTGAGCCTGCTGAAATAGTCTTATATGACTTATTGTATTGCGAGCCTCTCTGCAATAATTCATACCTGAAATGACTTTAGAAAGAAAAGTAAGGGAATGCCTAAGAACCAGGTTTAAAAGATAACAGGTTTTATTGGGAAATTTTATAGAACATTTTACTTACAACTATATCACTTTTTGTAGTAATTTCTTGAGAACTTAGCAGACCGCAGGGGTTAACAATAATCAACACAGAATAAATTACTTCTATAAAATCAAAACTGCAGGAAGTACAGTTGATAAGAACAAGAAAAGTGCCAATTACTGCACTTTAAACCAGCGATCAACCATGGCAAAGAGACATTGAGCTGCTCCCTTTCCAAAAGGCAGTAGGCTTCACCTCTTCATGATCTGAAAGCTGGACATTTAATTTTTTCTCTTTGAAATAACTCTTCAGTTTGAGATGTTTTTTACATTTTCTTTTAGAAATGCTGAGATTTGTTCAAAAATCAAATGTTTAATTTCCAGCTTCTCAGTATGCAGATGAGATAAGAGTGTAAATGAATTCTGAACTCACAATCCTAAACTATCAGCACCCTGAAAAATCCATTATTTGTTCGGTTCCACAGTGGAATATTTCATTGATCAATAGTAATGACCTTCCCTTCTTTGGAAACAAACTGGTACTCTAAAACAGTAAAAAGAAGTTTTACCTTCCTGTTCATCTTAGAAATCTGACATTTCAGAAAGAGATGCCAAAGGGATATTTAGACATACTTGTGAGTTGATATAAACTGAGAGGTACATCTTATCTTTTAAAATGTCAAAATGAAGGTTGGAGGAAAATGGTTGCCATTTATCTTTAAATAGCATGAAACCTTCTGCAGCAAGAGCACTGTATGCATTCCCTTTGTTATTTGGTTTTGGAAACTCCACTCTACACATCCCTGAAACCTTCAGAGGGAATTAGAGAAAAACACTGACTTTTTTTTGTTATGGAAAAAAAGAAAAAAAATCTGTTCCCATTTGTAAAATAATGATAGTCATAATAAATATTGAAGGTCACTGAGATAAATAATACGTTACAAATACCTCTGTCTTCACTCTGGGAAAGTGTACTAGTATAAAGAAACTCTGTGAAGAAAATTCCAGATCTGTGCTTCCTCTGGTGGAACTACAGTTATCTCTCAAATAAGTGTGTCTAGGAATGATTAATAAGATGATTTGCTTGATTTCTTCTATTCCAAGCTAACCCGACACTGGAGGTAGGACCAACTTTGTTTGTCTTAACAGACTGATATCTACAGCCTCTGAAAATGAAAGCAGTTCTAGCAATAGTTCAATATACTCTCCACAACTTATAGTGCAAGTCTCACATCACAAGTCTGCCAAGTGTTCCATATGGAGCTATCCAGTCATTACAGCATGCAAAGATGGAGATCACCACATGGATACAGTTTGAATATATATATACATAAGTCATATTGAAGACACCTGGTCCCAACTGTCTTACCAGAGACAGAAGAAAAAGGCATTTTTAGCCAACAAGAATACAGAAATTTTTACATTGGGTTATGCAGTGAAAATATATATATGTTGAAAAGACCTTGTTAAAAAATGAAGAGACTAAATTCCTCGTTTGACACAAGGGGAAAACTAGAGTAAGTGCTCGTGGCAAGTCAGTCATCTATGTTACTGATATATCTCATCTGTAAATGACAATTTACTGTGAAACTGTATTACAAGTTGTGCTGTCTGGGAAAGAGAAAACTTAAAGATGCTGAAGAAAATTGTTATGTGTCTTGCAAAACAGTATAACCAATTTTATGAGAGACAGTAGTTAGCTACAGTCCATAGTAAACAGGAACAGGTGAACCAAGGTCCATCTTCTGTCAAGGGCTAACTTTCTAATAAATATGAGAGTCCTTCATCTGTATACTTACAGAATAGCTAAAGGCAAGTCCACTACATAGGCACCTAAAATACTAGGGAAACAAGGTTTTCTAAAGCATGCTTTGAAACTTATGTGGCTATCAAAATATACCCCCAATATGCTTTCTGATATACTATTTGTATTCAGTGTGTGTTCCCATAAGAAAAGAATTCTAGGAAGCAGTGGCAGTCATAATAGAAATGGCTCCTCTGAAGGTTTTGTTTTGTTTTTTCTTTTCTTCTTTTTTGGTCTGAAAGAATCTTTTGGAAAATATCCCTTCTGTTTTAGGGCATGAGAGGGCTCTTGAACTGATACCAAAGAATAGAACTCAGTGTTTAGGTAAAAGTTAATGGTGTGTCGTATAATTTTCTTTTTTCAATACCAATTCCAAAAATGGTAATCTGAAGTTGAAGTTTAACCTTGATAGACTACATTAATATTATCATTCATCTCTGATCTTTATTTGGAAATAGGTGTGGTGTCAATGGGCAGCTGAGACACATAGCATACGCTGTCACAGTGAGGACAGTTGATCTTTGTTGAGGGTACATATTCACAATACATCTCTCATCTAAAATGTGTTCTGAGATTCGCAAGAGCTGGGAAATCTTTACACCATCTTACAAAGGTTTCTTTAATAGCAGCTAATGCCAGATACTTATATCTTAGATGAAAACTTCGTTTTGAATCAGTATTAAGTAATCTGGAGAAAATGGGATATGTTTTTGAGCCTATTGAGACCCATTCTAAGTAGCAAAATCTTTGACTGAGTAGGAAAAAGTCACTGTGCCCTCCCTTACTCACAGTCATTCCTGAACCAGCTACCATGAATTAGCCATGTCTTAATCCATTTTATTCAGGATTATACCATGGCCAAGTTTTGGAACATGTGAAAAACTTGTCAATTCAAGTCTGATGAGAAAAGATCACTACATGGTATTCATGTACAGGTACAGAGACTTAGATATCTTTTCTTTTCTCCCTATACAGATATTTTTATGGCACTTCATCTACACACTGAAAAGAAGGAAAACCAAGAAGATTCTCTGAAGGTTACCTGAGGAAAAAAAAAATCACTTCAGTAATCATATCTATTCTCTGCATCCATCCTCCTGCCTGCCCAAATCAATCAGCACCTGTCAGCAGAACAAGGTCATAGCCATATTTTAGAAATTGTTAGTGATACCTGAATTTTACCCACAAGTAAATTAACAGCAAATGAGACTATTAGTGAGTCTGTCTTGTACCCATATCTAAGCCTGGAGGACTTCTAATATTGCTAATTTTCACACTACCACATTCTGAACAAACAAACCCAGTAGAGTTCCTCAAGAGCACAATGAATAGCCTACAGATTTTATCTATTAAAATTTTATCACCTAATTTTATCTATTACAAGGGATCCAAGATTGACCTGCAATTTAAATCTTCCTATCACAGCTCTTCAGATCTCTGCAGAGTAAATGAGGTAAAATAAAAAAGACCTCAAGTGACCAAACAGATATGAGATTCAGAGTGGTCTCTAATTTATCCCAGTGATACATGCCAAGAAGTGGTTACCTGGCTACATTATTTAGCTCCAGAAATGGAGCCATTCTCTATAATAATATCTAGAAATATCCCTTGCTAGGCAGTGAGATATCCATGTGGCATATAAAATGAAACGTGAAATTATGGGTAAGTGAATTAAAATGTATGCGCAAGTAAGTACAGTTCCGTAACTCTACACTGTTACTTGTCTGAAGAAACTATGGAATCCAAATTCAGCTTTTAGGGGTCAGTTATGACTTTTTCCTGTGAAAATGAGTGCATGAAAAGCAACACTTTGATGTGTACACTTAAAAAGGCTATTTGTTTTCTTTCCAAAGTGCAAGTGATGTCCCTATTTCTACATCAACTCTAACTTGAAGTGTCATGTAAGTTGTATGATAGCCATGGAAATATGCATAGAAGATACCAAGAAGTGCAAGGTTATTAAAGGAAATATTTTTGTGTGTGTCTTATATTATTGCTATTATATGGGCAGAATATTTTCTTTGCTTAATCTTTTTTTGGTGTATAATAATGGCATTATATAACTTTTGTGAATTACAGAGAGAGAACTGGCAGGATTATCAACTGAAGAATGTAGCTCAAGATTTTCCTGTTTCCTACAAAAGATGCTAACTTATTTTCCCATCTGGCAGAGTAGATCCAAATCCCAAATGAGTGTTTTTTTCAAGTATATACGCCACAACATTCTGTATTAATGGTTTCCACATAAAGCAATAATGACATAATTTTAAAGCAACTTTTTTTTTCACTAAGCACAAGTGCTGGTTCTGGCTGGGATAGAGTTATTTTTCTTCACAGTAGCTAGTATGGGGCTATGGTTTGGATTTGTGCTGAAAACAGTGTTGATAACACAGGGATGTTTTAGTTACTGCTGAGCAGTGCTGACACAGAGTCAAGGCCTTTTCTGCTCCTCACCCCACCCCACCAGCGAGTAGGCTGGGGGGGCACAAGAAGCTGTGAGGGGACACAGCCGGGACAGCTGACCCCAACTGACCAAAGGGCTATTCCATACCATATGGTGTCATGCTCAGCGTAGAAAGCTGGGGGAAGAAGGAAGAGGGGGGACATTCGGAGTGATGGAGTTTGTCTTCCCAAGTAACGTGTGATGGAGCCGTTACGTGTTACGTGTGATGGAGCCCTGCTTTCCTGGAGATGGCTGAACACCTGCCTGCCCATGGGAAGTAGGGAATGAATTCCTTGTTTTGCTTTGCTTGCATGCATGGCTTTTGCTTCACCTATTAAACTGTCTTTATCTCAACCCACGAGTTTTCTCACTTTTACCCTTCCAATTGTCTCCCCATCCCACTGGGGGGAGTGAGCGAGTGGCTGTGTGGTGCTTAGTTTCCAGCTGGGGTTAAACCACAACAGCACAAAATTACCAATGCTAGTACAGAACATCTTCCTAATATTGTGAATATATCTATTTTTTCATTATTAATTTGCTGAATCATAAAAGTAAAAATGGCTTTTTCCCTGCCTCCCTGAAAATGTAAATGTTTATCCACATAAAAGCTATAATACCTGAGGAGGATGTTTTTGGTATAGGATTCAGGCCTTAGAAAGAAAAAAAGAATTTTTATCCGTGGTTTAATTGTTAAGTGACTCAGAGAAGTGACATGTTAATCTAGAAAATGATTCATATGAAAGATTTACTTGTTGGCTAACAGTGCTTTAAACTTATTCAGTGACAGATAAGATAAAAATCTTCTCTGAATTCAAAGATATCTAAAACAGAAAATTATTTATTTTTAATATCTATCTGTATAGAGTATGTCTAAAATATCTCTTTATCCTACTTACATTAAGCTTTTAAGCATATAACCCAAAACAGGGAGAATGCATTAATGATAAGCCTGTGTGTTTGTAATATACATGAAATAAAAATAATCTCTACTGAGACATGTTTGTGAAATTATTTTAACAATGTAAGATTCCAAATTTTAGAAAATAAATTCCAACTGCACATGCTTGTGCAGAGCATAGAATGTTGCAAAATTATAATTAATTTTAACTTACTCCCATTACATTTTTCTAATGAGCACTAGCATAGAAATGGAACAAAAGTGTTGAAACATCTCTTAATTGCCCTTTCTGGGCACGTCTCTGCCCTATGCATGGATGGAGCATCCATTTACTTACATTTTTGGAATGTGAATCTTTCTGAAGTTCATAGCCTGTCTCAGTTCCTGTGTCTGCATTAAAACACTAGACACCGAGACAAAATAGAGTTCCACCTTATTTGGTCATGGAAGACTAATTAACATCTAAGTGGGCTTCAGCAGAGCAGTCCTCAAATCTTAGTGATACATCTTAGGACAGAGGAAAACCTTTCCACTTTTTTAATGGCATAATCAGTCCAAAAAGCATTCATAATAGTCAGGTCTCACCTCAGTGCAGTTTAAAAGATCTTATTCTGAGTTAAGAAAAGCCTCCATCTCGAGGTGGCTCCTCCATGTTGTTATTGCTAACTGGAACAGAAAGTGAGCTACATCAGGGAAAAATTTTGACCTGGTTGGAATGATAGTTTCCTTATTTCCTCCCATGGATTCTAAATCAAATAATCTTTAGCATCTGCTGTAAACATGCACAAAGTCATCCCCAAACCATTCAGCTCTCATCCACAAGCTGTAACACCTCCCCACGTTCTCTGTAATAGCAGATCCACAGAGTAGGAGCTCCAGTATTCCTAGCCCACAGTAACAGCAGGTGCTACAAAGTTTCCACCCAGCCTGGGTGCCTTGCATGCACATCAGACACTTGCAGGACCTCTATAATGTTCCTGGCATCTCACCCCAGTTTTAGTTCTTTTGTGCTTCACTCCCTGACTCTCATGGTGATAGGAAAAGAGGAGAACAAAGGTGCATACCTATGCCTGAAGTTCAACCATGACGCCTGAAAAGGATATTTAGGCATATTTGTCCTGATTTCATCCCATTCTCTTTCATCCAACAGAAAAACCCTTTTGTTCCATATCGATGAAATAGAGACAGCAGCTGAAAGGACATTTTTCAACCTGGTATTGCTTTCCAAACTGCCTGTGCTGTATTGAGAAATCTTTGAGTTACGCTCAAAAATGTCCCTATAAACACAATGTTTTCCTGTTTATTAAGCCTTCACGTAGTCTCAGGTCATATTCAAAATGCGCAATTCTGTTCTGGGTGTTTCTATAGATCTTCAAATCTGGACTTATTTGCCCCTAGTCTTCTAACATTTATCTTCCCTCCCACTCAGAAGGGCCTGATGTAAGGCCCTACTACTTTCATTCGAAAGAAAGGAAGTGATGGAACAATTCAGTAAAGAACGAAGGCCATACTGGAAGTCTGGCAGGAGACAGCTGAACCCAGGTCTCCTGTTCTAACTTCTGGCTCTTTGCTCCTCTACACTGTGTAATGTTTAAGCTAAATCTATTACAGGCTTCCTCTAAGTGTAGTTGTTCGTATTCTTTGCCCATCTTTTCAAGCCCCTTATACACATTCAGCATGTCTATAAACTTTCTTGAAATCTTTCCATCTTGGATTTTAAGAATACCAAAGCTACTGCTATTTTCTAATTTCAGGAAACTTTCAAGCAATTCTCTGAAGTTTCTTTAATATTAATACAGCAGTCTCAACTGATAACTTTGTCAGTATAACTAAAAGAGATAGAGATGTCCTCCACAGATGTAGAAGTTGATAGTCCCTTCTAAATTTTTAAGAAAGCTTTTGAGAGCTTAGTTGTTCTAAATACATCTTTGCAAGATTTTGCTGGCTGTTGTATTCTGGTCAAAGGCCTATTCATCATCTAACCTTTCTTTATTAATTTCCTTTTCTATTATATCAATAGAGTGCAGCTTCAGCTGTAATTAGATAAGTGCTAATAAATAAAAAATGCATACTTTCATATTTATTGAAGATGAACATTTACATTACAGTCGATATTTCAGCCTTACAGCTTACATTGACTATATTCTTATGGTCGCATAACTGATAATCTTTCACTCACTAACACAATTCATCCCCCCAAAAGTACACTACATTCAGAATGCTATTAAAGTATTATTGTGGAAGACAAGAATAGACACAAAGTGTATCTAAAATAATTAAATGACTAATAATGAATAACATTCACAATATGAAATAGAAATAGGCCATAAGACATTGTACTACACTCGCTATAACTTTTCTTGGCTTTTTATTTAAGGTTGTGCTTCATTTAAACCTTAGGCCAGGCGCCACATAGGAAGTGTGAAAGAAACTGTATAGGATGATGTTCTTAAAGAACTCTACCTACATACTGCACAGCATCCCGTGCGCTCCCCAGGACCTGCGCAGGCAGGCTACTTTTGATAGATTAGTGGAGAAAAGCTAAAGTGCCTTTAGGGTTCTTCCACTATCGGGAACTGCAACAAAAGTTCCACACCACCTAACCAGGCAAATAAGATTTTAAAAAGACATCAGTCTTATTTACAGCTGAGCCTGTTTCCAAGTCCAGATCAACAGTTCATTCCTGCTCATCCTGCT
This sequence comes from Ciconia boyciana, assembly GCF_034638445.1. Classification (NCBI taxonomy): domain Eukaryota; kingdom Metazoa; phylum Chordata; class Aves; order Ciconiiformes; family Ciconiidae; genus Ciconia; species Ciconia boyciana. Next base: position 59,015,260 of record NC_132936.1, read on the forward strand.
GACCCGGGCAGGAGTGGTATTGTTAGCTTTTAAGGGACATTCCCAAGACATCTGTTGTGGGAGAGAGCTGGAACTTTTTCTTTGTCACCAAATGGGCAGGTGCAGGTTAGATTTTCTTCCCTCCATTTCTAGAAATGCTCAGACCTGGCAGACTACAACCTGATGGAGTCCCTTGGGTATTTATTCCTCAGAGGGTGCTATTCCCTAGCAAACCACTACACAAATGGACTTGGAAGACCACTAAACATCAGGGGCTTGTTAAAGTCACTGTTCCAGTGGTCAAGTGCTGAAAATGTTGTTATTAGGTCTGCAAGCATACGAAAGTGTAAGATCTGCTTGTCATGGAAAAAGATTGTCAGGATTTGTGTTAGGCACAGTGTAGTTCTGTCCCGGCTGATACTTCAATTCACAGGGTCCTGCAATTAGTATCACCTTTAGTTAGGAGCTACTTCTCTGAAGAAAAAAGTATAGATTAAAAAGAGTTAGAGTGATGAAGCACTTGCAGATTCATATAGTGGAAATTTGGGGCAGGTAACTTTTATACAGAATAAATTCAGGTGATACCTTCGGAAGGGCACAAGCCATGAAAATGCTATTTGTACAAGAGATCCACAGAAAATTAATGGTCCATGTGTTGGGAAGTTCACATTATTCATATCTATGTCCAAAAAAGTGTTCATGAAATGTTGGTTATAAAATCAATGAAGAATAAAATAATTTATGATTTCCTTATCTTCCCACTTCATTGCCCTAGCATCTAAGTTGGAAACACAAAACAAAAGAAATGTTTCTGCAACCAAAAGTAAATCAGCAACTTACTAACTGATAATAAAGGACTAAAAATATATGCTCTTTCACATAGAACATGTGCTCTTCTTTTTCAGCTGATGAGACACTACTGTAGTTCTAGTTTTATTCAAAACCATTGAAAATATTCTCTACAATCACTGGGAGAATAAAAGGTAATATTTCTACATTTAATGTAGCAGAAAAGTTTGATTCTACCAATTAAAAGAATGAAAGGCATAAAAGAAGAGGAAAGATTGAAAGCAAACATAGATATGAAGTCTTGACTGTAGTTGAAAACAAGAGAATCTTTTCCAAAACCAAATTCAGAGATTTAGCAAACTTCATGTTGGCAACTTTCATTAAAGACCTAAGTAAGTGCATCTACTTTTTGAAGACTTAGAATTATTCAGTTAGACAAGTGAAATAATTCTCAACAGAAGCTTAAAGATAACAAGGATTGTGTTAGTAGTAATAGCAACAATAGTGATTTCAAAGATATTGACTTGACTTATTCAATGAGTCCACAAATGTAAAAGAGTTTACAGTAAATGTAAAAACTGGAATAAAAATAGGACTGAGACAGAGAAAAAGGTGGAATGATATCTTCAAGAATATGAGTGTAGAGAATGTATCCTGTAAAAACATGAACACATTAGCTGAGTTTTCATTCACACTAACTTGAACCAGTGAATCTGTGGGAAGGTTGTTTTCACTTGTATATTCCTTAGGGACAGCTGACAAAAGCTGTTTTAGTGGGGAAACTATTGAGACAACTATTACAATAAAACATACTTTCAAAAGTACACTGAAGTTTTGGAAGTTTACAGTATGATTCTGCGAAATCACAGACTTTGAGACAGGGTGCAGTTCTTCATGAAGTGCACTAAGCCTGAAGATTTTAACACCTCCATTTATCTGTCTGCAGAATACACAGAATATTCTATTTTAAAGCGCATTAATGTTGTATCTCATGTTTAATTTATATTTACTTAAATAAAGCACACTCTAAAAGAGAATGTACATACCTTTGGTATCGCTTACATTCAAAGATGAGAACTGAGAGAAGAAAGAGGAACATGGTGTACAACCAGAACTTCACAGGCTGTTGTAAACACTCAATTTTTTTAGCACATTTTACACATTTTTGTTTGTTTTGATACCTATTCTTGTGCAAAAAAGAAAAATATCTGTGTTTTTTTGGTAAGTTGGTTGGTTGGGATTTTTTTGGTTTAGAGATTGATCTCCATATTACATAGTGAACTACAGGCTGTTCATCAGGTATCTGAGAAAATGAGTAGTGCAGGGTGGGAAGAAGATATAAGGAATTTTTTTAGGGACTTACTATTACAAACTTTATTTCACCCTTCTTAACACAAGGACCCAATATTAATCATAACCATTTGTTATGTCTTGTGTGCCTACATGAGCAGGAATTCAGACTTCTGCACAATTTTTTGCAGACGTCCTACAGGACAAGAGGAAAGATCTCCCTTCCTGCTTATTCATATAAACATAGAAAAACAGGGAGAGGTGGAATTAGCTGAAAATGAGATTGCTGGGCTAGAAAACAGACACATAATAGCATTATAAGGTATTTTTTGTTGCTAGTTAAATAATTTCACCTGGAAAACAGCTGCCTCCTCCAGTGGGATAAGGTTGACACTGGAATTGCTCCAATGCAACCTATGTACATCTATTTTCAAGAGAAGATGCAATCCATATCTTTCTACCTGGGCATTTTCAGGGGAAGAAGGAACATCTGGAAGTTAAAATTGTGTTCACATTTGAGAAATGCCAAGAAAATGTGAACAGCTTAATGAAAGAATAAAGGGGAAGTGGCTGAGTCTGCAGATACAGGGAATCAATGGTTACAACTTGATGTTTGTAAATAAACATTATGCTGCATTCAACATCTCTTAGAGCAGCTCAGGGCCACAGAGAGAAGAATGGACATGGGTTGGTTGAAATTTTACATAATGTTTGCAATATCTCAGAAAAGGTCACATTATGAAAGAAATCTTGGGCCTTAGGCCTGCAAAGACACTTGTCTAGTTTTAAATTTAGGCACCTATATTCCAGGGTCTGAAGCCTTATTGTTAAAACTCATTAAAGATGAAGATTTATTTAAAGACCAGTTTCTGCTGTGGGGAAAAATGCTTTTGGAACATGAAGATTTCTGAGACTCAAGAATAGACTCAAGATCACTGTAAGTACAAGAACCGAGAAGTACTCTTGCTGCCTGTCCTGCTTGGAGTAGTGGTGATTTGAGACAGCAGAACTAAGAATCTAATAGACAGGATGATTAGGGGGAGAACCAAAGGTGGGGAAGGGGAGGAATGAAGGCGGGTTGGAGAGGTGTATGCCCATGGGGAGCACAGGCTCAGCCGCCCTCATCCCTGCACTTGGGGATGTGGGATCACCACAGCCATCTAGCACTGGGAGGAGCGGCATCCCACTGCAAAGGGCTCTGGCGGGGGGCAGTGAGGAAGCTCATAGGTCCTGAAGCCCCCCACATCTGGCCATCTCCAGCAGAGTGGAGAGTGGAGTAATCTCTTTTCTTCTTGTTTGGGTTACTTATGTAAAAAAACCCAGTCAGAAAGCAGAAAACATAACGCGTGATTTATATACCTAAATAGAGCTGGTAAGCACTAGAAATACTCTCGAGAATTTCAGTGTTCGCTTTTGGAGACTTGTATAGTTTAACATTTACTTTACTAGAACATTAAAGCTTAAAAATATTAAGAAGTAATATTCTCTAAAATATTAAGGAAATCAAAGAATCTTTACAAGTTAAAATTATTGTAAGATTCTAGTGTAGAGACTATTGCTTGCTACGTGAAATACAGTGATTAGTCCAATGCAGTCCTGACCTCTAGGCACTACCACAGTAAGTAATAATAATAAAAAATAAAATAGATCCAATGCTACTTTATAGTTCTGGCAGCCTCTGCAGATGCAATATTATTTCTGGTTTTCTACGCTTAGCATGACATACTGAAGACTGGATAGCAAACATGTTGTAAAACTAACTTAGTCATTTGTACCTCTTTTGTGAAACTGCCTTTAGCACTTCACAGTGTGAAATAATACATTAGCCTAGAGTGGGCAACAAATGAAACGATAGCAAATATATTTTAAAAGAAACTTCCTGCTAATTAGTTTTTAAGACAAAAAACTAGCCCTCATCATTGTTTTGCCTGTATAGTTGAAATTATCTTAATTCATCAACTCAGGCAAAATTGCACATTGCTCCCCACCCCGATACACTAATATCTGGATATGCACATTTATTTCACATTTAATTTTAATTTTAAATGTGTGCTGAAGCCTCATCAATATTTGTAGCTAACCTTGAAAAGCAAAAAGGCTTTCCTGAAATTGCATTTTCACGTATTTGGAGCTATTTTCTCCATGGTTTCCAAAGTTAGTAAGGTCCCTTCTTTCCAGAATAACAGCCACCTAGCAAAGTTTCCCTTGTGAACTTTCTTACACGAGCTCTGTATAGATCACTAAAAGAAAACAACAACAAATCACTGGAAACCTCTGGTTCAATAGTAACTTGCAGGCAAAATATAATAAAGTTGTATTACAAAATCTATGGATTTCTCACTTGTGATAAATGCAGGGGATAGGCATGGAGGTGTGTCTCTGGGCAGAGGGCCCTGATGCACTTGCTTCTGGAAGGGGAAGGAAGAGAGAGAGTAGGCTGGGAAAGTAGAGTTTTGGCTGTTACTGATCTGGAAATTCATCTCTTCATCTGGTTTACTAACAGCAGAACAGAGCACTACATTCTCCAGAGCATTTCAGGTGGCTTTTATGTAATCAATACAAAATTACAATGTCTAGAACAAGAGATGCATTTTAGGATAAATGTATCTCACATGGATTAATTCTGCTTGGGCGTCTGATAACAGGGCTACTCTTGCTGTGAGAAAAATGCTTGTATTTAGTTCTGAGTTGACATGCCTCTGACTAAAGTGATAACTTTATCAAATATATTTACAGATTAAAAAAAAGAAAAGAAAAAAAAGCGTTTTGAGGCCTTCCTTTTTTGAAGCAGGAGAAAACCTTGAATCCTCAGATTTCACTCTCTACTACCAAAAATAACGTCTTCATCAACTTTACAGGTTGTGACACAAATTAAGAGCAGAGTATATAGTGATTCTGCTCCAAGTGATAGGATGTAGTCAGTCATCTAAGTCATGTAGCTGTCCCAGGCAGACAGGAGGCACATTCAACCTCTATCACGGATCTTTTGCTATAATTAGTGTTATGATAATACTGCTGGTAACAAACCAAACCAAACCAAACCAACAGTAAATATTTAAAAGAGTGAGCCTAACTTTGGGTATCTCCTTGTGAAATGCTCACATTTTTTAATCCTATCATGAACGGTGATGCAACAAAATCTCTAGGACGAGGAAGGCTTGAAGTTTTCCCTTAAAAAAAAGAAAAGCAATTGAAATTATACTAAATTAATGTTACAATTACAGTTTAAATATTGGGGTTATAAAACTATGAAACGTATATAGCCTGAAATGTATCATATACATGAGATATCACCCCTTTGGGGTGTTAAGTTGTATCCTGCATCATACATGCCTATGTACCAATTCAGTTGACTTCAGTAGGAGTTACATAGATAGACTTGAACCCAAAATTAAGATCCTACCTGTTATAGGAGGAAAAGGTCAAAGCAAAATGAGGATCTTAACATTTGAATAGAAGTATTAAATTATGCCTCTAAAAACAGTAACATAGTTACCAGAAAACTATATTTATGGTAATTGTGTCAATTGTGAATAACCTCTTAGCAAAGATTGAAACAAGATTTAGCCTTCCTGACATGCATAGAGAGTGCATGTCACAACTTAAATCTACATAATGGAATATAGGAAAAAATTGAGTTCATTTACATACCAAAGGAGGCTACAAAGGCTTAGATTCATTGTGCCTTTGACAATTTGACTCCAGGCAAAGGTACAGAGATACTTTTGAAGTTGTGAGAACATAAGCATGTACAGGGAGTAGCAGGTCTTTACTCATTACATATTTGTAAAGGATTTTTTAAAACTATCTTTGAAGACAGAAAGAGGAGACTTCTCTAGTGAGAAAGTTTTTCTGTGCTTGGCATTTTATGTTTTTCTTTCTTATGGCAAAAGTCTTTGCATGGCAACAAGCAGAACTTTTAGGCTAGAGACAAATTCATACTGAGCTATAGGACTGATTCTAAAAGAAGCCCGAATCAGCCACAGGACTCAAGTGAGGCTTATTTAGGACTTAAAGCCACATCTTTTTCATTCTGATTTCTAAGGGCAAAACCCAGCACTGACCCTGATTTTGAGCAACTGATTTGACTGAAATTGTAACATGGGTGAGTTGTAGCATATAAGAGTTTGGGATGAAAATAAAAATCAGTATCTTCTGCAGCTTTTCTGTTTAGCCTCCTCTACCTTACATGGTCTGTTTTGTTAGCTCAGCATTTTTTCTCAAAATCTAATGAATCTGAAGAATAATGTAGCTGCTCACTGTGGGTTTTACCACATTTTCCTGATTATGCTTTGCATTTAGAGAAGGGACCAGAGTTACATCTCCTGCATATTACCTGCAATATTATCTATCAGATCTTGGAATAAGGAGGAGAAGAGAAAGAGAAAAAGGAAGCCTATTACAGAGCAAAAAAAGTATCAGAGGCTATGAAGAAAAGGATAGAATGTGGGACAGGACAAGACGCATTGGCAGTGTCATCTGGTATCTCTGCTGCTACCTATTGGTGTCGCTGTCTCTACCGTTTGTCAAATATTCAGTAGCCATGTACTTGCTTCATAATTCCGGAAATAGACTTACTTACATAAATCAACTGTGCTGTAGGCACATATTAGGAATAAAACTAGGAGCTAAATCTTGCTGGTCCCTTTTGACCACATACTGCTTAAACACATTCCCACTCAGGGATCTAAAGTCTGAATGTTCATGTTCCAATGCACCAAAGCAAGATTTCTATAAAGACACAGGGCTAAGACTAAAATATGAAATAATCGTAATTTCCATTGAAAATGTTTAAAGCTGACAAGAAAACATGACAGTGGGATCATATGGATAAGAAGTATAGACAGTTTTCCACAGCTTTAAGTCTTTAGATGCAGTGACTTTACAGTTCAGGTCTGCTTATCTCCTTCATGTTCCCTGTTACCAGTCTGATCTGCCAACGCAAAGCAGTAAGGATATTAAGTCTGTACTTCTCTGTAAAGTTCTCTTTGACCATACCTTTGAACTGGTTTTAAATTAGTGTGAAATCACTGTAGGAAAAAAAAAAACATTGTTGCTGTTTTACACCTATCTGCAACCACTGAAGACATTTCAATATTAATCATTAATAATGCTCCTTCAAATGATGCTGCAGTGGGGGAAGGCAGGGAATATAATTGCTGATGCTTTTTGAATCACAAACTGAAGTTTTCTTTAAATGCTTTTAAAAATACACCTTTTAAAAATTAAATATGAAATTAAGAAAACCTGTGCAAAGGACTACACTTTTACACTACTATCTATTGAAATAAATAACTTTTATTTAAACAAAAAGCTATGATCAAGCCATTACAATTGTGAAGAAAGTTAAAGAAATCACTGAGGTGTTGAAAACCTCAGAGAAAGAGGTTTAAAGGCGTTGAAATGCTAAGAGGATAGAGTCAACTTAAGCTAGCCTTTTTTTGAGATCATAACTTGTTTGCAAATGCAAATAATATGTTCTTAATTTCAATTTATTTTATTATTTGAACTCAATTATTATCTTATTCTATGTCAAGAAGTAATTAGGATTTTTTTAAAAAAGTAGAAAATATGTTTTCTTTCTCTAACCTTTGAATAAACATTACATGAAAGAAAATTAGCTCTATCAGTTATATATTCTTGTAGGAAGCAGTGGCCAGAAACTAAATTACAAATAGTATTATATTTGTTTAATAAATCACTTAGCTTATCAGAACAGATTCTATTTAAAATTTACTTTTCCTATATATCCAGTACATTTACAGTAGACAAATAAACAATTTTTAAATGCTGGGTTTGTACCATTTTAATTTAATTCCAATTTTGATCCTAATGAAGCTTGACAGAAATCACAAGTAAAAATGAAATCATTATCTAGTAAAAAAGAAATGCATCATTTACCTTTCTCTATCATAAAAAAACACCATGTAAAGACTAAGAATCTGTATAAATGGCTCCTGAACTAATAGACAGACATTTAGGTTATCTTTCTCTCTAAGAGTAAAAGGCACAAATTTAGTGAGAAAGGCTGTATTCAGTCACCATATTACTAATCAACCAACAGGAATCAGTGACTCTCTTCCATTCTTTTGGGAAAAAGAATAACAGATGACATATGCAAAAAAGATTAAAATTCCTGTTTTGAAATCCAGGTTTCTTGTTTGCTGTTTTAAATCATGATTAAAATTGGTGATCTAAAAGGTTTTTCAATCATTTTGATTTAAAGCAATCCATCCTCTGCTGCTTTAAATGTGGTTTAAGCTCGTAAAATGAGCACTGTCCACTAGTTCAATCTGCTTAAACAGAGCAGAAACCAGGGAATTTCAGCATCAGAAAGAAAAGGAAAGCTTCTGCATTTCCGTAAGCAGCTGTCCGGCCTCAAAGAGGGCAACTCTGGTTTCTCTGTCCTCAGTGTGTCCTGGACTGAAGCCAGACCTGCATTATGAAATGTGTTTCAAACTAAACCAGTTTCTGCTTTCCAGAGCAGAGCAGTAAAAGCAGCATGAATCTGCCTCTTACTCAGTGTTTACATTGTACGCAATGGGTAGAAGTACTCAAAGTATTTGTAGACTAGATTTTTTTTATTTTTTTTAACGATTAGGTACCTGAAGGTGTAGATTGGGACTTTTGAGAATCTAAGTAGTTGCACAGATTTCATTTTTGAATCAGAGGGAACTGATCACCCCAATAACTTGAAAACACTACTAGGCTTTTAAACATATTTCTCATTATATAAGTAACATTAAAATATGTTCCAAATACTTATAAGCACAAGGTTCTTTTTAAAAAAGTGAATAAATCATCAGACCTACAGTCCAGCTGTTTGCACACAAGTAAACACAAGTTAACTGCACGCACACACACACTTTTAGCCCATCATGGACTACCAACACGATGCATTAGCTTAAACCTCTGGTTTATAGATTTTAAGGCTTCCTGCTGTCCATAGCTAGCTGACTTTCTAAGGGGCTACCTAAGGTAATGATATGTTAGAGTTTCTCTGTACCAACTGAACATGCATAGATACCATACCAGCTGTGAGTAACATTGCCCACAAATTCTTAAACCTAAAACTTAAGCTAACAGAGTTGACCTCATGCTTGCTTGCCTTAACAGGCTACGAGAAAACACCCAGGCTGCAGCCAAACTAACCAGCTCACCAGGCCCACAGGCACAGGGGAATCCAAGTTTTAAGGAATTTCAGTGAGAATTTGGAGCTTCTATTCTCTCCAAAAACTTACTTTTTTACAGGCAGTCCTGGGGTTTCTGACTTTCTGTCTCTCCGGGTAATTAGGCTGTTGACTTTGCCTGGTATTTCTGAACAAGAGCAGACTGATTCCTTAAAAAAATCATTGCAAAAATTGTTGTATTTTCCTTACCCTGCTGCAAAAGGTATACTATCTGCTTCCTTGTCAACACTGAAAGCCAGAAAAAGAAGCCATTTTTTCCTTTTGGAAATTTGCTTGTTGCAAATAAATTCTATAGAAACCTCCTAACTCAATGCTTAAACAGCAGTCTAACTGAAGGCTAGGAAACACCTAACATGCCTTTAGCCATCAAAATGAATCATCTAATCTTATTTATTCATCTAGGCCCCTTTTGCAGTCGGCACAACTAGCACCTCTAGCAGCAACTCATGAATTACCATGAGCTCTCTCCCTCTTGCCTGTAGTGTGACTTTGCTAAACTTTTTGCCAATTGGAGACTGCTGTTAGCTTCTGGCCATCACCCTCATGAAGTTGTTATGATTTTACCCTCTGGCTCTTGTGTGTTATTTCTCATACATTATCAGTTTCACGGATATTAATCTTCAAGCGTACAGATCCTGTTAAATCTGCCTTTTGAAATGGTTTAGATCTTAAAACTTTTCGTAGTTACCAAATAGCCTGAGAAAAGGACTGAAATCCAGAAGCTAATTTTGATTTTGTCACTGACAAGCTGTGTGTGGCCTTGGGGCTAGCCTGTCTCCTTGCAGCCTGCTCCGAGACTGAGGAAATGTGCAGTTGCACAGCTCTCGGCAGCAAAATAGGGACCAAATTGTGACTCATTGTCACATTTCTGTTTGACTCCTGCTTCTCTCTTGCTCCACTGGGGAAATAAGTTGTGGCAGACAAACAGCTGGCATAGAAACCTTGTCTTTCTCCTCTTCTCACCTCCCTGGATTAGATCAGTGCACAGTCTCCAGTGCATTGCAGCAGGCAGAGCTGAGTCTCTGTTCATTCTTCCCTGCATGGGAGGATAAAGTGGCAGGGGACAGCCATCAACCTTGCACTGCGACCTGCAGTAGATTGGGCTAGAAAGAACCAACTATAGGGCTGCTGCTGGAACTATTGTGCACATACAGATTAAGCTGTACATTGGTAGAAGCCATTTCTCAGAGGTGCTAGGCTTTTTGTATCCGTATTTCAGCGGTGGCAGCGCTAACTACATCTGCCATTGAGTCCAGTCCAATCCTTGTGTTCATAAACACAGCAGAGTAGCATAGTTAGATACCCGTGGCTTTCTAGGCAAGCTCTTAAGTGGATCACAGTAAAGTCCCTGGCCATTACAGAATACTCAGTAACAGCTGAAATGTAATAATAATAATAATAATAATAATAATAACAATAACAATAATAATAATAATAGATCCTGAGAGTGTTGCAAAGACAGAGTACTTAATATCTGTACTGAGATTTTTTTGTATATAGTTTTAAGGACTTCCACATTTTAATAGTACATTTCTGTGGTTGCAATTACATGTAATATGAGGATGCTGAAGATAATCCTTTGGAATCTTCTCCTAAATATTTGCCAGCAGGAGACCTAGGTCCTGCCAACTTTCTAAGGACATTTATAAATTGCTGTCTTCAGAGATCTCCTTGTATCTTTCGCCGGGTACACTTCACCAGTATTTCCACAACTAACAATTTGTAGCTGTGGAAATGAATAGGCAGTGCATGTGGCTTGCGATGCAAGTAGGCAGGCCAGGGCCATTGCTTGGTGGCTACATTTTTAACCTACTTAGTTTTATTGTCATTACCGTGATGTTGACTTGAAAGAGCACCCCATCGGCCCCGTGCATCTGTCTCTGGATAGATCATGGTATTGACATGGGCTGTCAGAAGAAGACACCTTGAAATATGCACCAACAGTATCTCTTCCAGGGCTGGACCATCTCTCTAAACCAACAGCCACACTGGCCATGAAAGTGTTGAAGCCTGCATCTTCTTGTGCCGTGCTCTCTGATGTGTCAGCATGGTACCCCAAAAGGCAAGGAGCCCGACTGTCTAGCTGATGTGTGGCTGACAGCGTAAAATAGAGTTAAGAATACCTACCACAAGGAGCAAGTACTTTAATCCTAATAAAGTCACAAAGACCCCAGCAAATCATGGGCTGGGATGTAGTATGACACAAAATAAAATCAAAAAGGAACTGTGTGAGGCAAGAGGTATTTTAATTGTTTTTTATTTGTCCAAACTATATGTTGCTGAAGTTTAGATCTGAAATTTCAGACTGCCTTGTGAGTGCCAGCAGTAGCCCCAGAGGAAAATAAACTGCAGTGAAACATTAGCCCCAGGCTGAATTCTTAGTTTTCTGCCATAAGTAAAATTTCCATCTTGTGGATCCAGAGTTTAAAAATTAGCCAATCAACATAAGCCCATTCCAAATATAAGAAAGAAAAACAAAACAAAACAAAACAAAACAAAACTAAACTAAACTAATTATATGGCTTATTTACTTGTCATGCTGAAGGTCAGGTTACTGTGGAGCTGATGCCCCTTATCACCTAAAGTCTATTGCTTTTCACAGAAAAAACACAGAGGAAAGACACACAATATTACAGTTAAGGAACACCTGTAAAAACACTATAAAAGCACTATAAAAACATAAGACATTGTTTTATTTTTATTTTTTGGGGGGGTCTTTTATTTTCTTTCTTGAATAAGATAAATGACTGAAAAGTCACTTCCAGACTGATTGAAAAGTCTTCTAGTTTTGCTATTAATTTTGGACTAAAAATCTTGTTAATTTGGGGGTTTTTTCGCTTGGAGAACCTCTCAAGAGGTACTTCCATACTGCTCCTCTGACACTGCATTAATGCATGCATTTTGGAAGACAAATATAATTTCACAGATTTCTCTGATAGCAGCTACAAAATAACCAGTGTTTCCAACAAACCTGGTTAAGAATATCCAAATAAACTAGTGCTAGCATTTGGGTTAGGGCTGTCAGGCTGAGCCACCTGTTTTGGCAGTATTTGCTGCCAGAAGCAAAATATAGATCCGTCCAACTGCTGATTAAAAAATCATACGCACATCATCTCCTTGCTGTGGCTAACCAGACATCAGGCAAGGATTGTACAATTTGACTTAGTCCTAACATCAATCCTTTAGAAGACAATGGGCTCACTCTCTAATAGCGCTTAATGCAGATCCTCTTGCAAATATTAACAATGAAAAATAGAAGATGAAAAGTACAACTTCCATACACTGAAATGCCACGTAACCTTGACAAGTAGAATAAAAATAAATTTCAGAAGACTGTTTAAAAGCATTTTTTTGGTAGTGTTATTATTAAATTCAGATAAACAGTGGAGTAATCCACACTGGAAAAGAAAGGTTGGAATGAAATTCAACTAAAATATTCAGTATTAAATTTAAAGAAGGTTGCATTTTAAATATATCCCCTGTCTGACTACAGTTGATAAAATATTGTTATGCATCTAAAATGTTATTTAAATATGAATGGTCAGGAAATATTAAAGTACATGAAATATTCATATTTTAGAATATGTATTTATTGGTTAATACAATTGCCTTTCATTCTTGCAGGCCTAGCTCTGACTTACTTATTTCAGCACAACTTTCACTGACTCCTTTAGAAGTTTACCTGAATAAGGATTGCGGAGTTGATAGCTTTTACCCTTCAGCAACTTCATGTACAGTTCACAAATACTCTGTGCTTCCTAGTCAAAAAATCAGGGCCACCAAACTAAGCTATTCTGACTCTGGCAAATCTCTGATTATAAGGGACTACCAAAGCTTTACCTGAGCAAAGGCTTGAGGGTGGAAACACCTGGCATTCAGACATTCCCCTCATATCACTCAAATGGAGCTGCCTAAGCAGTGTTGTTCTGCAAATGAGACTAATGCTATTTTTAGAGGTGTACAGAGATCTAGCTTCAGTAACTGGTAGAAACTCAGGCTACAGGAGTGAAAAATTAAAAACAAAAAACAGGAAAGAAAAGTATAAAGCAATCCAACAAACAAAATGAAATGATCCTGGAGTGAAAGCGTTATTTGCTAAGAGCAACAAATCATATTGACACACTAGCTCAATTACACTGTCAAAATACATATCATTTTTGGTTAATTATATTTGAAAATAGTTAACGTACCTTCTGCTGTGATCTCGGCCATGATGATGATGGTAAGAGATACTCTGTTAAAAAGGTCAAGATCTACTGTGGCAGCTTAGATAATACTTCTGGGTTGCCGGCTCTTGCAGGAGCTGCAGAATGAGAAGGAAGGAGGTCCTCTGCTTTTTCTAATTCTGTTCCTTCTTCTTTTGCGCCCCTCTGAACTTTCTGTTTCCTCTGCAGACTCCTGCCCTGCCAGAGCAACCTAAGGCCTCCAGAGGCAATACTTAAAGCTCAGTCTAAAGTATCAGCTTCTAACAAAAATAGCCATGTCTCACAGTGAATCTTCAGCATGTTTTGTCTAATGTCCTAAGAACCATGCACACTACAAATAAAAAGTAAAAAAGCCCAGCTCTAAACAGGACAGGAACTCATGGAAAGGCAGCAAAAAGCAAAAGAACTGGGAAAGAACTGTTTAACGCTCCTGCAGCCTCGCTAGCATAATTGCAGTTCTTTGGGGGGTATGTCAGGAAACATGAAATACAGAGTTCAAAGTAACCTTATCCATCCCAGCTCAACTTTATTCTTAGCACACTCAGTGCTTAGCACATTCTTCCTGGCCTTATTTGGTTTGGGGAGGGTCCTATGAAGCTTACCGCTGACTAAGGGGGAGGGTAAATTTAGGTGATTTTCTCCACTTTGATTCTTAGTTGCAGTTCAGAGCCAAATAAGACACCACTTTAAACCTATCAAATTGGTAACTTCTTCAGTTTGGATTTTTTTGGTGCTCTTCTGATTTGCTGCAATTATCACACATACCTGTGAAGTTCATCTAAGTATTACAGAACACTGCTAAAAATGTAAAAAGTAATAGTTTGTATAGTCTAAATGCAGGAAGGCAATTTGCAAAAATATTAAGCAGATCAGATTTTTTCTAGGTCTGATTCATGGAAACAATTAAACAGCTCAAAAAATCTGTGATTTTAAACAAGATTTTATAAAACTGAAAACAAGTAGACCTTTAAAACAATTTAAAGGAACAAAAATATTAACAATTTAAATAAGAATAATGATTTTAAAACCTGAACAATCTTTTCATTGCATTGCTTGCAATTTCAGAGCTGTGGAATGATGTATGTGGGCAAGAGCTTGAAAATGAAATTAGCAAAAAAAGTGCCCTCGAGCCAGCATACCTCTACATAAATGTCATCGTCACATGAAATCAGAAACCATCTTAAACAGTTCTTACTAGGGAACCTATAGTCAGCTCGTCTCCGGTACATGGGCTGGCATTTGCACTTCTCATTTTCCCCCCAGGAGATATAAGCACCTGGCTTTGTGGCAAAGTATAAGGAAAAGAATCAATTTATCCAGTGCACAAGATGCAGAGGTGAAGGTTCACTGGACAGTTTACAGTCACCACCAGGATTTTTCTCTTCTCTCTACTCTAACACACTTCAAACCTGCCACATGTCTGAAAATGTTAGCCTTTTCCAGCCAAAGCTTACAATCAGTGCTCCATCCCCTTTCTTCTTCAGCTCTGCTGACCAAATCTTTTGCACTGACAGGTTTTGATTACTCGATGCTCAGTAGTCAGTGCTTTTCTGATCATTCTCCTAACCCTCCATTTGCTCCTTTAGCCTGTCTCAGAAAATCCTCCTCACTAAGGCTGATGAAAAGATTTTAGACAAAAACCTTATTCCTTCAAAAATACTCTTTCATGACTACCAAAATGTTCCGTGGAATCATATTCACATCAACAAAACAGCTGCCCATAATAGCTCAGTGGTTAGTAAAGGGCACTAGGATGTGTCATACTAAGGTAAAGCCCTTGTCCTTCTTAAGTACTTCTTTCTCTTCTGCTGGAGCAGTTCCATTTTACATGAACAGTTAAATATTTTGGGTCGTGTATTTTGACAGCTATGCTACTTGCTTGAGATGTGAGAGATATCATCTCAGCTGACTACCTGAAGCACAGAGCTAATCAATATTGTGAAGTCAGGATTGCTTTCACTTGTATTACTATTCCAAGTGAAATAAAATAGTAAAGGCTCAGTTGGGGTATATAAGAAGAGAGAACTGGGGAAAATATTAATGTCTGAATTTTGTTCTTGTTTTATGTAGCAAAATCCTGACATTGTGGACTATACCCAGACATACCTGTTTGTGTAACTATACGTGTATGGCTGTCTGTCCCTCACTGTTTCCATTTCAGCTCCTACCACCTGCCCTCTCGCCTCCATGCCTTACTTCCTTTGCTGCTATTTATGCTCACCTTCAATTATGGGCTGATATTCTGAAACCAAAATATAAGAGCAGAGGAAGTGAGAGAATCCAACTGGAAATCAATTTTCCACAACATCAGCCCAGTGGCCAGAAAGAGAACTGCTTGGTAGTCTCTGCACCCCTTATATATGCAAAACATTCATTCTGCAAAGCAGGCTAAAGCTGTCATATGCACAAATATCTTACAACAAGTACAGCTCTAGGCAACTGTATTGGAAGTTACACAGTTGCTCCCTGTAAGGGGGGCAAAATCAAGGGAGCTGGGTGCCATATTTACTGAAGATAATCACGGCCCTTGCAAAAATACACAGAACTAAGGTAAACCAAGTTCTGCTTCTGTGTATGTGCATGTACATTTATTTTGAAAAATGAACATTACCCTCTGAAAATTATACAGAATATCATATTTCTTCTTTAGGAGTCTAAGCAAGGGAAATTATCAAAATTTTGTTTAGGGCTGGTTAGAAGTTTTGTTAAAATCTGAAGTTTAGTGCCTGCCTCAAGTTTAGGAGTTTCTTCTACACTAATCTGTGAAATTCACATTATGTAGAAGGCCTGCACAAGATCTATACAGCTCTTCATCCAACAATGTAAACATTATTTCCCTGACCTAGCTTAGATATTGAACCTGACCCAGAATGCCTTTTGGTGGGAGCCTTCTCTGTCTAACCTGGTAGGAAATCTTCTTTTGTAAAACGTCCTTTCTCTCTTCTTGTTCATATTTCAAACAATAACTACTTTGATTCTTGCAAGCGATATCCAAACCTGGACACACACAATTTCTCTTCATTTTGTTCCCAGGTCTCAGGCACAACGTGAAAATGCTTTTGGCTCAAGTTAGCAATAGGTGCTCCCTTCCAACTCACAGGGACTACATGGTAAATGAACTGTCCTGGGATCAGATCTCACATTCAGTGGGGATGGAGGGAGTTGTAGCAGCAGGTTAAGTGTCCCTCCTCACACCAGATTCCTGAGATATACAAGTCTGTGTTAAAGGAAATAAAATGAAGGTTCTCTTTGCTCTATAGTTGCCTGGATAGGGAAAAAGTAACAATCTTATGAAGAGGGGAGAAGGAAGTACTGTATGCTGCTACAGATGTCTGCGTGTAACCATGTGCCTTGATCTCAGATAATTTGTGTTTCAGTGAGATTCCTAACTGATGAATCACAGAAAAGCAATTATTTGAACATTTTATTTTAGGAAAATATCAGAGGTTTACTATTTGACAGACTCTAATACAAACTCCTTCTCTTAGATGAAAAGTTGCGTTGTTCATATAATCAAAGTAGGAGTATACGAATACTTTTGAGCTGATTTCTGGGTTGCCTTGATGATGTTATTAAAAAGGGAATAGGGAAAGACAATAGATCACATTGAATTACTAGGTAATGAGATGAGAGACTTTCCTACTGATACAAGGAAACATTTGAGGAATTGAGTAAAACCGTCAGTCAACAAGAAAATGCAGAACAATATTTGAGCTTGTCTGCTAACACATTACTCAGGAATTCTCAGAGTTCAGTCCTACAAAATGAAACTAAGCAAAAGAAAAGGGCTTTGTATCTCATTGCATGCTCAGCAGCACAGCAGGGTCAAGGAAAGGAAACTTAACCTTAACTCTGATATATCTGATGAATCCTGAGAGTACGTTGTTATCAGAAACAGCCAGTAATCAACTGATAAGAACTAAATATAGGATGGAAGTGTAATGCTAGGGAAGGGGTGGATGGTACCGAATCCAGTGAATAGTAAAGACACATGCAGAAGCAAATATAGTATTAGAGTGATGTCTGTCACTGAGCTTTGATGTGCATATGAAGAAAAACACTAATATTTGTTTGAGGCATCAGCTGGTTTCCACTGAAACAGACATTTCCACTCCTGGTTTTGTTTGATTTTTGTTTAGGAATACTTTTACTTCTAGAGGAGATTTTCATTCAGTCCCAGTGGTAATACCCTGTGTTTTTCAGTATGAGTAGGAGCACAAATTCATATTCTGATGCCCTTGAAGTCCTGATCAGTCAAAGATGTAGTTCTGACGTGTTACACAACTCTAAAGTAATTGTTTTCCTTTTGTGATTGATATTTAATGAATAGCAATTGTAAGATTTTTGGAATCAACATGTCCAAAGTATAGACTTATTTTGGATACATTAAAGTACACCCAAAGTACAGAACTAAACAAGACCTAGGTAGCATAGCTGATCTAGGTTAAAGCCTGGTATTTGTTTAAACATTCTCCTAAATCAGTCTGCATAATTTTTCAATTAGAGAGTTGCATACATAGTACCTTTAAACAATTTATTTAAAATATAGGAGACAGTTAGTTGAACTCCATAGTAGATCTGTCCTACATTTAATGTGAACAGCTGACAGCCAGTTAAGAAGCCTTGTCTCTGTAGGCAGACTGGTCTGAATTCAAATCAGCCTCTGCCTGGGGACAGCTGACAAGCACACTGGGGTCACATCACCTTGGCACTCTGAGCTCATTAGGGGGCATTTGGTAGGTTAGGTTTCACAAAAAAAAATTACTCCAAAGCTACATGATAGAAACTCAGCAGGTACAAAAGAAAATATCTATGATACTGAGTATTCCACTTTACCACAGACAATACTCCCGATTAGACACCATATTGCAAAACTGCTGAAGTAACCTCACTCTGGGTGTGTGGCTGAATAATGAACAATTTCTAACATCCAAAAAGACCCACTGATTACAAAACTGTTTCCAGGAAACAAGAATGCTACAAGATATCCTACTTGGTCTTCTTGCAAGCTGACTGAGTAGACAGTCAGTGGAGGGAAATGAGGCTAAAACAGCCCCCTTGTTTAGGAGTGGGGTTTTTTCAGGGTTCTTTGCTCTAACTGTACCAAGCATTACTATGACCTAGGTTCAGGGAGGGCATCCATTGCAGCATGGCAAGGTGGACTACATTTGGATGAGCTTTAGCAGTTCCATATGACATGCTGTTTCTTTTCCTTTGATCTGCTTTATTCTTGCTATTCTTAAGGAGTATTGTTTTATTATCACGCTTGTGGCTCTACTTTCACGTCTGGGAAATTTCTCAGAAGCTGTCTCACAGATAAGACAACCTCCATGATAGTGAAGAAGGGATATCTGGAACTGACCCTTTTTAAGAAGCAATGACAAAAAGTCCACTTGAATTGTCCTTTTCTTCAGAACAAGCTGTATCCAAGGTTGATGGTGTACAGAACATAAAAAGTAGCCAAACAATTAGTAGAGATGAGGGTTGGCTCTAACATAGCATGAATTACCCCGTCAGAAATATTGATTGAGAACTGTTCTAATATCCTAATGAGCTTGGTGTGCTGGCTGGTCAAAAATGTTCTTTCACTTCTGATTTTTTCCTTGAGAACAGGATTTAAAAAAAAAAAAAAGACTGCTTTTTCAAAATTTCATTTGAAACCAAGTTTCTATGTTGAAAGAACAAGACTCAGAAATATATCACACAAATATATGTAGCAAAAGAACTAAATTTTTCCTGAACTTCAAATTTCAGACCCAGCTCCAAATTTCCACTGATACATTTCAAGTTTGTCTTCAGAGCTTACTCTGAAAAAAAGTTTCAATAGAAATCAGCATTTTTTGGTTTTTTTTCCAGATATGATCATAGTTGAGCACACTGCCAAAAACAGATGAAAAGAAAGACAATTCTGGACAAAAGTCTGATGTGAAAAGACAAAAACAAATATAAGTTCTCATGCCAAGTACTTGGGAAAAAATATGGGGTAAAACTAACACTCAAGTATCTTCACTAATATGAACCCTTTTTGGGATGCTCGAAACTTTCTGCTCAGCCTGACCTTCACAACCAAGGGGAAATCTCAGCTTCTTTTCCATTTAATAGCGTATTCTTCTGCTTGATGTGTTATGTTATGTACCACGTGTTCTTAGACACTCAGGCTTGACTGGAGTTGTCGTAGTCACATTAGCAAAGGATTCCCCTTGTAAATAACTTCAGTCAAAATCTCACGAGGCACAGCTGGATTTTGGCTCTTTCCTAGCTTTTCTGAGAGCAGACACTCAAGATCTAGGCACAGTGAATTAAAAGCCACTTCCAAGCTAAGCACCGTTTGTTTGGAAATGCAATAGTTGGAAATAGGCTTGGACAATAGAAGGTTATACATCCTAGTCCTTTCTCGCAAGTTTAAGCAGGCCTTTTTGTCCTGGACATCCCTGTGTGTGTGATACAGTTGCACCTCTACGAGTGGTCCTGCAGACAGCGTGCATCTCCTGTGGGTTTTTTTAACCGCAGGTTTTTCTGTTATCCCCAGGTCCCTGTTTGCCCTGGGACAGTAAGACCTGCTTGAGTTATGCATTTCCACAGATGGGATAGACATTAGCTCCTGGCAGTGGATAAATCATTCTTTGACTCCTGAAATACAAAAGTCCGCAGCTGGAATTAACCCTTTTTGCATCACAGTCAGTCACCCACTCAGCAATACACAAACCTATAATGCAAAATACTTAAGAAAAACTGGCTTCTATTATTTGTCACAAGTACACAGACAGACAGATACAGAAGAAAGGAGAAAAAAATGCAAAGCAGGCGAAAAATGTTGGCAATTATCAGCTATAAGAAAGAAACTACATGACAGAAACCAGATTTATAAAAAATATGTTTGTTTCAACAATAGCTATAATTTTTCATTGTGTTTTCTCTTTCTTTCTCCCTCATTCTAGCCACAGTCTTGGACAGATCAAAGTCAGGATTGCATATTAAGAACCCACTTTATTATTATTATCACTATTTAAAAAGAAAATCTAAACGGGGAGCTTTTCATTAGGCAATTTAGCTTCTTTACAGAGTGCAAGTGGAAGATATGAATTAGTAAATTCAACGTTGTCAGTGCTGACAGCTGCAACTGCACTGAAAAATGTATGTCTAAAAAATAAAGGATCTTTTAAAAGGAGAAATAAGTTTGAGCATTAACGTCTTTACCACTCATCATAGCAGATATATACTAATTTTCCTTGAATAGTACGTCACCATTTGTCACTGTCAATCACATTAGATTCCTGTCCGAGCTCCAACATATGTCCAAAGTCAACTTCCTAATGCAAACCATAAAGAATATTTGTCTGCAAAGCAGTTACTGAAAAGACTTGCTATGCTTCCTTACTCCTCCCCATCTCCCTGAAAGACAGAACACAGCTAGACCAAATGTAGAGGAATACAATGATCCTAAAGAGACAGTTAAGCCATTTCTTTTTTCCAAATTCACAGTTTAAATGCAAATAAAAGTATTACCCCAGAGACACAGAGTAGAAGATCCTCAGCTGCGTCCCCAGAGCTCGGAAAGCAAGGCAAGGACATTGGGGACTTTTGGAAGCTCCCCGCTGCATTCCCAGGGCCTGAGGAAACCCTGCAGCTCTGGTAGCACTGGCACAAACCGCAGCTGCCAAGGAGCTGTTGGCAGTTGTTCCCTGTGGGGTGAAGTTGTTCCCTGTGCAGCCAGATTCAGCAGCACAGCATGTCAAGCTGTTGTGCCACCGTAAAACAATCCAGACTGGGACACAAGTATGTTCTGCATCAGGGGGATTTGGCCTCCAGTATAAAGGTTTGTGCTTGAGATCATTTTGTGGGTCTTGGGAATAATTGTAACGGTACTCGTACCTTTTAAATTCATAGACACTTTTTGAAGCGGGCATTTGGCTATAAAACCCCATTTTATATCCCTGATGTCTTTAAGATTTTCCTCTCTGATCACCTGTGGTTCTTCCCCCTTCCTGAGCTACTTGGAGAGTTCAGACTTTTGCTCAAATTCATGCCTGGCAAAAGGCTTTGTGAAGCACATGTAGCCTGGATATTTGGATTCCACTTCACCTGACAATGCTACCTTATGATGAACAAGGAAAAGCTACCTTTCTTGTTACTTAGGTAACAGACAACTGAGAGGGGCGGGGATTTTTTGTTTGTTTGAGAGAGGGAAGGTAGCTAGGGTTTTACTTAATCTCTGTAGAAGGTAGATATAACAATAAATACTCCTATTCCCCACATTTCAGAGTAACAACAAAAAAATGTTATCTGTTCTACAAATAAGAAACAGAGCATGACAGTTGGGGAAAGCAACCCTTTGGTTCGGCTGCAGTAATAACAAAAGCAAGACAGCATCAAAACTACACAGATGTAGGACTGGAAGTACAACCAACCAGAATGTGCACTTTTCACACATCACCAAATTCAAGCTAATGTTCATGATCATGTTTATGTCCCTTATACTGCAAAGAGGTCCTGATGGAAATTTGGGTGCTGTGCAGTCCTGGGGGAGGTTATGCACAGAGGCAGAAGACCACAAGCAGTGAAAGGTGCATGCCGCAAGCAGAATTATGGTCCCAATCCCCTTCTTTTGCTACCTGACTTGACAGACCTGCTCTGAAAATGACACCATCCCGCTTCCCTTACAGCATTTGTCAAATGAGTCCGTCTTATCCCACTTTCCCCAGCAGTCCATTTCTTTTCTTAGTTAAAAAACAACTCTTCATTTGTCGTAGTAGTGCCCTGACAGTGACCAGCAAACACTACTGGCAGACTCAATCCTAATGGTCTTTTTAAATCACTCAGAGTAATGTTACCAGTTCTTCCGCTCCATACTAGCACAAGTGGGCTGGGAAATAAATTTGTTCCTGTTCTTTTCCTCCTAAAAGACTGCTATCAATGCATATTAGGAAGAGAACAAAAGCTCTTTTCCCTTGTCTGGCCATGCAAGGTCTATCAACCCTTTCACTGGAGTCAAAAGCAGTGGAGGATCAGGCACTTAAAGCTGGTGGTCCTGAAGTAAATTCATGTCTTGAATAGTCCGGGTGGTTTTTGAGAGGTTAATTTAAACACACCTGTCACTCTTAAGCAGAAGGCAGTTGGAGGATATTAATATTCTCTTGAATTATTTAAAAGATATGACTAATGCTTCATGTACCATAAGACTGTTATCTGCAAAAATAACATCTGTGTCAGTCATTGCTGGGCAGCTAGGATTTTGTCACTAATATTTATCAGTATTTCTGAGTCCTGACTGTGAAGGATTCTGCCAGGTTACCAGCTCTCCTTTACCTTCAGGTGTAAAACCCAACCTACAGACTCCTTCACATTGTTCCTTTTGATCAGGGATGAATCAGACAAAGGTATGGAGTCTCCTTCCTGAGTAGAATCTCACATAAAAAGATCAAAAATATTTCAGAAATATTTCTGATAAACTATTTATTTTAACCACCAAAGACTGGAGTAGATAAGTTAGTCTGGCATGATATAAGTCTTTTTTTCAAGAGGGCAGAAATTGATCATACAAAATTTTTGTCTGAGTCCTGAAGAAGAGCACTAGTACCTAATGCAATAACTCAGGGAACTGAACTGAATACAATCTACTAACTAAAAAAAGTTCTCACAGTTTACACTAATAAATGCCTCCTGTGGCAGTGGTAATGTGGCCAGGTATGTATAAAACAGTCTTCACTTGCACACCAGCAATGAACCATCACTGGGAGGAAAAATGAAAGGGCATTAAAAAGTATGAAACGCAAATTTTAGTTCCTTCATTCAGCATACCTGTCTCCCATCATATGCGCGTGATGCAAGAGGAAGAACATTTTGCTATGGAAGTTATTTCTGATAAGTATCTGGTTCTGTTTGAAGGAGTTCACGAAGGAGACTGTTTCTGCATTCTGCTGTTTCCAAATGGAATGGCACCAGCACAGCAAACTTTAAAAGTGTAGCTGTCTCAGTGGTTCATCAGACAAAAGTCATGTATGAAGTACAAGAACATTTCAAAGAAAGCAGTTCCTTTTCTGCTACAGCATGAATGGAAGGAGCTTTTTATCACCTGTTGCTCATGCACTAGAGGAGGGTCCTGGCACTCTTACTCTTGCTCACCCAACTCGATCAGTTAGAGCTCAATTTTCAGAGTGTCAAAGATCTCAGTCAAAGCAAGTGAGAACTGCTGGAAATTTCGAAAACAGAATGCAGGCTATGTACTTGTATTGCATGTATACTTGCACTGCATATGCAATCATTAACTGTAAACATAAGTATTTAATTGAAAGCATGTATTTGCTATAATCATACTGAAAAACAATCATTTGTTTAAGTTATCCAGGGTTTTGCAGTCAGTTCACCAACTGTCTTTGTTTAAATGCACAACATAGCAGAGAATTTGTGTCAGGTTATGGAAGGAACATGTGAATGAATGAATGAATAAATAGTAGCCACGCATTTTAAAGGTCTAGTCCTTTAGTATTTGGTATTCTCAATGTAAAAGGACATGTAATATCTCTGTTACATTTCTTTGCAAGCCTTGCTGTCCTCTTTTATTTACTTCTAAAATAATCTTGTAGTACACTCCACAGAACTGAAACTTTATTTCCATAACTGAGAATATCAAGACATTGGCTCTCAGATTTCAGGTGAATTTTGTAAACTTTGTAAGTAGTTTGCTTTGCACTTCTTTGTGCCATTACAGATGTAATGTACAAAATCCTGTAATTCATCAACAGAGTGTTAGCTAATAGTCTCACACAGTGGCAGCTTCATCATAGTCACTGATAGGAAGAAAATGAACTTCAGTGTGCAAAATACATTCCCACACACACACATCAAATACATTTCCAGAGAATTTCTAAGGATTTCATTTTCACAGTAATATTACACTAATAATTTTCATTTAGGTCTTGGCTAGATCCCGATGTGTTGCAGGTAGCCAGTGCATAAGCCCTGTGCTACTGTGGGGATGGGAACAGTTACATTGCTCCAAATCTGCCTAAGCATCTAGTCAGAGCTTTTGATTGGGCCTGCTGTTAAAATCTGGGGTGAAAGCATGCCTAAAAATTCCTGCTGGCACTTTCTGGATGTGTTCTGGGAGAGGCTGCCTTGCGATGGCTGGCTAGCTGTGTGGGATTCTGGTTATGTAAATCCCAAGTCAAAATACTTGAAAATTTTGGGACTCAAGAGTTTGAGCAGAGGTCCAGATGTAGAAGCATATATAGTCCCAGCTTGAACAGTAGCAGCATTGTGGTTCCTGCTGGCTAGGCATGCTTGAAAGTGAGATCTACTGCTACAGCAGAGCTGGAGGAGGCACACTGAGGACCAAGAGATGGTCATCTCACTTTCTGGACTTGTGCTAACCTTCACCAGAGGAGGTATTTGAAATAAATACACCTTTGGGACACTAAATAGATATGGGTATATCACATAATTTATGAACGAGAAGTTCTGATCCAAGTGAGTTCCCGTGCCCTGATCTTGACAACTGTTTTCTGCCATATTTTCAGATTAGACAGCAATTTATGTCTGCAACTCTAAAGAAGAGGTCAAATGCCTCATTTGAATGCTTCTCACTTAGTTGTTATACCTTTTACAATTCCATTAGGGTGATTTCTCTTGTGACAAAGGCATCTAAAATGAAACATTAAGATGTGAAATTTAAATGATTATTTTACAAAGCTTTGCAAGAATCTGGAACCCAGTGTAAGAAGTTTACACCTGTGATCACCTACTGTGTCTGTTGCTCAACACCAAAATAACATAGGGAGTATTCGTCTGTCACTATTAAAAAAAAATAAAACAGAACTATTAAAATGTAAGCTCACCATGAGAATTTTAAACACTTTGACACATTTCTATAAAAAAAACACTTAAAAGCTATTTTTCAAGTGATTAACATTGATTAATTCACCACTAAAAAGATTATTTGCATAATCTTTAGGATATATAATTAACACAGCGATTTGTATGAACACTTTCGTCTTGAAAGAGTTTTTAAAGGTTCTCCTTCCAAATCAAGCTGCTATTTTTGCATTCACAACCGGTAGGGCAAAATTAAATATATATGCCTTGCTTTTTATACTGTCCATACTTACGTTACACAGAGAATAAGAAAGCGTATTTTGAGGCTGTTCAGAAGGAGCTGCTGGTGAGGGAAATAGCTCCTGGTGCTGGGAGGGCTGCCTGAGCCTTCTGATAGCTACACAATATAGTGTCATTAAGGTGGAGGAATTCCAGTGGCAACTGCAATCTTACTGGTTGTCATAACAGACCACTGCTGCTCACAGCTGACCACTGCTGAAAGAAAGCCCACTATTTTGTAGCTGTTAAATTCAGAAGGAAAGAACCAAACTTGGTTGTATGAGAAAGTATGTTTAGAAAGCGTGAATGCTAAAATGCAAAACCAAAAGCACATGATATACCAGTATATGCAAGATGAGGGTGGCACGCTTAGTTTTCTCCTACCATTTCTGACTTGGAAGAAGACAAAGAAAATGCAGAATGTGAAATTTTCTTTGTTATCCACCAACCCCTTTTAAGATAATCTAGTGTTAGAGCCCTTGTGATCCCAATGGGCCAAGGCAAGCTGGTAACAGAAAAAATGCACCTCCTTTGCTTATTTAATCTTTGGCTGCTGTGAAGCTCATGCACTAATTTTGCAAAGCGAGAACATTCTCAAGAATACCCTAACAAAAAGGGGAGCAAAGCTACCCATGAATTCAGCACAGTATAGACACAAATTGCCTGGCTGTATCCACCAAGTAAGTACCAAATGAATGGCAGAAAAAAAGGATACTTCATGTAAGCAGACTGGTGTTTTTCTACTGCTGCTAGAAAAATCAGTCTGTAGCCAAAATGCCAGTTCATTGATCAGATTGTATCAATAAACCCCAGCTACTTCACAGATCAATATCTAAGCTACATTCCTTTCCTGACAAATTTTAAAACCTTCACCATATTTTGGAGGATCAGAAAGTCTACTATTACTATGCTTGATGACTTGTCAGCAGAAGGACTTGGCTTTTTATTGCAAAAACAGGCACACACATACTTAATCGCAAAGATTTCCTTTAAAAGTTATTTATAAAATGACAACCTCTCTTCTCTCTCATTTCCCTCTGGAAAAACCTAGCATTCACAAATTTGATCTTTTGTCTTCCAGATTTTCAAACATCTCCTGAATCTTTACAATGTCAGGTTGATTCTGTCATTGAGTTTGAGATGAAGTTAGTCTCTTCTTGATATGCATATTTCACTATTCTATCTCAAAGTCTTTATTAAAAATCCCTTGCACTTATCATTTATTCCTTTAGCTTTAGAAATCATCTGACACAAAAGAAATGCTGGAATATAATATTCCCCCAGTATTTCTCATGAGGCTACCCCTGTCCTCCTCTGGCAGTTTGAGTATGCTGCAAGGACATATAGACCAGAGGAGACTGGCAAGCCATTCTGCCTGATTCTACAGACCTGCTTCATCTGGTCCTATCAGGTTTTGCCCTTACTCATTTGGGAGCACCAATACTGGTGGGCAGTTGATACCTGTGAAGAACTACCAGCCTGCTACCATTTTGAGCCTCGTTGCTCCAGTGAAAGCCCTCCACTACCCAGACGAATCTATTACTTAGCTCTATGGAAATGCGGTGGATTCCCATATATGCAGGGCGATGAAGAACAATGGATTGCTTTGTCTTACAAGGGCCATCAGAAATAAGCTGTACAATTACCCTTCACATGGTTGCTTAGACAGAAGGTGATCATCACAACACAAAATATCTCTAAGTACATCAATAGTTAGACTAATCTAACTTCATCTTGGCAGCAGAAGAAATGAAATAATGTCATGCAGTTCATTCAGTCTCTATCAGCAAAACTCCTGCTACAGACATTCACCAGATAGAGGCAACACTAGCCACAGGCCTCTTCTCCCCTTGTGAGCCTCCAGGTACTGTTTCTTACCACATAGAGCCTCCGCCTGTCACTTGAGGCAGGCTTTTTTTGTTACTTGGATAATATCACTGTATCAGGGAATATAGAGCCAAATATCAACAAACAGCTTCTCTCTGGATGACCACAGCACCAGGTAGGGGAGCTGGCAGCTCCCCTGCAGTGTCTTTACGGTTACAGTGTTCTCATATAGAGACCACAGTTTCTTTAGTGACTGCAGAATCTCCAGTAACAGATGAAGATGTAAGGCTGAATATAAGCAACAGCCAAAACCAGAGGCCACAAAATACCAGTTCCCCCTATTTCCAGGTTTGTCTCTTTTTGAAAAAGAAAATTATGGGGCTAGTAATCCTATCCATCCTTTGAGACCTTTACTATCTTCTCACACCTACCTGCTTCCAGCTGATTTGACAGCTTGCCTAATTTATGAGACAGTTTCATCAGTGTTTCTACTCTTTCCATGTTAGCGATTCAGCACACTCACCTCAGTGCTCCCTGTCATATCTCCTTAAGGTTCAAAACTCAGAATGCAAGATATGGACATCTCCATATTTCAAATTTGAGCCTAAAGTGGAGACTAAAAACGAAATAAAAGAGAAAATCAAAAATCAAATTAAAATTTATATAAGAAGGAAAGATTTATCATTCTGAACCAAATGTTGGAGCACTGATGGTCAGTGGTGGGGACTAGCAAAAAATTCCATGGAAAAGTTTTGCTATAACACCAGTAGTTGGCTGTACAAAGCTATGGTGGTCTTTCATTGCAAAGACTTAAATACAGTCTAGTAACAGAACGTATAACATTGCATATCAGGACCAAAGGGACCTATGAACCTACTCTGGCTCTCACTGTAAGGAGCTGAAATGTACCAGGTTTTAACTTTAATGTGGATGAGTAGTGCTATTAATGTACCTATGTCACACTTCATTGCAGTCTAACACTTGTTTGGAAAGAGGGAAAAAAGCTTTCCTGAGAATTGTGATAAATAGAAATATTCCCTTCAAAAACAGTCCTGTGGCTTTGTCCTTTGTTTAAGCCTTCTCTCAGGACTCCTGATTCTTACATATAGTTTACCCCTGACTCAAATTGTCCTTATGACTCAGAGCATACTGAAGACGCCTCTGATAGTGACAAGGTTCCTTTTTTAAGTTGTATTAATTATTTTGGTAGTTTGCCTATTACTGAAATCAGTGAAGATTTCGACTTGACATGCATTTCTTTGCACCAAGATAGAACAAGTTCATGAATTGATTTACTTCTGCTGTATTTCTTCCTAAAATAAAAATATGTAAGCTGTGTCTCTCTCTCTCTGCTTTAAATATGCACAGACCACTTGGCTGAAACCGTCTTGGGATATCTGAGAACTGAATATAAATAATTCTATTAATTTTCCCTGACTAAAGACTAAATCATAGGGTTCTCCTCCTACCCGCTATCCACATTAGTCTTTGGTGGTTAGAAGCTGACTGAACTTATAGATAATATATCATTATCTTATTTTTTTTATTGTAACGAGTGCAACTAAAAAGGAACTAAAAAGTTACATGGAATGAAAAGGAAAGTTTGAAGGCAAAAGATTAGTTTTTAGCAGTCTCCTCTTAGGTCACTGTTGAGTATCTCAAACCTGAACACCCTAAGGGATTTAGGGTTTTGTTATCTTTGTATTGCTCCAAACCTAAATCCAAAAGGACAGTGCTTAGCGTTTCAGCAAAAAGGTGGGGTTCACCACCCTGCAACAGAGCCCCCATTTCTGTACCTGACCTCTCAGAGAATATGAGAGAAGTACAGAGGGAACAGACAGTGGAAGGTCTCATCCCCAGCAAAGAAGAAAATAGAGAAAATGACATATGGCTTCAATATTTACTCAGAAAAAAATCAAATGTAGCTTTATTTCATTGGAGCAATCTCCAGGGCTAGAATCCTATTTTAGGGTGGAATTTCTAAACTTGCCTATAGACAAGGATAGTGTAAGAAAAGTAAGCTGAGAGATCTGAGCAAGGAGGTATTCCAAGGTACTAGGCTGGTGCTAAAATACTGTCCTCCTTACACATGCCCACATTTTCTTGAAGAGTCTCGTATTCTTGTATTTGGAGGCTAGTTTTTGTGATCATTCACTAGTGAAAGAAAACACATTTGTACCCTTATTCAAATGGCTTGCCAAAACTGTAAATCCCAACTGTTTCTCCCTAGCAAAGGATGATGTGGCTTTCTAACGGCTGGCTGATCAATTAATTTTAAATGGCACACACCAGTTTTCACTTTACCCTAACAGGAGTTAGTTACAGATCAAGAGGAATAGACTTTCCCTGACCTCATTAATGTTTAGAGTTGTAGAGTACATCATCAAGCTGTACTCCACAACTAGACTTCTGTGGGTTTAAAGAAAAACTTCAAAGAGGTTAGAAACCATTTATTTCAATGTATCGGGACTGGCATCATGCTTTCTAATCATTAGAGAAAGTAAAGCAGCAGCACCATCGCATGCACTTCATGGCATTTATTGTTGGGAAAGGCCCCAAGAAAGAAGCAAATAAATACCATTTCTTAAAAGTTATTAAAGTCAGACTGTAGTAAAGTGCAGTTTTAGAAAACAGTGGGAGGTATCAACAGGAAATGTGATAACAGGGAGCAGTAGGAATTCATTTTGGAGGTAAGCTGCTGTATCCTCCATCTGCACTGCCATTAGAGAACACCATCTTTAAGTTTTTTACTATAGGCACCCCATGCCCAGAGGTTCAGTGAACACTGGCTAGGAAAGATGGGTTAGAACTTGTTAGGGTCAGTAAAAGGTGAAGGGTTTCCAGTGCCTGAAATACAGTAGGAGTGTCTGAATGTCATTTCTAAAGTCAACCCTTTTGCATCCTGAATTAGACTGTAATTTTTTTTCCACAGGGCATTTCTTATGATATTTTTAGTTTTACTAGTAACAGAAGATAACAGCTTGAGTAATAAGAAATTCATTTCTCATGTGTTAGTGACAACCAGATGTTCAGTTCTAGGCAGCTAGAAGAAAGAAAAGCAATGGCAGACATGAAAAAATCTCTTTAGAACTTCAAGCACCCTGATTCCTCTCGTTCTGCATGAGTGTCACTATTCCATGTAGAGACTTTTAGGATATACTACTTAGGCAGCAAAGAATAGGAAATAACCTTGTGTCACATTCACTAAAATATATTAGAAATGTATTTGAGCCTGGCAACTTTGAAAGAGTGATTGCTTTTTGAGTATGCAAGCACAACAGATATAAAATAGAGAATTTTTGTTAGCTTTTGCCCCCAAATATTAAATAACCATATCAGAACTGCATTCTTTTGCTATTTCTTGCACAGATAATGGTTGATCTATAATTTTTCATTAATAACTATAGCTTCAACTCTGTAAGAACCTTGTCCTTACTTCCCAGAGGAACAGAATCAGTCTAAAGAAAAGGTAAAACATGAAGAAGAGAGGATGAATATTTTTCTGTGAATGAGACGAATATCTCTACTCGGTCTATTCAGTGCTCCAAACTCTGAGAATATTCCAGTACTGAACTTTTCTTCTATGTTAGATCAAAGTTGTACACATTTTCCTTTTGCTGCTCAAGACTAGAATATTGAAGATACGTTAGCCTTAAGTAAGTGACTGTATTTGTTCAGTCATGCTGGATAACAGATTGTATCTCTCACTATTTCTTCTCCCTGCCAACTCATTTCGCAGTGCGCTGGTACAGAGTTTGTTGGTGGAGATGGAGTTTTGCCAAAGTGGTCATTACTGGCCATCAGCATCTGCTCACTGTCCTGCACACAGGCTAGAGGAAACAAGGGAGGGATTTCCAACTCCCTGTTGCAGATATGCAGTACAGCTTGTCACTGAGCCCTTCACAAAAGATCAGCCTGTATCAGACGTTAAAAGATCCTCAGTGAATGGGAAATCTAGGAAAAAACCAGGCATAGGTCAGTTTATTTCTCTGTTTTGAGCTAAAGGTAGGACAAAGTGTAACTTCTTAGAGTGGTAATTCTCGAGTAGGAGGGTCAGTACTATGGAACCATGGCAGGTAGCTTGATACTGAGTAGTTCTTGTCAGCCTCATAACAGAAAGAACTGACAATTTAAAAATGGTGTCCCCTGACCTCCCAGTTGGAATAAAGATCAGGATCCAGGGAGTACTACAGGAGCCTGAGAAGGGAGGATTTCTCTCCTCAGCGATCGTATTATGCACTGTAAAAGAACAGCACTAGTATATATGTTCTGAAAGTCTTTCCAAGGACGAACTATTAGAAATGGTATGGAATTAATGACTGAATGCCAAATTCTGAAGAAGACTAAAAATCTTTATAGAGATACATGGCAACTCTATTTCCAGTTACATACTAATTTGGGGATTTGTAATAGCTAATAATAAGCCCCTGAATACCTTTGACACTCCTAAACGATAGACAAAAATTATGCCTGCCCACCTCCAGTGATCCTCACTGTGGGTAGTGGGATGGCCCAGATCAATCACATGCCTGCCACATTCTGTCTGCCTCTGTCCCCAACATACCTCAGGACTACTGTAAAGTTTGTAAAAAGCCTGTTCACTTCTGTTTTCCTTAGTTTCCGAGTCACAGGAATTATCCTCAACCTGGACCTGGAGTTTCATAGCCCTTATGCATGACTAACCTCAGTTGTTACCTTGAAATCGTGGAACCAAAGTGCGGGTAAGCTCATGCCAAATAACCAAGATGGACTTTTCTTCTCTCTTGTTTTTCTTGATTATCGTTTTTTTCATTTAATACATAAAGGAAATAATATTCACAGACTGGAATATGCCATTTTTGTCATCATTAACTATGTTAGATTAGAAGTCTCATGTTATTTCCTGTACATTAATGTATTAACCATTCTCATGATCAATTAACATTAAATCACACCAAGTAAAATACAAAGTAAAATAGATATAAACCTTGAAAAGTATATGGAATTGTCTAAATAAGAATGCAAAAAAAAAAACCAAAAAAACTTTTAGGAAACTTCCTTAAATTTAAATCTCAAAAAAGGAAAAATAATTAATCAATGACACACAACAGGGAGTTTGATTATCCCATGATAATAATTCCCCTCAGGCCTTCCCAGCAGTTTTCAATCCAAGATATAAATAACATCACAGTAAATGCTAACGGCTGAGTTTCACATTCATTTTCCATGTTATCACTGTGCAGATCTTAAGGGATGCATTCCGGACAATGTCCATCATGCCCTTCTGCAAAATGAGCAGAATTTCAGATGGGGATCTGAACAATAGGTTTTAGAGAGAAAAATATTCAGAATTTTTTTTACCAAATCTTGAAATAGAAAGAGTTGCTATTATGGAAAATCTCACACCTTCTTTCATATGCAAAGTGTAAAAATGTATTTCCACCTCTGAATCATATTTATGAGAATACCAGAACTCTAATAATAATCATCATATTTCCATTAGTGTTTATATTTTGTATCCAGATTGCAAAAGAACATTGTGTCGCAGCTGGAAAGAATATAGGTTAAAAATGTGTTAAACAGTAACTCATCGGACTGTCTATAAGCTTTGGGAATTCCTGAATCAAGAAAAATTAGTGAGTTTTCAATCAATTTACAAAAACTGATAGGAGGAGATAAAGGTTTTTAGCTGGAAAGGAAGAAGCTGGAAGGAGCTGGAAGGAATAGGAAACATTTGCCATTAGATAAGCAGATTTCAGAGACGGTTTTATATACAAACTATGCTTTAGTACTTTTCACCAGTGTATATTTCCACCCTCAAATTCAGTGCTCTCAATTTAAATAACAAGGTAAGGCAGCCATAAATATATGCTGGGAAGGCATCTTGACAAACTGGAACTCCTTAGAGGCACAGCTTACCATGTGTGATCAAACTTGATGTATCCTAATTAATATACAATCCCAGTAGCTTTCAGAGACAATGTTTGACAGGGTCCTGTTATCATTTTTCAACTTGCATCTCATGCATGGGGATATGAAAGGTAGCCCCACTTACTTGCTTGAAGTTTCTCCTTTCAGCAAAGATGCCAGAAGTGACTACTTCTTCCTATTCTAAAATTATAATTTTGTACCAGAACAGAAGTCCACCCAGAAAAAATGCTCCTATATAGCTGTATATAACTTTGAAGACACTTTTCATATTCTCAGCCAACATATGACACTGAACGTTCATGGTTAACAAAAAATAAAATATAGAAAATATGCAAACATTGGCCATAATTTATATGTCTCTTGCAGGTTGCTTTTCATTGGTGGTTCTCAAAGCTCTGAATCATGAGATAACATTACTGACTGCCGTTTTCAGACATGAGAAACAAAACCACAGAGAGGAATATATATTTACAAAGATTATCAGTTACTAAACAACAGAATTTGGAATACAAACCTGATTTCTTCGGTCTCAAGCCATCACACTGTTTCTAGTTATTTCTTTGATAACCTCTATACACTTCAATAAACATTTAATAGAAATACTTTATCATCTATGGTTCAGATTATCCAATAAGAACTAGGTGCATTTGATACTGTATTGCAGTGCTAAGCTTGTCACAGGATCAAATCCACCTACAAATTATTTCCATTTCTGTTTTTCCTCAAAACACATGCTTACTTTCCTTTGTAAGTTGTAAAGAAAAACAATTCAAAAATATTCAGAAAATAAATTTAAATAATCACAGGAGGAACATAATTTCCTGTTGCAAAGACATCCACTTACCTTCAGTTATTCTTTTTCTACTCTTATAACATGCCAGATGTTAATTTGGCTCGCAACCCCGTGCATACAGCCCTATTGCAACTTTAATCAAGTGATTAAGAGAGCTGTTATTTCATTAGTGCATCCTTTTACTGATCATTGTGACACATTAGTCATAGATAAAATGGTACC
Organism: Ciconia boyciana; assembly: GCF_034638445.1. Classification (NCBI taxonomy): domain Eukaryota; kingdom Metazoa; phylum Chordata; class Aves; order Ciconiiformes; family Ciconiidae; genus Ciconia; species Ciconia boyciana. The sequence continues at coordinate 59,049,555 of NC_132936.1, forward strand.
AGAGGCTTGCTTCAAAAATTGCACATTGTGGTTTCAACTGCAACAACACTTCTGTTGCCTTTCAACCTGCAAAAATGTAATTGTTCTAAACAATCTGGTCTAGCAACTCTTCCACCTCTGTATAAAAGGCCTTTCATTCTAGAGCAATAACTATTCCTTTTGTCTGTTTTTAATATTAAAAAACAAAAAAGAAAGAAAGAAAGAGAAAGGATAAAGCAATGCAGATGGGTATTTTATTTTGTTATATTCAAAGGCCTCTTGACAGGAGGGAAAGACTTGTTAATAGTAATCAGCCAGATACCTCCTCCATCACTTGTGGTAAAATTGTCCTAACTACTTAAAAAAGCACTGTGCTACAGTTTTCAGTTTCCTGCATTTGCTGGCCCATGTATGCAAATCACTCAGGAGAATGGATATGAGGAGCTGAGTATTTTTTATGATGGATTCTAACAAGAAATGGACTCCATAGTGCAATCAAAAGTTTATAGGGACTAAAGCAATGCTATTAATAGTGAGACTTAAAGTATTTGTATTACCAGCCCATTTTTGAGCTATGTGTGAAAAATATCAGAAGTTTCCACACAGATAACACAAAGACAAATTATACAAAACTTAATCCTTTAGTGAATGACATACATCACAGATTTTAAAAATTCAGAAGTCTGTGAAATTCATGCTATCTTCCTGGACACCTTCAGCTTCATACTATACTAACATAATTCAGCATATAATGACGAAAACCTTTTAGGTATTCACATACAGTCATGATTTTACCTTTTTGGAGTATACTGACCAAGAGTTTGGGGCTCAGCAGCCCTGCAGTTGACTCCGGTGTCCTTCTCAAGGGCCACCCCACAGCCAGTGTCTCTCACTTCCCCAGGGTGGATCTGTGACTCTTCCACTGCCTTCGTCTACAGAAATCAGATTCGGCATAACAATGAATGGGTCACTGAAGAATTCCCTGATATTAATCCTTAAAAGATGTGTTCAAGGAAGAATTTTTAACAGTTGAAAGAAATAGCTTTTTTCTTCCTGTATGATCAGCTACACAGCTCAGAGACCAGTGGAAAAAGTAACTGAGTTTTTTGTCCAAAATTGTATATGATCTAATCTAAGGAGTATGTCAACTTCCTTCAACAGAGAAGCAGGCCTTTTAATTTTGAACCAGCAGGAGAGCCTAATTGAGCAGGTCAATCTTTCTCCTCAATTTCAACCAGAATTTGTAAGATGAACGGATTTGTAAATAGTCATTCATTCCACCAAGAAAAGATGGCTTTCAGAATCGCTATTAAAGCAGCATTTGACATCCTATTATTATAGTCTAATTGCTGCACACATTCACAATGCCACAAATTTGTGAAAGGGTATGCTGTTACTTTTTGCTGGCAAGTGTATTGTGATGTAAAATGTGCGGAAGTATAGGGTATGAAAGAGCTATAGTGAAATTCAATTACTGTAGCATACATATAAGCTTTGAGAAAAATGTAACAGGAACATGCAGTTCTGTGTTACTGACAGATAATCAAAGTACTGGCTGCTTTTCACAAGTGTTGTAAGAAAGGATTTTCTATTCAGGTTTCTTTTTTTTTTTTAAAGTAGAATATGTACTGCTTCTTTAAAGATTACACAAACAATCAAACAAAAGCCAAAAGAATGAAATGCATTAACAAAAATCACATTCAGTCTTCTGTAAACCCTCCTGCCTCCAAAACAAATGCAGGATAGCCCTGCATTTTATTATAGGTTTCATCAGTAGATTCAGATCCAGAGCTGTGATTAGGGCCTGAAAATCTTAGGCTGAAGCTGAAAGATGCACTTCAGCTGCAAATATGTAGCAATTATCATGAAATGAAGTTCATTCCACGTTTTAGCTAATCACCATGGAAACCTATACTCATTGGCTCCTAATTGGAAATGTTCCAGACCTGGAAAACATTGTAGGCTTAAGACTGCATAATTTCTTATTTAAGCAATTGTACTGTTCTTCTCCGTTTGTGACAGTACGCCATGGCAATTTTGGCAATAACCCTAGAAAAAATATATTTCTCTGAGAAGCCTGTCTTCGCAAGTATTTTTCACACTCTGGTGGGACTTCTGCCCCTGTAAGATTGCTTCATTAAGCCACTTCTACCGTTTGTGATATTAATACCTGAATACCTGGACACAAGTATTATAGAAGGCTGCTGTACCAGTTACTCCAAGTTAAAAATTAATACTTGAATATTGCTAAAACAAAGAAGTTTTTTAAATCCTTATTATATACTTTTACTGCACTTTTCTAATAGATTTAAGGCTAAATTTTCAAACTTCTGTGTCAAATGTTAACTATCTCTAATGCAATTTTTAGAAAAATGCTTGGACTGACTTAAGCAGAAATGACACACTGATTTCCATCGATGCATTCCTAAATCCATCCTCCAGATTTGAAAATGTTCTAATAATCAAAAGTGATGAATACTTGCAGGTTTCATTAATATTACTAGGACCCATGAAGACCTTATCTAAAAATCAGTTATTCAATTAATTCTTTTATTTTCCATCACCCCTCTACCTTTACTTTCCTGAATATTTTGATCAAAACCCCAAATCACCATTTTATATGCATATCTTTCGTGTGTGTGTATAAGTATGATCTCAGTTACATAATTTTTGTTAAAGATGGCCACAAATTCCAGTTGCATGGATCATTTCAGAAAGGAGACTTTTAACTACAAGTTCCTAGATGACTTCTTTCTCTTTTGAACTATGCAATTACACTCTCTGGGTTTCATTAGGACTGCAGCAAGTAATTTTCCCTACCTTTCAAAATGAAAGGTTCAAGCAAGAGTTGTTTTTCTAGAGGGAAACATTCAATGAATTTCTAGGTTAGCTTGCTTGAGAAGTTTCCATCTTTTTAATTCCCAGAAATATGTACATAACAGCTCACCTATTTCTTCTCAATTCCATTTGTATAACTGTACTCTTTTTGGATGGTATAGAGTTAATTTTCTTCATAGTAGCTTGTATGGTGCTGTGTTTTGGATTTGTGATGAAAACAGTGCTGATAACAGAGATGTTTTACCTATTGCTAGAGCAGTGCTTGCACAGAGTCAAGGCCTTTTCTGCTTCTCACCCCACCCCACCAGCGAGTAGGCTGGGGGTGCACAAGAGGTTGGGAGGGGACACAGCTGGGACAGCTGACCCCAACTGACCAAAGGGCTATTCCATACCATATGATGCCATACTCAGCATATAAAGCTGGGGGAAGAAGGAGGAAGGGGGGGACATTCAGAGTGATGGCGTTTGTCTTCCCAAGTCACTGTTACGCGTGATGGAGCCCTGCTTTCCTGGAGATGGCTGAACACCTGCCTGCCCATGGGAAGGAGTGAATGAATTCCTTGCTTTGTTTTGCTTGCATGCATGGCTTTTGCTTTCCCTATTAAACTGTCTTTATCTCAGCCCACGAGCTTTCTCGCTTTTATCCTTCCGATTCCCAGCGGGGCGGAGTGAGTGAGTGGCTGGGTTGGGCTGAGCTGCCCACCGGGGTTAACCCACAACAATAATGAAGGCTGTATCTTTCTGTTTGAAAGAAAACTGTGGTCCAGTGAAGGCATTAGGAAAACTCATGCAAAAAAGTGTTCTCCAGGGATTATTCAGTTTGCCGTAACACAGTGCACCATTGGACAGGAAGGAGTAAGCACAAGCTGGAAAAAAAACCCTATGTAAAGTATCTTCTAACTTGAAAGTCATGCCACTAGACCAAACTCAAGAGTATTGCCACATTACAGAGGTATTGGTGTCTGAACTAGCTGTTTTTAAATCAGTTCTGGTTCATCTGCAACCACATTGTTAGATTACAATGTAAGTGCTTCCCAGACTGATATCAAAAGCACTCAACAAATGCATATCTTTCATCCATTACTATCTTCAAGAAGTAAAAATGAATCTTTGTTAAGCAGTTACAAAAAGGGCACAAAATCCTTCAAATTATTGGAAATAGTTCTATTTTTTTTCCTTTCTGTGACTAAAAAGATTTAGCATTCCTGTTCCCCTTCCTCCCTGAAACTCATACAAAACACACAAAGAGCAAAGGAATATCCAGATACTTACACCCTTATATGCATATATATGGTTGTCATACAGTGGTCATTAAAGAGAACATTTACATGTGAGTTCCATGGAGTCTGTTATAACATTAGGTGGCATTAGTCAGTACAAACTGATAGCACTAGTTTGTTGGAATAACATTAATTCGCACAGCCTAATTTTTCTCAGTGGAGTGCTACTTCTTTCTAATCCCTGTTTCCTGCTAGAAAATTAATTAAATGATGAGTCAAAAGAACATATTCCTCAAAATTACAAAACTAAAATGAAATGTGATTGTGTATGAAAGCCATGATCTTCAGGTGGAGCAGAGTATGTTCGAGTTTCAGATATGTCTTCAAGTAATTAAACTAAGAAATAAATAATTCTTTTTCATTTCCACAGGGCTAAAATTTGATCTTGTGTGTTGACAGGGCAGTGTGCGACAAAGTCATTGGTTTGGTTTTTCTCTGTGTCAAATCAGCTTTCGGGGTTCAACCTCCCCTGACAGTGGGAAGAATGGAGAAGTAATGCAACTGTTTCAGCATCTAGTGAAAGCTGTTTTGGATCAGCTACAATGAAGGTGTGGAAGCATATGAAAACACAGCTTTACTCTTTCTGTTCTTCAGCTCTTGGTTTGGACTTAGCCTTTGGCTCTCAGTCCATACACCCTCCACATTGCCTTCTGTATGTCAGTCTCATAAGCTGCTGAGTATGTACTCCTATCTTTACTATGCAAACTGTTTGTCACAAGGATTCTCAGTATTATCAGGTTCTTTGCAGTACGCTTTTAATTCTCTGTTTTTCTTACAATGGAAATTGCCTCAAGTTCATGTCCAGTCTTGGGTGGTTTTACCTGCTGATGTTGCTGCTGCCCCAGGTTAGCTATGGCCAAGTCCAGGGTTTCAGGGTCCCTGACAAGCAGCACAGCCTCTCCAGTGCAAAAAGCTGCTGCCAAAAGCTGCTCCCATCCCTTCTTCCTCCCACTAATGACTGCAGCCTCCTGCTGTCACTCTTGCAAAAAGCAGCTTCTCTCCCTTTTTTCCCAAGCCCTTCTCTTTCCCCTAACCCTTCCTCTTTCCCAAGGAATAATCACCAAATAATCCTGCCTGCATTTCCTCTAGTGATTCTGTGGGCAGGAGATGATAAAGGAATGGGGCACTCATTTTCCTATTAGGACAGGGAAGGATGGGGTGTTTAGACACCAGGGCAGCATTGTTGTGTGAAAAGCTGATGTTCTTTTTCCAAAAAGTGGCCATTGTGATACCTATTGCACCACACTGCTTTAGCTTATTTGCTAAATTTGAGTTTTCACCAGGGTTTTGCTGCCTCAGTAGCTAAAAGGCATGAAAAATATTTCTTTCTAATTTGTTCTTTCAGAGAAGCAACTTCCTGTTGGCTGCTAATATCTTAAATGACTGTTTTACATATCTCTTACATGGTCTTTAAAACCCTTCAAGCTTTAGGAACCATTCTTATTAAACATCATGGCCCAGCATACTAATTTATCTGGCATTGAGAAAACCTTTAAATTTTGTTCTAAGCACTCCTTCGAGCTTCGAGTCTTGATATATCTGAGAGCTAAAGTTTGGATACATAAGGCTTCTCCTGCTACATCTCCTGAGAACCTTACGAATAACCAGTCTTCAGATGACTAAATGTATTAATTAATTTTATTAATGCTTCCTATTTCTGAGTAGTGTTCCTTCTTTAATGCAAATGTTTGGCAAACTTTGAAGTTTTCTGTTATTCTAGCACTTAAGAGCATTCAGAGAGCGTTGATAGCTTTTGCCAAGGTATTCTCCCCAAGTCTTCTTATTGCCCTCAAAAGAGCCACTTTACTCCTGTAAATACTTACGTGATGAATGAATGCATGTTTACTGCTAGTTACATTACAAAATGAGCATTTTTTGAGTTCATGCTTTGAATTCTTGTTCTCTAAAATCCATTCCCATAAATGGAACTCCAGAAAGACCGATGTCCCAGGATGGATAAGGTAAAGATTTACTTTAAATCCCAGTCTTTAATGATTTAAACAATAAACCCCGGGCTGGAATATCCCAGTTTAGGCATAATATGGGAAGTTTTTAGTTTTCATGCCATACGTAACATGCCATTTTGCACCAAGCACTTTAATATTCATCTAACTGCAGACAAAATTACCAAACCTTTCTCATTTTAAAAGCCATCACAAATATCCAGGTTACAACATTCCCCATCTTGGGATTTTCTTCCCCTCGAGACCAGCTGGGCAAGATCATGTCTTGGAGCCACTGTTGTCCTGCTGGGAGCAGCTGCTGGAGGTCTTCTTCAGAGGGGAATATTCCTCATTAGAATTTAACTTTTTGAGACCAAATTCACCATAAAAAAAGAAACAGTGAACAGTTAACTGAACCACAAATAATGTTTATGAAATGGAACGGCTCCATGCTTTCCAGAGTATATCCTTCTTTATACATTCTTCTGGTGGTTAATCTTTCTGAGCGTAACTGAGTTTGATTTATGTCAGGTACATGCCTTCAAATAATGAAACTTTCCTAAAATCAGCATTTTACTTTCTGGAGATAAAAAGTTGATGTGTGAGCAAGATACATGTGCATCTAACTAAGCTAAACTCTTTCTCCTATGGTGGACAAAGAGATGCAGACAGGGGGATTGAAATCAATGTATTTTTTTAAGAGAGGAATTAATTTTAAATCTTACAAGGAAGAGATAAGGGAGGACATATATTAGTAGGATTCTGAAAACAGAGAGGGCACTACAATTTAAAAACCTTAAAATACCCATTTTATAAGGTTAATTTATATCCAGCCTGTTATTGAAGTCATTTAATGGCACTCTCTTTCTAAAAAGACTGTTTAGAAGCTTGAATAGTACAATGATGACAGGTGCTAATAGAAAACCTAGAAAAACATAGTAGTGCTGCATTAATTCAGATGGAATAGGTTGGCTGGGCTTTACAAAATTGTTCTCATAACCTTGTTACTTTATAATACCATGAACAGCTAAGTAAAGTTCAGAATTTGAGTACCATGGTAATAAACGCTATCCAAAATCTTTTAAACTTTTATTAAAGATACAGAAATGAAAAGAGAAAATGGTTAAACTTTATGACTTATAAGGAACTAAACACTAAACAAGGCTAATTTTAAACATCATTTTTTTCTATTACTCTCTGCTTTTGCTCTAAAGCTTTTAGAAATAGACTTCTTATATCACAGCTTTTAGATGGTAATAGCTGTCCATTTGGGATAGAGAAAAAAAGTAAAAGCGGTTTAGATAGATGCTGTTGTTGCAGTCTGTGTCCTTCAGAACAAAAGAAGATAAACACAGACAAAAAGAAGACAAAAAGAGCGGCAAAAAAAGGAAAATGCAGCTTCTGCTTCTGAGCTTCAGTTTTGAATTATGGACTAGAGTTTAACAACTTTTTAACTATGATGAAGGCCATGCTCTCCTTTTGGCTAACCTGAAGAGGGCACATTCCTCCTTTGGGCATTGCATGACCCTGTGCAAGACTCAAGGCTGGGTTGGGGCTTCCCTTCCCTAATTGTTTTTTCACAAGATGTTTGAGAATGGGTAAATTCCTTTGCCCATAATGAGAAGAGGATCCTGTGGTCTGGACAGAGGTCATGCTGTTCTAACCTGCCCTTCAGAAAGATGATGTGAACCTTCTAAAACATGAAGGTTCCTCAAAATCATTAGCATACTTGGATACAGAGAGAGCTAAGAGGCTGCCTTAGCTAATCCATGATGTCCAGTCACCCCACCAGAGATACACGTCCTTTTCTGCTCACAGCTGTGCTGCCTGAAAAGGTTACTTCTGTCAGACAGAAGAGGATGAATTATTTGCTCACCAGATAGTTAGTCTGTGTGTGGGGTTGGGAAAACCTCTACCCCGGATTATTTCAGAACATTTCTTTAGCAACCTCTATGACATAAAGCTGTGGCTGGCAAAACCTGGCTCTTTTTTATACAGAAGATCAAAAGAGAAAAAAAAAACAGAAAAAGAGAAAGAGGATAAAAAGACATGTGAGGGAAAGAGTGGTGGTATTAGGGCTTTAGCTCATACTGTGAAGCTGGCATTTGCACTTAGTTGTCTCCATCTGGCATGGTATGTTCAGGGCATTTCTCACAACTGGTTGTGAAACTTTTGGGTGTTACAATGGAACCATTGTAAGGTGCGGGACCCTGGGGGGTGGATCTCAGTTATTTCAGTAAAGAAACTGGTTATGACAGTAGGAATATCCTATACTCTTAGCTTTTTTTATCCACCAAGTAAAGTGCAGTAATTTTTGGTCTCACACTCTTGTTTGTCAGACATGATCTTAGCACAGTCCTCTGTGGACAATTTTGTGATAATTCTTTTTTTTTTTTTTTTTTTTTTTTAAGAAAAGAACAGCTTGGCACAGTCAGTATAATACTGGTTTAACAATCTCTGTATGAGATGAATTCAGAAAGTCACAGAATTTGCATAGTAAACCAATTGCAATAATTACATTGACAAACCAAAACCATTAATTGAAGAACCTGTGTTTGAAGATAATGCCTTTAATTATAATGAGGTTAAATATTTCTGACAAAAGCGAATCCTTCCAATGACATGTGAGTTGGGAAGAAAATGGTAATCTACATTAAGTTCCATGGCTGTAACTTATTATTCTTCATAGACTCAAACATGCAAGTGAGCTGTATCAGAAGTTGCATAATACTGATCTTTTTGCCCTTGAGACTGTTGCAAATATCTATCATTAAGGCAGCTACAGCTACCCAGTCAGTTAGTGTCAATCAAAGCCTGTGAGGCATTTTACAAATTAGTCCCTGTTGATATATAATGATATATGAATTAAAAGCAAGAGATGGAGCCATTTGTCATTGTAACAGCTAAGTTTCCAATTAGCCTATTTAGCTATTTTTATTGTATATGCTATGTGTACACCATGCATTTTTTATTGCTTAATGCATTTTAATTGAATAACACAAATGCTTGAAGGAGCTGACATTAAATCAGAAATCTTTGGGTTTTTTTAATCTACTGTGTGCATGGAGGAAGGAGGAGAATAACATTTCTTATTTTATTCTTAACTTCATTTTGCCTACATTATTTACTTCACATTTCTTCATGTGAAGTAATGTTCTTCTCTCTTCATTTAAGTTATAACATTTAAGTTATAACCAAAGCCTTTCTGACAATATTTTGGGGCCAAATCTGGTGATAAAAAAAGCTAATTTTGTTAAAAAATTAATGTTAAAAGCATAAATGTTAAAAGCATTCTTGGACAGAAAGAATCCAGAGTAGAGATATCTATCTCAGCGATGTAGACTAGCTTAAATCTGATGATGATAACTGAGTTGCTCTTACATTTTACCAGTGAAGCTGAGATGAGAAGCTGATATGAAATAATCCATATTTTTCAAACAGTTCCTTGGGGTTACTTCTGCACACCTGTAGTGAACCTAGCCAAAACTATATTCCTTTGCAGGTGTGTTGGTGTTCCCCAAAATGCATGGTCAATTTGTTCCCCAGAATATTTGACAGGGAACAAGGGAGCAGAAGAGAAGGTAGAATGACATTCTTGCAACTGTATTGCAGCTTTTCTCTATTCCCTAGCTAGGCATCACCCAAAGCATACAGAATCAATTGAGCAGCTGGCTGATAAACTGCAAGAATGGAAAATTGATGCTGTGTCAGGAGCTGCTTTTCTCTAGTTAGAGTAGGAAAATACTATTTTAATTACTCTGTATTGCTCTAGAATTTAAGTGGTGAAGTATTTTATCTCAATTTCTAAAATGTAGCTCTTTCACGTATAATATTCTCTATCAGAACAGTAATCCTACCAAGATTATTCTTGAGTTATTTGAATTCCACATGCTGATTTTTGCATATCAGATCTTAAGTATTTTAGACATTGATCTGTCATTTGTTTGGCCTCTTGTACTCAGAGAATATCATAGCTCCATTAAATGACTCTTGGGTGATTCTGAATTTTAAAGTAACATAATACCATAAAGATTTTCAAAGAACAAGAATAAAGAAAACTTCAAAAATTAAAAAAAAATAAAAGGAAATTATGCATTTCACATAATGATATCAAGTAGTTACACAAATCTGCTAGAGTATGGAAGAATAACCACAGGTAAAAGAGGGAATTGTTAGAAACTCTCTCTTCTAGAAGATTTCTACTCCAAAGCTTCTTGCCAGATACTCTGTTTTGAATTTTCAAAAACAGTCAAGGGATGTTGAAGTCCCGCTGGAAGTGCCTTTGAAAGTCCTCCCTAGGAGAACAGCCTGGAAGGAATTTTGAGCAAGGAGTAATTAGGAGCTAGTGTGTACCTGCAAGCTGAGCAGATGCAGAATAACACCATCTGTATAGCAACTGTAATTCTGCAAAGAATTTAGGCCCATAACATCACCTTTCTTTACTTATTATTCTGATTGTCCCCATTTACTGCTGTACTTTCCCCTGTGCATATTCCCTCTACAGGAAGAACACCCAAAGTTAACTGATTGTATTGGTTTTTTAATTCTTAAAAAAACTCCCTTTAATGAGAGTTAGGCTATTTACTGAACTAACAGTGCTTGTTTCTTTTTAACATCCTGCTACCACTTCTTGACATGAGGCTGAATATTACATGAATGTGATGGAGCACAGGTGCTGCAGGATACAGGCGGACTGAAAGGTAGAAATAAAGGCAGGTAAGAGAGGATCACAGAGAATGTTAAAGCCATGGGAGACAGCAGAGAAATAAGCGGGACAAAAAGAAGCAAAAGAATCAATATGAGTCAAACTCCTTTGATGAAGGTGTTTTAAAAGGTTTTACAGGTATGATCTGCCTTCATGCTAGTCGGTACTGCCATCAAAATAGTGGCAAAATTCCTGAAACAGTTTACAGGAGATCTTTATTTTCTAGACATAAATTAAGAATAACTGTGTCCTGGTTTCAGCTGGGATAGAGTTAATTTTCTTCCTAGTAACTGGTATAGTGCTGTGTTTCAGATTTAGTATGACAATAATGTTGACAACACACTGATATTTTACCTGTTGCTAAGCAGAGCTTACACTAGTCAAGGACTTTTCAGCTTCCCATGCTCTGCCAGGTGCACAAGAAGCTGGGAGGGGGCACAGCCAGGACAGCTGACCCCCACTGGCCAAAGGGCTATTCCATACCATAGGGCGTCATGCTCAGTATAGAAACTGGGGGAAAGCTGGCCAGGGGGCAGTAACCACTGCTCAGGGATGATGGTGAGCAATTACATCGTGCATCACTTGTTTTGCACATCATCATTATTATTATTATTATTATTATTATCTCTTCCTTTGCTGTCCTATTAACCTGTCTTTATCTCAACGCACAGGTTTTACTTTTTTTTCCCGGTTCTCTCCCCCATCCCACCGAGAGGGGGAGGGGGAGCGAGCGGCTGTGTGGTGCTTAGTTGCCAACTGGGGTTAAACCACTACAAAACGCCATTAAAATCATGAGGCTAAAAAGAGAGTTGATTGTTCTCTCACAGGGTAAATATGAGAAAGAAGTAAGAGCAATTTACAAAGAAGGACAGAACTGGCATAAAACAAATCAGCATACATTGGTGAGGAATGAATTCAGGCTGGAAATTAGAAGCTATCTAACCATCTCAAGAGAAGGCTTCCAAAAGGCTCAGCATGTGGCCCAGAAAAATAATCCATTTTATGCTGGAACATAAGAAATTTATGAGGGCAGTTGCATGATAGTTTCATATCCTGGCAAATGATTAGAAAGTGGGGGAAAAAAAAAGAAAAAAAAAACAACAAACCCTCCTGTCAACTGTTCAGTTGGCCTGCTGTTTATCATTACATACTTAAACTTTAAGCAGCAATTATCTTCTCACTATATATTTGGACACAGCAAAGAAGAGTCTGAATCAAATACAGCTAACCTGGTAGAAATAGTAACGAAATAACACTGAGGTTTAAAGAGAGCTATTTAGGGAGAAGATTAAATTATGATAATATCTTCCATGGAAAATTTCAATAAATCTGCTAGAGTCAGGTAAGTTCAGAATCAGTGAGATCAGGCTATGACCACATTTATTAGATAGAAATGACCCAAGTGAGTGGGGAAAATAAAGGAAAAAATGGGAAATAGCTTTTTGGAAAAATGAGAACTTGGAGTTCACTCAAGATAAACATTCTGTGTTTTCTTTCTAAGCACAATAGTAGGGTTAAACTCCTTACTTTGCAAGCACCAATTTATCCCAGATATAGCTCAAGCTTCAGATTTACATTAAAATATTGGTGCAGTAGCCAAGTAACAAGAACCACATAACGAGAAGCATCTCTTCTTTGAAAATAAATGTTTCAGTGTGCCTTTACTATTTATTCAAATGCCTTAGCATTTGTGTAGAAGCAAGAGACTATTATCCTGTGACAATGTTCCGTTTGATTCATGTTATCTCTTAATTAAATTAATGTATGCTGTATCGCAGACACTTATTAAAGTAATTGTTTGCGTAAAGCAGGGATAGAATAGATACAAACATTCCAGTCATCTTGATATGATTCAGAGACCTTTGCTAATGACTTACTTGAGTAAAAGTCTGGATTTCGCTTGCCCTTTGTGATAATAACTTACTAGAAATTGGGCTAAATTATTATGCAAATTCATTACTAGGCTTACAAACCTAGCTAAAACTATGAAAGGAAGATTAAAATAAATATTTTGCAATTGTGAGGTTTGGTGATCCTGTTTCCAGACTCAAATATCTAGGCAAAGTTTTAATTCATACAAAGCAAATGTAAGTAAATGAGTAAGAGCACTGCCCCACTGCCTCAGAACACGATATAATAGATGGTCAGAGACAGTTTCTACTCTGGAGTCATGAACCTGCATCTTCACAGTGAGCTCAAAGTCAAATTTGACTCAAATTCATCAATAGCTTTGAGATTTTCAGTACCATTGTCTCCAAGATAAATTTACCTGTTGTATATTTCTCTTTAGCAGGAGACTTTCTGAAACAATGATATGGAGAGTCACCTTTTTTTTAAATTATTCCTCTCTCCCCAAGGCATATCTGAGCTGTCTGAAGATTAGTGAACAAACTGTTTAATTACACCAAGAATTTGAGGGAAAACAAGTGATTTTCTCCACATGTAGAAGTTTCCTCCAACAACTATTAACTTGGTAATGTAATATTAAGTGAAGAATTGTCATGACATGTTCTTTGACTAGTACTATTTAACAAAGCAATGACACTATTGTCTTGCACGTCATCTCAGATGTCTACTATACACAATGCTTAGGAATCAAAATCAGCCTTTGACTGAACAATTTTCATTTTCACTTAAGTGGACATTAATCGCATGGATTCCTGAGCCAAACTTGCCTTACTGATGTCTTCTATGCAGCCTCGATAATAAACTTAACCAGACCCCATCTTCTAACTTTTGTAAGACTGGATCTAGAAACACACCAGAAGACTTTCACTGATGAATTATACTATCGGGTGATATCCTTGTAATGAGGAAAAAAACCCAACAGTTTCCTCATACTTAGTTATTGCAACCTTAGTCATGCTGAAGATACAGAATTTTCTTTTCGTATCAACTGCCTTAACATAGCCAAATGTATATTCCTGAAGTTTAAGATTTTGCTGAATGGCTCAACTGGCTTTATAATACAGGAAAAATCCCCACAGAATTGCTTATAAATTGTGGAATTGGCTCCCAACCCAGGAAGAGATTGGTTGCTATGGCTGCTGCTTGTGAAAACAGCTGGCTTCTTCAGCATATGATTATTGTAATATATTAAGTGGCAATCTCCAAGCACCAGAATTAAGAAATATATATATATTTAAAATAAAACCTGCATAGATAACATTTGAATATTCCATGTCTCTACATTCCTCTTTCTGTAATGTTTCAGTTACTGGGCTCAGACAGACATACTTTATAGGACTTGATGGTCAAATTGTCTCTTTCAGTCTTGTAAATTCTATGCTCCTACTTCTGATAAATTCAGGTTGATGCTGTGACATTTACTTTCACTTGTAAGGAGAGGTAGGATAATTCATTCACATCTATTCCTCGCAACTGCTACTTTCTTTTTTTACCATGAAACTGGAAAGAAAAAAAGAAAATGAGGGATTATCTGGATTCAGGGTTAGTATAGTCTTAATTTTGAAACAAACTATTAATTGCTAGCATCAACCTGTCTTTTGAGTAACTTTTGCATACTATTCTAAACCAGTATGTTTTAGACTTTGTTTTGAGCACCCTTGTGTGGTCAATTTTTCTTTAGGTAATTTTATGGGTCAAAGAATCAATTGGAAGCAAAAAATGAAGTAAGCATATCAAAACAAACTTCAATTCATAATTCACTTAGACAAAGCTGATTGTCCTCTTTTTTTTTTCCTGTTCTAGAACTAAAAAACAGAAGTTGTTTTGTTTCTTTGGTGCACATGTCATTACTTATGCTTGTGTGATGTCAACTTGCTATACTAGAACAAGAATTTTCGTGTTCAGCTACAATGACTTTCAGAGGGAATCAGTTGTTTTCTAGGCTTAAGCTGCAATTGGAGACGTTCCAAATCATTACCTAAATTTACATTCTATTCTGTCTGGAAATATATTTTTATAACTTGCAGACCTTGTCCTATTCCTTTTGAAGTCAATAGGAATTTTCAGTGTGAAAAGAGCATCCCTGTAGTTTTTAAGGGATAACTGAAAGTCATAGAATCATAGAATCACAGAACAGCCCAGGTTGGAGGGGACCTTGAAAGACCATCCGGTCCAGCCTTCCATGGGAAAGGGAGAGGGAGCCTAGATAAGAACTGTTCCATTCTACTGTTAGCCTGCTTAGATATGACTCATTATCTATATTTTATATTTTATTTTGTTTTAAAATTGAAAGTGTCACAACATCTAGAAAAGACCTGTACTCTTGCAGAGGATGAATGGTTATGGACATAAGAGTAATGTTCTCTCAGAGAAGTATCTTTTATGCACGTATACTGCTGAGACTTATTTCTTACATTTGAAGTGCAATATAGCAGCCAGTAAATATATGTAGGAGCTCTTTTGTATGACAGGGGGTAAAATCCTGCTTCCCTTAATCATCAGGTAGAATCCTTCCGGAGTAAAGGACCTGACTACTAATTCTGCTTTGAAATGGAAAATTTGGAGGGCAGAAGATTTCACCATTTAAAAGAACAAGGTATACTGATATCAGTAATCTTAGAGTTCGGATGGCTCCCTTGTTGCAAAGGTTGTGCTAAATATAGGAATGGTTTTGAGCTGAGGAAGAAAACCTACAAAAATCTGCAGAAAACCATGGTCTGGAAAAGGTTTTTTGCTTGTGAGACTTCCCACATATTTGAAATTAAACAAATGCTTAATTAAGACCAAATTTCACCAGTTTACAGGAATCCTTGTTAGACCAAAATCTCATGATGTAGGAGAACAGTAGAACAATAGTTGCCAGATTTGGCTGATTTGTACTGTGAGTCAGAAAGAACAAAAAAAGGAATATTATTTCTTTTTTTCTGCAGTCACTCTCATGATATCTTTCCCTCCCAGCTTAAGAGCATTAGCTCAAGAAGCAGAGAGAGAAAAGGAAAGCAAGCATTCATCTAAAACAAATTTAATGATTTTTTTGGCCATAAAGGCAGGTTAATATTTTTGGCAACTTACATTTTTCCCTCTGCAGCTGGAATTCAGCAGCTCATAGCTGTCTGCCAAAGCAGATGCATAATCTAGGCCATTGCCTCACAATTGCTTTTGTGAGTGTTGTTAAAGGAAACACTTTCTAGATAAATACTGTGAGAATCTTAAAATTAGAGAGTTTGAATAAAAATGACAGGATTCACTTGTCCAAGTTGGATCAGAGGATCCAGCTGGCTGCACAATGTAGGTATGGAGATATTTTTTCTCAGTTCTAACAAATACACATTATTATTTCCTCCCTAACTACCCATAAAATAAAGATCTAGCTGGTAGCTCTAATTCAGGGGATGCTGTATTGACAAAATCAAGCATTTTCACAATATCCTATTAATTTGAATGCAATCATGATGTTATCTTGAATACGGGAAGAATTAAACCACCAGAAGGTTTACCTGTTCACAGTCCCAAGGATTCTTCAGCTGGTGTCCTGACTTTACAGCTTTCTTTTCGAGCACACTTACACTGCTGGGATGATACTTTTCTCTCCCTTTTTAATTTTGCTACTTAGTTCTCCAATTGTTCTGTTATTCCCTCACTTTCTCTCTCTCCACACACACATACCATGCACATGCATATATGTATCTATTCAAGAAAATAGTTAGCCATGTCCTCCCATTTTTGACCTTGGCAGAAATGGGTGGGTTTTGTTGGGAATTTAGATACTGCTATTTATTCAGCTGTCTCCTGTGAAAACACTCCCACTAATATTTCCAGTAAAACAAAACCATTAAACTCATCAGTTTCAATAATGTTTTATCCAATGCAATATTTTTATAGTGCTGATAGAGATCTCCTTCAAATCAGGCCAATTTGGTGGAACTGTCATCTGCTACATATAATTTAAACATTTCTGTATTTCGTTCTTCACCTCTGGAGATCATCTTTGCTCAAAGTACAGGCAGCTTAGAGCAGGTTGTTTAGGGCAAGATTTCACAATCTTTCTGGGAAACCTGCTCCAGTCTTTGATTACACTCACTCTAGTGTTGTTCTTTCTAATATATACTCAGAATTTCCCCTATTGTAATTTGTGCCTCTTGTCCTTTCATTGCTGACTTCCAAGAATAGTCAGGCTCCTTTTTTTCTACACACCCTCATTAGGTGGTTGAAGACAGCAGTAAGATCCCCCTTAGTCTTCTCAAGACTACACAAACCCAGTTCTCTCAACCTTCTTTCATACATTATGTGCTCCAGCCTCTAATCATCTTGGTGGTCCTCAGCTGAATTCACTCCAATTAGACAATGCCTTTTTTTTGCAGCAATGGCACGCTGGAAAATCCAGCATGGTAGGAAGTCCCTGATAGTGGAAGCCACAAGCTTACTGCTTCTTGCTCTTCCACAAGCTCTATACTATCCTTCTGTCTGTTCCAGCTTATGGGATGGCTTTTTAACTAGGGACATTTTAGGTCCAGAAGCAGTCTGCCCTCTGCATAGCAAAGTTCCCAAGCCAATACTCCTTCCCAGCACCAGAACAGCTGAGGACCATGATACCAACCAATTCCATAATGGTCTGGGAGGGTCTGCAAAAAACTGAAGTCAGTTAGAGCTTCCTAATAACAGCTGGTATCTCATGGAGTAGCCAAGTTTTTCTTTGCTATCAATTCTCAGTCTTCTGAGGAAACGACTGCAGAAACTGTATGGACTGATCAATCATGCCAAACTTCACCCATTCTCCATTAAGTCAGTTTGGGTGCATCTATACCACAGATGGTGAATGTCTGGTTTCTGCACTGTCCAATAGTAATTTTCTGTAGATATGTGGATTCACATAGCTGCATATCTACACACGTATCTAGCCCATGGTTTACAGAATTACAGTTAATCTAGGGGAAAAAGAAATACAACCCAAAACACTGAATTACTTCTTTGTGGCCATTAATAGTGAAATAAGCAGGACATTATGTGTGAATTAAACATCACCTCTGTACCAGCTGATGCAAGGAAGACCTTGGCGTCTACTTTGTCATGCTTTTCATGCTAAAATATTAATTCTGTGTAGACACAGTGTGTGGAATGACACAGACCTTTTATTCTAAAAGACTCGGTCAGTATTCTCTAAAAGCTTCCCTAACTAATAACTATTTCTGACATCAATTGTGGAAAAAGTCAATATGTTTTAATGGAATATCCTCTCTGAAAAAAAAGTTAGTTAAACTCACATAGTCCTACATCATGAATAAAGGTGTTATAAAAAGAAGATGAGGAGAGGAGAGGAGAGGAGAGGAGAGGAGAGGAGAGGAGAGGAGAGGAGAGGAGAGGAGAGGAGAGGAGAGGAGAGGAGAGGAGAAGAGAAACCCAAAACTTCTAGATACCAAGTTAAAACCTTTTTGATCTCTCACTGATACAGGGTTATCAGGGAAGGAGTCAGAAACTCTTGAGCATGGTATTAGATAAACCTTAACTATGTATAACAGAGCTTGTTGGCCAATTTCATGGCTGCATTCATCAAGCTGCTTTCTCAAGCAGTAGTGTAGTGAACATATTGTAGTTAACATTGTCTTAAGACAAAAAAAAAAAAAAAAAGAACTATAATGAACCACAATGGGCATCGCTTAATGTTTTTATATTCCTGCCATGAAGACAGATGTGTTCCTGTTGTACTGCCTGATACACGTATCCCTGAAGCAACAGCCACACGAGGTCACTGTTGTTCATACGTGAGTCATAAGCTTGAATCATGCTATTTTCAGTTGACTGAAGCCAAAATGTATGACTAGAAAATAAAATTGTTTGTACTATACATTAACAAAAGAATGCAAAAATACTTCATTAACATGGGATATATTAAAATGCAAACATTGATTGCATAAAATACAGCATATAAGTTACTAGTTTCTTTGAAAAACAGTTAAAAATTATCTCATAGTGGCTGAAAAGAAGCAAGGGTATTATCTACTATATTTACTGGAACTTTCTCTGTAGTAGTTACTCTCCTCTGTACCTGGTTATAGAACATTTGATGGGCTCTGCTGGCATGAAAACAACAGAAGAGTTTCAAGAAAGAATTAGAAGTTTGCAATTGTTTCACTGCTTATCTTTCATGAGAGAGATTTCTTTTTTTCTTTTTGCTTTTACACGTGAAGTTTAGTGTCTTCAGAGGTATGAAACTGTAAAAGGCTGAAATATTATGAGTAGTGTGAGATGCTCTGGCATTAGAGAAGCAAGCAATTAGAGAAGCAGTGTTACAGCAAACGTGCACTGAACTGTGGTGTGAAGCCATTCTGACTGCAAATTTGCGTACCTTTTTTTTGTCAACACTTATATTTTATCTATTAAGCTGATAGAGTTTTTTTGAATGATTCATCCATTCATTGATTATATCAATGTACATTATCATAACATCTTTTCTGAAAAGATTACATAGTATATATGATTAATTCAGTGTTATGAGATTTCAGAGAAGGTACATTTCTTTTTTACTAAATTCTTCTAATTAAAGAATAAGGTGTCATATTCGCCAATGCTGTATAGTCATGAAATTAAAAACCTTATCGCGATCAAAATCATCAAGAGAATAGAACTGAAGCAGCAATCAAAAATGTCAGCTGATTTTGTAGAACTGCATAATTAAAATCTTACTCCCCAAACTGAATCAAATTCACATTCATATGCTGAAATTCTTTCAGTAAGGCATGTTTTTATGCCAGTGTATTTATCAATGTGCATTTAGATGCAAAAACATGACTTGTTTTACTAATAAAATAAAATATAACTTTAAAAGTTTATTAATTTTTGCAACATCTTTTATCCAAGTACCATGCATATTAACTTGTACATTTGAGCATAAAAAAACCTGCTCTGTATAATGTACAAAAAGACTGCTTTAATAGGACATTAACATTGCAAAAAACCCAGTCATCTGCTCAACAGTTCTTGCGTTTATTACTTCATCTTTAAGCAGGTGAGTAAATAAAATTCCTCATATTATGTAATTATTTCATAGCTTTGGATTCGCACATGGGATTTAAGAGACCACGGAGAAATCTTAAAAATTTAACATATTCATCTTTGGTAAAAGAGAAACACAATAATGAATCTTAAAGGACAGAGCCTGTATAAAAAATGGATGAAAAAGTGGGTCAATACAGGACATTATCCCAAATTTCTATGGACAGTATATTGCCTTAAAACTGCAAAAATAAATTGTCCTCATAATTAAATAACCATTAGCTTAAATTCTACAGCAGATCTGAATACACATAATGCGACCTCCATGTTTATAGAAACAAAACATAGTATAATTACAAAATATAATTAACTGTACTAATTAAGCTATAAAATAGCAATAACTCTCAATATCTCACTACAGTTTGCTGCTTAGCTGAATTTATGACTGTAGAGGAAATCTTAAAGGACTAGATGCAGGAGTGAGTGCAAGAGTTCATCCTGCCCCAGAAGTCAACTAGATTTAGAAAATCTGTCAGAAGAGTTGGTGAAAAATCAGTAGCAACAGCATGTGCAGCAGATGGTTGTTCAACAGTGGGAAAGAGTTTGAGTGTGCAAGACTGCAACAGCTCTTCTGGTAGCTGGTGGCACTACTGCGATCTGAAAGGACAAGAAGGGATTTACCTCAAGATTTGTTAGCTGGGTCCCCAAAACAGCAGCTTAGCCAGCACTGCTGTCAAAGAGGAGCCAAACCATTATCCTGAAAAATGTTTGATTGATAGGGAAGCAATAATGGGGTGTTTTCAATTTCAGAGCACAATATATAAAATTACTTGATAGTGCCATCATGCAGGAAGAGAGAAACCTGTTGCACCCCCAACTCAGATCACTACTGTGAAACAACTGAATACTTTTGTTCTGGCTCTTATATCCAAATAGGTCTTGATTTATTGTACCAACAATTGTCCTAACATATCTGACCTTTTAAACCATACCAGCTGACAATTGTTGTACAAGATAAATCTATGAGAGGTGTTTTCAGGAACAAGCCATATGACAAACAATTTCAACTTAATATTGCTTAGGTGTTTATCAAGTAGTGAGTTGCTTCTTTCTTTTGCTATTTTTTCTAATAAAGTATTTCTACCTAAGCAAGCAAATAAGCTAACACACCTCCTGCTACCTTGCCTTTACTCTCTGTAATAAAAATCCTTACTGAAAGAATTTATCACAGGGTAAGGAGCATATTTTTTGAGTGGAATCCCTTCAAGACATTGGCAACACATCACTGGATTCCCCAGGAAAGAAAAAAAAGTCTTCTTTACTAGAAAATACATGTTTTAGTGCCAGCTACTATTGCACCTAAAAGATCAGCAACCCAGGAGACTACTTTTGATCACTGAGTGTTGTTGCCCAGTGTGTCACTCCAGCAGATGATGATGGGGCAGGCGAAGGGCACTTCTATTCATTTCTTTCAAGTGAGTTTTAATTTATTCTTCACCTTTTCTTTCACTGAGAACTTCTCTCCCTTGCCTCAGTAATGTACTTCATTCAGCATGTCTGCCAAACCAGTGAAGAGGAGATGGGATAACATATTTTTGTGTGAGTCATATGCTGGTAATGGTCTGAGCTATTTTACTGTCTGCAGCAGCGTAGCTCTTTCATCTCATAGGTAGTTTTACCACCACTGGTTAAAGGTTTAAAGGAATGTATGGCCGGTCTATCTAAGGGGCAGCTGACACACAGTCAGAAAATACATTGGGGAAATTTTAGATCAGTGAGGTTCAAATATCATTCAGAAGAAGCAAGCAAAAAAAGCCTTTCATCACAGCCCTGTGATCTCGAATGTAGCTTTTGTATTGTATCTCTATAGCTTGTAACTTAAAAGGATCAAATTTGTAGCATCCTTTAGAGAAATTTTTGAGATTTCATCATTTTAGTTGTTCTTGATTACATTTATAAGAGAAAAATTAGCACAGCTGGTGTCAAGCCACTCATAACTCTTTTATAAGAATCCACATTATTTAAACAAATGTTTTATAAATTTTGGCTTTCTTTTTTGACAGATTCATTGTCCATCCTTAGAGATGTAGAGATTCCTGCTGACACAGGCAAATCAGGACTTGAAGTCATTCAGAAGTCTAACAGGATATTATAATAATAATGCCATGATTATCATCATAATTAAACTTGCATATAACATTAATATGAAGTAAAACAGTTTGTTCCAACTGTTGTGGAGATTTTTGGAACACCTTACTCTCCGTACAGAAGTTTCTTCTTCCAAAGCATGGAAGCCAAGCTTCAGAGTCACAAAAGGCACCAATTCTCCAATCACCAGAAAGTTTGACCCTATTTCTGTGGTACATATACCACTTGTATATGCCTTCCCTTTAAGTGAGTGTGTTTTTTAATCTCCACCTTATCAAGACACCTGGGACATGTAAATATGCAATTAGTTATCATGCAGGCATTTTTGTAATCCATTTTTTTCTTGGGAAATGTGTGTGTGCTTGTGTGCATATTTTTGTGTGTGTAAACAAGGTCACAGAATAATTTAGATTGGAAGAGACCTCTGGAGGTCATCTTGCCCAGCCCCCCTGCTCAAGACAGACATACATTCACTAATTAGGCTAGAAACAGCAAATTATTTATTTATATTAGCATCAGGATGGCTACAAAAAAGACAGACATTCATGATAAAATAATCTAGTAGCTTGCAATTATGTACAATAAGCAACACCATTTTTCAGTTACCTTTCTAACATATTCACGTTTCTCTTTACATGCATATATATATATACACACACCACATATAAAGATACACATAAGTTGGAAAGACATGTGAAAGGATGTATATATATATGTGTATATATATATATATAGCAAAAATTGCATTTGTAAGAAGGAATATGCTTACGTGAAATGTTCTAAACTAATGTTCTTTTCCTCCTGAAACAAAGGCAAAGCCACAGAGCCTACTAAGAGAGCTAAAAGAGGTCAGAAGATAAGACCACTTGTCTTCTACTTAGACCAACCTTTTTAAACAAGTCTCATATAATGGAGCCTGGATACAGGATGTGACATTTTGAGAGCACATCAGTTGCCCTTCAGTGCATTCCGTACGAGCTTAACAAGTCAATGCTAACCTAGGTGACAACTAATTAAGACACTACTAATGAGGCTGTAAAAATCAGGGTCCTTAGAGATTTCTGATTACTGACATCTATTGCTCTTTGGTCATTATATGGGGAGAAACGTCCCTAAGTGAAAGTTTGAGTGTTTCAAATATTTTTTCCAGAGCACAGCTTTCTGTGGTAAATAGAAAACAAATGTAGTAAATCATGCAGTTATCAGCAAAACATGGAACATTATGCCTTTGTGTTCATGCAGAAAGAAAATGTGTCTGATGTAGATGTTTAGCTTTATAATAGCTTAATAGAACCAATATTTGGCATATTCAAATACCTAACTACAAACAAATGTGCTGTCACTCTGAAAGCTTTCATATGGTTGCAACTTTAAAATTAGCAAACTGAAAGTTATCTAAAAGGCAACATATTGTTATACTCTAATGGGCCATTATGGCATAACTTATTTACTTATTTAGTTATCTGTTCCAGCTTAAATTCATTTTCTCCAGATTTTGGACTCAGAAACCCCACAGGGCTTTTATAATTTGGCTTCTGCAAAGCCTACCCCTTTCTCAAGAAGGAGACATTTTCTTCTGGACTGTATACAGGAGCATGAACACTACAGGGCTTGGCAATACATCTGAGTAAATGTGACCTGTATAGGCATTTTTTTTCTGTACTTACCACCCCTATTACAAGAATAGTGTAATGCAAAGACTCCCTTGTCATAGTATACCCTTGCATACAGTAGAACACTAAGACTGACCTGAGCCTATTCAGAGAGAAAATATTTGATCTCAGCACACAGGGAGAAGTTGAGTGAAGCCAGATTGCAGCCAATTGACCTAAAAGGAAAACATCCAAGCTCCTATATTAGTTCCATTGATGCTCTACTGACTGAAAGGCATTTATATTCATGAAAATTTCCCTGTGATTTCTCTCCTGACATTTTATTTTACTAGTTTTAAAGCAGAGAACACAAAAAAGGTTGCCTTCTTTATCCCATATAGATAACCCTAACTCAGTAATGCTGTTTTCTCAGATTCAGCATCTTTCCCTGATCCAAACTTTAATTGCCCACAATGTAGATGTCTATATATGAAATAGTCACTCTAAACAAACTGGCCTTATATTCAATGGAAAGCTAGCCTGTGTAGTCAACACAGAGTCTACCTGAGGAAGAACTGCATCTATAGCTTCTTTTCATTGTAATTACCAGGTCTCTGTTGACTACAGAGGTACTGCATGATGATTTTTCAGACATCCTTTTTTTGTCAGATGACTCCCAGAATTACCTCAATTTTTCTAATAATAACCCACTGCTCAGTGTAGTTACATCTGGAAAAAAAAGATTGAAAACTTTATCTCGTTTCTTTGACTTTCGTCTGAAGGGCTGTTTCTTTAAAGCATCAGATCTTTCACTCTTACATATCAAAGTGGCTTTCTGAATTCATTTTGATCTTCATTTACAAAATCAGAGTACACACAAGTGAAGAGGTAAAATTCTCATCCATGAAACTCAGAGATAACCACAGCTGGAATATTAGACTGAGGTCTAATTTAACATTTTTTGTTTATCTACAAGCATCTAAAACATTCAATTCCATTTTGGAGTTTTAAGCAGAGTCTACTGCAGTCTGCTGAAAGATTTGCATTGATGTCCACATTTACTGGATTAGGTTCCAGATATTTAGATTCTTTAAGACTTTTTGGGAAAAAAAATTGAATTCTGAGTTAAATTTGGTATTTATACTGGTCAGATTTTCAGTGCTGTTGAATGATCTGGCTGTCTTTATTTCTACATGCATACTGTATAAGATCTTTGACTTTCTCTTGGTGACTTTTCTTTCAAAGCTGTCTAAAAACTTTTTAAGATTCTTCTCAGAGCTGCCTTCAGGGTTTTTTTTAAATATATTCCTAATATAGAGATGTCCAGAACTGGTCACATTATTTCAAGTGTAGCCAGGACAGGAGTAATTGTGTCCCTGTTAATGCATGTTCTTTACATATGTCAAACAAATCTTTGTTTCTCTTCATAGATGCAATATTGAAATTGCATATCTGCTTTGCTGCCTACTGACATCCTTCCTCTTTTGAAGAATAATGAAAATCAGGCTATTAGCTACTATGGATTATATTGTTTTGTACTGTTTCACAAATGAAACTGTATATGTCCTAAGTGGTATCTGCCAAATGTAATATATTGTCTCCTGTATTATGAATATGCCATTTATTCTACTTCTGAGCTTTTGTTTTAGAAAGAAAAAATGACTTATTTACCACTGATCCAGTAGGAGACATCTTACTAACTTTAGCTGTTGACAATGTAGATAACCTTTTCAATTCACAGTTATATAATTTTTCTTTTATAAAATCATGATATGATTTTATTTCTCTTTGTTTTAGACCTAATTATAGCATATTTGTTAAGAAAAAACCCACTGTGATTATATTCAAGTATTTTCAAATTATTTAGGTAGGGTTTGCAGTCCCTAATCTAAAATTGTAGTTGAAATCCAGCATAGTCCTCAGGACGGAGTTGGAGATTTAGACCTCATTGCTCCCAGTACTGTGTATTTAATAATAATAGGATAAAATACACCAATAATATTTGGAGCAGGAACCAGAAGCTGGAATTATCTTCCCTCCCAGATAAAGACTTTTGTCAATGGTTTGTTACAGCTTTCCCGTTTCTGGGGATTTTACAGGGAAAACCCCCTACAGGTTTTCCCCTTTCTGCCATCTCTTTGCAGAATGGCCCATTTTTACCACAAACATGAGAAAAATCTTACTACTATGGTATAACTGGTGATTAGGACAGTTTCCTTGACAACAGAGTAGTACGTAGCTGTTTCTCCAGATTAGTCACACAAGATCTAGTAGCTACAAGCTACAATACGAAGTATGTGATTAACAGGAGAAAAAAAAGTTATTTATCCATGCTATGTACAAGAGAGGTTCAATCACATTTTTCTCATCGGCTCACACTTTATAGGACAACTATGACCCATTATACCTTTCTAAACAATATTCATAAAAGCCTAATTGCAGAAGAACATTTTTTGATTCTCTGTTTCCACCTTCATATGTATGCCAACTGAAGATTTCAGGGAAGTGGCTATTAGCACGATTTCAGATAATCTGCTCTTTGTAGTATTTCCTGTTGCTTTGTAGTCACGTAAAAGATCTAAGAAACTATTGCTTATAACTATATTACATGACCTGTACACAGACCACCTCTTTCAGACCTTTTCCCAGAGCTCTTTTTGAAGCTATCAGTGCTCTCAGTACTCTTGGAGGCAGGGCACTGCAAATCAACACTCCTGATCAGCAGCCCAGGTTGTTCCCCCTGTTTACCAACATAAACACAAATCAGACCCATAAAATCTTCAGACAATAACAGCAAAGCAAGGCTTTTCAGGATGCTGTCTCACCTACACTTGCAGCTCCCCAAAACCCCCTACACAGGCATGACTTAATGACTTCTCTGGGGTGTATCATCTCTGCTGCCTTCTGCTGCACAGCATGCTGAGCCCTGAGGCCTGCAACGTGCTGGCTGGTATTGCTTGGAGTGCATCAGAGATCCCATCTGGAAAGTGCACTCAGATTTCATTTGCAGGGAAACTGGAGTCTGTGTGGAAGTGTGGAGAGGAGAAGAAAAGCTTGGAGAAGAGCTGGCGCATGCCATTCTCTTGCCCCACCAGGGTAACCTGATGCATCTATTCTTGGGCTTTGTTTTCTGTAAATCAGGAATCCAAGCCCAAGTCATAATGCAGCACTCATGACTTCCACCTCATTATTCATTGCTTTTTGCAAATTGAAACCTTTAAGCTTTTTAATATATATTTCATTTTAAGAGTGACCTGAGAATTAAAATCCTGGAGGAAGTCCCAGAGGCATCCTTTGTTACGTTGGTATTCTGTATTGTATCATTCTAGGTTTGCCACTGTTTTCCTTTCCTACATTACATCATTTGGTCTCACCCAACTGCAAGTAATTTATCACACAAAATGTACTGTTATTCACTATGCCAAAAAATAGAATGCAAATATTTCCCAGTTTGGCACATGGAGCATGTGTCACATCTTGTGACCAAATAACAGCAGCACACTACATATAAACAAGAAGATAAAATTCCTTGACAATATATCAGTCATCAGTTATTACCTCTCTCTCAAGACAGAGTAATATAAAATCGCTTAATAATCACCTGCTTTTTTTTTTTTTTTAAATGAATAAGCCACACTTAAAAGTCTTCTCATTTAAGATAAAATGTACTCCTCCACTATTTTCTCATCATGCCTTTTCCTCAAGGAAACATCCGAAAATCTTGTGAAAAGAGGTTTTGGCCTATTTGAACAAGACTATGTTTCACTAATATATGTCTCGGCATCCCACCCATGAGGGAAGTTTACAGAAGTAATCAAAAGAAGTTTTCATGGCCTATTTGTTCTGTGACTTTGACCTAATCTGTTGGAAGATTAAAAATCCCTGTTCAGGACTGCAGTTTTTGGAAAAACCAGGGAACCTGTTATACTATAGGGTAATTTTCTAAGATGTTATAAATCTTCACATTGCTTGTATTAGGACATGAATAGAAAGAACACTCTTAAAGAAAAATATAATGTTTATAGACATTTATATGGCATTTATAAAGATACATATAATGTTTATATGGCAGGTCCAATGGAAAAATTATTCTGTTTTATTGAGAGATAATGATTACCTCTTATGACTAAATTTTATAGTGCTGCATTATTTACAAAGCTTTGGACAGACATTAAAATAGTCATTACCAAGGGGAGGATTCTCCTTTCATTCTGTCTCTGTTCTTTCACATAAAAGAACATATTGCAAATGTAAACACACTTTGAGCTGAATATATACAGTATTCTTAACACTCTTTCAGGCATCTTGCTGGCAGATGACTAGCTGTGATATAAAAAAATGTTTTTGTGACAATTGTTTTATGCGCTTTTTACTGAAACTTTCTTCTGATATATGTTCTGTCAGAATGCACATGCACAACATATTTATGCTCTGTTGACCACCCATATTTAAAATATACCAGCTGGATATAAGACAATGAATGCAGTCAATCTCAAATGTCTATGCATCTCAGCCCTGCAAACTGAAGAAATCCAGGTAGCTTTTTAAAACTTACACACCTCAACCCCTCTGCGTTTCTATTTTCTTGCCCGTGTCTATTTACTCCATTTGTATGAACAAGAAGGAAAAAAGAAACTTGCACAGTTTATTATTACAGGTGGGATTAGGATTTTCAACATAGACACAACTGAGGTGCCCCCTTTTAGCCAAGATGCCCCATGAGTAGGCCCTGAAGACAATGTGCTCCTCTGAAGCACCAAAAACAGCCACCAATAAGTCACTTTGCCCCTCTGCTGGTTGTTCATCTGAGCTAATCGAAAAGCCCGTGAACCAAGGAAAAGCAGATGCTAAGTGCTCTCTTCGTGCAGCTGCGGACAGGTTAGCTCAGAAACCAAAGTCGTGCCCACCACAAGTGCAGAGCTGCTCTGCGTCCCAGCACATGAAGGCGTAACTGTTAATCAGAAGTTTCAGTTGGCTGCAATGTTGTTAAAAATTGTGTGGGCCTGCATGAAAGGAATAATCAAGACAGAAAAGGGGTGGGAGGCTGAGCTCCATTTACATCTGTAAAATGTAAAAAGAAGGTCTTACTCCTTTGCAAAAGCCACAGCCCACAGGGGAGCGGATTATTGCTGTGCAATTGATGTATTCGTAAGCCGATTGCATGGTGTGTGGGGTGGATGTGCAGAGATATGAGGGAGAGAAGGGAAGCCTATGGTCTTACAGAATAAATATGCTTCTGGTTAGGTAACGGTTCTTAAAACTGTACCTCTATGTTGACCGAGATGGTGGCTGCCATATGTATGCTGTAAAAAGATCACCTTGAGTGAATCATCCAAAATAAGCACATGAAGGAGAGATAAAGCAGGCAAATTTGGAGAGAAATGAATTCAACTCAAAAAAAGTAACACTGATCATATTCTTTTATTCGTGATGATTTGCATTATCCCAGTCAGCTCTATCCATTCCTAGAATCTTGTTTGATGAAATGAAAGTCGCTTTAGTAATATAGTTTGCAGAGGGCATGGAGAACAAGATTGTTTATTCTTACGCTATAACTTTATTACTCTGCATATTTGCAGGAGAAGTTGCTTACTATAAGGAGAAAAATGAAGGTTTATAGCTTAGGTATTCACATCTGATACTTGTTTTTTTCACTTACATTTCATTTCCCGTCTCATTTTTAGATAATTAAAAAGAAAGCTACAAATAGAATCAAGTTGAAGACTCATTTATAATAGGGAACTTCGGCAATGTCAAAACCTGCATGACTTAAGTATCTTCATTTCTTGATTGTATTTTCAATATTTTTTGATCAAACTGATACAAAGGGAAAATAGCAGAAGTGGGAAGAATTTCCAATATCTCTGAATCTTCTGTTTTACCCTGTAGCCACATGTTGAATGTACAGCTGCAGTGATTTTTTTCCCCCAGTGCTGTTCAAGCAATGATCAGAATGCTCCAACTAATGTTTTGAGAGTCAAGAAAAACAAATAAAAGGGAAAGAAAGCCCCAGACTAGCAAAAAGATCACCCTGAGAGTTTCCTGCAGGAATTATCTGCAAATGAACCACAGAATTCTTAGGAAAGTTTGGGGTATGGAAGGGATTTTAGCAAGTGAAGAAAGAACTTCAGTGAAGTGAAGAAAGCTCAGTGACAGAAGCAACACCTACAGGCAGTGAGAGCAAAAAGAAAGTGAGTCAATATGTGTGAAAAGAACAGTGTCAGGGAGTAAAACAGCTGAAGAAAAAGTGATAAAGAAAAAAAGAAGAACAGGAACAGGAATAAAATGTCAGTGGAGACTATAGCTTTACTATGGATTATTTATTTATGTGAAATCTTCCTAACGAGTAGTGAAAGATTACTCCAGGCTGGTTAAACCTTCTTAGACAAAATAATCTTGAGAAACAGACTGGGAGATTCATTTTGGACTTTTACTGAATATAACGGTAGAAATAGTACTGAACTCTTATCCTCAGAAATAAATGGTCTTTTCTTTTACATTATTTATCATTTTATTCACTATCATCTACCACACTGTTTCTTGAGGGTCAGTCAAAGGGAGAAACTTTTTTTATTATTTCCAGGGAACTGTAGGAAACTGCTGCTAAAATTCATATTTGCTGAGAAGTCTTCAAGGCAAAGTTAGTCTGCCTTGGTTTGTGGTGCTTCTAGCACAGATGCATGGGATAGTAATACTCAGTAGCTGGCTGGAGGGATGGATGGGGAACACATGGGAGGTACATATGTATTGTTAGGTGAGGGCATGAGGAATTGAAATGTACCTCAAGAACTTAAATACCAAACAAGAAACAACACACATACTTTCCTAAACACAAAACCAGAGATAGGTGCTTTGCATTCGCGAAGAGAATGAAACAGGTGTCTCAAGGAAGATGGCTCTCTCCAGAGAGGAACGTAAAGAAATACCCTGGACTATCAGTAAAAGGCATAGGGAGAAGGGAGCAACAACAAACCTTAAAGAAAAATTACAAAATGTAGGAAAAACTACAATAAAGCCCCAGATCTGGTGGCTGCAGGAATTGACAAACCTTTCTCGTTCAAATCTAACCTCAAGGCAGAACATGAAAAATTGGAAAAAGCATTAATTGCAAGAAAACTGAGAGAGCTGACATCTGCCATAGCTAAAGAAAAAAAAAAAAAAGAAATTAAATCCCTTTGAAATACTCGGTGAATTTAAGAGCAACTGAAAAATTCTGCAATAAATCTGAAGAGGATACGCAAAATAGGAGCTTAAAGAACACAGTTCTTTAATGTTCTAGCCTTTTCAATGTTCATTTTTTAAATGCCCAAATGTATTAAACATTTTATGATACAGTTAAAGGCCCAATCTCTGTCCTGAAGAATTCAATTTAGATTTAAAGCACAGCTTAGAACAAAAGTATTTCATAAAAAGAACTGGAATTGGTAATATCAGGCTATGCTGTTCAGGTGGTTGCTTGTTAAGCTTGCATGTGTCTCAGTGGTTTGTGAAATCCATGTTTCGTGTTGGAAAAAGCATGTCAGAGATTAATTTTAAAGAAAGGTTTAAAGAAGGAGAAGCTAATGGGATGAGTGAGAGAGAACAAAATAGACCCTAAATTTCTAAAAATAATCAGAGACTGTTACTTCTAAATAATTAGCTTGGTGGAAACTTCAGGAGCACATGACTATAAAGAAAAAAGAATCATAATTAAAAATCAAAGCTTAATCTACCTTCATGGCTCTCTGGTGGGTTGGTGATAGCAGGGAAGAGGTTTACTTCACAGTTTTTATGATGAGATGATAGGTTTTTTACAGCTTTGTTATAGCTACCTTCCACCAAAAGATCTAACTCCTGTCCTGAGGAACTGTTTGACCTAAACTTTCCCTATTTCACTCTGACAGAAAAAGAAAATAAATCTGAAAAAAATAAATACTGTTTGGAGGTTATTATTATAACTAAATTAATATACATTTAGTGGTCTGAAAGGTTAATATTTTTCCAGCATGTATCTTCTTTTAGCACAATAACATCTTGCTACTAACATCTCCACATATTAAATCTATCTCAAATCTCTGTGTCAGCTATATAGTTGAAGAAAATCACCATTCATGAAAGATAAATGGAAAGGATCTTCTTCAAGTAGCACATATAAACCACAGCATAGTTTGCTGTTATCTGAATGCGGACACACAAGATGTGACACTGATTTTTATGCCAATGAGCAAAACCTGATCCATTAAAGTGCTTTCCCTACTCTCTATGAACTGAGTAAATTACACAGCTGGAAGCTGTTCCTGTGCTCTTTGTACCAGCTTTCCAGGCACAGGAGAGGAGCATCACCACAAGAGAGACCTCTTTGCCTATGTCTCCCCCATCGTATAGTGCCGAGGACTCCTGCCCAAGAGCCAGCAGGACCTGCAAATTCAGATGGCGACCCCGAGCGCTGCTTTCCCCCAGCACAGAAGGGCCCTGCGGTCACTGTGCAGAAGGGAAGGCACAGCTCCTGCCTCTGTGGCTCTGACCAGAGGACCTTCAGCAGCTGACCCTGACGCCAACAGGGCTGGGGCAAGGACTACCGGGGCCCTGCTCCCACCTGCGTGCTTGCTGTCCCGCTCTCCCGCAGACTTTCCCACCCTCCCAGCCTGCTGCAGAGGAAGGCTTTTGGAAAGCTGGATCTCTTCACAGCTCTGATTTACAGCCTGATTCTATGTGAGTTGTACAGCGTCTCTGGTGAGGTGGTCAAGCGTGGGTGAGGCCTTGGTGAGAGGAGAAAGGAGGCACTTCTTCAACTGGTCTCACTACCAGCAGAAACATAATGGGAAATTATACCCTAAAGGATGTTTAATGGATGTGAATCATGGCAGAAGAAGATGCCTGATTCTGGAGAAATTTTTACTGCCTATCTTCGGCAGCACTCTGCTCTTGCCGTTGGGAATTCGATTCCAGCCTCTTGACATGCGTTGCATTGGGAACATCTAACTTCCCCTGCACATTTTACCAGGCAGCAAGGCACCAGGGTCCTTTTGCAAATGTTGCCTGAGGATGAGAAACTAATAACAAAAGGGGAGGATGGAGGGGGGATGGGAACAGAGCAGTCATTTAGCACAAAATCAAGACACTAAGAACAAAATTAATCAAAGCTCCAAGGGATGTGAAGAAGAAGGAAAAAAAAATCTTTAATTGCCTATACTCTAAGGTTAGGAGCCTGGTTAGTAAACAAGAATTGGAATGGCTCATTTATGAGCATGAATTTGTCTTCATTGGTATTACTGAGACTTGATCGGGTGATCTGCATGACTGGAATGTTGTAATCTATTTAGGAAAGTTGAAGCAGGGAGGAAGAGTAGGAAATGACGCCTCATGTAAAAAATGTCACTACCTCTTTCCAAGTGCTGACAGTGTAGAAGCAATCAATATCAAAGGTTTATGGGTGAATATTTAACTGGCAAAGCACAAAGTACCAGCTGGGATTTGCCGCAAGTTACCATATCGCAGCAGGAAGCCAGGTGGTCAGCTGAGTACCTGTCTATGATGCAAGAAGAATAAGTGGCTGTGTTATCAGAGGGACTTCAGCCTGAGTGACATATGCTGAGGAACTTCTGATGCCAATGTTAAAACTCTTCTAGAATTTCAGAAAGTTAGAGGTGAAAATTTCTAACATTTTACTAGGTAAAAAGTCATGGTTACATTCATGCAAATTCCTAGATTTGCTGTTTGCACAGAGAACAAAGCCCAGCCACCACTGTTTGCCTTAAATGGGTTGATTTCAGAGAGTTGATAGCAATTAAGAACCAAATTAAATGGAGGGGAAAAAAACAAAAAGAATACCAAAATATAATGAGCATACATTGAAGTAGGCACTGGAGAAAATAGATAAAGGAAACAAAAGTAAAAGAATACACAATCATTTTATAATGGACCTCACCAGATCCAAGTAAATCAAGATGAATCAATTACAAAAGTGAAAAGGCAGTAAGACCTGCCATGGCTGCTAAGATCAATAGGAAGAGAGGCTATTTGGGCTTTTTAAAAGGATATTAAAAGCAAATAAAAGAGAAGAACAATATTGGCTTTGTAGTAGCAGATGGGAATCACAGAATAAAGAATAATAAAGCAGGCAAGCCACGTGTGCTCAGTGCATAGCTCCGTTCTGTGTTTAGGAGGGGAAAAAGTAGAAATTTTATCATAAGGTAATGCTGAAGTACTTTCCATTCCAGTGGTCACTCCAGAGAATTAAAAGGCAGTTACTAACAGCACACATTTCCAAATAAAAAGGTCCAGATGATTTTCACTGAGGAGTTTTAGGAAAACCTGGCAAAGAAATTCTCTGGACCATTAATGTTGATTTTCAATAAGAGTTGGAGCACCAGCAAAACCCCAGAGAAAAGGAGGAAAGCTAATGTTGTGCCAATATTTTAAAGGGGTAAATAAGATGACCTGGACAATTATATACCTGTCAGTCTAACATTGATCCGAAGCAAAATGATGAAACAGCTGATATAAGACTCAATTAATAAAGAATTAAAGGAGGATAATATAATTAATGCTGATCAACAAGAGTTTATGGAAAACAGATCTTGTCAAGCTAACTTGATGGCTTTTATAGATGAGATTACAAGTTTGGATGATGAGGGTAACTATGTTGGTTTAAAAAGTTTAGACTTTTGTGAGCTCATTTTGATGACCATTTGATTAAGAAAACTAGAATGATGAAAAGTCAACATAGAGCATATTAAGTTAGACAAAAAGGTAGCTAACTGATATGTCCCAAATTGTAATTTTAAATGGAAAACAACCACTGAATATGTCAATAGCACCCTGTACTATCTACAATTTTAATTATTTCTACATAAAAGGAAAAGAGAAATTGCTATTAATATAGTTTGAAGACGAAAAATAGCTTCAGTGGCATGTTGTGAAGAGGATTGGCTACTTTCTATGCAATTTGGGTAACTTGGCAAGCTGAACACAGAGAAACATATCTGTCTGAGCAGAGCAGAATGCAAAGTCCCATAGCCAAGAATAGACAAGGTAATTCAGAGGGAACACCTGGAGGAGCCTGTCCCAGGAAACAGAACCAGAAAAAGAGCATTACACGTCATGGGAGATGCACAAGACGGACAGGATCTCCCATCAGGATGATGTAAGCAAAAATGCTATGAGACTTTTTGCATTTGATAATACCACATTCACTACTAATACACTGTATACACTTCTGCTGCCCACATCTCTAGAAAATATGAAAATATTGAACAGCTGGGGATTTCAAGAAATGCTGAGGATTTCAAGAAATGCTGTGAGAATGATTAAAGGATTGGAAAACCTACCTGGTAGTATAAGACACAGGGAGACCAAGGTCTTTAGCTTTTCAGAAGGAAGATTACATATTGAAGTGGTGTCGTGGTTTAACCCCAGTTGGCAACTAAACACCACACAGCTGCTCGCTCACCCTCCCCTCCCCCCGCAGTGGGACGGGGGAGAGAATTGGAAAAAAAAAACCAAACAAACCCATGGGTTGAGATAAAGACAGTTTAATAGGACAGCAGAGGAAGAGAGAAAACAAAAATATACAAAACAAGTGATGCACGATGCAATACCTCACCACGCGCTGACCGATGCCCAGCCCGTCCCTGAGCAGTGATCGCTAAACCCCGGCCAACTCCCCCCAGTTTCTATACTGAGCATGACGCCCTATGGTATGGAATAGCCCTTTGGCCAGTGGGGGTCAGCTGTCCTGGCTGTGCCCCCTCCCAGCTTCTTGTGCACCTGGCAGAGCATGGGAAGCTGAAAAGTCCTTGACCAGTGTAAGCACTGCTTAGCAACAACTAAAACATCAGTGTGCTATCACGTTATTCTCATACTAAATCCAAAACACAGCACTATACCAGCTACTAGGAAGAAAATTAACTCTATCCCAGATGAAACCAAGACAAATGGTAACAATCTAGACAAGCTTACAGAGAGATCAACATTTTTAACTTTTTAAATTTCTGAAGGGAAGTCTTCAGTGCTGCAGACAGAAGTTGAGCAAGAACCAGTTCTTGAAAATGAGCTTTAGACTAGAATTAAAACGCAGATTTTTAATTTTATATCTTCTACTGAATTCCTAGGATATATTACATAATGCTTTGTGCATTCCTCATTTTTAGAAAACTTTAATTCATGTCTGCATCAGTATTTCCCCAATATTTAGTTCAATCGCAAATCAGTCCAAGGAAGACTTATGACCTCTTGCAGGAGGCCAGACTGGGTAAACAAAGGGACTCCATTTCACCTAGAAAGCCATAAAAATGTTATAAACAAACACTAATAGGGTTATTCTTCTCTCTGATCAGCTGTGTGAGTTACAAGCCCACCCATGCTCTCAAGAAAACAGAAGCGTTTTCCAAGACTAGAGTCCAGAAGAGACCATTAGATCATCGCATTTCATTTACATTTCCTTCCTACATTTCACTCTTCATGGAGTCCATTGATCTGCTTGTGTGACAAAGTGAGACCGCGTTAGACACAAGCTGCCTTCTGTAGCTTGGTAACTCTGCACTGGCTTCCTCCGTTCTCCGGCGGCCGGGGGAAGCCGGCAGCGCTGCCGGGAGCGCGGCTGTGCCGGCCGGGCCAGCGGGCAGGGAGGCGAACGCGCTCGCTGGCTGGAAATCTGTGCATCCACCAGCATCAGCAAGGACGGCCGCCTCCGATTTCGGGTGTTGTGTCTATACATGAACACAGTGCCCTCTTTTGACAGGTTGCAGTTTATAAAGACTATCAAGGTTCAGCTGTGGCTGAGAGCTATTAGAGCTCTTCCAACTGCTCAGATGGTGACGAGATCTCTCCACAAAGGCAACATGAAGGTTCCTTCTATTTTTCTATTTGCCCATCGAGTTTCCTCTTTGAAGATGAGCCTTTTTTTTCCCTTTTCCCACAGGACTTTTCTTCTCCATTTCTAAGACTGTAATCACACTTCTGTCACAGCTTCTTCACAGAAGAAAACATCCTTGTGTTTTTCAAATGTCAGGATTTTAGTTTCACTGGTAATCAAAATATTTGCTGAAAACAGAGCCTGTTTAGTTCAGAATTAAAATACTTTAAAATATTTAGTTAAAAAGATTATATTAAATAAAAACTTAATAAATGGAAATCAGATTTGACAGTGGCTTATAGAAAAGGCAACTTTCAAGCATATTAATAGTAGAATGCTTAAAAATATATTACTAATGGAAATGCATCCATGATTCCACAACAATGAAGCAAACAGAAAAAACAATGGTCTCAAAGAATAATTTGACCTCCACATTGGCCAATTTTAAAAGTGAAAGGAAATTCCAGTGCTAGGAAAATGATTTCTCCCTTGTGTTACCTTGCCCTAGGCAAAATGCGAACACATTTATTTTCCAGATGAGGTATATAAGAAGCAGAATGTTTAAGCAACTTGCTAAGGGTTGCACAAGTTTATAGGAGACAGATAACAAAAATCTACTATGTGAATTTCCAAAGTACCTAGCATATGAAATGTTTCAAATCTCTGTGCTCAGATCTACTGAAATGTAGGATCAATAATATTCATTTACCTATACAATGCTTTAATATCCACAAGTGAGAAAGCATCAACTAAAAATAAAGTAGTGATAGCATTATTAGAATCTTTTTTCTCCCCAGAAAGGCACAGAAAATTGAGGTGTTAGTTAAGAAAAACATTGTACAAATTATGTCCACAGAGAGCAACAACAATTTTGCTAACCCTGCCCCTGTGTGAAGCAACACAACACGGCGAGGCGTCCCTCCTCCCCTCCGATTCCTTCTTTTTCCCATTCACCTACAGATGGTGGAGCTGTCTGGGAATTGCCAGAGCTGTTGCATCCTTGCTTTCTCTCCAGCCTGGGTGGAGAACGAAGTGGCAGAAACCTACTCCGGGGTCACAGACCAAGAGCAGCAAGGATGCAGTGACAGCACTTGGCTGCTCTTGATCTGTGGCCCCGGAGTAGGTTTTTGCCATTTGCAGTGTGCCACAGTTGGTGGCCCAGGAAGGTGAAAGATGCCCTTGGGCACTGCTCTGCTGAGCTCTGCCCATATCTAATGGGGGCCCTGTGCTGCACCCCAGAGCAGGAGGTCAGCTGAGCACCTGGCTGCAGCACCCCTCAAGATAGGTTCAGCATTCAGCCTCGTGTGTCATTTACTATTATTTTTTACTAGCATTCATAATAGCAGGTATGTGATGGCTACATTGTCTACAAAGTCAGTGTATGACAGAGTGCCAGGGACATATCATTCTCGTCTTCAATCTAACAGCTTGCTGAGCTTCCCTATCCTATTCCCGTCATATTTTGAAAAGCGGCTTGTCCTTTGCCCGTGTGCAAGAAGTTAGAATGCTACTACTGCTACTTCATCCACTCATTAGCAATAATAAAATGCCCAGAAAATTCCCTTACTGGTTAGCATTGTTAGGTAGAAATGACACATCACATTAGAGAAATGATACAACACACTCAAAAAACTGACTACGTTAAATGAATGGATTATCCTTATTACTTTTATTAGTTATATCTTGTCTAAGGTATGGATATTGTAGAATAAGGAAGTTAAATCTTATTCTTCTCTTCACAACAGTTCTAGTGACCCAATATTTCTGCACAGAGGGGAAAAGGCGCCTGTTTTTTCTCTACAGTAGCCCGGGTGCATGACATGGCCTCAGATCTCCAGTGTAGGTTGGTAGGAATAACAGGTTTTCCAAATATGAGCCAAGCACTTTTTCCTCTTTGCAGCAGCTGGGACATATCACTAGGCTTCCTATGTCTGTCCTCCATTTCATTCATGAAACGACGTCCCTCCTAATTTGCCTCACCCTCTGGCTAGTTGCTCTCTGGTGACTTTTACAAGTCTTAAATTCATGCCTAAAAGGGATGATACTGGTCTTCTTGTTCAGTTAAAACAAAGACTTGCTTAGGAAATGTACACATTTAAACCCACCTTAATGTTTCAAATATTATTTTCAGTAGAAACTGCTTCTTAGTTAAATGGCTTTCAGGCATCAGACTATTATATGACAGACGATTTTGTCACTATGCAAAATGTGAAACCTGTAATCAACTTGTTATGGCATTTCACAAAAGTATGTGACAGTAAAATAAGTAAACTGTCATTTGGGCAATCAAGTCTTGAAATCCTGCAGGAGGGAAAAAAAAGTACCTGACACTCAATCTTCATGGTGGGGATGAGGTTCAAAAAGTAATTTAATACTGCTACAGTCTTACAGGTTTGAATAGAATTCTTACTGCAGTGTGCTCAAGCCTGCAATAATTTTGTATTATGTTTTAATAATGTATTTTCCCCCCTAATTGATTTTTTCCCCAGATAATGTATATGCACGTCACACAGCAAGGTCTGCTCTGTTAACAAGGTGTTGGTTAAATTGAAACAATATTTTCCCTTTACTATTGATGACAACATTATCAATTACCAAGCACTCTCAGACTGGTTTGATAGGAGAACGGATACAGTAGGCAGGAGCCCACACTGATTTACCAGCGCCTGGGACAGCCTGGGCAGACAGGGTGCTGGCGGCGAGGAAGGGCAAGCTCCTACATGGCTGGAATGCTTGGGATGAAGCTGCCAAACCCGCGCTGTGCTGGCTGTAACGGAGTTCACATAAAAGTTTTATTAAAGGAAAGGGATATACAAGCTGCGGTTCATGAGCCACTCGTGGCCCTTCATGCTGGTTCGTTTGGCCTGCGGCTTGTTCTCGGAAGTCCTTGTTCTCCCCTGTGGCTGCAGGTTTGACGCAGCGGGCTGGCAGCTGCAGCCCTCCCTGGGCTCCCCTCTCTCCCAGGCGCTTCCCCAGGCTCAGGGAAGGAGCAGACTAGGGACAGGCTTACAAGCGATTAGTAAGTCCTGTCAAATCACAGGAAAGGCACTGTGGGGGGCACAGGCTTTCTGCCATTATGCCATTGAAAGGCATGTTCCCCACTCCCCCCAAAAGAGCAGACACCATGGGTATACAGGCAGTGGCAATAAGCTTTTATAACTGGGATTGTAAAAGGAATCTGTAGCCTCCTGTTTCCAGTCATCGGTCACAAATTTTGGAACTGATCTCTTCCCAGAGATGAGTTATAGAAATAAGAATAAAATTACACTTGATTATGAGAAGAGTGAAGGGAAACAGAGAAACCTATTTTTATCTTTTTTTTTTCCTTGTGGCCTCTTTATGGTTACAAACCAACTGGTGAAACCACTGAAATCTGCAAGTTAATATTTTGCATGGAATAACCTTCAGTGAAGAGCACCGCACAGCCTGGCTTCACAGAAAATGGCTTTTGTTTTGACAAAGTTATGAACGTTTGGAAATTACTCACTGAGCACACACAACAGGCCTTTTGTTAAGTCTAACTAACTGGGAACCTACAAAACAATATTACTGTATGTACACAGCTGATCTCGCTGCACGCTGAAGCTGTGGGGCCCCAAGAACAGGCTTAGACCGGCCTGGGAAGGGCCCTGAGCATTTGACCTAAGGAGAGCTGAATCCCGTGGCTCACCTCGAGTGCTCGGGGAGCAGTCTAAGAAGGATTCAGGGGTAGTGCTTTACTCATCCTTCCCCGCCTGCTCTACATAGTCATACCATAACTTTTTCTTCCCTCCCAATATATAATTTGTAGCTTCTCTAATTGCACACAGCAAGCAAAGGCAAGCCTGCAGCAAGCCTAACTGTGGTGCATCTTGTTGGCTACAGGGAAGAGGAATCCTCTTTGACACCTCAACTGCAGGTTACAGCTGGAGACTCTCACAGAGAACCTAAACGTCACTACTGTCAACAAACTTAACAGAGATGGAGGAATACCTTTCTCTTTAAATCTCAGCTTTTAGGAAGGTTCATGCTTGGAAAGGTAGAAAGATGGGAACAGCAGCAGAGGGAAACAGTGACAGAGGCAGCACCAGAGCTCAGACAAAGGTCAGGGAACAGAGCAGCTCACACAATTGACTTCTTCAACTTCATCTGCCTCTGCTGAGGCCTTATTCTGCTCCTAAGAGGGACCTTACCAAGCAGCTCTGGTCAAAAGCAGAGATAGGACAAAATGCAGTCCATACCCATACATCTGATATTGTAGGACACAGCGAAAAAGGCTACCCAACTCCTGCTGAAAGACAGGGCACAAACAACCCAGAGAAGCCCAAAGGAAGGAGAGGTTGAATGGATAAGAGTGACATGGAGAAAGGCAGCTTGTGTGGAAAGGTAAACCATAGACCGGGTGAACTGGAGAACAGTGTCAGAAAAAGACACAATTACTTTGAAGCTCAGGAAAAGGTGAATAAGTAGAGATTCTTACTAAAAAGCAAAGCTATAGGAGAAGGTGCTAAGAAAAGGATCAGGGAGCTCTGGGAAGCTATAGGAGTCCATGGAGATCATCCTTTTGAACTCTGTCACTGCCGCCCACATTATCCTTAGGAAACCTCCCACTGTAATAAACCACCAGATCAGTTATGGACACACAGAGAGCACTAGTGTTAGCTTCCTCTCAAGAGTCTAAATGAGTACAAGTTGCCCCTTCTCCTGTTAGCTTCCCAGCTCCCAGTCTCAGATAATCAGATACACCGTTCTTGCCACTTTGCCACTTTTACCAGGAGACAATTGCTGTGGGTCAATAAAAAGTGTTTTTCATTGTTTTTTGACCACACTGACTCCTCAGTCGGGCAAGATTCACTATACTAGAAGAGATCAGTACACAAAGGCTAACATGCCTGGGATGAGACAGAAGTAATTATACAGCAACTGCAGAGTCTACTGCCACATCTTGTCTAGTTCAAATCTAAAGTTCAAACAACCATAACACCAGCTAATACCTGCACACCAATGTCACTTCTGTAAAATGCATGAATGGCATGCTGAAGAAGTCCAGAAAGACTATTTGAGGCCAGAGGTACCTGAGATATTCTCTGCCACTTGCTGGACGTCTCTGCTCTCTGAGCCTCAGCAGCTCCACAGCTTTATTTGTTCTCAGATACAGCTCTCCCTAGCTGTTGCTTCCTTAGGTCCTAAAGTGAATGTGTTCACTGTGTTTGGTACTCTGCATGACCAGTGATTTGACAGGGCAATGCTGTTTCCGATAGCACAGAAGCTGACAATCAGAAGGATGTCCTTATGGAGTAGAGGACAACCAGTGTCGTCTTTGTGTGTGTTTTGCTCCCCTGTGGAGTGCTCATTACATTATAAGGCATTTGAGGAATCATAACTGTTCATTTGACAGGCTGCCAACAATTTTGACAAACCTGCTTGGAAATGGAGAGGCAAACTACATGGGGTTCTAAGCTTCCAGAGAGCTCCCAGTTTCACAGAATATTTGTGCTGCAAACAAATATGCGCATGTGCTCAGAACACCTGGTAATGTTCCTCCAGTTCATAACTGTTGATGTCACTGCTAAAACTACCTCTGTTAATGGGCAGCTCAGCAAAAAAGTGACCTGGTCCGAACGCAATGTCAAGGCTGCTGCTGATGACACAGCAAGTAAAAGCCTTTGGAAGCCGATTGACACACCAGAACTTGACATATCATTTCCCACCAACTTCATGTATTCTGGATGCTTTTGATAGCAGAGAAAGGCTGGACCATGCCACTAGTGCAAACGTTCCTCGTCATGATGGTGAGCAGAACCAGCTCTCTGAAGCCAATTAATATTTTTTTCTAAATTTGCCCAGTCTTGTCCTTCTTTTCCTGCCCTCACCCTGCAGCTCCCGGCCTCTGCTCCACATCCCTCCCAGTCCTCCAAGTCAGCCTCTTCTGATCTGCCTCCGCCTCTGTCCTCTGCTTTGGGTGAGAGGGAGACCGGTGCGGAGCGCAGGGTGGGGGCCGCGCTGTCCCTGGAGGTCTCCGGGAGCTCTCCCCGGTGCCGGCCGCAGCGGCGGCAGCGGCCGCGGAGGAAGAGCCGGCTGGGCGGCTTCCCCCTGCACCGCCGGCCGCGGCCCGGCAGGCGGCAGCAGCGCGCTCACCGCGGGCCCGGGGCCGCGCCGGCTCCGCTCCGCTCCGCGCCCGCGCTCTGCCCCGCCGCGGCTGCGGGCCGCGCCGCGCTCCGCGCCCCTGCCGCCGCCGGGCCGGCGGAGGGGCTGTGCCTGGGCGGCAGCGGGGCTGCGGCGGGCGCCGGTTGGGCGCGGCGCTGGTGGCGCGGCGCGGCGCGGTGCTGTGCGGGGGAGCCCCGGGAGGGGTGGGCGCGGAGAGGGGTCCCGCCGAGACAAAGGCGCCCGGGAGGGTGAAGCCACCCTCGCCGCGCCCTCGCCGACAAAGCGGCAGCCGCGCCGTGCCGCGCCGCTCCTCCGCGCCCTCCCGCGGGGGAGTCCCCAGGCGAGAGGTTTCCACTGCTGGGGCTGCCTGAGCCCTACCAGGAGGAAGAGGAGGAGGAAGGAGGGCGGGGGAGCGGCTGTGCCGCGGGCAGGAGAGAAGCCGCTCTCCGAGCGTGCACTGCGCTCAGCACCGCCGCCTGCCTCGCCTCGCCTCGCCTTCCCTCCCCGTCCCTCCCTCCTCCCCTCCTCCCCCCGCCTCCCCCGCCGCAGACGGCTGCGAGCCCGGATGGTTTGCGAGCGGAGTTGAGGGGGCAAACTTTGAAGCCCAGATGCCTCTGGGGCTGCGCGGCAGAGCGCGGCTGCTCCTGCAGGCACCTGCCGCCGCCCTCCCCCCGGCGCTGCCGCCCTCCGCGGGGGCGGCCGGCCCCGCTGCCGGCGGCCGCCGAGGCGGCGGGCGCTGCGGCCGCGGCTAGGGCGGGCAGGCGGGCGGGCGGGCGGCGGGCGCGCCCCCATGCGGGTCCCGGGCTGGGGCGCGCCGGCGGCGGCAGGCGGGAGCCGGGCGGCGGCCGGGCAGTGCTCTCCCGCCGCCTGAGTGGGCGCGGCGCGGCGCGGCGCGGGACGGCGGCGCGGGGTGCCGGGAGCCATGGGCTATTGCAGCGGCCGGTGCACGCTGGTGGCGGTGTGCGGCGCGCAGCTGGTGAGTGGCGGCGGGGGCGGCCCGCGGAGGAGGGGGGGAAGGCGGGAGGGAGGGAGGGGGCGGCGGGGCGGCTCCCCCGCTGCCCGGAGGGGGAGCCCGGGGAGCGGGGGGGGCAGCGCCCGCGCTTTGGGCGAGGAGGGGGGCGCGGGAGCCGGGATGGGGGAACGCGTGAGGTAGCAGGGTGGGAAACAGGGGCTGCGTTACAGGTAGTTTGGCGGGAGCTTTGCCAGGGAGGCTGCGGTGGGCGCACGGCGGAGTTGATGAACTCGGGC
This sequence comes from Ciconia boyciana, assembly GCF_034638445.1. Taxonomy (NCBI): domain Eukaryota; kingdom Metazoa; phylum Chordata; class Aves; order Ciconiiformes; family Ciconiidae; genus Ciconia; species Ciconia boyciana. The sequence continues at coordinate 59,093,147 of NC_132936.1, forward strand.
AGTTTTCCCGAGCGTTGGCTCAACTTGGTGCCGGGTTTCCTCTGGCAGGCTGGCATTTGGCTGGCCTTATGAAAAGCAGGGACGCGGCCGTGTCAGGGGTGATGCCTAGCTTGCAAACAGTTTGCCATACAGGTGTGCGTGTGAAGTTGTTATGCCTGAGCTTTTCTGCAGATGTGGCTTTTTTTTGGTTTTGTGGTTTTTGGGTTTTTTTTGTTTGCTTGGGTTTTTTTGGTCGTTCAGACTCATTGGCCAGTGTACGTTAACATTGTATCGTTATGTTGTTACAGAACTAAAACAATTATATATTTCTACTTACCTATAGAGGAGACATGTGGCAGCACTTGTAAGCTTAGCTACCAGCCAAACTAGACTGAGTTTAAAAAGTAGGCACTGAGATACAATAACAAAGAGACTGCCTAAAAATAGATCTGCTTAGCAAGACGGTTAGCCTGTGCAATTGTATTTTGGCACCTTAAAAGGGACTGGGTTTAAAGTTAAGAAACTAAAGAAATGTCCCTTTCTGTAATATATACATGGATTATTTTATTGTTATCAAATCAGATGCTTGATGTATAGAATTCCTATGGATTTGGATGCAGTGACACACAGCTAAAGACCTATCAATGGAATATGCCCCATTTCTTATCTTCATTAGACCAAGTGTTTGTGTGCTAGCAGAACAGGTGCTGGAAGCACCTTTGTTAAGCAGTTAACCTTATAGCAGGAAGGAAATAATTCACGGTACTCCATCCCTCTACCTCTTACTGAATAGTTTTGCTGAGAAAGTGTTAGTCGGTATCAATAGCAACCAGCGTTGTCGCCAATTCTTCTCCTGCAGACAGGTACTAAGAGAACTACAGAAGAAAAAACCCAGTAGATTTCAGGGACCAAAATCAGTAGAACAGTACATAGAAAAAGGGAGATGTGTTAGCAGATCAGAAATTCAAAATGCCTGTGGTCTTTCTATAGGTTGTAATCAACCCTTAATCCTTTTGTATTCTGGAAAACATTTTATTTGTATATGCTGTTCTCCACATAAGTTATCTGATTCTTTGTAGCTGGATGTATCTTATCAGATGTGATTTATTCATGCACACTGTCTAAAAAACGAATCTTGAATAGAAGTAGTGAATCTTGAGTGGAATGGTAGGAATGTAACCTTTTCCAGCAATTTGGAAACATAAAATTAATCACTGAAGTTCTTCAGATCCATTTAAGTTTCAGAGGCATACTTTTCATTTTTTTGCTGCAAAGGAACTAAAAATGGTTTAAATGGTACCTTTTACGGATAAAAGGTTGATTTTTTTTTTAATGCATTCAACAAACAGGAGGTTATGGTGACTATGGAATGTGCTAAGAAGTTAAATTATTATTGTTTTGAAAATCTGTGAAGGAAAACATATTTAGTAACTCATGGTGACAAAAATACATGCAAAACTTACAGTAAAAACATCAACAGAAATGCCCCATAGGAAGGTATCAGCAGGTGGATGAGCAGGTAAGCTGACATAGAGTTGTAGCATTACTGTAAGCTTTCTAAAAGTAATTGTAAACTACAGGGTCAAATATATGTATTTTTTAAAAAAGTAAATATTGTATCCTGGAGTAGCTTAAGCGAACTTTTGAAATATTTTCATAAACTGAAAGCAAACTTGGAATTTTTTACTGAGCAAGAAAAGGACGTGCTAGCAGCCACATGAACCTCTGAATCATGCTTGGCCTATGTAATGACATTTAGATAGGTTCAAAGCAGGAATAATCATTTACTTGACAAAAAATAGTTGGGAATGGAAAAAATGATGCACTTTATTAAAATCGTTTGTCATGTTCCTTCATGTGCCACATACCATCAGATGGGAACAGGTCATGAGTTTGAAGTCACGGAGACGTGACTCTCCTAAGCAGGCCTATGGGTGATTGATCAGTTGTCGTTGCTTTTTAGGTAAAGGCTACTTAAAGGTGCAAATGCTGTCAAGATTCATCCTCGAATTAGCAGCCATGTTAATGCAGATACAAATCAAAAACACAGGATGAAGACGTTACCTGGCCTGAGGAGAGGGGTGTGGGAAGCATTTCTACAATGATAACCATACTTAAAAAAAAAAATTGCGTAAAACTTTTAACGTGAAGATCTTTTATTACTGATACCTGGGTTTCAGTTTTAAAATGGTCATGTTTGAAGTAGAAAATATACTTTTGTTTGAGGAAAAAAGTTTGTAAAAAGAAAGTTTCCTCCATTTTTAAAATGAAAATATTTTATTCCATCTCTGCAGAGCTAGGGTGTGGTGATCTAATTGGTCTTTGTAGGCACTGTACAATAAATAATATTGAGGAATACTGCAGAGAAGTATTGCATATTGTACATACATAGTTGATGTAAGTATCTACGAATGGGCAAAAAATGGTCGTTGTTTCAAATACTGGTGTAGGAGTGGAGCTACATCAACTTGAGAGACCCTGTGCAATGAGAATTATTTTCATAAATACATTTTAAATGCTTATGGCTAAGGCAACATACTGTACCATCAGATTATCAGAAAGCTCAAGGAATGTTTCTGCTCTCAAGGGCATACTGATCATTGCTCCCCTGCTTATTAACATACATATACCTTCCTGTTTGTGGTCTCATTTGTACTATGGAAAACAACCTTTGACAGCTCATTTTCCTCTGCATTTGTAGCCAATGAGAAGAATTAACAGCAAGTAAGAGCTAATTTTGCTGATGTTAGGAACAAGGCATTGCCTTCTGTATATGAAGCTAATTATCTCAAAATATCTTTTCCTTTTTTTAAGATGATAATTTTGGTCTCTCTTGTCCTTTGTCCTTCTGAAGAGAACCCTGGGCACAGGGGCTCTGATGTTTTTTGTTGTATGTCAACCATCCTGGTTGCATTGAAAGAATTCTCTGCTATTGCATTTTGTCCTTTAAACCTCTGTATTTTTGGATGTCTCCTTTTCTATTAATAGCTTATATCAGTAACACTAATATCTTGTTGCTTAGACTTTTTAATAGCAAGAGCAGCAAAGGTGAAACTGCCAAGATTATTGTGCTTTCTGGAAGGCTTCAAGAGCCCCATGGAAACCAGTTTGAAACTTTCTACGTGTCCTGTATTGCTGCTTGGGAAAACTCAGTGCAGTGGCAAAACAGTAAAAAGTACTGCTTGTTTTCAACTTAGAAGCTGTCTTCCCAAGTGCAGTGATGAAAGGACAACATTTCATAAGGAAACTTCAAGTCTCCAGAAATCACTGTCTTATTGTTTCTATCCATCAGGCAAAGATTGCCATACTCCCAAGGCTAATTAGATGACAGATAATTCAGCCTTTGCACTGCCTTCTCTCAGTTTCCATCTGAATTTACTGAATTTATTTATGTCATTCTTTTTGTACATTTTGCCTGTTCTCTTTTTCTTTTTTTTAAAAAAGTAAATTGTTATACAGTTCAGATATTCCAGCTACGTATTAAACATTATATAAAATTTGTAAACAAGTTGCTTATATACCAGGGTTCAGCTAGTGATTCTGGAGTATTCAGTCTGATGCTCTAAAGAAGCATGTATTATAATGGGTAAAAACTCCCCAATTTCTGAAAATCGGTGTCTTTCACAGGCATTGATTTATGACATTTGCAGTCTCTCCTTTTCCTCACTAACACCTCGCTGTTTGGGGCATAAGCACGCTGACACACAACCTGGCTGTATCTCTCTGCGACCTCTTCCAGTTACAATTCTGGCTGAAACCACTGTCCGAGGCGTGGTGTTGTAGCCAAGCAGAATGACAAAGGCACCTGTGTTTGGTTGCTTTTGCTAACATAGGCCCAATCTTTATCTTTGCTTTGAGCTAATGAGAAAAATGATTGAAACGCTAACAACTTGTATGGAAATGTCCTTGTTCCATGCTTTTTCCACAAATGAACAACGTGAATTCAGAGAAAAGTCAAATACTTTATTTCAAAAACTGTATCAGCTGAGGTAATTTCAATACTTATCTGTGATACCAATGTCCATAAACACATGTTTAGTTACCTTGTTGCACATGAAGGCACATATTTGATCTGCAGCAAATAAAGTGGGGGAGCCACTCAAACCCAGGAAATGAATTGCATACGAACTGGGAAGTAGTATCTACCGTATGTCTTCTGTAACTTCTTTCAGTGTCATGAGAGATGCCCATACTCTGTATGGCATACCTGATATAAGAACGAGGAGTGTTCTGCTCTCTTCCAATTCTCACACGCATTATAAAACAACAGTACATGTAACTACAGAGAACAGAGCTTGGTTCTTAGATGAAAAAGTCTGCCTTAGTGATCAGTCCTGTAAAGTTTTGGTTTGCCTTTTTTAAACATGAACAGCAAACATTCTTATGCTCATTCAAACACTTCAGGAATGGTGATCTTGGCAAGTTCTAGTCTATATCACAAATCTACCTACAAGGTTTAGCACAATTTAATACTATGAATATCCTTGCTTGGGGAAAAACTCATGTTTTAACAGTCTGTAGATTGACTTGTCTCTGGACCTTCAGGGAGTGAGGTTTGCTAGCTTAGAGCTGAGGTCCCTCTGAGAGCAAAGTGAAGGCATTCACACCAGGTACTCCCTAGGATTAGCTACTCTGCAGTTTTATGTAGTAAATAACATCTTTTTGTTAATATAGGCTCTTATATCAAGCTTATCATCAGGGTACTTTCCAATAGCACACCAAACCACTTAACTAGGGTATGTAGCATGTTTATTTTTTTTTTCATTTTTTCTATAGAGAAGCGGTAGTGAAATTTTTGGTGTTTGCTTTCAATTGCTGTGTTTTGGGGAGGGTTGTTTTTTCTTTGTGTGTGTGTTTTAATTGTGTTTCATTGTCACTGTTGCCAACGATTTTCAATAACAGCTTTAAGAGAGAAGTGTCTCCAATAGAAAATTCTGATGATGTGTACATGTTCCTACATTTTCTGCTAGCAAAAGGGGAATTAAAGACGTGGGCTTTCCATGTGGAATGGAAAGTGATGTTGTTACTGCTCTTAGCCTGTGGATCTGTAGGTTTATCAATCTAGAAAGAGAGTAGAAAGAATTGGTTTCTGTGTTTTGGATAGTACTTATGTTTAAGTACTACCTTTGAAATTGTGACTACGTCAACAACTTGTGTCTGTGCCTTCTGTAAAGTTCTGCTTCTTGCTTTGTTTCAATTTTGATAGGGAAGAAAGTGAAAGTCTTAGTTTCATTGTATCCAAAAACATTGTGATCCTACTAGCAATGAAAAGGAAGCAGTCCTGTGAATAGCAGACTTTCAGCAGATGTATGTTTGAAAACTATTGTATAACACTAAGGAGTAGATTTTGAGGTGTTGCTGGGAATACATAAAACAAGGACTTGATCATCAATTCAGAGAGCTAACATCTTTTGTTGCTATGAAAGAAATATGTAGCAACCTTTTTAGGTTTAAGTGAGACCTTGGTAGGAAAGTAAACAGTCTTTTTCTATTCTGTTTTTGAGATAAAATACCGAGGATTCATAACCAAACCGGTTTGTTTCTGATAACTTGAGGTCAAAAATAGTGATGCATACAAAAAATGGATGCCAGAGGTACCAGTCCATTATGTAATTCAATTTTGGTGGCTTGATGTTCACTATGAATGGTATAGTGTTATTTTTCATAGAAGTATGAATGAATAATAATTGTGAATAACCATCATGCACTTCAAGAAAAGCAGAGTATGTTGTTTTAAGTTACAGGGGTAAAAGATTTCAAACCAGCTTAATAGCAATTTTAATTCACTGCTTTTTGAAGCTGAACTTCTTTAGAGTTCAGTGAGCAGACTCAACATTCAGATACTGTGATGATGGGTAGGAGGGAAAGGGTTAAATAGATTGAGAGCAGAGGAGTTGAATAAACTACCTGAATATAGGGACCTAGAATATCTAGTGAAGTTACTCTTCTTGTATAGCCATGAGGCAAATCTTTGACAGTAGGAATTAATTTCATATTGACAGAGATTTGAGCTAGCACCTTGAATGATGAGCAGCAGGGTGTTTTTTTTTTTCTTTTTCTGTTTCTTTACGAAAAGGACTAAGTAAGCTTTTTTAAAAGACATTAAAAACTCTCTGTAGTCAGTCTGTAGTCAGTGGAGAAAAATCTCTCATTCTGTAGTCAACAGAAAGGAACGGGCTCCATTCAGAATGGTTCAAAGCAGAAACATAAAGTTTTGAGTTGGTAGTGACTTTACTGTCCCATGCTGAGCTGTGGGAATGTAGACAATGCAAGTGCAGCAGATAAGGTTTGTAAACAAGTACTTGGTGACTTGTTCCAGGAAAGAATCTAAATCCATTTGAGGTCTTCTCAATGTTCTGGTGCATCCAATGACGTGGGTCTTAATATCTAGTTTCAGTTAGCATGAAGTTTTGAGAAACTTCCCTGGGCTTAAGGACTGGTGAGATTCAGCCAGTGTCTGCTCTGGAGGCTGATGTCAGTGCCCAGTGAACTACCTGGGTGTCCCCATACACTCCAAACTGCCTTTTTGGTCCCATGGTTCCACTGAGTTCAAGAGATTATCCCAGGTGTACAATGCTGAAAGAGACAGCTATGCCCAATGACATTTTGTAAGAAAAGGCGTGTCAGAAATCTTGAATGCCTACAGGATTTATGGTTCTGAATTTAAGTGGCATTTAGCGGAGAATAACAATAGTGAGTATTTTCATATTTAGGTGGGGACAAGGATATTGATGGTCTGACTAAACCAGAATAATCTCTTTAGGCTCCTCTGCAGTCAGAAGAGGGACTCCTTCGGGGGCAGGTCAGGGTGCCTAACGGTGTTGCTTGCCCTAAACTGCCCTTTAGAGTTGTGTCTTAAGTAAAGTGGTCCTTCAGCTTAAGTAGGCTTTTTGGGAGGGGCAGGGAGAGAAGAAACCACAGACCCATTGTATGCTGTTTTGCCATCCACAGTACTTGCTATTTACATTTTCCTCCCTCTTGCATTTTCATGAGTCATTTTACCGAGGACTTTTTGATTTTAAGGATGACTGTGACCCTCAGATTGAGAAATACTGTTTTGGAAAGGTGTTTGTATCTTCATTGACTGCAGAAGGAAACTAAGGAGCTTGGTTTCACCAGAGCAACGTCAGCTTTTGTGCATACATCCCTGTCGTAGTTTAACTCCAGTCGGCAACTAAACACCACACAGCCACTCGCTCACCCTCCCCAGCCCCCAGTGGGATGGGAGAGAGAATCAGAAAAAAAACCAGTAAAACCCGTGGGTTGAGATAAAGACAGTTTAATACGACAGCAAAGGAAGATAAAATAATAATAATGATAAAATAATATACAAAACAAGTGATACACAATGCAATTGCTCACCACCTACTGACCAATGCCCAGCCTGTCCCCGAGTAGCGATCGCTGCCCCCTGGCCAACTCCCCCCAGTTTCTATACTGAGCATGATGCCCTATGGTATGGAATAGCCCTTTGGCCAGTGGGGGTCAGCTGTCCTGGCTGTGCCCCCTCCCAGCTTCTTGTGCACCTGGCAGAGCATGGGAAGCTGAAAAGTCCTTGACCAGTGTAAGCACTACTTAGCAACAGGTAAAACATCAGTGTGTTGTCAACATTATTCTCTTCCTAAATCCAAACCGCAGCACTATACCAGCTACTAGGAAGAAAATTAACTCTATTCCCGCTGAAACCAGGACGCTCCTTTAAGATCTCCTAAAAAAAAAAAAAAAAAGCTAAAATCAAATGGATAAAACCGATTTGTGCTCACTTTGGTTTTTGGGTCATTTTCTGTAGCTTCCAACAGGAGTGAGGAAGACAGGGACCACTGTAAATAATGTGTGATCATAAAGAGTATGCCGAAAGCACAATAATTTTAAAGCATCAAATAGTTTATTGTCATCCAGATTAATCTTCATTTATTTTATTATTATGGTGAGTGAAAGAGAGGGGCCGTTGAGTGGTACCTGACTTGTAAAGTAGAATGGACACAGTGGCTGAAATGACATTTTCTTGCCCCTGTGGCAAATAAACATTTCACAGTTTGTTATTTTATCCCCTATCCTCAGATATACATGTACCAGCTGGACGGCATCTGAGAATTGTTTCAGCATTTTATCATTCTATAACCCTCTGATAGAAATGACATTTAGAAGAAAAATTACTGATTTCTGTGTTCACTAAAAAGTAAACATGCATAGCTAATAGTTCTATTCACCACAGATCATACTTATGCATTTTTAATAAAAACTTGATTTTAATTCATACATAACTTATGAGAAATGTTTATCAGTTTAGAGCTCTGCTGATTCCCTCTTAAATGTTTATATATATCTGGATACCTTGAAAATGTCTTTCATTTGAGGCTCAGATTTACCTTTTATACACAAACTCGCTTCTCTGCTATGTAATCTCTCATCTATGTAATGATGTAATGTATATAAGAAATGCTGATTATTATACTGATTGCTAAAATCAGCAAAAGTACCATTTATATGATGTAAATGAATCTTGGATTTTCCTATGCTTTTGCAGTAATAGCTTCCTAACATTGGGGTTTGGTTTTTTTTTTTCCCCAATTTTTTTTTTTTTCAGTTGGGATGTTAGGCTGCATCTGTAGTGGCAAGTCACCAGTTACGTGTAACCGGCAAGTTACCAGTTATGTGAATGGGAATAGGAAAAGTCTGTCATATCCTATATTTGTACCATAACAGATTGAGGTCTGGTTCCTCACCCTTCTTTTCTTATGAAGGAATTCTCATTAGTAGAGTTTTGTACAGAAGGCAGCATATGAGGTGAATTCTATTATTTCTGAGAGGCATGTTGAAATGATGATGCCTGTCATGTTTATACGTCACGTCACCTTTCAGAAGGCAAAAATGCAGGACCATTTGCAGATGGTGGAAGAGAGATTCATGCTATCTCATTTAAGCATGTAATGAATAGGCTCTGAACCACCTTCTGGAGGTGGCTGCCTCTTTCCATTGACTATAATAGGGATCCTTGAGTTGCTGCCCAGTTGGGAATGAAACTCCAGCCTCTCTTCTGCATGCAGCTATATTTATTTCATTATATAGTTAAGCCTGCTCACCTCTGATGGTATCTTTGTACTAAAGAAGAGAGGATAGACTGTGAAACTCTTATTTTGTAGAATTTAGGCAGATAAACATGAGTGGTGCATAACGTTTCTTCTGGATGAATGGAAGTTGTGCTAGAGGCCTAGAACAAGGGTTAGAGTGCTGCCCCTGTTCACCTTGAATAATGTTTACTGTCTCTGAGTAGTAATCTCAGTAGTGAATGAAATTGGTCTACACGAACAAGATGGTATTACGAGATAGAGGGTCTTGAATCTGAGGTACTGACTAATATTTGTGTAAGAACGCTTAACTGTCTTAAGGAAATTCTGTAATTCCTTTCTAGGTGACTCACACCATGGGTCAATTTACTAATTAAAAATTCCTTTAAACTTCTTCATAGACGGACTACTAATTGCCCTCAACAAGTTTATTCTTCTCGTTTGAAGATAAAAAGCTTTTGTGAGGAAAGGAAGATAGATGCTATGATGTCTCTTTAGAACAATGCATGGATCTTTGAAAAGCCATTCTTCAATAATTAAACAAAATGTGAAGTTTGCAAATTTTTGGCATGACCAACAATGGCCCAGCATTTTTCATTATCCTCTGGTCACCGTCTCTGTGGCAGGCTGTTCTATTACAGAGCACAGAAACAAAAGGAGAAAAAAGCCTGTTGTGTGTCATTGCTGCCTTCACAAAGCCACAGATACATTAAACTCAAGATACTGTTCATTGTGTGCTTGAGCCTCCAGTGACAAAGGTGCTGTGAGTACCACTGAATATCAGGCAGTCATATGTCATTACATCACTGTTCAAATTGGCAGAGCAAATGACAGTAAAACAAATGAAAACATTAGCAGCTAAAGGAATGCAAAAGAATAAGAGACTTGTCTGAAAAAAAGAATGGAAAATATGGATGTTATTTTTGCCATTAGCTATAAAGTTGATTTTCCCTTTTTTCTTTCTTTTTTTAAACTTATTTTTAACTTCTTGGCTATGCCCATCTCATGCCCTTGAGGCCAGCTAGCTTTTATTTTCTTTGACACTAGTAGCAGTCACAGGCAGTGACAGCAGCTGGTAACAAGCCAGATGATGGCACTGGTAGTGTTACCATAAGACATGGGCTTCAGTGTATCCTGAAAACAGAGTTCATTGTCTTGGATTTTATCAGACTGGCTTTCCTGAGTGTGGAGCTGGCAGTAAATTTGGTACTTGCAGAGGGAAAACCACAACAAACTGGAGCTGGATGCAGTATTCAGCAATATACCTAGTAATGCCTGTTTGTGGTCCTGGCAACCTCGCAGAATATTTAGAGGAGCTGCTGTCTAGTATGATCTTTTTTTTTTTCCTTTCTTTTTTTTAAATGAAAGCCATCACCCAGGGGCACAGTCATAATGGCAGGTACAGAAGAAAGTTGTTGGCCTCAGCCGCTGGAAGAGATGGTGCCTGTTCTGCGTCGTGCTAAACTGTGCTTTTTCAGATGCATAATAAAAGTTATTTATGGGCACCGATAAAGTGGTATCTGTTGTATAATATCACAGATAGGCATAAGGACAATAACAAAAGGCAGCTGGTTTAGTAAGCTCTATTTGCTGCAGAAATGTGCTGTCCTTTGCGAATTGAAATAAAAAAAGTGGGGGGAGAATGTCGTGTTTTTTTCTGGTTCCTGGCATTTGCAATCATTCTTGCTTTGCAGTGTGCTTATAAAGACAATTATGTGGGTCCCATGTCAGTATTATATTTGTCATGACTAGCGCCTTATTAGAGGACAGCTGCTCCTCTCTGCCCAGCACATATACATAACTACCACTGACAATAATAGAAGTTATGAGTGTAACCCTCTTGCGTTACACCGATGGGGGATGCTGGAGCTCTCATGGTTTCAGTTAAATAACTCAGGTGTAAAACCAGGAATGAAGCAGTGATGGATCTGGGACTATTCACCTGCTTGTTCAGAGTGCAGTGCCTGTAAGGAGGCTTTGAACTTCCAGCAATTATTACTTGGCCCTTGTAACAGGTAAGAAAGGTACTGTCCAAATGCACATCTGAGTCTCTCAGATCATGCTGAGTTCCTTGACTAGAAGGCCACATATTCAGGTCCCCATCAGCCTAGAGCAGCCACAAAGAAGATTGGTGTGCAGGGCATATTTCCAAGTTGTAAGTGTTTTATGGTAACTCCTTGGTCTCTCTCTAATTCCATCAGGATTAAAAAAGGGGTGACCGACAGATTTCTCCAAAGCTCCTCAGATGCTGTAGTGGTGCTTTGGCTGCTGTCACTTCTGCTGAGAACAGGACCAATTTGGAACAAAGAAAAATACAGAAGTAGCACAGTGCCATCATAATGCCGTTAAGAGCTAATGTAAACTCAGCTGGAGAAAACCATTTGCAATGAACAACAAGGCTTGTTGGCCATGCCAAAACCAAGAACATATTCTCAAGAACCACCTCTTGGCATTTTAGCTATTGTAATGAGTGTACATCCTTAACCACTTGCTTCTCTCAGCTCAGATCTGCATAGTGGGCAGCTCAGACTGGCTTAGGGAATGTAAACCCATGCCTCTATGTTCATGTAGGTTTCTCTTTTCTTGCTGTTTTTTGTTTGCTTTTCAAAATTGAGTAAATTAGAAGTTCTGCAGTATTTGGTGTGACTAATTGGATTTCTGGGTAAGCACAAGCCCTGACTTTTTTTGGAAGGTGAAAACTATTAGTCTTAAAACTGCAGCATCTATTCCAGTTTCCTTACTAATTTAAGACAAGACAGTTATACAAAGCTACAGTGATGAATGGATTGAACAGTTAATATTTGACATTTCATTTTATGATTATACTATTTAAAAATAGCTGGCTTTTGACACACTGCTAGTATGTTTTTATATGAATTAGAAAGCCTAGATTTATGGTAAGTTCCGTGTTACTTCTCAGTTTGAGGTCTCTGGAGAATGACTGTACTGAAGATCCTAACTGCTCTGATGTTCGATGCACATATTCAATAAAGATGGCTTGGGGAGGTGGGGGCGTTCCTTTGCCCTCACAGCTGGACCGGTCAGGTGATGGAGAGAGAAATGTGGAATAACATCACAGTCAGTGGTAAACTTTAAAAAAAAATTAAAAAATAAAAAAAGTTTTTAATTGTCTGAGATATTTTAAATCTCTGTAAAAGTGAAAACTGGTGATACCAATGAGTGCCAGAAGAATCCTTTAGAACAGCCCTCTCTGAGGCAGTTTGGAAGGTATGTCTGTCATAACTGGAATATATGGGAGATGCAAACCTTGTATTTTAACCTCTCCAGATCTCAGGAGAACTTGATTCCAATCTCTGCACCCCGGGCCTGCGTGCACAATTTAGGACAAGATTTTGTCTGCTCTCGTAAATGTCTCCCTGTGTTGGTAGTGCCCAGCTGTGGCTGGGATCTGGGGGAGACTGACGAGCACATACTCTGTGTCCTCCGTGTAAGCTGTGAATGGTGGCATCCAGGGGGCCGAGCCATGCTGGCACCATTCTTACACCAACACAGTGCTGGCCACTGAGTTGGCCACGTTCTTGCAGTGTTAAATGATTTCACAGTGAATTGCATAAATTTCTCACACACATAATCCAGTAGGAAGGTGGAGGAGAAGGTTTGTGCTCGTGCAGAGACCTGAGACTCTGGCACTGGGTTGTCTCTGGTCTTCTTCAGCGGAGCGTTGTAGCTTAGAGCTTTTATCCCATTTATTTTGAAGATGTGAAATTTGTTGAGAGGAGTGTGCTGAGGCGTGCTTGCTGAGGGAAGGGATGGGTAATCTTCCAGGAGCATTTCCATGTAAAGCGTCAACTTGCGGTTGTGAGGAACTTGTCTTGATGAATGATGTGGTCCCTGGCAGTTCTGTCTTCCTAATTGTGCAGATCTGTCCTAGAGCGGCGCGGCTTTGTGCTGCCTCTTATGTAAGGTTCAACCTAGACCCAAATGATCAGTGTGTGATGGTGAGTAGCTATGCAGTTCTACTAAAAGTATCGTGCTCTACATCATAGCCATCCTAGAACTTGTATAAGGTCAGTATGCTAACGCAGCCACCTGAATCCCTTTAGAACATCAAATTTGATAGAGATAAAATGTGCTTAGTGAATATTTTTTAAAAGGTCAGAAAGTAAAGATTATTTATTTACTTCAATTGAAATTCAGCAGGTCTTAGGTTAAGGTGAGGGACAAAGAAAATAAATCTCTAGAATTATGTTATACTTGACAGAATATTGATCAATAATTGTCTCAGCAGGAGATGATGGTGAGCTGAAAAGTAGTTTTACAAATTTACATAAATATTTCTGATTGGCACTTCTTTTTGTTACATTGCTGTCATGGAGGTGCACAAAGTCAAGTTAGGCAGGTGATGAAACCAAAAAATAAGATTTATTCTAATCAACAGTGTTTTGGTACTCCAATGAACATTTGTAAACCACAGGTTCAGGATGCCAATGGAAATCAATACTACACAACTGACTTAAGAATTCCTAAACTTTAGAATGATGACCCAAGATGCACAATCACTCGCCTAGTAAGATGAGGGCGCTCAACCTTGAGGAGTTTCCTTGGGTGGCATCCTGACCCCAGGGGAGAGTCTCTGACTGCAGACCCACTGCTCGGAGGAGGGCTGACTCCATTTGCCCTGTGGCAGGGCTCCACTTATACCCTGGTCGAATCTGACCTGTGGTCATATATGGCCATGCCAGTTCCATATTGGCTGACGGCTCCATCTACCACCAGCTGTGTACGTGACAACAGTCACGGTAAGGGCATGAGGGCGCGAAAGTAAGGGCGCGAAGAGAATGAGCAGCTGCTATGTTAAAGCCCTGGTCTCTGTCAGGATGGGTGAACCTGCCACAACTGCTCTGCCTAGATTTTTGTTCCACACTTTGTCTCCACAGTATTGTTTCAGGAATGTTAGACTATCCTCATTTTTGATTAAAAATAGGTTAGAAAATCCTGTCTTTCAGTTAATGTTCCTACAGTGTAAGAAAATAAATACTTGCTTGGACATTATTAGCTTACTAATTTCATGCAGAAGAGTGTTTTACACTGTGGTCGTTTTACTGGATACCCCACACCGTGAGTAGTGCTACCATAAGGAAGTCAGCCTTGGAAAGGGAAAGCACTTTCCATAGGCATTTACTAATCATTTAGGGAAGATGTGTGCCTATGAAGTTTTTCTAACAAGAGTACTCGTATTTGCAAAATATCATACAGTTATTTTCTTTTATAACCCCTTTCTTCTTGTGTCTACTTTACAGTTTCCCTATGATTGCAGAAGTAATACAAGCTCTTTCACTAGCCAGCTAGCATAATCTTAAAGTAGGTATTTCTAGTGCGTGTTATTGGAGATCTGTGTCATTTTCTGTATCTCTTTCTTTATTTGCTGCCATATTTTCCCATCCATGCAAGCACCTGGGAGGAATTCTCACCCGGTACCTCAGTGCCTATGCTGCCTATCAAGATGATGGAGGCAGGCCAGTGCCTCTAGGGGGGAACTCACTGCTCTTTGTTAGCATTTAGTAAACTTCACTTAGGTGCTCTAAATCATGCTCTGGAAGAACCAGTATTTCTACCAACTTGATACAGAATACCGGGTCCTAAATTAGGTGCCTAGAGTACACAGAATACCTATGCTTTTTCTGCCCCCATGCACATCTGGTGTATACTTCTTTGTGCTAAGTATAGAGTAGGTTAAAATATGGACAAAACTTTTTTTTTACTTTTTCCTGTTTTTTTCTTTCTCTTTTTCCCCCTCTATATTTGCTTGCAATGCCTTCATCTTTGTAATCAGCTGTGCAATAGCACAGGCAAGCTCTCCTCATTAGGGAGCCCATGATTTGCCTGGACCAGCTGTAGGTCCCTAGTCTCTTTTGGTGGCATGCTAACAGAGGATCTGGAGAATAAAAGAGTTCCTTTGCAGGGGCTGTTATCACTTATCCTGGCAGATGCACTGCATGGTAGAGTGTGCTGCTTCTGAAGCAGGCGAGGTCTAAAGCAAAGTAGAGTTGAAAGTTAGATACTCACACAATTCTCCCCTGCCCCTTCCACACGCACACACACACACTCTGCCATAACCAGATTTGTTAAATTATAGCATCTCTTTATGGATCTGCACAATACATCAAGAAAAAACAAACAAAAAAGAGGCTATTTCTTCAGGCTTGCTTATGTAATAAGATGGATATAATTGTAAACAGGAAAGCTGTAAAATAAAGTTAATAAAATTCATCCTTATAAGGACTATTTACTCTCATAATGGTGACTGAGTCTCTGCTTTTCAAGAGCTGACAGGCACTAATGGAGTATGCGAGAATGGTTTTCTTTCATACCCTGTTTTTGTCACTGTTCATATCTTTTCACTACTCGGGTCCTACTTGTGTTACTTCCTTGAAATGACTTGGTAGTAAGAAGAGGGAGATAGAGCCCCTGCTTAGTTATTTGTTGTATTCGCTTGCCTTCTGCTGCTGCTATGAGGAATATTGCTTATATAGCTATAAACAAAGCTATATAAGCAGTAAGAATTCCCTACTAAGTAGCTACTAATAAACATGAAATATTTCTGGAAGAATCACTCTTTCTGCTTCTTTTATATGTTATTGAGGCTTCATGAATCTTCCTGGTTGCAGTTAGTCAGTGATCTGTTTGGTGACAAGGCAATGTCTAGCCAAACAAATCCACCTACATTTCACTGGACTATCATCTTTATTCCCATAGGTGATTGTGGTTAAAAATGTACTGTTGCAGCAAAGCAGGAGAAAAAGAGGTAGAGAGGTTCCCCCAAAATACTGCGCATCTTGGGGAAATGCATCCTTAGTGAAAGAAAATCCATTGACAATAAGTGAATGGAATGACAGTAAGGCTTATTGAATTCAAGAAGTGCAGTTAGGAAAATAAGAAATGGTCTCTGCCATAGTGACAGAACCATCATGAGATGTGGGGATGAAGGAATGGGGAGAAGAGATGGAGGGAAGTGAAAGGAAAGAAAATACATTACAGATGGGACTGATTTTGAATTTTGGGAATTTAATTTCACAGGGATGTCTTTCCCCTAGACCAACCTCTTTTTATACTGCTCTGAAATCCAAAAGGTCGAAATGAATAACAGTTTTTCAGGGATTCATGGTTCAGATGAGATAAAGAGGTTGAAGGAAGCATGCCAGTTTGAAACATTTATTCAATAGGTGTATACATATACAGGAAATGTATGTGTGTTTATCTAACAGGAAAAAATGGGTATATCTCAGTGATGTGTAAAGATGTCATATTTGACATCAAATTCATATTTAAAGCAGTGATGTGTCAGGTACTGCAGGTGTACTGCAGTGCATACATGATGACACTCAATATATCATAGAACTGGGGACTTTCAAAGAAAAACTCACATAACTACAGCTTGAGTTGGAGAACTGGGCTTCTTGGGGAAAAGATTAGTAGATGTAGCTTAGGCACAGGCAGAGTTTTAAACAATATGTTGAATAAAGGGTACGTATAAGCAATGGATTACATATCCATTTTCAGCTCAGTGTTGCAACAAAGGAGACAGAAGCTTAAGCAAATATGCCTGAATGAAGTCATAGCTCTGAATGTGTGTGCTGTGAGTTTTTAAAATAGAATCCTGTTGAATTGAATAGAGTCATCTTCTCCTACGCTGCATGGGTGGTACTCAAGACTTTAGGAAAATGGATGATAAATCTGATACTAATGGAAGTATATTAGAAAGAGATATGAATTTATCTTGATACATGTGTCACAGGTGAATTTGTCTTTAGCAGACCTATGAGCTGAATAAATGATAAATGTTTCATATTTATGTCATTGAATTAAATGGGAAAGGTCATTCATTCTGCCACTTCCTACTATTATTATCAATGCTAGACTGCTAATTTGGGAGAAAAAGGAAGGGCAGCAGAAGAAAAGAAAAAGTAACCTGGGAAATGAGTGGAGGTGGCAAGACCCAGGACCCTGCTGGGAACACAGAAATACAGAACTCTTCTTCAGAGCTGGTGTAAACTCCAGAATTGAATACAGACGGAGAGCATCCGCTGCTGGATGTTGCTGACCAGGGATCTCATTGGTTCTGGCCATTCTTTAGAAGCATTAGGACAGCGTCCCAGGGAACAGAGAGGTCTGTAGAGACAACAGGGATGTCTCTGTTATGCCAGTAACCAGTATTGCTGACCATCAGAACGGATGTTTCCTTTGGTGGAGAAATACCCTGCATTTCTGTTCATTCCACTCACCTGTGGCTTGCTCACCCAGGAGAGAAATCAGTCGAGCCATTTGAGTGGTGTGGGTGGAAAAACCCCATACTTTTAGCTTATGTGCTCTGGCAGCAAGCACAAGCACTTAAAGTTCATTTTGTAAAAAACCTTAAAAATATGCTTAGCCCAGTAATATAAAGGTTGAGCATAGTCTGTAGTTTATATTGGATATATTTAGAAAGTCGACTAAAATTCAAGCTTCAGCTCAGATTTTACAATAAAGAAATCAACATAAATTGAGGACCCTGTGTAATATCAGTAAGACAAACTTCTATTCATAAATTGTATAAATGTTGATTTTTAAAGCAAAACTAAGCCCACACTAACAAGACACATGATAAAGGAAAGAATGCATTACAATTGGGCAACCATAGTATTTTTAAGACTATCCACAGTGAGAGACCTTTTGGCTGAGACAAAGTGGTAGTTTGCAGGTTTCTCCTACTTCTGAAATCTGTCCTTTTTTGCTTTCATCAAATCATTTTCCTTTTCCATTTTTCTTTTCATTTTTTGTCAAGCAGTACATGCTTTGTAGTTGCTGAATGTATAAAAATTTGTGTTATTTTGATTTTGTGGGGGGTTAATTCTTGCAGATGTGAGCTTTTAACTTTGATTTTTCCTAACTTGATTTTAGTACTCCTTTAAAAATATCTGTGTTTGTTTCCTGGAGTTTATCAATCTCCACAAAAAAACTCTGTTCAAAATCTAAGTATTTACTAAATTCCCCTGAAGCTTTACTGGTATGATATTGATATATTTAGGCTAAGTCATTTTCCCTTAGTTTGCTCTTCTGTACTTGTCCAGCCTACCTTAGCTCCTAGTCAGGCCTGAAGACTACATACTTTTGCTGCGTTAGCTACTTGGCAAGCTAAGAAATAGTCAATATAGTGAAAGCTGTTTAAATGAATTCCATGGGCTTGCCTTAGGTCCTGACATAGGCTAGTTGCTTGGTTTCTCTGCAGTGAACAGGGTGAGCAGGGCAGGCAGAAGTACTCCTGGGGTCATGCTGAGGGTGGGGAAGGTGTTTCATCTACCATCCTGGCTGGGTTTAGGTGTCCACCCACTGCCCATGTTAGATGCCTGTGTGGGTTTAGGATCCACATTTGCAACCTGTGCTGGAGTCAGACACTGAGCTTGCTCTTTTGGTACCAAGCGGAGGCTTGGTCCTTTCTGTCATGATGTGTCTGGAGAAGGAGTGGTGGTAGCTGTAGTGCTGCCCATTTTTCACATAGTAAGTGACTTGTTGGTTCACACACACAAGAAAAAAGCATCTGTTCCTTGCCCTCTTGAGCAGACTGGGGCTGAAGCCTTCATTTCTCAGCCATCTTGAGAGAGAGTACCCTCACCAGCAGCCCAGGAGCAATGGGAACATCTATCCATCTCTTATTCAGTCTGGGTCAAGAATAGGACAGAGAAAGGAAAAACAGGCCTGAGCTCCATATATGTGAAATAGAAGAGTTCCCTAAAGAAATGTACCTGGACTCAGCTCCTTGGACCACTCTACCCGCTTTCTGTGATGGAGTTATAAGATCCATAAACAGTATTAAGAGCAGATCTATACTGGGCATTTGTTTAATGTGGTATTGAGTCAGGTGGAAATAATCTCAGTCAATTGCCCAGAGTTGTTACATCAGTCAGTGGGAACGGGATCTGAAGCCTTAACCCCTGATGCCTTCCCTTTCAGGAGTGATCTTATTTAATTTCTTCTTTAGTAAAGTGGTTCAAAGATTAGTTACACTAATCATCGCTGTTACCAAAAAAGTAGATTCAGGCCCCAGGACAAATGCCTGTTTATGAAAGAAAAGGTCTTATTAAAAACATTAGCTAAACTCCTGAGAAGATTCCTTATAAAAACTACTTTTATTACAACACCAAGATGCTTTGTCAGGAAAAGCAGGATTAAGGTAGAAGGATCAAACATAACTTTTACTTCTTTTTTTTTCTTGCACTCTAAGGTACGCTTGTTTCTATCCTCATCAGTAGTTATCTAAAAAAGCCTTGCAAAGGGAAATTTCTTAAGCTTGCTTTTTTCTGCTAAGTTACTGGTCATGGTCTGATTTTATTCAGTGAGACTTTAAAGCCAGTTTCAACAATAACAAAAAATGAGTATACCTGGAGTTCTCTGTGCCTAGGAGAAATACTGAGTAAGCCTAAATCTGGGCAGCCTGATAATTGTCATAACATCGCTCTTTTCTGTTCCTTCTCTTAGCTCTGCGCCCTCTCTGCAGAGCAGCGGCATGCGTGCATAGCCTGCCTCAGGCTGAATTTGAGAGTCCCCTTCAGACGTGGGATGCCACGCGTGAGGGGCCAAGGGTGGTGCGCAAAGCGCTGGCACGCTTCACCGGATTGTGGTCTTTTGCCTTTGAGTATCCCTCTATGGCTCTTTTATTTCTCTGAATAGCTCCTTACAGCAATTTCCAGAACAGCTGGAAATACTCTGATGTTTGAATTGAGATTATTTTTTTTGGCGTCATCTTTCCTGGGTGCTCTTTTCAATGTGCCTGGACCATGTTTTGCACAGAATGGAGTTTTTGCTGACCGTTGTCCTGTGTTTTACATCCCTGGTATCTCACAGGCAGAACTGAGCTGTTCTTTTCTGAATCTGTCCTCTTTGGCTGCGTTGTCCTTTGAATCTGGGGGAAAAAAAAGGATGTTGTGGTTTATTTGTTGCATATCCATCTGATTACTGTTGCTATGATCTTACTGCCATCTGCCAGACAAGAAAAAAAACCGCCACCACCAAAAAAAGCCCTTTACAGTTAAAATGTATTTATTTATGACCTACGATCTTCATAAGCACGGTTCTGGTGCTCTCAGATGGTTGGTGTGCTTTCTGTGCTTATCAAAGGTCAGTGACGTTTCTTCATGTCTCCAGTGTCTTTCAGTTCAAGCAAGCGTGCTTTCAACAGACCAATTCTGAGTTTGTAAAAGCAAGACTCAAGTTTTTGAAAGCTGCCCCTGTTTTCAGTCACCCAAATCTGTTAACATTTAAATATAAAATGGACATCCAAATGCCTTTCTGGCAGCTTTGAAAGTCTTAGCTTATGGGAGCTCTGCTGCAATTACCAGAGTAACAGTCCATGAAGCCTGTATATCAGCCAAGTGATTCAAGGAAATTATTGGTAGCCACCATTATGGTTTTGTTTTCATTGGCAAAAACATTAATGAAGTAGCTTTGCTATCTTGCCTCAGTTTTTCATCCAGACTGCCAGTAATAAAAAGTATGATTACTTCATTGAAAATGTGCTACTTGCTATAATTCCTGGAATCTTCTCTGTTGTATTTTCTTTTCTCTGTCTTATTTTTATTTCTGTTATTGTATGCATAAAAATTAATCAGATGATGAAGTTTGGCATTTGTAAAGCTTAGACTGCTCCTTATATTTGGCAATACAAAGCTCAATCGGGGATCTTTTCCAGTTTTGGTTACTTTTGAACGTAATGCGTTCTAGCTTTTACCTCCCCATTACTCACCTATATTTGCAATTGTAAATATTGCCAAAAAAGAAGAAATATAGTAGAAATCAGTTTCCTGACTACTTTTTCATTTGTCCCTTTTTTCTTCCATACCATCTCCCAATAAATTTTTAAAGCATATGTATCTGACTTCCTTTTCCATAGGAAATGTTATGTTAAATGTAATTTATAGAAACAGATGGGCAATTATATGCATGATATCAGGTGCTATCTCAGTATCTTTAAAATATATCCTTATATGAATATTTACTCACATACAAGTTATTCTCTCTTTAAGGAACACGAATAAGTAATACTAGTAGCTAGAATTTGTATGTGAGGAAAGATTAATTTAAGAAAATCTTAAAGCCTAATTTTTGTTATATTCAAAGCATATTTTCCTTCTGTTTATCTAGCACAGGCACAAGACCAGTTAAACTGAGTTTGTGAATAACTGCATTTCATGTTGTGACAAAAAATGTAGACAGTGTTTATCACTGAGTTTAAAGAAAACAAAAATAGTTATGGTGAAAAAAGACATGGAATATCTTCAGTATTTGGGGACATCTGTCCTGTTAATTTGTATGGCAGTACTGAAGTTAGACTACAGCTGCATTCTCCTAGTCACTGTATAAAAATATCAGATAACATAGATCGCCGTCTGACAAAGCTGTCAGAGTGGTTATGATAATATGCAAGTTTGGGTAAATTATCAAAGGTTACAAACTTTCCAGCATCCCTAGTCACCTGGAGGAATATAAATATAGACTGGAAGTGGTTATTGCTAGTGCCGTCTCCTTAGGTGGCCATTGAGAATCTCCTCCGTAATTCTGAAAGCTCTTCCAAGAACTGGTTGGAAAGCAAAAGGATCCTGTTATTTTGCCATTTATGTTGCCTCGTCTTTTGTAGCCTAGAATATGAAAGATTTATGGCAAACAATAAAGTATTTAAGATCTGCTTTTATATATTTGAAAATTTTCTTAAGGAGCATAGTTTGCTGCTAGTGATAATGCCTGCTGAGATGGAAGTTCAGATGCTAGAAATATTGAAAACAGAGCTGAGAAGGTGACTTGGCTTTAAAGTGGTGATCCTTTAAGTAAAGGTCTAGTGAAAAAGTCATTGTGCCTGTTCATTTTAGAAATCTGTTGAAGGGTCCCAGCTTGTTATCGCTAAGCTCTATGATAGCATAAAATGGCTTTGTTTTACTACCATCTATGTAATGTTTTTACTGACTTGTAGAGTTTAACCTCTCGGGGCCTATCCCGAAAAGTATAGATTTCTGTTGTTCACAAACACTCTGGATCTTGTTATATATGTATACTCTTACAGTGCATTGCATCTTCAGACTCTTTTACAATGCTCAGCTAACTCATAGCAATATTTCGAGGACAACAGTCTCTCTGCATTTCACATGAACAGAAAAGCTGAGGTTGCAGCATTATCATTGATTAAGCAGTAACAAATAATTGTACCAAAGTATGGTGTCAGCTTCATATTCAGCTCAAAATGCCAAACTTGCCTCTGAGAAGTTTTTTCTTCTATGTTAATATAATTTTATTTTCCAGGCAGCTTCAGAAATAAATATTGTTAATCAAAGTGAATCACCCATGTTTTCCAATTCAAACAAATATTTGGAAATGTTCATCATTAAGCTATGCGTTAATTTGGTCTAGTGTATTAACTTTTGAAAAATATTTTATACAGGCATGTTTAATCAAGAGCAACAGCAATCAAACCAGTAGCTATACTGGTAGCCAAACTCAGTCTGGGTTAACAGCTTTATTTTG
The DNA here is from genome assembly GCF_034638445.1 of Ciconia boyciana. Lineage (NCBI taxonomy): Eukaryota > Metazoa > Chordata > Aves > Ciconiiformes > Ciconiidae > Ciconia > Ciconia boyciana. The sequence continues at coordinate 59,115,700 of NC_132936.1, forward strand.
GGCTGTATTCAGTCCATCTTTTTCAAGGAATCTCTTCAAGGATAGTGTTCAGGTTTTAATTAAACATAAAAATTGCAATTGGTAGAATGAATTTTATTACATACTTTATTTTGCTTCACCTAATACCACGTATGTTTAGCTTCAAATATTTTCAGGTTTTCATTTATTCCTTGACTTTGTCCTAGAAAATGTAGCACATACTGTAAAAGTTATAATTGATTAATACTGTATTCTTTTCAATTACCACTATACTTTAAGTAATACTTAGATATTCTTACCAAATGATTATATACTGTTCTTAAAATATTTACTTTTTTCAATGGTTGAAGTGATATTCAGGAAAAATTTACATATAAATTACATCTCTGGCTTGAAAAATGGCAGAACACACAGGACAAAAAGAGGAAAAAAGTGATTTCCCAGGTTTGCTCCTCTATCAAAGGTGGTTTTCAAATTTGTCATTGGCAAGTGCTCAACTTTGCAAAAAAATTTAGACATTGGAACTGAAAAGTGTATGTTTATTCTACAAGCTGACTTATTTTTTGAAGGTAGAATCACTGTAGAATTTTGTAAACATGGAAAATGCTGGGTTTTTTTGACAATTGTTTTGGATATATTCTGATTATTATATGGTGTGAAATCAGTCATGCACCAATAAATGTGGTTTTTATCCTCCTGTCTGTGCTGCAGAGAATCCTAGTTCTTTATCACTAGAAAGGAGAAGTAGGATTTCATGCCCAGTTCCTACACAGATTTACACCCCTGGACAAGTGTCTAGTTTAGCTCTCCTTCCTTCTTTGTGGCTCCTTATGCTGTGCAGGTCCTTCCACTTCACTGCTGCGTGAGTGTCGGTGAGGACTCAAGTGCTGTTGGCTTGCTGTAAAGGCCAATGCAGGGTTCCACTGTCTCAGTTTAATTCCTCTAAAGATGCAAAGATTTTTTTTCTTTTTTTTTTTCCTAACAAGATTCTGACTTGAAAAAGTTACCAGAGCTTTTGATATATGAGGATACAAGAATAACAGACTTCTGAAGCAACAATCCAGAATTCTGTCTGATTATTCCTGCTCTTAGGTGTTTTTAAATGCAATTTTTTCCACCTACCTTTAGTCTTCATCATTTTTGAAATATGTGCTGAGAGAGCTGGGTGATCATATGATTAAAGACAATATCATAATGCATATCTTAATGGTGTATCATAAGATCAGAAGATTACATCTGCAGAGGCTGCCTCTTGACATTTTTCTAAAATTTGCATGTGCCTTTTCTCCAAACTTTATCAAATTTTTTGCAATTTTTCTTATTAAGAAGCATACGCTACACATATGCACACAAAGAAAAGACACTAAATTCCTCCATTTCAAACCCTATTAGCTGCTAGTTGAGTCTGCAGAGTCACTGATAGCTGTTGTAGGCTGCTTGTCCTCCCTTACGTCAGTCACTAGTAGTGTCTAGTGTCTGCAGAATGCTTTGTGGATGGGTTTCACAGCTGTGTGCTGACAGCAGAGGAGCATTGAGACATGCAAGATGTACGGTTCCTTTGACTCTGGGTCATGCAGACGTGTCCATCCAAAGCCAAAGGATGCTTCCTGCTGAACCTGGAACTTGACTCTAGAGTTGTGTTTACCATTATCTACTCTTAGCAAGCAGTTAAAAAGCCTTTTGTCAAAATGTCTCATCTCCAGAAACAGTTGCTCAAAATAGCAAGATCTTGCGATCGATTACATGCTATGTTCATTCTTCTGGCTGTCATATGATCTCCTGTTAGTGACCTTGTAACCTCTCTTATGAACCTAAGGGTTGAGTGAAAACTTGGGATGGGAAAGAAAGCTTACATCTCCTGCGTAGGCTTTCTTATTAATTATGATTCCAGTTTCCTGAGTCTTCAGCATCTTCAGGGTCTGGAGTGATGCTCAGTGTATTGCCAATGCTCTGGAGGACAGCTGAACTTCAACACCAGCATCTCCTGTAACATAATGAGACCTACAATATCCAGACCATGGATCCTGCCTCATACTGCACCAAATGTCTCCCTCCTTCATCTCTCTGTGCTGCACAGGGTGTCATTTTTCCCTTCCCACTTCTGTACTAGGTTTGTCCACATCCCATCTGTTGTATCCTTGCAACCCACCTACTCTTTACTCTCTTACTTTCCTAATTTGGCTCTCTTAAAATAAAAAGGCAAAGAGCTCTGCTCCAGTATATGGTTCAGTATTAGAAGTGATAAACTATGATGTCTCTCTCTCCCAGCATCAGATTACTCTACCTGAACCACATCATCTGAGCCCTGATTCATGCCTCTATATAACTGTTCTGCTTTTCCTGCTTTTCCCGTTCCCTCCCACCATGATCCTTCCCATTCCCCTGAGCCTCCTTCTTTATTTCAGTCCTGCCTTATTTTTCATCTTACAGCCTGTCTCCTTCCCTGTTCCTTGTTCTGCTTTGTGGGAGTCAGGCTGCCTCTTCCTTCATTTGGTATCATTTGGCATGACTGAAATCAAGTAAAAACAACATTTTATTGCATTGACACAGAAAAAAACCCGAGTGGATTGAAGTCAGGTGGTGCTGTCATCTGTCAACCTCTTCTGGATATTGCTTTTCCACCTCAGAGACATGTTTGAAGCAGTTCCTGAACTTCAGTGTATATAGGCACATCAGGTGGGCTGTATGCTGTAAAGATCCTGGTACTGTTTCAAGTGAGGTCTGATGTCATTGCTAGGTCACCAGCTAACGGATGGAAGAAAGAAGTGGCTAGTGGAGCAGAAACCATGTCAGGTGTCCAACTTTTAATCATAAATCAACACTCTTAGAATGGAAAACGCATAGTGTCTAACCTGATAATGTTATAGCAAATGAAGAAGGTTTGACTGGTGAGAGAAACGGTGATTTGGAAGCAAGAGGAGTAATTTCTGATATGTGCTTGTAGTCTCTGGCATGTGATTTTCTTCGATATATGAGATGTGTTTCTTTAAAATACGAAACAAGCATGTGAACTTAAGATGTGAAACTTTGAATTGCATGATTAACGTGTGGACAAAAATGTAATTGCTGGCATGTATTTTCATCTGTCTTTAAAAACTGTTAGGCAACCTTCCAGTCCCACATTTTGAAATTAAGATTCCTTTGCCTCTTTCCAAATAAGTCAAATGTAAAATAGGAAAAAGCTTGTAATGTATTCTGGTAGTTCTTCTGCTGATTATCCTGACAGTGTGATTAATAAAATCGCTATGTGATTTTACATCATACAGTCTTGGATAACAACTTTTGAAAGAATGCTTCATTCCTACTCAAATTGAAAATACCTCTGTGTGACTTATTGTACACCTTATCAGAGAACTTCACATGGTTTCTTCTATCCATTCTTGACTGCAAAAACCACTGGTTGCACTAAAGGAATGGGGAGAACACTGAATTTTGTAAGATACTGGAAGTCAGACCAACAAGCTCTTTTAATGGACTGGAGTGACAGACATGGCAAGTATTTGTTATTCTCCCTGGCAGTTTCTGAGTCACAGAGTGGAAGGGCTTTAGTGTTGCTGAGGCCGAGGGAGGTCACAGTGGACATGTCTATGGTGGTGGTGAGACATATTATGTGGGATTCCCACGTGTCTGGCTATTCACAGATATAGATAGGATTAAGGTTGGGCGATGAAGCAGTTACTTGGTCCCTGGGGTGCTGTTTTCAGAAGAGCCCTGACATCGTGTGGGACACCGACCCCGCAGCACAGTAGCCACACAACGGTACTTGAGTCTCACTGTTGAAGTGATTGGTCTGGATTCTGGGTGAAGAACATCCTGAGTCCAAAATTTCATCAACAGGCACAAGGTCTGTAGTCACAGTCCCCTCCATGAGTCACGCAGGGGTTTAAACAGTGAGGGAATTACAAAGCAATGGCCACAGGTGATACTGCAGCTGTCACAGTGTCTGAATCTCACGGATTCATTAATCACAAAGTTTGTCGTAATGTGATTGTCCCTGATCTGGGGATGTGTGGTTGCCAGCAAGATCGTCAGGATTGCACTTTGAGTCCCCACGGAAATAGTCTTTATTTACTGTATAATTAATTGGTAAGTTAAATGGCTGAATAAAACAAGGCCTGGCATTAAGTTTGATGCTGGTTTTCTGGCAGCCCCTCAGGGCAGTGCTCTCCCTCTCAGTGTTCCCAGCATAATTAGATATCATTCATCCTTTGAAGGACTTCCCAGGTAGGAAGGAAAGAGAAGAGAATGGTGGGAGCAGGGAGGATGTAAGGGAAATAGAGAGAGCAGAGTGAGGGACCTTAGCATGGGGGAAAGGGGGAAGCGGGGACAGGATAGGGACAGCATTTGGGACAGGTGGATGTGGTTAACACAGGTCCTCCACTTGTAGCTGAGAGCAGCTGAGGATCTCAAGTGGTTCAGAAACACAAGCAAGTCATGGTATCAGCTGAGGCACTGTAACATGCTCTGCATATTTAAAAACACTTATCCCTTCGGCTTTCTGGTACCTTTTTTTGGTAGATATACTTGTAAGTGCTAGGAAGGTGTTTCAGAAGGATGGGGGACCATGTTTTCAGAAGTGGCCACTGCTCAATTTTAAATGTATAACCTGAAATACACCAGGATGTAATTTCACAGGGGTTTGTAGCCACAGGTCCTGTTCCCTGTGCTTGGAATTTTGGATACAACATTTGTGGAATTTAAACCACAAGTTTACGTTGGATGCGATCCATGAAATTGTTGTTCCCCTGCAAAAATACTGGCCCAAAGTGATTTTCCAGTCCCCATATGACGGCATTAGGAAAATACTACTAGATTCTGAGTGCAATCTGTACATTTTATTCAACTCTGAAAGAAAGTAAAAGAAATATTATACTGCAAGAAGAGCACATGATGTTAATTTGCAACATCAGAAGTTTGTTCCAGTGGAGTTTACAAGTTCTGATGATGGGACTGTAGTTTGTAGAAGTCAAAAAGCATTTTGTAGCTTATGAAGTAAGTTAAGAACTACAGTTTTGCAGTTTTCATCAAGAATCATTGATGATAAAGAGGGTAGAAATTTACTCTTAACTGAAGGCCTATGACTAATTCAGGCTTTTTTCTCTCTCAGCAGGGATAAAAGGGTAGGCAATAGGTGGCACAGGATGTATTGAATTAAAAAGTTAAAAATACAGAAGTAAGTGTAGAGTGAGCCTTAGGGTAACAATCAGAAAGCATTCAAAGAACAAGTCTGTTGATGAGTTTCTATCTAAAAGGTAGGTACTTTGTAGACAGATAGATTAGATATGGGATCAAATGCTGGAGCTCATGGATTTAAACTAGCTGAGTTTCTAGCCCAGGGGGATTGCCATTCCTTTTGGGTATCTGTTTTGCTGCTGTTCTTCAAATACTACCTCTCATCAATTACACTGAATAGTAGTGGCAGCATGTGGCAATCCTGGCAAGGATTTGGTAATAATTTTATGGTAACTTGCATTTTCTGCAGCTTTGCTGTTGTCAGCCTTCATATATCTGTTTAAAGTACCCGATTTTTACTACGAGCGTAAGTGCTCAGAGCTAAATTGGGGCTGACTGCTGCCACCGCTAAGGGCGGGAGGGCCACAGAGCAGAACGTTGCTGCTTTTGACCTGAAAACTTGCCGAGCGCAATCTCCGCAGGGAGCCGCAGCCGAAGGTCTGCGGGCCCCGAGCACAGCAGTGCCACAGCTCTGGCGTGTCTGTCTTTGTGCCTTGCTAAGCGTGATCCCGAGCGGGGGGCAGAGGGCCCCTTTACTGGATCTTGCTTTTCTTAGATACCTTCATTTCAGTGCTCTGACTGAGCGTCAGCTAAATGCTGTACAATTTATTTACGATGCCGTATGTATTCATTAGATGTGCAGAATAAAGTAGATTTACAGTGAGTCTGTGGTAAAAAATAAATAAATCAGTGAATCAGTAGCTGGAGAAACACTGTTATTAGGCTGTCAGCTGTTCTCAGCAGAGACTTTCAGATACATGGCACAGCGAACTTCAGCCAAGTGACCTAGAAAGGCATATACTTTATCTAGGCATCAGCCCACTTCTCAGCAATAAAATATTGCAAGTTAATGGTCGGTGGCTGTGTGCTGACCTCTGACGGGCCTGCCCTGCTGCAAACAGATTTCTTCTCTTGCCCCGTCTCTGCTAATAAGCAACACAAGCTCTTACAGCTCACATGCACGGGGAAGGAGTTATTTCACTGGGACATTTTTTATTTAAGTTGGCCTCTTTCATATCTTTCCACAAAACTATCGAGGCTGTTGCTAGTTTACCAGCAGGTAGGCTGAGGCTGCAGTCTGCTGTGCTGACCAGGGTTATAGCTGCCTGTTTCACTGAAGTATCTTGACTGTCTGTACCCTTCTGCTATCTTCCATACATGCCATATGCTCTTTGGCTCATTTACTATCATATTCTGTGTTTGCATTATGCCAAGTCCTGAGATCTGACTTGGATTTTACACACTACAAGAATACCGCTATTACTATACTCTTCCTTATATAGGAGCTGCACACAGCTGTGTTGTAATAGTCTCTCTGTTTAAGGCTTCATTTCCAAAGCAACACTGTAATATTTCATGCTTTGAAATTAGGCTAATTGGAATGTGGATACCACCAGCTCCTACCTCATACAATCACTAACCCTGAAGCACTGCTAGCGGTAAAAATGGGGAGGAAAATATTCCTGGTATCTTTGGTAGGATATGGATTCTCCTGGCTCACCACATCTGTTGGTTTCTAAGCACAACAGCAATTCTTAGATCCTTCAGAAATTCAGACATGGCAGCAAAATCCAGCAGGAGCCCACACTTTTCTCAACAGTAAGATATTACCAGTCAAAATGCCTTGATGATGTAGGAATTGGGGTCTGCTTTGCCCCCAGCCTACCGTCTGGTGCTCTCAGGATCTTAGTGGGACCCACAGCCCTCTGAACGTGTGCATTTTTTCCAAAAAATATGATTATGTTCAAAGACACACGAGTGCTCTGGCATACTATTTTCTGCTGACCTGCTTTGAGTAGTAGGCATGGTTTATCCTGAGCACTCCAGAGGCCCCCTGGAAGGATTATAATGCAATTAATTAACTAAAAGGAATATCATAATGAATAAAGAACAGGATGTTGAATTTTCTTTACACGTGCATCTCCTAGCTTCATAGTGTGTGCAATCTGAGTATTCATTTAATGTAATTTTTCTGTGTATCTCATTTTCCAGATTTCTTCACCTGCCTCCAGAAAGTTCATAATTAAAGAACATAATGAGGCCCACATGTTCATCAGTACTATTGAAAGCTCTCATAATTAATAGCAGAAGAAGCGTGTTACTGTAAGTGCAGATCGACCACTAGTGGTAGATGGGGCATACGTATTGCCAGCAGGTTTCTGGAGACACAGTATCAATGGTATAGAGCAAGTTGGAATTCTCTCTGATGGTTTTGAGGGGAATACATGGTAGCATTTGTAGCTAAGAGCACCAGCCGGAGAAACTCACTTTGCTCTGTAAAGAAAGAATGTAATCAATAGTGTAATGCATACCTATAGACGTATAGACGCATAGAAACACATACATACCTGTGGACACATATGGAGCTGGGAAGTTCCAATATCAAAGATAAACCAAAAGGCACAGACTAAACTTCGACATAAATCCATTGCATACTTCTTTTGTTGGTTAAGCAGAATCTGGCTCATGATTTCTGATCTGACAGGTTATTGATACCTCAATGCCAGATCGCCTATGTCAGGCCTTCAACCCAAGCTCTTTGATCAGTTTATGATGATATTTTCCCCCTCCCCACCCACCCTTACCCTTCTGGATATCAGCAAGGCTGTAATATTTTTCTTTTACATTTGACATTTGAGTATTTTCACATTGACAGTTTGTTTTTGTGCTACAAGAATGGATGTTTGTGCCCCCTTTTTGGCTTTTTGGATTTTTAAGTACCTCCCCTGACTAGCCTAGCCAGCTTGTTCCTAGCAGATTGATTCCTTATCTGCCAAGAAAGAGGCAATCAAAATTATGCAGAACTTCTCTGTACAAACTGGATTAACATTACACCAAACTCAAGCTTTCTGTTTTATAAAAGATTTACTTCCACAGCCTTTTGCTTTCTTCCCTCCCCCCGATCCTTCCCCATCATTGTTTGTGGGACAGACAGGCTTGCTGGAAAAAAAAATAATCCTGTCCTTCATTGCCCTTTTAAGTTAATTCTCTGTTGTCTGTGAATGACTGAGGCAAATAGTACTTATATTAAAATCTGTAGCCCTGTGGGTTCTGATGATTTCAGAAATCTGTTCAATGCATAGTCCTGGGAAACCATCATATTATCCTCCTGGGCATCAACCTTTTGCAGATTTGTTTACTGTTTTTCTCAGAATGGAAACTTAAACAAGGATCAGATGACTTCCTTAGAAAGTTGGTGATGTCTTTATTAATATACTTACAGCATTTGGGCTGGCCTGTACATTTCCATAAAAATATCTGTTCTACTCAGGTGTTTACAATTCCAGGGACATTTTGTGAAATTTCTAAACTGAGAAGCTGATACAGTCTGAGCAGTACTTGCTGATCTGATGGTTGTATTTTTGTTTGTTTGGATTTTTTTCTGGAAGCTTTTAGCTGTATAGAATGTCGCCTGGTTTATTTGCTTCTGGTAAATTAACTGCAAAGGTTTCTGATTTTCAGCCTCTTACTCTTTAATACTTTCTTCCTTTGTTTCCTGATTCTTGTGTGCTAATGTTTGATTTTCATGTATTTTCAGGCTCACATCTTCTGTGCTTGTCCTTTCAAATTATTTTAAAACTGTTCTTCCAAACTGTCTTTTCTGGATAGTTACTTAAACACATTTCTCCAGTAGAAGTTCATCTGTTCTTACCTGAAGCCAGATAGCATGGTTTGTTTTTTTCTCTCTGAGGCAAGTCTGTTGGCTCTTGTGCTCTTACCACTGTTTGTGGTGATATTCCTAGCATTGGACTAAAATAAAGACTAAAATCAAATCTTTGAGCAGGCTTACAATGGAAGCATTTTTGTTGTCCTCTGTCTTCAAGTATTACAGACGAGAACAGATATTATGATTTGCTCTTTTTAATAGTAACATGCAAAGGGATACTGGAACAAAAGATTATGTTCAGGGTAATATCAATTTCCTGGTTGTTTTGTAACAAGATTAAGGGAAAGGGTGGGGGAAGGCCGCTCTACCTACTCCCAGTAATGATCTGTCATACCCACCGTTACTGGGAAAGAACATAAAATGGAGAGAGGCGGCTTAGCAGAACAGCAAACTGCAGTGATTGGTATTGTTAGGAAACTGTTCAGTTTTTGGAGAGCTTCCCCATGAAGTACAGTTACCAAAGACCAAGGAATTTTCTTCTAATGTGAACCTTGTGGTTTAGGAAGTTGCTCCGCAACTCGGTGTTTCACTGATAAGAGTATTTCACTTTTATCTTGATTGTACATCCCTTCAGTGCCACAGCACAGGAGCACACGACTCCTGTGACTTGTGATTCACAGGGGCTTGTGAGCTGCTCAGATGCTGTCCCCTGGTCTGAGCCCCTCTGTGTGACCTGGTCACCCGAAAGCATAGCTGCACAAAAAAGCTAGTTTGCCCCAAGGTGCCATTCGTACCTCACAAAGGAGCAGAGACATGGCAGGGATGATAAGGGTTATCCCCATCTTATAAACTATTTCCTTTGGCTCCCTGAGGTCTAAGATCTGAGTCTTCTCTTCCAGTCTGTCTTGCCGGATAACTGTTTTGGCATGACTCTTGAAGGCAGGTGGCTTGGTCGTCCCTTCTCAAGTGTGTGTCATAGCTAGCGCCATGCAATCCCATCACATTCCCGTAATTGCATTTTATCAACAGGTATGGCTTTTCCATCAGACCAACCAATTGCCAGAAATGGATCAGGTTAGCACCTTAGCTATCTATCCTTAATTAAAATAAAATCCACAAACCTTGAGTGATTCGGAGCCTTAAAAACAAATGAGCCAGAAAAGTTAATTACCAAGAAGGGCATGCTTGGAGTAAGATGGAAGACTGATTGTGTGTATGTATATGTGTTGGGTTTGGTTTTTTTAATCCCTAATGGAGGTGATAAAGAAGTTAAGATGAAGTTTAGGAGCAGATAGGATGAGAGAGCAAAAGGGGCAAGTGTGGATTTTGTCACTGACATTTTAAGATCAGGGTCCAGGAGAAAGGTAAGTCTGACAAGTTGTGAAATGGTAGCTTCTCAATATAATGTGGTTGATATATTAATTAAAATATATACATTTATATGTTTTGACCTGTAATAAAGTTGGAATGTGCAAATGTGAATTTTGGGGCTTTCTAAGTGTTAGGTTTTCCATTTGAGGCATTGTGTTTTTGAAAGCAACTATAAAGGGTAATTATAACATCTAGTATATTCTTATGCTAGTTTCCATACTCAACGTATTTGTACATTCCAAAGTAAATGGCTATCATGGGGAATTCTGTATCAAACTCTTATGTTTTAAGTTTAATGAGGCTTTTGTTATGTTTTGCTTTCAACTTTAAATTGTGGCCATTTATAATTCATCCTTTGTATGATAATGTGTGAGGATAATCCACTAAGAATATTCTTCTTCAATTAAACTTGGATGGATGGATGGTGTTTTCTTGCTTCTCTGTAGGATCGCCTATAGGATATGCATGAAAAGCAAATGAGTTTATCTAAAATACAGCTAAACTTAATTTAACTAATGTAGTTACTAGCTGCTCCTAACATCTGTGAAAATAATTTCACTCCAGGCTATTTTAATGTCAGCTTGCTTTTTGGGACTAATTGTAAACATGTGATAATTGTCATGTACTGTGTAGAATAAGAAAGGACAAGGTATACAAGGTAGGTTTGCTTGATATCCTGAAATTACTTACTCTTCAGTGTTGCTTTGTCACTTTCCCTATTCATATATTTACAGTTTATATAAATAATCTGTGTCTGTGTTTCCTTTGGCTTGGTGTTCCATAGAGAAAAAGGTAACATAATATGTTTACGTGAGAGGCATAATTTTCTTTTCAAGAGGAGAGCAACTCTGTTAAGGTGGATAACAGTGAAAAGCCAATTTTCTGAAAAGACCATAGTCTCTTGCAGGCAGCTCACAGGAATTCTAGTTCAATTTTGTATGAAGAGCATAAACACTTGAAGCCGAACTAGAGCAATGGTCTGTTTGTGGGTGTGTGCACACTTGTCAAACAGTATGTTTGAGTCTTCACTGAACTTTCTATCCAGCACATGGCGATGGAAACAGGCTGTATTGGCCATCTACAAGCATGATTCTTCAGCTAATGAGTGTGTAAATGTGCCCACTGTGTTCATTTCATGTAAATCATCTGGACATACGATGTAACTGATGGTGGAAGAGGGTCCATAGAACTCATTGTTTAATAACATGAATTGATCAAGAGTGCCACCTTATTGAAAGTCAAAACACCTTCTGAAATAACTGTAATAAATCAAAGTATAAAACCTCTCCTGTGTGTTACTTCTAGCCTTCCTGTGCTGGAAGTGTTGGATTTAGTGCGATTCAGATCTGAAAAGCAATTCTCTGAAAATGACATAACAGGGTTCCATTTTATATCATCTTTTTGCCTCTTGTAAGTGCATAATTTACAAGTAAAGCAGTATTATTATTTTTTTCATACTTTTTTTTAACCAGCTGCCCACATACCTGGGATTGAGGACCAAGATCCCCACCATGGACTGTTAAGAGTGCTAAAAGGTCTTAAAAATGAATCATGTATTCAGTACCTTCATATTTGCATGTTTATAACAGATCAGAATTAGTAAGCAGTTCTGTTAACTTGGGAATGAAAAGCTCCAGTTTGTGCTGTCTGTGTTAGCTCAGAAGGTTTCATAGGACTAAAATGCAGTTTTCATTTTCATCTCGGTTGATTACATATTGCTCTAGTGCGCGTGAAATGTAATACGAAGCTGCACCCTAGTTCTGCAGTGGTATTTCTTTAATATTTCCCTATGGAAAGCTGTGGCCTGCCTTGTGGCCAGTTAGCTGCCAGGAACTGGGGTGGGCTGGTTGCAGCTGATTCTTACCTGCAAAAGGCACCAAGTGGCATGAAGCTGCTGGTAGAATGAGTGTGCTGGAGGAGTATAGTAAAGAGACTACAGAAAGTGGTAGGATGATGCAAAAGACAGGGTGAAGACAGATGTCTTTCTAGGATTAATGGGGCTGAACTGTGGTGCCGAGTGCAGTTTGTTGCTAGAGAGAGCAGTCATGATGCTGAATACTTAAACAGAATGGACCTGTTGAATGAGAACTTTCCCACAGACAATCAGAGTTTTTAAAGGTATTTAGGTGCCGACCTAATCCTGATTTCAGTAAGAGTTAAATGCTTAAATAACACATCTGACGCACATTGACATCTTTGCTGTCTTGTGTGCTACTATTATCTGCATAGGCGTCTAAATGGTAGGAAGTGCTGTGCAAATAAAGATACACTGAAAGAGAATATCCTCATTCATTATAAAAATGACCTTTGGAAAATACATGGTGTATTAAAAAATTTGCTGTCAAGGTAGTATGACCTACTACACCGATGCTAGACACCAATTTAAACAGAAATCCTGGTTAAATTGCATTTTAATACCAATGTCATTTTATTCCTCCTTCTCCTGTGTATTTATCAAGCAGTGATGTACAACTGACAGTACTACTCAATGGCAGATAATTTTGTTGTTAAGCATCAGTGTCCTGGCTAGAATTCTACATTTTCCATCAGTCTTCGTTGTCAGGTTATTATAGATTATCCATGGTTGTTACAGTGTTTCTGTTACTTAATGGCATGTGGTAGATATGACACAATATCTGATATGACGGTAGACACATGCATTTGTGTTGTGCATTAAACATCACTACTGTCTGACAGTTTAGCTCTCCCAGCATCTGGCATGCAAATGTTGCTGGTCAACATCTTAAATTAATGTGAAGCTATCCTACGTAGGTGTTCATTTGAATGCCATTACCTTAATTGGTCTGCATAGACTTACGGCAAAATTATTAAGGCTATTGTAATGTTGCAGAGGAGCAGTAGGTTGAACACTCTGCTTGTAACCTGTGACTGTAAATGCATTCCTAAGGAATTACGAAAGATACATAGTTCTGGGAGTTTAGGTAGAAGTATACTGTGATCCCTCAAAGTACCTGAATTATTGTAATGCCAAATGACCCATAATTTGACAGTTAGTTGTTGGGAGGAAAAAAGTGGAGAAATCTTTTTTTTATTCACATGAAGATTAAGCTGAATTCTTCAATAAAATGCATTCTCCCTACTCTGTTTGGTAGTACTTGCAAGTTAAAAGGACATTTTTGATCCCAAACCACAATTGTTCTTCTAGTAGCATATCCCTGATGTTTTCTTAAGGATTTTTGCGAGTTCCTAGAAAACATGAAGTGTTCACTTTAGCTAGTAAACAGGCTTTCATTGTTATTTTAAGAATATAAACAATGATATGGTTTAATTAGAATACAAAATATGAAGAAAGGAACTGAAAAGCTACTTTAAATTATTCTTAACTCTGAATATTTTGTCACTTTTACAACGTGCAGTGTACAAGCATGTAGAAAAGCATTTTGTCTGATGCAAATTCTTTGCAAATGTTTCTCTGAAGGCCCATGAGTGATTGCAATCAACTCTTAATTGATGATCTGCCCTATATGGCTTTCACATATGAAAAATGCATGGTTGGTCCCATCCTTAATGGATGCTATTCTTTTTTTACTGCATGTTTTACCCATGGACCACTATGTCAAGCTAATACAAATCAGTTTCAGGGCATGTTCCATCCATACAATACAGTCTCTTAACACTTCAGATTTAAACTTCTACATAAGGCAGGGATTAAACAGACTGTTTTTGCAGTCTGTTTGTGATTGACCAGAGTAGAGCAGCTGTAGCTCTGGGCACGGGAATGTACTACACAGAGAGGGAAGTGAGTCCAAGACACAGATCTCTGAGGCTACAACCATTGGGGTTCCCTGTTGACTTAGCTAAAAGCATCGAGCTATTTAATTCTTTACCAAACTTGGGCCTAAAGCCTCAGTATTTGACACACACCTGAATTCTGGAATGATAGATGCAGGTATTCATCTTAGCTTTCTTGATTGCTTATGGCAGAGAATTTCAGAATGACCCTTTTATATCTTTTTTTTTAAAATTTATTTAAATGTATTTAATTTAAAGTATTAGGCTTAAATATCTAAAATATTCAGCTGACATCTTATTTTGTCATCACTGCATATAAATGCAGCCTGTAACTGTGAGCTTTTCAGCCTATATATTCTGTAGCTGGTAGTCCTTAGTGACTATAAAGGAGTTGTAATCATGTAAAAAATGTAATTAAGGAATTTTTTTAGAAAAATACATGTACTTTTTTTCAGATTGCCCATAATGGCTCCAGTGTGTAAACATGTAATTATGGAGTTTTCTTAAATGCTTACTATTTACTCAATAGGCCGTGAGGGCTACAGAAGGAGCTCTTTATTGCTTTGCAGATCATTGAACTTATAGACTGCATAATAGCTCCTTTGAAGCCAACATGCGCTATTTTAATGTGGGTGCTGTGTGGAGTCCACATGCCCACATCCCATTTTAAAGAGAGAATAGTAAAATGATCTTCTCCTAATAGAAAAAGCAGTTGTTCCACACTATGGGAGGCTTCAAATGTTGTTTTGAAGAACAGAAACCCTTACTGATTTAGGGAGATAGGGTTTAGGTTTTTGTTAGGGATTTTGTGACTTTTATTTTTAGGCTGTATGACCCAGATCGGCACTTTTGCAGCTGAATAGTGACTAACTGAATATAGAGCTTCATAAAAGAAAATGTTGGCATGATTTAACATTTGGGACACGAACAAACCAATTTTAATCTTTAGGAATCTGATGCTGTTAGGCTTTCAAGTGCTGGTATGGGAAAGTTGCCAAGCTGGGGATCAGGAAGGGCAGGAATGGTATCAAGAGTATATCTCTTCTGTCTGTTGTTACTGGTAGTAGTCAACAGTGTTTTCCTTCTGTTCAACTTCCCAATTTCAGTCCTGGAGCTGCCTGACATGCAGACCACTGAGGTGCCTGACATGCAGACCACTGAGCCTTTGGGGCCTTGGCCATAAGAAGCCTAAATAAGTCTCTTTCCAGGCCAGAGGTGAACAGGGAGAAGGCAGGAGAAATTTTCTGCATTAATGGGGGAGAGAAATGCTGTGGAGATATGTAGAAGAAGCAGGGCATCAGGGAGAAGGACCATGTTTGAAGCACTTGCCAAACTGGAGGGTGAATCTAGCTGGCAGTCTGTGGCAGGGAAGAAAAGCATCCTGCAGGTGGTATGGAGACAAGGGTGGGAGGAATGAAACGCCTTGTTAGTTCCTCAGAAATCATAGTCTGGTTGATTCTGTGTTCTAAGAGCTGGCAGCAAATATAAGTTAGTTTAAAGAAGCTATTTCTGCAGTAAAAAGGGGAGAAAATGCACAGTATTGTGAAGACCTCGGTAGTGTTCCCGGGCAATGTGGGAACAGAAGATCAAAGCTTCCATCTTCATAATTTCATTTAACTTCTCTGATATGTAATTAGCTACATCCAGTTGCCCGAGAAATTATGTCTGAAGAGTAAAAGTGATATGAATTCTGAGTCTGACAAGACTAATGAGCTAAAAAGCAGCGCGTATTCTGATGACTGAGAAGAGGGTATTGCACTTTTCTTCTTTCATAAGAACTTGTGTCTACCGAGTGCCTCAAAGCAAAATCAAGCTCCATCTCAAAACAAATCTTTTTGCAAGGGAAAAGAGATGGGTCATTTCAAGAAGTGTATTGTAAATACCTTAATTTCATGTGCAAGTTTAAATTAAAAAGTTGCTCACAAATGAGGAATGGATGAGTTTGGAGAATAACTGTGCCTAAATATGAATGCTAGCATTCAAGTTAGAGAATTTAATTAAGATAAAAGTTCTTAAACTGCAGCAATCTGTTAAGATATTTGAGATGAGTGTATTGTGAATGAAGAGTTTTCTGTAATGTCAACATGCATGTCAAAGTTAGATACAGCACCATGAATTAGGAATAACAACACTGTCAAATTTTATGTGTCTTTCATTTTGTTTTTATGATGTAGTATAATGATGTTTCGTTAGCTGACTAATTTGTTGATGTTCTACTGTATACAAAAGGGCCATTAGAGGCACCAACATAAAAACATTTCCAATCAGTCATTCACAGAAGAGTTTATTAAAAGGCAACATTGTGAATATCTGATTGGTTCCTAATCCAGTTTGTAGTTTGTTACTAGTGGCACTAATTGGCATTGGCTTGGTAGAGATGAATAATGTTCTCTCTCTTCTCAACCCTTGAACTGGCTTTTCCAGAACCATCAAATCAGCATACAAATTGCACTGCTTTTACCTTTTGTTGAAACTGTTGCACTGATAAGACGGGCCCTTGCAGTCTAGAGCTTTTCAGAATTGCACTCTTTTAAAATATGTAACACAATCATATGTGCAAGTAAAATATAAAGAAAAGAGATAAAAGAAGGTAACTCCTCCTATACTCAGCTTGGTTTTTTCCCCTCAAATGAACTGAAAATTGCTAGGATTGAAAGTGAAAGAGGTAAAAACAATGACATTTTAGTCATCAGACTTCTAAGTCTATATCTCATAGGGACAGGTGAGTAGACAATTTCATGTCCTTCAAGATGATGTCCACATCCTGAAGAGCCCTGCTACAAGGATTTTATGGAGAGAGGACTGAGAAAAACCAAAATCTCCCTTTCCCTAGGAAGTGGCATTTGAAATGGGGCTACATATTTAAAGATGACCCATCAAAATAAAACTACTTACGGCTGCAATGGAAGAGGAAAAAGTAAGTTGTTCTCTGGAAGTGTCTGTCCAGTTCAGACATCTCTGTCTTAGGTTGAGATGACTTGTCCATAGGATAAACCTATTTGTTTCCACTCACCACGGGCAGCACAGAATTTCTAGCTTAGATATAACCAAATTATTTATACAGATTTGAAGTCAGATGATACGCGTTTCACTATAACTGTGTTACCTATGAAAGCCCTTGTCCGTCACTTTCAGTGCATTGTTTATTGAATGTATCACTCAGAAATCTCCATAATCTTGCATACAGCAACTTTTAGAAATGAATACTGTTGCTGTTTGTACGGCAAACAAAGAAAATCATTGTGTGTTTGGTATAAAGCCTACCATGTCAATGTAAGCAACGTTTCAAAATGCCTCTCAATAGAACACACATCAGTAGAAAGTGTATGGAAAGCCTTTCATCCTAGCAACATTTTGCTAATCTGTTGTTTATTCCCACACTGATTCTTCCTTCAGCTACATGGATAAAATCATACTCTGTTCCCCATCTCCCAACTCTGTTAATCCCCTTTTGTTTTGTAAGCAGCTCCAATAAAAGAGATAGAGTTGTATTTCCAATATCACTTAAATCAATCAGTCTTTAGAACTGCTGTTTGGGGATTCCCTATTAAAAAAATACAACAAAAAATAACATACACAGAAAGATCACATTCACATCCTCAGACTGTGCCTAGTTTCAAAATACTCTTGTTTGTAGCATATATAAACATCAAAACCATCTCTGAATTCTTCAGCTGTGAAATTTTGTCTCATTTTACTAAGGAGTGTTTTTTCATAGAGGGAGAAAACTTCTCTTAGACATAAAATCTTTAATATCTCAACCTCCAGATGCAGACAGGCGAAGCACCCTTTGCAGTGCAGTTCATAATAAAATAGTGTCATGGGGAAAGTATAGCCGCTCGAAATGTGGGTGGCCTGGAAAGCACCAGGACACTGGACAGGACCCAAAGGAGAGCTGGGGCTGGCAGTCTCCTCGGGAGGGGTGGTCATCCCAGGCCACAGGGGACCACAGGAAAACGCTGAAGGTGTGTAGGTAGAGCTGCACATTTTGAGAGTGATTCAGTCAGACAGACTGACATGGTGGAGAGAAAGGCTGTCCTTAAGCATGCCAAATGGTCAGTGTTGTGTAAGCTGGGCGCATGTAATGAGATTCCTTCTTCCTGTTTGTACTCCTTCCTGCCTCCACCCTGTTTTCCTTCATTCCTTCCTCTCCTACTAGAAAGCAGTGGAGGATGGATTGGAGGAAATAGTTGGGGAGGGTCAGTCACTTCACATAGAGTTGAGATTCAGCGTCTCAGTGCAGTCACTACATTTTATTCAGCTGCAGTCTGGAGAGCTTTTCTTCCCTGGGCTATGCACGAAGATTCACTGTGATGATTCTGTTTCCATTTCTCCCTTATGCCCAAACTTGTGGGCTTCCTTATATAAAGTTGTGTGTGTTTATTTTTATTTTACTTTAAGCACTACTGAGCACTACTTTATTCTTTCTCTGATTCATCTTTGCCTTTCCAGGCCTACTGATTTTGAAAATGGCAGCACGCTACCGAGCTCCAGCCATACATCAGATATGTTTCCCTGTGTTCATGACTTACAAGCCTGTGACTTGCCCAGGGTTGCCAAGAAGCTAATTATATCAAGTCATCATTTCCTTCTGGAGTATAATTCTCATCAGCGCGTACTGGCATTTTTATGAACTTACTGAAAACCCAAGACAAAGAAATCTGAACCTGTTCATGGAATAGTGGGATTAAACCCAGTCCCCACTAAATAAAAAAAAAATTGTAATCAGCCTCTTCAGGTTCCTTAAGAGTCTTGAAAGAAAGGACATACAGTATGGATTGGTAAAAAAAGAGAAAGAGTTGGGCTCCCAGTCATATTTGGAAGGCATTTTGGAACTGCCATTAATTTTATTAATGGGTCTCATGATCAGCTGCAAAACTAACAATGCAGTTTGATGCACTGGGAAAAAAAAAAGTGATTAAGACATTGTAGAAAGTCCCTTGTCTGAGTACTAGGCTAGGAATGAAAAAGAGAGAGATTTGCAAAATTTTTTTTTTTATAAATCAGGCTATCTGAATGAACATCATCCAGACTGTCAGTTACATGTCTCAGTTTATTTAAAGGTAGATTGGTAGCCAGTAGGTTCTTATGGCACTTTTGTCACTCTGAATTTAATTTAGTTGTCCAGATCCTCTGGGACATTTTAGCTCTGATGACAGAAAGGTCTAGGATACAGTATCATCCAAGCCAGTTGTGAATTTCCTACAATGTGCCCAGCAGCACTGACTAGGCAATAAGTTGTGGTTTCAGGTGTACCAGCAGTAAATTGGCACAGACATTTTCTGTCAGAATGGTTTTTCGGAAAGTGCTTCATCAGAATTCCAGTTTGGGTGAAATTTGGAAAGTGAACCATATACAAGCACCCACACGCTCTTACCCAGATGTGTCTTGCTGGGATAGCTGGTGTTGAAACCACAGGAGATGAAACTCAGGTTAGTGTCTCTGCTGTACTTAATTTAAAACTTGGTCTCCCAGGTCTTGTGGAATTGTTCAGATCTCAAGACTATTTGCTGTTCAGTATTGTTGCCTTAGTTTGTTTTAAGATTTTCTTTTAGTTCCGGTGCTGAATGTAGAAAGATTTTGAAACCTTGATATTTTTGTGGGAGTAAAGCTCTGCTGCTCTCCCCATTCTGTATTTGCCAGCTGGTGTATGGCAGAGTGGTCCCAAAGCTGTACATGCGACTTGCCAGTTGAAGAGCCAGTACAGATTTCAGCAGTCCTTCCCTTCTCCTGTGCCACCTGGAACCTGGGGACAGCACAGGAACTCTGCCAATGCTGTCATTAATGCTCTTGAAGAAGCATACAGTTTGTTAACTGTGTTTTGAGATTGTATGAGACTGGAAGGAGTTATAAACACTACTGAGGGAAAGAAAATTATTAAAAAAAAAAGAAGAAGAGAAAGTGATGGTATCATCATTCAATTTGACAGGGGAACAGCAATTTGTTTTTGAGCAATGTACCTAGAATGGTTGTCACATCCTGGCTCAGGAAGGTGACAGTTCAGTTCTACATATGGAGTATTGGGGCATGGGAACATTTGACAAGGCTGCTTAATTTATTGGTATATTTTAACAAGCTTGTCAGGGAACTCCAAAGCTTGAAGTGGGGAGGGGTTGCTGAATAGTGAACTTTTGATATAAAAACTTGTGCAGTGTTGCTGAGCAACACACAGAACCCTGTCTTCAGGTTTTGGCACCTGAGAAATTTGTAAACATTCTGATGCAGTGTCAGTGTTTTTGTTGTTTTTTTATTTTAGGGTGGTTTTTTAAGTGATTTGTGAAAACAGGATAAAAAAGTTAACTGTTATGGGCTTGATCTTCCACTAGCGATGTGTAGAAGTGGGACCATTACAGTTAATGAGCCACATAAATTTACCACTAATGTGCATTCTGGTCTGCATTTTCTTACCAAAATTCCAGTCGTTAAACTGGAATGAGTTTTGTCCTTATGCTGTCTCAAGTAGGACTTGGGTGACTCATAGGCTTTGTAGTGATTCCATGCATGACTTGATTTCACCTCCAGCAGAGAATAGAGCATAAGTTAGATAGCTATATGACCTAAACAGGAGCATATGGAAACACTATTCTATAAGTTTTAAGTTGTGTTCTTAGTCTCCAGGTTGGCAGAGGTGCAGATTATCATATGTGCAAGACAGCTAGGGAAGGAACTGGGTGGCTCCTATGAGAAACAGATGGTCGATCATGCCAGAATGTGTTTCTTTAAGACCCTTTATTCAGATTCATCTCTTCTGGTTTCTGTGTCTTTGCTCCAAAATATCTACAATAGAATCTATGAAGAAGTCAACAGCTTTCTCCCCCCTCCCCCCCCCTTTTCTTGTATTTCTGTCACATCAATCATGAATCTCAGGAATCTAACTAAAATAAAAACAAGGCATCATATGATTCCAATGGAAGATGAAAATTTTCATTCTCATTGTCAATTTTAAAGTTTATCTTCCTTCCACTTGGTAGATCTCTGATCCTTTCAGGTGTTTCAGAATTTGACAATAAAAATGTTTACCTACAGGGAAAGGAAAAAACCCCACAAACTTCCAAGACTTTAGCTCCTTAGGTGACATAAACCTTAACATAAAGGTTCAATTAACATGACCGAAGCTCTTCTTTAATAGGCTGCAGTTGATCCACCCTATCCAAAAGACATTAGTGTGCCCAGTGTCTGGAACACCATCTTCTGCTTTTAGGAAGGTTATTGTACCAGTTGTTACATATTTTCTGTTGAAGGACAAGTATTACATTTTAAAATCTTTTAGTCTAAACAAGCTACCAGTAGTCATAGAAGTGTTTCGCCCTCTTCCTCAACTCTCCATCTCTGTAATTAGGACTGGGTTTGAAAACTAAATGATTGGCTTTGGCATTTGTGTCAAATCACTAGAGGAATAACGTAAAATAATTTTACCCTGCCAAGAAACGTCTCAAAAACAGTAGACAGCTAACAAAGTGCTGGTTAGAGTACTTGAACTGGGAGTCAGGTGAAATTCTTGAGCCACATAAAATGACATTTGGTGATTGCTGAGCTTAACGCCACTGTGGGAATTATGGCACAACCCTCAGCAAGAAGGACAGATGGACACTACTGCGGCAGACTCTTGGTCAGGAGGTGAAGGGATCTGTAAGAAAAGGATCTCTGTGGAACAAATATGGACTTCTGAAGAAAGCATAGAATTATATGTCCAAATAGTTGACAACTATTATAGAAGACACAGCTGGGAGGAAGCCTGTATTACTGATATTGAATATCTTATAAGAAAATGCTGCTCTGTTAAAAGAAAAGTAGGGGCAAACACTTTAAACTGCTCTATTACTCAGAGCTAAAATGAGCTAATGAGATATCATATATATTATGCAAGGAGTTTAATAAAAATCTCATAACAATTTGTGTAACTTGGCAAGAGAATTTGTCCCAAATGGAAGGAAAGATTATCTTCTAATTGTTATTTAAAAAAAAAATAAATTGAAATAAATGCAGGATATGTCCAGGAACTATGCAACATATCTTAATAGACTATTGCAGTGAAGAGGTTATGTGGGGTATACTTAGAACAGTTGTACCTAAGTAAACAAAGGCATGCCTTTCTAGCTCACACTCCAAGGATTTTTGTCTATTCTGGATAAACCCCAGCTAGTATTTGTGCATTGCTCTAAGCATGAGAGGGTCTAAATGTCACTTTTGGGAAATACTACAACCAGAATGAGACATTAAATAAAAAACAGGCTATGAAGGCATTTGCAGTAGGAAAATAAGACAGTGAAACTTCTCACCTTATGAAGACAAGAAAAGTGAATTTGACAAATACAGTGAATTGCTCCTCATTCCCAAAAAGAGCGGTTCTTCTGTTAAGAGATAGTACCCCACTGCATTTGCAGTGTGATTTTATACCACCAAGGCATTAAAAAAGGGCCAAATCCGTGTTCCATACAGAGAACACTAAAACAGCAATGTTATTGATTAAGACTGCATTTCCTTTTCTCTTCACATATTTGAAGTAATTGCTTGGAATAGATTTTTTTTGAGAGCTCAATAAATTAAATATAACCCCCCCTACACCTTAATAACATAAAAAACTGTGAGACAAACAATAAAATAATAGAAATCTCATCTTTTTAATGTCTCATCTTATTCCTATTTCTGACCTGTATAACTTTCTGATCAGTCAGCTGGAAAATAGGACTAAAATAAGCATGTTCATTGAAAAAGTCAGGATCGCGGACTACTCATGCTGTTTTCCCACAGGACTTTGTAGAGGTTTCATTCTTTGGTTCCAAAATGAGTTCTTATAGAATCGTGGATGTTAGTGACATGAAAGATGTTATTTGGTAACAAGTCAGCCACTCTAGTTTAATTCTGTAGCAACATAGTTATTCTTTCACAGTCAATCACCAAGTGAGTTATGATGGTTGAAGGTGAATCAAGAATTTCCTTTAAGACAAGGATTTACCAGTCTTTCAAAAGTTTTGGAATGTTTTTCCTTTTCATTCTCAGACATTGCTTCATTTTTTTGTCATGTTATGTAAAATGCTTCAGTATCAAGGTGTTCACAGACAAGGAATGGAAAATATTTACCCTCATGTATATCGTAGCCTAATGGTTTTCCCTTCTAATGTCTATTATATCCTGATATCTAATCTTTCCTTTGCCTAATTTCATGTTCTTATTCCTTATTAAGCATCCTTTTTCAGAACTAGTCAGTGTACTTAGCCTGGGTACTTGTTTTTCTCTACAAGTTATACTGAATGCATTTGTAATAGTGTTTAAGTTTGCATCAGGAGTGTGCTTTTGAAGTGAATCTCCTGTTCGTTCCCAACTTCAGGGCTATGGTTCAGAATGAGGATTTCAACTGGATCCCATTTGGAGCAAATTAAACCAGGATTGCCAGGAACAAACCTCACGTGCTCTTGTTACGAAAGCAAACTCAGGCCTTGGGACAGGATTAGGGCTAGTTGAAAGTAAAAACTTCTCAAATGTGTGGGCATCAGGTCCTCAGCACTAACTGTTTCGCGCAGCAAATCTGCTCCTATTAGTCTCCACTACATCCTGGTGTAGATGGAGGCATTTAGTCCTGATTCCAGTCACACTACACCTAATGTTGTCTTATGCAGACGGATTTATTCTTAGAGATTACACCTCTGATAGCTGTGTCTGGTTTCTGGATATCCCAAGTTAACATATGTGAAACGTTCTTTTCGTTTTCTTGTCTATCTCATAAGTATTTTCAGTTTCTTCTCTGTATTCTTATTACTGTTATCTTTTTCTGTGCATGTTATAACTCTCCATAGTATTATAGATGCATTATTTGTAAGGAGAAAGGTTGCAGGGCTGTATCATGATATTGGCAAGGATCTACAGGCACTATTGCTTTCCCCTCCTTTAAGTCATTATAAACTTTTTTCTCATTTGTCTTTCATTAATATTCTTAACATCTCTAGTGTAGGCTAGAACTGAGACTCAAGAAAATTGCAGTCTAGGTCAGGCTGTGCCATGGGCCTCGTGGATGACCTTGGCCATATCATTTACTGCCCTGTATGGCTGTTTCGGAATCTCTGAGAGAAAGAAATAATTTTTGCCCAAATTGATTAAGTTTTGAAATGTATAAATTAAAATGCAGGCAAAACTTTGATGTCTTAATTACTAGTGATTTTCAGCCACCTTGTTGAATACATTATTCTCTTAAAATGTAAGAAGATGATGTTTTATAGTGTCCTGAGCAAATACATAACATTAAAAAAATCAGACAATGTAGGCAACTTACTACGTTGTTGTATTTATGTCACTCCTCTAATTTTTATTTTTTCCCTCTTCTGTGAGGATGGATTAGTGATATTATGTAGAGAGCAGTTCTGATAAGGCTTCAAAGAATAATGTCAGACATTAGTATCATACAATAAAATTGTCTGGAAGAGGATTGGTACTTTGCTGAAAGAAATAGAAGTGGATGCTTCTTGGTCAGTAGGTTTTCCTTTTCTGTATTAGCTCCAAGGGAGAGAGAGAATTGTGTAGGCAGAAATGGTAGAAAAATGGTAGAAACATTGTCATCTGTGTGAGTATTTCCTGTGGGTTGTTTTGGGTGGGTTTTTTGTCAGGTTTTTTGGTGGTGTTGGGGGTTTTTTTAATGCATACTTTGTGAAGTTAATGGCATAATTTAACGTAAATCCTTGCCTTTATCTCTGTGGTGAAGGTGGAGCTGACTGAAAATATTACATAACTTAGGCAATGCTAAAATAGAGCAGCTGACACTGGCAGAAACAAAACCAGGCTTTTTTTCCAGGCAAAATTACTGGTACTGAAATAACATTTCAACAATAAAACATAAAAGTGATACACAGTGGGAGATCATTAAAAAGTATCCTGTCACTTGAATCAGACCATGTATTGTAATGCAGATTATATTGATTTGCTGCAAGTTTGAGACTGAAACTAGAGTTTCCCCCAAGTGAACACAGGTACTAAATCTCTTTGAATTATGGTGGCAAGCAGCAGGGTAGTTGGTACAACGTCTCTCTTACCAAAAACTTGAGATCAGAAGGTTATTAGCAGGAGGTTTTCAGACTTATTTCCGAAAGCTCAATAAATTATTAATCAACTGTATTCATACTATGTGCAGTAGTGCCAGTGGATAGTTTTTTTAAAAAGAGCAGTGCTGTGCTGTGCCTTTATTTTCGTTGTAAAGTAGAATATTATTCATGTTGTTCTTTTCAAAGATTAAGAGACACTATCTCAGATAGAGGCAAGATACCCTTTCCCAAGATCTCAATTCAAATCTTCCATGTTATGGTTCCCTGCAATTACCAAGGCTGTAAGAACATTTCTTGTTGTTGCCTTTTGAAAATGTCCTAACTTTATCAGTTTTACCTTTGGTAGATACTGTATCCCACATCATCAAATGATGTGAGCAGGAACAGAAAAAGCCATAACAGAAAGGCATGTCAAGACTATAGATGAGGCTGCTGGAATTATCCTCTCAAATGATCCGCTGTGACATTTGAAAGTATCGGATGCGATAGCAAACTTCTCAGAGTTAATCTGATCGGTCTGCGTCATGCAAAATAGAGGTTTTCTCCCATTTAGGTGCTGTGATCTCTCATTCATATCATGCCAGCTGAAGCCCATGGCAGTACAGCCTGTCCCAGTTTCCATGACGAGTCACAAAAAGTTCTGTGGGAACATGTACGGTGGCTAATGTCCTGCTTTGGGGAGCTGAGGGACAAACGACTGAGTAAATCTACTTCTGCTGAAGGCTAGTGGCAAGAAGCCTGATTCAGTTACATTAAGGTCTCTTTAGGTTACCCTACTAGTATGAAGCAACCTGACGGTCACAGAAACAACCCCTGTGTACAAGGAGTAGCCTACAGCCAGAGCAGAGAGCGTAGTACTGTGTGAGTCTGCTTACAGCCCCTGATGGGTGAGATCCATCAAAGACTGAACTTAGGGAAGAGGAAGCAATTAAAGAGAGAATGAATCTAGGGCTGTACTGGGTGCCACTTTTGCAGCCTCTGACAAGGAGAGGTTGGTTGTTGAGGAAGACCACAGGAAGCATAGCTTCAGGCAGAGCAGCCCGAACCCCCACCGACTTTTGCTGCTAAGGACATGGTCTCAGCCCGTGTCAGAGTGCTGGAGTACAAAGTATTGGTGATTCAATGCTCATCTCGTCTCCTCAGCTCTCTCCTCTGTTGCAAAAATTGCATATCAGAGAGCTGGGACTAGGGAGTGGAATAAGATCAGAATTGCTCAGTAGCTGGTGGTGATACCTTTGAGGATCACACCATCAGTACTAAAAAATACTGTAGATTTTAATCACTTTTCAAAGAAACTGCATTCAATTTCTGCTTTGCCTTGATGTATCATATCAGATCTGTAAGATTCTGTTTCACATTAGATCTGACTTTGAAAATATTATTTCACCATTTCTTTCCCTGAAAGACTTCCCAACTAAAGTGAAGGAGTGTGTTGTGATTTTATTTTTCAGCTTGATTTAGTACTCTGGAGCAGGCTCTCTCTGTATTCGTATATTCTTGCTGTTATTGAATTTAGCCTTATAGAAGAATAGCCTTTCAGGCTGTGTCCCTATTGCAGAAGAGATACGACATGAGCATCTGCTTTCCGTCCCTAGCATTACTCTGTCAGCATGTTCACCTTCCGTCTCAAGGAGCCCTCCTTAATCATGAAGAACAGTTCTTTCTCAGAGATCTGTTTCATCTTGGGCTTTTTTGTTATGCCTGTTGTGATGGTACAAAGTTGTAGAGGTGGGTTTTTTCTTGTGGCATTTTCTTAATTGGGTTTTGGGCTGAGTCTGCTATCTTGTGTCAAATAAACTAATGAATATGGAACACGGTGCAGGCAGTTCAAATCATCCTACAACCTTAAGTAGCCAATTTCTGTCAGTTCCTGTCAAAATTATACCTTTTATAATTTTGGAAGGATTTCTTACACTAAAAACGTTGCTGAGCTGTACACCCATATTGTGCCAGAACTTCAGCCGAATGTGTGTTGCTTTGTACTAATATGGTGATTTTGCATAATCTGTGGATTTCTGAAGGGAAGGAGGGGAGATGTCTGACCAGGTGCAAGTCTGAAAGCCTTTCAACATTGTTAAATTACTAGTATTTCAGTACAGGTTACAGAATGTTGATTGAAAGGAAGTTCAAAAGGATTGCAGGAAGAACTAAATCTAAATTGTGGACCTTAAGGTAATAGGTTTGTTCTTAACAGGTGTAGGTTTTTATGGATATAATGACATCTATGAGGTTACACCTTTATAAAGCTTTTAGTCTTTAGGCTAAAAGGTTTTTCCTCTTAGATTATGCAGTTTCCTGCAAACACAAAGAAGAGAGAATCAGTACTATTTGAAAATGAGCATTCGTGATTTTGACTTGTCTTCTCATATGTGATATACTGTGTCCCTGTTTGTTTCACATTGTTTTTATTTTCTCTGATGTTCAAAATCTGCTGGAGAAATATTCTAGCTTTTGCCTGTTTTTCTCAGTAGATCGGTGTCTTTACCAAATGTTAGATTTTCAGCACACTATGGGATCATGCCAAAAGTAATCATTGCCTTTTTCAGTTTGGATCCCGGATTTCAATTAATTGCTGTTATGTTATTTATTACTGTCTTTTAGAAGACTTAGTAATACATTTGTACCATGCTGTAGCACTTCTGGAGTAGAGCTAAATTAATGACAAATTCATGGAAGAGAGCTAACTGGCAAGAGAGCTAACTGGCAAGAGAAACCACTGAATTTATCAGTCTGAATTACAGCTTAGGAAGGATTGTTCAATGTGGAGTTCATACATAGCGGACTTAGACGTGCCAGTAGAACAAATGGCATTAGGGATTTTTGTTCAGTAATTCTTTGATGTTTAAAAAGGTCAACTTGATCTGCACAGTTACGAGAGATAAATTCATTTCTGTAATCAACGTATTTTTGTTTCAAGCTCTCACCCCTGATAACGTGGAACTGCATTGAGAAAGAAGCTCATATTTTAGATTCAGGTTTTCCTGGAACATATTCGTATCAGCTGGGGCCACATTTGCCTCCTTTGCAGACATCGAAACTGGGATTCTTTTCACCCAGTAAATGCTAAAAGCTAGTCATCTCACCCTAAGTGACTCACTCACTCCTTTGACCCAATGGGGAGAAACAGCTACATCAAGCCAGGGCAAGTATCTCACATCCTTACAATGAAATGAAGCATATTTCAGAGGTGCCTATTTCACTCCATTGATTATAGAAGATCCTAGTCCAGAGCACAGCTAGTCTTAGCTAACCCGTCAACGCCTAATTTAGGCAGAATGATTGTACTCTTGATCCTTACTTCCAAGTTCATAATTTGTCGCTGAAGCTTCTCAGAAGAGCTGAACCATGCAACCAAATTGCAGGAATGTTTGTTAAAAAATACTAAACGCCATTCAACCAGGAACTGCAAAGCACTTTCTTAGCTGGAGGTTAGGCATGTCCCCAGTTTGAAGTCTTCCTTAAAAATGTATGATTAAGCTCTGGGCTCTGGAAGAAGTCTTTAACAAATGATGTTCTTGAATCGCACGAGCTGCACCATATTACTGTAAGAACATGTTACTGAAGTGAGAGAACCGAAAGGAAGTGGTAAAGGAAGACCTGAAAACTTAATGTGAGTTAGCTGTTGGGTCAGTTGGTTAGATTCAAAAGAGATGTAGGGAGGCTTCATAGGCTGGAAACCCACACCATAAAAAGGAAAGACAAAAACAGTCAGTGCAGTCAAAATGGCATATCTTGCTTATTAATGACCCTTTAATAAAAGATTCTGGAAGAGAGTTTCTCTGTAGTTCTTTTATTCTTTCAGTTTAGAGTGTTAACTGGCAAAGCTTTATGAAATGGTTTTGCACTCAACAGAAGTTTTGCTCATGTGATGACCTCCAGTTTTAAAAGGAATATTTTTAATTAATAAAGTGAAGGATACAATTTATCAGCTAAGGGTAGAGGTACTAAAGCTGCTTTCTAAAGATGAAGTCTATATTGAGGAAGAAATTAAGCAGCTTGATGTACACTTGTACATATTTTTGAAAAGGTAGAGGTATGAGAAGTATGAAAGACACAGTACCTTTCCTTTCCTAATGTATTCTGATAGTTAAAACTACTAGACCCTAAGAAATCCAGACTTGCTTATTTGTTCACTGACTAAGCTTAACATGTTCTTTTACTTGGGACTCATAAAATAATCTGCATATTGATAAATGGGTAGTGCATTTTCACAGTTGCTTTCTATAAATAAACAAGCAAAGTAGCATTAAAATATGGTAATAGCAGCACCAATTTTTTACAATGACGTATTTTGCCATGTTCCATATCTCTTTTCTTGCAGTAATTGTACACCACGCTGCTTAGTTATACAGACAATGAAATCTTTGTTTCTTTATGTTTTGAGGAGTCATCATTGTGTTCGCTATTCCACCTATACTGGAAGATTGCCCTTCTAGCATTAACCAAAAGAAGTTTTCCCACTTCTTTCATACTGGAAGTTAGTTCTTTGCCTTTCCCATGCAGAATATACTTTTAATACTGCCAGAAACCAACTGGAAGAATGCCCTCACCTTCAGTTCCAAAAAAGTAAGAACCTCACTATCACCCCCCAAAAAAAAAAACAAAGCAAAAAAACAAACCCCAAAGCAATAATTGAGCAAAACCATAGAAAGCCATAGTGTTTTACAAGATTTTCATATTTTAACTTCTGGATTGCTTTTCAAGAGACTGGCATGTTCTACAGGGGATTTTCAGTAGGCAGCCACCACAACCAAAAATTTAATTGACAACCAAAGAATCAATCTTATCAACTTCATTTGTATTTAAAAGGAGTTGATATAGAAGATCTCTGTGCAAGCTTAGGGAATTTTACAACTTCCTTTGTTGTTTATTATTTACTCTACAAATATTTTGCAGTTCATCTTCCCTATCTTGCCAATGTTGTAATGTTGGTGTCAGTAGCAAGGTCAACCAGAATTGAGAGTTCAACAGAAAAATTTGGGAACAAAACCCTAAGAATTTCTGCATAGTAAAGCAATCCAGCATAAGCATATTGGCAAGCTCTGCATGACATGGGTTGGGATGAAGCTTCACGCAATGCTGAAGTATTTCTTGTTTGGTGAGTGGAAGCAGTGTCAGTTCTGCTGTGCTTCACTGTCTCAGTTACTAAGAGTTTTGAAGTGCAACCCTAATCATAAAAGCAATGTTAATGCTTTGTGACAAATTTGAAGTTGATTAAATGTTTATTTACTTTACAGGACACACAAAGAATCTGTGTAAGTGGCTGTCATTTATCCCAAAGGGCTCAATTGCAGGAAAGCAAGCAAAAGGAGAATGTTAGAGGAAAAAGGCTAAAGACAATGTCAGCCTTCCTCCAATATTTCCTAGTCTTTCTTACAGTTCTCTATTGCTTTCTTTTTTTAACCTCTTTTCAGCTTCCCAGTGATATCTTAATGCTTATAGCTATGTAATTTCTACCAATATTTACTTATTCCTTTGCTTTTCCCCTAGATCTTTGCTTTTAATGTGCCCTGTTGCAGCACAGACAGTACAGATTGCTCAGTTTTGGGAGAGGACTTCAGGCACGACAACAGGCAGATTTTGAACTCTCTCTTTGAACTGCCTCTTTTATGAAATGTATCACCTATAAAAGAGCTAAAGAATATAATGATTGGTTTATTCAGAGGGGATATAACTGGTTCATAGGCACTATTCTGTGCCATTCAGAAAGCAGCTGTCAGACTAAATAAAAATACATGATAAAACAAACTCATCTTTTTAATTGATTTTAATCTAGATGCACCCAGCCATAAAATGCTCCCCATTGATGATATGGCAAACAGTGTGAATGCAGTTAGTTAACAATACAGTGTGCCTTCCAGAAAACAGTCTCCAAACCTTCCTGGAAATAACTTTCTTCTGTCATAATGACCAAAATTTTTTTTGAGATGTATGAAACCACCAGGTTTTAGAATCTCTTCAGATCTGTATTCTGACAATTTGTATGCTCTTTCTGAAATTAATATGAAAGCTTTGGTGGGTAAAGCAATGGATGCAGGTTTTAAAGGGAAATAAATAACCGTGGCATACCCTAGCATACAGAAACTCTTCTGAAAACATTACTGAAGGGAACATTTATACATCGTGTTATCTTTTGACAGTCCTGGCAAATGGGTGATCCTGGAGAGTGCTCTGCAGAACTGTAATAACTTGTTTCACATTATCTTAAAGGTACAGTTACCATGATTTAGAGATAGCCTTCTGTTTGTATTTCTAATTTTGTAGCATTTTGTGATCAAAAGGAACAATATATTACAATTATTCACTAAAAAAATCAAACCACAAGTGGTAAGCAGTCCATTAGTGTACCACATGCCATACCTAAGTGATTCTGGAGCATCCTCCGGTAAAAGGGAAAGTCTTCACTGAACTTCTCTGCTTCTGATACTGATACTGCCAATTATCTCAAATTGATTACACAGATTATTCTTTTGGCATTGAATCCATTACAGGCTGGTTTTAAGCATCCTCAGCCATATGAAGTCCCTGACCTCAGCCACTGTGCAACCCTACAGTAGTTGTTTCCTCTGGATCATCTGCAGATTATTTGCTGCACGTGTTGCTACATTCAGGAGGGAAAACAAGCACTTTCTAACATATAGCAACAAAACTAAGATCAAAACACCAAAAGCTACAACTGAGAAGAGCACTGAGGTAAGTTGAGAGTGATTGCCTCTGGTTAGCTTCCTTCTGTTTACCCACCAACCCACCGCTTTCCTTTCTGCAGTGCAAATAGCCTTGTCATTGCTGATGACATGATAAACAACAGCTTTTAATTTCCAAGCTGATGTATCTGGATTTAGATTTTTGGATGGCTATTATTACCTTTGTTCCTTTTTTTTCACCTAAGTCACTTTGGCTAATGGGAGTTATATCAAAGCATGAAGGCAAAACTGTCATTCAGTTTTTCTCAGTGGGAGATAGTCCTCCCAGGCTCTTACTGAAGGGTCGAAGGAAATTGTTTCCTTTGGAGTTTTTCTTTTACTGTGATTGTCTCAGGTACTAGTGGCTAATGAGATGGCTCCACAAAATGACCAGAAATGAGTAAAAATCAGACACCCAGTTCTTCTCAGTGTGTGTGAAGATTATGCCCAGTTTTACAGCTGGTTCCCCAGTTTCCATCAGTTTCTAACAGACCAGCACCAGGCTGCAGCTGATTCCCGTGGTAGGTAGGAGCCTGATACATTTTGGGCTCGTACAGGAGCTTGACTTCTGGTTGCCTCATTGCTTTTGTGCCAGATTGAGGTACCTGCCTTGTTGTTCACTGTGCTTCAGGGGCAGCCTGGCCCTGGAAGTAACCCCACTACGTATGTTTTGTTGCCTTGCTCTTTGAAAGTACTTGAAAGTCTGCTAAGTTACTGAGCCTACCTCGGCTGCAAACCATTTCTGCTCTCGTCAGGGGGAAATACCTCTTCATTATTCCTTAATCTCAGTTGATTTGCACCGCGACATTTGACTCTCTACTGCAACAAGGTTTGAAATTTTTACTGAAAAACTCTTGAGACTTTTTTCATCAATGAACTTTCACAGCAGAGTGAATCTATTTCACTTTCCCAGCACATGCTAAGATTTCTTGAGCCCCTGGTTTGTGATACTTTTAAAATCATTTTACTGTTGTTGTGTTGAATGAACTAAAGACAGTTTAGTCTATGTATTTCTACATAGTTGCCATTAATTCCAGTTGTGGTTGTACAGGTAAGGGAAGGTAAGACTTCCCTTAGTTCCCTAAATTTATCTTTATGGAGGAGAATTGAATGACCTTTATTAATGTGGTAGTATTACACATTTTTCCTTTTCAAGAAGTTTCTTTGAAAGTAGAGTTACAGGCATAATATATTACTGTGACTAGGCATAATTTAATATCACTTTAAGAAAGAATTATTTTTAGTTGTCACCTAATGATCCCTACCTTTAGTTTAAGTACTCTCCATGGAATAACATGAGATTATTTTTGCCTGAAGGCTATTTCTACTAGATATATGAAAAATACCTGTAATTTATATAAACTAGCTTCTCTCCTTATTAATGATTTTTGCCTATAGGACTTTCAGCACTTCACATACTTCTTAAATGTATTGATTCATTTGACATCCTCTGGAAGTCAGATATAATTAAAAAAATTTGAAAGTGTTTGTTTACTGGAATAATTTTTTGAAGTGTAGAAAGAACACAGCGCTCATGCTAGAAAAAATTCTGATTATGAATCTAATGAGGATTATGTTGCTAAGTGCTTCTGTCTCCTAAAAGGCAAGAAATGGATAGCCACAATATGACATCTTAACACCAATGGATGAGTGTAACCGACGGCTTCGTTTCTCTGAGTTTTGAACTGTTGTTGAAAGCAATGAGTCGCTTTGCATGGTCTGTGTAATGCAGCATCCTTGGGTGGAAAAATGAAAATATGGAAATGGAAGATATTTTGAGTCTAAAAGCATAAATTTCCATTAGGTCAGCAAAACTGCAGTGCAAAATTGACCATAGTGACTACATATAGAGTGCTTTTAAGGGCTCAAAAGAGCCAAATCTTACTGCGTTGGGTTTTTTTTTTTTCATTTGAGATGGGAATAAAATCTCTTCACTAATTCATTTGAGTGGTTTCAGGTTTTTTTTTTTTATTTTGGATTTTGGGTGGTTTGGGGGTTTTTGGTTGTGGGGTTGGGTTTTTTTGGTTGTTGTTGTTGTTGTTCCCCCCCCCTGCAATAGGTAATAGATTAAAAAGAGTAGTAATTATTTTGTGAAGCAGAGCTCCTCCCCTCTCTTGCATGGCACTTAGTGCCCGTGTAGTGACATATTTTGTGTTAGCTGCATGGGCTAGGAATGTGAGGAAAGAAAATACAATATAATATATGATTTACGTAAGAACTGTTCCTATTCTGCTAATTTTGTAAGTTTACACAGATGAAAAACTTCACTTTCTGAAGACAAGTGAAAGGACTGGAATGTTGATTTTATGGGAGTAACTGCTCTAGTTGAAGACAAATGTATTTGATTTTTAGTAGATTCTAGCAGTGTGTATTTATTTTAGATTTATTTGACACATTAAAAAGGACCCATCCAGGATTGGAAATGCCACTGACATTTATCGAAAATACAGCCGTGCTCTAAGCAATTGTTGATTCTTTCCATAGTTATACAGCCTAGGACTCAGCAAAGCATGTATATAACTTTAAGTACACACTTAAATGCTCTGATGGATAGGACAGCTCGGCTACTACATGGCAGTGAGGAAGAATGAAATGGAAAGGTCATGTTCTCCTCTCCATTTGAGTCAATCTGCCAGGGCAAAGAAACCAGAAATTGGACAAATTTTACTATGTGGATGTGGGTCCAGCAGAGCCAGATTTTATTTCACTCTTTTTCAGAACAGTGCCAGAGAAATGTGAAGAGGCACGTGGCAGGAACTCGTCAGCCTGCAACACATCCTATGGCTGTTAAAACATCTGATAAAAATGAGATCTAACGTGATCTATGAGAGCTTAGGAGCTGATCCAGTCAGGGAGTTGCAAAGAATATCCTTACCCTTGCCTTAAGCATAGCTCAAACAAATGCAGTGTTACAATATTCAAAGTTAAGAAAATGTGGATCACTTAAAGATTTTTTTTTCCTACTTGATTCATTAGGAAGAGACTGTGCACTCCAGTTAAATTGATGGATGCTTGAGACCAGTTTTACTGCTTCTACAGCCTCTGTTCAAGGAGTCTTACTTAGATGAATGGCCCGTTTAAAAAAAAAAAGGGGGGGGGGGGAATTCCTGGTATGATTCTCTGTAGATCTTGCATATTCTCAGTTACCTACATAATTTTTTCCACCACTTTATGCCTTTATTATACATATAAACACTGGGATTTAGGCCTCTTTCTGAAAAGGAGATGCTGCTAACAAAACTGTAAAAGTACTACTCCTGTTTCAAGTGTCTTGCTGCAGCCATCTGAGGGGATAAAGTGAACTATAGGGTCTCCTTAATTATCATTTTAAAGGAGAAAAACATAGGTAACACTGCTTTAAGTCACAGCTTAAAACAGTGACTCTGAAGTGTAGAAAACTGGCAGCCCCATATTCACTTCATGCTTTAGATCACGTGTCTGAATTCTCAGTAGTTTCCTAGTGATCACTAAAGAAGAAATCTTATTTGGTGGGGAGAGGAAATGAGTAAGTTTTATTAAAAACTCTTCGGTTGGGAAAGTAACTGACCTTGTGCTGTGCATTGAAGCCAAAAAGATTGGTGTCACCAGGCCTACCTATAGGGGCTTGTCATCTGAAAAGTGAGGAATCCATAGGTGAATCTCACTCCTAAGATAATGAAGCCTTCCAGTGCATGCTGTCAACAGGGGTCTTGGATCCCAGGCTCTGACCACTTTTAGTTTAGAACAGGTCAAGACTGAAGCAGATGGGTTCTGCTGAATAACTGAGCTAAGCACATGATGTGTCTCAGTGACCGGAAGAGTACAGATAAATATGCATCCTTGTGGGAGGCTGACGTCTAGTTTGGTGGCTCTAACCAGTCAGTATAGAAAAATAAATAGCCTTACAATTAAAGAAGGAAAAAGAAAAACAGACTCTAGGATTATGCTTTCATTTTATTGAGAAATTTTTGGGTCACAGGATCCTACAGCATGGCCATAGTCCTCTTTGACAGAAAGGAACCCCTTTCATTTAGGTACCTTTCTTGAAAGTGTGTTTTTAATACAAAGTTTTACAGGCTTTTGAGAATATATTCAGCTTTAGCCTTTTCAAGGAGGAGTAAATAGTGCAGGTTATCTTCAGTTTATAACCTCTTGCAAGTAAGCTGTGACCGAAAGAAAGAAGTGTCTGTCAGAGATCCTTAAATTTTTTTTCTGTGGGGATTTCCTGACTGCAGGCTGCATTACAGTTGATTGGTTCCTATCGTATAATTCTACCTACCCTACACGCATGCACAAACGCAAAAGGATATTGCAATTCCAGCATGATACCTAGGAGTTCATTGAAATGGCAGTAACTGATACCTCTAAAATGACAGTGCTAGTAGTTCACATTGGACTGTCAAGTTGCCAGGAATGTTTTCTTAGGAATGAACACAGAGACAAGAACTCAAACAATATATAACTTGTCCAGTATTACTCTATCACATTCATACTAAGCTTCTTTAAAGCCTGTGCTGACATATCTACATATTGCCCTGCTCTCTAACCACATTCAAGCCTTGTATCTAAACCCACTTTCTTTCCAGGATTATTCTGAGAATTTTCTGTAAACCTCCTTGAGGTTGATGTTCATATTCTTTTGCTTTTCTGGGTTTTTTCCCTCTTTTTTTTTTCTTTTTCTTTTTTTTTTCCCCCCAGCAGGTGAATTCCACTATGGGCTGAAGTAGTAAGTAAGGATGTGCAGTCATGACAGAAAAGAAAGATCTATTGCTAAGTATTGAAAACAATAAAACATGACACTAAAGGAGACTATCTTGCCTTTACTGTCCTCTCAGAACAGAGGATTTTGATAAGGGACAGCCATGGGTAATTTTGAGGGTTGGTCACGATCTACTCATCCAAAAATGTAATATGCAAAAGGATTCAGGAAATGGGGTGGGGAGCCCTTCAAGGATTCTATAGTTACAGAAAGATCTGAGTGAGAAACAATTATTTGGCTTTCTATAAAACAACAGTACATTAGAAATAATGCTGTCCTCAATAAGGATAAAATGT
Organism: Ciconia boyciana; assembly: GCF_034638445.1. Classification (NCBI taxonomy): domain Eukaryota; kingdom Metazoa; phylum Chordata; class Aves; order Ciconiiformes; family Ciconiidae; genus Ciconia; species Ciconia boyciana. Next base: position 59,152,389 of record NC_132936.1, read on the forward strand.
CAAAATTTTTATTCTTGGTTCTTTGTTTGAAATAAAATGAAATAATTTCTATAATATCATTTTAGTTTTGCATACTTTTGCATTGCTATAGATAGATTAATTTCTCCACCCTCCAAATGTTATTTTAAATCAAAGACTGAATTTTTCAATCAAAGAAATAAGAAATAAAATTCTAGCTTTCTTTCTGGAGTTTTGAATGTCAAAAGCTGGCTTTAAAAATCTGGCCTTTTAAAGAAAATGTTTTATAAAACCACTATGTAGCACCCTAGCTAGATTTGCAAACTTCAGTGTTCTGAGATGAATCTGTCCTGCCTTAATCTTAAATGACACATTAGACTGACTTTCTCAGAAAACTCTGCCTCAGGTATTGGTACAATACTTTCATTTGTTAGAACAATTAAGAGAACAGGTAACAACTCAAGCAGAGAATCTGAGATGCAGAGGAGTAAGTACTGGATACCAATAAACAAATCCAGAAAATGAATTAGAGAGATAAGAATTCTTGTACTAGAAATTTTGTACCTCTGGGCTTTTTCAGTTTAATAAATATAGACAAATATAGCTTCGATAGTATTGATATTAATAAATGGAGACAATTGTATTCCAGTATATTGAAAGCCTGGAAGTCATTCCCCTCCCTAAATAAGATATTGACAAGAAAGGAGAAAAAAAAATGTAGTTTTTGAAATACCTTGAAATGTTGAGGAGACTCCAGGCACTGGACTTCCATTATTCATTTCATGAAATAAGCTATTGCCTACTCATCCATTAAAACACAAAATAGAAGTAACAGCTTAATTGTTACACAGGATAAGGACTAAATAGCATAGTAGAAACTGAAACAGAATGAGAGGTTGACTTAGAAGTCTCATGCTAGTGTCAATGCTTATTGCCACATGGGGTAGATTAGCACAAAACTATTTCTTAGCAGTGTTTCTACTTGCTTTATTTTACCCTTTTCTTTCATCAGTGTGTTTTTTCTTCCAGTGGTGTGAAGTACTCTTGTAAAGCTGTATCACTTTCCTCTTGACATTATCTGCTGTAGCTGGAAGTTCTTATGAGTGGGAAGTATACATGTTTTCATGGAGTCTCATTGTGTAGTGTTTACATGTAAAAGATGTATGCTAATCCCCCTCCTGCAAACTTAGCTCTTTAGATCCTTAAAATAGTCACCATAAAATAGGCAGATGCAAATACTCCAGAGAGGTGCCTATGTGGAAAGAGGAGAGTAGAATTATACCACCCCATTATATAGATTTGGCAGTGGCTATATAGCTGCTACCAAATTTTCCACAACATAGAATCATAGTATTGTTTAGGTTGGAAAAGACCTGTAAGATTGTCAAGTCCAGCCATTAACCTAGCACTACCAAGTCCACCACTAAACCATGTCCCTAAGCACCACATCTACACGTCTTTTAAATACCTCCAGGGATGGTGACTCAACCACTTCCCTGGGCAGCCTGTTTCAATGCTTGACAAGTGTGTTTGTGAAAGTTGCAAAATGGGAAAGTAGCTGAGCTCAAGAAGAGGAAGAAGTTTATAATGAACAGTACGAAAGTGATACAGACATTTCCCATATTGTCTGACAACTTAGTCTCAGTTGATTCCGATATACGTACTGTGGGAGAGCAGAGATGGCCAGAGTTTTCATGGAGATCTGGCCACACCTATTCCTTCAAATGAGCAGCCCAAAACCACTAAAGGCGAGTAGTTCTTGAAACAGAGAAAACTGAAGATTATGGGTTGAGATGGCTTAAAATAAAGGGTTTGACAGTAGATCTCTCTTATCCCTCCCAGCCCACTGTGTTTGTTGAGTGGATCCTGTCCTGCTGTCATTCCAGCAACTTTCATCAGCTTTCTGAGCTGCAATGAATTCTGCATTGTCTCTTCTGAATCTCTACGATAGTATCTTTTTTATCATCAGCTCTGAGGTTTGGCTTTGAGCCTGTTCCCTGCTTGTCTTAGGAGTCTCTTAATCTCTGCTTTTGCTGGAGGCTCCTAGCTTTTTGTGTGTCTCGATCATTCTGTGTGCTCCATCCTGCAATCAAACACATGTACTCCAAGACAAGCATCCGCTCCCATCCAGGAAGCTCCACACCCGTTCTCAGCAGAGCTTATGTGGTATATGTGCTGCAACTGGCAAATGCATAAACCAGAATGGATGCCTTTCATCAGCCTCCCATTCAGCCAACTGAGCAATGGGTTAACATGGCAACACCACAGGAGAGGTAGCTGCGCCGTGAGTTTGAGGAGCCTGGTGGTACCAGGAGTCAGAGTACTTAGGAGGAGAAGAACTGTAAGTGGAGTTATAGCCTGCTGTTGTGCCCAACATTTAGGAAGAGGTGGAGATACAGACATAATAACAACAAGAAATTAAAGAGACAGATCTGAAGGTCTGTTTCCTTTCATAATATATGAATATAGTATCAGTTGTTTGTGTTAAAGGGTTTTGGCTGTCATTTCCTGCAGATTTATTGAGTGTGGGAGGCCAAGCCTCCTGTTCCAAGTAACGGTGAATGATGAATGACTGCTTCCAGGTAAATTCTTCCTCCCTCAGATGACAACAGAAAGGACCAGAATGATGTGTAGAGTCTGACACTTGGTGATATGATTTTGTTAAATAAACAGAATAGTTCACCTATCTTTTAAAATGTAGCATATAATAAAATAACTGAAAAGAATAAAAATAAAATGTTTCTCAGCTTGGTTGCTGATTATCTAGCTCATTCGCATTGGTAAAAGCTTGGGAGGAAATAAGCCCTGAAAAAGAGTAGAGCCAACCATCATGGAATAAAGTATAGCATGATGAAAAAGAAATTTTGAGTGAACAAATTTACAATTGACCAAAGCATAGCTGCCATCTGTCCTTCAAATAAATGAGAATGCAGCTGCTCAATGATGTTACATTAGACTAATGTACCAAGGACTACAAGACTAAATGATGACATCTGAGTCATTTGGCATACATGACATAGACATTGAAATAAATCACTGTCCCGGAGCAAATATCTCTTTGAAAACAAATGATCCTGGCTCAGCATTTATACTTGATCAGTTCCTTGTTCCCACCTCTGCTCTGTAGTTGCAGTACCATTTGTGTAGCCACATACTATAAAAAGGCATGAGTGTATGTGCCCCACACAGGCTGTGTAGATTAAGCGGAGGCACATGATTCACTAAATGGCAAAGGGACTTAGTGACTTCATCAGAACCAATACAAAAGTGAATGGGTCACTTTTAGCCATTTGACAGTTCTGGCTTTGTAAGTAGGTCACAGCATTGGAATATTAACGTATTACAGTGAACTTAATTACATGCAAGAGCAAGATTGTAAGGAAAGGATTTTAACTGTAGCTTCTGGATCTGCATTGAGTTCTATAAGCAGAGAAAAGCAGATGATTGATTTCCTTTCTCGTTTCTTTTGTAAAGGAGCCAAAATCATTTTATCCAAAGCCCTTTTTATTTGGATATATAGACTGCAGATATCATTTTATAATGCTTAGTCTTAATGGTTAAGTGGAGGGTGTCTTGTTGAGTGTATGCCCGTATAGTTGGTTTTGCTGCTACATTGCTTTCTGAAAAGCAAATGGAAGTAATTTGAGAGAAAGAAGTTGTCACAGAGAAAACCTGACCAGGACTTCACTGAAATACACAAACCTTGTGGAGAAGATAAAATCTGTGCTTTGAAAGATCTTGCTTTAAAATGCAAAGCTTTCTCCCACATTGATGTCACCGATGAAGAGGTTATTTCACAGAGGGTTCTGCTTTTAATTGTAGGGCACTACATCAAATTCTGGAAGATAAATGAACATGGAACAAATTTGTACTGGCTCTGTCAATAAGTAATCTGACATCAGCATTTTAGCTCTTGGACAAAGGGAGCTTTGAGATCCAGAGAAGATGACAAAAGGGCCTTTTCTTTGTGTTTAATTCAAATGTTAAATTTCTATCAGCTCAAGCACTCTGTTATTAATTAAAAAAAAAAAAGAGAGAAAGAAAGAGAAGAAGCTGATGTTTGCTTCTTTTCCAGAACGTGCACACATGCTGTTTTACTGAGACCTTTACAAGCTGCTCTTGGCTAGCCATACACTCCTGAGGCTGTTTTATTATTGTTCACCCTTTCTGCAGAAAACAAAATACAGCAACTTATGCCATGACATTTTGTGACATTTCCAGATATGAACATCTGGGAAGTTTAGTGTGACAGTGACAGCAAAGCTGACAATGATTTTCCAGTGCCACATACAGCCTGGGCATCTGCAGTCATTGCCTTTGCATTTTATTTTCCTCTCCCTCCCTCCCTCCCTCCTTCTCCCACCCAAATGCTTAATACAGCCCTTCTCTCTTTTGGCCTTGAAGATAGAATAATATCCCACATTTATTTCAAAGCTGTGCGTGGAGCATTGTACATCAAGTGCATCACAAAGCGGTTCAGAGCAAAAGGGAAGTGCGTTCCAGCTAGCAAGAGGAAGCGCAGCTGCACAAGTTGGTCTAATTGCAGACATTGGGTGGATTTGATCATCAGATGTCTACTCTGCATAAAATGGAAGTTAAACAGCTAAACATTAATTAGTTCTATTATTGCATTTATATATTGAGATGCAAGGGAAAAAAACCCTAACAACCCACACATCTTGGGTAGCAAGCCAAAGGGAGAGAAGGAAAAAAAACAACAAAAAAAATGCCAAACAGTTGCTGCATTTAGAATGTAAAATGTCTGGTTTGTGTGATGAAAGGTGCACTGAAGGAAGGTAACGCTTTTATAAATGACTCAAACTGCAGCACTAATATGGTTAGTTAATAAAATAACATAAACGAAATCACAGTACACTGAAACTTTTGAGAAATGTTATCAGGATCATCTCGAATTAAAATGCCATTGATAAACATTGATATGGAAGACTGTAGGGAGTTATAGATAGCAAAAGACAGGGCTGTGTATGTTCGTGTGGGATTGAAGCACTGCATCTAACAGCCTGCGTAAAGGAGGAATTTTTGATGTGAAATTATGATTTGCTGTGACCTAATGGTATGAGGCACAAACACTTATTCAACATGTTGTTATGTCAACTTCATTTTCAACTTAAACTATTTATTTGCCTTTTCTGGTCTCTTAGACATCTACAGAAATTGTGTTTTGTAAGGAACAGCCTCTCTGTTGCTTTGAGAGCCAATACTGAGTGGCATTAGTGAAAACAAAAATTGCATAACCTATCTGGTGTGTTGTAGCATTTACAGCCACAAGACCGTGTGAAAGCCTCAAAAAAATTGCAGCAACCAGGCCTTAAAATTACATAGTGTCTTTTAAAGATAATTTCAAAGACTAATGGCTCAAATAAATACCCCCCTACCTTAAAAAATATTCACATGGAAGAGTCAGTATCCACCTTAAGTTTTATACTGTGAGAACCTCTACTTCAGCACAGGGTGACAGCAAAATAGTTTATATGTAATTATTTTTGTTTGGATTTACTGCAGTCAAACACTGTCCTGTGTTTGGCTGTGTTTAGACAGAACATGGACCTTACACGCATTTTTCCTGCAATGAGCAGCCTTGAAATTTTCATAGTGTTGCTTTAAAAAAAAGTGCTAAGATGAAGAAAAAGGTAGGGTACAAGAGGAAAGGAGTAGTGTCTGTTAGGTGAGCATTTTGTTCATATCCTCTGGGAAAATTTATATTAATTTGTTCAGAATTGCTTTATTGGGAGAATGGAAACAGCCATATCAAGTCCAGTCCACTATTCTGTCCCAGATGGACAGTATTCATAGAAACAGTGTCAGCTTTGCAGATGAAAAATTATCTTCCTAATCTTTATTATCAGAGATCTCCTGAAAGATAAGATTTTTCTCTTCCTTGAAAAATGCTGCATTTCCCCTGCTCTTCTTGTGAAAATCTCGCTAATAAACGAATTTATTAAAATATTCCCTGAAGGCAAATGCTAAAGGAGTGTGGTAGCCGAGTGCAAAGGCCATAACCTGTCAGCTGAAAAGAGAGAATTGGCAGATTGGGCACACAGAGCATTTTCTTGCTCAGACCAGAGAAGCTCCTGGAGGACAAGCGGAGCTAGAGGACGTTTCCATGTTGTGTTCTAGCGAGTGACTGCCTGGCCACGAGGCAGCAATGACTCCCGATAGCTAGGTGATTTTCTACCTTCCCCTAGAAATATATAATGAGTCAGAAAGAATGCCATTAGACTGCCATTAGCCAGTGGTCATTTCAGCCTGAGACAATTCTGATTGAAATAAAGTAATTTCCTTACCCAGCTGAATATATTAAAAGAAAGGAGATTATTATAATCTTAACTGGAAAGTGGTGTGATGACTCAGATGCCATAAAAGGTTTCTCTTTTGCCTCTTCCCCCTTTCCATCCTCCTCTTCCCCCAGCTTTCTCTACATTTGAAACTCTCACACATCTTCCTTTTACTTTTCAGAACCTTTGTCTTATTTTGCTTTCCCCCTTTTTATCCTGCTGAAAACCTAAGCAAATTGATAGAGCAAAGTCCAAATACAGTGTCAACAGCCTACAGAGAGGTTTCCTTAGAAGACAGCAGGCAGCAGACTTGTATTTTCTGCTTCACAGTATGGGGATGCAGCAAATACAACCAGCTGTTCCATGGAGAGTTTTGGCACAGTGAAACCACTTTGTGCAATGATGCTCTGGCCTAGCCCCAAATTTCTTTCTCCCAGGCTCCCTTATGCAGTGTACTGGAGAGCTCAGTTGGCTGGGGGATGCAGTGTCCCCTTTCCCCTCACCCCAGCCCCTATGCATCTTCTCTACAGTTTGAGCCACCTGTGGAGAAGAAATATTCTTTCTATTGCTTTCTGTTGCTTTTGGCCCTTGCACATCAACGTCAGCAAACACAAGGTTCTTTGTGTCCCCTTCCTTGGCTGGTGGCTGGTTCACAATGTTGTATCATCTAAAACACCTACTCTGCATTTTTGGCTTGGCTGTGACCCCCTGTTCATCCTGGCCTTTGCTTCCTCCTCTTGTGGCAAGAAGAGCAAATTCAGTCATGTTCACTGCAGCTCTGTTTCTTCCATTCCTAGGCATTTCTCCTGAAATGTTCACCTTTGTGAACTGGAAAGTACTTTACAACATATCTAGAGTTGCTACTGCTCTTACAGTGTGTCTTTTCCCATCTGTGTTCATGGCTGGAATCTGTTCATAGAGGCATTTTTTTTAGTTAAAAAAATAGTTCTGAATTAGTTCTTGAATTAGTTCTTGAATTTAGTTCTGAATTAGTTCTTGAATTGTTTCTCATGTTTTTGTGTGAATGTTGCTACACAAACTTGGCTGAATTCCATGTGACTACTGTGTTGTAGTCTAACGGAGGACTAGTTTATGCATGTACATGTGTGGAAGTTTAAAAAGTCCTAATAGATGATTCTTGCATCTGTTACGGTCCCTGGATACTGCCATAGCAATGTGTGGGTATTATGGGTGCCCATGGGTGACCAGGCTGTAATGCCACTGGCACAGGCACTGTCTGAAATCACTTCAGTTGCCATGTAAGAAGTTGCCATCCTAGAAAGTACCAGTGCAGATGACATACCAGAACTGAGTCTGAAAGTAGGAAATTGAAAGAAGTAGGAAATACCTCAAGCATTCTGGTGATGGGAGACCAGCTAATCTATCTCAAATGGACCATGGACATTTATGGAGTCAACCAAAATATAAAGTGATGTTAGAGGATATTTTGGCATCTGGTGGAGCCTGAAACTAAGAAGGTTCACTTGGGTTGTGACCCTTTTGCTACACCTTCAGGATGCTGGGCACAAAATTTTACACGACTCTAACCCTTTAGCTAGTTTCTTGTGCTCCACTTAAAAGAGAGACTCCCATAGACTTTTTGATTGACATTGGTTCTCCCCCACCCCAAAAATAATAAAAACCACACAGAATGGTACTAAAAGTAGGAATTGCATCACATTGCTTATAAAACTTCAAAGATTGCAAAGTATATATTAAGCTAGTTTTGTTAACTAGCTTGAATCTGAGTTTTGCAAACAATTTAGCAAAATATATGATATGGAAGAACACAGGAATATTACAAAAAAATCAAGGAAAGTTTAAAAACCCAAACAAACAGCTTTGTGGTTTTTCAGACCATAGCACAAGTGACAACTGTTAGGTTTGGTTTGTGTGCTTGTTCTGTCAATCCATCTATTAGGGGCCTGAGCTGTCTTACTGAGCCCCTGCCTGGGACTGCACACACACTGTTACACTCTTTGATTTTCCCTCTGACACAACACTAGCTTTCACCCTGAAGCTCAGTATTATTTTATGCCATGTGTTAATTTCTTGCATGAATGCCTTATTTACCTTCATTTAGAGTATGCTGCAGGTGGAAACAGAACAGTACTTACTGGCAATATTTTTGGTGGCAAAAAACTGAAGGACAGCTCAGGGTCTTGCGTAGCTCCAGGGTATCACCACAGTGAAAGCAATTTGGAGGTGTGATTTGTCATTAAGGAGGACTGGTTTCTTAAATATTGTTGCTTCATAGGACTAGCCACGAGTATGAAGTTTTGCAGTCTCTTCAAAGCAAGCAGATCTAAGAATTTCTGGGCTCCATCCAAAAGCCGCTCAAGTCAATGAGAGTCTTTCCTGGAATTTCAGCCAGTGTTTGATCGGCCCTCAGAAACATCTCTTTTTGTTTGAAAATGTCTTGTAAGAACAGCTGAACTCTTAGTGCTAAAATTACAAATTTATGTAATAATTGAGTAGGGTTCTGTCACTAAGTTGTTATTAGGTATCAGTAGCTGGTTTTGCTACTTTTTTTTTTCCTTCTTGTAAGATACAGTATTTACTGCACATTGTTCTGTTTTATAAGCATTATAGAAGTTGTATCCATACAATTTATATCAGTTTTCCTATAACTCAGGTGCACTGACTTTAGTAGTTGTAGTTATAGTGTGTATTCAACAAGGGTAGCTAGATATGCGTATACATTAAGACACTTTCACCCAGTGCAACAAGCTTTGTAGAAGATCCATTCAGTACTTCACCATATAGAGGGATCATTCCTTTTCAGTGTTCCTCATTGTTTTCCTTTGTTACTTGGGTAGGTTTTGATTTTCAAAGAGGTCTGTAAGACACTTGCTTTGCATATATGACTTTTCCATAATCTTGAAGGTTTTGTATCTGTTTTGCTCTGCAACCATTTGATCCTCTATTAATGATTCTCCAAACAATGGAGCTGGTATTTTCAAAGTAGTAGGATACACATTTCTTCAGTTAGTTTTAATGGCTAAATATATGGCTAAATTCCCTTGGCTGTTTGGGAAAAGTACATTTAATTTTTATATTTTTCCTTTTTCTTTTCACCGTTCTCTTCAAAGGCTAATAAAACTGCTTCTCAGTGTTTAAAAATGTATTCAGCAATAGAGAGGTTTTAATGCTTATGTCTGTGTATGTCTGTGTTTGTGGTATTGGATGATTATCAGAAATAGATATTCACATGTGTATGAATGCATGTATACATATATATATATATATAAAGCTTAAACCATCATTGTGATAGAGTAGAAAAGGAATGTAGCTAGATGTAAAGTGTTTTTAAGCTTCTGTGTCATGTGCTTCTCTTTGCTTCTTCTTCTAGGGATGCAGGAACATGGTTTACATTTGCCTTGAGGATGAGTGCAGGGGCTGCTTAAATTGCAGCTACAAAAAATTCTTATTACCTTTGCATTTCAAGAGCAAAAGTCCAGCAAAAGTAAAACCACAAGGAAATATCTTTAAAATGAAGCATATACAATAACAGTACACTAATACATTTGAGCAGTATAGAACTTGCGACTCATAACATATGAGTCGAAAGTTTAGCACAATTTTTATGAACACTGACGCTTCAGGGCATAAACTAACTTCTAAATTCAGATTTAAGAAGCAACTTTACTTATTGAAAGGTTAGTCCATAATTGCCAATTTCATGGTTTCCTGCCCTTTCCTCTGAAGCATCTGATGCTGGTCACTGTCAGAAAGAGAATATTGGACTAGACGAATTGGTCTGAATCACTCTGACAATGGCTCTATTTGTTATTGTAAGGAAATGATCATTTCTGCTGGTGGCTTACCAATAAGAGCACTTCTAACATGTAGGCGCTAGACTGAGAAACAATCTGTGATAACACACTTACACATTGTGATGATTTTAGAATGTACAACTTTAAAATGCAAAATTGCAAACTGATCAGCCTGTTTTTATTGGAGAGAAATTAATTAGTGCCTTGTACCTTTTTGAAAAGAAACATGATCCAATGTTCTGCTCAAGCTAATGAAAGTTCAGAGTTAGCAAATAATGTACAATACAGGATGGGTGATGTATTTCAGATGAGCAGCTTATGACTTTCTCAGGAAAACAAACCTGAATCTTCTCCCAAATTTCAGACCTTTATTGCAGTGATGTCTGGTCTATAACTTGGGCTTCTAGGTGATATGATAATACAGATAATAAACTGGAATAACACTTGTAAATATGATATTTTTATCCAGTTGTTTACTCTTTTCCTAGTTTCAGTAGTAGTGACAAAATTAATAGTCCTTTTCAAGCAGTGAGTGATGCGTCAGAGAGAAGCAGATATGCTTCATGGGAAACCTTTCTGCTGTAGGTTACACAGAGGGCCTTGGCAATTTTTTTTTATTTTCTTCTTCTGTAAAAACTTTCTCCACTAGGTGTCCCAAGTACAAGGAATGTAAGATTCATGTCTTCTAGTTTTAAACACTGACCTTTTTTCCCAAATCAAGCGTTCCTGTTAGGATATATTCAGTGTTCCTTTTGCTTACAGTTACAGGATTTATTGTATTACAGCCTAAGTACTTTTATAAAAAGGATATCAAAAGCTAAAAAGGTGAGACTCAGGATACTTTGAGTAATCTTTTTCTTGATTCCTGCCTCATATCCATGGAAAATTGACCTCCAGGACATCACCGGGGCCTCTGTAAACACTTAGCTGCAGGACTCCACAGAGTTGAAACAAATACCTTTGAAGAATTTTGTAAGGGCTGTCCTTAAGACTTAGGAAAAAGAAAGATTCAATCCTTGTCTTAGAGCACAGGCTGATCCTTCTGGTACCTTTGCATCAGATAATTCTTAAAGTTTCCAGAAATTTGTGAGAAGAAGAGCCAAATTGCTCCAAATTCTGCATGAAAGTATGAACGGAACCTGTAAATTGTTGGACATGCTGCCTACGTCTGTGCTGTGGAGAAAAACGCTTCCATTAATGAGGCCTCACTGGAACCTGCAAAAATGTTTGGCAAGGACCTTGAATTGTCATTGCTGATTCAAAGGCAGCAGACAAAATATACATATACTATGTGCCATTTGTGAGGACAGAACAGACTGATGCAAACTCCTGCTGAGAGGGAGCCAAGATGATCAGATCTGCTTGGTCATAAAAGTTATTCACTGGCAAGCTTGCAGTTTAGAATATCAAATTATTAGGTCCTTCTGGCATGTTATGATTTTCTTAATTATAATAAGTTTACAGATTTTGTTGATGAGGTCACCACGGGAGCATAGAAAAGAATTTAAATCCCTAATTGCTGAGGGACAGTTAGCAGCAAGAGCACCTTTACAAATAGCTCTAGATGCTGCAGTTACCACGTTATAGTCAATGGAAATATATGTGGTAATGAGCCGCTCTCTTCTTGGCTCTGGAGTTCTGAGATCCCAGGAGCGGTGTAGTCATCAGAGGAGGATCTTCTGTTTGGATGATGGGAATTAGTTCTGCATGAAAAAGGGCAATGCCCTTCACACTTTGGAGGATTCCTTTGCTGCATTTTTTTCTTTCAATGTGTATATCACTACAGAAAAAGAAAACAGAATTTTCTGATAGCTGGTCCACGTACAGGGTAGGACAACATAGAAAAATTTGAGATGGCAGAAGACCCTAGTGCCCGCTCAAGGTATGAAATACTCTGTTTCTTATTGATTTTATCAAGTAACAATCCTTCTGACAAGACTGTTTTGAGTTAACATTTTGCCATGCTTATGGATTTTAGTCACTTTTCCTTGCATTGTAAACTACCTTTTCTCATTTTTGGTATTGAGGTACTAAACAACATGGACTGCTAGGGCAGAGCATATTGTAGGTTGTCTCATACCAGTCGCCAGCTGTTTTATCGTCCCCTTAGGATCCACTTTTGCCAGGATCTGTTGCCAAAGGAAGTGAATCTTCTCTGTATTTTGCAACAGGGGAAGAAGTTCCTCATGAATAAGAAGGAAGAATTTCTGTTCACCTGTTCCATGATTTTCCCCCACAAAGGAGAGCTTGAGAGTCCTCCCTACCTTCATTCCCCTGTTCTCCAGAAAGTTCTCCAATACTTTGTTACATTCTCAGATGACAGAATTTGACAACACCTGCAGATCAACTTCCTGATTTTTTTTTGTCTAGCAGCACTCCTAACTGTGTCTATGTTAGATAACAACATTACCTGAAAACACCATATGGGCACAATTTGGACATATATCTAACAGTTCTGTCCTTATTGACTTCTGATATAAAGATCCTGGCAAAGTAAAAAAGAAAAAGGTAGTTTTGACTAAGACCATGATGACCTGTATGATTTAGGACATATAAGCCCTCGTGACATCTCCTCTTTATGTAAGCATTTAGTGGCCATGCAAGGACGGACCTGGACTCCAAGTAGCCTAGCATGCTGTTTCCAACGCCTTCCCAGCACATATCTTGGGAATAATACAGTTACAGATCAACCATGTAGTGATACTTCCCCAGAATATTCTCAGACTCCAGAAGTTAGTAGTCAGAGATGGCATCTTTATCATTAATATACCTAAAAGGATTTCTTGAACTAATGCAGTCTTTCCTGGAACTCCTGGAACTTCGGTCATTCCTGGTTTTCTTAACCGTGCCTTGGGTTCTTGCTAAAAATGCTATCAAGCTTCCATATAGATCTCATTAGTCTGCATAATTTCACTGGTCATCATCTGATTATGGAGGCCCTAATCTCAGTGTTTAGATGTTCCAGTCTTTTTATGTAAAACAAATTAAACCCTTCTAGAGTTTCCATCAGACTTACTTATTCCTTATCAAAAGAAAGACCGGTTTTTCTCTAAAGATTATCTAAACAGTTTTCAGAGATTATAAAGCTATGTTATTAAGGTAACTGGATCTCCTGGTTTCATCTGGGATAGAGTTAATTTTCTTCCTAGTAGCTGGTATAGTGCTGTGTTTTGGATTTAGTATGAGAATAACGTGATAGCACACTGATGTTTTAGTTATTGCTACATAGTGCTTACACTAGTCAAGGACTTTTCAGCTTCTCATGGCCTGCCAGCGAGAAGCTGGGAGGGGGCACAGCCAGGACAGCTGACCCCCACTGGCCAAAGGGCTATTCCATACCATAGGGCGTCATGCTCAGTATAGAAACTGGGGGAGTTGTCCAGGGTCTGGCTGGGCATCAGTCAGCGGGTGGTGAGCAATTGCATTGTGCATAACTTGTTTTGTATATTCTTTTATAATTTTATTATTATTATTGTTATTATTATTATTATTATTATTACTATCTCTTCCTTTGCTGTCCTATTAAACTGTCTTTATCTCAACCCATGGGCTTTACTGTTTTTTTTTCTGATTCTCTCCCCATCCCCCTGGAGGGGGAGGGTGAGCGAGCGGCTGTGTGGTGCTTAGTTGCTGACTGGGGTTAAACCACAACAGTTCTTTTTGGTGCCCAGCGTGGGGCTCAAAGGGTTGAGATAACAACAGATCTGACCAGAGCGTGTTAAAACAAATTTGTTACAAGCATGCATTATATTAGCTTAGTAGTTGCTGGTCACAATGTTGATTGATTTGTTCTCAAAGTTGTTGTATTTGTTCTCCGAGTTATGTAACACCTTACTTGCCATATATACTGTTTATCAGTATTTATGTGCTGTTTATCACCTCTGGTATACAGGGGTATATCACCTCTAGTAAACAGCCCCACATTGGGTGCCAAAAAGGACTGTCATGGTTTAAACCCAGTCAGGAACTAGGCACCACACAGCCACTCGCTCACCCTCCCCCCGCCCCCGGTGGGATGGGGGAGAGAATAGAAAAAAAAAAGTAAAACCTGTGGTTTGAGATAAAGACAGTTTAATAGGACAGCAAAGGAAGATATAATAATAATAATAATAATAATAATAATAATAATATGATTAAAGAATGTACAAAACAAGTGATGCACAATGCACTTGCTCACCACGCACTGACCGATGCCCATCCCATCCCCAAGCAGCGATCGCTGCCCCCCGGCCAACTCCCCCCAGTTTCTATACTGAGCATGATGCCCTATGGTATGGAATAGCCCTTTGGCCAGTGGGGGTCAGCTGTCCTGGCTGTGCCCCCTCCCAGCTTCTCGCTGGCAGGCCATGAGAAGCTGAAAAGTCCTTGACTAGTGTAAGCACTACGTAGCAATAACTAAAATATCAGTGTGTTATCAACATTATTCTCACACTAAATCCAAAACACAGCACTATACCAGCTACTAGGAAGAAAATTAACTCTATCCCAGCCAAAGCCAGGACACTGGACTAGAATCTCTGGGTGATACACAGTTCCATCAAACTAGATGTAGACAGCTTTTCCTACCCTTTTGAGAAGCATCCCAGTCACTGCTTATAAGAATTTCAGAGCTTATAGGCATACCAGGAAAGGCACATTTATTTAAAGTTGCATGGGCTATTAATTAATTCCACAATATGTACTCATTTTGTAAGAGTAGTATTTTGCAGTCTATTTTTAGGGTTGCTCCAAATCCCCACGGTGTTTAGATCAGGTCACTGCATTTAAGTTGTAAAGCAAGCATTAGAAACTCTGAATAAGAAAGAAAAGTTACTTGCTTATACAGCACCAGAATTTCTTAGGCATTTGTTGTCCATAACTTTATAATAGTGCATGCTATTCTGCTGCTGGCTCTCCTTTCCCTGTATTACAAAACATGACGAAGATTGTATTCTGCAATGGAGAAAGACCTGAATGTAGCTTCACCTCTCCTCTTCCTGACACAGAGATCACACTGCAACCTCTGCCAGCATATTCCGTAACTGACACTTTGAAGCCTGAGAATACTGCATTGAGGTATACCATCCTTGGGATGAAGAGTGGACATGTCAAGAAACTGTATTCAGCCTTTCTATTTATCACTAAAGTCTATTTTGGTCTCAGCTCTGAGCATTTGTGTGGTGCTTACCAGCTCAGATACTTTTGTTATTCTTTTGAATGTGTTTACACTTTGCTTGACTCTCAGAAAAGCGTGATTGCTTTCTCAGCCCCGGGAATCATTTATAGTTTCATATATAGAGGAGTAAGCGTAACTGATGATATGTAAATTAACTGCTTGTTTTACCTCAAAGAAACCATCTTTATATGAAATATAATTCTTAGTATTCTAATTCTGCTTAGTGCTCTGCTGTACTAGTTGGGAGAGTTAAATGGTATAATCTTCAGTACTCATCAGAAGCTCTGGGCAAGGAATGAACATTTTATGGCTTATCAATCAGTGGCTGCCAAAGACCTTGCAAAGAAAAAGGAGTTTTGATTGCTTAATGTATGCATATCTGGAGAATTCTAGCCTTCTGAACGTAATATATCATATTGCCTGAACAGGTGAGTAAAATACTAGCTACCACATTAGGAGAAATCTGAAACTGCACCATCTACAGTTTTTTAGAAAATCTTTACAGCTTTTCTTTTTAAATAGTCTATATAGAACATCTGTATGAAGAATGGCTCTAAAGTACCCCTGTGCAAATACGTGGCTGTCTCTGGCTAGATCCTGTTTTTCAAATGACTTTCCCATTGTTAACAGCAAAGTTTAAAGGTCTCCTTAAAGCCTGTTGATCTGTGGAGCTAACTTGCCAAGCCATTTTCAGCAGCCAGTGCCACACAGGTCCAGATGTTGGTGCTTTGGGGCTGGGTTCACTGCGGCTTCAGCCTCGTAGCAAAGCAGGATCTTTGCATCCAAACAGAGCTACCTTAACAGCTTTGCTGCTATCATTTATAACTATGGAAGTATCAAAATGACAATGTGTGGAACAGCTGCACCAAGTGTCTGCACAGTGTGGCAGAGACAGTACGCTGCTTGTCCTTACAAGCACCAACATCAGCTCGGGTTAGAGCAGTCAAGTGGATTGTGCCTATAACTGAGGGTATTGAACCTTTACTAAGAGGAGCTACTGGCTATTTCTACTTTGCTTGATGGGCAAGACAAGCGCTAGATGTAGGAGATGATACCTTTCTACTTGTGGTTCATTTATATCAGAGACGCTCAACTGGTCAGATTCAGATAGCGTCCAGTATCTTTACCCCACCAAACTGACAAAAAGTAGTAAGGTTGCAAGAGAGTATTTGATCCAATAGATCAAATCCAATACATCCAATATCTGAACCTCTTAAAAATATTTTTTAATAAAACGTCTTTCTAAATAAATGGCCATTTCAGGAGTGTTCTTCAACAGAATGTTTTAGAAGATGAGCCTGGTGATTACAGCAGTCATTGTCAAGGTGTAAGGAATTCTAACTTATGTGTCAGTACGCTAGCCAGGATTTTTAAGAAATTAAACCTTTGTATTAAATTTCAGCATAAAATACCATGTAATAAACAGAGGAAAAGCTATTACTCATTTTCAACTGATAGGTGATTTACTTTATGCAAATTAAGTACCACAGTGGAAAAACATTCAAACACTTTAAAAAAATTAATGAAAAGTTATGCCTCCATAAATCATCATGTTATTGGTTCATTTCATCATTTTCCTATCTTATTCTGATGCATTTCAAAGCTTATAGGCATATGAGGAAAGGCAAACCAGAGAGGTCGTTGGAGACTGAAAACTCTTCTCGTTGTGGACACAGCTAATCAGGAGCTCCAGGCCCTGAGAACAGAACAGCTCGTTCCGAGATTTTCCTTAGGAGGGAAGGATGGTGCAGCTCAGTATCACATTCAGCAGCTGGTATTCTGGAACTGGCCATCCAAGACAAGTGGGATAAAATACCTGCTTCTACAGGAATGTAAAGACAAGATCGTTTGGAACAGAGTCAGAAATGTATCAGCTTTCAAGAGAGGTTCATATTTCAAAATGAAGAGGGGAAAAAAGGCTGTGTGGAGGGCTGTAACCTTGTTGAAAAGCTTTTTTTGAGCAATGCAGTTGTGCTAAAGGCATGGGTCTGATGTCTTAAGAACTGTAAAGCCAGATGTATGCGCATCTCCACTTTCACAGTTCTGTTGCCTTAGATTGCAGCTATCACTTTCAGCAATTGAAAATGCATGTTGGCAATTGTAAATCCACATGTGACATTCTAGTAAGGAAAGACAAAGCTGTAAAAACATAGTGCCATAAATGCACTGACTTGCCTCCAGTGTCCCATTTTCAGCAACAAAAGGAAATAAGTCTTAAAACTGTACATAAAGCTCTCCTGCCGTATATTGTTATTATTCCTGATTCATTAAACACTTTCTTGCTATAATCAAACTTGTGGGAAAATAGCCATAGAACAAATGTGGAAAAATAAAAGCACAATTGCTTGTGCATTATTATTGCTATTAATCAGCACTGTGGGACTAGTACAGTAGTATGATGTTTCCATAGTATATCTTACATGTTCATAAGCAGTACTTAGTTTATGTAAAGTATTACAGACAGGATAGCAACGAGAGAAACCAGATAAAAACAGTAATTGTATGTAGGCAGGTATTTCAGCTAGGCCTCAGTTTAGTGCAAAAGCATGTTCAATATTTGCTAGAATAAACCCCACGTTGTGCAAACAAATGGGTATGCATACTTGGATGGTCACCTGGAAGATATCTGTGTTGTAATGGGGCAAAAGGCCAGAATTTTTGGTAGCCTGGCAACAACACTATTCTGGACCAGAACCACCAGGGCATTGCCAGGCCTCTGTGATACCAAACTTAGGAGCCCCTAAGCTCGTTACACGTGAAGCCCCAGCAGCAGCAGAGGAAAAGGGAGTCTCCTAGCCAGGGAGCTGGCAATCTTAGCTCAAATTCTCATGAAAAGCAAAGGGGTGAAGTCAAATATTTTAAGCACTTCTGCCCTACGTAGCTTGGAAAGTTATGCTTTGGAAATTGAAGATGGTAAGTTTGCTAAAATTACAGAAACAACTCAGGTAAATGGTACTGTTGAGTAAACACCCATTCTGTGTGTGCTAGGGCTTTCCATACACTTCAGAAGGAGATGTGGCTGAATGACATTAATCTGGAGCAGGAACCAGAAGCAACGTAGGATTGGTCAGGAGCACAAGTCCTTTTTTTGCAGAAGTTATTTGTGCAATGGTTGCTGTGGTATCAGGAGATTAAGGGTCTGGAGAGAGACGTTATTCCTTGAGTCAGTAAGTCCATAAATATAAATTGTAACCTTATGGCTCTTCACTTTGTGTAGCAGGAAGGACATCTGATTACAACAGGTGACGAAAGTAAGAGATTAAAAAGCTTTTCTCCTACTTTGATTTAGGATTAATATTCCTAATTAGTTCCTAATCCAAAACCTGATTAGTTTTAGTGTGTCTTCACTCCATATTAGCCTAAGTAATTTGCGGTCTAGGGTGAAGGTGTTAACTGACCTTTGTTCAGTGCTAGCAGAGGTTGTAACAGCTACTGTGTTGCTGCTGTGTGGTAGGTGAACTGCTTGTGTGGAGGGCTGTTGCTTGGGGTATTTTGTACAGCTGTTAGTGACGGCGTTTTGACTGTCTCCTGATAGATGATTATAGAAGAACTAGCTTGTTCTTCTGAGCTTGGATTAAAAAAAAAAAAAAAAAAAGTATTGTGGAGAGGTATTCAAATGCTCTCAATTCTTCAGTGATTTAGTTTCATCCTCACAGAAACTAGACTGAGTACCAGTCTGAATGAAAGCAGGACCTAAAGGCTCTACCATACTTCCAGTTGCACATGACTAAAAGCTCCAGCAAACTCAGGTTAGTGAGTTTTTATGTGAGAATGAGAAGGATGAGATTCTCCATGTGTGTAAGACTGGCTTTGAAACGGTGATAATGTCATCACATTATAAAGGATGTCTCAGTGGCCAAAGGTTTTAAAATGTTGCAGGTATTTATTCACCTGTGTTAAGGGTGAGTGGTTTGTATAGGTGGGTGGATTAAATTAAATTCCATTATGAGTTATTCTTCTATCCCCCTTCTGCAGCTTTCTCTTATCACCTCAGGACTGTTACTCAGAGTGTGTGGGAAGATGGCTGCAGTAAGATCGTGTTTTCTATCTGGGTGTGGGAGGTTTACCACTGGATGTGGTTATTTTATGAGTCTTTTCTGTGGTAGAAGGTTGATGCATGGGAACAAAGAGAAGCTTGTTGAATATTAAGGTAAACAGAGGATTAAGGACTTCAGTAGGTGTTATTTTCCACTGCCATCTTCCCTATAATCTTGTAGGGCTGATTTGCCACAGGAAGATAGTGTTAAAATAAGTGCTATCCTAGGGTGAGAAAACCAGGATGTGAGTGAAGATCTTGAATAGTAACTGCTACTGAGGGTTTCGCTTGTCGTGGAAGTTGCTGCTTCATTTGTATTACTCCTTATTGACAAAGACTGCAGTTGGACTAGTACTCTGTTCTCTTGAGGCATGGAGACGTAGTGACCCATGGCCTCCCTTGTATTGGGAAATCCTGAAATAGGTCATGTAATGGTCCTCAGATTTTCGAATGCAAGAACTTTGATGCTCAGTGTAGTGGTAGGAAACAGATGAATATATGGTAAGAAGTATCAATGCAGTATTATGTCCACTACTAAATCTCTATGCTATTAGACAATAAAGAATATTATCAATAATCTATGCAAATATCCCTAGATCTGTTCCTCTTGAAACACAGTGTTTATGTATGTGTCTAGGTATGTATGTATACATAGCATAAGGGTGCTTTGTTTGCTTATATAGGCTTGAAACCTGTCTCCCCTGAAGCCAAGAGAAGAAGTTTCCCTGACTAGTAGAATTAAAACTTTATCATATTGTATGGTCTTTGAATGTTCAAATACTTTTTAAAAAGATAACCACTTTTACATGAAGGTTTCTGTGTTATTTTTAACATAGACCTGACATATTTTTGAGGGAAAGGTTTTCTTTCAAATAATTTGTTGCTTATTTAAAATAATAACACATTGGTGAATTAAGCAGTTGACTTGTTTTCTCAAGCAGCATGACTATTATGGTCAGAGTTTACCTGTCATGAGAAGTCACAGAATCACAGAATTGTATAGGTTGGAAAAGAGCTTTAAGATCATAAAGTCCAACCGTAAACCTAACACTACCAAGACCACCACTATATCATGTCCCTAAGCACCTCATCCAAACGTCTTTTAAATACGTCGGACTAAAAAACTCAGACTAGGCTTTGGATAAGCATAAGCCAGAAGTGCTTGGTGACCCAAACAATTTCTGCATATAGAAAAATACTTAACAAATATACAGTTATAACAATAACTGTTTTAACATCTGCTAGTTTGGGTGTGCTTTAACAATAAGGTATGTTTTGTTGATGCTTCTACTCTAAAACCTTTCTTGCTTTCCATGTGAATTTGTTAATATCCTTTTCATGATCTTTGTCTTCTGCAAGTGAACTGAGGAAGGGCACAAGACCTTAGTTTCATCAGAATCAATTTTGTTCTAGGTTATTAGTTGGTTGTATCTTCAAGGCTGAGTGAATCATGAATCAGGTTTAGTGGCAGGGAAGAGGAGAAACATATATAGTTGGACCTAAGATTTCACTTGGGAGCAAGAAGAGATCAATATAGAATTCCAGCTAGGGAATTCTAGTCTGTGAAAGATGTGACCATGATGTCAGTTATTTGATGTAAGGTGATAAGATTTTTCATTTTTAAGAAATTGCCCAAAGGCTATTGTAATAAAAGCTCTTCTTTTAATAAGGAATCACTAGATGAAATTCCTTGGCCAGTGTTCTGCAGTAGGTAACACTAGTTAATCACACTTAAAGCCTGCAAAGCCAAAGACATTCTTTCTTCCTTGGGTTCAAGCTAGTAAAAATATCCTTGCTGAGGATTTAGAAAGTGAGCATTTGCGTACAGATTTATAATAGTTTTTACATTGAGCAGAGAAATGGGAGCACTTCATTTTGCATTATTGAATTCTATTGAACTAATATCTGTATTGCTGGTGGTCTAGAAGGTGATCTAAAGAAGTCTTCAGATGGAAAACTAGATAGATTAAGTAAAGATTTCCAGCTTTATGACAAAACTAGAAATGTCACAGAGAGGAGGAAGAAATGCTTCTGATCAGTTTTCAAAACAGTGGCATTTCTTTCTTTGACAGCAGAAAAGATCAATAGAAAATTGTTGATCTTGTATACATAGTCCCAGTGTTAATGCTCTCCATCAAGAAAAGTGGGTAACTTTTTTTGTTAAATTAGCTCATTGATAAATGAGCTCTCTGAATTGCAAGATAGTGTTAGAAAAAAGAGCTGCCAGCCACTGAGAAGAAGCTGTGGAACAAAGGAAATGTGGCAAGCATGGCTGGAAAAAATGGTCTTGGTTAAGAACTTTGCTCCTTCTATCTTGTTTAGCTTTGTGAAATGAAAGCAGGTCTGCAAAACAGAAATTTACAGTGTGATCTATGGTAAACTGGAGAGTGTCGTACTTTGAGAGCTTATTTGTGTATGCTAGAACACAAAATTAAAATGCTGAAAGTCTTCAATGTAAGGTGGCTCATTTGCTAGTCACTCTAATGTAGCTCAGCTGAAATCAACTAGTGTAAATCAGTCTCCTGTGTTTACTTGTCAGTCTGGGAGATGAGTGCTTTTTTTTGTTTTGCTTTATGTATAATTGAAATGTTGCATTTTTTTTCAAGAATGTTCTGGTTACAGCTGTATAACATTTTGCATGGCTCTGGAGTCAGTGTTCAATTTAAAAGATGTATTACACCTAAGAAGCATTTAAGATTAAAAGGCTGTATTTTTGGGAAATAAATGACTATAGTGCCATTTAAATCTGCAATGGTGTTTGCAATATAAAAGAAAAATCTTTGGGGTTTTTTGTGCTACTGGAGACCAAAGCTTCAGAAGGCTTTATAGCAATACATGTTCTGAGATAAAACTGTATTTTTATAGCTAAATTCCCAAAGTGGGAGATGCCTAGCTTTCCAAAGTAATACTGTAGCTAAAGAACTATAAGAGACAGGAAGAGTAAAGTGCTTGGAAAATGAGGATGATTAACAGAGCTACACTTCTTTGTGTGCGTATAATCTTTAATTAGCCTTAGGGTACATACACTTTACAGTATTATTCAGCCCATAATCATATACATTAGTATTTATAATCTGACAATAATGAAAGATTAGCTGTAACTGAGAACTGTTCATCTTAGTGGTAACTCCATTCAAATGAAGGGAGAAGCAGCTACTCTTCTGTACTGGACCAAGCTTTACAGCAGTGTGGGCCATTTCCCTAACACTGTGGGTGTTGTGGCTTTCCGTTTTCCATCTGGTTGCTCCAAATATTGTACTTTTCCATAATGATAAAGTGATTACACACATAAAGAGGAAAACAGGTAATGTTCTTACTATTTTTTTTTTAACCCTTTGCTTCCTGAGTAGGCACAGCTGAAGGTTTGACTGTTGTCAGTGCTTTGGTGTGGCTTGGGCTGATGCACTTTCTGGTGGCTGAAATGAGAAAACCCTTATGCTTTCTAGGGCTGATCGGAGGTGCAGGAAATACCAAAGAACTGATACTCAAATGCATTTAGGAAGCCAAATCCTAGTTGATATAATTACAAATGCTTAAGCCCTTTTTGAAAATCTCAGCTTTGTGATTTGAGACATGTTCTTTCTCCTCTCACAAACACCGTGCTTATGTGATGGAAGGGGAGGATAAAACATCCTCCTTGAGATGGATGGGGAAATTGGCAGAATGGGAGTCTCTCTGATAACAACATGGTAAATTGAAGAGGCCATCCTTCAGCATATGGATATAGCATTAGGGAGGTGGCAGCTGGCAGGAGAAGAGAGCAGGAAAGCAAAGCTGCATGCTCTAATGCTTGATGTGAACTACATCGGCTGGAATTTGTTGCATCATCTTGCTCCAACTCCCTCCTCCAGTTAATTGCTGAGGGAGAGGGACCCAAAAGCAAATTAACTTTCAGGATGAAAAATTTAGACTAGTGTAGATTGTTTCATTTAAATCAATGAAGTAGCAAAACAAAACAGAAAATTCTAAAGCTTTCAGTGCTGTTGTATTTCCCAAATTATCTAAAGGTCCATCCTGTCCCTGGAGTTCCTACCTTACCTGCCTTTTCAGAGAGATTTGAGAAGAACAGGCAATCAAGAAGATAAATAGCAACATCAGTGTTTGTATGATTAAGGTTTTGGGGAACTAGAAGTGTTTTCAGCCATAGTGTTTGCATTTGCTTGGGCTATTTCTATTTACCAAGCAATTAATTCTGTGCTGTTCTTGCTGTTTCTTCTTGGAGAGATGCTTGCAGAAGAATGCCTAAATGAGATCTATTGCAATCCAACTGTGCCAAACCCTGTCTCTCTTTATAATCAGGACAAAAATTGTCTACTGGAGGAGCCTAGATTAGTCATTGGATGATCCAGAGGTCTGACTCATCCATTATCTTCTTAGACTCTGATTAGCTGCCAATATGTCTGGTCATCATGAGGGTAGCCAAAGGGTTGAGGGAGTTCTGAAGTGCCATAGGAAGGGTATGTAGAATAGTTCCAGTGCACCACAAAACCAGCCAGGATCTTGACCATCACTTGAGACATGTGGTCCTGAAAGTGTTTTTTTGGATAATGTGTCTCAAAAGCTTGCAGCTGCTGGGAATGTGATCCTCACTCTGAAACAACAAAACCACACCCTGCATTTGGATGCTAATTGTCAGATGGATGCTGGTAGTTAAATTATCTACTGGATGTAAGGTTTTTAGTAAATTAGTTGAATAAAACCCAGAATAACTGACCAACTTCTAGTTCTGTCAACCTTGACCTAGATGATAGTACTACCACTGAGACAAAAGGAAATTCAGTAGCAGGACAGTAACTGAGAAGCCAACAAAAGGTTGGTTGTTCTTTGTCTTGATTCAGCCAAGCTTATTGTATGACTTCCAGTCTATGAAGGTTGTCCTTGTCATATGTTGATCTCTTAGGTATTTAAATGCTCTGCAGGATCTTTAGAAAATTTTTGTTCTGGTTCCTATTTGGTAGTTAAAAACACAAAGCTCCCTTTGTGTCTTTTGCTGGTATTATGCTATAGTCAGCCCATTGCCTGGCTATACAGGAATTCTCTGTCGCAGTTTGGAGGAAGTTAGTGCCAGTAGTGGGCACCAACTACAGCAGATAAAATGGTTTGAAAGAACTGTGGAAAAACTTTGACGTTTCCTCAACAGCCCTAACATCCGCTTTACTTTCTCATATTTGCTGCCTGTAAGCCTCTTGCTGGCTGAGAAAAAGAGGGTATTGTCTCTCATCAACAGCAGGACTGTTTGCCAGCCCTTTGACTCAACAGGATAACTTTGAGCTTTTGCAAAATTTGCAGTTGAGCAGATGGACAGCACACAGGAGGCCAAAATGACACAAAGGGAGCCCTTAGTTTGTAGAGCACAGTTTGGGTCTGTCTCTAGATTATCAGCTTTGTGTTCTCTGCAAACAAGGCTGGTACAGAGAAAAGAGTACAGGGCTGAGACTGAAAGAAAATCCTCTGCGATGAGTGAGAGCACAAAATGTGGGTCAAGACTTTTAAACCTCCTCCCTAGTTCTTCAAGCTGGATAGAGAATGTGAAAATTGGAAGACTGAGACACAAGGTTTGCTGTCCTTTCTTACTCAGCACATGCCTTACAGTTAGCAAACACGGAGAGAGTTTTTGAATTGTTTCCACCAAAAATGTTGAGGCATGTCATTGTGACCTTGCAAAAGACATGGGGTTCCTTTCTAGTGCAGCTTCACTTAGGATTTTCTGAGCAGAAAGAGCTTAATGCACTAGCAATGCAGAATCTGGCTCAGACTTCACACAGTGACCCTGAAAAAGTGATTAATGCAAGAGGATAGTCTTTCCTCTCCAGAACTAGGAATAGAAAAGAAATTTAAGTCATAGGAAAGGGAAGGAAAAGGAAAAAAGAAAAAAATTAAGAAACACACTAAGGCTTGAACTCATCTACTTCTTTCCCTCCTCGAAGGCTTCCTCCTTTGTTGGAGGCTGAGGCATTGGCACTTGACCCACAGGACTTTAAAGAAGAAACTCAGGACAGATTGTTCCCAAAGGATTTCTTTGACACTGTGGTCAAATAGTCATAAAAATTTCAGAGCTGCAGCTGGCAAAGGGGGGCGGGGGGGAAAGTAAGCTGAAAAAAGAGAAATACTAATAGTAAAAAAGAGTCTGATTCTTTCCCCTTAGGACAAGACTTACAGATAAATTCAGAGGTCCTTGAAGGAAAACTCTGAAATGTCAACAATGTAGTATTAAAAAAACAACACCCAACCTTCCACTGATTTTACTAAAGCATTGCTCTTCTGGTGTAATGTATTAAGAAGTAAATTTAAAAAAAAAAAAAAAGGGCTTAACTGACACTCTATTGGATCTCTCCCTAGCAGTAACTCTCCACTTGATATTCTTCTGGAAGTCGGACATCAGCAGAGGCCTTGGCAGTGGAGTATTAACCCTGCCCTCCGTGGTGCAGTTCCTGTACCTCTAGAAGGTTAAGGTCCATGGGGAAAATATATCTGTCAAAGGGAAAACAAAAAGTTTAATATAACAATACAAGAATATCTAAACCATTATTTTTTTCTTTCTTTCAGCCCAACCATGCAATGAATGATTACCGGTATACCAGGCAGATATTAACCCCAAGGGGACAGAGACTGGGAAATTCAGTCATCTTTTTTCCCCTTTCTGTTTTATGGAGAGGGTTCCCCAGGAGGAGAAACTGTCCTGCTTTAAGTCAACATGGAGTGTCGTTTGCACTCAGCAAAAGGAAAGCATGCCCAAAGTGGGATGAGATGGCCTGTACAAAAATTAATGAGCTTTCTTATAACTTAGAAGACATGCAAAGGAGACTTCTATCAGTGAAGTGACTGCCTTCAATGGGATCGGTGTTTTACCTCATGCCTTTCAAAACCTTAGGGCCACTTGTGTATTTCTGGAAAATGTGATTTTTATTTAACTAAGAGGAAATATTAAGGCCAGGAAAACATTGATAATAAGTTTCAGAAGGCTTTCTGGGACACAACTGCTATTCTGGTCTCAATCCCAACATGGGTCTTAACACAGTGTTGGCATCTCACAGCATTCAAGAGCTTATTTGGGACCAACGCACTGGTGCAGGCAGACCCACTGTGGCAATCCGTAATCAACTGACTTATCTTTTGAATGTAGCAGATATGGATACAGTTCTGACAAATGTTTCTGAAATAAATGCCATGTTGAATAGTGAAAGAAGGCTGGAAAATTAAATTCTCTTCCGTAGGCCTTCAACAGGGGTCAAAAAAAGAGGCTGGGGAGATGAGGCAAAGAGTAAGCCTGATGAGAAGAGGGCTAACGGAGGGGCAGTCTTTCAGAGATTGTCACCAAACTGGTGTGTATATCCATAGCTGGTATTTAGTTGGTACTTGGGCCAAGCTAGGTGCATGAGTACTATCCACTTCTCCCCCTCATCTTCCGATCACTTCATCAGAGGTTTTTTTGGTGACTCAGTCATTCCCTTATTTTCCCAGGAAATCTGCCCTTGCATTGGCTGATCTTGATAGTATGCACTGTTAAGGACTCGAGTTCAGACATTTTTCCCTGCTGCCCAGGTGCATGGTATGGAGTTTACCAGCTAATGCAAGGAGGTATGGATTTTGCATTACCAGTTCCTGGGTAGTGCATGCAGCTCAGGGGAGGACATTCTGTAAAACTGAGTTACATGGGGCGCTGGTCTTGTGTGTTTGCACTCCTTATTGTCAGGTATCACTGCACACAATGTCTTTCTGCTTGCCAGACTACTCTAACAACTCTCGCTTGAAAAGACTTAGGAATAAAATTGGCCTGCTTAGGTGATTTGATTAAACAGATTTGTTAATGGTACAAAATACTTTCTTGTTTTAGGGGAGAAAAAGGTGAAATACACTATTAAGATTGTGTTCAATGATAAAATCTTCCTTAGTGGCCCCAGTGCCATGGATAGTTGTAGTGGTGAAGAACCCAGCTTCTTTTCTCAATGCTGATGTCCTTGGAAGACTCATTGCAACTATAGGTTTTTCTATTCATGTTGTTGGAAGGAAATATTGGGGCCACCCAGGGCAATTATTCTGAGCAGGAGTTTCCTGAACCTAAGCTAGAATAACTTCCTTTGTCTCCCTGTGTATTTGCCCCTAGTTGTTTATCATTGAGTTGTGATGATGTTGCATTAAGTTGTTATACGGTCATGATGATGGCAAGAGGGAATGAAGCTACTTCCTTCCTTAGCCTTCTTCAAGGCGAACACAGACGTTCTAGTTAAGAAACTTGCATGCTTTAATAGCAAGCTAATGTAGATGCTCAAAAGTTTGTTTTCTGAGGTTTTAAATATTAAGACCTTCTACCCACTCATTTCTTTGCTGTCAGCTGAGATTTTTATGTATGCAGTGACTTACTACTTCTGGATCCTTCTGAACTGCACAGAACCCATGACAATTCTCAAGTGAAAAATTCTCACTGTGGGGGAACACTCAATAAGTTATAATAGGATTTTTGCAATGTTGGTTTTGCCGTATCATTCATGTTTTCATCTTCTCTACATAAGTTTTGTTTTTTCTTCAGTTTTAGGAATTACTTTTTATCAAAACCCAAAAGACCTGCTGTACTTGATATATAATATGCACTCTTCTATTCACAGAAGCTTGTAGTTTGAATCTCTTGGTTATTGCCTCATACAGCTTGATAAATGCAATATATCTATCTTCCTTTAATTACAAGTTCATGAGTCTCTTGCTGATTTGCCCTTTATGATAACTGTTTGACCATGGTGGAACAGGAGAGATGAAGAATGAGAGACTGTTAGAATAATTGAATTTGAGATTAGAATTTGGCACTGGGCCGCAAGATTAAGCGGATGATAATTAGGCACCAGATTAAGAGGTAGTTATGTAATGACACAACTTTATTCCTGTTGTTTTCATGTAGTGCAAACTACACGTAAGTGTTGCTAGCTTAGGGAGAAATGTAGTTCTACCTCACCTTGGCAAGCATAAATATGCACTGAGGAACACTCTCCTATTATGCCTGTGTTCTTGTAGAAGCTGGAAGAATGCTTGCAGGCAGCCTTACTTTGAGGAGTAATAATATGCATATATCTGAAGTTATAATAACAATATTTGTCATTTTATACTTTCATCGTATGCTGCTCAAGATCAGAGTTTCACACATTGACCTGAAATGTAGTTGTGCATTTAAAACCTTATGAAACTCTCACGATGTAGTGGTACTACCTTTGTGTTAACTATCTAAGAGCATAGATGTCCTCATTTTGGTTATTGCTTCTGTTGAGAGTTCAGATGAAGATTCAAATAAAGAACAAGTCATTGTGCAGTGCATCAAACCCCTGAATTATCGCATGGTTTCTGTGCAACTTATTAACAAAGGTAAATGCCTGTAAGTGGGATCTATAAAAGCAAGGTGCCTGCTTACTACCCGTGATCTCTTTCTCATTCTCTGTCTGAATTGGTTTGGTATGACTACCCCTAAATGAAAAGCAAGGCTTTTGGACTATGGGAGACCTTAGTTATATATATTTTGGGAATTAAGTGATAGTTCAAGACAAGCTTTATTTAGGAAACGGCTGTCTGTATTTCTAAAGCTGGTCAGTAGGTATATTTACAGTAGTGTTTTTAAATTAAAAAGTACTCTGTTTATCTGAAGCTAATTTTGTGATTATATCCACTTACATTCTTTGGTTAACATGTTGCAAACTGGTTTCCTTTTGGATGAAGCAGACCTGGATGTGCACTGTCACAATAACTAACATACCACAGCTGCTAATGGGCACCTAGTTCATTGGAGCACGCTGTAGCTACTTTGAAATAAAAATTCCCTATAACATCCTTTGTTTCAGTGTGTAAGTCTGTTCTTATTGGACTGCAGTATTTGCTAACATAGTTGTAATAAATGATGCCAGTGCTGTCATCAGAATTCATGACTCCAACCCCTGGAAAACTCTGAACTGGAACAATTCACCTAGACTCCAAGGAGACTTTTACTACCACTTGCTCTCGTGACAGCATCTCTCGAATCAGATCTGGCAGTGAAATTTCTGGATATCACACAGGGGTACCCATGTTGGTGCCCAGAGGACTTGAAGCAGGATTAATCTCAACTAATTTTAGACATCTACAATATGAAGATTTGTCTGCAATAGCTGATTTATTGAAAGTTTGGGCAGTGAAAATAAATTAATTCATTGGGGTGAAATTTGATCTATTTTAGATGCCTACTCTAGGATGAAATGAATTGTTCCCAAGTTGTACCTGTTTCTCGCCCTGACTTCAAAGCAAAAAAACCCCAAAACCTAGGGTAAGCAGCTTAAATATAGTCAGCTACAATGACCTACAAAATAGGTTTCTTAAATTGATGTGTTTTTGAGATTGAAGTCAGTTATGTTCCTTACTGATGCAGAGTAAAAGGTAGCTGCTCCAGAGTTTGTTTTGGGGATATAAACTTTCAATTTGAGCACTACAAGGACAGGCATTCAAGGTCCACCATGGGTGGAATTCAAAATCTGTGCCCTGAAGTACTTGTAATGTAAGACAGCAGTCCTATAAATGAATGCCCTGCTTGGTATTTTATGTTGTCAGGATTAAATAGATGTTTTACTCTGTTTGGTCAGCAAAACATCTCTTAAGAGCTTACTTTCCCAATTTATTTGAACTGAATCTCCATAAATGTTATGTCTCTATTTATAGAACGCACTGTTGTATTTTTCTGAGCCTGTTTCATTCTGAGGAACGTGCGGTAACAACAGTTTTGCTGGCCTCTTGATACCATGGCAGCATGTTTCTCAAGCAGGTGTTTGTTTGTATGCTGGAACTACTCATTTAAATTGATTATCAAATCACTTCTTCACAGAATATTGGGTACAAGTGTGTTACTGTAGCAGGAAATGAGTCAACATTTACAAAGATACTGAAATACTGTTTCAACATATTGTATTAAATCCTCAGCAACAATAATAGTGCATTACTTGGCACTTGCAGTCTTTGGGTCAGGGCCAATGCCTGATGTTGATCTGTACAATACATTTTACATCCTAGAAGTTACAGGAAACAAAATGATTCATCATTTATAATTCTTCCTAAAAGTATTTGTGAAAGCTTAGTAAAGTGCTATGGCAATTAAAATAGACTTCAGGTTTACTAGTTGTAGTTAAGATTGTGTGAACTATGTTTTCATTCCAAACTTCTGGTTTGTTGCTCATAGACTTCTGTAACATTTTGCTTTTTGTACTGGCTTTTCCCACTCATCTTTCCTGCCTGAAGGTGGTTCTGGTGGTGTTTTATTGTGGACTTCTAGCAGCAATAACAGTTCTGCCATTTTTAAGTGTATGAAAGCTAGGGAAAAAGCCTTTCACCTTCAGTGACTCTTTGTATCTGTGTTTAAAGCGCTCCACTAGCCAACAAGGCTGGAGATAGAAAGCTGAAATAGCCTCTACTGTGGAAAAGCAGATTTCAGTGTTCTGGTGAAAACTGGTTTTAGTTTGAGCAAATGAGGACAAAACTGCAAAATACACACATGCAGTTCTTGTGTCTTTTAAATAACCATTTTAATGTGATTTTTATCACAAAATATGCTCAAATAACTGTGGATATTAACCAAGGACTTTGCAATAGAAAAACTGTCAGTTTTATATCCCAAATAGCATACTCAAATACTGAGCAATAGCTGTTTGCTTACAGTGTTTCCGTAGTTCTTATTTTATCAGTGTCAAATAGATCACTAAATTTTCAATATGTAGCTGTTCCACATTAAACCTGAATGCAGCAGGCAACTAAACTTTGTACAAGAGAGAAAAACTAATATGCATTACATCATATCTAATTTTCATGTGAGCTTGCATGTATGTAGCTCTTTCTAAACTAGAAAACAAGCTTTATTTAATTTTTGTAGGGTTTGAATGCAACTTTTTAAAATATTTTTCACTGGAAAAAATATTGCAGCCTTTCAGTGTTTGTACAGTATCTCTAAATCTTCCTGAATGGTATCTAAAGCTGATGGCAATAAGTTTGTAGAAATTCACTTCATGTGACTGATGTGGATTCAGTCCCTGTGGTAATGATCTTAAACTTTTAGCTCTTTGGTATCAAAGGAATTGTAGCGGAAATGTTAGTCGATTGTTGGAACAAATATAGTGATATTAGAAGATAAACACCAATGTTCTGAAAGCTAGTGTCTCTTATTTTGTGCAGTGCATTGATAAAAGATGTTATTTATGTACTTAAAAATCCATGTTATGAAAAAAGTTAAATATTCAAAATCAGTCTTCTACAGGCACAGTTAACGTACTGTGTCTGGGATTCCTGGTCTGTGATCAATGGTCTGTTTTGGTGTTTTTGAATTGGAGACCTGAGAACTGAATTAGTGAAAGAAACTTTGTTAAGCATCTCTGTCCTGGGCTTCTGATTCTGTCCTGGGGTTTCTGATAGCACCTATGACAGTAATATATTTTTTTAAGTGCAATATCTTTCTATGTATCACATTAATATGTGCATTCGATTTTAAAAAAAAAATCAAATGGCGAAATACATTTTTATGTATTACCCAGATCTTTCAATAACAAGCTTTGTATTTTTTTCCAAGGGTGGGAGCAGGCACAGGGAATGGGAGCGGAATTGGCCCAAAATCTTCTGTAGAAATAGATGGGTGTGTTACTTATAAGGCAACATCCATCATTGCTGACCTACAATGAATACCCATTGTCTCTCATTAACTTCAAGGGGAAATTGAGACCTTTCTAAAAGCCACCAGAAATAAAGAATATGAATTGGTTGATACAGTATTTTGAAGAATAGAGTGCAAAGCTGTTAATGAGCTGTACTGGCTGCCTTCTGTAAGAAAGACAAGTTGCTTTAATCAGAAAGGTCATGCGTGTCAGATAGCATTATTGTTTCCTGTGTTAGCTTGACTCTACCTCAGTCTGGGGGAATTAAGATTTCAGTGAACATTACTAATAGTTAAGACACATGTCTGGGGATGTGGATGCTTCTGCATTCAGCTCTGCTGAAATTTTGCTTTTGAATTATTGGCATTGCTGTTAAATACTGCTTAAATACAACCAGATTATACGTGTCACTGAAGCCTCTAGAGTCACGCAAGTGTTAAATTTATGGCACAGAAAATGGCTTAGGGATCAGTGAAGCACAGCTAGTTCCAGCTTGGGTTTGAATGCTGAGAGCACCTTCATCATCCCCAAGGTTCAAGTGATGTAGTCATATTTCTTAGATATGCTGGAAAGAAAATGGAAGGATTGTGGTTCAATTAGGCTGAGACTCAATTCATTTGGGAATTATCTGTAGATAACAGTTCTCTGCAGGTGGTCAGGCCCTCCGAGAGGTTTTCTACTTATTCAGTGATCTAGAGGGGTTAGAGAAGAACCTGTTTGGAGGGAGTGTCCCAAAGACAGTGTAAATACAGACTTTGCTTTCCCCCCCCCCGTTACGTTCCTCATTTTTGTGGGTGTGTAAACTGTATTATGGCTAGCAACTATTAGTCACTGCATTAAAAAAATCAGTGCAAATATAGGCAAATACCTTCAGGTCTATCTTATTTTGGTATAAAACACCAATTTCTCCAAATACATTAAACCTTCTTGATGCACTTTTGTAGTATATGATCCAACCCTGCATCAAACAAGTTTACAGTTTTCAGTGGAGTGTTGATTGAGGACTTGTGGAGCAAGTTTTCCTTTTCACAAGGTAGTGGTTATCTGGATGAATTCCATCCTCCTGGGTGTCAGCAAATGGTTCAGGTCTGTTACTCTATCCTGCAAGTCTATCTATTGCTATCCAGTCAGTCTGATTTTTGTCATCTAAGTCATGCACTAGGATTGAATTCCTCTAACTTGGGTGGTTGTTGTTCCAACCTGTGATTTCTTAGGCAACCTGAAGGGCTTTTCTGGAACAGGAGATCATTGTTTCTCTCAGTTCTGGTATCTATCTCTATCACATTGTTTCCTGACTCCTGAGCATCCTGACCAGCCACAGAATTCCTGAAAGCAGTGTCAAGTTATTTTTGTTCCTTATTAGTCCTGTCAAGGAAATGGTCAGATTGAAAAAATGTTTTCTAAACAGTATTTCACAATAGGGTCTCCCAAATAACAGAAAGCTGTATGCAGGATAATCCAAGATAATGTCTTTATTTTCTGTCATATTTGGGAGTTTTCTTTCCTATGATCATCACTTTATTATACATGTGTATGCAAAAAAAAAAAAAAAAAAGATATGTTCTTCCATTAGGAGTTGACAAAACTGGTTTTGTCCCAAACACAGAAATGGAAAAAAGTTAAGTGGGGAAAAAAAAATCCACCACTCATTAAACCTGAAAGTGTTTGGAGAAATGTATCCTGATGAGTGTTTCACCAGTGCTGGCCAGACTATCTTCCTGCAAGCTCTTCTAGCCAGAGCAGCAAGGAATCTGTGTGGTTCCACAGGAATCCCCATCCTAGCAGAAACAGTAGTGTTGCTGTCTCAGTGCTGTTGACTTGCAGTGATTCTAGACTGTATAGAAAGGCGTTTATTGTAGCTTGAGTGGGAAGGAGTATAGTCATCTTGTATATAGATATAACAGACACATAGAGTTCACTGGGAGGAAAAAAGGGGCAGAAGAATTAGGTTAAAATATATTTAGCTCATTATTGCTACTATAAGCCTTTTTACTGGACTGAGGTCAAGATTCTGCTCTGTAGCTACAGGAAAGACTGATAAAGGGTAACATGGGAAATTATTGTTTTCAGAAATTGCATGGCAAACTTGCCATGTTGATTCTTCTCATTGCCTTGGAAAGACTGTGTACTTTTTTTTTTTATTCTTACGTTGGTGATATTTTCTCTACTCTGATTCACTTGAGTGGAAACTGGGGGCGTCCTTTGATTGATTGATTGATTGATTTTTAATCTTAAGGTTTATTCTGCTCCCCTACCTAAGCCCTTTCTTCAAGTGCAGTAAAAGTTGGGTATTTTTAACTCAACACTTGAAACCCAGGTTATAGAATCTAGTTTGGTGGTACAGGAAATAAGATGAATATCCAGATACCTGAAAAAATATAGTCAAGAACAGGGTCAGTGCAACCACATAGGAGGAGTGTATGTACGCACACCAATCGCTTATTAGAAATCATACAGATTGATTCAGCCTTTACCTGTGGGAGCTATTGTGCCTGCGTGAGGTGTGCATCTAAAAATTACTGACCTTGCATTCAGCATTCCTTTTTAACTAGAAAAGCATCGCTCAGCACTTCTTGCCATAGCTTCTGCCTGTGCAAAGGCTGTGAAGAATACTTTTCAGAGATAGGACTGCACTCAGCAAGGTAAGTGTGGGCTGGCCACAAGTACAGCATCTTTCCCTTCAAGAACTACAATATCATATAGGAAGGTCAGTACACTTTTCCTGGTGCAATCTGTGTCTTCCACTCCCATTTAAAGGTATTCTGAAATATGTTTGGATACACAGCCAAGTTTTCCCTCCATTTTAAAAGTCTCTTCTTATCTGAGCACTTTGCAGCTCTAATAGAGATCTATATCCTCTATACAAACTATTTTTCATCTCTTTTCATCTTCTCCAAGAAGGATGGGGAAGTACCTGTGCAACCACTAATTAGAGTGATTAAAATAGACTTCTCAATAAAAAAAGAAGCTCAGCACTACTTTTTCAAGCCAAAACAGATAAAGAAGATGACAATATTAGGAATTACAGGCCAACTGGGAGCAGCAGCAAGAACAAAAAAGTAGGGCCTGCACAAATTGTCATAGCTGTGTCAGACACACAACAAATATTCCTTTTTGGATGGCCAAGAGGCAACACCATCTTTGAATGTGCTACTATCTCCATGCAAGGGCTGTGTGCTTAGGATGTGACAACTCTGATTACGTTGAAACACCAAGAGTGTTTTAGCATCTGTCAGCTCATTCCTGTTTGTGATGTGACAAAGCTCTTCACCAAAGGAAAGCTAGGAAGTATCTACATTAACACTGCCCAAGTCTATCCCTCCCTAATTGATTTTTTGATTCTGAAGAAGAGAACAAGAAAAGCCATACCAGCAAGCATGGTTATAGGTTGACTCTTGGAAGGCGAAACATTAAATCGCACTTTGGCAGAGTGAAAACTTGAAGCTTCCCAGTATAAATGCTCTAGACCATGAAGAAAAAAGAAGAAATTGTAAACCTCTTCCTCATGATGTCTTGTGCAAGAGTGGCCTGGCTTAAATGCTTGATGAAGGAGACGATTGAAGATTAGAAATGGTAGAACCTCTTTTTTTTTTTTTTCTTTTCTCTTTTCCCTTTACTTGTGCTGTATTTTGTAAGGGCCTGGTGATTAAACCAGGGCATGCTATTCAATAGCATTTCAACCTTAGACTGATTCTCACCTTTGCAAGGGAGGTGCCAAAATGTCACTGTTTAAATTTCTGTGGCCCTGTGTTATGGTAAGACAGAGAGGAGCAAAAGCAACATTTTACAAGTTGCCTGAGAACTTCCCTCAGGGCACCTGAGGTGCTACAAGTCAGACTAGACTTGTCCCAGAAATCAAAACCCTGAACCTGATACTTGTGCTAACACCTACTCAATCTTGTACCTGTGTGATCAGTGGTGTGATTTATTTAAAATGTAATTGTCGCCTCATGTCCTCTGTCTTCAGTGCAGCTATTAATAATATATAGGTGCTTATTCCAGTGGATTATGATCCCTTTTTTCAAAGTTTAAATAGTTACTTTTTTAGATTTCCTCTCATGTCTCTGTCTGCACTGTACGAGTTGTACTTTATTACAGTAAAAAAGTAATAATAATGATAATTCTGTAAGCAAAAGCCCTACTCATCTATAGTCCCACTCAAGCAGTGTTAAAGTATGCTAAATTACATTTGCATCCCTCATTTTACTCCTCCTATCCCTCAGACTTGTCCAGGGCAGCCTTGGTACAAATGTGGTACCAAGGTTGCTGCTGGAGACCTGAGCATGGGGAGCTTAGTGCTTTGCTTGCCCTCTAGTGGCATTTTAATGGCTGGGGATGCCCGTTGGCTTACACTGCTGACATCCCTGATCGTGGGTGTGTTTAGTCAATGAAGATGCAAACCCAAGAGGTTTTGTTAGCAGAACATCTTCGTTCTATGTTGTGTTTGAAATTGGAGTCTATAAGGTAAAGGATATATTACAAATGCAAAGAGCTTCCTGGTCTTGCATGTGTCAAAGAAAATGCTTTGGCTGCAAGGGGGAAAGCTGTTCTTCCAAATAAAGTAAGTTACTCTGTTTACAGGAATGCTCAACATTAGAGGCAGAAAATTGCAATTGAAAGTGATATGAACATTGTCTCATTCTTGTGTTACTAGAAGACTAATTTTATATAACTGACAGATTTTTTATTGACATTTTCACTTCAGTGATTTCTGTAAAATAACGTTAATTACAATTAAGTAGCTGTTTTTAATTTAAAGACATAATGAAATGCTAATTTACTTGCATCTCAGAAAATTCCCTTAGCTTAGTCACAAAAGAAATGAATATTTGTTGATTTGCCTTAACATAGTATCCTTTTTCTCTAAATTGTGTTTTGGTATGTTTGATAGCTAAAACTATCTTCTGCCACCCACACTTAAAACTTTCTGTCTGCAGTGAGATGGTTACGCCCTGTTTTCTAGAACAATGATCAAAATGCCAAATCAGCCTGCGATCATGCAGCTGAATATCATTCATTGCTCTTATGCAGGAAAGTCAGCTGCAGAATAATGCCTTCCGTTCATTGCTCTTTGGCACTAGATAAGTAGCAGTGGCAAAAGGTATACTATTAACTATTGTTATCCTTCAGTTCCTTCTTTATGAGCTGTGACGTTCACTGTGCAACTACATTTACCAAGCATTAGCATAAAGTAAAAAGAACTGGATGCTTTTATACTAGTTAATTACATACAAAATATCAAATCTGCAAAACCAGCCTTCAAACAGTTGCATGCTGAAGTAAATTCATTAATTCAGCTTTATTAGATGTTTGCTGAAAGTACAAGTGAAGGGGAGAGTGTATATGTAGCAGAAAACCCATAATCCATGAACAGGAGAGTGGAAGTGCAGGTGACTGTCCCCATGCTGTATTCAGAAGTTCATACCTACCACAGAAGACCCATATGTCATACTCTTGCATAGACTTTCTCCTCTGCCCACTGCAACCATCTTGCTAAAACACAGTAGTGGACTGAAATGCTGGTGAATTTGTGACTTAGTATGACGCATTGATGCTCCAGTGACATAAAATGCTAACTTGGTAAGAACCTCAAAGCTGTACCAAGCTTGCTCGTGACCACCGAAGTTGGTTTTTTTTAGGATGGATTCTATGATTGTGTCTGTATTAAAATTAATTTCCCAGTCTTTGGAATGAGAACATGTACATTAAAATTAATTTCCCAGTCTTTGGAATGAGAACATGTATCTCGTTAAAATGTTCACACATTTTCAGGTGCTCCTTTTTCCTGTAACATCTAGCATGCTCAGGTATATTTTGTGTGTGTGCGCACAATTCAGGAGATGGGATGCCTGGATGAACATTCCCAATGTGCAGATTGCATGCAGTCACCCTGGCCCAGTAAGCCAGGAGTTTATAGGGTAGATTGCTCTGTGCCAGTAGGCCTGGGTGTCCAGGAACAAGTGGTGTGTTGCATTTACTAACATAGATATAGCCAATAAGAATCTAATAATTTCCTGGGATATTAGTTAGTAAATCATTAGGTTGAGATTGGTAATAATTAAACCAAAACTTGGTGGTCTTGATCTCCGCTCTGTAGAGGCTCAAGGAAAAAAGTGCAGCTGAGGTGCGTTTGATTCCCCTGTCTGCACTGGAGAAGGGAGCAGTATTTGCATGTCATTTCAGAAGAAATACCCATATCTTCTTCAGGAAGTAATGGGGAAAGCATAGCAGAAGAGAAATAGCTCTTTTGCAGCTGATGTATTTTTATTTATCCCCTCAAAACACAAGACTTAATATCAATTCCAAAGTTTTGGTTAGTGCAAGCAGCTAGCAAACTAGGGACTCCTTTTAATACCTGAATAACAAAATGTCCACTTTCTTTTTGAGTCTGCTCAAAATTTCTTATTTGTAACCAGGAAGAGAGGTGACAGCAGACTGTCTAAGTTTGCCTGTCAAAGGATTGTTGCACCTTTGTTAGTCACCAGCAACAGGCTACCTGACTCTCCTGAACCTTGAAATCTTCAGGCACTCGTCAGCTTCTGTGTTACCATGAGGCTATAAAGCAGTATTTCCTTCAGGTAAGCTTTCTGATTGCTTTATAAGAGTGAGCTAGATAACTTTTTGTAACAATGGGGATTTAATGTTTATCCTGTGTAAAGCCTGAATTGTTCCTAGTGAATATACATGTAAAGCAGTTCTCAACGTTTTCTTTTTTGTTCTTTGTTTTCATCAGATCACCTCTCTTTCTGAATAGTAGGTGGTGTTTACCTGTGAAGTCAAGTGTTGCCACAAACCCAGCTTTTCCTGTAATTTGGGAAACTAATATGGAAACTCAATGGATTTGAATTTTTTTGTTTTGTTTTCCAAGGCTGTTGTATGCTTGATTCATAAATAAAAAATTGTTTACATGCTATACTGTTAAATTATATTTCTGTTCTTTTCAAAGACTAAGTGCAGAAAAATGCTTTATGGTATTGCATATCTTGAAGCTATTTTGCCTGAACAATATAGTACTCCTATATGTCCCAATTTTTCAGACACCTTACCTTTTCGTGCATAAGACATAACACTGACTAAGACTCAATACTGAGAAGGGCAAGGAGATTGGTATGCAGGAACTGAAGATCCAACTAGAATGATTTAAATGAATTTTTTGCCACTCCTATTATCATCTGAGGAATGTGACAGCCTTTTTTTCAGCTTAGTTAGAGGGAGATGCCTCTTGGAAAGCTTTATTGCCCCTCCCTTTAACCAAGCTGAAAGAAAGTTGGAGCCAAAGGTTAGGGATGAACCCTATCTGTTAAAAGGAGGAGGCTCTTACTTAAACTTATGAAGGTTTATTAATAGACAGGGGACTGATATTGCTCAGTTCTTCAGAACCAATGAGAACTTTTATTCAATTACGTAGTCATTTGTCAGTCAAGACTAGATCTACAAGTAGTTTTAAGTATGTGCACAGGAAGGATATACAGTTGAAAGGTAGTTTCAGGGTGTTGGTTTAAAATACATGGCTTGATGTAGCATTGATTATGTTCTCCCACATCCACATTGTGCACCTTCTGCTGAAATACATCTGTGTTTCCGCCTTCTTCATAGGCATAGCAAGGACAGCAATAACAATGCAGCACGTTTAGGTAGGTGTTACAGTCCTTACTGAAGACCTTGATTAAACCTGATGGCCAGCCCAAGGCAGCCCTCTTAATTGCTGTAGTTGCACCACTGTCAGCATCTGCTTGTCTGGATAAGAGTTAGCATATCTGCATGAACTGTAACTGCATTTTAGTTACTGTGTTGAAGTATTCTTGAACAGCTGGATCTTGAAGTATTCTTGAACAGTTGGATCACTGGAAAAATACCTTTTCTACTTGTTTTCAAAGCTCCCAGTACAGGGAATTCTTGGTAATAGGCAGGTTTATGGAAAAGCATATATTTACTACTAATAGAAAGTGTATGCCAGAATTCCTAACCTGATTTACTAGCTTTAAGCAAATAGTTTCCATAAAATGTTGCATATAAACCTGCTTTACTGGGGCCTTTGAAGTTGGCATGTGATTCATTCGTATCCATGTATAACTTGTGTGGGTTTTTTATATGGTACAAATGTCAATCTTAGATTCTTTCTTCTGCTTATGAGTTGACCTGTTTAATTTCAGTAGTAGATGTATGAACAGAATCATGTGGTCCTAGGATATGTATGTCTGTGTACAGCACATCAATTCCAATCAGAAAGCAACAGAAGCTCAGATCATAATGACAAGAGAAAGGTGAAGCTATGCTAAGTCTACCCAAAAGTCTGCCTGGAATAAATACCCCAGCCATAAAAATGTGCACAGGATTCCAGAAGCTAAAGACACTGTTTCAAAGGAGAGCCTTGGTAGGAGGGAATGGGACAGTGTGGAGAGGCTGCTTGGAATCAAGCAATGGTTTACAGGGAAGGTCAAACTGTGCTTAGCTGTCAAAGCTCATCACTTCGTTCTGCCATGCAAATTGCTAATAGAGTTTGCACTTGCAGGGATAACAATTGCACTATTTCTTTTGAAGAAACATAAGAAAACATCAGATCCAGTGAAAGTGAGCCTGACAGGATGCATATGACTGTTATGCTGATTATAAATAAAATACAACTAGAAGAAGATAATCCATTGCGATCCAAAGATCAGGAAAGATCCTGCTGGACACTCTCAGAGGGATGGTCGCAAAGAGTAAGTTTAGCCTATTGAGTTGAATCTCCCTAGATTGCCAATGTGACTGATGCAAATAAGGGAAAGAGAAAGTTTAGAAAGATTTGTTTCAGTAGGCCAAAGTTAGCCTTCTGTGATTAATATCTTTCTCTGTCTCCTCTGGGAATTCTCTAACGGGTAACACACCAAAACCAAGAGAGATGACTGGTAAACTTCATTAACATGGACAGCCTCCAATACTGCTACTTGGGTCATAAAAACTCATAAAGGATTTTCAGCGGGGCCTCTGGGAGACAACGGGTAACAAACACCTTTCCTTCAGAAACAGTTATTTCTTCATGATGCCCTGGAACTACCTTTCTTACCTTGCTAGCATTAACGTCGTACATTGCCATTGCAAAGCAGCAGCTTTGAAGGTAAATGGGCAAGAAGCCCAGTTGAGTCAAAAAGAAAGGAAGACCATGTCATTGTAATACACACTGAACAGCCTGATTTGGAGGGATGGAGGTCCTACTTGCTTCGTATCCAGTAATCAGGGTACAGAAACAAAATTTCCAATGTATAAAGAACACTTGGCTATAATGAATGTGAATTAATGCATATATTGATAGTTGGAGAATTTCCTGAGAAGAAAACTAATTATCTAAAATATTTCAAGTAAACCATGAAATGAAATACAGCATATGGCCAGCCCTGTGGGAATTTCTCTTGACCCTTTAGGTAAAACCTAGAGTGTCTGTCATTTCTGTGCCAATTTATACAGCATGGCACCTGACTGAATTATAAGCTTAAAATTATTTTAAATATTTCTCTGAACAGGTTTCTTTTTATACCTTTGCTCACAGCGTGTGTTCTGAGTATGATGAAGTAAAGATAGACAAGTAGAGAGAACTCCGTTTTCATGAGTGGTCTCTACAAACTATTATTTTAAAAAAAATGCTTAACAGTGTTGCTTTTAATATTTTTTTTCTTTAAAGAGGAAAAAAAAGACTTAATTTGGGGTTATATATTTACATTACATCTTAAAATAAAGTCTGCATAGTAAGAGGGATTTCTTGTATATGTTTTACTGCTGAGGATTTAAAGTTTAGTCACTTTTAAGACTTGAAAGCATTTCAGTTTCTGAGACATAAATAATGTTAGTGTTTTCACACCCACTATTTAAATAGGTTTAACAACGACGCCATCAAAACTGCAGCTACTATGGCATTTAATATTGAGGCTTCACTTAAGATGAGACTTCTTTTCAGTTCTCTCATAAATTAGCTTTTATCTATCATCTGATTCTGCATCTCCAGGGAAGTCTGTACAGAGTTTGGTTCCCTCAAGAAAGAAAACATGGGGTTTGGGGTTTTTTTTATGTTAAAGTAGATTCTCTAGTCATCAGAGTTAGTGCAGGACCTCACAGGTGTTGTCACCTCACAGGAGTTATTAACATAAACCAAAGGACAAAGGTGAAGATGATGATGGGTCTTATTTCTATATATATATTTTTTTAACATCACTAATGAAGAAAGACTTCAAAGAAATGGAAAACCAACATTTAATTAACATGAGGCTGGAACGTTCATAGCAATTGCTAGCTATTAGTCCGAGTCATTAACAGTTAA
Source organism: Ciconia boyciana (assembly GCF_034638445.1). Classification (NCBI taxonomy): domain Eukaryota; kingdom Metazoa; phylum Chordata; class Aves; order Ciconiiformes; family Ciconiidae; genus Ciconia; species Ciconia boyciana. The sequence goes on from NC_132936.1 coordinate 59,194,539, forward strand.
CCAGATCTAAAATCTGCATCATGTAGAATTCCAGTTTGAAACGCATGAAAAAATTTGGAGCAGTCACAAAGTTTGAAGGCACGCAAACCAAAACAGTAACCTTTTCCTAATGGTAGTGTAATTAATTAGCAAAATTCTACTATGTCTGCATTTCCTTTATGCTTATTTAGGAAGTATCAGATAGCTAGTTTGTTTTTATCCTTTTATCCATGGCTGGGTAGAATTTGAAGTGTAATTCAATAGGCTTAAAAAAGCAAAAGAATTGTATATAGCTATCCTCCTCTGTAAAATCAACAAAGACTTCCTAGAAAACAATAGAATTGATGCTGGCATTTGTTTTCCTCTCCAAATGTCATGAAGTTCAATAATATACAACCCAAGAAATCAAGTAGGAATGTATATTCCTATTGGGGGAAAATAGCAGAATAAAGTTTCAGAGAGACATTAGGGACAGACCCATGAAAAAGACCTAACTGAGATGGGAACATAAGTGTCCTCATGAACACAATAGCTGCAACAGCTTTTGAGGGCCAGCTAGTATGTCCAAACTCTAGCAAGCCATTAGCGGAAAGGACAAATGCATGCATTTTTAATGTGCCTCATTTCGATCCTTCACATTCTGGCCAGTGTTTCTGTCTCCTTGACAATAGTTTATGAAGCTATTATGACATTTTATTTAAAAACATAATTTCTGCTTGGAGAGAAGCCTCTGAATAGATCAAGAACGTTGTTCGGACCTTTTTAAGAGGTTGCAGGTAATTGAAGAAGTCCAAAGCGGGAACTTCAAAAAGTATGCAGATAACTCTGCATGAGTCTTGCCTTGAAAAGAAAATTCTTTCATGACTCAGTTTGCAGCTGTGTGCATGCATTGCATCTATTTTTGCTGAATGCCTTTGTCATTGACATAATGTTATTTTAGTATACTTTGCAATGGTGGGGTGAGGGGGGAAAAAGCACAACCCTCTCTTTACCCTCTCTGAACATCTTCAGAAATGAGAAAATGGCAATCTCTGAATAAATTCAGAGTAGTATGACAAAATCCTGACCCTGCTGAAGTAAATAGAAATTTATAAAGATTACAATAGTATCAGGATTTGACTTTTAATTATCAGTACTTACAGTATGTTCACACAATGCTCTCCCAGTATAGTTTAGTAATTGCTTGCTGCCTCAAAAGTCTTTGTTCAATTATATCTAGGAGAAAAGAGTTCCCTAGAGCAGCTGATATGTGATGATCTCTTATACAAGCTAACCAGTGTTGCCAAGGATTTCACTTATGCTATCAGGTCAGATTTTTAAAAGGGATCAAAACCTAGTGTGATAATCATATTAATATTTGGTGTTGAAATGGAGCTGAACATATCTGAGAATCTTGGCCCAGGTTTGAGTTGCAAACTGTCTTGTGAATTGTATAGCTGAGAAAACTACCAAGTGAGATGAATGATCTTTGGAAACTAATGAAATGAATGTTCAGTAAGAAGCAAAAATATCTGTACTGCCCAATTAAAAGTTTTTAAGTAAAAGTACTCTTTTCCAAATGAAGTTAATCTTAAGAACACTGAAAGATTCTTCACAAGTGAGAGTGTTCTCTATGTATAGCATTCAGTTTAATAACCTTATTTTTATAGAGGCAAGAGACATGAAATCCCACCCTGATAAAGTGAAAGGGAATATCTTAAATGTTTTGTAGGAAACAGGGATTTTTTGCTTTAGGTCTTCAGCTTGCACTTTTTGAAAAGCAGAGGAGGGGAGTGTTTCGCCTTTTTTTTTTTTTTAATGCTTTTATTTACTAGAAAGTAAAAGAGAAGAAGAAATCAAACTTGTCTGAAGACAAAATATAAAATTGCTTTTGATCTATCCCAGTAACAGCTTTCTCTTCCAGGAAATTGAATGCTGATTTTAAAAATGTGGAATCAATGAAACCTAGACATATGTGGATACCTGTATGTTCACTCAAATGGCTCGAGTGGTTACTCAGGTGCTAAATGAAAAGGAGCACATAAAATGTTCCAGGCTGGAAGGTTAAAATATTAACAAATCATGAGTTTCAACATCATGAGAGCTTTAAAAATATCTAGATGTTTTATTTAGGTTCTGTTAAAAGGATTTTAGGTGGAAAGTAACTTTCTTGCTTGCTTTTGGTGCTCTCAAATTAACGATGGAGATGTACATAATCATATACCGTCTTCACAACGCAATGTCATACTTAAACCAATAAAGAGTCTCTGCTTGAAGTTTCTGTTCCAAATGGGGTCTTCCATTTTGGAGATGTGACTAACTGTGGAGAATTTCGCAGTATAAAGTGTATTGGGATACCATGAATTGGACATCTAGTGTTGAAACTTTTGTTATTACTTTGGGTTTTGTTTTTGCAAGAAGCACAGTAGTTGTGAGGGAGCAGAGGAATAATGCTAAGGATCTCTGTTGGAAAGAGTTGACAGCCCCTGCAGATTTATACTGAATATGAATTCACAAGCCCACTGCAGATGAGAAGGTGCATTCAGTTGGATTATAAATAGACTGTAGTTAGCTTTGAAATGCATCCATTTTATTCTGAGCTTCCAGCAAAGTCCTACAGATATGCAGCTCCAGTGAGAGCTCTAAAGTTGGTAATAAAGAGAAAATGTCAGGGGTTTTATTTGGAGTCTTCTGACAGCTGTGGAAGAAAAAGAAATCCATCCATTGTTGTGGCTGTTTTTTTTTTCCTCTTCTACAAACATGAAGGAGTAGATAAAAAAACTTTCTGTTCTCAGGAAACAAGTCCTTGTTCTGAGAGAAATGTGATCTCTGTGACTGGAGATGTATATGATTCTTGAACCCTTTTCTTCACTGTGTCCTTTCTTATGCTCAGATGCAGTAATCCCACATGTGCTCCAGAATAAGCCAGGTGCTGTTCTTTTCTTGCAGTCTAATGGAGATGGGATGGCAAGACCTATGCCTTTGCTTTTGCCAGCAGAGCAGAAGATATAGACCCACAAGCTGGTACTCACCTCAACACGCTGTTCAGTACAGGGCTTTTCATGATGCCAGCAGTAAAGGCAGTGCTATGGGCTGCCCAGCCTGAATTAATAAGTTTTGTCTTGTAGAGGGTGACTAGGATGACTTGAATCCAAGGCTAGCAGGGTCCCTGTTTGACTAGAGTATCTGCGGAGTAGACTATTGTGCAGTGTAGCCCTGTGCTAGGTGCAGCAGCAGCAGTGTACCGTCCTAAAGGGTATATAACAGCAAGCATGTTACTCTTTGCATTTTAAGGAATAATTCTTTGTAGATCTCCCTGGCTACCACCTCAGGAAGAACTACGTTTCTTCAGCCTCTTTTTAAGTATATATTTTAATCACTGAATGGACAGCATGTTCTTCAAACACACATCTCACACGTGGGAAGTTTTAAATTCAGATGGTCATTTTAGCTTTTTAGAATGTGACTGAAACAGGCAATCCCTGTCCCATCACCAAACATGAGAAAGGATAATATGTGTGTTCTGCTGCTAAACAAAATCGGAGCACAGCCCTGTAGATTCTCCAAGTAATTTGATGTTGCATCAGGAGACAGATGGCAATAATAAACCAGCAGAGAGTTGAGTCTTCAGCTTGCATGAGGACCACGTTGGTCTCTTAATTGTCACCAGTTTTGGAACCTGTCTAACAACAAACTATTCCTAGAGGGGGCATAAGGGTGAAAGGCAATGCAATTATTGCCTTTACATTGAGTGCAGAGGCCTTCAGCATACTGCTTTTCACTATCTATTTTTCTGCATAAGAGCTATGATGGCTTTCCCAAACAGCCGTATATGAGTGCTTGCACACTCTGGAATTTGTCTTCACATGGTGAAGAGATAAAATGAACACAATATGCAGTTTGATATTACAGATAGTTTGCCAATGGAACAGAGAAAGGATCAGTTTGTGCAAATCTAGTAACCAGCCTAGGTCCTTCAGCTACTGCAGAGGACCTCCAGGCAGTAGGTGAGCTGGTGTGTTCCTAGGTTGATATTGCCTGACAAACTCTAGTTCTTGTGAGCTTTCTGCAATGCTGATGTAGTCACTTAGGCATAAAGTAAAAAGACACATCTTTAATCTGTGAAAAGGAGAGACTGTTCCTCCTAAGAATTTACATACTGTGTAACTGAGTCCAGGTGTGCTATTTGTCCCTTGATAAGATCCTTTATTATTGCTTCTGTGCTGCTACTGGATTTCCATCATAAAATAACTAGATAAACTATTTAATTTGCTGCACAAACCTTAAATCTTACAGTTACATTAGTACTTTTTGATGGAATTCTCAATAATAGTGCTGCATTCATGTTAGCTTTTGGGTTTAAAGGCACTTTTATTATTCCCAATTCCTAAGAGCCCAATTAAGAGCTTGTCTTGGCAGCTTTCGGTTGCAGCCGTACTTGCTAAGACATTCTAGGACTGAGCCTGCCAGTCTTTGGTTGGCCTGTATTTTTCATGGCAAGTGACTGCCCTCTATCTTCTCTTGAGCTGGACGTGTGCATCTCATTACTAGAAAGTGAACCAGGCCCTTCAAAAGCCAGTGCTGCATGTGATGGTGGTGTTACAAGTTATGAGACCTGTTAGGTCACTTGGCACCATCTGAATTGGATAGAGTATTTAGGCAGAGCCAGGATTTAGCAGGGCAGAAAAAATTCCTATGTTCCATGTTATGTGTCCTTAATCAGCAACAAGGAACTACCATCATGTACATGGCTGCCCCTCCAGCAGAAATGTTTGGGTTGGTCCCACAGTTTGATCTACATCCAACAGATTATTTTTGTTGGGTTTTGTTCATAGTAGCTTTTGCGGCAAGTGTCTGAAAGATGTGAAAATTAAATAAATAAAACCAGCATCATAATTGGAAAGGAATTTTTAAGTATCAGATTGCTTTTGGCACTATTATAAATTACTTGGTGTTCATAGATTCTTTTTTGTTTGTCCAAAACAAACTGTGAAATTTGCAGTTCTCTAGGTCGTAATATCCCACATCACTATATGAATCCAATTATTAGACTTGTTAGAAGCAAAATAACATGAAACATTACAAATCTAATATTGAACAAAACCTAGCAATAATCATCTCTGTTCTTTCACCTTTCACTGCCTTCTGAACATTTTTCTTACTGTTTCTCAAGCTTCCAGGCACCATTTTCTTCCAAGAAGTCAGATCTTCATTCTCTCTGGGTGTTTATCAGTCTCTGTTCTGGTACTTGTCTCTCTGCTTGTCTCATTCATAACAGATACCAGTGCTGTGAATTTTTTAAGGCAACTGCAATCATTGTAGTTGATGAAATGTTTTGGGGCAATATCAACTCTTTCATGCTAAAGCAAAAATATTGTGTTCGGTTTTCTTATTGCAAAACACTGAGAACAAAAACATACTATTGTTGTAAAATATTCTGCCAGTCTGTACACAAGGTCATATTATCTTGAAAGTATGCTTCTTGTGATTATTTTCCAAAATTAATAACCATTTTCTTTTACATACTGATTTTTCCAGTGTGACTGTTCTAATGCTGTTGTGCCACTGCTGAGTGTAGTGCACATTTACATAACAGCCTCCCTTGTTGAGTTTACTTTGCTGGAAGTTAGACCAAAAAAATATTTTTTATATGTAAATTGAGCACATTTGGTCATTGAGATACAATAAGCATGGAGCATAATGATACCACTTTTATAGCCACATTTCAAAGTACAAGTACACTTCATCTTTTTGACCCCTTTGTTCTACTGCTGGAAATAGATGTTAGCTGCTGAATGAGCTTCCATAATGTCACATGCAAAGTTTTTTAATCAAGGACTTAAGAATCTTATTCCATTGAACAAAAATAATAACAATTCTGCAGGAGGACTGAAGCTTTAAGATATTTGTTCAGCTTTTGCAATAATTACTTGCAGTGGGCATCAAAGAGTTTCTGCTTTGCAGTTTGCAAGGAACTCTCAGCTGTCACTCAAAGCAAGTACTGAATCCATATAGCTACATTGCAATAGCTGATATGTAATGATGACAGATATTTCCTCTGTCAAAATATGTTTGCTTAGCTTTAGAAAACCTCCCCTCCTCCTAGGAAAAAATCCTTCTATTTTGGGGACCTTTGTTTGGCAGCGTGCACAGCAAGACATTTGAAAGGAAGTAGATGTCCAGGGTGGGATGGACAGTTAACAGTTCTGGTAGTGAGACTTCTTACTAGGATCTTGGGGTTCATACTCATGAACCTTAGACACTTTACGTATCATTCAAATACTGGATGGTGCAAAATCCAATTGCTCTGACTGCTTGTAGTATTTCTCTTCTCAGTGTGTGGCTTATGAACAATGTTTTGCATTTCCCATAATTTTCTCCCCCCTGCAAGCATTTCCTTTTTCCTTGTACAAATGAAGACAATAGTTGACTCTACTCGGTCTAGCACTGTTGTTTGCCTTTTCTCACAATATCTCATCAAAAGTGTAGAGAAACTTCAGGAAGGAGTCTGTAAGGAAAAAAACCAACCAACCAAAAAAACCCAAAACAACAAAAAACCCAAACCAACCAAACACCCCCCCCCCAAACAACAACAAAAAAAACCCCCAAAACAAAAAAAACCCAAAACAAATGAAAAAACACAAAACCCCAAACTATAAGCATGGAGTAACTTGTTTTAAGATGCTACATAAGAAATAGAATTTAAGTTTAAGGCTGAGGTGCTGTCACTCTACTTAGCATCTGTCATGTATCATTTGTCTTTTATGTGTGTGTATATATGCATATTTCTTAGGCATATACTATACTAAGTTTTATTTCAGTGGTGGTAATTCTCAAAATATCTCTAAAACTGAAAGACACATATTTGAAGAAGTTTTTGTTCTTTATTTTCCCCCTCTGCTCAAGAAAACTTCTGTACCCAGTCCAGCTCCCACCCAAGTAAGTGAACTATGCCAGGCTCATGTGCATTTTTAGGTTATAGTTCCTCTTCTGTACTGTTTTCCCTCTTTTTAAAGATGGCAAACTGAGATGCAGAGAAAGGTTAAGCTGTTGGTCAACAAGGAAAAATACATAGTTACACTGTGCTGAATTTTGCATGGTAACGTTGCATGATTTGACTGAGTTGTTATCCATTGGGTGGTCTGGGTATCATCAACAGCCTTTGATACAAGGGCTTTAATCTGTCTGTGGTTTTGTGGTGTGTGCGGGTTTTTTTGCTGTTTGTTTGGGTTTTTTTCCTCTCTCTACCTCTACTCAGTGACCCAAACATTCCCTCCAGAATGTTGTTTATTCTTCCTTTGGCCTGGCAAAGTGTAACAGCTTCAGCGGGAAGCTGAAGCCCTCCTGAAGTACCTGATGATATCAAGTCTTAAGTTCTCATATGCTTATCTACTCATGAGCATGCTTATCTTTAAACGTGTGATTTGCTTAAAGTGATATTTCCTTTCAAGAAGGCTGTTTCTGTAATTTGTCCATTTTATACTGTTTCTTGTTAATTTTCACCATCTCTTCTCTGCCTTTGCCTCATAATATATTGTGTTTCCTGTTGTTACTATGACTAGCCCAGGAAGGCATGTCTTCCCTGATTTCTTTTACATGGTTTATGAGTTTATAAAGACTGAGGGAGTGAAAATACAAAGCAAGCAAGGGAAATTATCTGATGGGATTCATGTGTGAGAAAAAAAGCTAGGTGGTCCAATTAGTTCACTAGCTCTTGCTTGTGCTCTAGTATCAGAGGATAATTTTATTGCCAGTTGTATTAATGTACAATTAACCTGGCTGTATTTATTCAAAACCAATTTTGATATTTTTAACCTATAATGCTTGTATATTATTATTGAGTTATCTGAGACTATAAAAGGAATGCCTGACCAAAGCATTGAGGAGGTGTTCAGAATTGTTCTTTGTATTTTTAAGTAACAGACACAAAAAGGAAAAATGAGGAACTGTATCAATATCTGGAAAGTGTAACTATAAAATTATGTAGCTAGATAATTATTCTGCACTGGTTCTTGGAAAATAAACTTGGTGGTCTAAGGAACTTGTCTGTAAAATTTATGAGCTGGATCATCATGTTTTGTGTGGGTAGAATGTGGGACATGTTTTACTTCAAAATGACTGAAATATTCTGAAGGCCATTTGTCAATTTTAACAAAATGGAGATTTTGGCCTAAAAGGATGCATGTAAGCAGCTCAGTCTGAGGTGTCTGAAGTACTTACTACTAAACCTAAGAAATCCTGAGTAGACGTGTGGCAAAAAGCCTCTAGAACAGGTTTTTGTCTGCCCTCTTGGTAGTGGCTATTGAGTCTTCATTTCCAGAAGACAGTCTGTGCTCCTGTCTCATTTGTGAAGTGGTCCGTACAGCATTAATCTCCTTTGTGCTCTACTACAGGCTTGAGAAATATGCCCGTCTGTGGACTAATTTGGGCACAAGCCCTAAATCAGGGTACTTACTGGGTTAAAGTCCAGGACTCAGGGCTCGGGTCACTCTCTCAACCTACATGTCATTGCAATTAGCCCAGAAATATGGATGCTGCTGCTGCTGCCAGAGAGAGCCCAGCTGGACTTCCTTACACGTCTTAGCCAGAAGAGGCTGGTAGTTAGAAGGAGGATCTGATTTACGTTGGGAACCAAATTTTGTGTGGAGTCACTAAAGAAGAGTAATGCAAAACCCTTCCCTCTCTCTGCCTCCCACTGGGCTTTCTGTGAAGTTAAGAGCAATAAAACATTTTAAAGCTGTCCTCAGACACCCTCATTTGCCTCACAAAGCTTTTTTTGGTAAGTATCTGCGGGCTGATACTGTAGTTTTGCAGGCTGAGTTCAGTGTACCATAGTAGACTGAACAGCACCTTGCATATATGATATATCACCTTGATACTAGTCAGCCTGTCTCATAAGCTAAAGTGTTTTACTGGTTGATTTCATAGTTCATTAAAAGACTTGCATTTTCCTCCAACAACTGAGTGGCAAATGAAAATACCATTGGGTTGCAGAGACTATGCTACTAAGTAATTCTAGCCTAACTGGCCATGCTTCTAGTAAGCGGTAAAATCATTAACTGTGACAGCACCATTATTAATAACGTCTCATTCATCTCATATCCATGTTCCTTGACTTCAGCTGCTTTTTCTTATGCATATTATTTAACACTCTTTTACATTATTCCCTAAAAAAGAAAAGGGAATGTATTTAATTCATCTCCTTATAAAAAGCTCTGATGCTCTGTCTTCAAACAATTATGTCCTCAAAATTTAGACAGAAAATAAAAATGAATTACTCACTTATTTCCAAAAGGCATTCTTATGCAAGGCTTGATTTACCTTGATTAACATAGCAATTTACCACACATTTCAAAAAGTGTTGCTAGTATTTTTAGCTCAAAATAGATTTAGATACCTTAGAATTTCCTACTGAATTCCATAAACACTGTTCAGACTTCAAATGCTATTTAATTTTTGCAGGTACAATAAGATTTCATTTTAAATAGGTTTTGATAATAACTAACTTAATCAATGAAGTGATATAGTGTTAAAGCTATGTTTATTATTTTCATTTTTTTATCAACACTTCCTTGGCTAACCCCTTTAAAGTGCATTTTCACCTAAATAGTGTGTTTCTTATGAGGTAAATATCCTTTCCTCCTTTTCCTTGGAAGTGTTTAGGGGCAAACTCAAATGGTGTAGGCAAAATGTTGGCTTCATGATGTTAACTAAAAGCAGTCAATGCAAAAAACTGAAAATACAAGGAACAACCTGAAGCAGGCCTTTAGCTTTGTTTCTGAGCAAGAATAAGGGGGTTTGGTTTTATTTTTTGTTTTCTTCCTTGCAAAAAAGTCTTCTAAAATGGCTTTCAGAGATCATAAAAATAAGTGTTGCTGGTATAAAATTACAGATTTAAATAGCAGAGATTTTTTTCTTGTTTTTACTAATTCCACTTCTGCATATAGTGCTTATAAAAGATTAACTGGGAGTATGACTACAGTGTTTGCCAGGGACCATGACTGTAGTAAGTACTGTTGCAGTGTAAATCTACAATGTGCTAACAGTTTTGGAAATTTCTTCCACAAATATGAATTATTTCTGTGCCCATTTTCAAGAACAAGCCTTTGACTATCCCTGAAGGTTGTGCAAGGCATGCAAGTTATAATATGGCTCTGAGTCCAGTAAGATTGATTTTTTTACACATTCTTGGGAAGTAGCTTGTTGTAGGCTAGCGTTACCATCCTTTCTGAAGTTCTCCCTTTTACACTAAACAAACAAAAAGGAAAGTTTGGTGCAAGCAGGTAAGCATGAACTGAAGAAGATGATGCCAGTGAGTTAGAATATAACAACAACAGAAAAAGCAGCAGCAATCCCCCTCTCCCCCAAAAAAGGAAAAAAAAACCCAAACACAACCAACCTGCTAACCAAACAAAAAAACACTCAACAACAGATAGAAGTTAGGGCAAGTCAAATGTTTGTTATGAGGTTTAAAGGAGTAAAAGAAAGAAGCGGACACACCTGAAGTCTCACCTGAGGTCTTCTTTCCTTTTTTTTTTTTTTTTTTGAGAGAGAGTATAGAAATGTGTCTGTATTATAAACATACACACAAACTATCATGACTCTGTCCTCAGGTCGGTCTTAGTTGGTCACTCATTTTCAGAGGCACCAGTCCTTCCAATGGGTATGTGACTGTCCTTATACAAATGAGTTACCCTGCTAATCTGGCAGGTAGGTAGATTTGGTGCGATAGGGGCTGGGTGGTTTTTAGGACCATGTACAGTAGTGCTTCACTTGTCCTTGAGTCATGTCCATAGGAGCATGGACAGCAGCAGTGATTAGGAGCCAAAACAAGCCACTTGATGTCTTTGCTTGCTCCCTTAGCATTGGTTTGTGTAATAATTGCTACTCTGCAAACTTTCATAGGGGCAAAAAGGTGAGATTGACACAACAGTGCTGACTATTTCTGGATACCTGGTTTTGAAATTGAGCCCATTAGAAAGCTGGAAATAAGGAAGGAAACAGCAGATATCATTTATCACAGTAATTCATCTTCTTTTTAGGGAAACATTTGACAATATGCTACACAGCAGGTTAATCTCTGAATAGTGTACTGTATTTTCCCCAGAAAATCTGATGACAACCACTGAAACAATTTCTGCAGGGATTAAAAGTTGGCTTAAGGTAAGAGTTGAAGCACATCTCCTAAATGGTTGGATGTAAGAGTAGGGATGAGGCACTGAAACATGTAGATTGCCATAGGAGAGTTACTATGTTAGCAGTAGGGTGACTTCAGCCTTATTTTTTGTCAATGTTTACAGTGTTATGACCAGATTGTGTGAAGCAGAGCTCCACTGAGTGTGTTAAGGCTGGATACAGAAGTGTGCATTTAGTTCCTGTACTGCTTTGACGATTAAACAATGTTTTATGAAGTGCAAAACCCAGCCTGGCAGGGATGGCGGCTGGGTGCTTGTGGTAGTAAGACCACGGTGCTTTGGTGAGATCTGAAAGAGAAGCCAGAAGGAAGCCAGCATCCAACCAGGTCATCATAAGAGAAAAATAAAATAGTGAACTTCCATAACTCTTAGTGCTTAGCAAAGGAAATAAGATAAATGAAGGTCTTGTAGAGATGGGAATCATTCTGTAAGTAACTGATGGACATGCATAGCAACAATGGTAATAATGGTCAAATAGTTGAAAATGATGGCTAATGCACTGTTTCTTAGACATTCTTGGACCACTTTTTGTTTCTTCCTACTGTTGCATATAATGAAGTTGATTTTTTTCATATTAGACATGAAAACATGTTTTAAAAGTATCCAGGAATCTTACTGCTACTGATTGGCATATTCAAAAATCTAGGTCGAATCAGAGATTTTGGGTTCATGTTTATCTTTAAATGGTCTGTATTAAAATACATAAATTTTGTGACAGAGCATGAAACATCTTCTCATGGCACCTTTTCATAGACTGCAAGTGTCTTACGCAATTCCCAGAGGCTTCAGTGGATCAGGCTCGCAGTGAATGAACTTGGAAAAAGATCTATAAAAGCAGTCCAATACATCTTTGTTCTTTTTAAAAAGAAAAAAAGTATTTTTAAAAAAAGCTTTTTTTATATATATTTCTGAATTAATTTTATTGTTTAAGCCTCTGAGGTTTTTGCTGTGTTTTTTTTTTTTTTTCTACTTTAGTATTAAGCAGGCTTTAGCATATGCTTATTTCTGTAAACAACTTAAAATCCCTCCAAGAATTGCTCCTTTGTCCTATTTTTATTATATAGTGTACTACTTCTGCTTTAATTCATCTGATTTTATTACTAAATTGAATGTTAAAAAAAGTAGGTTTTCATGGTGACATCCCAATTCATTAAACTGCATCTCATAGTTCACTGTCAATACAGAAAACTTAAAGCTGTTCCTGAGGTTATTCTGTCTTTTCATATGCACTTAAAATAGTCTGTCTGCACTTAAGAGGTTTTCTTCTAGAGCTCAGCCTGAGCTACCTGCCTAGGAGATAAAGTACATTTCCTTAGGCTCAAAGTCAGTTTCTGATAGACCGTAGCCAGACCTCATTTCTTATAATTTTTTCAACTTAATTTTTCCTAATGTTTCTCCATATCATGATTTTTCTCATTAACTCCTATCCTAATGGTACCGCACCACCTGAGGTGCTTTGACACTTCATTTCTACTTGGGCTGTGTATTCTGGTTCAGTGATGCAGGTTGATTCCCATTCATCACTAGCACAGTATTACGCCTTCCTGAATAAACCCCCTACTTTCCTAATGTACCAAATTACTGAAACCAATTTTGGCGGCCTCTTCACGTTTCTTAGACTGATCAGTGACTCTTGAAACCTCTCCTTAGCTTCACAGAGCAGCAGACCTTGCTGCCTATCTTTTTTTATACAGGCAAACTAGACTGAAAGGGAGAAACCCAGGTGCCTAAACAGGGGCATCAGAAGAATACACAACATAGTATCTAAGACCTCAGCAGAGGCTGGGCAGGTAGGATATGTGATTAATGGGAGACACTTCTGGAGTAGCAGCTGGAGAACACACAGGATACCTTAAAGCACTAGATACCTGTTTTTAGGCTCCCAATTCACTACCCAGAATTACTGCTCTGAAATAAATCGTTCTTGCAGTAAAAAAAAAAAAAAAGAAGTACTCAGTCCAAAATATAAATTTGATTATTTTTTTTTTTAATTCAGTGATTTTAATGGTTGTAGTTGCAATGCCTTTTCTAATGGCAATGTATAAAGTTGCCAAAATTGTATCTGTACGTGGTCAGGTCTGAAAATCACAAGAAATATTTGAATAAAGATGGCCAAAGCAAAGAAATTAAGGCACAGGATGTCTGCAAAGAGCCCATTTGTTCTAGCAAACATGAAAGAAAAACTTTTAAAAACAGTAAAGGTTCTGAATATGCTGTGGTCCTGCACTGGAGGGGGAAAAAACTGGTATTCACATGTACACACACATACACTTTAAGCTTTACTTTTTTTTTCCTCTTTACACTTCCTTCAGCCTGAGGAGTAAAATAGCACTGAATCATTCATAGCGAATTTAATTTTCTGGTCTTTGTACTGCTGGACTATTTTAATTTCCTAATAGTAGCAGAATATAGCCACTTTGAAATTCCAGGTTTAATTTTCTTAAAATTGTGAAGGCTTTCGGAGGATCTTTTTCTTTTCCTTACAGAAGATCCCCATCTTGAAGGGGGAGGGTGGGGGAATGAATATCCACTTGTATTAATGTTGGAAATATAGTAAGGCTGAGTATAATTTTCTTTCAGTGAAGCAATGAAAATGAGAAGGGATGCTTAAAAAGTGCTAATGAAGGACTTGGTTATGAAGAAGCTGCAGAACTCAGAGAACATCCAGGAAATTGCCACTTATTCATATTGTGGTGGAACACATTTGGTCCTATTGGTTAAAATTTTTTCATGAGCTGAAGATATCATTATTTCAGCTATTGCATAGCCTTGACTCCCACACACAGCTGCAGTGATATTTGGGTTTGGGCATACAGGAATAAGCATCACTGTGGCAAATATCTCCTCTTTACCCAGAATGGCTAGAAAGGGGAAGGGAAAAAGCTGGTGTATCTCAGGAATACAAGGAAAATAAGTAGGAAAACATTCCTTGAAGAGTCTGATGCACAGTGCTTTCCTTGTTCAAGGCTTTAAGAGCACTGTCTACCCTTATGTGTTGTTTCATCTGCTCTGTTCAACAGAGAGATTACACAAAAATGTGAAGCATTATGCTGCTTTTAATAAGTTCTGTGTCAGTGAAGTGACATTTCTTTGTTGGAAAAAGCCCGGTAACAATGGCAATTAGCTGATACCTCTATACGAAGTATTTTCACATACTAGTTTGAAATAAAACACCACTTAAAAAGGATAGAGCAACTAGTGATAACTCTAGGTGTATTCAAGGCATAGTCTCGATGAGAGCAGAGCTCTTGTTCTTTGTTTTTACTATGGTTCCAGGCAAAGACATCTGAAGAGATTTGGCTAATTTAACAAATGTGGTGTTACCTCACACTGGTCTCATTTAGGAAATAGATGAAGAGCTGTTTGCTGGTGGCTCTATCATTAATGACAAACACCAGCCCACAAAAGAGAGAAACATCTAAATTATTAACTGCCTGATCAGCAACTCAGTTGGGAATTTCGTTGGGTCATGAATGCTGGCAGGTTGTCAGGGAAACGGGAATAACTTAACCAACTGCTTAGGATTGAAAGATGAATCCTTTTTACATTTTTTTGGTGGCTAATAGCTGAGCTGGATTTGCAAATGGTTGCTGAAATGGAAAACACAGTAATGCTTTTGATTCAATACAGACAACTTAACAATTTAAGTCTTAATTTAGAGTCTTGATATATGGGTTTCTGTTTTGATTCATGAGAAACTCCTCGGGTTTTCATCATTCTCCCCCTCCCTCACCTTTTCCCTGCTCTAACCATTCATTAATGCCATGTACGGAGATTTCTTGATATCTTGGCAATTTGCAAGCGATTAAATAGTGCTCTGAAGCTCACTTTAGATTAGCTTTCGAAATATGATGAGCCAAAATTCCAAGCGGTTCAGGTGCCACCATTCTGCTTAACTTATTTGAGGCTGGCTACTTTGCCAACCATAAACCCTTCAGGACCAGCAATAGGTACTTGCAGTGGCTGGGGCAGTTTCCCTTTGTTCTGGATAATAAAACAACCACCTGGAAAGGCAAGCTGAAAATCATAGGCAGGAGAAAAGCTGTGTTCGACTGGGAGTTAAAGTAGGATTCAATCTATGATTTGGAGAGATGGGGGGCTGTTCTGGTTGGCAGGAGCACTTTCCTGCATGCATTGCTGGCTGTTAGGCTGTAGTAAGTTGTGAAATGGAGTCTACGGCTCTGAAATTCTCAAAATTCTCTGTGACAAGCTCATTAGAATTAATTGTTAGTCCATAGGGCTTGTCTTTTCTCCTGAGCATTTGTTCATCTGGAAAGCCTCGTGGTGGGAGGGGGAAAAACAACTATTGCAACAAGAATCTCTTTATTCCAAAATTTTGTCTGCTAAAAGAATTGGTCCCTCTTCACCTGTTTATTTCCTGGTTCTTAGCATGTCTGCTAGCACTGGTCAGCAAAAATAGGCAACGGGTTTTCAGTCACTGAATCATAGGAGTAAGGGCACCTGGCTACTGTAGGTAGCATCATCCATTTGACCCCTGCTTAGACACTTAGAGAGTAGACAGTATATGACCTTCGGTGACTATAATCTGTATTCACCAAATGTTAGAAGATCTGTTATTCAGCAACTGATCTCTTGAAGTTTTTGTGCTAAATAGGAGCAATCATGAGCAATCATGCCACTGAACACTTATTGAGAAGACAAATATAATTCTCAAGTCTCAGAGTGGTCTCGATTTCCTGGGACAGTCTGCAAGAATAACAACTGATGGGAAGCCTGGAATCAAAAGGCATGCAATAAATCTTTGACCAGCAAAATATCAAAGATGAGGCTTTAAAGTATTAGCTGTCTTCAGGATTTCAGATTAAACCATGTTAATGTTACACAGCAGTCCTATGCTATCTGAAGTCATGTTTTCCTGAATTGTCATAATTGTAGTTAGAATAACTATCAAAGTAACGTTTCTCTTCTGCATTCTTTTATGAAGTGTTGTACCAATCTGATATTCTCTGGGTGGATAGATTAAAATATGTGGGGAAAGTATGTACATAGTGGTGATCTTTACCATTCAAATGTACAATTGAGAAAATGATATCTTACTGTTTTGACTATTCCAAATCACTGCTTCTCTTTTTTCACCCCTTTACAGGCTCCCATTCCTTTACAGTGCTTGAAATGGCATAGCTTGCCATCAGCATAATTCTGCTGTATTCCTGGGTCTGAATGCTGCCTTAAAAACAGAGAACTCATGTCATTTAACTCAGCTAGTTGTCTAGACCTGCTTTATACTTAGTGGAGATAAACAAGCGCTTTGAGGAAGCAGTTTGCTCCATCCAACAACGTAAATACCTGCCTTTGGTGTGAGTCCGCTGACTTCATGGAAATGCACATTTCCTTCTATTGACAACAAGTGGAGTCTGGACAATCAGCTCAGATATCTGAAGTGTTTAAATCTATATCTGGGCAGATGAAATGCACCAAACTGACAAAGGGTAGGTAAAATTATACTTTGTATTTGGGTATGAAAATAAACCATTTCTCAATCAGACTTTCTCAGATCCTAAAGCATTTCCCTGCCGGTTAGGAGGCTTGAATAAAAATTATTCTGCAGGTAGCAATCTAGTGTTTTGCATGACAGAAATTTCCTTTGGTATGTATTGTGATATGTACATCACTGGATCTAGTTCCGGCTGGTTTTTTTGTTTATGCCACAAATAAAGTTATCCTGTGCACATTCACAAGAGAAAATGTCACTTTCTTGCCCAGACTGATTTTCTATAAGAAAAATAGAAAAATCAGAATTTTTTTTCTCTTTTAGAAAAAAATATACTTCATATCTTTTCTTGCTTAAATGTAGGAACAACTTTCCTTTTAGCTGGGCTAGCAAGATAAAAAAATTCTCCAGCTTCTCTTGTTTATATTTTTGTTTGGTTCTTTTACAAGCAAATATTTTACAAGTGTAACAACAATAAAATAAACTGTTTACATTGCCTGTTAGTAAAATGGGAAAGCAAAACTATACCCCATAGTATTCAGCATCATCAAATCCATTTCAAAGTAGTGTTTTTTTAACTGCTAATGAAAGCATTCTAAAGATTGGCTTCTGAAGGGGAAAAAAGCTTTCATTTTTTTTCCTTCTCATATTCTCTCTACCATCCGGTTATGGTTCAGAAACACAACCATTTTGCTCTTCTGGACTAAATTCATTTGATGCACTATCAAAGTGCATTCAGATTATCAAAGTCTCATTCTTGCCCTAGAATATGGTATTGAAGTGAGAACACTGATCTGCTGGCATTTCATAGATAGCTTGAAAATATTGAGCTAAGAAACTGCAGATGAAATTACTCATAGTTTCTGCTTGTAGGTGATTATCTGTTTTCCCCTCCTACCATGTATTAAAGTATTATTTCCCTGCAGGTTGATTGTTTTCCCTCTTACCATGTAGTCAAAAGCTTCAATTTGTTATTCTCTATAGTGATCACTTAAACTGGGGACACTGAAGCTTTCACAGCTGAAGAGCTGCTTTAATATCAAATACAGTTAGAGAAAGCCACAAAAGCCTTGCATATAATAGGGGCTCACAGAAGAATGCAAATATATTTATTAGTGAATTTTAATGAGAACTGTTATGGTAAATGAAGATCAGATTATCAAATGAGATTTGAATATTTTTTTTTCCAAGTTGTACTAGCACTGAGATATAGTACATGCCATTCATACCAGCCTGTAACTCTGGTAGACCTCTACAACGAAGTCTGGATTAAAGAGAAAAGGAGCTGGACTATGGATGTATGGGAGAACAATAAGGTCATCAGCTTTTCATGTTGTTCCAAAATCTTCATGATCATCTACCCCCTCAAGTTTTCCATGCTCTGCAGAGGTATTACTCAGCCACTAGTGTACTACTCCTTGGTATTGTAATACCCCCACAATATCATATGATACTTCAGCTTGTCTCCGGTAGTGTCTGAATGGTAAAGTGCTTTTGGTCTGTGTAAATTAATGACTTGCATGACTTCAGTGTCCTTCACATTTTGTTTCTAATGCTCAATCTCTGTTACTAAAGAGGGCAGGTCAATAAAAAGAGCAGGTTAAGTAAAAGAGAAAAATGCAGAAGTCAGTCAGTAACTAATAAGAATTAGTATTTTTCAAAAGCAGATAAACACCTACCAAGGTTTAGAAACTTCAGAGATATCTAGGCAACTTAATGCCATTAATATAGTCACTTGTAAAGCAGTCAACTATTAGTGTTCTTGTGTCAATTACTAATGTTTCTGAGTGTGTGTCTCTGAACCTCTTGGTGGTTTTGGTTGGTTGGGACATAGGTCCAAAACCAATGATGTCTTCTACCTCTTTGACAAAGTGGCTTACTATCCATTGAAGGTAGTTTGTGTCCCTTAGCAAAAAGATTATTGTTATGTTAAGTGATACCAGCTACTCTTGAGTAGCTGGTAATAGAAAAAAAATCTTTAAATAAAGAAAATCTTTAAATACTAACTTAAAAAATCTTTTTATATGCATTATTAGACCTGGCTGGATGATGCTCCTGGAAGAATTTGCACACTTCTTTCTGTCTAGACATTTGCTGCAAAACAAAGAAAAGAGACTATGAAGTACAAATTGATGGTTAGAGGTCTTGTGAGGTCAGTGTGAAAAGCCCAAGGTGTGATTAGCACAAGGATGCTTTGCATGAAGCAGAAAGATCAAATACTAAGTCTGAATTTTGGGTGACAAAGATCAAGACATTGCACAGATGAAGAGGGATAACAACAGAAAGGAAAGTTTTATGTTCCAGCACTTAATAAATGGTTATGAGAGCTTACAATCCACCAAACTTTCTTAGAACGGGCAGTATCACTTTTCCAATTCTGAAAAAGGGAAGGGTGTTATTAGTTCACAGCTCAAAAGCTGAGTCATCAACAGGTGGAAGATTTCAAAGGAAAGCAATGGTATCTGGCAAATATTTGGATTAGAGGGACCATTGGTCCCTTGATCCATGTGTGCTTACTGCAGAAAAGGCTCCCAAGAGCTTTTCTTGTGCATGTAAAACTGCTGAAAATACTTTTATGTCTATTTCATAGTGCCTAGGCAAAATAGAGAAATAGGAGTTTTACGAGTTTTACGAGTTATAATTTCCATATTTATAGATTAAACTCAATAATTAGGTATTTATATCATCTACAGTAATTAATTTTGTCTGCCTAGCGTTGTAAAATATTCACACTTGACATGTTTAACATCTTTTCCTTATGACTAATTAGCAAAGCGACAATATTCACTTATTTCAGTTTTATGCAGGGAAGTGGCATTATAGTAAAATGGTCATTTATCATTAATATGTGTAGTTGAGGAGGCTGTTTCTTCATTTTATAATACTTTCAAATTACATATTACATTATATTAATAACATGTTACGCTGGTATTTTTGCAGCTCTTTTTGTGCAGTTAGTAGGCATCCCAGTTTGCAGTCCATATGCCACTTGATCCTTGGCACTCACTGAGTGACTGCTGCTCTTATTGGAACTAATTTGGAGGGTTGAAGGGATCATGATCTCTGCCATCATTTGTCTTACTATGTTCAAGGATAAATCAGTAAATAAAATTGTGCTCTGATGATTTTCAATACAGACCCCTATGAAAGTGACCTGTTCCTTGCTTCTATGAAACTTTGGAAGTCTTTATCTACTAGAGTTCCTTAGCTGCTATGTACGTCTAGGCCAATAGTAGGAAATTTTCAGACTGTGGCCTGTAATTCAATTTTTTGGCTTTTTTGCCACTTTGGTTGGGGGTTTTCTCACTTTCTTGTATAGAAAATACTATCGTGTATTTGTTAAAGTCTTTGAGAAAGCTTTTTGACTTCCAGTGAGAAAAAGGATTTCTACTTTTAACTTAAGTGACTTTTTCTGGTGCTTCATGTGCTTTAATTTTCTCTTTCAAGTTCTGGGAGGGCTCAGCAACCTTCAGAAACTGAGGATATATCCTACTGAGCAGTTGTATTTGCTGTTAAATTCAAATAGTTTGGGTTTTGTGTGTTGGTTCCCCCCTCCAGGGTGCGACATTCATATTTACATTCTGCTGTCTTTACAGAAGCTTCTGTTGGCCTTCAATTTGTCCCCAGTGCATACAGCCAACCTCTTTAGCATTTCAGAGGGACAGCCTCAGGATATCTGAGACCACCTCTGTAAGATACGGTATTCCTCCATATCTGCCTTTTCCTCTACAGATGCCCCTTCAGGAAGCTTCTTATATCTGTAATTAGCTAAATAATGACAAAACGGAGTCAAAAAGTAACATACTTGTTTTCCCATGCCATACAAAATGAAAATACTCTTTTAGAGTTTAGGGCCAGATTTCATGGCCACACACATTAAATGGCAAGTCACTGGCCTGTGGGCTTTCTCTGTTCAACAGAAAGCCAGGTCAGTTCGTGATGGTAGTTGGTAGCAGTGAGATATGGACTCATGGGAAATAAACTACAGTGCTAATGGTTTATTGCAAGCTTGTCAGAAAGATTAAATAATATTGGCAACAAAATTCGTTCTTTGGGTTGTGTCTGTTTGAACACTTACAAAATGAATCAATTTCCACTTTTTCTTATCATACATGTTTGCCCTTGTCTGAACAATCGCTGCAGACCTCAGGCACAAGAGCTTAATTCTTTACTGATAGAAAACAGGGATGGTAACCTAGTAACCTTTGTCTCATTCAGAGGCTTAAAAATGAGGCTAAGTGGTTCTTTCATGGTGGTAGTGATTATAGTGTTTCAGCTTATTCTTTTTAAATTACATTGAACTCACTTTTAAAAAAATCAGAATTGATATAATGCAGTTTTCAAAAGGAATAAACCAAGAGCAGGGTTACTACAGCTAAATCCTTCCCTTTTTTGCCTGCTTGCCCCACCCCCACCTCCCCAAGCAATATGTAAGTAGTATATAAAATTAAGATGTTAGCATTGTTATGAAAATACAGTATGTGCCTATGTTTCGTCTGTCCACCTCATTGCGAATGCGATAGATGACAAAATCCAGCCAGTAAGTACTCTCATTTCTATAGATACCTAGATACAGACAGAGAACATGGAATAATATTGTTGACACTTCCTCAGATATTTAATCCTTTTCCTTCTACAAGTAATTCACCATTTTCTTGGAACTCTTTTGCAGATCTTGGAGTCTTAGCCAAATCTCATTCAAGACAACAAGATGAATTTAATGGATTTCAATAGCTACACAATCTTTCATCAGTACTACATTTTGGAAGCAGCATCTAGCTTTTGTTGCTAACAAAATTTTCAATACAAAAGCTTAAACTACAAATTCTGGCTGTTCCTTGTCTACCAAAAACATTCTGCCAAAGATGGAGTCCTACAGTAAGGCAACGTTTTTACGAAACATAATTAGAAACAAATACATCTTGACATGCTTTTCTGAGGAAACATCTGTTTCTAGGGAAAGAGATTTAAAATCTTCCAACAATCACCTACACCTACTTCTTTTGTTGTGTCATGTTGGAAGAGCTGCTGAGAGACATGAAGGGAGCACGAGAACAGAAAAACTCATTTGAATACTTGAGTTTGGGTTTTTTTTCCACTTTGCCCATTGCTTGATAGACATCAGATTTTCTTTTTAAAGATTAAATTTTTTTTTTCTTATTTACATTACTAAATGATTGAGCATCATCTAGCGATGAATTAATAGAAGGATTAATCTGTTAAGTTATAGCAACTCATTATTTTTGCTTTGGAGTTTCTTCCTGTTTTATTTATGAGTGAAGACCTACAAGCAGAGATCATGAGTTACTTCCTAAGAGATAAATAGAAGAATCACTTCATAAATTTAAGAAAATATTTTTTTCTTTAAGGCACATTTTGGCCACTCATGCATTATCTATCTTATTTAGAAATGCTGAAAGGTTCCTCTCCTCTCCCGCCTGCCCTGATATGTTAGTTACATTAGAAATGTTACTTTTGCAGTGTGGAAAGCACTATAAGATTAATAGATTTTCATTACAGTATAATTCTAAAAGTGATTAGAGAATTCTGAGGAAACTTTATAGCACAGTCAAAATAATAATTCTAATTTATATGCATGCTTATAAACTTTCTGGGAAAAGTCTCTGCTCATAGGTAAATAACTTGCTTTTTTAGGCTTGAATGAATAATAGAAGCTCTTGTGAAAGTGAATAAAATTAAACAAAGACATTCACTAACACATTGAAGATAGGGAGTGAAAGTAATTCATCTACTGTAGGTCATAAAGAGGATAACCATATGTGGAGAGCAGTAAGAATGCTGAGACAAGTAACCTGATTTTACTTGTGAGACAAGTAGTGTCATAAAACCTAGCAGAGCATAAGTGCATGGACACTAGAAGTACTCGGTTTAAAGCAATGTGATGTTTCATTTATGGAGAGTACAAACCCTTAAGAATCTACTTGCCCTTTTCTCCTACTAGAGCAAGACTGTGAAATCTTGATAAAACAATATTTTGGTAAAATAGTCCAACACTGAACCATGGTAATGTGAATTACTACAAGATGGGCCTAGTGATGTAACAGTACTTCTACAAGATAGACACTCAAATTTATCTTCTATATATTATACAAGGCTAGTAAATTTTCCAGTAATTTTAGATTTTACTGATCTTATCCCCGTTTTGCTTATTTGTTTGATGATAGCCCAGTCAATAGTAGAGGAAAATACATGATAGCTATTAGGCAGTCTGTGTGTCCTTAAAAAACCAAACAACAAAACAAACAAAATCAAACCCCCAAACCACAAACAAACAAAAACCCCTCTAAAAATTGTAGGTTTCATTTATTTACTAGAAATTATTATCTTATGATTCTTCAATACAAATTAGACATCTAACTTCAATGTAGATTTAATATCATCCTAAGCATTAAAAGTACTTTTGGAATAAAGTAAGACCACCTATAAAATTTGAATAAGTGAAGCAGCAGCCTTACTTTCCAGGTCCTACAGAGCTCTGAGTCCAAAACAAGTTCTGACAAATAGCTGGGAAACATGCGTGCTTGAAGGTGTTTTGGTGGGGGTTGAGTTTTTTTGTTAATGTTTGTTTAATGATTATGTGGTACTGGGTAAGTGTTTGTGAATTTACCAGTTCTTAGGAAACTGGGGTAATAGCAGTGACTAATATGCTTTGTGTAATTGTAAATCTGTTTGGGTCTAGGAAAAGAGACTATAAAGTGGTTCTTTATGGGAGGTACCTCTTCTGAGTATAGGAGATTATTTTTAAGAAGGAATCATGTAAATATTTATTAATTCATCAGAAGGAGAAAATAAACAAAGGAAGTTATTTCTGTCAAAGGCACTGAAGATGTTTTGGTTTTTTTTTCTCATGTTTGAATCATGTTCAGAAGGGATGATGCTGGTTAGATTTATGGAAGCTCTAAAACATAGAGATTTTATTTCCACAAGTATATGTAGTGGAACTACAGGTTTTACTTTTTACTAATACATTGAATCTAGTGGACTAAATGGAAATACAGCAATGACTTCCAGGCCATTAAGTAAAGAATACTAAATGTATAACAAATATATGCTATTCTGTCCTCAGTTTCCAAGCAGATCGTTTTTGAGTGGCATCACCTTGACTGTCCTACAAGCATAGCTGCTGTCAGTCTTTGGACTCTGTACATTTGTAACATTCAGGTGACAGTGAACAACCAAACATTTTTTTAACAATCTATTTTAAGTTAATTCTACACTTCAATGGATGTGATAAAGGAAGTTTGTATGCACATATGGAACAGCTGCTGAGGTGGGCTTCTCAGGTATTAACAGAGATAAACAATTTTAAGTATGAGTAATCTTACTTAATGAGTAAATGAAGGTGTAGGACCCCTGACTGAGTGCAGAGGTCTGCATACTGTATGAAGCGACAGGGCTGCTGTGATCAGAAATAAGAACAGGTAATTTCAGAGGTTTTAAAATCTGAAATAGGGAATATTTAATTCCACTTGCAAATTTCTATAAACTGCTCTGTTGAAAGTGTCTTTGTAAGGGGTAGATGTCAATAATAATAGCAATAGCAGCAACACAGGTGTAACTCTGTGCCTGTAGGGAACTTCTTTCTGAAACAGTGAGCTAACACTTGGCTGTGCTTTAGTCAATGGCAGTAATTCCACTGGCTTCAGTGGTTTCTCCGTGTAGCCCTCTACATCTGCCGTAACCTCTGCATTGGAATAACTTCCAATTTTTCTAATTCTCTTACCTTTCTTCATTTCAGAAGGGCAGTTCACCTTAGACTTCATGAATTAATGGTTTTGTTATGGATCAAATTAACATTTCTTGTCACATATCTTGGTTGCTGAAAGAGGAAAAGATCTTTTAGGATGAATAAGATCAAGTGTCCATCTAACCTACTTTATGGGCAGAAATCACCTATCCTCAGGCACATGCAGCTCTTACAACATTTCCGAACCTTAATTATTTCCCTTTGTGTGAGTATGGTATATTAAAGTGGCTTTAGTATTTCTCAGATTACAAATGTAGATGCCACGTAGAAATTTACATTTAAATATTGAAAACTTTACATAGCCTGTCTCATTGGAAGTGCAACCATGTAATCAGCAGATCCATATGGATTCTTGCAAAGAACACAGATAGTACTTCTTCATATAGAACAAGTTCAGTTTGCTGTGCATCCAGAAAGTGTATTGGGGTGAAAAGGCAGAGGGACTGTAAATGTAGAATAAGCCATTTGTACATGTTAGCAATTCATACAGAAACCATTTGTGGTCACTTTCCCAGGCAGCTTTTGTTCCCAGGGTCCCTTGGCTTATTGCATTGTGTGATGCTTGTTCCACCCCATGGTCAGGGCTGGGTGACAGCGCTGCTGACACCCTGGCAAAGCACGTTTGTAGTCCCCTTGCCTTCACCTGGGGGAAGCTGTCTTCTCCAGGTATTGTACCATTACAGCTGGGATCTGTCCCTGTGTGTGTTGAGGTGAAAAAAAGATCCTGCTGCTTGAGACATTTTAATCTATTAAAGACAAAACACAGTGCAGAGGTGGTTTTCCCCTTTTTCTTTCTGCGTAGAACGTGCTATGTCTAAAATAAGCAAATAATAACTGTGTATCATTAATCATTAATAGGCTAGTAGCAAAACACAGGATCAACTTAATCCTTTTGGACATTGACGAGTGCACACTGCCACTTTAAATAATGGCATAAAAGGCATCATTGCTACCCAGTATGGATTTACCATAGTAAATGAGTTTGAATTACTGTATATATTTTGTACTCCATACCCTGTTATCAATAACAGTCCTCAGGCCTCACAAAGGGCAACACGAGCAGGAAAAGAATAATTGCCATTCTGCATGGAGCCAGTTTATTGATGAGGTGGACAGAAGTAATATTTTTAGCCTGCTGGGTGTCCATCTGTAAGCCGTTTCCTGGAGCTGCCACTTCTCCTTTCTCTGGAAACTCTTATGGCTTTGTCTGCCCAAGGAAAATAATGAGATCCATCTATCAAACAGAGAACAAACAATAAACTCTATACCTTCCAATTAATTTGTTTTTCACCTCTGTTTACCAATGTGCATGCAGTTAACTATCCATCATATTATATGCATGTAAAGAAGTACATTTTTCAAAAGGTTGAATCTATTAACCCTTTTGCTAGCAAAATATATCTGCATGCCCTGCAGCTAAACAGGAGACTTGGAAAAAAATCAATCCTTTTGAAGTGCCAGAACCTAACAACACAGTGTGCTGTAAAATCATGCTGTCCAGTCTTAAGTGTGTATCTTCTGTTATGTTAATAAGTTATAGTCCATTAAAAAACAGTTTCATGCAAAGAAAAAAATGCTTTTCAGTCTGGCCCAAAATCTACTTTAATGATTCATTTCAAGATGTAGTATGTCTGTATTAAATATAGAGATCCCTCAGAAAATGCGTTGAGCTGGTACTTGAAACTGGAGTGGCTTCTCACTACATTACGACAATTTACTTCTTTGTCCTAGCTCTACTTTCCTCCCTTAGCTGTTTTTCCACTGTTCTTACATAGGAATTTTCAAAGAATGTGGGAATGGCCATACCAGATGCTGACCAAGCTATATAGTCATTTTTGCTATTGATATGGTAATTTGAGAGTTTGCGGGTTTTTTTATCCAGAACATTGGTCTGTTATGGGCTTTTGCTTTTGTGTCTACAGTCTTGCCATTTTCATAATTAAGAAGCACTTGAATCCAGGTATTACTCATCTGCTTAGACAGGTTTGTGTGCTATTTCCACATGTAAAACATGCAAGTTCAATTTTTCAGGACACAGATGGCATATGAAAAAAACCTAAGAAGCCAACTAGACAGAAACATTAAAAATCTGGCACTCTACCACCACACACACACAGACAAAAAAACCCCAACAACTGAGGAAATAGGCTCTTAGGAATCAACTTGTTCCTAATATTTCATTAGCTTTTAGTGCCTAAAAGGCTTGAACACTGAAGATGATTCAAAACAGTGTAGTCAGACTTCTCAGAATATGTCTGGGGAAATGCCTAGTGCTACAAAAGAAGTGATGCTTTAGATCTTGGGAATCTGGCTGGCTGACTATGAGTAACGTTGTGTGAATGGCTCAAGCACTGTATCATTGCCATTAGCCCCTCTGAAATACAGTAAAATTCTACTGGGGAAGAGCTTGCTTGCTTTTTAAAAAGGAGAGGAATCTGTTGTGAAGGAAAAGGTTAAAAGGCTCCAGAACTGGAGTGTGACGAAAGGAAAACAAGATGAGAAAGAGATAAAGCCAAGAAGAAAATGTCTTCCTATGTATTTCTCCTAAATCAAATCAATTTCTAGCTGCCCTAAGTTAAACAATTGGTAGATGACATTTTATGCAGATGAATCAACGTGTTCCCAATTATAGTTGTATATACAATATCCAACACGCAGTCAGCATTTTAACTAGTGTTTTTTAGCAAGCTGCTCTGAGCTCACCCACAAATATGTCATAGAGAGAAGTCTGTACATTCTGAGTAAGTGTGAATTAGAGAGGCAGATGTATAACCTGGGAAGACTTCCAGATTTATCTTTCTTAAAAATGAATGTGTTCAGCCTTGGCTACACTGATCAGGATTATTCTTTGTGCCACAAGCCATCATCAGCATGATGATAATTCAGAAATAAGCCCAGGCTCACTAACAGATCATGAGTTTGATTGGTCCTGGCCTCAGCCATTGGAAATGGGAAGTCTTTCAGGAAGGAATGTCTGATCTGGTGCTCTCTTGTTATTTCTGTCTTGATATTAGGTGGCCAAATACTCAGCTAGTATAAATTGGCACCACTCCATTAAATTTAATGCTTAGCTAATGATCTACATTAAAAAAAAAAAAAAACCAAACCAAAAAAACCCCCAAAAAACAACACAGCACATTTATTAGTCATTAATTTCTTATTAAACATCTGAAATCATGAAAAGTTCTCCTGCGTTTTTGGCTTCTGTCCTCCCATCTGGTCATACGATTGTGGTTTTAACTTCTATCCTTTCTTACTTATGCATTGTTCATCGCTGCTAGTCTGCCTTTTTCTCTGAAGCAGCAACAACAACTGTGTATATAAAGCTGCTACACAGCCCTGGATCCCAGTGTAGTTAATTTAGTCTGAATTTCAACACAAGTCCTTACATCCATACAAAGTGCTTTACAGTAGGATCACACTCTTATTTCAGTAGGACTGGAATTGTTTGATAATGTTGACATATACATACCACTTCACTACGATATCTCTCATACATTGTAATGTACCACAGGGGATTTTAACGTTCATTGCTATTGTTTTAGTAATATCTCACTGAATAAAGGTTGCTGATAACACAAGGTGCATGACTGCTCTAGATTGGCAAACAGCTATTACCCTCAACAAGACTGCTGTGGAAGGGTGTGTTTTAAAGCAATAGGTTTGGAGGTTCCAAGTACTCCACTCCTAAAGTTTCAGTATCAAATGGGGGGATATAATTTACTGAATTTACTTGTATACATTTTATTCAAAGTGTGAATTTACATTTTATTCATTTTATTCAAACATACATTCAACATATATTCAAACATACATTCAACATACATTTTATTCAAAGGTCTCATAAAATGAAGACTAGAAAGTAAATGTTGATGAGACTCTTTTGCCCATATGGGGGACTACAGCTGAATTAGGCAAATCTTATTGAAAATCTTGTTCAAAATAAAAGGATTTTAAGACCTGATTGTCAGCTGAAATAACTCTGAAGAACTTCACTGAAGTCTAGAGAGGATACATGAATTTATACTTTCCCAGACTAAGGCCTACATTTTATAAAGGCTTAGAATATGACATGGTGAACTGCGAAGAATTTGGCTTAAGATATTTCTGTAAGATCAATCTGTTTCATATGGTCAGACTCCTTAAAGCCAAAGTGTTTAACAATCTGATTCTCTCTCTATTTATAGTTCACTTCAGACCATAGGCCATCAAGTAATGACAAGCACTTTTTCCTGAGTTATTCTGAACTGGCTTTGGTTGCCAAGATATTAAAGGTTTTTTGGCACTTAATGAAATTTTACTCATGACATTTTATATCCACTACTCAAGAGGCTGACTAAACTTGCATGCATCTACTGTCGAGATGCAAGATTGATAACACTAGGTGTATGTTGCCACAAAGAAAAGAATATTTAGTGTGGGGGTTTTTTTTTTGGTTTTTTTTTTTTGTTTTTTTTAATTTAAGATGATTTAAAGAAATAGTGCTAACTAGGGTGGAAGTGCTGCACCCCTGCCTAGAGACAGTATGTAGAAAGCACAGTATTGGTGTAAGGGTTGTCTGAAGGGAGAAATGCATTAGTCTGAGTAACATAGGCCTGTTTGTGCAAGATTATTGTGGTAAAGGCTTTGCAGAGATTTTTAATATGTGTAATGTACTTTCCAAAAGAAGGCTTACTATGATAGACTGGAATAGCTTGGTGTCTCCAGGTACTGTAATATTATGTAGTGGGTTTTTTTCAAGTGCTTCAAATATTTCATAATTGATAATTGACTGATAACCTTCTACAAGTAAATGTGTAAAAGGCAGGTTTCCAAGCAGAACACAGACCCTTCAAACTCTCCAGGAGATAAGCCACCTGGCTTCAGTCCACTAAAGCACTTAAGTACATATGCAGCTTTAAACACCTAGCAGTCCCATCATCTCACATTTTAGGTATCAAACTACTTGCATCAGCGAGACTACTTGGGTACTTAAGTTTATTCACATGCTTAAGTTGTTTGCTAGATCGAGATAGGTTTGAGGAACTAAGCCCAAGAAAGTGCTTTCTTTAGGGAGAGAGTTCTGCACGGTGGGAGGGAGATGCGAACCACGTCTTGGATCACTTTGTCTCCAGAATGAAGTAGAAACTTTCTATGGATGATACAGCAAGAAGCTCTGTAGGAAAAACAGATCAGAAATTGAAAAATGGATGCACCTCCTGTTCTTTCGTATTTTAGTTTGATCCTTGTATGATTTTAATTAGTTTTTCTAAAGGCTACCTTAAAAATGTGTCATGAATGATCCTTAAGCAATATCTATCCACTGCTGCATGATTAATACATTTCTAAACTAGAAGATTAGATGTGGTGCCCAATATGGTGCCCAAACTGTCAAGAGAGAGAGCCTTTGAATACTAAAAATACGAAAAAGAGCATAATTTGTTATGAAGAATATTCAGATCTGTTTCAGATGATATATCAGGGTATATTAAGAAAAAAATAGAAGTGCAGCCATCTTGAGTTACTGTTTCTTTTAAGTTTGTTTCTTGGAAATAGAAAATATTAATCTGTTGGAGAAATACTTTCATTGAAAAAAATAAATAGATTGTACTATGAAAATGGAATCTGATTCTGATCTCCTTTATACTGATGCTAATTGCAATGTTTCACTTAAAGTGGGGACTGTCAAGAGATTCTGGACAGCCGTGGCCCACAGCATATTGGCAGGAAACTGAAGAAATACAGCAAAGAACAAAATAATCAGATGACAAGTTTTGATCAGTGGAGGAAAGCTTTCAGCATTCTGTAAGAAGATGTAGATCTGGAGAAAGTATGACGTTAGGAGATGGGAACCAGGAGTTCAGGCATCAGATCAGATGGCACAAATCAGGCATTGCAAGATGGAAGAAAATCATCAAATACATAGGAGGAAGTGTCGTATCTTTGTATTCTTTTATAGTATTTTGACTTTGCATGTCAGTTGATAAAAATATTTCTGGGAAATAAAATCCAAAGTAGACAGTACTTGTAAAGATCAAAAATTACTTTAAGCCTATTACCTTGGTACTATATATATGACTTAAATCCATTACTGACCTGATTTATTAAGTGTTGTTACAAGCCTGCATATGTATACTTACCTTGTGCTTTTATATCTTAAATATTTTTTCAAACAAAAAAATTATCATAACGTGCAAGTGTTCACAAAAGGAACTGCATAGATATGCTACAGAACCTGAAATTCACACTTTGCTAATACAACTTCATCATGAGACAAGCCCTGGTTAACTTTATAGTAGATGCTAAAATGACACGGTGGGAGGGGTTTTGTAGCTATAATTTCATCACCATTTAAGCAGGATAGGTTATTTTCAAATCCGTCCAAATTGATACAGAACGGTTAGCTCATTCTAAGTAATCATTCTAAGTAAAAGTCACAGGAGAAATCATGAGCTTTAGCAGACAAATGGAAAGGAAGAGGGCATAAGCGCACAGACAAAAGAACATATATTTCTTTAAGGACATTAGAAGCAGGAAGGCAAGGAAAGATGCTGGCTAACCAGCTCTGCAGTGTCCTTACTTTTCTTACTTGCTCATGATCCTTTGGAACACCCAAATCGTTGATCTGACTCAGTCTTCACCACAGAGGATGATGAAGACAGACATGCTTGCTGTTAGGTGTTTCAGCTAGTAGAAGTGAAGTACAAACAGACACTGAAGCCTTAAAAAGAGATGTTAACCAGTTCAGTTTAAGGTTGTAGCTTACTGGTGATGATTCACTAGTGTTTCAAAGGAATGGGTCACAAGGAATGAAGTACGAAAGATGCTATAAAAATCGGCCCCTATTGACAGTCTTGTGCCTTGCTTAAATGATCAGAAGATGCCACATGTTGCACTTTTTTTTTTTAAAGAAAGTTATTAACAGTTAATATAGGAGTTAGACTCTTTTAAACCTTACTTCAGTTTTTCTGAAAGTGTTAGGGGAAAAAAAAGCCAAACATAATTTTAACAGGAGGAGAGTTAAGTTCTTTACTAATGGAATTATGATGTATAAAACTTATACTGTTCAGAAAAATTTAAGGCAAGTATATTTATCCAAGCTGCACTAAGAAAATGTATAAAGTGAGTATGTTTAATACTTACTGCAATAATTTCTGGCAGGGAGAGTAGAATTAAAACAATTCTGTACTAACCGTTACAAACACAAATGCATAACTTCCTGTGAGGGTGATCAGGTCTAGTTTCTGCAGTTGTTGTCCGCAGATGTTAAAATAAACATTGCTTGGTTTACATGTGTAATACTTGTGTTCTTGAAAGAATTTAGAAATCAAATTTTTCCCTTGGAGGTGTTAAGCTCGCCTGCTTGGTTAACAGAAGCCAATGTCCCAGCTATTCCCACCAGGAATTGGGCTCCTGCTATTTACCTCTTAAGGTAATTAGAGTTTCTCATGTTTACATCTGAGACCTCAGACACATAAATGAATTTATCCTTGCAACATCCCTGTTGAGATCTGGTGATCCAGACCTGAGCTTACCCCCAGATCATTGTACATGTTGATCTGCAGGGGCCCCAGGAGACTAATCCTCCCTTCCTGCAGAGGAACCATACTGCTTCTCTTGCCTGTCAGGTTTTATGCATGAGAAATAGGGCGAATTTTACCCATAGGGTTTGCCTTTTTACTTTTTAGAAAATAAGATGAAACCTTGTTACTGAGCATATTTTCAAGTCACCCTTGTATCCTTCTTCTGAGGTATATTTTTCCTGTCCAAAGCAAGTGATAATAAAAATTTCACTTTGAAAGAATGCTATAGATGTGAAATGGTGCCAATAATTTCAATGTTGTGTTACAGGGTTTTGAAAAATGAAATAAGATACTCAAAGCAATTAACAAACATCAGATTTCCATTCTAGATGCTGAATGTGATTAGAAACTGTAAATGAATAATGCTTCATTCCAGCTGTTCTGGGAGCAGATTTTCATACACCATAGCCGTACTAAGCATAGCTGTACTTCTATTAGCACAGCCCATCAAAATACCATTTTGATTAACAGGCTTTACTCTGTTAGAGAATTGCAGAGCTATAAACTATAGGTCTCTTTGTTATAACAGAGAAGACTAAATCTGTGATATATGGTGAAAGTTGTAGAGATTCTGTTTGAATCAAAAAGTCTTTGGACAAAATCATATTAAAGTTCTATTTAGCAATAAAGTTCCAAGATGCATTTTGGTTCTTTGTTGCATGGAATAGACATTTTTTATGTGTATAGTCTGCAGCAGTAATTGCAATAGAAGCTAAAGTTTATTGCCTTCCAATTCTTCAGCATAGTGTGTTTTCACTCATTTAAAAGTTGGGTTTTTTTAATATCAGTTCCAAAGCCTACTCAAGGAAAAAAGAAAATCCTCTGGCAATTTTTTTCATGGTGAAGACTCTCTGCCTTTGCTGCCAGTATACTGAAGAAGCTGTTTTTATTAGGCAAGTGAGGAATGTAGCAGTCTTATAAAAACAAATTATGGACAAGCTCTTGGCATTGCCTGAGATATCTCAGATTTTAGTGCTAATCTTATGGGAACCCTTTTCAGTTAATCACTAGTCACATTCTAGTGATAAAATCATTGTAGTTCTTTGTGGTGTGTTCTTTCCTGTCGATTACATGATACTTAAACTATCAAAGACTATATTCCTATTTAAAGTAGTGCTGTCAGTTTGGAGATGGGAATTAAAGGTCTTCCAAAGAATTTTTCCCCGTGTACTTTTTCTTCATGTTAATTGTGTAAAACAGCTTTTGTCTGAATGTGCTTCTGGGGCTTTAATCATTCATGTACTTGCTAGGAAGCAGCAGCCTCTCACTTGATCATGTATTATCCAAATGACTTGAAGTGATTTCCATATTAACTTTTCCATTTGCTTACAGTAGCTTTATGAATGGCTGTTGTGTTGATTCTCCCCCACCCGCTTCTTTTCCTTCCCCCAGTCCTTCCTTTCTTTATGCACAGGGGTTAGCTGAGAGCCTGCCTCCTAACACATTCTCTTTGTGCTGCTCCAGGAATAAAGCTAGGGCTTCCCTTGTCATCCAAGCTAAAGTTTTATGTCATAGCTGCTTCTGCTCACTGATAGATGCAGTGAGCAGCGCATTGCAAACTGCTTGGGATATCTTCATCCCTTTATGCTTTGTACTAGGTCTTGATTCTCCATTGCATTGTTCCCTTTGTCATCTGTTGCATCACTGCAAACGGGAAAGCTGTACCATTCCAAATGGAAAAAGTTATTAGTTGTGTAAAGTCATAGAAAAAGGGGAGTAAAGCTCATCTAGTCAATCATTCTGTCCCTGGAAAGCATCATATCTTCATCCATCTTACTTGAAGATTCTAAAAGCCTCTGATGATGGAGACTATATAACATTTGCAGGCAATCTGTTACAGTACTTCAGTGTGTTCATCAGTAGGACACGCACACATGCACCTGTGTGTATATATATATGTGTATGATTGTCACAGTTTAACCCCAGCTGGCAGCTAAACACCACACAGTGGCTCGCGCACTCCCCCCCGGTGGGATGGGGGAGATGGTCAGCAGAGTAAAAGTGAGAAAACCCGTGGGTTGAGATAAAGACAGTTTAATAGGTAAAGCAAAAGCCGTGCACAAGCAAAGCAAGACAAGGAATTCGTTCACTCCTTCCCATGGGCAGGCAGGTGTTCAGCCATCTCCAGGAAAGCAGGGCTCCATCACGCGTAACGGTGACTTGGGAAGACAAACGCCATCACTCCGAATGTCCCCCCCTTCCTCCTTCTTCCCCAGCTTTCTATGCTGAGCATGACGCCATATGGTATGGAATAGCCCTTTGGTCAGCTGGGGTCAGCTGTCCCAGCTGTGTCCCCTCCCAGCTTCTTGTGCACCCCCAGCCTGCTCGCTGGTGGGGTGGGGTGAGAAGCAGAAAAGGCCTTGGCTCTGTGTAAGCACTGCTCTAAAACATCCCTGTGTTATCAACACTGTTTTCAGCACAAATCCAAAACATAGCCCCATACTAGCTACTGTAAAGAAAATTAACTCTATCCCAGCCAAAACCAGCACAATGATCATACATCCAGGCAACTTAAAATTCCCTCACGGCAACTAAAGGCCCCCTTGCTATTTGTTCTGTCCACAGTGGACTTAGAGAACAATTAATTCTCTTGCTTGCAGCAGCCTTTTACATGTTTTAATCTCTTGTTATACCTCCAGTTGACATCTTATGAACTGGCCTGCCCCTCTTCTTTATATCAGTTCATCACAAAGACAGAAGCACTGGAGAGTAACAGAGTTTTAGGTTTCAAATTCTGTGGGGTTTTTTGTTTTGTTTTTTTTTTGTTGTTTTTTTTTAATTATTATTTTGTCTTTTTACAAAAAAACACAGATCAGTCCCCAAAAGACTGCTTTTTCTTTTTTTCCTCATCTCTTTTTGTCTGCATTTTTTTTCTGGTACCAGCATTACTCTATGCAGCTTTGGGGACTATTTTTAATTAACTACTGCTTCATCAAGGGTGAAGGCCCACATACGTTGTGCTTTTGTGGACAGACATCAAAATGGAGGCTTGTGCTTTAGTTTCTCTGCAATAACACAGCTTTGCTAGGAATCAAGGTGATTAGGTGGTGATTATATAATCTTAGATATGTCTTCACAATCTGAATTATTTCAGTACTGTTTCTCTACAAGCAGTGCTGCTTTATAATAATTTGGTATAAAACATTGACAAGCTAATTCTAAAATTTGACTTTCAGAAGTAACAATATACAGGTTAATCTGATTCATCAAAGCACTTTGGTTTTTTTTAAAGAGATCCTACTTGCCTTGGCTATTGTAATTATATTTGCAAAACTTAGAATTTTAGCACAGAGAATAATTATATGTTTCTTGGCATTTATTTATACATACACACTACACATACAATATGGTGTGTATTGCTTCATTTTCATATTGAGTTGGACATTTAGTGAGTTTGAAGTGAGGGAAGCATAACCTGTTTTCTCCTTTCTCCAAAAGACAGTTGTCATATTAAATGCAGGCACCTCGTCCCCAGCGGGGTCTTCAGCTGGTGCGGCAGACGAGGCACCAGGCACCTTCCGGACACAGGCTTTCTGTGCACGTTCGCAGCACCCAGTTTCCTTGTCAGGCCCCTGCTCCTCCTGGGCTGCACCCGTCCCTCTGTGCCTGGGATGGGAGCCGACAGCCCCGGGCAGAGGGAGGGAGCATCGGTGGGGCTGGGAGCTGTGTCTGCGAGGTGGAGGGACAGAGCACACACACATCTCTGCTGTGTTCGTACACCTCAGCCCCCAGCTCCCCCAGATGACATCCTTTCACTGCATGAAGAATTATTCTTCAGAGGCTTTCTTTTCTTCTGCTAATCAACAGAGCTGACGTTATATTCTCCCGTTTTTGCTTTTATCATCATCCACTTGGCTTATTTTCCTCTAGCATCAAACTCTCTCTAGCTTTAATTCATCTCACACAGATAAGTCAAAAGCTGCAATTATTTACAGTGTGTGAGGAGGAGGGAGGGAGTGCATTAATTTATAAATCATTTTAAATGTACTATTCATAAAAGGTGGCGTATGGAGAGCTCTGGGCCTCCATCCACTCAGCTTAGCCAGAAAACAACAGACCTGTTTAGTCAGAAGTAGTGCCAACTATTCCTGTCTTCTACAGCTGCCTCGCTCTGCAGGGACCACCTGAAAGATGAGAGGTCTGCCTTTCCCTGACCCTGCACAGTTCGTGGCTTTGCTGCTGGAAAAGTCAATATCCCTTCTAGTTCTAATGCCGAGACCGTTTCCCTGCTAGGGGACTGAGTTGTGACTGTTGGCTTGTTTTGCCTAGATCAGAGAACTGCTTCAGTGGTGCTTTCAGAGTGGTGGTCTGGGGAGTGGTGGCCAGGAGACAGACATTGGAATATTCTGTACAGGGTATTAAGGTTGCTGATGGTCATTCAGTTGGAACTGTGGGAAGAAAAAAAAAAAATAAATCATCTCAGCACATGTTCTTAGACTGTATGCCATTAAATTACAGAAGACTGGATGAGTAATTTTCTGAGATAAGCAACATATAAAGAACACGTGTGGAAGAAAGAATATGTGAGTCCTACCAAGGCTCTTCTCAAGATATGAACCAAGTGTCACAGTGGTGGGAACAGCTGCCAAAAATATCTGTTAATGGCTGGTGAGAGAAAAGTTACAAGTGGGCAAATATCCTGTTACTCAGAGAAGAAAATTGAGAGTATACAGCTCACAAAGTATCCCCTGTGTATGGAGCACGGACTGGTGATAGCTGTTATCCAGCTGGGCTTCACACAAACCCTAAAAGACGTCAGAGAAATATCAGAAATGTTCATCAGTGCTGGCATATGCAGTGTGCTTATATCTAGATATTTACGTGGGCTTGTGCAAAAGAGCAATGATTCATATGACACATCCAGAGAAAATGCCAGGAACTGGGTGTTGTGATACCCCGTAAAGGCCTGCGCCCTGTTGGCAGCTCTCTTAGGCTGGATCCCAGTTCTGGTAGCAGCTGGTGGCAGGCAGTTGTCTGCCAGCCCCACATCCTTGCATGAACACATGCTGTGCAGTCAG
Organism: Ciconia boyciana; assembly: GCF_034638445.1. Classification (NCBI taxonomy): domain Eukaryota; kingdom Metazoa; phylum Chordata; class Aves; order Ciconiiformes; family Ciconiidae; genus Ciconia; species Ciconia boyciana. Next base: position 59,231,492 of record NC_132936.1, read on the forward strand.
ATTGCAACCTTAAAACATGAAATGCATGGCAGCAGCTCTGGCATTACTCATGCTGGCAATCACTGTGATACTCTTGGTCCTCCTTCCCACCTGTAGGCCCACGCTAAAAGAAGTTTAAACTATTGTGTTTGCTTTGGGGCAGTCTCTTCAATGGCACAATGCCTGAATATAGGCTGCCAATATCTACCCAGTTTTTAAAGGAGATTGTTAGCTTCTTCTTTGAGTTCAGCCTTATTTTAAATGAGTCTTTTTTGTCCCAGCCTTTCACATGGGTGATGGGTTAGGCATGGCCAGGGCCATGCTCTGTAGCAGTTAGCTCTGACTTTTAAATTACCTGGATTTGCCACATTTCACCTCTAAAGAGCCTTTGAGATCATTACAGGGACAGGTGCAGTCTTCCAAATTCACCTGGGCTCATTGCAGACAATACTACCCAACTGTGGGTTGATGCTGAACTTGTACCACCCTTAGAGCTCTACAGTCTAAAATTAGCTGAGCTGGTTCATCTCTGTCTGCTGATAAAGTAAATGAAGTCTGCTGGGGAGATTTCTCCCTGCAGAGTTTTGAGCTGTGGAAAGGACCTCTAGACAGAAGAAGATAAACACACATGAATCCTTCTGCTTCAGTCCACATGCACTTATGGTCTCCCACTCAGATGTGTCTCCCTATAAGCAGGGAATTCTCCTTGTTCCATAAATGAGGGATGATATACATTTATCCCATATGGGTCTGAAACTGGTCCTTTCTGTACTGCCTAGAATGTATGTGGAAGCCCTTGGGGAAAAGCAGTGTAAAATGGGGATCACAAACAAGCAATGCTGAGACTTACTGGTACCACTCTCAGTGAATCAGTTCTACGAAAACAAATTGCTGTGGGATGTTCATTACAAGAACCTCCTTTGCAGCTGCACTTAGATAACTCTCCTCCTCTCTTTCTATCAACAAGAGCAAAATTTGTAAATAATGCTCTGTGACATGGAGCAGTGGATTCTGTGAGAGTTTTAAACCTAGGTATCTGATGCAGAAAGGGAGCTTTGCAGCTTAAACAGTGCACCATGCTTTTGTAAATGGGTCCCTATAGTGTTACAGTAGGAAATGAATGACCTGCAGTGGACAGCAGGGTTTTTGCATGGGGTTTAAGTACTGCAGCCCGTAACTAGCAGTATTTTTAGAATGCTATTAACCTCAGCGAGAGCACTTGCATGTTTTAAGTGCAGCATACTCTTAAATGTTTTGCTAGAGTAAAGGGGTAGTATGCTCAGCATCTAGTAATTTCAAATATTGGATTAGTGCTAAGGTTATACAAATCCTTTTGTTTGGGTTGAGTATTTTGAGTTCCAGACTATTTCTTTGCAAGGATACGCACAGGAAGTAATTTCAGATCTGTGTTTTGGGAATTGTGCATTTGTTTTAATAATGTGAATGCTGAGGTGCAAAAGGATGCGTTTGGAAATGAGTAAATAAATGATGGGGGAGTCAGGATATTTTATTTTCTTAATTAAAGTGAGAGTTTATGGTGCAAATGTGTAGTTAGAAAACAGCTAATTCTTGGCTGACAGGATTAGAATTTCCACAGAGAAATGTGCTTTAGAGGGTGTATTCAACTGTACTATTCCAGCATCTTATTTTGCAAATTGAACTAAATTGCTATCGCCGGTCATCTTATAAATGCTGTTAGAGGATTGCTGTAGTAGTACTATTATTACTGTTTTCTTTCTGTTAGATGGTAATCTTTGAATAGAACTAAATATCAGCCATAGTCCCCATCAGAGACAGTGGAAAAGGGGAGGTTCGTCTTTTGATGCACACGAGGGGCTTAAAAAGTTACTGTACTACTTTTCATTTTAGCTAGTTCATCTAGACCTGGAAATCATTTATGCCAACACACAATTGGTCTTAGAAGTATGTAGTGATGCTCACTGGCAGGAACCTCAGGAGCAAAGCTGGAACACTCCTTTACATTGTAAAGGAATGGACTCCCTATGGTTTTATATAATATTTCAAAATCTGAGAAGATGACAAGTGTAAATATGAAGATTGTGTTTTATAACTAATTTTACTGAAAACATCAGTTGTACAGAAGTGTAATGATGGGAATCCTTAATTGTCTGTGCTAATAGAAAGCATATTTTAAAATTTTAAAAATAATGAAATTCAGAGCAAAAAGCTAATTGACAGCCAACAGTGGAAGCTTCAGTTTTAAAATATTGGACCATAAATTCTGAAGAAAAATGTATATATATGGAAATCAAATTTCTTACTATAGGCAGTAATACAGAGAGTGTGTCTTACAAGTGTTGCCCATTAATGCTAGTTTCTTATCAGTTTTAAATTCAAATTCCACAAACTAACCATAAATAAGTGCAAATAGTAAATTTTCACCATCCAAAACTATCCAAGTTTTAAAAGAAATTATTAGAAACTGCATTTTTAAAGGCCGTATTTTTAATCATCTATGCAAGTCAAATAAATGCATGCTCTTTAAAGGTTTTGCTAAATCAGGACTTTAACTTATCATTTTGCTTACGTGAGCAGTTAAACCCAATGAATCTGCTCCAGAATGGATGTTACCCATTAAGACTGATTTAATCTAACAATTCAAAACTACTTAAGTGGTAGGTGATGCTTCTCTGTCTCACTGCCTCAGTCCTACACCTGGTTGTCCTTCCCCCTTGTTTGCTCTGGAACTTATCATCGGCTTCGCTGGGTCCAATTCAGCACACTAACTTAGTAGAAAATCATACACTTCAGTTTTCCAGATCACTATTATTACTTTTAGTTTAGCAGCATGAATCAGAGTGGGACAGAAAGTGGCACGGAATGATGAGAGATGGAAGTATAAAAATTGTATGAGCAAGGTCACTTCCTTTCAGAAGCTCACGGTGGCTCAAAATAGGATGTGTAATGTCATCTTGAGCAGAACAGGTGCTCAAACTGCATGATATGGTCTCTAAACTCTAGATCTTTGCAATTTTCTTTTTCATTTTAGAAGCTAGATAAAGAGTATATAAAACAATATGTAAATAGCCTTCCAATATACAATGGGAGGCTCATAAGAAAGATGGAGAGAGACTTTTTACCAAGGTCTGACAGGACAAGGGACAATGGTTTTAAAGTGAAAGAAGGTAGATTGAGATTGCACATAAGGAAGAAATTTTTTACAATAAGGGTGGTGAGACACAGGAACAAGTTTCCCAGAGAAGTTGTGGATGCCCCATCATTGGAAGTGTTCAAGGCCAGGTTGGATGGGGCTTTGAGCAACCTCATCCTAGTGGAAGGTGTCCCTGCCCATGGCAGGGGCGTTGGACTAGATGATCTTTAAAATTCTCTTCCAACCCAAACCATTCTATGACTCTATGAAATTCTGAAATTTTAGAAGCTAGGTTTTTTGGGTTTGGTGTTTCTTTTCTTTTTTTTTTGTTTTCCTTCTAGCATTTTTTATTCTTTTACCCTTTCTCTGTTACTACTGCATATGTGTATAACTGTAAGCATTGCTGTCTGCGGTACGACTCCTTGGTGTTCTGAAGCACCCCTGAATTTGAGATACCAACCTATATTCCCTCCATAGGCTTGCTTGAGCTACTGTTGCTGTTTTGTCCCTCTAACTGCTGTGTTTTAATCCATTGAGTATAAAAAGCATTTGGAAGAGCATCTCTGAGTTTTGAGACTCATTCCTGAGGAACATAAGCTCTCTGTAATACCTCTTCTCATGGAACACTGATGAGACACTGATCTGGCACTAGCCCACACATTGTTCAGCTGACTGAATGACCGGCTTCCACCAGAAGGAAGAAGTCTTTCTTCCCGCTCCTGGCTGAGCTATCCTACCCTGTGGGCTGTGCTGGTCCCAAAGGGAAAGCAGCAGAAATTACCCAAGGAAACACGGCAAATTTTGAGGGTGGATGGATACACAGAGTTCAAGTACTTTATTAAAAAATAATAGATTAAAAAAAGTCTCAGTAAACCACAAAATTTGTGGAGGTATAAGGAGGAGAGTGGGGACAAAAAGGCAGGTGGAAACCAGGCACAGTGGCTTTCCATGATATAGAGCCATTAGCTCAACTGCAGGAAACACTACAGCTGCAGAGATGGTCCAGTGTTTTTGCATCTCCAAAGAAGTGCTTTGCTAGGTAGCATGCTCACTATTAGGAGGCAAAAAGAGGCTTAAAGATCCAAGAAACAGCAAAAAAAATCCCGCAGGTTAAATATTTCCTGCATGTTTACCAGTCTGAGGCAATCAGAATATTTTTTGTCAGTGGTTGCAGGTATCCAGACTCCCCAGTCTCCCTGTTCATGCCTCACTCGCCCTGTCTTTACAATGCTACCTGTGTAGATCTTGTACCTCAAGCAGTAAAAAACCATTCCCTTGGACTTGGACTGTTATCTTCTCTGAATATCACAGTAGCTACAAGGTAAAAGTGTTGTCGTGGTTTAATCCCAGCCGGCAACTAAGCCCCACACAGCCGCTCGCTCACTCCCCGCCGGTGGGATGGGGGAGAGAATCAGAAGAGTAAAAGTGAGAAAACTCATGGGTTGAGATGAAAACAGTTTAATAGGTAAAGCAAAAGCCGTGCACAAGCAAAGCAAAGCAAGGAATTCATTCACTCCTTCCCATGGGCAGGCAGGTGTTCAGCCATCTCCAGGAAAGCAGGGCTCCATCACGCGTAACGGTGACTTGGGAAGACAAACGCCATCACTCCGAACGTCCCCCCCTTCCTTCTTCCCCCAGCTTCATATGCTGAGCATGACGCCATATGGTATGGAATAGCCCTTTGGTCAGTTGGGGTCAGCTGTCCCAGCTGTGTCCCCTCCCAACTCTTTGTGCACCCCCAGCCTACTCGCTGGTGGGGTGGGGTGAGAAGCAGAAGAGGCCTTGGCTCTGTGTGAGCACTGCTCAGCAGTAACTAAAACATCCCTGTGTTATCAACACTGTTTCCAGCACAAATCCAAAACATAGCCCCATACTAGCTACTGTGAAGAAAATTTATCCCAGCCAAAACCACCACAAGTGTGAGGAAAGAACTGAGAGTATTTGTGTGCTCATTTCCCATTCCTTTTAACTCTTTGTTTCTCTTTTTTAAGAATAATGATGATTACCTATTGTCTTAAGCTCATTCATGCAGTCAAGTTTTGTAAGGGCTCTGCTATCTCATTGAGTTTTTTGTTGTTTTTTTTTAATTATTATTTGAAAGAGTGACCATTCTGGTGAACCACGTCCATTGTTCCATGTTGGGACACAATGTGGCACAAGATCTTTTGAAATTTGGGGACTGAAATATTGGCAACAGAGGCCCTTGAAATTAAGACGATGTTCAGAAACAAAAATTGAGTTTACAATTTTATTTTATTTATTTATGTGTATATATATGTTTGTGTGTGCATGTACATATGTGTATATACACACAAAATTTAAAAAATGTGCACGTGAACGTCATACATGTACACACGCTAAATTCTAACACACCTTAATGACCTGACAAAGTCAGCAGCTCTAAATATAACCTCCAGATCACTATTGCTTACTTTATGATTTTGCTCTTCAAGTAAATCAAAGAAAAGCACATTTACAATCGAAGGCTACTGTTTTCACAGGAGCTCTGGATGAGCAGCACCTCTGAAATTTAGAGACTGGAATAACTTATTCTTGTCTAATGATAGATTGAATTAGTTTCGTTTAGGTATTTGAATTGGAGAATTTGTCTTAGTCTTCCTTTATCTCTCCAAGATATATACTACAGCACATTTTTCAATTAAAAACAAAGACTCTTGGGCTGAGTTGCTAAATTTAAGCATAAATTTTTATTCTGAAGTTATAAGCCCCCAAAAATAGCAAGGGGGGGAAAATTATAACTGTCTGACACTACCTTATCTATATAGCTGAGAACAGCATCACTACAATAAAAGAAGATAGCAGTGTCTCCCATTGATTGTTGTTTGATGAATGTAAAGCAATTTACTGGAATGCAATTAGCATTCGCAATCGCGTTACCGTGGGGAATTTTTTTATGCTGGCTTTGAATTGAAAATCTATACATTTTCTGGCCATGAGTCACTTCTAAGGAAGCTTTCTTTCTTGTTTCTTTTTTTTTTTAAGGTTTCAGAACTATAGTTTGTGGAATGCTGAAAAGAAGTAAACCTAGAATTTTTATGTTTAAACTATGCCGAAGGACAAATTGTACAGTATATCTACTGCAGTAGATGCCTTGGATTTAAATTTGTAATGCTGTGCATTGCTGGGGAATTAGTTTTTCAGGGTTTTTATAGAAAGAAATACATCTCTTGAAAAACAAACGGCTTCTAGATATGGATATATTAACAACCTTGAAATAATTTTATAAATGTATGAATTAAGAACCTTGAAGTACGCAAATTAAATAAGCGAATCGATATGCTGAAACAATAAGATCTGTGTATGATGGCAGGGCAACAATACTGCAAGAAGTAACAATGTTGCCTTTTCACAAGCATCCAGATCACCAGTGTGTAACATACATGCGTGCAAGTGCTTGGTTCTGTTTGCACTTTAAATAGCTGTAAATTTAGCTATGTCCCAGTTGTGAGTATTTCTGCATCACACAGAAATTATATAGAGATTTAAAAAAAAATACATACAGATTCACAATTGATTCACAATTTTAATTTTCTGTGGACACGTATGTGAATGATTGTCAGTGTTACTGGACAAATCTCAGCTGACACGCAGAGGGTATCAATGAAAAATGTGTGTATGTTGTAGTGGGCTGTCAACATCCTCCTGATGATGACACATGAATACAATAGCAAAAGTAATCTGTATGGTGCTTTTTAATGGCTTCTGTATGTTATGGACCAAGTGCTGCTATCCTAACTCAAAGACTACCACAGAGAATTATTTCCACAGAGATCTAGCTGTGAATGTTTGTTGTTTCCAAAATACAGTTATTTTTAACACTTTCAGTTAATGTCATCTTGCTATAATGGTATATAGTGTACCTTAACCACTTTAGGAGAAGCTTCTCTTTTATGTGTTTGACCTTAGAGGTCTTACGAAGTCCCATTCTCTATTGCACCTTGTGTACCTTAATCTCTGTGAGGTCTAGAAAGAATTGCTACCAAATTCCTGGATGCTATATTAATTTTCCCACTGGGCCATTATCTTCTGAGCTTTCAAAGGATTTTTATTTTTTTTGTAATGAAAAACCTTTAAAGAGAACATAACAGATAGGAATAGGAACAAAGGCATTTCTGTGTTTATAAATATAATATAGTGCTAGATCCTGTCATTTCTTTTTTTCCACTGAAAACTTCCTTCAATTTTCATGGTAACAATGGCACTGTAATGGTAACCTTTTTACTGGGGTTGGCATTAATATTTCAGTGTAGTTAGCATTGTCTGTGTGCCCCATCACTGCCTTGCTTAGGAAAAAGAATGCTGTCCCCATTTATCCCCATTCACTGCTGCGATCAGGCTGTGCACTGGCATGGCTGACATCTTAGGGAGAAGCTAGAGGCTTTGGGACCCATCTTGTGTTGGTAATAAGCAAACGTAATTTAGGAAGGCTCACTAGAGTAGCAATGCAGTCCCCGCTTCCTGTAGAATTAACTCTTTGCTGCATTTTCCTTTAACATCAATAATCAGTTAATGACTTCATATTTTCCATGCTTTCTCCTTGAGGAAAAAAGCTAGATAGTTTTGCCACATTGACACAGCCTCAAATTTTCTGTCACTTTAGTTGGGTGAAGACCTAAATCAACCAATATGAAATGCAAGATGCAAGGAACAAGGCAAAATTTTGACTGTATGAACAGAAACCTTAATAATTTTCTAAAAATAAAAGAAAAAAATAGATTTTCTGTTTCCCTGGCTGAAATACCAGAGACTTTGTATTGCCAAGTTTCAAGGCCGAGTGCGTTCCAAATATAATTATTGCAAACAGTTTTCTTGAGGAGGGAGATTTGTGTTCTTTATATATTAAACTTTTAAAGTTAACCTCTTTATGCATCACCTCTTCTGTATCACTGTCTTCCTCAGGCCACAAATTGCATTGCTGTGCCTTTAGTTTCCTCACCAAACAGTCCTAAGGCTGAAAGCAGATAGTGGCTTTGTCCTGTATGGGGCAAAATATTTTCTTTAGGTCTGTGCTGTCATTTTGTGTTTGTAAGGCTGGCACGGCACTTTCAAATATATTCATCCAAATTCCGTCTTAGTTGCTATTCTTCTGGAACACACATATTTCCTGGGCTTCAGCGGAGTTCGGCATTTCGTCCAGAAACTGCTTAGACTAAACTGTGTGTGTAATACTTGTAATTGACTGCTGGGTGGTATCTACCCAGTGTTCAGACTGGGGAAGATGCTATGCCGCTGCTTTTTCTATTCTATGAGCAGTGACACGTTGTGGCAGAGGGACAGGCTGGCTCAGGAACCATCACCTGGCACGAAGGCAAGAGTGTGCCAGGCAGCTGTTTAAGTTACTCTGCTCCCATGTGAACAATGACCCCTGGCTTCTGGTAACTTTAACTTAACAGGAACCAGTGCACAGCAGGGGATAGGAGCCACTGTTTGTTGTGCTATTGATTATCTGATTAGTCTTGTCTTGTCTCTGTGAAGACAACAGCTCCTGTTTCTTGAAAAGATAGGACTCGCAGCTTCACACAGAGCCTTCTCACAGGGCCAAAGGCTGGTCTCCTGCCCTGTGCAAGCTCGCTGCCTTCATAGGAACCTCTGCCTGTCGTGAAGGAAGGCGGTATCAGTGGAAGCCCAGAGCCATCGTTTCACATGGAGGCAAGAATATAAAGATCATATGGGAGGGAATATGAGAGGCAACTGCTCCTGTACATGCAGGAAATACGCAGGAAGCAGGAGCTCCTTCACAGTAGAATTTGAGTGACTTCAGGAGCTCATAAAATACGTTTCCACTTCCATGAGGCAGGCATCCTAACTTACCAGGCTTAGTGCCACTTTTCCTCCACCCACCCCATACCCTTCAAGCATTATGGACAAGGATCCTTTTGACTTTTTTTTAGTTTATCTTTTTAAGGACCTTCACCAGAGGTAAAGGGTGACAGCTGTTAAGCGGAAACTTCGTGGTGTGCTTGTAAGAAGGTTGGTCTGTGCTGAGCCCATGCAAGCTCTGACAGTGCTTTGATTTCCTTTTGACCCTGGTTTTAAAATCATTAGAAATTACTCAGGGGAAAGAATGGATTTTGGAGATCTTACCTCTCCCTAGCAGCTATTTTATGCTGTCCAGGCCAGGGAAGGCTGTTGTACAGTTACTGCAAGGGAGTAACTGTACAGTTACTGCAAGGGAGGCAGACCAGAGGTATTTCATGTGGAAACTGGAGGACTTTCATTCAGGCTAAGCGATAAGCGCTCAAGACATGCCAGTGAGTCTGGGTGTTCTGAGAACAGATTGCAGCAAACACAGTTGGCTTTGATTAAATATGCAAGCAAACCACTTAAATAATGAACATTGGTAAAAATTGGAACATCAGGAATCGCTTACCTTGCTGGGGGTAAAAGACCAAATTGTGTATGTTATTTTCACCAGTGCGAAAGGGAGTAGACAGGAGGAGGAGTCATAACAGGTTGGAGCTACTTAGAAATGGTAAACTGAAAACATTTAAACCTGCTTTTAATGCAGCATCTGAAACAAAGGAAGTAGCCCGGCTCCTCTAAAAACATGTCATTATCACTGGGGAAAGTGGGATTAATTTATAAAAATAAATAAATAATAAAACTGCTGCACAGATTGGCATTATCCATCAAGAGGACAGAGTAAACATTATCAGTTCAGCTCATCAAATCAAATACAGGATTTGAAAAAGGTACACTGAGGAAGAGATCATGGAAGCTTCAAGCACAGCATTTTGCCCAGAATTGAGTCTTGGGAGTAACTTGGAAGAGAAAACTGAGCTCCGTCTGCCAAAAGTGATGCATATCTTGAGGTCTCATTTGCATCTTTTTCCTGATAATGAACTTTACAGGCATCTATCAAGAACAGAACAAGAGCCAAAAGAACCACCTCAGGATTTATTAGTTAAAAGTCCTGAATGGGAACAGTAAGTGCAATTTGTTTCAGAAGTATATTCGCACCTCATGTGCGTTCCTCTGTTTCTATCAACTACATTTTTTTTGGTGCTGTTGGGATTTCAAAAACATAGTATTCATTCATAGATGAAAAATAATTTTAGCAACTTGGTGTTAACACATTTGAAAGATACAAAGTAGAATAATAACAGAAGATGGAGAATGAAGTGGAGGCAGGAAAGTGGTGTCCTTTGAAACCACTGTGTGCTGAAGTCATATCAGTAACTGAAGCAGTGGGAGTTTTTCGCAAAGGGAAAAATGTCTCAAAATGTAATTCATATTGTGAATGAGATAAATGAACTAAGGGCCACAGAAATTAGGCCATAAATGCAGAAATTAACATATTAAAGTTAGTTGTCCAAACACATAAGAGGAGCACATCTGGGAAGAAGCGTCTGGCCGGGGGTCATGATGTATACCTTTTATGGAGATGCTTATGAAACCCTTTCAGAGTGAGGGAAAAAGGTATGGCCGTCAGGTGCTGTGGAACGAGGACCATCAAAGAACTGCTCTCAAGGGGAATGCCAGTGTCTCTGGATCTGAAAGTCAAGTTCAGTGCCTTGCAAAGAAAACTGCTGGGTAGAGGGACAAAATTGAGAACGCATTTAACTTATAAGGACTAATAGGTACTTGGCTGTTGAATAAGACGTAAATTACGGCAAGGTCTCAAGTGACTGACAAAATAGAAATTTCCTGAGGATTTTTTGAGAATTCTTATTAGAGCACATATTATTCATAAACAATGGACTGAAGTCCTCTTTCACATAAAAACGATGACAGCATGACCATTTCTGTTATACATAGTACACGTGAAAGGAAGGTAGATGGTCAGATATTCAAAACTGCCTTAAGGAACAGGAAAGTTAGAAGTGGCCCTATGGGAAGACTGGTCTTCCTCATCTGCTTTGTGTTCCCCAAATTCACGTCTCTATTGCATTGTTTTATATGCCATCTACAGAGCCTGCTGCAGTCTGAACGAGAGCAAAACCAACTGTGCACTTGGTACTAGTAACTGTTATGTGTCTTCCCCTATTACGGTTTATCTTCTGTACCTCCCCCAATAAGAAGATGATGCATTTAGGAAGGTAAACCAAGAATATCTGACTGTGTCAGAACGCTAACTGCAGCTAAAAAGTATCATTAACTTTGTTTAAGAAGGCTGAAGTTTCTGCCTTTAAGTTTGGCTGTAACTGACAAATGTCACCCTTACCTCCACAATTCTTCACACTTTATAGCCATAACAACCTGCTAACCTATGTTTTCACTTCTGCAAGGCTGAACGCTACAGCATGCTGGTGGGCAGAAGAATTACCTGACTGCAACTTTGAGATCAAAAGGAAATCTAATACTGTGCTTTATTCATTATTCTCCTCTTGCTATGAGAGAAATTATATATGACAGAGAAATGAATAATGGATCTTTTAATGTTGCGTAACATCCTTGGGAATACCATAAAGTGCCAAGATATCTTGTCTAATAGGTGTTGCTACCAACCATCATCAGTAAAAAGCTTCTCCATGGACATTAAAGCTGCCTTCAAGCCTATTACACAAGAAGATGGCTGAATAATACCAAAAAGAAAATCAACCTGTTGTAAAAACGTTTCACCATAAATCACAGATCACAATAGACAGTTGTAGACACTTGTCTAGGTAATCAAGAGAACACATGAGACTGGTAAAAACTCCTCATGACACAGGAATGGGAAGGACTGTGTTTGGGAAAAGGTGATCTACTTTTCTGTGACACCAAGTGATGAAATCAGCTGTTACAGACTGAAAGGTACAAGTGGAGTCAAGTCCTTGAAAATAACTTATGTGTCTAATTAAAGAGTAAATAATAATTGTGGAACTGGTTATGACATCTCAGCTGCAAAGAAGAGACCAGAGGCTTGGATGCACTCAAAGTGAAAGTCAGCTTTACACAGCAACCAGAAGTGGTATGTTTGCAATGTATTCGCTAGACACCTGTTTCTGTCTTACCCATTCGTTAAGAACTCTGAAGAAACTGGAAGAATGAACATATGAATATACGTTCTAGGGAAAAATAATACTCGTGTCCAGCAGGACTAAGGAAGTGACTGTCCCTCTGTACTCAGCACTGGTGAGGCCGCACCTCTAATGCTGTGTTCAGTTTTGGGCCCTTCACTACAAGAGAGACATTGAGGTGCTGGAGCGTGTCCAGAGAAGGGCAACGAAGCTGGTGAAGGGTCTGGAGCACAAGTCTGATGAGGAGCGGCTGAGGGAACTGGGGTTGTTTAGCCTGGAGGAAAGGAGGCTGAGGGGAGACCTTCTTGCTCTCTACAACTGCCTGAAAGGAGGTTGTAGAGAGGTGGGGGTCGGTCTCTTCTCCCAGGTAACAAGTGATAGGACAAGAGGAAATGGCCTCAAGTTGCGCCAGGGGAGGTTTAGATTGGATATTAGGAAATTTTACTTCACTGAAAGGGTTATCAAGCATTGGAACAGGCTGCCCAGGGAAGTGGTTGAGTCGCCAACCTGGAAGTATTTAAAATATATATATATACCCTGGAAGTATTTAAAAGACGTTTGGATGAGGTGCTTAGGGACATGGTGTAGTGGTGGTCTTGGTAGTGTTAGGTTTACGGTTGGACTCGATGATCTTAAAGGTCTTTTCCAACCTGTACAATTCTGTGATTCAAGTAAAAAAAAAAAAAATAAAAAAAAAATTTGGTCCTGTTTCTCTTGTTTCAGAAAAGCAAGTTATTGAAATGGAAGTATCAAGCATACTTTGCTTCAGTCTTTTTTTTTTTTTTTTTTTCCCCTGAAATAGAACCATCCTCCATAGACAAAGATAAAAAAAGAAATCTAAAGAAAAAAAAGAGACAAAAAAAGCACCACAAAACCAGGGGAAATTAGTAAGGAGAGCAATCCAGAACACAGAATGGACTTCTGGCAACTAAAATATGTGATAATATGAAAACCTAACATAGCAGAGGAACTGTGAATTGAGAGACAAGGGTATTTCATCTGCCTCTAGGAAATGAAACTCCAACAGGTAGCTCACAGAAGTTCACAAAACAGGAAGTATGGCAGAGTAAGTGGAGGTCTTCTGACCACTTAAAAAAGAACCACCAAACTTCTGATGTTTGAATATTGGGACACCTACCTATCAGCATTTTAGTGCTTTTGAGGATAGCAGATCATGGAATTGTATTTGTGTTTTGACACACTCGATATTTTGTAGTTCCTCCTTTGTATCACCATTCATCTTATTCAAGACTGATCTGGTACTGATAAATGACATGACATTGATTTGTTATAAATGTTTTTCTAAATCAAAGGTCCGATAATTATGAGTAATTTATCAGAATGATTTGGTCAATTTTTTTAAAAAAGTAGTTTCCTCTATACCCATCAACTTTTAGAAAATATACCTGAAATATGTAGTATGATTATATTATTAATATATGGGGAGATTAAATTGTTCAGGACAGATTATCCTTTTAAAAGGTGGAATTACAACTGCCGTCATACTTAATATGGACTAAAATGAAGAAAGATGCACACACATTCATATTGTCATTAGCAGAATTTATAAGGGCCAAAAGAGAAGGATGCACATCTGAACTGTCATCTCTTAAAGCACTGTAGAACTTGTGGAAATCTTCTAATGAATGTTAATGTAAGCAGTAATGCTAGAACGATATTGCACCATGAGTGAGGGGCAGGCAGTAGCATAGCAGAATGCTGGGACTGTATTTAGCCTTCACACGTTAGGTGCACCCATGTCTGCAGACGACATGGAAGGAGACTCAAGGTGTGCTCCCGGAAAATGAGGAATTTTTTAGGAAATACATTACAGTGAGGCTTGGATTCTTGTGTTTGGCTATTAAAACAATGAAAACTCAGTAGTAACCACCCCTTCTCTGAAAAAACTGCATGTTTGCTAGATTCTTCTAATGAAATACCTGTAAACATGGGAAAGATGCACTAATAGGACCATAAACAAAGGCTCTTGAAAGGGACATATAGCTTCAGAAATTTTAGGAATGAGGATTGTTAAGAATTAAGGATGACTGAGATAATCTTTGATGTAGTACTGGTTTGCTCATGGTTCCCAGGGTAAAAGTTCCCAGTAAAAATAAAATAATGAACTTTTTCCTTGTATCAGTATAATCAGTCTGTCATATTAGAACTTCAAAACATGCTTAATCCTCAGTTTGTGTCTGGTTTGGTTTTTGGGAGGTTTTTTTAAGTACCAAAAGCTCTTCACAACTTCAAAAGTTTTAGGGCTTAATTTTGATTATTATAAGGGTTACTGGTTTTTTTAATCCAATTTAAACTGTATTTCATATCTTAATGACTCAAGAAACATGTGCCTTAGTTGTTCTTGATCTGAGCAGTATGAAACATGAAAATATACGTATCATTCTCCAATATTTAGTAAGATTAATCACTGTGTAACAAAGAAAAAAAAAGTTACTTTAAAGTCCAGGAGCTTGTGCTTCTGCAGAACTAAAAAAAATAATTTGCATCTTGACTACAAACTAGAAAATTCTGGTTTCTTTGGGTTTTTATACTTCATTCAATGTAATCTAGTTCTACAAGACTGTAAGATCACACCACTTAAATTGTGTTTGATTTTTTTTTTTTTGTTAATATTAAAAAAATCTTGCAGTGTTCCCAGGAGAAAATGTATGTGTTTTTTATTTTGTGTAGTCTCTTGAAAAAAATGTTTAATATATGGAAACTTTTCTGGATGCAAAAGGTGCTATGAAGCTGTTTAGTGATTTGAAATGTTAAAACATCTCTCATGGGAATGGATGAATGAGCCGTTGATTTGATCAGGCAGGTAGGAGACAAAAATTGTACAGATGTGGTTAATTTGTTCTAAATGCACCCATATCCTCCAGCATCTACTACCTAGTTAGTGCCTCTTCTTGTGAATTTGCTCTATATTATGTGAGATGATCTACATATTTTACTGAAAATTCCTTCTTTTGTAAGAGTAGTATGGGCTCTAATAAGCATTCAGTCTGTTAGTGTACAGGAAACAGCTCTTAAGGACTCCAATTTTATTTTCTTCCTTTTGGAAAAAGAGTAGGAAGTGATCATATTTTTCAGCAAGCTGCTTTGTATTAAACATCAAATTCAGTAGTTCCCAAGGGTGCTATTAGATGTACGATCATAACGGCTCCTGTACTTTTTGAAATAGCAGTTCATGAAACTACAGTGTGTACGTAATAATATGAATGTTCCTGTTTGTGTGAGCTTGTGCACATTCATACTCATGCACAAACATTTTTCAAATCTCTGTTCATTCTTTGATCATATTACTTTCATGGGTAGCTTATGAACCAGACAAGGTCATGCGTAGGAGCTGGAAAGTCTTGGTTTGGAAAACACAAAAGAAAAAGAAGACACCCCCCCCCCAAAAAAAAAAAACAACAAACCAACCCAAACCTGAAACAAGTAAGCATTTATCTAATGAAGTAAACAATGGTGTTTGCATAAATAAGTCATTACTCTGTCTATTTGTTAAACTAATTGACAGAGGAAACGAAAGTGATATGCTAGAGTTGCAGCATTCCCTCTGCCTCTAATGTCTTACAGTACTCTGCCTTGCATTAGATCATGATGGCTTGTAGTGTAGTCTTTCAAACTCTGAACTCTTTGCAGAGTTGCTTGAGTTGTTGTCATGACTTAATTAGACACATTAGGATACAGAAAGTGATAAACAGCTGTGTAGCCCCACCTGCCTGTTTATTCAATTGAAAAAAAAAATCCTGATGACTAGGCAAACAGCTCATGATAGCCTACATTCACAGCCATTTTTTTAAATGGGAGCTTGCTTTATGCTAATTGTCTTGGTATAAGAGAGGTCAAGCCATTGAATGGATGAATTAGATGTTTTACGGTATTAACATGATCTTGTTGCCTTTTTCTATGTCATGCATATCTTCTTCAAATATATTGCCCAGTACGTTCATAGACACCATCACAATCATTAGAGTCTACTATGTGGTGCAGGGTTTCTGGAAACAGTCGGTGGTTTTGGCCTTATTTCCTATTTAATGACCATTTAATGTTTGATATGCTGCCCAATTTGTCATTTTAGTTTTCCCATCTGCAGTTGAACTTGTTTACCTTCAGATGCTTTACAAACACATCATTATCTTATTGTAACCATTATCTGAAAAATTAATCTATAGTTGATTTGTTCTTCAAAATATATGAGGTTTTCATACTCGATTTTTCTAGATATAATTCATAATGTCCACAACTGAAAAAGAAAATTAATGCATTTCTTAAAAAAGAAAATAAACACGGTGCTTCTTGTCTTAATCTGTACAAGCTGCAGATGAGGTATGGTATCATTTCATAATCCATCCTCTCAGTTGTGCTGATTTGGCATTATCTTGCATCATACTGGGATTGCGCTAGCCAGGGCTGTATCATAAGGCGTACGAGCAGTGGGCAAACCAGCTCTCTGTGCTGGTAATTCCAATTCTAGCATGCATATTGTGTGCCGCGCATCTTAGTCTCTCTCATGTTTTATTGGTATGGCAACTGTCTGATTAGTATAATTAGTGAGTTGCATTTGAATTATAAACACTGTGCCATTTAGGGGACGTTTCGTTTTCTAGAAACAGGGTTACCTTTGAGGGGTTTCTGCTGGTTGAGACGGCTGTAACGGTCCCTGACAGCCTGCCTTGCTCAGTTCTTTCCCTGGAGCAGCAACTATGCTGCTGCTGTCATCCTCTGTGAGGGGGCAGGTTTTTGTGCTGATTGAAAGCCTGTTTTTTGCAAAGAAAATGCACTAAAAATCGGAAAGCTGTTTGTATCTTTTCTGCACCTGGTGTTTTAGATTTCCACTGAGTAAATTGCAACCTTTTTTTGCTACTCTTTTTTCCCCCTTTTTTCTCCCAAAGGCTTAGCCCTTTGAATTTAAATAATAAAAATCATAGAATCAATTTGCCAATGTCAGAAAAAAATTGTAGAGTCTGGAAAATATCTACATTCACTATAAACCACCTGTAATTGCATAAATTAAAATGAGTGTTACTACTAGTAGTTTTTCTAGTAAAACAGTCGTTTTACTACAGTGAAATTACTATTCTGAATATTTGAGAGTTGTGTTGTCTTTCAAGGTAGCTCTTTGGCAGACATTGATGCTTTAATATTAATCTATATTTAAAGAGCAGTATCTATAAGTAATAAATATAGATTTATATCTGGCTTCTCTGGGGCTTCAGAGATTAGGTTGGAATAAGGTGTTACTGTACTTTAACAAGCTTCAAGGAAAAAGCCATGCCTCCTTACTTCTGTTTTGACAAGGGAAAAAAAAACAATCTAAGGAACTCTAAACCTATACTTAATCCTTACATTATCCTTGAAGATTAAAGTAAACAGCTAATTTTCAGCTGGCCTACACAATTTTTCTCAGATGTCCTACATCCTTCCTAAGTACCGCATGTGCACTCCCTGGTTTCCCTGCAGAGTTGCTCCCTACCTGTGATAATTGTACTTTGGTTTTGTTTTTTTCATAGCACAAACCTACAATCCCAGTGAAGTAACTGAGGTGCAGTGAAATCTGTGAACGACTGGCAGTTCTGAGA
Organism: Ciconia boyciana; assembly: GCF_034638445.1. NCBI lineage: Eukaryota > Metazoa > Chordata > Aves > Ciconiiformes > Ciconiidae > Ciconia > Ciconia boyciana. The sequence goes on from NC_132936.1 coordinate 59,249,137, forward strand.
TCCTTTATACCTTTCAGCAACTACTCTTATAACTAGACTACTGCTTTTGTCACTTAATTAAATTATGTTTCATGGCTTACTTTGGGGAACTTCAGTGTTTTAGTGCCGAGAAAGCTTTTGTCCCTGATCCAGAGATGGCACTGCACTAATATGATTTCATGGAGCCTCCAATTGGATAAAGAAAATGCAATCATGTAATTACAGCAGCAGAATTTCAGCTGTGATGATGTTTTGAGAAAAGGGAGAAAAAGCCTCTCTCACCCAAAGCATCCAAGTGGCCTAAAATGGTAGCGTACGTAACTGCTAGAGTATGAAAAGCATGATATACTAGAGCCATCAAAGAATGGACATCTGAACAGATGAGGAGAAAGAGTAAATGTCACTGAAATAGAACAGATAATGGCTTTTTGCTGCCACATAAATGCTGAGGCCACGAGGTGAAGCAGAAGACATTTCAAAACAGGCAGCATTGATCCTGTGATAACAGTCCCATTACCATGATTTTATTTCTGTGGCACTGCTTGATTGATACAGATGTAATCATTTCATTTCCCAGTTGCTGGTGCAATAGAAGGGTATTTCCTTAGCATGTGCACAGTACTCCTTTCCTTGCACAGTCAGAACTCCCACTCCTATCTCTGTACCAATACTAACATAGCAGGACGTAGCCTGATGACAGAATACATCTGTATTTTGCTTTGAGGCAACCATATGTAATGGTGTGTGGTGGTTTTATTACATATTTTTGCGGATAATCTAGATGCTTCCTGAAGTTTCATAATCCTTAAGTTGCACTGTTAGTAAATTATGGATGTCATCTAGCAGTATGATAAGTCATAAATACTGAAACTGCTAACAAATATAAAGCAGTCATTTTGTCAAAGCCAAAACCAAAAAGAAATGAAGAATCAGTTTTCAAATGTAGGAGTTAGTTAAAACCAGAAAACTCACACCAAGCTATATGAATTCTACTTACTCCAGATCTAGCCCTAAAAATTTTGTGGTTGTGGGACATTTTCTTTTTATATTTTATCTTAAGAAGTAAAAAAAATAAGATTTTTCTTTCTAAGAAATGTTACTGTTATTAAGGAAAGTGATGATAAATAAACATCTAACAAACATTTAAAAGGAAAATGTGAATTGTGTGTGTTTATGTTTTTTACAGAGTGATTGACAACTGTATAGCTGTGATTGTTTAAGGATGTAAGTGGGGAAATGCCTGTAAGGAATATATATTTTATTAAAGCAACTGATACAGGTGGAGGAGGGAGGGAAACAAGATTCCTGGCACACAAACACTTTTTCCTGCATATGTTTGTTCTGTCATTCAGGAGTGCAGTTCAGAGACTACAAAATATGCCATACGTCTTTGCCGAAGTGATTATAGTTTATGTCTTTAAAATTAATTTCTCTAACTTGTACAAACGTATTTCAAGTTTTGAAGAAGTTCAAAGTATAAAAGACCTTTTCAGTCTTAGAAGAATTTATTTCATAATTTGCCTTATCCAAATGACTAGTACAGCTGTTAGAAAAAAAAAAAAATTGCACTTGTGCAATTATTCTGGAGCTCCTGTTCCAGTGGTGGTATTTCTTTAATGTCTTTCTGCAGATATTCTAGCTGGTACCTTCTCCTGGTCTGTTTGAACAGTAATAAAGATCAACATGCATTGGAACAGGACTAGAAGAGAGATCTCCTGGTCACTACCCAAGTGACTCCCAAGTAGCTTGATAGGTACAAAATCAGAATAAATAATGAAATAATATGAGCCACTAACTTATAGGTGACGTAAGTGTACCTAGTTTGTCCACACTTCCATTATTATAAAGACATTGGGCAATTAGGCCTCTATATTATTTTCTCTTTTTTTCCTGTGCAGCGGGGAAATGCTTAACTGCTGCATCTAGGGTATTGTCAAGATTAATTAGTTAGTGTTTGTTCAGTGCTATAAAGAGTGTTATTGATATTAACCAAGCATGAGATGGTTGAAGTTATTTAGCGCTGCTGTTCACTACAACATTTACAGAGGGAATTTACTGTGAACATATATGTTCACGCAGAGTTAGTTCTCATTCATTCTGGACAAGCCAGTCAATGAGTAGAAGATTTAGCTCTTTGACATGTCTTCTAGTTCAGCTAAATATTTTTATGTCTTTCTACAGTAAACATGCTACCTACAAAAAACGTGTTCCACATTCGCTTTTAATTGAATCTGAATTCTTAGTGAATTGGTGCAGTTACACCTTTGGAATTCAGTTCAGTAACAACCTCAATACTAAGGCAATGTAAATTGTGCAATCAGAGGGAAGAATCTGAAATACTTGAGCTGAATCTACCACAACAAATCAATTAAAAAGGCATATGGCATCCATTTTTCTCCAATTTACATCTTTTAAAAGCAGTTTACAATGTTTGATGTAGTCAAACATTAGCTTAAGCTTAGGTTCTTAATTTTTCTTCTGGTGGAATCCTGAATTTATGCCTCATCTAATTCAGATTTTAAATAGGTTCTGCAGCTTGTTTCCCAAGACCACCATGTCCTAAAATGCTCTTTGGTTCATTGTTGCCATGACATTTCAGGGGCTGGCATTAAGTCTTTTTGCAGAAGTAACTAGGGCACATTTTATAAAAGGGGCTTTATACAGTTAAGAACAGTGTACGAAGTGTTGAATTGTGTATGCATTTTCAAAACCATTGTTCCTGTTTTGCAGAAATAACAACTAATATTACAGTTATTTGCAGCATTCTCTTAGGAGAATCGCTGAATTCCCAGACACTGTTCTAGAGTATTCCTGTTATCATTTACACAGGAACACAGAAATGGCCTGCCTGTTGTTTTGAGGTTTGCATAAAATGTGTGATCATTTTTACTAATATGAATGGGGGTTACATAGACCAAACATCTAAATTATTTGGAGATCAGTCTCTAAACATAAAGGAGGTTCTGCAGTCTTAGAATTAATGAAAAGTGTAAATCAGGATGTTGCATCACAGACCCTGAATATGATGAAGTACTTGCTGAGATTTCATCTAATCAATAGAAGAATTTTTGGAAGGAGGTGGAGCTTTGAACCAATATCAGGGTGTGTTCTGCATGGCCTTACCAAAGACAGTTAAAAACACATGAAGAAAAAATTACAACATTTCTGAGGTATACCATATCAAAGGTATTTCTGTTTTAATACTTTTCAGGATATTTTCTGCCTGATTTTTAAGACAGATGTTGTGTTTTAGAAGATGACAGGCAAAATAGATATTCTGCAGAGCATGGTTGCCTATATAGCAAAGAATGAAAAATATGTTGCCAAGACTGCTTCTATTTGAGATAACTCTTCTATTATGATATTTAAATTTTCCCCTGACCCTGAGCTCATATGCTGCTCAGTTCCATAATAAATAGAATCAAGGAAAAGTCACCAAATTCATGGTATCTCACTAGTAGAGCTCTTTCCACTTCTAGGCCATTGTTTTACAGAAAAAAAAAGTGAGGAAATAAACAATAATTTTCTTATAGCTGAAGTGTTTCAGAGAACTGGTAATGCCTAATTTATTCAGCGTGTTTATGAGAAAGTCTGAGGACAAAGAGGTCACAGACAAACCAGTAGAGCAAATCAGTCTCAAGACTGCTGTAGTGGTGAGTCTGCGCATGGATGGGTAGGGTGAAATTCATCGGAATAAAACCTATATCTCCTCGAGCTCACTGAGTTTTCGTTTTATTTGTAGTAGTTTCTGAGAAAGATATGTAGTGTTGTTTTGTAGTTTTATTAGTGTTAATAAATAATACAAAGAATGGCCTTATTTAAGGAAAGGAGTAAATTTTTCAACAGTGCAAGAAATTTTTCCTGCTAGTGATCATAGCACTGTATTTAACCAGGTTATGTTAAATTATTTTTATTCTGAATGTGTCATATAGGACTATGTTTAGTATATGATACAGGATCCCAGTTCTGTAGATATTCTTTTTATAATGTGGCCTGTTGCACTGATTAGGTGCTCAGGTAGACAGGTTCCTGGTTTTGATGATACTAAGTTTTTAAGTTAGTATCTGTATGGGTTGTGCTAAATGGGTGTATATGTAAATCCAAATAAGTAATGAAGCATATATACATTCTTCTTTATAATCTATATTTAAGATCTCCTTTACTTCATGAAGGCAGGTTTCTGGATTGCTATTTATAGTGGGGTTGAAAACTTATGAATATTCATGACATTTAATATGTCATATATCTGATTATCCTGGAAGAAGTACAGTTCCCATAAATAAGTATTCGAACAAGCAAATGAACTGCAATAGAAGTATAATGCCTATCAGTGTTATCCAAAGAGCAGTGAAGCAGGCATTTCTAGTGAAAGATAAACCTCTGAATAAAACAACTTTTTTTTTACATATCTCTTATTTTCTGAATAGGAAAGGAATACATCATATGGAGGTGAATATGACTTGTCTAATTAAAAAGCGAACATAGAAAAGTAGTCTAGAATCACATAAATAGAAAGAACACAGATATTCCCTGAAAAGTCCTAAACATTTTTTTTTTTAAATCTATATTCACCATGATGTCTCTTGTGCTTCAAGCTGTATCATAGTTTATATCAAACAGAAGAGTTGCATGAATTTTGCTTACCTTAATATGCCCTAAATAGAAATATTCAAGATTGAGTGGGAGATGATCTCTGGAAGCATAAATTGAAAGCAGATTAATATTTCAAAGTGTAGTCACAAATAAAATTAAAGGGAACTAAATACACGGTTCTCCATTCTAAAGTAGTATAGAAAGTCATTTAGGAACAATTTAAACAGCTAGTTTGTAGAAGATTTTTCAAAACGTCAAAAAAAAAGGATCTGGAAAAGCTGAGGAAAGCAATTATGTTCTTGTGGGTGTTCTAACTGCTTAGGGTTCTGGTAGTGCACTGCAAATTCAACTTAGATATAGCTCCTGTAAATGCTTTCAGATCAAACAAACTTGACTAATGGGAATTGCAAGTTATTTTTATAATCCTTTCAGCGATAACCATGCACACCACACTTAAAAGATAAAATTTCTCTCTTAAAAGAGGTGTTTGGAAAAAACTCATGGTTCAATTTTTGCTTCCAGTGAATTAAAGAGTTATGTTCCTTTCTGCTCTAATGACTGCAAAATGAAGCAGCTACACTGCCTTTGGAGGGTTTGGTTTTGTCTTTTTCTTTTTTTTTGGGGGGAGGGCTTTTTTGCTTTGTGTCATGTCCTTTATATCTTGTGAATGAGATTAGCACAAGGGATGCCCATGGCTGAATTCTCACTCTCCAAAACAGTTTACTGAGGAAGAGCAACTTTACTATTATTTGTATCGAGTGTGTACTGTAGCACACGTACACAATTCATTGCACCTTCCTTCCGAAGGTACTACCAGCTGCAAAGGGGAAATTAGAGAGGCTGGGGGCAGGTACCCACCAAACAGCCGGCTTGGCAGCTTCTGGCTGTGCTGTTCTCAGGGAGGTGCTGATGGTAGGGCAATCCCAGATGTGGCCACTGCACCCTTCCAATAGCCCTTTTACTTGGGGAAGCAAAGTGCTCCCTTCTCGACTTGGAAAGTTAGGGTGCTTGTAGGACATTTGGCTAGGAGTCCTCCCGTCTCTGTCTCATTTGACCCAGTGCTCTGTGAGGATCAAGCAGACACCATTTCTGAGGCAGTCTCTCCGGTATCCCTGGTGCAGGTTGTAACTTCAAAGACACAGTCTAGCCTATTTTGCACATGTGTGAACAGCTGGGTTGCTCCAGACCAGAGCATTGCAAATGAAACACTACAGTTTAAACGTGCCCAAGTTATGCTATGGGTTAGAGTGCATATAGGTGAATAAGACACACGAGGGACAACGCAGTAAGACTCAGCATGGATTACTCATAATTAGGACGGGGAGAATGAGTGAATGGCATACTAATTACAGGACCCTGAAATACCAGTGTTAGCATCCCTTTGCAATGATGGCAACTACCAGTTCAGAGTGCTCAGTAGACAGCCTGAGCAAAAGCCATGGATATGTACAAAAATAAATTTGGTGAGTTAGTTTTTGGAAAATCCTTACTACTGCTGGCCGGGTCTGTTTGTGCTATTGCCTAATATGACGTCTACTTGAATCTTCTTTTACTGTTAGCTTGACATAATTTGCCTAGTATCAACTTAAACACTTTTGCCAAGTATAATAATCAGAAAATGAGGAACTAGTACATTGGGGTCTTATTTTAAGAAAGCAATAATTTCTTGTTCTTCAAAGTAGCAAAAGGACTTGTTTGTTAATATTGGAGAGAAATGACCCTTGAGAGATAATAATTTTCCATACAAGTTTCAGGAAGGTTTTATGAGAAAGTATTATGCAACCGAAGAAGTGATCGCTGAACTTCTGATGACAATAAAAGGACCAGTTTCTTAGTTCATATCTTCTGCTGTATTGCTGCTCTCTGCATCGTATCAACTTCTTTTGCCTCTTCTGTTCAGTTAGCTCTAGGATTATGGTAGTTTACAATGCCTTTTACAGATTATCCCTACCCTATTGTCTCCCATTTGATGCTAAAATGTCAACTGACTCATCTGATTAGCCTTATATCCAGTGTCCACTGTTTTCTAGATGATCATCAAAGAAGTACCGCCTTTTTTAAAAATTTTTTTCCATGCAGCCCTTCATATTTGTGCAAGAATTTTGTATTTTAATGTAGTTTACCTTAGTTTTATGAGGGAAGGAAGACACAATACAAAATTTGGGACTAGTATGAAAAGCAATACTTTTTAGCTTTTATACCTGGTTTTGCTTTGTTAATGTTCAAGTCTTGCACCTTGGTTCCTTCAGAGTGATTCAGCAAACAGGTCTATATGGAAACACAGTCTCTGCTTTGGGTCTTGCCTGAGAACCTTCCAGACAGGATCCACTCATGTGGCTTTTGCAAAGTACTCCAACCTAGTCCTCTAGGCAGCAACTTATTTGTCAAGAAGACCAGAGCTTCCAGAGGACAATTCAATTCACATATTTTAGACACTATTTTTTTTGATTGAATGAATGGCCCAATAGAAGTCCCTGTTGCTTTCTCTTGGCTATAGAGAAAGTCCAGAGGTCTAGGTCAGAACAGATGCCTCTCTAGGAGAGCTGAATTTAAGATCAATCTGCTATTTTTCTTCAATATTCTCTCTTTCCTGATGATTCTGACTTTTAGCTTGAAACACTGACATGGGGGTAAGGGCAGTTTATTTTTATTAATGGAGATGTTTTTAGGAATCAGGTCTCTCTTCTATATTTGATCTCTCTTAATAAGGCAATTGTTTGACAAAGGTAGAAAAGTTGTGTAGGGTGGCAAGGACTGGTGTCAGTGCCGGCTCAGTGACCACAGGAACTTCAGGGAGAAGCCTCCAGTACCCCATCCTTCCCTGTAGACTGTGTCTTTCACACTTACCTGTATTTTTATTGTTAAGAGCAGACATCTAATTGTTCTTTTAGCCACGATCCCCAGGTTTCACTACTGCTGTCACATCACTCCAGTTCCTTTTTAACATTTAGCTGCTAATGACTCGTCTCTCTTGTTTGTGAAAAGACGCTCTTTTTTCTCATCACAACTTGCCTTTTCCATTTCCTGTTTGCTTCCATCCCTTTTAAAACATGTTCACAGTGTTTCTTCTTTTCCTTGTTTGTTTTTTTTTAATGCATTTGCATATAATTCCCAGTAATATTAAAGGGTCTTAAACAGGAATGTAAAAAAAAAAAAAAAAAATTGGAATATCTTCCTTCTCTTGCTTAAGCTTTTTTTTTTTTTCCCCCACTTGATTCTGTGGTTCTTTTAAGGTATTATTTTCTTCTTGCTTTTTAAAGCTAAATGCAGCTGTCTAATAGACTATGTTGCCTTCTCTTAGTACTTTAATTGGTATTATACCTCCTTGACCTAGAAGAACAAGGGCACTTTTTCTAAAGCAAGCAAATTATATACTTCAGGTTGTGTAGCAACATGATGCTGATGAGCAACTCCTTTAAAGGAGTTCTGTAGAAAGCACTTTCAAATTACAATATACTGAACTAATAACATCTACATTTTTTAGTATGGTATTCTTATGCTGCTGTTAACAATGCAAATCTAATCCCATCATTAAAGTCAATGTAGTACAATTTTCTATACCTAAATTTAGATCTAAAACATTTCAAATCATTTCCAAAATATTGTAATAAGAGTAATTATTATTAATCTATTATTTTCATTAGTTAAAATCCAACTTTGGGTATATTAAGAAAGTGAGAGATAAAACAAAATAAAAAATAGACTTAATTAAAAATAGGGACAAAGATAAGTCAAGATAGAGTGTACAGTTTCTAGAAATTATCAAGCAAAAGCTATCTTCTTGTGCGATTGGAAGTGGAAATACATGTAAACCTATGCTTCTTATTTAAAGTCTTCAGCTATGTGTATGGAACAAAAGCAATGTTGGTTAGTCTCAAAACTTTGATGTGGCTGAATGTCAGAATTATGCAGCAGTGTTAGAGTTCAAACCGTCTCTTCAACTCCGTGGGGACTGGGGTGGTAATTAAAGTCCCCTTCCATCCCCCCGAGGTCTAACCATTAATTCCTCTTTCTTTCCAGAGAGGGCTAAGATTCCCCTTCATGCTGCTCATTGCCACAGATCGGCAGAGCTTATGGTTTTTGTAGCCAGGGACGGAATGTAGGAAAACAAGAGCTTTGGTGACTGGAATAAATTGGCTGCCAGCATGGGACTGTAATTGAAGCACAAAGCTAGACAAAGCTCACCCTCCCTCTGCCCAGCAGAGAGTCATTTGCAATGCTCTGTGTCACTAGCACAGGCATGGAAGAAGATGTCAGCCTCACCTTTTTTAATTAGGTGCTGAAGGCTAAAAATACTCTCCTTGTATGCGATAGAAAGACAAGATAAGGTACACATGCTGACTCCCACATGCTGCAAAACTAGTAAGGTTGCATTTGCTGAATGGCAATCGAGTTAAAACCAGGAAAATGTAGCTTCAATGCAAGCTTCACAAGGGAAAGACGGAAAGAACTGTACATTTTACTTGCATACAGAAAACTTCACCTCCCACACGCTGAGCTCTAATAGCAGCAGCGTGTCCTGGTCCAAACCTGCAGACATGCACGGGGTCATATGGTTCTCTTGAGCTCTCTCCAACTGCAAACCATTGAGAGAGCTGAATAACACCACAAAGGAAAGAGAGCTATAGTTCTGCTAGCAAAGACATTCTGTCCCCTTTTGAAACTGTATCTTCCTGTAGCAATTCAGAGACTTTTTAAGCTGGGAAATGGTATATGTATTTTGGCAGGAATTAAACTTTCTAAAGAAAATGTAGAGCATTAGGCAGCTAGCAAAACAAAGATATTTCAGACTTAAATAAAAAGACCAACATAATTGTGCCATGAAAAGTCCCCTGGCAAAATGCTGTTAGTACTTTCTGTTCTTGCTGAGTTTTGTCTAGTTTAAAACCATCTCAGCTACACTGTATTGAAAAGCGCTACCACGCTTGAACTTGAATGTTGCTTTATTTGCATTCTACTGAGGGAGGACCTACATCAAAAGCAGTGGGCAAAACACCGGACAGAGCAAAATATTTAAAAAAGGCCTCCTTCTCCTCAGATATATTGGTTCATGTGGGAGACTTAAGTAGAGTTATGAAAAATTAAATGTGTTGATGGTGATCTTTTCCCTTTCCTGACACCAGCTGTCTAGTTACATCAGTGTAACTACTGTCTCAAAAGGGTGCTGAAGTATGTGATCTTTCGGGTCAGCTTTCCAGTAGAGAAGTGATGACATTAACTTCACAGGGTTCTTATCTTTAATATAACTTATTTTATTTGCACACAAACATCAGTGTTTGACCAGAGGTGGCCCATTAAGATGCAAGGCAATAGTTTCCTCTGGTTATCTCACACCCACATTATGTTACATAGTCATGGAGTCTAAAGCTAAGAATAAATTCTGGTTTCGGTATATCTCTCCCATGCAGGACAGTGTATAACCCAGCCAAAAACCACCACATGCTTTCCCTCCAAGGATGAAATCACTAAGCAATCAAGCAAATCAGACTATAGTTACCTTCATCTGGTGTCACCTACCAGATCAAATGTTACAGTCCAGTGTATACAGGTTGCCTTTCTCATGGGGATGGCTGGCATCTTCAATCCCTGATATATTTTCTACCTTTAATACTGGGAAAAGAAAAATCTCCTGAGAGGAATATGCTGTTCAAGTATAGGAGGAAAAGAGTTATGTTAAACTGGATTTATGCTGATGCTGATCTTGTTGTTGTTGGTTTTGTTTTTAAAGGGGTTTTTTGGAAGGGGTGGTAGTGTCCAGGGTTGGGTCGATTGGCACAGGAAGGCCCCGTCAAAGTTTACAGCTGAGTAGGAAATGAAAGTAAATGTAATCAGATGTCAACGGCTTGGGACAGCTAGTAAGGGACTCTGGGGTACAGGTTATTTTCTCCTCTCTCCTTCCAGTTGTGGGTAGTGACACTAGAAGGAACAGAGGCACCCAATCTATCAACTCATGGCTCCGTGGCTGGTGTCATTGCCACGGATTTGTTTTTTTTGACAACGGGATGGCCTACACAGCACCAGGTTTGCTGGCGTCTGATGGGATTCATCTTTCTCAAAGGGGAAAGAGAATCTTTGCTCAGGAACTTGCAGGGCTCATCGACAGAGCTTTAAACTAGACTCGAAGGGGGAGGAGGAAAATATCAGGCTTGCCCGAGGGAAGCTGAGGAACGACGTGCCATGGTTAGAGGGAGCCGGTGCCAGCGAGGGCACTCAGCCTGTGTCTCTGAGATGTGCGGGGTATGCTGGGGCACAGCCGAAGTCGAACAGAGTTGAGCTAGGGGATACTGAGGCAATAGGAGCCAAGAGGGAAATGCCAGAGAAACACCTCAAAGCACACAAGGGGTGTTCTTCTATGAAGGAGACATGGATGACAGCCCAGCTGAAGTGTCTCTACACCAATGCACGCAGCATGGGCAACAAGCAGGAGGAGCTGGAAGCCATTGTACATCAGGAAAACTATGATATGGTTGCCATCACGGAAACATGGTGGGATGACTCGCACAACTGGAGTGTGGCGATGGATGGCTATAAACTCTTCAGGAGGGATAGGCGAGGCAGGAGAGGTGGTGGGGTAGCCCTATACATTAGGGAGTGTCTGGATAGTTTAGAGCTTGATGATGGTGATGATAGGGTGGAGTGTCTATGGGTAAGAATCAGGGGAAAGGCCAACAAGGCAGATATTGTGGTGGGATTCTGTTACAGACCACCCAACCAGGATGAGGAGACTGACGAACTATTCTATAAGCAGCTGGGAGAAGCATCACGATCGCTAGCCCTTGTTCTTGTGGGGGACTTCAACCTACTGGATGTCTGCTGGAAATACAATACAGCAGAGAGGAAACAGTCTAGGAGGTTCCTGGAGTGCGTGGCAGATAGATAACTTCCCAACACAGCTGGTGAGTGAGCCAGCTAGAGAAGGTGCCCTGCTGGACCTCTTGTTCACGAACAGAGAAGGTCTTGTGAGCCATGTGATGGTTGGAGGCCATCTTGGGCAGAGTGATCACAAAATGATAGAGTTTTTGATACATGGAGAAGAGGCGAGGGGGGTCAGCAGAACTGCCACCTTAGACTTCCGGAGGGCAGACTTTGGCCTGTTTAGGAGACTGGTCGACAGAGTCCCCTGGGAGGCAGCCCTAAAGGGCAAAGGAGTCCAGGAAGGCTGGACATTCTTTAAGGAGGAAGTCCTAAAGGCACAAGACCAGGCTGTCCCCAGGTGCCAAAAGACGAGCCGGCAGGGAAGAAGACCGGCCTGGCTGACTAGAGAGTTCTGGCTTGAACTCAGGAAAGAGAGGAGAGTCTATGACCTCTGGAATAAGGGGCAGGCAAGTCAAGAGGACTGAAAAGGTGTAGCAAGGCTGTGCAGGGAGAAAATTAGAAGGGCCAAAGCTGAGCTAGAGCTCAATCTGGCTGCTGCTGTAAAAGACAACAAAAAATACTTCTTCAAATACATTAGCAGCAAAAGGAGAGCTAAGGAGAATCTCCAGCCCCTAGTAGGTGGGGGAGGGAACACAGTGACCAAGGATGAGGAAAAGGCTGAGGTACTTAATGCCTTCTTTGCCTCAGTCTTTAATAGCAGGGCCAATTGTCCTCTGGGTACTCAGCCGCCTGAGTTGGAAGATAGGGATGGGGACCAGAATGGAGCCCCCATAATCCAGGGGGAAATGGTTAGTGACCTGCTGCACCACTTATACACTCAGAAGTCTCTGAGGCCTGATGAGATCCACCCGAGAGCACCGAAGGAACTGGCAGAAGTGCTCACCAAGCCCCTTTCCATCATTTACCAGCAGTCCTGGCTAACTGGGGAGGTCCCAGCTGACTGGAGATTAGCGAATGTGACACCCATCTACAAGAAGGGCCGGAAGGAGGACCCGGGGAACTACAGGCCTGTCAGCCTGACCTCGGTACCAGGGAAGCTGATGGAGCAGATCATCCTGAGTGCTATCACACGGCATGTAGAGGATAACCAAGGGATCAAGCCCAGCCAGCATGGGGTCAGGAAAGGCAGGTCCTGCTTGACCAACCTGATCTCCTTCTACGACAAGGTGACCCGCCTAGTGGATGAGGGAAAGGCTGTGGATGTGGTTTGTCTAGACTTCAGTAAAGCCTTTGACACGGTTTCCCACAGCATTCTCCTGGAGAAACTGGCTGCTCATGGCTTGGACAGGTGTACCCTTTGCTGGGTAAAGAACTGGCTGGATGGCCGGACCCAAAGAGTGGTGGTGAATGGAGTTAAATCCAGTTGGCAGCCGGTCACAAGCGGTGTTCCCCAGGGCTCTGTGTTGGGGCCAGTTCTGTTTAATATCTTTATCAATGATCTGGATGAAGGGATCGAGTGCACCCTCAGTAAGTTTGAAGATGACACCACGTTGTGCAGGAGTGTTGATCTACTTGAGGGTAGGAAGGCTCTGCAGAGGGACCTGGACAGGCTGGATCGATGGGCTGAGGCCAATTGTATGGGGTTCCACAAGGCTAAGTGCAAGGTCCTGCACTTGGGCCACAGCAACCCCATGCAACGCTACAGGCTTGGGGAAGAGTGCCTGGAAAGGACCTGGGGCTGTTGGTTAACAGCCGCCTGAATATGAGCTGGCAGTGTGCCCAGGTGGCCAAGAAAGCCAATGGCATCCTGGCTTGTATCAAAAATAGCATGGCCAGCAGCAGTAGGGAAGTGATCGTGCCCCTGTACTTGGCACTGGTGAGGCCGCACCTCGAATACTGTGTTCAGTTTTGGGCCCTTCACTACAAGAGACATTGAGGTGCTGGAGCGTGTCCGGAGAAGGGCAACGAAGCTGGTGAAGGGTCTGGAGCACAAGTCTGATGAGGAGCGGCTGAGGGAACTGGGGTTGTTTAGCCTGGAGGAAAGGAGGCTGAGGGGAGACCTTATCGCTCTCTACAACTACCTGAAAGGAGGTTGTAGAGAGGTGGGGGTCGGTCTCTTCTCCCAGGTAACAAGTGACAGGATGAGAGGAAATGGCCTCAAGTTGCGCCAGGGGAGGTTTAGACTGGATATTAGGAAATTTTACTTCACTGAAAGGGTTATCAGGCATTGGAACAGGCTGCCCAGGGAAGTGGTTGAGTCGCCATCCCTGGAAGTATTTAAAAGACGTTTGGATGAGGTGCTTAGGGACATGGTGTAGTGGTGGTCTTGGTAGTGTTAGGTTTACAGTTGGACTCGATGATCTTAAAGGTCTTTTCCAACCTATACGATTCTGTGATTCTGTGATTCTGTCAACACTTGCAGAGTAGAGAATTCCTCTCTAAGGGTTCAGCGTTGGTTTGTTCGTGTGAATTGCTGTTTCTGTCTGTTTTCATAAACATCTATAGTGACCTCTAAAGAATCTCTGTCTTGTCCCTGTACTTAACTAAACTGATTGGTTTTTTTCCTACATCATTGCAAGCACAATCTGTAAGGTACCTGAGTCTATGCTGACAAGTTATAAAGATGTTTTAAAACCTTCTTTTCTAGTATTGATATTTCCACCCGCTCTTCAGAAAGGGAGCGTTGTCTTTTTCTTTTTTTAATTAATTTTTTTTTCATTCAGCTTTGTTAAAGGTAATTAATTGAATATCATCCACAGATATTCAATCTGCAGGGTAGATTTCCTGAATAAAAGATGGCATTTGAAAGCTCTGTATCTTTAGTTGATTTTGTAAAGTCAGTGATGGTCACCCATATATATGATGGTAGGATCAAACCCTTCAAAGTGCCTATACAAGGTTTTCTGATTGTTTATAACTCTTGACAACCTTTAGAGTTATAACCAGTTGCACAGTCAACATTTTTTGCTACATCACCTATATGTCCTTGTCATGGAGTGTTTCATCCATAATAATCAAATTATTTTCTTTCTGGTAATCTAAATACTTGTTCTCCTTCTACTCAGCCCTTCTTTGACTAAGTGCTTTTTTTACAGCAAAAATAACCATGTGTTTAAGATTTGAAGTCAAATCCATAGTTATGAGGAAAAACCAACATTTTTCTCAAAAAAAACCCAAAACATGGATTCTTCAGGAGATTTCTTTCCATACAGATTAATAAAAGTACTTAGGGCTTAAAAGGAGCCCTTCAAGAATCAGATAAACCTTAGTTTAAGTAATCTAAAAAGTGGAAGCAATGTTATCCAAGGGGTTGTAGTCAGTAAAAGGGTAAAGTGAGGATGTACAATACCACCTCATTTATTCAACACAGAGACGGCAATGAGAAAGGTGGTGGGAGGATTTAGAGAAGCTTTCAAGATGAACGGTAGATTTTCCAGTAATCTGAGGTATATGGATGATAAACAAACAAGAGCAAGAGTGTTCTAGTGGAGAGGGAGAGTGTTTTATTTAGGTTGAAAGTTTGGTATATAGGCTTGGTTATTATCCAAGACAGTAAAGAAAGCCCTGGCAAGTTTATCAAGGAGTGTTCAACTTTAATATAAAAATCTATCTTTTGGAGGCAGACTGCAACACCACCAGATTTTAAAAAATCTATTTTATGTTTTAAAAAGACACTTTAACCTAGGTCTTACAGAGAAATGTTGAGAGTTGTATGGCCACTGAAGAAGTCTTATGGCTGGGTTAGTTTCATAAGGAGAATTGTGTAATAGAAAATCTTATCAACTAGAAACAGAGTCAGCAAACTGGAATTTGTGATGAGATGAGAGAGACAATCATTCAAGGATGCCTGGACAAAGAAGAGTACAAGTGCAAATTAAGAGGAGTGAATGAAATTGATCACCCGTCACTCAGAAAGATTGGTGATAATTAAACCACCGTGGCAAGATCTGATTTATCACAGCACCAAATCTCAGAGCAGTTATGGTTAGTGATGAAAATAATGGTTATCAAAAGTAATGTTTACCTTTAGGAAATCATTGACATAAATTAGTTTATGTCTCTTTAGCTAGTTGATGGAGCCCTGCACGCCCTGTATCCTATCATGCCAATGTCTGAGTGGTGTCTACAGTAGTGACTGGTGCAGCATGAAGAAAGAAGGACAACATTTTTTTTTTTCATGTTCTGTTACTGTTCTAGGTGTATATATGTGTAATCTGTGTTTTCTGGAAATGAATTTGATGCTAGATGCTAGTCTTAGGCACACAAGATGAATCTGTATCAAACAGACGACACAACGTAGATTTCTGTACAGCCATCCCAGATGACTGTCCCCGTTGCCCATGCTTTTACTAATAGAAATTCATGCATATGTAGTGCGTACACTGTTGGAGGACCTCCGAGAGGATGTGTTTTCCTCCTGAGGAAGGCACCCTGTGTCCACATAGCATGTGGGGCTCTACCCTGCAATATTACTTCAGCCTTGGTTCCACCTGAGGAGAAAGCATTTCAAGTGTATTTCAAGCACATTTCAAAGTGCAGTTGAGTTCATACCACATGACTTAAATATAGATGCAGTACAATGCATTTCTATCACTATTTGCAAGTGAAAAGGATAGTTCCAGTGCACTAAGTGGGTTATGTAGATGCACCCTGTGCAGCATGCATTCCTCCTGCACTACCACTTTCTTTGTCTTTTTGCCAGTCCTGCCAGATAGATAATTAGGAACCCCTCTGGTTAATTTCTGGCCTTAGAAAATATTATGATTGCCTACAGAATGGAAGTTTTCTTATTATTCTGGCAGGGCAATTCCCAGTTTTACATGCTTTATCTATAATATGCTGTATTCCAGTTTTTCTACATTTTACCATAAAAGTCTATTCAGTGAAGTGTCAACACAAGATGAAGGACAGATTTGTTCTTGGTACACTAAACCAGGTTTAATCTACAGAGATATGCAGATAAGGGGTTGGTTCTCTTTGGCATATACAATATTTAGATCGGTACAGCTATGAATGGCAACTTGAGCGTATAAGCATCTTATCTGTGATTGCTTCCGTCAATGGCATGACATAGTTTTCCAAGAAAGCAGTACAATATTACCCCAGATCTAAGTATGTAGCTGCCCTTGTTCATTTTGTGGATGAAATCTTTTAAAATGTATGTATTTATGGTGTCTGTTCCACATAAACCTTTTCTAGGGTATAATTCACATTTTGAAAGTAGCATTGGGCAGAGGGACAATCTCGTAGGCATACACATATTTAATCTGGGGAGCAAGTTCATTTGTATCACATTTATATTTCCCCAGGGTGTCTATCCACCATCAGTGATTTGTTTAATGAATGCATTTTAGCTATTGCTTCAAATCTCACAGGATTAGAGTTCTTAAATATTTTAATGTCATTAGCTACCACTGGAAATCTCAGTGTAATTCTGAATAAGATGTACCAAGGTGTTCAGTGTTCTTTTCAGTCATGTATATTTTTCCTAAATGTAAATTTTAATGGGAATTCTGCTTCTACATACACATTAGAAGTTTGATGGCTTTCTCCTCAACACACAGTAACCTTCCTTAAGACAAAATACAGTAAATGCTCGTTGCAATTACTCTGTATGGATTATGTTTAATTCATATGTCCTTCCTATCAGAGTTTTTGTTTTGCTTTGCTGTGTGGATTGTTTAGAATTTATTCGTGATCTAATCTTTTATGTTTTTTAGTGGAGCTTCTCTTTTTTGTATGTAGACCTTTGCAATATTTTTCTTGAACACTACAGCATAACGCTGTCGATGATATTTCCTGCTGCTGGTTCCTATGTTTGGCAGCACACAGCATCACAAGATGATTCGTTTCATTGAAGGATTCAGTCAGTCACCGATGAAGCCTATGAAGGCAGTGTCTTTGAGGAGTCACAATTAAGTAATATCCACACCAAGGAGATGTCTCTGACAGGAAGAGATACTTACACTGCCATCTATGCAGGTTGATACTGTTGATCATCCTCACAGAGCCATTATTTTCAAATTCTACTAGGTTTGAAGATGTTAGTGGTCTTTCTTCAAATAAGTAGAATAAGAGGTTGAAAACAGCTGTAGTTGCAAAAAGCAGGAATAATGTCTCTGTTAATAAATCTTTAACCATGGGGATAACATTCTTTACCTTTACTTGAGGGGCTGTACCTGTGCAGGGAATGATTATGTGAGTTTCAAAAATGCCCTGCTGAGAATTGTTGGGTTTTCTGTCCTTTTTTTTTTTTTTAATTAATTCAGCAAAGAATTTGTGGAGAACCTGGGTTTGCTTTCCTTAACCTCTAAATACCATTTATATGGCAAGCTCTGCTCCTTTGACTCAAGACACTAGATATCCTAGTGGAAGTATTCTTAATGTTCTTCTCTGTATCGTAGTGTAAGTTCTTCAGAGCTGTAAAGACTAGAAATTCCTCTTCTGACTTAAAGCAAATGTTTAAGTTGTGGGAGGTATACTTTTCTGAGCTAGCACTGAAAAGTTTTCATCTACAGGTGCGCAGGTGGATGCTTCCTTGTCCCCTTGATTCTGCCTGTGACAAAGCACTCGAACTGTATATGAGTGCTGAGTGATGTTCTAATTCAGGAAGCTTTTTTTACACTGCTGTGCAGCTGTAATTCGGACATACCTAATTAGTCTGGTATAAGTACGCAACAGTTCTATCTTCAGGTTCTGTCCACAAATTTCCTTTAGAATAGGATTTCTTGATAGGTCAGTCTCTTTTCTTTTGGTATGGAGGATCATACAGTTTCTGAAAATATAGAAAACCATGATGGGCTGAAGCAATTCACGGGAGGAAGTAGAACAGGGAGAAAAAAAATCAGTATAATACCAAAAATCTTATCTACGTACAAGTCTTTCAAAAGCATTGGAAGGATGCCTGTCAACATAGTACTTCACCATATTATTCTATTTTTATTTAAATATATTAATCTGTCTAACTCCATTTATTACATATATAACAAAATGAGGAGTCACTTTTTATTTTGACTTTTGTGAACATGATTGACCAGAACTGTATACAATATTCAAGGTTGAGTCCTGCCAGTGCCTTGTAGACTATCTTCAATACTTCCTTTACCAGAGCTACAGCAGGGTTTAAGTTCCAGTTTTTGTGCCCACATTACATTGATCACTTATACTTTACTAATCCATCTAATTTTTATCACCTTCTATTCTTAAATTTTGAATTAACTGCAGAAATTCTATTAGTCATTAGTTGATCTTATGCTTTTTTCCATTTCTATTACTTCTGCTTTTGTGAT
Organism: Ciconia boyciana; assembly: GCF_034638445.1. NCBI lineage: Eukaryota > Metazoa > Chordata > Aves > Ciconiiformes > Ciconiidae > Ciconia > Ciconia boyciana. The sequence goes on from NC_132936.1 coordinate 59,267,814, forward strand.
CAAATAATTTTTCTCCTGTGATACTCCAGTTATCCTCTGAACGTTTTTCTTTTTGAGTAGAAGATACTGCCTGTTGTAATTTTCACCAAAATTGAGGTTGTAGGAGGAGGAGGACAAAATAAGAAAATAAGTGACTCCAGATATTCTCAGTCCTTTCTTTTCCAAGTTGGTGTCCATATTTTGGTGAAAAGGGTGTTAGGGAAGCTAACCACCTTCTGCCATCTGGAGAGCTCTTTTGATGGTGCATAATCTAATACAGTATAGTTTCTTAAAGTAATACATATTTTTATTGCCATAAGGTAAAAGCAAATTAAGAGTGCAGAGAAGGTTCTGGTTTTAGTCTTCAGGATTCTAATTTTAAAATTTTAGTTGCAAACTGATATGGTATTTGAAACTGATCATGTTGTTGATGATGAAAATCATTCAGCATCTGGCAAAGTCTATCCACTTGTATGCACTTAATGTTTCATTTATGGATTCATTTGTTTTATTTAATTAGCTGGGCTCTTGTACTCATTCCCCTGAAACACGGCATGTAATGTTTATGGAAGTGCATGTGACCTTGGAGATATACTTCTAGCCATTCCCTTGTCTTTGGAGAATACAAAATCCATATGGTGCTCTCCAAAAAGGAAAGTGTTTATGCTGCCTTGATGCCAAATTAGTTGTCATTACATTTGAATAAAAGGTGAACAGTTTGAGGCAAAATCTAATTATAATCTATTGCTGCTTATATTCTTTGTGCGAATTGAACATTTACATTTTTTGTAATGCAGAAGGTCAAAGTACATCTTTGTCTATTTTGCTTATTATTGCCGTTTCTGCTGGTGTCATAAACTCTGGTACTGACAGACTGACTGACAGAATAGCTAGAGAGCTAATTACTTGAAATAAATTTCATGAAAGCTATTAATAAAGTGTTGTCACCATTATCACATGTAAAAACATGAAAAGAGTGCTGTATTGGAGCATTTTGTTTCTGTTGAAAACTTTGTTTCTATTGAAGAGTTAACACAACTGAAACTATTTACAAACTTGTAATGATTTTTTCATTCAAAATAATTCATTAAGAAAGTGGATAGCTTACATTTAATGAAGGAAAATTTTCAACTTTTCAGCTACAAACATTTCATTTCAAAATGCACTTTTAAAAAATTATCAACATTATTCACAAAAATCTACTCCTAAACTAAATAAAGTGTTCAATTTCTAACTAAGTAGTCAAGTTTCATTTGATATGAACTGGTTGCTTGAACAAGCACAACTGTTTCAAATTGATGTAAAAAAAAAAAATCCTCCTCTTTTTAAGCCTACTAATCAAACCAATATCACTAGAATAGAATAGTATTTCAAAGGCTAAGGATGTTCTTGGAAGAAATGTTGACATTTAAGAATACATTTGATCAATAGTAATAAAATTAATATAAAAATTGGTAGGAACAGAAGGCCATAGGAGACCATTATGTAGATCTTAAAGTTCAGTACTCTAAAACAGCAGATAGACATCAAGCAATTACACAGTTCACGATGGTCCACACAACACCTGCCCCATACAAAACAGGCCACAAAGTATTTCCCAGTATTTTATGTCAATTCCAACACTTAAAGGATTGAAGATCAAAATAAAAAAAATAGTGGGCCACAGGGAGGGAAAAGAGATCAAAGGTGTTGCCAGTGTCCCACCTGCCTCCAGGTCTGCCTGCAAGAGCACTGTCCTCACCATGGCATTGAAAGTTGGACCTTGGACATAGCCCCTGACATGACTGAGGCTGCAATTCCATCCTGTCCTCAAACCTGGAGATCGAAGACCCTAATCATATGATCTATACATTGACCAGATAACTGTGACAGCTGAAATCATGTGTCCTTTGTTTTGTATATCTACTTGACTGCCAGTTTCTGGAGTGTTTGATGCAACTAGCCAATCATACAGTCTACAGATTGAAACAAAAAATTCCCAGATTATGAGGATCCTTCCTGGTGATGCTGGTACTCTTAAATATTTGGGAGAAGCAAAAGGACACAGTGAAGTTCAATGCACTTTCAGATTCAAACAAATATTTGTGGAAATGTTTTCTGTTCTTGACTCAGCTCTGGCCAAAAGAAAAATATTTTCATTGACATTTGAAATGATGCATTCAAAACAGTTCAGGGCCAGATTTCTAAGCTCTCAATATCCATTTGTGGGTCATGGAGCTTGAAAAAGTTAAACTGCTGTTTTCAGTTTATCAAAAGCATGTCCCATGGTGACACTGATGACCAAATTTTTCAGAGGTCAGCAGCTGACATGCTGATTTTCCCTTGAAAATCCTCTCTTGACTGTGGGAGTTGGAAAATGCTGGCGACGGTGCGGTCCCCACAGGACACACCAGCTGAAGCTTCAAGCAGAATTCAGTTTGAGGGATTTTTACTTGTATAGCTTTTTAACTAGGCTGCATCAAAAGAAGATTTCTAGAGTGTTGTGTTCACAGATGGTTTCATCAACAGCTACATTAGTGATGAGTAGACTTGATATCCTGTTTGGGTGTGCTTTCACATTAGGACAATGTATTTCTTGAGAGGAGTATGGCTGGACCTCTCTGTTCTCAAGTAGCTAAGAGAATTCTCAAGCTGAGCATATTATGTGAACATCAAATAGTCAGCTGCCAAGTAATGACACTTCTGAAATTCCTTGAGCTTGTCACACATAAATAAGTTTGCAGGTAAAATTAGATAAATACTATCTTGCTTGAGCTCCTGAAAGCCATATTAATATCTTTTACATGTAAAATACATGATTGGACTCATTCTTAACATCTCAAATACAACCTTGTAATTTAAATGGATTTTTTAATGTGCATTAATTTTAATGAATGACTGGGAGGTTTATAGGAGGGAGGGACATAAAGTAGTGTCTCTGAAGCCTCACTGGCTAATCAAATTGCTATAAATAACCTTTGATAGTCTAAGCCCCTACCCCTAGATGATTTCTCTCATCATTATCCGAGAAGTTAAAGAAGTGACACCTGCAGAGGTTTGCTTTCAGCTCTTGGGAATGGTCCTGAACATAAATCCTCCCCCTGTGACAAATACCTTTTAGTAGAGGTTGTAAGTAGCATGTAGTACGCCGAATCTTTGCTCTGTGTGCATTTGGCAATGACAAGTCATCTTATTTAAACTGGTGTAGACTGGCATTCATGCTCATGCTTAGGTATTGGTTATGGAAGGAAGACTAAGGGAAAAAAGTGTGCGCCCTTGCTCAGAGGCCTAACTTGTGCTTGCTCCATGCAGTCCATACAGCAAAAATAGAGAAACTTTCATACAGCTCTCACAGAGATTTCAAAGGGAATGCCACAAAAGGTGGGACAATGCAAAAGTGAATCAGAGGTATGTGGACTGGGAGACTTCTTTCTGCAACTGAATGTTGCTGAGAATGGCTATCCGTCCCTCTACATCAGCTCCAAACTCTTTTCTTCTTCTTTAAAGTAGATCAGTACCATAGTTTGATTTTTCAGAAAAAAACTAGATAAATGTTAATGTAAACAACTGCAGTTATAGTTTCCATTTTGAAAGCATGAGTTTGATACCAGGAAGTTGATTGAGTTGTCCAAAATAATGACAAAAAAGCCAGTGTGAAAGCTGGCCAGGAGCAAGAATCATTCGAACCTAGGTCCTACATATGTTTAAACAACCAACTAACTAATTTCACTTCTAGTTTCTATATTCTTTATCTTGGATCATTCTGACAGACTGCACTCTGGTCCTGTTTAGATTATGCATTTGTTCGTATTGTATTCATGGCAGTCTGTGATTCACATCTACTTTTATATATACTTATGTTCATACCTTCTTGAAAATGTAACTAAGTGTATTAAATATGTGTGCATGTATATATATGTGCATGTGTGTACATTCACATTTCTGTGCAAATACAAAAATTGGGAACTTTGGAGGGATCACAGCAGGTTGAAAGTAAGTTGAATTAGGTAAAATTTGCTATATTAGTATGACATTAAGGTATTTGGAATTTTACTAGTTTAGGCCCAGAGTCACAAAGCTCACTCTGTTTTCCTAGCTTTTTTGCTTGTAGTCTTGGCTGAGAAATTGGGTATTGAGTGGGCTACAGAACAGGACTCACCTGTGCACACTGGAGATATCAATTTAAAATTAGAGATATTTTGTAGTGGTGAACGAATGTGAGCTGATTGGCAGCAACAGGGCTCGTAAAGGCTGGTCTGCAGTTTAGACACCATCATGGTATAAATTGAGGGCTTAGTGGTCCAGACCTGAAGTCAGAAATCAGTGTCTTTGTATTCACACAGTTATATCTGTCTGAATGAGAGAAGGAAGATGCGAACCTGTTTTGCAGTTGTCTGTGGCAGCCTTGGGGTTGAAACTTTGAAATGAACAGTTCCCTCTGGTCAGTGTGGACACTACATTTCCCAAGAAAGGTTTCAAAAGTAAGTTTTCCCTGGTGTGCCTAGTTAAATACCTTCCTTCTCATCTTGCTTTGTTGTGCACTGGGCTGCACACCAAATTGGCTGTATTTCAGTGCTGCCGAATGTGTACAGTTTGATAAGCACATTGTAGCAAATCTTCAGGACGAAAGGCACTGTATAAATGTCAAGTTATTTACCCATTTTAAAGCATTTCATCCTCCAGAGCCATAAATCCAGCACCATTTGCTAACACAAAATTAGCTTTTTAATGCTGTAGGACCCTGCAACACTAACGCATATAGTAACATCCACATCCTTGCTGCTGGGGAGGCCAAAGGTTGATTTGTCTAGAAGGTAAAGCTTCAGCAATTCAAGTGATTTATTCACACCAGATTTAGAATCATATTAATAGGCCATACCGGGTCTCAATTCAGCAGTTCTGTCACCCTGCCTTCTCTTACAAGCAGTGTGGACCAAATATGCTCATGTACCTATAGTCATCACTCACAGAAATCAGAAGGAGCAGTAAGCATGCAAGCAAGGGTAGAATAGGACTCAAGTTTCTTACTGATAAAGTCAGTGTAGGATAGCGCATCGTTTCTGTCTATTACTATATTTGCTTCATAGAAGATTTATGACTTCTTTTTCAGCAATTAGTTGTGGTCGCCTGAAAACTTGAAAAAATGGCAGAAAGCCTCCTTGTTTATTTCCAGTCTGGTGATGTATTACGCACCTTGTGTTTTATCTTTGTTGGTGTTCCATCATGAATTACTTTTTTTTGTCAGACTATTTCCTTCAGTTTTCTGTTGCCTAAATTTGTCTTACTACTCTCATGTCCTTTTCTTAGAAGAAACAATCAATAGAAAGTGCTTTTAGCAGTGGCACAGCACAGTGGTTTACTGCAGTGTAGGTGCTGGGTGGTGTCAACACTGCTGACCTTCTAAATATTGGGATTTTGGTTAAGCAGCAGATATCGTGTGGTGCTCCTTTAATATGTGTCTTTATGGTGCCTGGGCATGTCTGGAGCTGGGTTTTGTTAATACATGTTTGCTCTAGATTCTGAAAGAAGACCTAAGACAGAATCTTACTTACCATTTTTTAAATGCTTCTCAGAGAATATTTGTTCACATATAAAGCATTTCTATTAACAAAATAATACTGAGAAAAGGGAATACTAAAATATCAAGTATGAAAATACATTCTATCTTCACTGGATTTTTACTGTTACTGCCAGTGGGGCAGGGCCTTTATTGCTTATTGCTCATTTCAGACCCGTAGATATACTTCATATGTTAAAAAGCTTTGGGATAAGGTCCATTTCGCATTCAAGCTGGTATGCGTGAGATTTAAACTCCTGAGACTTAAGCTCCGGAGAGAATTTAGTCAGAATTCAGAACTACTTACAAGTCATAGTCAAGAAATACTCCTTGCTTGGCAATGGCCCTAGTATTAGTACCCCCAAAGAGGTGCAGTTCGGCAAAGAATGGGAGCCACAGCCCCATCCGCGACATAATGGAGGTTTCTGTCTCAGATGGAAGACCTCAGCTCTGGGCTTTCTTCAGCTCTTGCGGGCTTGAAACCGTAGTGTACCCAATTGCCTCAGCTCTCCCTGTGGCCATGCAGTTGTAGGCAGGGGGGGAGCATGCTCCAGCCCTGGCTGGAATTGGGCATCGTGCAGCTGAGACTGTAGGAAGCAAAGGGCGAGGAAGAGAGGAGCAACAGGGAGCCTGGCTTCCGCAGTCTGCAAAGGATCTGGCATGAATGGGATCCTAGACCAGTTCTTAAGGATAGCTCTACACTTTGCATAGCACTCACTTTGAATGAAGAAGCAAACTACTGTCTCTTCTGCATCTTATTAGTTGCTTCTCCACAGCACAGTTAGGCAGATTCTTGGCTTTCTTAGAGACTCCCAAGAGGACTTCAGAGTTAGGAAAAAAGCCTGAACTGAGGTAACACTTAATATAATATCTTATTATAATCTGGTTTGTTTGATTAACTCTGATTTAGATCATGGCTTTCATTACCTGCTTCAGGAAACACTTAGGCATGTGGGCAGCAGAAGAAAGGTGAGGGCAGCCTGTCACAGCACCTGCACCTGGGTCTTTTCCAGGAACTGTTCAGTGTTGAAACTCAAGGAGTCAGGCTGGGTTCTCCTGTTGTGGTGAGAATCTTGTCTTTCTTCTACTCAGTTCATCCTCCGCTATTTTTACGCTTCGGTTTGTTGGGGGTTTTTTGCATAATTATAGCAGCTAAATATCTTTTGTCTTCGTTTGAATTGTAATGTCTGACTGATTAGGAGATGTCAATCTCCAGATGGTTTGAGATTTTCACATGCCTAAGTTAAGTTGCAAGAGAGAGAAATTTTAAAAAATATTGTCTTAGAAACACAAAACAGAATGTAGTGTTACTACACCAGATATAATTTTTGTTTTGTAAGGAAGATGTAGCTTGTCACAAAGCTGTGAGATAAAGCCTCACAAATTCTAGAGCCTTCATGCTCGATCTTTTTCGCTGCTGAAGTTACCTAGGATTGATGTCTGCAGAGGCAAACAGTAGAAACAAAGAACCTGAATGCTAACTGGGGGACTTCGGGGAGGTTCCATGATGAAAGCTATAGTCTATTTCTGGAACAAAATAAATGATGATAATGCAAACAAAAATGACTACCTGAAGCTATCTTTTAAATACCTTTGAGAATCAGTGTGAAGTCATTTGGGAGATTTTTTTTAATTACTTAATATTATCTGTTTGCCTTTTTACTTCCTGCCTAATGAAGGTAGCTTGGCTTCAGAAACTTTAGTAAGTGCATTCTGTACAGATATGTGGGAATACAAAGAATTTGAAGGCATAAGAAACAGCTACAGTAATGAAATGCCTAATATAGATAAACACAGGAAGTGCTGTTTTGCATTTTGCCTGCTTATTTATTGTTCACAGAGACAAGTAAAGGTCATCTTTTGCTAATGGCATTATAACCTTGGCCTCCTTGGTATCAAAATATTAAATATTGTAAAGAAATGTTTCTGTGAGAGGAGGATTTTAATTATAAAAAGTCTTTATGTTTTCATTTTAGCACCAGTCCATTTTCTTTCCATACTGAAGTTCTCGGTAATTTATTCATGACCTTTAACTGCTTTTAAGAAATGTAGATTGGGAATTATTGCTCTCCTTGCCATTGGAAGTGCCAAGGCAGGAATGCCTTGAGAAGCTTCAAGGGATTTTATTAATGAGATCCACTTCTCACTTTAGAATAAAACAGCTGAAGCTGCTGGTTTTGCTCATCCTGGTATATATGTGGAGGATCAATGTTTAAAATCACATGGAGATTTTTGATCTAAGATAAACAAGTGGTCAGACCACATAAGGATATGCAATTTATGATGAATAATCTGGTTTGTTTAGGATTAATTTTTAGCCTTGTGATTCTGACTTCCCTCTCCCTAAAAGTTGAGATAGTAAAAAAAACCAGCTGAGTTCAAAGGCTGAGTAAGAAAAGAAAAAAATTCTCCATATGTGTGAATGTATGGGTAGGAATATATAGTGTATCCACCCATGTATGTGTAACATATGTTCAGAAACACAGATGTAAAATGTATTTCTTCCCAAAATACCTTCATCACAATGAACTAATACTGTAGATGCAAACTGCAAAGAAAGATTTAGAAAGTTGGCACCTGGGAACTGTTAACATTTCTACATAGCTTTCTTTGCCACTAAGCAAAGCCTGACAACCTGGCAGGCTGACAAGGGTGGAAAGCTCAGGAACGCTGTCTCCCTTATGTTTTTTTTACTTCTCATGCCATGATCTACTCTGGGTAACTCCTCCATCCTCTGATGGGAGTGGCTTGGAGACAAGGGGAAAAAGGGCAGGGAGAAAGAGATTGATGCCAACTGACTACGTGAAGATGGAGGCCATGAGCGGGAGGAAGGAATACTGAGAAACAGGTATTTAGTTTATGGGACAAGACTAGAAGGGCAAGCTGTCAAGTCTTCAGAAATTTGAATTTGCATGTGGTAAATTCTTCAGCATTTTCACAGGTGTTGAGAGTGCCTCCACCAAGGTCTGCAACAGCTGTGCACTACCTACAACTGCAGCTCTCACCACTTGTAGGAGTGCTAGGGACACAGGAACTGAAACACTGGGATTCGCGTCCCTAAACCTTCTCTGCAAGCTTCCAGACGGCATGCATCAGGAAACAACTTTAGTAAGGTATTAATGGATGTACCGGCTTGGGGTTATAAGCCGTCTTTGAAATAATGAATTCAGATTAGGGAGACTAAGACTGCGTCTGCACCTGCAGGAGACGGAATGGCAGTGGGAGCCTGACTGACATTCAGAAGTGAAGGTCCCGGAGAAGGATGCTGGAACTCAAAAGGGCGAAAGAGATCAGGAAGAGCTAAGTGAAGCACATGCTATCTCAGACCTTTTAAGTTAGCAAATAATTGTGAAATATTGACAAAATGTGCATCTTTCTCAGAGAGAATAACAGAAGATGGCAATATCTTGGTTTACTTGGTTCCAGCAGGACATTCTGTCGTGGATCTGTACTGTCTAACCACTTTGATGACCTGTACCTCATATTGACTATTTGAGTTTGTGAACTTAATATTTTATCTTTGGAGATGAAAGGAATGATTTTAATTATTACCAAATACAAGTTCAGATCTCTAGTGTTTAACACGTTCTAGAACTGGCAATCCTTTTTAGTATACTTAAATTAATAATTAATTCTTTTTGACATAGTCTGTTCTATGCATTAGATTTTGTACAGGAAAATGTAGTTAACCTGCTTTTTTAACTTACTTTATTTGCTCTTATTCTCTACCTACTTACCACTCTGCAGTAAAGTAAAATAATATGTTTCAGAAACCTTTTCTTCAACTCACTTCAAGTTTTATAGAAAAATTTTCTTTGGTCCCAGCTATAAGTTACCACTGAAAGAATAGTGCACTTTTAAGAAGGATTAATTTAGACTTATGATAAACTCAGTTGTAACCTTTTTTAGGGGAATTACTGTTATTGGCATGTTTTGTTAGAGGTCATGAGAAGCTCATGTCCTATTTCTTTGCTAATGACTACATGATATGCTCCTTGCAAACAGTAGAAATATTTTTTCCGGTATAGTGTCTTGTGGCTAAAGCAGAGTTTTATTATTTTATCAATGTAAGGTGTGATACAGTGGAACTGAAGCATAAGGTTTTGATCTCAGCAGTATAAATTAGTAAAGGTACTGTAAAAAGACATTCATTGTGATGCGCTTTATTCCCTGAATATGTGTATGGTTTCTCTCCATTTATGAATGCTTTTCAGAACAGGATTACCTGTGCATCTTTGCTACTGACATGAAATATTTCAGCTCTTCTGAGGAAATCCTTAATACTGTAACAAGTTCTTGAACAGCATCAGGCCCATACAATGCATCATATCAGTACATTTTAGACCTAGTTGCAAAATTTGGTTTGAGCTTCCAGATTGAAATACTTGTCAGGTGTGCTGAAATTCAGACACACAACTCTGAATCATTTTTACACAATCAGTTTTTACTGTATTATATGCATGAACAGTAAGCATTTACCATTAGATGCCTGGCATTTAGCATTAGAATACCTGATGACTAGTTATTTGGCAAACATGTCCTATTTGGGTTTAAATTTTACATATTAGGGCCTTCCTAAAAGAAAATCTCATCAGAATTTAATTGTATAAAAATCAGTATCCACCAAGAATGGAGAGAGAGAACACAGGGGAGTCTGCAGATAGGAAGGAGGAAACTGGGACAAGGGGTAAAAATGGAAATGAAGAAGGGGACTAAGACATTTCTAGGAGCAAGACAGGGAGCAAATGAGGAAAGGAGGAGCACAGAGCTGTCAGGGCAGGGCTAGTTCTGGCAAGGGATGGGTTTGAGTGTTTTGGATGATGAATTAGTAAGGGCAGTGACTGAAACGTATATGGGATCAGGAGGGAAAAGTAGAGAAAATAGGGATGGGTAAAGTGGGAAGTATTCAACATGGGTCAGAGAAAATTAAATGACCTTAAATTAGTTAGTTTAGATATTAAAAATAACATCTCTGTGGTAAAAGGCTTCTCAGTAGGAAAAAATACCCTCTGCAGAGCAGTCAGTATGCTTCCTCTATTAAGTGGGCTGCTTCAACTTGCTCTATTCCTCAGTATATTATGTGGTGTAGATAGCCTAGAATTCAATGTCTGAAGGAGCATGCTAACGTTGGTTGAGTAAAGAAACTTGAAACTGAGTTGATAGGCTCATATGGGTCCAGTTTAGTCAAAAAGCAGGACTGAGAAAATGAGCAAAGATTAAAAAGAAATAGAAGTGGGAGAAGAACAGATTGGAAGAAGAAGAGAGGAAAGGTCAGGCCTGTGAAGATCAGGCAGAAGAGTCTGTTTCCCAGATTGTCAGTGCCTTGGGATGGCCTTCAGGGTCCCTGAACACAGCTGTTCTTCTGCTAGCTGTAAATGTTTCTAAAAACCTCCAGCAGATTCTGGAGTGGTGTTTCAATTGGTGGTGATCCGACAGTCACCTGCCCGCTACTGCTGTGACTTACTCTGCTACCTCAAGTAGAACTATGTGGTGGATCTAAAAGCGCCCCAGATAGCTGATGTTGGAACACTGATATGAGTAAAACATCAAATAACGGGGTTTGGTTTTTCGCTCTGCTTTTAAAATCAAACTAGACAACTAAGAAATAATTTGCAGAAATAGCTTAAAAGGACACAACTAAAGTGATGAAAGCAGAGCTTAACATTTGCAAATGACAATTGCTCAGGATGCTTCTGCAGCTTCAGCTCCTTCCCCTTCTAACATGCTTGTAAGGTTTTTTTCTTGTTTACACTTCAAAGAAAGAGCAAGATGGGCCTATTCTGGGAATCCATCACTACTGAGTAATGAAAGGAAAGTATTTTTTTCATCTGACTTTTGCCTCACTTGTTACAAAAGTTGGAAAGCATACTCTTTAAGTAGGCAAAGGACTGCAGAAGAGAAGGGATTATTTCAGGATAGAAGTAGTTGCCACTTGCTCTGAGAAATTGTATTCTAAGCCTGCCACTGACATCAGTTCCTATCTTTTGCCTGACAGGTGATTAAAGCAGACTTTTCCTAGGTGTGATTCTATGTTCCTCATTTTTAAGATCCCTAACCTAAGATCCAGATTTGCAGATGTGAAGCTTGTCCTCTTTCTTGGAAAATGGGCTTCAATGTATGAGTTGCTGCATGTGCTCAGAACCTTGAAAATCAGGTCTTAAGTGTCTCATCCTGATCCTCTGGAAATAACGGATGCCTTGACCTTAATCTCTCTGTGCTACAGTTGTAGTAGCCAGTAGCATAAAGGCTGTTGTGAAAATAAATTAGTGAACTTTTCAGAAGATTGTATGATGCGTGGAAAGAAGCACCAGCAAAGTAGCTCTGAGAAAATTAATAACTCTGGGAGGAAATTAATAACTCTGTCTTTAGAGCAGGATGTGAATAGTATGCTGCAGGTAATGCATGAAGCCACATGTTGAACAACAAAGAGAAAACAAAATATTGAATTATCACCTAATTAAGTGGGTACCGTCCATCAGGAGCCCTGAATAAGGTGGAGATTACGCAGAAAAAAACAGAATGCAAAGACATAATCATACTGTATATGCAAAAGGGGCTATGTAAAAGTTGCACAGTCAGCCTCTGGAATTGCCTTACATTTGAGTACTCAACCTTGCAACCATTTTAATGTTCTTTGATTAGAATTTTGTTTCATAAAAACTCATGTGCACA